>NC_086447.1:883590408-884888546 GCF_028390025.1 Pseudophryne corroboree
TTTTTTGTTTATTTTCTGTACACAAAATTATCTTTCATTCAGATAACAGTAAAAAAGGTTTTATGTAAACTAAATCTTGGAAACCGAGCAATTTGTGCTAATGTAGCGTGACTACTGTCCCGCCCCTAAACTAAACGATACTATTGTGTAATTTGTACTTAGCGGTCGTACCCTTACGCACGTTGTGTAAACACGCGACCATGCGTATGTCTTTACGTTGTGTACGCAGTCCCGTACTTTGTCCGAGACACGTGTACAAAAACCGTACGTCCGCAATAGTACAATCCCACACTTCTATAAATGTAAGCGATATTACCTATAATCGCTCACTTAACACAACACAGTTTCTTTCTGTATTAACCTTTTTAACTAGGCCAGACTGTGTTTGTGTTTTACGTTTACTTCCTTAATATTTATTCTGTATTTTAACTAAATAGCAACAAATTTCTCCGGTTTTTACACAGGTCTAAATGAATCTAGTAATCAGTACTTATGGCAACAATGTGAGCGGGTATACAGAGTACAGGTGTACGCTTGTGTTGTGTGCGCATTTGGCGCCAACCAGAAATTCACAGACTTTTTAAATAGCTTTGCGTATTTACTTTACGGGTCCCACCAGCATCCCTACAAACCATGCAGAGCAGACGCCATCTAATCAGCAATAAAATAGGGTTTCCAGTGTATCCACCGGCCAGAAAAAGGTTTACGTAGGATACCTGTCCGCCCTTTGCTGATAGATAAAGTCTACTTTAACCTGCTAGGCTGCGGGTATGTGGAAAAACCGGACGATGCCCCGAATTGATAATGTCGAGTTTATCTTTAAACATAAAGCTATACCTTTAAACACACATTTACCATGGAGCCGCTGCGGCCGCTAGACTTAATATGCACTCTACGTACCTTTTACGCTATTTGCGTAAATGAGTCCCGTACCATGTACGGACTCTGCGTACAAATGCCGCGCTGACGGTACAAAGCACTCGCAGCGCGTACACACCCAATTAATACGCTTTTAAACCTTATACAGTTAGGCAATGCAATACACTTTAAACCTTAGCAGGGAAAAGAGGACACAACACCGATTTGTAGTTAATCACTGGGTTCCGACACCACAGAGCAATATTTCTGAAAGGGGGTTAACAATACAAATTATGCACTACAATACAACAGAGTAAATGGCTACAGTCAATGTACATACGTGAGAATATTCGCGTGCGCTTCCCGGTCTGGTCCTCCGCTATCAGGTTGATAGCGTTGAGAGTCTTGTGTCCGGCCAGGCTGCAACAGGCTTTATGTATACAATCCTTCCAAAAGCAATACAATGGATACTGTAATCCCTTTGTCCATTGGACACAGGAATGCACTTTTACAGTACAGGAGAGGTCATAGGTCGATTTGAAAAGGTAGGCAATGTCTTTCCCAACTGCTCTTGTGGGTGGTCTTCTCTGGATTCCCGCCGCATACATAATATACAGTAAATACAGTTTATATCTATATTCTGCTTCTGCACCTAACTATCCGCAGGAACATGCGATCTTCCACAAACCAACACCGGAATGTTACCCTTAAAATACCCTACAGCTGGATACCAAACACCACCTTATAACCTTAGTCTGTCCCCTCTTATCCTGTAAAGGTGAATCCCTTTGTTCTGGAATCATTTAAACTGTTGATACTTTCTGATGTGGTGCAGGGGGACTATGTGTACAATGTGCACTATTTGGATTAAATATGTAATGTTTTGATAGCTCTCCATGCGATCACATACTCTGCCGTAAATACCCACACCACGCGCAGGACCGCGGGAGCGACCATACGCAAATTGCGGATATGTGCACGCACGGCAGAACAAGTACACGCGCAGCGGGCATGTGTGTGTAGTATGTACGTAATGTGTGTTCTGCAATATTTTTTCGACTTTGACACATTAGAGACAAAGGAGAGAATTCAATTAGCCTTGGTAATTTTCTGTGGCTAATTGATCACCTGGGTGCTATCCAGCACTTATTGAGAATTTATTTTCGGGACTTGCTGAGGTCCCGAAGCAAAATCCCAGATAAGTGGCATTATTTTGCAGCTGTGATTGCTAAAACACATAGGCTCAAGCAGGGCCGGACTGGCCATCTGGCACTTCTGGCAAATGCCAGAAGGGCCGATGGCCACGTGGGCCGGTCCAGCCGACCCTCTCTTGTGTCACTGAGACACTCTGCCGCTCAGTCCGGCGGCAGCGTGTCTCAGCTGTCAGGAGTTCAGAGCGCGCCAGCCCGGCTATGTCTGGCGGCGTGTAGCGGACTTCAAACCAGCCGCCGGTTCATGAGCCAATCAGAGTTCGCGGACCGGCAGCCAATCAGGAGCCGCCGCTGCCGGTCCGCGAGCTCTGATTGGCTCACGAACCGGCGGCTGGTTTGAAGTCCGCTACACGCCACCAGACATAGCCACGCTGGCACGCTCTGAGCTCCTGACACGCTCACATCACAGCCGGAGGAGCAGCAACAGCAGCGGCAAGCAGCTGCAGCACTGCTGTGGGGGCAATTGGCTGGCACTGTGGGGGCATTTGTATACCTGGCACTGCGGGGGCAATTGGCTGGCACTGTGGGGGAAATTGTTTATCTGGCACTGTGGGGGCATTTGTATACCTGGCACTGTGGGGGCAATTGGCTGGCACTGTGGGGGCAATTGTTTACCTGGCACTGTGGGGGCATTTGTATACCTGGCACTGTGGGGCATTTGTATACCTGTCAGGTATACAATTGCCCCCACAGTGCCAGATCCACAATTGCCCCCACAGTGTCAGGTATTACCTGACACTGTGGGGGCAATTGTGCATCTGGCACTGTGGGGGCATTTGTGGATCTGGCACTGTGGAGGCATTTGTATACCTGGCACTGTGGGGCATTTGTCGATCTGGCACTGTGGGGGTATTTGTGGATCTGGCACTATGGGGACATTTGTATACCTGGCACTGTGGGGCATTTGTGGATCTGGCACTGTGGGGGCATTTGTGGATCTGGCACTGTGGGGGCATTTGTATACCTGGCAATTGTGGATCTGGCACTGTGGGGGCATTTGTGGATCTGGCACTGTGGGGGCATTTGTATACCTGGCACTGTGGGGCATTTGTCGATCTGGCACTGTGGGGGTATTTGTGGATCTGGCACTATGGGGACATTTGTATACCTGGCACTGTGGGGCATTTGTGGATCTGGCACTGTGGGGGCATTTGTGGATCTGGCACTGTGGGGGCATTTGTATACCTGGCAATTGTGGATCTGGCACTGCACTATTGGGGGCATATGTCTGTGTATCACGTCCCATTTTAATTGGCCACACCTATATTTTTGGCGAAACGGCTCCCGTTCACAGTGTATGGGAGGGCAGCGCTTGGAGATCATGTGATCTCCCAGCACCGCCCCTGCCGCGTCACTAGCCACGTCACCAACCTGGCAATTGGGTTGGTGAGCGCTGTCTTTAGGGGGCTGTAGCACGGGTCGCCGCTGTGTCAGGTGACACGGCTGCGACCCGTGTTACAGTAGTGGAAAAGGGGTAATAAATACATTATCTAAAGGGTAACAGATAACATAACACAATTGCATATATTAACAATATTTAGGTTGATTTAAACACAGTATTGGGTGAGCAGCAATGGACATGTTATGGACAATGAACAAACAGATGAATTGGATGTATATGGATATGAGTATAAAAAGTAGAGATGTGCACCGGAAATTTTTCGGGTTTTGTGTTTTGGTTTTGGGTTCGGTTCCGTGGCCGTGTTTTGGGTTCGAACGCGTTTTGGCAAAACCTCACCGAATTTTTTTGGTCGGATTCGGGTGTGTTTTGGATTCGGGTGTTTTTTTCAAAAAACCCTAAAAAACAGCTTAAATCATAGAATTTGGGGGTCATTTTGATCCCAAAGTATTATTAACCTCAATAACCATAATTTCCACTCATTTTCAGTCTATTCTGAACACCTCACACCTCACAATATTATTTTTAGTCCTAAAATTTGCACCGAGGTCGCTGGATGACTAAGCTCAGCGACCCAAGTGGCCGACACAAACACCTGGCCCATCTAGGAGTGGCACTGCAGTGTCACGCAGGATGGCCCTTCCAAAAAACACTCCCCAAACAGCACATGACGCAAAAAAAAAAAGAGTCGCAATGAGGTAGCTGTGTGACTAAGCTCAGCGACCCTAGTGGCCGACACAAACACCTGGCCCATCTAGGAGTGGCACTGCAGTGTCACGCAGGATGGCCCTTCCAAAAAACACTCCCCAAACAGCACATGACGCAAAGAAAAAAAGAGGCGCAATGAGGTAGCTGTGTGAGTAAGCTAAGCGACCCTAGTGGCCGACACAAACACCTGGCCCATCTAGGAGTGGCACTGCAGTGTCAGGCCGGATGGCCCTTCCAAAAAATACTCCCCAAACAGCACATGACGCAAAGAAGAAAAAAAAGAGGCGCAATGAGGTAGCTGTGTGACTAAGATAAGTGACCCTAGTGGCCGACACAAACACCTGGCCCATCTAGGAGTGGCACTGCAGTGTCACGCAGGATGGCCCTTCCAAAAAATACTCCCCAAACAGCACATGACGCAAAGAAGAAAAAAAAGAGGAGCAATGAGGTAGCTGTGTGACTAAGATAAGCGACCCTAGTGGCCGACACAAACACCTGGCCCATCTAGGAGTGGCACTGCAGTGTCACGCAGGATGGCCCTTCCAAAAAACACGCCCCAAACAGCACATGACGCAAAGAAAAATGAAAGAAAAAAGAGGTGCAAGATGGAATTGTCCTTGGGCCCTCCCACCCACCCTTATGTTGTATAAACAGGACATGCACACTTTAACCAACCCATCATTTCAGTGACAGGGTCTGCCACACGACTGTGACTGAAATGACGGGTTGGTTTGGACCCCCACCAAAAAAGAAGCAATTAATCTCTCCTTGCACAAACTGGCTCTACAGAGGCAAGATGTCCACCTCATCATCATCCTCCGATTCATCACCGTGTACATCCCCCTCCTCACAGATTATCAATTCGTCCCCACTGGAATCCACCATCACAGCTCCCTGTGTACTTTGTGGAGGCAATTGCTGCTGGTGAATGTCTCCATGGAGGAATTGATTATAATTCATTTTAATGAACATCATCTTCTCCACATTTTCTGGAAGTAACCTCGTACGCCGATTGCTGACAAGGTGAGCGGCGGCACTAAACACTCTTTCGGAGTACACACTTGTGGGAGGGCAACTTAGGTAGAATAAAGCCAGTTTGTGCAAGGGCCTCCAAATTGCCTCTTTTTCCTGCCAGTATACGTACGGACTGTCTGATGTGCCTACTTGGATGCGGTCACTCATATAATCCTCCACCATTCTTTCAATGGTGAGAGAATCATATGCAGTGACAGTAGACGACATGTCCGTAATCGTTGTCAGGTCCTTCAGTCCGGACCAGATGTCAGCATCAGCAGTCGCTCCAGACTGCCCTGCATCACCGCCAGCGGGTGGGCTCGGAATTCTGAGCCTTTTCCTCGCACCCCCAGTTGCGGGAGAATGTGAAGGAGGAGATGTTGACAGGTCGCGTTCCGCTTGACTTGACAATTTTCTCACCAGCAGTTCTTTGAACCCCTGCAGACTTGTGTCTGCCGGAAAGAGAGATACAACGTAGGTTTTAAATCTAGGATCGAGCACGGTGGCCAAAATGTAGTGCTCTGATTTCAACAGATTGACCACCCGTGAATCCTTGTTAAGCGAATTAAGGGCTCCATCCACAAGTCCCACATGCCTAGCGGAATCGCTCAGTGTTAGCTCCTCCTTCAATGTCTCCAGCTTCTTCTGCAAAAGCCTGATGAGGGGAATGACCTGACTCAGGCTGGCAGTGTCTGAACTGACTTCACGTGTGGCAAGTTCAAAAGGTTGCAGAACCTTGCACAACGTTGAAATCATTCTCCACTGCGCTTGAGACAGGTGCATTCCACCTCCTATATCGTGGTCAGTTGTATAGGCTTGAATGGCCTTTTCCTGCTCCTCCAACCTCTGAAGCATATAGAGGGTTGAATTCCACCTCGTTACCACTTCTTGCTTCAGATGATGGCAGGGCAGGTTCAGGCGTTTTTGGTGTTGCTCCAGTCTTCTGTACGTGGTGCCTGTACGCCGAAAGTGTCCCGCAATTCTTCTGGCCACCGACAGCATCTCTTGCACGCCCCTCTCGTTTTTTAAATAATTCTGCACCACCAAATTCAAGGTATGTGCAAAACATGGGACGTGCTGGAATTTGCCCATATTTAATGCACACACAATATTGCTGGCGTTGTACGTTGCCACAAATCCACAGGAGAGTCCAATTGGGGTAAGCCATTCTGCGATGATCTTCCTCAGTTGCCGTAAGAGGTTTTTAGCTGTGTGCGTATTCTGGAAAGCGGTGATACAAAGCGTAGCCTGCCTAGGAAAGAGTTGGCGTTTGCGAGATGCTGCTACTGGTGCCGCCGCTGCTGTTCTTGCGGCGGGAGTCAATACATCTACCCAGTGGGCTGTCACAGTCATATAGTCCTGAGTCTGCCCTGCTCCACTTGTCCACATGTCCGTGGTTGAGTGGACATTGGGTACAACTGCATTTTTTAGGACACTGGTGAGTCTTTTTCTGAGGTCTGTGTACATTTTCGGTATCGCCTGCCTAGAGAAATGGAACCTAGATGGTATTTGGTACCGGGGACACAGTACCTCAATCAAGTCTATAGTTGGCTCTGCAGTAATGATGGATACCGGAACCACGTTTCTCACCGCCCAGGATGCCAAGGCCTCAGTTATCCGCTTTGCAGCAGGATGACTGCTGTGATATTTCATCTTCCTCGCAAAGGACTGTTGGACAGTCAATTGCTTGGTGGAAGTAGTAAAAGTCGTCTTACGACTTCCCCTCTGGGATGACCATCGACTCCCAGCAGCAACAACAGCAGCGCCAGCAGCAGTAGGCGTTACACGCAAGGATGCATCGGAGGAATCCCAGGCAGGAGAGGACTCGTCAGAATTGCCAGTGACATGGCCTGCAGGACTATTGGCATTCCTGGGGAAGGAGGAAATTGACACTGAGGGAGTTTGTGGGGTGGTTTGCGTGAGCTTGGTTACAAGAGGAAGGGATTTACTGGTCAGTGGACTGCTTCCTGTTATGCACACCAGTGCCTGCAGGAATGTACTGGTGTCTGAACAGAGAGGGATGCAAAACAAATGAACTCACAGACAGACTGGGAAATATGACATAACGTACACAGAAGGTGATAGGGTAACAAAACCAACACAGAGTGAACAGAGAAGCCCAGAGGCTAAGAAACTGGGTGTCTCCCTAGTATTAGAAATGCTCAGATGGAAAAAGCAAGATGTTGTGTTTTAATACGTAGAGAACCCGAAATGCTGTTGCTAAGGGCAACAGCAAAACCCTAAAGGGTTACCAACGGGTGTGGCAGTAAACTCCTTGGTCAGAGATAGAATAATAGACACAAGGAAAGTCTCCACAATCCTAATTCTCACTTGCAGGGCCCAGGTTCAGCTTACTGCCACTAAACTGACACATGAATGCCCTGCACAGTGAGAGAGGATTATGCAGGCAGGTCTGAAAGTACAGCCTTCAATCTGACTATCAGGAACTGGACTGCGGGTGCTCCTTCCAGCACTTGCAGGGGGCGTGCAAATGGTGGAAGGCGCATGCTCTTCACGTCCAGTGTTGGGAAGGTCAGGCATCGCAACCGACACAATTGGACTTTCCTTGTGGATTTGTGATTTCGAAGAACGCACAGTTCTTTGCTGTGCTTTTGCCAGCTTAAGTCTTTTCATTTTTCTAGCGAGAGGCTGAGTGCTTCCATCCTCATGTGAAGCTGAACCACTAGCCATGAACATAGGCCAGGGCCTCAGCCGTTCCTTGCCACTCCGTGTGGTAAATGGCATATTGGCAAGTTTACGCTTCTCCTCCGACGATTTTATTTTAGATTTTTGAGTCCTTTTTTTACTGATATTTTGTGTTTTGGATTTTACATGCTCTGTACTATGACATTGGGCATCGGCCTTGGCAGACGACGTTGATGGAATTTCATCGTCTCGGCCATGACTAGTGGCAGCAGCTTCAGCACGAGGTGGAATTGGATCTTGATCTTTCCCTATTTTTGGAACCTCAACATTTTTGTTCTCCATATTTTAATAGGCACAACTAAAAGGCACCTCAGGTAAACAATGGAGATGGATGGATACTAGTATACTTATGGATGACGAGTGACTGACGACACAGAGGTAGCTACAGCCGTGGACTACCGTACTGCGTCTGCTAGTATAGAGATGATAATGATATAAAAAATATATATATATCACTACTGCAGGTATATATAATATAATGACGGACCTGCTGGACACTGTCAGCAGACTCCTAAACTACTAGTATGAAGAAGATAGAAAAAAAAACCCACCACAGGTAGGTATACAATTATGGACGAGCACTGACGACACAGAGGTAGCCACAGCCGTGGACTACCGTACTGCGTCTGCTAGTATAGAGATGATAATGATATAAAAAATATATATATATCACTACTGCAGGTATATATAATATAATGACGGACCTGCTGGACACTGTCAGCAGACTCCTAAACTATTAGTATGAAGAAGATAGAAAAAAAAACCCCACCACAGGTAGGTATACAATTATGGACGAGCACTGACGACACAGAGGTAGCCACAGCCGTGGACTACCGTACTGCGTCTGCTAATATAGAGATGATAATGATATAAAAAATATATATATATCACTACTGCAGGTATATATAATATAATGACGGACCTGCTGGACACTGTCAGCAGACTCCTAAACTACTAGTATGAAGAAGATAGAAAAAAAAAAACCCACCACAGGTAGGTATACAATTATGGACGAGCACTGACGACACAGAGGTAGCCACAGTCGTGGACTACCGTACTGCGTCTGCTAATATAGAGATGATAAAGATGATAGAGATGAACAAAAAAAATATAACACTACTGCAGGTAAATATTTATATAATATAATGAATGACGGACCTGCTGGACACTGTCAGCAGAATGCGTTTATAGAATTAAAAAAAAAAACACCACAGGAGTGTTTAACTTTTTCAGGCAGACAATATACTGGTGGTCACTGGTCAGTCACACTGGCAGCAAAAGTGTGCACTGTACTCATGCTATAACTGCACCCCAGTCTCCCCCACAATTCAGCTGTGTGAGCAGTGAGCACTCAGCACAGTCAGATATACATAGATGATATTATCATGCAGCACACTGAGGCTGAGCACAGATATGGTATGTGACTGTGTATCGTTTTTTTTCAGGCAGAGAACGGATTATATTAAATAATAAAGTGGTCAGTCACTAGTAACTAACTATCAGCAAAACTCTGCACTCTGAGTACTCCTAATGCTCCCCAAAATTACTAAGTAATCAACTCAAGTGTCTCTATCTATTCTAACGGAGAGGACGCCAGCCACGTCCTCTCCCTATCAATCTCAATGCACGTGTGAAAATGGCGGCGACGCGCGGCTCCTTATATAGAATCCGAGTCTCGCGATAGAATACGAGCCTCGCGAGAATCCGACAGCGGGATGATGACGTTCGGGCGCGCTCGGGTTAGCCGAGCAAGGCGGGAAGATCCGAGTCTGCCTCGGACCCGTGTAAAAAGGCTGAAGTTCGGGGGGGTTCGGATTCCGAGGAACCGAACCCGCTCATCTCTAATAAAAAGTACATATTTGACATGGGAAATGAGGCATAGCTATATTAATTGTCACAGACCTCAGTTCCTCACATTCTACTCCCACTTTTTTGACCCAATGTCCCGGCAAGTTGTAGGTAAAGTCCTCAATGTCCAAGCGAGGCTGTTGGGACAATCCAGTAAGTCTTTCCTTAGGTTTGGTGAGAGGGTGATTAGCAGTTCAGAAGTTCCTCCACCACTTTTAGGCCCTGTGCCTGAGAAGTACAAACTAGCTGGCACTTTAACCCCACCTGGGTCAAAAGGACTGAGGGCCATGTTTCCTGAAGAGTCTAATGACCGGCCTTTTGGGTCTGGTGGAATTATGATTAGCCACCCACAATTGCTCAGTTCTTCACCAGATTCCAAATTATATGTCCCTGGTAGCAAATAACTCTGGTCCCAAAACATACTTGTAAATGCCTGTACCTCTCCCACTCGTTCCGTGGTCTCCCACCTAAGAACAAGCAAATAGTGGGATGCTGGCTGTGAGCAGTTTCCCTTCTGGTGTTGCATTACATCCCTCGCCTCTGGCACTTCAGGAGTGGGTATTTTATCCATGTGTCCCAAACATAAATTTGTCAGTTGCATAAGGACGGGCAGATGCTGGTGCTCTGCCATGGCCTCAGATACAGTGTAGGGCTCTCATCCACCCTCCTCGGATTGCATGCCCAAAATCTGCCCAATGGCAGTAACATGTTGGGGCTCCTGCACTATTGCCAAAGGCAAATTGAACATTGGCTGCAGGGAAGTAGCAAAATCCAACAATTTGTCTCTTAACTCTTCCCCCTCAAAAGCCACTTTCACTGTTCCCACGGGTAATTCCCCATGTGGCTGCAGAGAAACTAACAGGACTGACTGATCCCTGTCCAGGTCTTCTTCCTCAAAAGCTAATCCCCCCTCCCCCAAACACAACACTGTAAATGGCTCCGTAGCCAAGACTGATTGGTGCTCACCTGAAGGATTCCCTTGGAGGCTCTGTTGCTCGAGTGGTGGTCGGGTGATAGTGGTGACTTCTTCCTCAATGTCTCGCTGGCACTCTGCGATGGTTTTCTATATCCTCCAAGCCCGCAAATGGCCAGTTGTAACACAGCTCAGGCTGGTCACAGTGTGTTTCACTGCGACATTCCCCCAGGGAGAAAAGAACATGCTACAGACAGTGCTTCCTTGCATCCACCTGGTCATCATTTTCCAGTGTAACATACTGGGAAGACAGTTCTTGGCACTCTCTCACTAAGTCCTCATCTTCAATCTCAGCAAAAGGGAAGTTGTAGTGCAGTTCCTCCTGGGATGCCTGGATTGTGATCACTGCTTTCTTCACTTCAACGCGTGCTTCCTTCCGTATAGAACACTGGGCAACTTCTTCCCTTGGGTATGGGAGAAGCTGTTGCAGATGGTGCCTTTCAGCATCCACCATGTAACACTGGTCTCGCCATACTGGGGTATCCAGGGGCCCCCGATCCAATGCCACTTCCTCTGGCTCTGTCCGGGAAGACAAATTACTCTGCACTTGCCCTTCCGTCTCTGTATATTGTATCCTTTGTGTCATTTGGGCCACTTGGCGATCACTTCCTCCCTGAATTCCACAACCTCTGGCTCCCCCAGCAGATTCCATGTGGCTGCTTCACTTCTGAAGGTTTCAGGCAAGGCAGACTAGGATAATTCAGGCAGTGCATTTACAGGAACAGAGCAGCATATACACTGGACAAGCAGAGTATCCACGGCAACCTTGGAACAGAGACCAGCGACTTATACACAAGGCATAAGCTATAACCAGCAGGTGTTATGTTGGCTGGCTGCCTTATAAGAGATAACAGGTTCAATCAGAGATGAGTGAATAGGAAGGATAATGTGACTATATATTCTGTGAAGCTACAGCGCTGCGCGTAGGTCCACATCCGGATTCACTAGACAACCATGGATGCTGTAGCTGTAAGGCGTCCTGGTTGCCCAGTAATGAGCATGGACCACCGGCCATGGTTGTGTCTATGTTCCCTTTGTGATGAGAACCAGGAAGTGACAGCACGAGAGGGCAGAATCGAACTTCCGCCTTACAGCACATTAATATTTTATCCATTCTCCGTTTGTTTGAGTTTCTTTTGTTTTATCTATGCACCATTGTACCCTCGCCACGCTTCGGGCTCGGTGTCTCACTTCGCTCGCCACAGGTTACTATTCCAAATAGTTGGTGACATGGACCCAGGGGCTTATGGGAAAGGTCCTCTCCACAAAGGGTAACTAGACACTATCCACCGGCCATTGTGTCCGGAAGATGGTACATCCTGGTTGCTAGGCAACAACTGGGACGCACCAGGAGCACAAGCCGCGTGACAGCTTGTAACATGTATACAACAGTATAATAATGTATGATGCCTGTTCTGTTGCATCTCTGTGAAAATGACACTTCAGTATAAGAACACATTCTCATCTCTCCTTCTGCCAAACTTTGAAGAGCTCCCAGCAGTTCTTCATCCGCTGTGCCTGCTCCCGCCCGGCATCACTGCGTGAAATAGCTGCTTATCCCAGCATTCAAGGAGCTGCCACAGGGAGCGAGTGCAGTAAAGTAGATTAAGCTCTTCCAAGCACTTAAAGGTGGTAAACTTCAAGCAATGTTTGTCCAAGAAAACTGCTATTTAGCAGGCAAAGAGCACCCTTCTGTAAATGTCATGGAAATCTATTAAACAATTTCAGCCATCAGTCTGCTCTCAGACCCCGGCGGAGTGTTGCTTGGCTGCCTTTGTCTCAGGCTTTAAGTCTTTTGAGAACTACAGCACGGTCACCGGGCGTTAGAGTCTAGACAGACGAGCGCTGATTTTCAGCTTGTTCTGTACATCTACCAACTGTCCCTCATTTCCAGGGACAGTCCCAACCGTTAATGATTTGTCCCGGGAAAAAAATGTACCAATTTTTGCAGTATTGACCGAAAAAATTCAATAAAAACACATTTTTTTCTATTGCCTGTATTATTTTTTAATAACTGTTCAAAATGCGAAAAAAGTGCACATGTATTAATCATGACATCACAGGCAGCGAGTGATCTAGAATGGGTGCAGAGATTGTGGAGCACACAGTCTGCTCAGTCAAGAGGTGCAGTTATAGTACACCTGCGCGCATTGCATTTACTTTACCTATTACTGTCTGCGCCATTTTCCCAGAGTCATCGGCATGGCAGCCATCAGGGGGGACTGAGGGGACCACCATACCTGTAGAGCTGCACCAGTCTGTGGATCAACAGTAGTCTGATGCGCAAGGAGGACTTCTTAAAACAAGCCTTATCTGCGCATCAGCTCTCTGTAAGCCATTCCGATAGGTCCGCAACACTCCACCTATATGTAACATCACAATGTATGACATCACATAGGGGAGGATCAGCGCGGCAGAATCTGTTTTTTGGGAGGGAGGGACCCTGTCTATTTTGTCAGTCCCGGGCCCCATATTGTCTACTGGCAGTCCTGGTCATCAGGCCTAATGTATGTCTGCATGCACAAGCCATGTTGGGCAGCACGGACGGTGTAATGGTTAGCATTACTGCCTCACAGCACTGAGGTCATGGATTCGATTCCCACCGTAGCCCTAACTGTGTGGAGTTTGTATATTCTCTCCGTGCTTGTGTGTGTTTCCTCCCACAATCCAAAAAATATACAGGTATGGGTAATTGGCTCCCAACAAAATTAACCCTAGAGTGTGTGTGTGTGTGTGTGTGTGTGTGTGTGTGTGTGTGTGTGTGTGTGTGTACATGTGGTAAGGAGTACAGACTGTAAGCATTACTGGGGCAGGGACTGATGTGAATGGCCAAATATTCTCTGTAAAGTGATGCGGAATATGAGTATGCTATATAAATAACTGCTAATAAATAATAACAAACCTATGCAGCTGCGATGGACTTGCAAGAGAAGCTGACGTCCAGATAGACGCCCGCTGGTGCCATTGCAAAGTCCTCAGCAACATGATCGCAGCTGTAGGAAAATAAGTGCCTGGAAAATGGCCGTGACCCGTCTGTGTTTTTGCCATCACTCCCCGTTGCATCCCCCACATGGTCCCTTCCCAACAATCACTCTTTGCTGAGAATCTCACTGTGTGCAGCATCGCAAGGTACCCTGGCGTGTGCATAGTGCGTTTGCATTACATGTGCAGCCTACCGATAATCACTAAGTTGCATGAGCATCGGCATTGCGTACAAACAGGAATTAAACCCTTGGTACATGCGCAGGAGACTCTGGCACAGAATCGTATGCACCAGCGCAATGTCTTCCAGGAGGGTGGAATACCGCAGATATATCTGCATACGGAGTCCCTCCAAGGTGCGCACATGACAGCATCATGTGTAATTGGCGTGGATTATTAGACTCCGCAGCAAAGTTTTCATGAAACCGATACTTGATTCCCAATGATGGGCATGGTCCAAACACTTTCTCATACATTATGCTTTGGTGATAATACAATGTTGTATTGTAGACAATGAGGTTGATTGTGATGCAGCTGTGTCCATGTCTGCCACTAGAAAGCCCTTTCCTGGTGTACATCCGTGCGTACATAGGTGCAAGGACTGAGACGCCCCCTGTCTGTAGAAGCAGGAACACTAATTGGTGCTTCTCAATTGCTCCATCAAAACTTGCATCTACCCTAGCGTGCAGTTTCTCCGTCCGAGTGTGAGGGGTTCGTCATCTCTGTATGCAAACACTTTCAGCGACACGCCTGTGACACTGCTCTAACACGCCCATAAGATGGGCGCCATCTCCACATGTGCACTAAGCCATTTCCCTGTCGCTGCCAAGAAACCCCCCCTAAATTTTCAACACATTTCTGAGACCATGCATCTCCCGTGCGCCTCAATCGCACCTTTGACTCTGTGTGTACACGCTATCTGGACACATGCGCAGTGCGGCAGACGCAGAAGAAAAACATTGCTCCACTGCTTCCGACATCGGCAGTGCGTGTGTCCCAGAATCAGGCCCAGTGAGTTATTCCTGCTGCATTACAGAGGTGTTTGTAGTGTCATTGATGCCTAATACTGAATCCATTTGTTGCACATAAAATAAATGGTTTACAACAAGGGAGCAAGCGGGTCACATGACATGCACCTGTCCTAAGCCAGATGGTTATGTCACTGTTGCTGGTCGGAGCGCATCTTGACCTCTTGGCCACGCGCCATTTTCCCGGAGTCCTGCACATGCACACTAGACTCTCGCACAGCGCTATGTCTCCTGGTGACCCTAGTGCTCATAAATGACTGCGCTACAGGCTAGAGGGGATGGGGTCCAGGTGGAGACTGCACACAGGCCCCTTCCTCTATCGATAAGCCCCTGGCTGTGAATAGGGGTTGATTTGAAATGCGCTACGTTGCTCTAATGTTGCACACACTTTTGTATCAGGCCCTAAGGCACAATTAGATGGGATAGTTTATGCTATTGTAATACAATTATGTAATTTTGGGGCTGATGCACAGTTCAAAGCAAGATGGCTGTCATGTATTTTCCAGTAGGCAGTTGGTATGTGTCTCTTCTGTATGCATCAAGGCCCTCATTCCGAGTTGTTCGCTCGCAAGGCGAATGTAGCAGAGTTACACACGCTAAGCCGCCGCCTACTGGGAGTGAATCTTAGCTTCTTAAAATTGCGACCGACGTACGCGCAATATTGCGATTACAAACGAGTTAGCAGTTTCAGAGTAGCTCCAGACTTACTCTGCCTGTGCGATCATTTCAGTGCTTGTCGTTCCTGGTTGACGTCACAAACACACCCAGCGTTCGCCCAGGCACTCCCACCGTTTCCCCGGCCACTCCTGCGTTTTTTCCGGAAACGGTAGCGTTTTCAGCCACACGCCCCTGAAACGCCGTGTATCCGCCCAGTAACACCCATTTCCTGTCAATCACATTACGATCGCCGGAGCGAAGAAAAAGCCGTGAGTAAAAATACTTTCTTCATAGTAAAGTTACTTGGCGCAGTCGCAGTGCGAACATTGCGCATGCGTACTAAGCGGATTTTCACTGCGATGCGATGAAAAATACCGAGCGAACAACTCGGAATGAGGGCCCATATCCAGTGATTGTACAGATACAACACCGTTTTGCATCATATCCATAAATGTACATTTTCACCAGCCCTACCGTGGTGGAAATGATGCACCTGAAAACGTGTTAGTACAACCCTGCATAGCCCGCAATCCTGTCGGCATCCCTCTCTCATCTTTGCCTACATGCCAAACTGCCTTTGCCAACCGGGATAACCCCCATTCAGCCATAATTGAGTTGTGTAAGCTCAGCAATGGACAATGCGCAGCCAAGAGAGTAGGCGCCACAACATAAAAGGTTACCCCCCCATCATGTCACTGTCCCCTTCAAGTCCGGCCTACTGACTGCCAAACAACCCTGCCCTTACCCCCACCATAACTATTTACTGACCAATGCACCCCCCTTAACTCTGCCAGTTAAAAAAAAATAATAATAATAATAGTAATAATAATAATAATAATTTGTAGGGACAAAAACAATAAAAAAAAAATATGATCACCTGGTCTCATCTGGCCAGCGGCCTATCAGAGCTGTCATGTAGGGAAGCTTACAGAGCCGAACCCCAGCAAATGTCACCCCTAGGCATGTGCCTCCTGTGCCTTAAGGGGAAAATCACCACTATGGTGGTCATTCCGAGTTGATTGCTCGCTGACGTTTTTCGCAGCGCAGCGATCAAGTGAAAAAACTGCAATTCTGCGCATGCGCATGGTACGCAGCGTGCATGCGCTAAGTACTTTCACACAAAAGTTTGTAGTTTTACCCAACTATCGCAGTATAATTGACAGGAAGTGGGTGTTTCTGGGCGACAACAGGGCGTTTTCAGGGAGTGTGCTAAAAAACGCAGGCGTGCCAGGTAAAAACGCAGGAGTGGCTGGAGAAAAGGGGGAGTGGCTGGCCGAATGCAGGGCGTGTTTGTGACGTCAAACCAGGAACTAAACAGACTACAGTCATCGCAAGATAGGAGTAGGTCTGGAGCTACTCAGAAACAAACGGCATGACACTTTTTAGTAGCAATTCTGCTAATCTTTCGTTCGCACTTCTGCTAAGCTAAGATACACTCCCAGAGGGCGGCGGCCTAGCGTGTGCACTGCTGCTAAAGGGGAATGAGGGCCAACGTGCAGCGCGAAACAAATGCAATATATACGACCACAAAAGCCACTTGCGTCTGACTGTGCATCAGCCCCTTTAAGAGTAAAAGGAAGAATTAGGGACAGTTTAGGACAGAGGTATGCGGTGGTCTACTTAGCACTAGACAAGAATATATAACCATGGGCCTAATTCAGCGTGGAACGGCGGCATGCTGAATCTCTGTGAAGAGTGCGCACGCGCAGCAGTTGTACTATGCGTGCGCACACTGTGAGATGCGATGGCATCTCATATCTGTGAACACCGCTGCCTCATTGACTGGCAGAGGCGTTCACGGGGTGGGGAGGGGGCGTCGTGGGAGCGTTTTCGGGGTGTGGTCCAGACAACACAGGCATGTCCGGACCGTTTGCGGGGCAGACCACGATTGCTGCATGACGTCACAAGCAGCAACTGTGACCCAAAACATGCAGCTAGGCTGCGTAGGCAGAGGGTGTGCAAAAGCATTGGCGCCGTGTGATGCTTTTGCATGCTTGTGTGTGTGTGTGTGTGTGTGTGTGTGTGTGTGTGGGGGGGGGGGGGATGCAGACTTGCCCTGTGCTGGGCGACCCCCCTGCATGTCACAATAATGGATCGTAGATGTGTGTCTTTCTCACACATCTACGATCCATGCTGAATTAGGGCCCGTGTACGATAGCATACATGTAAATGTTTTATAGGTAATGGGGCAACATTCATTATTCTGAAATGAAACAGATCCAGGGAAGGATTGTAGAGGTAAATGAAGGAGGAAGGCTGACAGGAAAGCGTGACACGGGATGCATGAAGCTCTTATTACCTACACACGTAATACCTTTTAACGTTCACGTAAGGCAGCGACTCGCAGCGGGGCACTGTGAGGACACTGGCACCTGTCTCCCCTGCAGCATTATTCCAGTATCGCACAACGGGGGTCAGTGTCTCGGGGAAGATAAATAAGCTCTGTTTATTCAGGTACTAGATGCATTGTGAGATTAGGAGGGGGAGGATAATCTGTCTATTGCGGGCGCTTGTAAAGAACACAGTAGGGAAGCCTGGAAATAACACGCCGCAGATATTTAGCAGAAGAAAGTGAAAGCAAGAGCCGCACAAGCTGCTATTATATAGCGTATTAGTAATTTATAAATGTCCCCCCACTCTGCCCCTAAATTCCCCTGATTGCACTGGAGTGAAGAGAATCATTGCGCTTTGGCTGATGATACTCAGCGGTACGCTGCATAATATTTATTGGTATCATTTTTGGTTCTTATAACTAGTTTCGCAAACTGGCAGTCATTTTAGAAATGTATAAAATAAGCAGATGAAGACTTGTCCAGAGTATGGAAGCTACTCTCACACTTGTATCAGCTTGCAATGTTAGGTGGGTGCCGCTACCTTTTCATAGAAGAAAATCAATGAAGAGAACTATTTTGTCAATCAAATATCAGGTCCTTGGTGGATGCTGTCTGACTGACTTATCATAAAACGTTTAAGCATGGAAATAGAATGAAGTCATATTCAAAAATACATACTAATGACGGATGCAGTAGTTATATACAGTATATAATGTAAGGGGGATAAGAAGCTTAGCTGGAATCGAGCTTACTGTAGATTGGAGGTGTTATATCAGTAAGGTTACTTGATTCACCAGCAACCACCTACTTTTTATGATATACAGTAGGCATCAATTCTCATTATGTTATATTTAGAGGTTGCCAAAACAACATTTTAGCATATTAGACTGTAGGATTAAATGGTGACCCACCACTTGGATCCCTTGTGCCATGAATAATCCCATACAGCAGCACACGTGATTGGATAAGAGAACCCTGATGCCCCGGTCCTTCTAGCCTCTCGTTACACTTCCAATGTTATTCCTCCTAGATCCTCTCTCACCTTCTACCTATGTGAGGTCTAGAGATGAGCGGGTTCGGTTCCTCGGAATCCGAACCCCCCCGAACTTCAGCCTTTTTACACGGGTCCGAGGCAGACTCGGATCTTCCCGCCTTGCTCGGTTAACCCGAGCGCGCCCGAACGTCATCATCCCGCTGTCGGATTCTCGCGAGGCTCGTATTCTATCGCGAGACTCGGATTCTATATAAGGAGCCGCGCGTCGCCGCCATTTTCACACGTGCATTGAGATTGATAGGGAGAGGACGTGGCTGGCGTCCTCTCCGTTAGAATAGATAGAGACACTTGAGTTGATTTACTACTAACTTAGTAATTTTGGGGAGCATTAGGAGTACTCAGAGTGCAGAGTTTTGCTGATAGTTACTAGTGACCACCACCAGTTTTATTTATTATTTAATATAATCCGTTCTCTGCCTGAAAAAAAACGATACACAGTCACATACCATATCTGTGCTCAGCCTCAGTGTGCTGCATGATAATATCATCTATGTATATCTGACTGTGCTGACTGCTCACTGCTCACACAGCTGAATTGTGGGGGAGACTGGGGTGCAGTTATAGCAGGAGTACAGTGCACACTTTTGCTGCCAGTGTGACTGACCAGTGACCACCAGTATATTGTCTGCCTGAAAAAGTTAAACACTCCTGTGGTGTTTTTTTTTTTTTATTCTATAAACGCATTCTGCTGACAGTGTCCAGCAGGTCCGTCATTCATTATATTATATAAATATTTACCTGCAGTAGTGTTATATTTTTTTTGTTCATCTCTATCATCTTTATCATCTCTATATTAGCAGACGATGTACGGTAGTCCACGGCTGTGGCTACCTCTGTGTCGTCAGTGCTCGTCCATAATTGTATACCTACCTGTGGTGGGGGTTTTTTTTCTATCTTCTTCATACTAGTAGTTTAGGAGTCTGCTGACAGTGTCCAGCAGGTCCGTCATTATATTATATATACCTGCAGTAGTGATATATATATATTTTTTATATCATTATCATCTCTATACTAGCATATGCAGTACGGTAGTCCACGGCTGTAGCTACCTCTGTGTCGTCAGTGCTCGTCCATAATTGTATACCTACCTGTGGTGGGGTTTTTTTTTCTATCTTCTTCATACTAGTAGTTTAGGAGTCTGCTGACAGTGTCCAGCAGGTCCGTCATTATATTATATATACCTGCAGTAGTGATATATATATATTTTTTATATCATTATCATCTCTATACTAGCAGACGCAGTACGGTAGTCCACGGCTGTAGCTACCTCTGTGTCGTCAGTGCTCGTCCATAATTGTATACCTACCTGTGGTGGGGGTTTTTTTTCTATCTTCTTCATACTAGTAGTTTAGGAGTCTGCTGACAGTGTCCAGCAGGTCCGTCATTATATTATATATACCTGCAGTAGTGATATATATATATTTTTTATATCATTATCATCTCTATACTAGCAGACGCAGTACGGTAGTCCACGGCTGTAGCTACCTCTGTGTCGTCAGTGCTCGTCCATAATTGTATACCTACCTGTGGTGGGGTTTTTTTTTCTATCTTCTTCATACTAGTAGTTTAGGAGTCTGCTGACAGTGTCCAGCAGGTCCGTCATTATATTATATATACCTGCAGTAGTGATATATATATATTTTTTATATCATTATCATCTCTATACTAGCAGACGCAGTACGGTAGTCCACGGCTGTAGCTACCTCTGTGTCGTCAGTGCTCGTCCATAATTGTATACCTACCTGTGGTGGGGTTTTTTTTTCTATCTTCTTCATACTAGTAGTTTAGGAGTCTGCTGACAGTGTCCAGCAGGTCCGTCATTATATTATATATACCTGCAGTAGTGATATATATATATTTTTTATATCATTATCATCTCTAAACTAGCAGACGCAGTACGGTAGTCCACGGCTGTAGCTACCTCTGTGTCGTCAGTGCTCGTCCATAATTGTATACCTACCTGTGGTGGGGTTTTTTTTTCTATCTTCTTCATACTAGTAGTTTAGGAGTCTGCTGACAGTGTCCAGCAGGTCCGTCATTATATTATATATACCTGCAGTAGTGATATATATATATTTTTTATATCATTATCATCTCTAAACTAGCAGACGCAGTACGGTAGTCCACGGCTGTAGCTACCTCTGTGTCGTCAGTGCTCGTCCATAATTGTATAGCTACCTGTGGTGGGTTTTTTTTTTCTATCTTCTTCATACTAGTAGTTTAGGAGTCTGCTGACAGTGTCCAGCAGGTCCGTCATTATATTATATATACCTGCAGTAGTGATATATATATATTTTTTATATCATTATCATCTCTATACTAGCAGACGCAGTACGGTAGTCCACGGCTGTAGCTACCTCTGTGTCGTCAGTGCTCGTCCATAATTGTATACCTACCTGTGGTGGGGTTTTTTTTTCTATCTTCTTCATACTAGTAGTTTAGGAGTCTGCTGACAGTGTCCAGCAGGTCCGTCATTATATTATATATACCTGCAGTAGTGATATATATATATTTTTTATATCATTATCATCTCTATACTAGCAGACGCAGTACGGTAGTCCACGGCTGTAGCTACCTCTGTGTCGTCAGTGCTCGTCCATAATTGTATACCTACCTGTGGTGGGGTTTTTTTTTTCTATCTTCTTCATACTAGTAGTTTAGGAGTCTGCTGACAGTGTCCAGCAGGTCCGTCATTATATTATATATACCTGCAGTAGTGATATATATATATTTTTTATATCATTATCATCTCTATACTAGCAGACGCAGTACGGTAGTCCACGGCTGTAGCTACCTCTGTGTCGTCAGTGCTCGTCCATAATTGTATACCTACCTGTGGTGGGTTTTTTTTTCTATCTTCTTCATACTAGTAGTTTAGGAGTCTGCTGACAGTGTCCAGCAGGTCCGTCATTATATTATATATACCTGCAGTAGTGATATATATATATTTTTTATATCATTATCATCTCTATACTAGCAGACGCAGTACGGTAGTCCACGGCTGTGGCTACCTCTGTGTCGTCAGTGCTCGTCCATAATTGTATACCTACCTGTGGTGGGGGTTTTTTTTCTATCTTCTTCATACTAGTAGTTTAGGAGTCTGCTGACAGTGTCCAGCAGCTCCGTCATTATATTATATATACCTGCAGTAGTGATATATATATATTTTTTATATCATTATCATCTCTATACTAGCAGACGCAGTACGGTAGTCCACGGCTGTAGCTACCTCTGTGTCGTCAGTCACTCGTCATCCATAAGTATACTAGTATCCATCCATCTCCATTGTTTACCTGAGGTGCCTTTTAGTTGTGCCTATTAAAATATGGAGAACAAAAATGTTGAGGTTCCAAAAATAGGGAAAGATCAAGATCCACTTCCACCTCGTGCTGAAGCTGCTGCCACTAGTCATGGCCGAGACGATGAAATTCCATCAACGTCGTCTGCCAAGGCCGATGCCCAATGTCATAGTACAGAGCATGTAAAATCCAAAACACAAAATATCAGTAAAAAAAGGACTCAAAAATCTAAAATAAAATCGTCGTCGGAGAAGCGTAAACTTGCCAATATGCCATTTACCACACGGAGTGGCAAGGAACGGCTGAGGCCCTGGCCTATGTTCATGGCTAGTGGTTCAGCTTCACATGAGGATGGAAGCACTCAGCCTCTCGCTAGAAAAATGAAAAGAGTTAAGCTGGCAAAAGCACAGCAAAGAACTGTGCGTTCTTCGAAATCACAAATCCACAAGGAGAGTCCAATTGTGTCGGTTGCGATGCCTGACCTTCCCAACACTGGACGTGAAGAGCATGCGCCTTCCACCATTTGCACGCCCCCTGCAAGTGCTGGAAGGAGCACCCGCAGTCCAGTTCCTGATAGTCAGATTGAAGATGTCAGTGTTGAAGTACACCAGGATGAGGAGGATATGGGTGTTGCTGGCGCTGGGGAGGAAATTGACAAGGAGGATTCTGATGGTGAGGTGGTTTGTTTAAGTCAGGCACCCGGGGAGACACCTGTTGTCTGTGGGAGGAATATGGCCATTGACATGCCTGGTGAAAATACAAAAAAAATCAGCTCTTCGGTGTGGAAGTATTTCAACAGAAATGCGGACAACAGGTGTCAAGCCGTGCGTTGCCTTTGTCAAGCTGTAATAAGTAGGGGTAAGGACGTTAACCACTTCGGAACATCCTCCCTTATACGTCACCTGCAGCGCATTCATCATAAGTCAGTGACAAGTTCAAAAACTTTGGGCGACAGCGGAAGCAGTCCACTGACCAGTAAATCCCTTCCTCTTGTAACCAAGCTCACGCAAACCACCCCACCAACTCCCTCAGTGTCAATTTCCTCCTTCCCCAGGAATGCCAATAGTCCTGCAGGCCATGTCACTGGCAATTCTGACGAGTCCTCTCCTGCCTGGGATTCCTCCGATGCATCCTTGAGTGTAACGCCTACTGCTGCTGGCGCTGCTGTTGTTGCTGCTGGGAGTCGATGGTCATCCCAGAGGGGAAGTCGTAAGACCACTTTTACTACTTCCACCAAGCAATTGACTGTCCAACAGTCCTTTGCGAGGAAGATGAAATATCACAGCAGTCATCCTGCTGCAAAGCGGATAACTGAGGCCTTGGCATCCTGGGCGGTGAGAAACGTGGTTCCGGTATCCATCATTACTGCAGAGCCAACTATAGACTTGTTTGAGGTACTGTGTCCCCGGTACCAAATACCATCTAGGTTCCATTTCTCTAGGCAGGCGATACCGAAAATGTACACAGACCTCAGAAAAAGACTCACTAGTGTCCTAAAAAATGCAGTTGTACCCAATGTCCACTTAACCACGGACATGTGGACAAGTGGAGCAGGGCAGACTCAGGACTATATGACTGTGACAGCCCACTGGGTAGATGTATTGACTCCCGCCGCAAGAACAGCAGCGGCGGCACCAGTAGCAGCATCTCGCAAACGCCAACTCTTTCCTAGGCAGGCTACGCTTTGTATCACCGCTTTCCAGAATATGCACACAGCTGAAAACCTCTTACGGCAACTGAGGAAGATCATTGCAGAATGGCTTACCCCAATTGGACTCTCCTGTGGATTTGTGGCATCGGACAACGCCAGCAATATTGTGTGTGCATTAAATCTGGGCAAATTCCAGCACGTCCCATGTTTTGCACATACCTTGAATTTGGTGGTGCAGAATTATTTAAAAAACGAGAGGGGCGTGCAAGAGATGCTGTCGGTGGCCAGAAGAATTGCGGGACACTTTCGGCGTACAGGCACCACGTACAGAAGACTGGAGCAACACCAAAAACGCCTGAACCTGCCCTGCCATCATCTGAAGCAAGAAGTGGTAACGAGGTGGAATTCAACCCTCTATATGCTTCAGAGGTTGGAGGAGCAGCAAAAGGCCATTCAAGCCTATACAATTCAGCACGATATAGGAGGTGGAATGCACCTGTCTCAAGCGCAGTGGAGAATGATTTCAACGTTGTGCAAGGTTCTGCAACCTTTTGAACTTGCCACAAGTGAAGTCAGTTCAGACACTGCCAGCCTGAGTCAGGTCATTCCCCTCATCAGGCTTTTGCAGAAGAAGCTGGAGACATTGAAGGAGGAGCTAACACTGAGCGATTCCGCTAGGCATGTGGGACTTGTGGATGGAGCCCTTAATTCGCTTAACAAGGATTCACGGGTGGTCAATCTGTTGAAATCAGAGCACTACATTTTGTCCACCGTGCTCGATCCTAGATTTAAAACCTACGTTGTATCTCTCTTTCCGGCAGACACAAGTCTGCAGGGGTTCAAAGAACTGCTGGTGAGAAAATTGTCAAGTCAAGCGGAACGCGACCTGTCAACATCTACTCCTTCACATTCTCCCGCAACTGGGGGTGTGAGGAAAAGGCTCAGAATTCCGAGCCCACCCGCTGGCGGTGATGCAGGGCAGTCTGGAGCGACTGCTGATGCTGACATCTGGTCCGGACTGAAGGACCTGCCAACGATTACGGACATGTCGTCTACTGTCACTGCATATGATTCTCTCACCATTGAAAGAATGGTGGAGGATTATATGAGTGACCGCATCCAAGTAGGCACGTCAGACAGTCCGTACGTATACTGGCAGGAAAAAGAGGCAATTTGGAGGCCCTTGCACAAACTGGCTTTATTCTACCTAAGTTGCCCTCCCACAAGTGTGTACTCCGAAAGAGTGTTTAGTGCCGCCGCTCACCTTGTCAGCAATCGGCGTACAAGGTTACTTCCAGAAAATGTGGAGAAGATGATGTTCATTAAAATGAATTATAATCAATTCCTCCATGGAGACATTCACCAGCAGCAATTGCCTCCACAAAGTACACAGGGAGCTGTGATGGTGGATTCCAGTGGGGACGAATTGATAATCTGTGAGGAGGGGGATGTACACGGTGATGAATCGGAGGATGATGATGAGGTGGACATCTTGCCTCTGTAGAGCCAGTTTGTGCAAGGAGAGATTAATTGCTTCTTTTTTGGTGGGGGTCCAAACCAACCCGTCATTTCAGTCACAGTCGTGTGGCAGACCCTGTCACTGTAATGATGGGTTGGTTAAAGTGTGCATGTCCTGTTTATACAACATAAGGGTGGGTGGGAGGGCCCAAGGACAATTCCATCTTGCACCTCTTTTTTCTTTCATTTTTCTTTGCGTCATGTGCTGTTTGGGGAGTGTTTTTTGGAAGGGCCATCCTGCGTGACACTGCAGTGACACTCCTGGATGGGCCAGGTGTTTGTGTCGGCCACTAGGGTTGCTTATCTTACTCACACAGCTACCTCATTGCGCCTCTTTTTTTTCTTCTTTGCGTCATGTGCTGTTTGGGGAGTATTTTTTGGAAGGGCCATCCTGCGTGACACTGCAGTGCCACTCCTAGATGGGCCAGGTGTTTGTGTCGGCCACTAGGGTCACTTATCTTAGTCACACAGCTACCTCATTGCGCCTCTTTTTTTTCTTCTTTGCGTCATGTGCTGTTTGGGGAGTATTTTTTGGAAGGGCCATCCGGCCTGACACTGCAGTGCCACTCCTAGATGGGCCAGGTGTTTGTGTCGGCCACTAGGGTCGCTTAGCTTACTCACACAGCTACCTCATTGCGCCTCTTTTTTTCTTTGCGTCATGTGCTGTTTGGGGAGTGTTTTTTGGAAGGGCCATCCTGCGTGACACTGCAGTGCCACTCCTAGATGGGCCAGGTGTTTGTGTTGGCCACTTGGGTCGCTGAGCTTAGTCACACAGCTACCTCATTGCGCCTCTTTTTTTCTTTGCGTCATGTGCTGTTTGGGGAGTGTTTTTTGGAAGGGCCATCCTGCGTGACACTGCAGTGCCACTCCTAGATGGGCCAGGTGTTTGTGTCGGCCACTTGGGTCGCTGAGCTTAGTCATCCAGCGACCTCGGTGCAAATTTTAGGACTAAAAATAATATTGTGAGGTGTGAGGTGTTCAGAATAGACTGAAAATGAGTGGAAATTATGGTTATTGAGGTTAATAATACTTTGGGATCAAAATGACCCCCAAATTCTATGATTTAAGCTGTTTTTTAGGGTTTTTTTAAAAAAACACCCAAATCCAAAACACACCCGAATCCGACAAAAAAAATTCGGTGAGGTTTTGCCAAAACGCGTTCGAACCCAAAACACGGCCACGGAACCTAACCCAAAACCAAAACACAAAACCCGAAAAATTTCCGGTGCACATCCCTAGTGAGGTCCACTTGATCCACCTGTTTTATCCTGTCACTGTACCTTTGCATTTCTAGAATTTATCACCCCTCTAGTTCTGGCTCCTTTATAGCTTCTTTGCAAGACTTTCTCTCCTCTGACCTCCACTTCCTAAGCCTAGGAGACATTAACTTTCCAGTCAATGATCCTTCCTACCCAGGGCCATAGAGAGCGTGGCCAGCCCAGGAAATGTAGGGAGCATGGCTTAATCGCAGAGGTGCGGCCTTGCCCCCTTTAAAAAAACATGAATAAATTAGTGTTTAGGCACCGTGAAGCCTCGATCGGCACAGTTGGGCACTTTGCGCCCCTCAGCCAGAGTCATCTCCAGTAGGGGGGCTGCGATTAGTGTGATCGCTCCCACCACCCACAGGCAGAAGGGACTGCTGTGCTCAGTAGCCTCCGTGGACCCACCACACACAGCATAGTGTGCTGGGCTGGGGAGAGAGGCTGCTGTTGGGTGACAGGTAATAAAGGGGACTGAGTGGGCAGCGCAGACTCAGGCCCCTGCTGAGCTCACCCACAAACCCTGGCCTGGGTATTTTGTACCCCCCTCTAGGCACCACTGCTCCTACCCTGTATCACCACACTTCTTTCCCTCCACTCTTCATTCAGCCTCTCTCAATCAACCTACTCACATCAACAGTCATGCCTGAACTGTATCCAATGTTAAAAACTTCACCTCATTATTTCTAACCATCACCTCTAATACTTCAGCATTACTCTCCCAACTACTCCACCCACACTTGATTGGAATCTTGACGCCCATGATCCCACCCATTTCTGGTCTGCCTTAGATCCCCTTCTCTTCCCCATCACTACCTTTGACCAAGTTGTCTCTCTCCATGATCAAGCTCTCACTATTGCCCTTGACTCCTGTCATGGCTGTTATCAATATTGTATGTTGATCCCCTTCCCAACACTGGCGTTCTACCCTGACCAGCTCTCTCTAAAAGTGCTCTTACCCTTCTGTGATGGAACACAAAGCACATCACTGCTGTGTCTTCCATTTACTAATGAACCTTATCACTAGCAGCATATGTTGTTAAGTATTACAGTTATAGTAGCGAATATGCCATGGCTATTTAACATTACTTACCTCGCTAGCAAGGTATGGTGAAGTCTAGCCACATCCCCCTCCTCAGCGGGAGGCTGCTGTTTCATGAGCATGCACGATGGTTAGTGTGCTCATGTGCATTATACTTTCACCCGGCAGGCTGCTGCTGGGTCCCCATCACCGGCAATGGAGACTGTATACCTCGTGCCATCTATAGATGGCGTAAGCAGCACAGAGGCGAATAGTGGTAAGCTAAGCTTACCGCTGTTTGTTAAATACTGAAAAGAGAAAACATAACCCCTTTAGTGAATGCCCATCTAACAAGATTTTGAGATCTAGATGCATCATCGCTTGGAGAGTGATAAAATTGAGAAGGAAAAAGTGTCAGCCAATCAAGTCCTAACTGCCATGTCACAGGCCCTGATTGAAAAATGGCAGTTAGGAGCTGATTGGCTGGTACTTTTTCACTCTACATTTTATCACTTTCCAAGCGATGATGCATCTGGCCCTATGTAATATTGTTAAACGGGGCCCGATATCTCCTGAATGACCATGACGACTGGTGATAAGGTTGGTATACAAAGTGAGATTGGTATTTGACATGGACTTTGTAGCACAATGAAATGTGGACTACAGTATTTCCTCTGAGCCTCCTCTCCTCTTCATTGGCTTAATTGTCATTTATTTCTCCAAGACCAATTGCTACCTCTTTTACTACTTTCCTGAGAAGAACATACTTTAAAATATTAAGCTTGTATTCCCCAGGCTGATGGTGACCCAGATAGACCATGAAACTACATATAAAGAAATAAAAAAATAAGATAATAAGCACAGACGAGGCCCAAAAGACATATAGAAAGTGTAAGATTTTGCATAGAAAAAGCAGGATAATGAAGTCCTGTCTCCCATAGGGATGTGGTATATTTCATGATTATAAATAAGGAACGTATCATCAGATTAATGCTATACCTGGATAGCACTTGAGCTTTAAGCTCCTGACTCCCTGTGAGTCTCAATGTTCAGTGATGACAGGTTAAGGTTCCATTCTCTACTCATGTTGAGATGTATTTTGCAATGAAACCCCCATGATGCTCCATTCAATTGCCTATTAGCTAAATCTGTCATTGCGTACCTCCCGGAGCTCATTTACAAGGCTGTTGAATTATGTCCTGGTTCAGCCGCATGCCTCAGCAGATTCTTCCTTTATTAGGCTCTTCAGAATGGGGCATCGCCTACTGAGAACTTGCCTAGCAACAGGAATCTTAAGGGATAAAGTTCAAGAAGAGCAGACGGAGGTCACTTTGAGTCTCAACCACAAAATGAAAATGCGCACATACAGTAATGCCACCAGGGTCTCTCTATGCAGGAATCAGTGCTGGTCAGTCCATTATTACTGAGCCCCCGATTGACTGCTGATTTTAGCAACAGGTTTTTATGCCATCTATTTGACTAAGCACCCGATTACTGTAAGTGGAAGTAACATAGTAACATAGTAACATAGTATCTAAGGTTGAAAAAAGACAATTGTCAATCGAGTTCAACCTATTTGTGGTCTCCTATGCACGATTATTTTGTATAAAATTTTGACTGAAGTTGATGACTGCCGTTACGTTTTACCCCTCTTTTTTATAATAACCAATGTGCGTGACTATGCCCCATAACTCTGGATATCCTTATCCATTAGGAATTTATCTAACCCATTCTTAAAGGTGTTGACTGAGTCGGCCATTACAACTCCCTCAGGCAGGGAATTCCAAACATGTACCGTCCTTACCGTAAAAAAGCCTTTACGCCGTATTGTGCGGAATCTCCTCTTCTCTAACCTGAGCGAGTGTCCACGAGTTCTCTGTGTTGATCTAACCAAAAACAGGTCCTGCGCAAGATCTGTATATTGTCCCCTTATATATTTGTAAATGTTGATAATGTCCCGTCTTAATCTCCTCTTTTCCAGTGTAAACATGCCTAGTCTTGCAAGCCTTTCCTCGTATTCCAGCGTCTCCATACCCTTAATTAGTTTGGTCGCCCGCCTTTGAACCTTTTCTAGCTCCAGGATATCCTTTTTGTAGTAAGGTGCCCAGAATTGTACACAGTATTCAAGGTGTGGCCTCACAAGTGATTTATATAATGGGAGTATAATACTCTCGTCCCTGGCATCAATTCCCCATTTTATGCATGCTAATATCTTATTAGCCTTCTTTGCTGCAGTCCTACTTTGGGTACTACTGCTTAGTTTGCTATCTATGAGGACACCTAAGTCCTTTTCCAGTACAGAATCCCCTAATTTTACCCCATTTAGTAGGTAGGTGTTATTTTTGTTCTTGTTACCACAGTGCATTACCTTACACTTGTCTGTATTGAAGCGCATTCTCCATTTCGCTGCCCAAGCTTCTAGTTTAACTAAGTCGTTCTGAAGCGACTCAGCATCCCCCTCTGCATTTATGACTTTACACAATTTGGTATCATCTGCAAAAATTGACACCATGCTCTCTAGACCTTCTGTTAGGTCGTTAATGAAAATATTGAACAATAGCGGTCCTAATACTGAGCCTTGCGGCACACCACTTAGCACTTCAGTCCAAGTTGAAAAAGATCCATTAACCACAACACGCTGCTCCCTATTATCTAACCAGTTTCTGACCCAAGTGCATATTGTGCTTCCTATCCCTGATTCTTGTAGCTTATAGATAAGTCTCATGTGTGGTACAGTGTCGAATGCTTTGGCAAAATCTAAAAAGATTACATCCACCTCTTTACCCTGATCTAGGTTTGCGCTTACTGTTTCATAAAAGCCAAGTAAGTTGGTTTGACAGGATCTGTCCTTTATAAACCCATGTTGATTCCTTTTAATTACCTTATTGACTTCAAGGAACTTCTGAATACTATCTCTTAGAATACCTTCCAATACTTTCCCCACTATAGATGTAAGACTAACTGGTCTATAATTACCTGGTTCAGCTTTACTTCCCTTTTTGAATATAGGCACTATTTCCGCTATACGCCAGTCTTTGGGAACCATACCTGATATTACTCAATCCTTAAAGATCAAAAATAGCGGTTTTGCAAGTTCAGAGTGAAGCTCCATTAGAACCCTTGGGTGAATACCATCGGGACCTGGTGATTTATTAATCTTTAAATGTTTTAATCGGTCACAGACTACTTCCTCGCTTAAAAAAGTACCTATCAGTGGGATATTCTCATTATTGAGATTATGTGTTAGTCCCTGAATTAGGTCCTCTCTAGTAAATACTGTTGAAAAAAACTCATTTAGTGTGTCCGCTATGTCATTAACATTTTTGCTTAAGACTCCCAACTTGTCTTTTAAAGGGCCTATACTCTCCTTCTTTAATCTCTTGCTATTAATGTATTTAAAGAATTTTTTGGGATTCGCTTTGCTTTCCTTTGCTACTAGTTTTTCAGTTTCTACTTTAGCTGCTCTTATTTCCTTTTTGCAAATTTTGTTACATTCCTTATAGTGCTGAAATGACTCTGCTTCCCCGTCAGATTTGTATTTTTTAAATGCTCGCCTTTTTTTGCCCATAAGTTCCTTTATCTTTTTGTTAAGCCACATCGTTTTATGATTTTTATTCCTTTTTTTGCTGCTCGTAGGAATAAATTTGAGTGTATTTTTAGCTAGCAGGAATTTTAGTACCTCCCATTTCTCCGTAGTATTTTTTCCTAAAAACAAACCTTCCCATTCAATATCCCTGAAAAATATCCTCATCTTTTCAAAATTCGCTTTGCTAAAGTTTAGAGTCCTAGTTGAGCCAGTATAGGGCTGTTTATGAAAACTGATATTGAATGTGACCATATTGTGGTCGCTGTTTCCTATGGGTTCCCCTACTATAATACCTGATACCAAATCCCCATTGTTTGTTAATACCAGGTCTAAGATTGCATTGTTCCTAGTTGGTTCCTCAATTAGTTGAACTAAGTAGTTATCATTAAGTGTGTTTAAAAACAAATTGCCCCTAGCAGTATCACATGTATCACATGAATCGTTTTTCCAGCTTATCTCTGGATAGTTAAAATCTCCCATCACTACTAAGTCTCCTACTCCTGCTACTCTTTCAATTTGCATTAGTAAAAATTCCTCATCAGATACGTTGATACCAGGCGGCCTATAGCATACACCCAATACTAACTTTTTTATTCCTTTTTCCCCGCATGCAATTTCTACCCATAATGTCTCGACAGTGTCTACAGTCCCCTCCTGAATATCTTCCCGTATATCCAGAGCCGGCCATAGGCATAGGCAAACTAGGCAATTGCCTAGGGCATCTGGTATGCCTAGGGGCATCAGCAGCTTCTGCTGATTAAAATGATATGCGGCATGCCTATATTCTGTGTGTAGCATTTCATATGCAGTTACAGCCACAGTCTCACACAGTATATAGGCATGCTGCATATCATTTTAATCAGCAGAAGCTGCTTGTGCATCCTAACCACATAGCAATGCATATAAGATGCATTTTCATAAAAAAAATTTGCCCAACGTTAGCATTGAGGCAAGATTTATGAGGACACATCTGTATTCAAGCAGAGGCAAAGGTCACAGTGTTCGTGGCAGTGTGAGTGTTGTGTGCATGTGAGTGGGTTGGTTGTGCAGTAGTGTTCGGAATATGTGTAAGGAGCATTATGTGTGTCATGTAAAAATGCATTAATAATGTGCAACATATGAGTAAGGAGCACTATGTGTGTCATTGTGTGTATAAGGGCATTAATAATGTGCGGCATATGTGTAACAGGGTACTACTGTATGTGTGTCATTATGTGTATAGGGGCACTAATAATGTGCAGCAAATGTGTAGGGGGCACTATGTGTGTCATTATGTGTATAAGGGCATTAATAATGTGCAGCATATGTGTAAGGGACATCATGTGTAAAAGGGCATTAATAAAGGTTGTCATAATGTGTAAGGCGCATTATGTTTACAAGGACATAAATAATGTGTCTCATAGGTGTAAGGGGCATTACTGTGTGGCATTATGTGTATAAGGTGCTCTACTATGTGGCGTTGCGTATAGAAAGGGCACTACTGTGTTGTCTAATGTGAATAAAAAGCAATAGGGTGTGGTGTGGTGTAATGTGAATAAAGAGCAATAGGGTGTGGTGTGGTGTAATGTGAATAAGGAACAATTCAGTGTGATGTAATGTGAATAATGGGCTCTACTGTGAGGAGTAACGTTTAAGGTAAAGTGATACTACTGTGGGATATAATATGAATTATGGACACTATCGCACGATATAATGTGAATAAAGTTGCAGTACTGTGTGGCATAATTGGAATTGGGGTTACTATTGTGTGGCCATGCCTCTTGCCAGCAAAAACACACCCATTTTTGGTCTGCGCGCCAAATGTGCGAACTGTTCCTATTTAAAATATAGGGGGTACAAACCCCAAAATAAAGACTGCTATGGGTTGATGGTGCTGGGAAAGAGGTACAAGGTCAGAGGCGGAACCAGCGGTGGTGCTAGGGGGCACCAGCCAAAATCTTGCCTAGGGCATCATATAGGCTAGGGCCGGCTCTGCGTATATCAGGTTTTAAAAATGGCTTTACGTAAAGACACACCCCTCCACCCTTTTTATTTAGTCTGTCTCTCCTAAACAGTGTATAGCCCTCTAGATTGACTGTCCAATCATGAGATTCGTCCCACCAAGTTTCAGTAATGCCTATAATATCATACTGTTTGCTTGCTGCAAGTATTTCTAGTTCGCCCTTTTTACCAGTAATGCTTCTAGCGTTTACATACATACAACTAAGATAAGTATTTTCCCTTGCGTTAGGGACATCTTTCACCTTATGTAGCAATGATGACCTGTAATCGTCATTGGTTAGTGCTTTGGTAAAATCTCTTTTAGTACCCATGTTAGTAACCTTACCGCCTGCTCTTACCTTCCCCCCAACTTCTCCCCCATTTCGTTTACTACCACCATCCCCACTATTCTCACTGCATGACCCGTAGTTTCTAGCTAAACCCTCCCCCCAGGCTCCTAGTTTAAAATCTCCTCCAACCTTCCAACCATCATTCCCCCCAGCACCGCTGCCCCCTCCCCAGTCAGGTGCAATCCGTCACGACAAAAGAGATGGCGCCTGACTGAGAAGTCCGCCCAGTGTTCCAGGAACACAAACCCCTCTTTCCTGCACCAATCCCTAAGCCACACATTTACCTCCCTAATCTCCCTCTGCCTCCCTGGACTAGCACGTGACACGGGTAATAATTCCGAGAATATTACCTTAGATGTCCTTGCCTTCAGTTTCTTTACTAAGTCCCTATAGTCTTTCTTAAGGACATCCCACCTTCCGCTAACTTTGTCATTGGTGCCAACGTGCACCAAGACCGCCGGGTCTTTCCCAGCCCCTCCCAACAATCTATCTACCCGTTCCACGATGTGCCGTACCCGAGCACCCGGGAGACAACAGACTGTACGGCGATCACGGTCCCGGTAGCAGATTGCCCTATCTGCCTTCCTGATGATAGAATTCCCTACCACCACCATCTGACTAGGTACCTCACTATCTTTTATCCCAACTGCGCCAGTGGGACCGCTCCTCTGGATGCTAGAGGGAGCAGTCTCCTCCGGCACCGTCATTTCTTCACTATCATCCTCCGATTCCTCGTCCAGTCGGGCAAATTTGTTCGGGTTTGATAGTTCAGAGATGTCGAGCCTCCCCCTCTTTTTCTTCCTTCTGTGACCCAGCTGGCTACCTGATCATCATGCTCTTCTACCAGTGACCCCTCCCGCAACTCCTCCACCGTTATGTCTAAACTTTGCTCGAGATTGGGAATCTCCCTCAGTCGCATAACGGTTTGCTCTAGATCAGTTACCTGGGCTTCCAGGGCAACCGTTCGCACACACCTCGTGCAGATAGAATCACACTGGGCCGGTAGCTCCAGGTGTGCATACATCTTGCACGACATGCACTGAGTGAGGTCCCCAATCACAGCCCCTCCCATATTGTTTGTAAGGTCTAACTCCCTGTTACTCTCAAAGAAAAAGGAGCAAAAAGAAAAAGCAGAAGACAAACAATCTCACTTATACAGTAATTAAGCTGGTTTATACTTATCTATCTTTGTGCGGTTCTTGGTCCTTCACTTTTATGCAGCCGTAGTACTCTCTCCTGCGGCACCGATACTCCACTTAGCAGTTGCAGTTGTTCCAGCTCACTGCACCTCCTTTTCACTCGGCTTACAGCTCCTGCTAAAAAAAAAAAAAATGCCCCTCACACACGCACAATCACAGCCCCTCTACTACTACAAGTAAGAGACCCTCTCACTCACTCACAAGGTCAGCCCCTTGCAGCCTCACCAGAAATGTAATGGTACTTCATATGTGTGTTCCTGATTGTGTATTATAAAACTCACCTTTTTCTGTATTCTAACTCACCTTTTGCTGTTACCAACTCACACTTCAAGCAACCAACAACCAACAACCAAGCAACACTTTAAAATACAAGCCCTTACAATGAGCAAGCTCCAATGAGTCTAATCACTGATTATATAGGCTCAGCCAGCTGCTTTAGTCAGCCCCTCCTCCTCCTGATTACCCACACCTGATTCAACCCCCTCCCTCTGGCTTTCTCCTCACACCTTTTTTTTTCCCTCCAAAAAACCCCCCAGTACAGATACAAACAAAAGAACCAGTATAGATACAAACAATCAGATTCAGACTAACTTTCTCTCACAATATTACTATCCATATATGGATAGACAGAGAATAATCAGAACTCACCTTTTGCTGTTACCAACTCACACAAATCCAAGCAACACTTTAAAATACAAGCCCTTACAGTGAGCGTGACTTTATTTCAGTGTACATATATATATGGTATCTGGTCTCTAGGTCGACAGTGTCTAGGTCGACCACTATTGGTTGACAGTAACTAGGTCGACAGGGTCTCTAGGTCGACAAGGTCTCTAGGCCGACATGTTCTAGGTCGACAGGTCAAAAGGTAGACATGAGTTTTTCAAAAAAATGTTTTTATTTTTTTAACTTTTTCATACTTAATAACGATCCACGTAAGCTACAGTTGGGAATGGTAACCTTGCCCGAAGCATGGTGAGCGAACACGGTGCACTAATTCTGGTTCCCCGTCACTGTACGGAGAAAACAACACAAAAAAACAAAACAAAAAACCTCATGGCGACCTTTTGACCTGTCGACCTACAGACCCTGTTGACCTAGAAACCCTGTTAACCTAGTTACTGTCGACCAATAGTGGTCGACCTAGACACTGTCTACCTAGTTACTGTCGACCCTCCATACCACACCCTAATATATATATATATATATATATATATATATAATTATCAATGGAAATCAAATTTATTGACCCATGGAGGTCTGGATTTGGAGTCACACTCAAAATTAAAGTGGAAAAACACACTACAGGCTGATCCAACTTTGATGTAATGTCCTTAAAACAAGTCAAAATGAGGCTCAGTAGTGTGTGTGGCCTCCACGTGCCTGTATGACCTCCCTACAACGCCTGGGCATGTACCCGATGAGGTGGCGGATGCTCTCCTGAGGGATCTCCTCCCAGACCTGGACTAAAGCATCCGCCAACTCCTGGACAGTCTGTGGTGCAACGTTGGTGGATGGAGCGAGACATGATGTCCCAGATGTGCTCAATTGGATTCAGGTCTGGGGAACGGGCGGGCCAGTCCATAGCATCAATGCCTTTGTCTTGCAGGAACTGCTGACACACTCCAGCCACATGAGGTCTAGCATTGTCTTGCATTAGGAGGAACCCAGGGCCAACCGCACAAGCATATGGTCTCACAAGGGGTCTGAGGATCTCATCTCGGTACCTAATGGCAGTCAGGCTACCTCTGGCGAGCACATGGAGGGCTGTGCGGCCCCCCAAAGAAATGCCACCCCACACCATTACTGACCCACTGCCAAACCGGTCATGCTGGAGGATGTTGCAGGCAGCAGAACATTCTCCTTGGTGTCTCCAGACTCTGTCACGTCTGTCACATGTGCTCAGTGAGAACCTGCTTTCATCTGTGAAGAGCACAGGGCGCCAGTGGCGTATTTGCCAATCTTGGTGTTCTCTGGCAAATGCCAAACGTCCTGCACGGTGTTGGGCTGTAAGCACAACCCCCACCTGTGGACGTCGGGCCCTCATACCACCCTCATGGAGTCTGTTTCTGATCGTTTGAGTAGACACATGCACATTTGTGGCTTGCTGGAGGTCATTTTGCAGGGCTCTGGCAGTGCTCCTCCTGTTCCTCCTTGCACAAAGGCGGAGGTAGCGGTCTGCTGCTGGGTTGTTGCCCTCCTACGGCCTCCTCAACGTCTCCTGATGTACTGGCCTGTCTCCTGGTAGTGCCTCCATGCTCTGGACACTACGCTGACAGACACAACAAACCTTCTTGCCACAGCTCGCATTGATGTGCCATCCTGGATGAGCTGCACTACCTGAGCCACTTGTGTGGGTTGTAGACTCCGTCTCATGCTACCACTAGAGTGAAAGCACCTCCAGCTTTCAAAAGTGACCAAAACATCAGCTAGAAAGCATAGGAGCTGAGAAGTAGTCTGTGGTCACCACCTGCAGAACAACTCCTTTATTGGGGGTGCCTTGCTAATTGCCTATAATTTCCACCTGTTGTCTATTCCATTTGCACAACAGCATGTGAAATTGATTGCCAATCAGTGTTGCTTCCTAAGTGGACAGTTTGATTTCACAGAAGTGTGATTGACTTGGAGTTACATTGTGTTGTTTAAGTGTTCCCCTTATTTTTTTGAGCAGTGTGTATATATATATATATATATATATATATATATATACACACACACATACACACAGGTAGGTGGCACTCTCGAATTTTGAGATGGGTTCAGTGCAACAGTCATCGTTCCAGTGCCCTTATTTGTTGCGCTTTTGTCACGAACAAAGATACAATGTACATAAATACAGTAACTCACCTTAAAGAACACCAACCGCCGCCATGCTGCATGCCAGGTCCCGGCCATTAGTGGGTCACGCGGTCCTCTCAGGGAGATGACGTCAGCATGATACACCTAACAATACCTAAGTAGTGCTAAAACAACTGCTTGGAACAGCAGAAATGAAACATTCCCCCGTTGTGCTTGCATACCTTACAGTTACTAGACTAACATATAGAAATAGATACACCAATAAGAGTTATAGAAATATATAGATAGATTAGGGTCTCAATGCACTGCAAGGATCACAAATAGAGAAAAGTAATGTGAAGCAAAGCGGGCTGGTGTGTATAAGCCTGCCCATACAGGTATCAGAGCCACCTATTGCAATTTGCTAAATAAAAGTAAAAAAATACACCTATTATAAATAAGCACAATTTGTCATTAAATAATTACGTAATCCAATGGATTCGCTAAGACTCCGTCAATGCCAGGTTCCACAAACGGTCGATCCATTTGGTCTCTATTTGTAGCAGTTATTACATGATCTGTGATTTGATAGTGAATGGTAGATACATTATATGTGGCGCTCAGTTTTACTAACATACTATTGACAGCACAGATCACAATTTTGCTTGTGCTTTTAAATGGTGCCTGATCTTATATGTGGTACCATTGTGTGGTTGACGACATGTGTTACGTGTTTGCATATAACGGGATGTCAAGCAATTTGGGCATTTACGCCAGCCTAATTTAGGCTGTACTCCAACACTGTACTACCGTAAGTGGAGTTTTACCCAAATTAGTAATGTCAGTGTGTAAAACTAAATCAGGACATCAATGTGGTGTCTCTAAGGGTGTACTATCAGGATCAGAGAAATCATGGGACACAGTTTTATTAACCCAAGGTAATCTTTGTGTTTCTGAAATTGTTTTTCACTAAAACGCTATCAGGGGGGAATGAGAGTGTGTTGTTTTTTCATTTAGTAAGATTAGAATATTAAATTTGTCTATCATTTTATCAATCTGGACAATTACCTCATTTCTGTCACTGGCAATACTTCAAATTCTGAGGAACTGGGAATAAGGCAAGGCAGGTTTGAGTGGCTGTGGACGGGCACTTCTGGCTAACGATAAATTGTTTCTATCTGTAGTTTTGCTAAATAAAGACGCATGTAGGATCTCACAACTTTAGTGATGGTTACATCCAAATTAACTGAATTATGGTCCAACTGGTAGGTAGGTTTCAGTGGACTTGATGTCTAGTTATGTGAATTAATCCAATTTCTTTTTTTACTGCTGGCATTCCTGTTGAACTGCTCTGTTTTTTGAGGTGAGGGGTAAAACGAAGCAGGAAAACAAGGGGAAGGAAGGGAACAAACTAAAAAACCGAATGATTGACGTAAAATTATTTAAAACTCTAGGTTGAGTGTTGGCATAAGTGTGATCACTGGACTTAGCGGCCTATGGCAGTACAGGGGTGTGTCTTCGAGTTTTTTAAAGGCTTGGGCTGTGGCCCAAAGCCTAGTTGTTCCAGTCTTCCCAGCCTCCCTTCCATTTGGTGGTTTGTTGATTTATCATTGGCTAGTTTGTGGTGGGAAAAATAGCAGGTCACCAGCCCGGGTGCAATATTTTAATTTCCTAAGGCACCCGAAGGATAATCCCAGATAAGTGCCGGCATCAGGAGGAGGATTGAACTACATCGGGGCTAATAGGACAGCCCCGGCGATATAATTGTTAGGAATATTTGTGTTTTGTTTTGCCTTGCATTACCTCATTCCTGCCTCTAGGGGTCTCACTTGTTGCCTCAGGTCTGAATGGCAGTTGCACACTGCCTCTGCAGGGTAATTACCTGATTGTGTGCACCTGGAGCCCAACACCCTGCTGCTATTTAACTCCAGCTCACAGGCACTTAGTTGCAGATCATTGCGGTTCCGTATGGAGTGAGACTGGGCTCTCTCCAGTAACCCTGTCCAGATTCTGCCTTATTTGCTTCTTGGAGACTTCCCTGCAGTTTGCTAAAACGCATGTGCCTTGCTTCTGGACTTCTTACCCTGCCGGTTCAACATCTACATTTCTGGACTATTATTTGCAGTTTGTTTCCATTCCTGCCTGATCACTTCATTTTTGGGTATGTTATTTTTCCCCTGCTTGATTTAAACCCGGATTTCTTCATGTTTATTTTGCATCTATGTTTAACCTGAAATATTCCATTTATCATGTTTTGTTCCATGTAATCAAGCATCCAGTTTATATTTATTTTTACCACCACTTTTTCCACAATAAACTTTACTTAATTTTCACCTGGCTTCAGCTGACATCTTTCCAAGCACGCACACACAGAGAACTCTAGAAATCGTTACAGAATGATCTGCCAAAATAAACGTGTGCAGGAGTTTTGTTTTGATTCAGCTGAATCTCATAAAATGGCTTCACTTCAGAAAGGTTCCCTGCCTCTCAAGTTTTTGCCGTTTTTGAGTTCTGCATTGCTGGTGGATTTCAGAGAGAAACTGGAGGGTATTCAAATCCTATCTTCAGAGATACTGTCTGCTCTGCCTGAAGATTCAGTAAGGTTACCTGCTCCCTTTAAGGAGACGCAGGAAAAAAGGGGAAAAGATCAGTCTGGTACTCTCAATTCTGGCTGCTGTTTTTCTAGCGTAAGCAAAGGCAAGTTTTGGAGTTTTCCACGACCCAGTCTCTCTGAGGAAGAAAGGAGACATAGAAGGGATAAGAAGCTCTGTTTTTATTGCGGCAGGTCGGGACATTTTATTCAGTTATGTCCTGCTCGCAAACATAAAAAGAGCTTTCCTCATTCTGCCATAGTGCCAAATTCTGCTCAGTTATGCCACTGTGGTGCTCAAATTTCGAAAGGAGGGGTGTACGGCCAAGCGACCCCAGGAGGGGTGTCCGGCCCTGCGACCCCAGGAGGGGTGTCCGGCCCTGCTGCCCCAGGAGGGGTGTCGGTCCCTGCTGCCCTTGCCTTCGGGCATGAGGTCCCTGCTGCCCTTGCCTTCGGGCATGAGGTCCCTGCTGCCCTTGCCTTTGGGCATGAGGTCCCTGCTGCCCTTGCCTTTGGGCATGAGGTCCCTGCTGCCCTTGCCTTTGGGCATGAGGTCCCTGCTGCCCTTGCCTTTGGGCATGAGGTCCCTGCTGCCCTTGCCTTCGGGCATGAGGTCCCTGCTGCCCTTGCCTCACGGCATGAGGTCCCTGCTGCCCTTGCCTCACGGCATGAGGTCCCTGCTGCCCTTGCCTCATGGCATGAGGTCCCTGCTGCCCTTGCCTCACGGCATGAGGTCCCTGCTGCCCTTGCCTCACGGCATGAGGTCCCTGCTGCCCTTGCCTTCGGGCATGAGGTCCCTGCTGCCCTTGCCTCACGGCATGAGGTCCCTGCTGCCCTTGCCTCACGGCATGAGGTCCCTGCTGCCCTTGCCTCACGGCATGAGGTCCCTGCTGCCCTTGCCTCACGGCATGAGGTCCCTGCTGCCCTTGCCTCACGGCATGAGGTCCCTGCTGCCCTTGCCTTTGGGCATGAGGTCCCTGCTGCCCTTGCCTTTGGGCATGAGGTCCCTGCTGCCCTTGCCTTTGGGCATGAGGTCCCTGCTGCCCTTGCCTTTGGGCATGAGGTCCCTGCTGCCCTTGCCTTTGGGCATGAGGTCCCTGCTGCCCTTGCCTTCGGGCATGAGGTCCCTGCTGCCCTTGCCTCACGGCATGAGGTCCCTGCTGCCCTTGCCTCACGGCATGAGGTCCCTGCTGCCCTTGCCTCATGGCATGAGGTCCCTGCTGCCCTTGCCTCACGGCATGAGGTCCCTGCTGCCCTTGCCTCACGGCATGAGGTCCCTGCTGCCCTTGCCTTCGGGCATGAGGTCCCTGCTGCCCTTGCCTCACGGCATGAGGTCCCTGCTGCCCTTGCCTCACGGCATGAGGTCCCTGCTGCCCTTGCCTCACGGCATGAGGTCCCTGCTGCCCTTGCCTCACGGCATGAGGTCCCTGCTGCCCTTGCCTCACGGCATGAGGTCCCCGTTGCCCGCTTCGCCAGAGGTCCGAGAGGTGCCCGCTTCGCCAGAGGTCCGAGAGGTGCCCGCTTCGCCAGAGGTCCGAGAGGTGCCCGCTTCGCCAGAGGTCCGAGAGGTGCCCGCTTCGCCAGAGGTCCGAGAGGTGCCCGCTTCGCCAGAGGTCCGAGAGGTGCCCGCCTTGCCAGAGGTCCACGCCTTGCCAGAGGTCCGAGAGGTGCTCGCCTTGCCAGAGGTCCGAGAGGTGCCCGCCTTGCCAGAGGTGCCCGCCTTGCCAGAGGTCCGAGAGGTGCCCGCCTTGCCAGAGGTCCGAGAGGTGTCCACCTTGCCAGAGGTCCGGCCAAGGCCTGTCCAGCCCCAGGAGGGGGCTCTGCCTGTCCAGCCCCAGGAGGGGGCTCTGCCTGTCCAGCCCCAGGAGGGGGTTCTGCCTGTCCAGCCCCAGGAGGGGGTTCTGCCTGTCCAGCCCCAGGAGGGGGTTCTGCCTGTCCAGCCCCAGGAGGGGGTTCTGCCTGTCCAGCCCCAGGAGGGGGTTCTGCCTGTCCAGCCCCAGGAGGGGGTTCTGCCTGTCCAGCCCCAGGAGGGGGTTCCGCCTGCCCAGTCCCAGGAGGGGGTTCCGCCTGCCCAGTCCCAGGAGGGGGTTCCGCCTGCCCAGCCCCAGGAGGGGGTTCCGCCTGCCCAGCCCCAGGAGGGGGTTCCGCCTGCCCAGCCCCAGGAGGGGGTTCTGCCTGCCCAGCCCCAGGAGGGGGTTCCGCCTGTCCAACACCAGATAGAGGTGCCTGCCATGCCCGAGATCCAAGATTTGCCCGAGGATCTGCCTTACTTTTATGGAAATATCTCTCACTGTTTAGCTCTCTTCAGATATTATCTGAGTTTTGATGACTTGTCCCCTATTGATATCATTGCTAACGTATGTATGAGATTCAGAGGGAGGGCCTTGAAGTGGGTAAATGGTCTTATAGATAAGGGAGATCCAGTGTTACAAGATTTGCCCGGTTTCCTCAAGGCTGTGACCGAAAGATTCAGTCCACCAACTGTCCTCACGCTCCTAGATGAATCTACTAAGGTGTGCCCCTCTGAGAACCTGCCTTTGCAGTCTGGGGAGCACCCTCAGTTTTTCAGATGTGGGCAGGTATCTCTAGGTGTTCACGCAGATTGCTCGGCAAGTTTAACATCTACAAGTTTACCATCCGCTCTTGATTCCATCCAGGAAAATAAGAGGTCAGTTCTACCGCTGGGTGGTGGCTCCGACTCTGAGAGTGAGCTTCTGGATGATCCGAGACTCGTTTTTGATGGACCTGTATTGCCTAATAGTGTCTTTGTGACACCTTCAAATAGGGTTAGGCAACCCAGAAAGAAAAAAGGAAAAAAGAAGAGAAGGTGAACTTTGAGGCGTCTGGAATCCGCCTGTTTAAGGGGGGGATAATGTTAGGAATATTTGTGTTTTGTTTTGCCTTGCATTACCTCATTCCTGCCTCTAGGGGTCTCACTTGTTGCCTCAGGTCTGAATGGCAGTTGCACACTGCCTCTGCAGGGTAATTACCTGATTGTGTGCACCTGGAGCCCAACACCCTGCTGCTATTTAACTCCAGCTCACAGGCACTTAGTTGCAGATCATTGCGGTTCCGTATGGAGTGAGACTGGGCTCTCTCCAGTAACCCTGTCCAGATTCTGCTTTATTTGCTTCTTGGAGACTTCCCTGCAGTTTGCTAAAACGCATGTGCCTTGCTTCTGGACTTCTTACCCTGTCGGTTCAACATCTACATTTCTGGACTATTATTTGCAGTTTGTTTCCATTCCTGCCTGATCACTTCATTTTTGGGTATGTTATTTTTCCCCTGCTTGATTTAAACCCGGATTTCTTCATGTTTATTTTGCATCTATGTTTAACCTGAAATATTCCATTTATCATGTTTTGTTCCATGTAATCAAGCATCCAGTTTATATTTATTTTTACCACCACTTTTTCCACAATAAACTTTACTTAATTTTCACCTGGCTTCAGCTGACATCTTTCCAAGCACGCACACACAGAGAACTCTAGAAATCGTTACAATAATTACCCACAGGTCATTGACCACAGGTAATTGGATACCCCCCTAAGATGGAAAGAAACAATTTACCATACAACTTACAACTACTCTATATACTCTTAAGAATGACCTGGTACTGTATATTTAGCTGTGCATCAGGTACAGCATTAATATAGTCATTGGTATATAGGAATACTATAGATCAATGGTTCCCAAACTTTTTTTGAGTCACTGCACCCTAGAGTATCAGAATTATTTTCACGGCACCCCTAGTACAAGAGTTTTTTATTGAAAAATTTAGAAAGAAATACTAGGATTTTAATACGTACCGGTAAATCCTTTTCTCCGAGTCCGTAGAGGTTGCTGGGGACTCCAAAAGGACCAAGGGGTAAAGACGGGATCCGCAGGAGCTTGGGCACACTAAAAAGACTTTGACTGGGTGTGAACTGGCTCCTCCCTCTATGCCCCTCCTCCAGACCTCAGTTATAGGAACTGTGCCCAGGAGAGACGGACATTTCGAGGAAAGGATTTTTGTTTAAACTAAGGGCGAGAAACATACCAGCCCACACCACAAACATACCGTACAACCAGAGTAGCAGGAAACCAGATAACAGTATGAACTTACAACAGCAACAAGCTGAACATAACTAATACACAACCCACGTGTAAACAAATACAACCAGCAATAATACAACTGCAAGTAACAGTCCGCACAGGGACGGGCGCCCAGCATCCTCTACGGACTAGGAGAAAAGGATTTACCGGTAGGTAATAAAATCCTATTTTCTCTTACGTCCTAGAGGATGCTGGGGACTCCAAAAGGACCAAGGGGTCTATAACAAAGCTCCAGAACGGGCGGGAGAGTGCGGACGACTCTGCAGCACCGATTGAGCAAACATGAGGTCCTCATCAGCCAGAGTATCAAACTTGTAAAACTTAGCAAAGGTGTTTGAACCCGACCACGTAGCTGCTCGGCAAAGCTGAAGTGCCGAGACCCCTCGGGCAGCCGCCCAAGATGAGCCCACTTTTCTGGTAGAATGGGCCTTTACTGACTTCGGCAACGGTAGTCCAGCTGAAGAATGAGCCTGCCGAATCGTATTACAAATCCAGCGAGCAATAGTTTGCTTAGAAGCAGGATTTCCAATCTTGTTGGAAGCTAAACAAAGCCTCTGTTTTCCTGGTAAGAGCCGTTCTGGCGACGTAAATTTTCAAAGTTCTCACAACATCAAGAGACCTTGGAACCGCCACAGCATCCGTGGCCACAGGTACCACAATAGGTTGGTTAATGTGAAACGAAGAAACCACTTTCAGAAGAAATTGTTGACGAGTCCTCAATTCCGCTCTATCTGAATAGAAGATCAAATAAGGGCTCTTGTGAGACAAGGCCGCCAACTCTGACACTCGCCTGGCAGACGCCAGAGCCAAAAGCATGACCACTTTCCAAGTGAGAAACTTTAACTCAACCTTACGCAAAGGTTCAAACCAGCGAGACATAAGGAACTGCAAGACCACTTCAAGATCCCACGGCGCCACCGGTGGCACAAATGGAGGATAGATATGTAGTACTCCCTTCACAAAAGTCTGAACCTCTGGAAGGACAGCCAATTCTTTCTGAAAGAAAATAGATAAAGCCGAAATCTGCACTTTGATGGAACCCAATTTCAGGCCTGCATCGACGCCTGCCTGCAAAAAATGGAGAAATCGACCCAAGTGAAACTCCTCCACAGGAGCTGCTTTGGTTTCACACCACGAAACATACTTTCTCCAAATACGGTGATAATGTTTCACCGTAACCTCCTTCCTAGCTTTAAGGAGAGTGGGGATGACCTCCCCGGGAATACCTTTCCGAGCTAAGATTTGGCGCTCAACTTCCACGCCGTCAAACGCAGCCCCAAACATGCCATCATGTCTATCAGAGGAATTCCCCAACGCCTTGTCACTTCTGCAAATACCTCTTGATGAAGAGCCCACTCCCCCGGATGGAGATCGTGTCTGCTGAGGAAGTCTGCTTCCCAGTTGTCCGCGCCCGGGAGGAAGACTGCTGACAGGGCGCTCACGTGCTGTTCCGCCCAGCGAAGGATTCTTGTGGCCTCAGCCATTGCCGCCCTGCTCCTTGTTTCGCCTTGGCGGTTTACGTATGCCACCGCTGTTATGTTGTCCGACTGGATCAGGACAGGGAGACCCTGAAGAAGGTTCTTTGCTTGCAGCAGGCCGTTGTAAATGGCTCTCAACTCGAGAACATTTATGTGGAGACAAGATTCCTGGCTTGACCATTTTCCCTGGAAATTTCTTCCTTGCGTGACTGCTCCCCAGCCTCGGAGACTTGCATCTGTTGTCAGCAGGACCCAGTCCTGGATTCCGAATCGGCGTCCCTCTAGAAGGTGAGAGCCTTGCAGCCACCACAGGAGAGAAATCCTGGCCCTGGAAGATAGACTTATTTTCCGGTGCATGTGCAGGTGAGACCCGGACCATTTTTTCAGCAGATCCCACTGAAACACCCGGGCATGAAACCTGCCAAACGGAATGGCTTCGTAAGCCGCAACCATCTTCCCTAGTACCCGAGTGCATTGATGAATCAACACACTTGTCGGCCTCAGAAGCTCCCTGACCAAGGTCTGGATTTCCAGAGCTTTGACCTCCGGAAGAAACACTCTCTGAATCTTTGTGTCTAGGACCATGCCCTGGAAGGGCAGCAGAGTGGCCGGGATCAACTGAGACTTTGGCAAATTTAGAATCCAACCGTGATGTTGCAGAACCGACAGGGAGAGATCCACATTTCTTAACAACTGTTCCTTGGACCTCGCCTTTATCAGGAGATCGTCCAAGTACAGGATAATTGTGACCCCTTGCTTGCGAAGGAGGACCATCATCTCCGCCATTACCTTGGTGAAAACCCTCGGGGCCGTGGATAGCCCAAACGGCGACGCCTGAAATTGGTAATGACAATCCTGCACCGCGGACCTCAAAGGCCTGATGAGGAGGGAATTATCGGGATGTGTATGTAAGCATCCTTTATGTCGACTGACGCCATAAAATCCCCCCCTTCGAGGCTGGAGATCAACGCTCGAAGAGACTCCATCTTGAACTTGAAAGTTTTCAAGTATGGATTGAGGGATTTTAGGTTCAGAATTGGTCTGACCGAACCGTCTGGCTTCGGCACCACAAAGAGGCTTGAGTAGAACCCTTCCCCCCGTTCTGACAGGGGAACCGGTACCACGACCCTCTGTTGACACAACTTTTGTATCGCCTCACTTACCACCTCTCTTTTGGGAAGAGAAGCTGGCAAGGCCGACATGAAAAACCGGTTGGGGGGCATCTCCTGAAACTCCAGTCTGTACCCTTGGGACACTATGTCTAAGACCCAAGGATCCGGAGCCGAACGAACCCAGACCTGACTGAAGAATCGGAGACGGCCCCCCACCAGTAGGGACTCCCCCAGGGGAGCCCCAGCGTCATGCGGTGGACTTGGTAGAGGCGGGGGAGGACTTTTGGTCCTGGGTTCCTGACACTGCAGGCGCCTTCCTTCCCCTTCCTCTACCTTTTGAAGCGACGAAGGACGAGCCCTTACCTCTTTTGTATTTATTAGGCCGAAAGTACTGCATCTGCTGATGGGGTGCCTTTTTCTGTTGTGTGGGAACATAGGGCCATCACCGAACAAGACACTACCTTTAAAAGGAAGAGCTTCCATATTCTTCTTGGAGTCGGCATCCACACTCCATTGATGAATCCACAGCGCCCTCCTGGCCGAAATCGCCATGGCATTGGCTCTTGATCCCAAGAGGCCAACATCCCTCGCCGCATCCTTTAGATAATCTGCAGCGTCCTTGATATAACCAAGAGTCAAAAGAATATTATCTTTATCAAGAGCATCCATATCAGAAGCCAAATTATCAGCCCACTTAGCAATAGCACTACTCACCCATACCGACGCCGCAGCAGGTCTGAGCAATGCACCAGTATTGACGAAAATGGACTTCAACGTCGTCTCCAGCTTGCGATCCACCGGATCTTTGAGAGCTGCCGTGTCAGGAGACGGAAGAGCCACCTTCTTGGACAATCGCGAGAGAGCCTTGTCCACATTTGGAGACGACTCCCATTTTTCCCTATCGTCAGAGGGGAAAGGATATGCCATCAAAATTCTCTTGGGAATCTGCCACCGTTTTTCAGGCTACTCCCAAGCCTTTTCACAAAGTGCATTCATTTCATGAGAGGGGGGAAATTTTACCTCCCTTTCCCTTTTAAATAAACAAACTCTTGTGTCCGGAACGGCAGGTTCCTCAGATATACGTAAAACATCTTTAATGGCTATAATCATGTACTGAATACTCTTAACAGCCCGAGGATGCAAAGAAGCCTCATTTAAATCGACATCGGAGTCCGAATCCGTGTCGGTACCTGTATCTGCCATCTGGTTAAAGGCACGCTTTTGTGACCCTGAGACTGTCTGTACCTGAGACAAAGCGTCCTCCACGGACTGTCTCCATGTTTGTGTCTGAGAATCAGATTTATCCAGTCTCTTAGATAATAAAGCCACATTCGCATTCAGTGTACTCAGCATAGTCATCCAATCAGCAGTCGGCTGTGCCGACAGAGCCATACTTAAATCCTTTTCTGCACCCCCCCATAACTTCCTCCGGGGAGGAACACCCAGGTTCAGACATGTCGACACCTAGTGCCGACACACCCACACTTACACAGGCCACAAGCATGGGGACAGACCCACAGAGAAGCCCGTAGGGAGAAACACAAAGGGAGTATGCCAGCTCACACCCCAGCGCCCATATACTAAAAGAATAGTATATATGATCAGCGCTGTCCAAACCAAAAGAAAGCACCATATTTTATGTCCGTTCCCCCCCCCCCCCCCCCCCGTTTTTCCTCCCTGTTACTTGCGGGAGCTTTGAGGTCCGAGCCAGCGTCTCTGCAGCACTGTAGAGATAGGAGAAAATGGCGCTGGTGAGCAATGTGCGGCTAAGCCCCGCCCCTTCCCGGCGTGCTGTAGCCCGCTAAAATTCAAAATCTGTACACTGGCGGGGGTAATCTATACGGTGTCCGTACCCCGTATAATGTGTTTTTTGCCAGCCACTGACCCCAGTAACTGCTGCCCAGGGCGCTCCCCCCTAGCGCCTGCACCCTGCAAGTGCCGATGGTGATAGTATGTGGGAGCATGGAGCGCAGCGCTACCGCTGCGCTGTACCTCGTTACTGAAGTCTTCTGCCGTCACTGAAGTCTTCGGTTCCTCTAATACTCACCCGGCTTCTTTCTTCTGGCTTCTGTGAGGGGGGTGACGGCGCGGCTCCGGGAACAAGCAGCTAGACGAACCAAGTGATCGAACCCTCTGGAGCTTAATGGTGTCCAGTAGCCTAAGAAGCAGAGCCCTTAACTAAGAAGAAGTGGGTCTGACTTCTCTCCCCTCAGTCCCACGATGCAGGGAACCTGTAGCCAGCAGGTCTCCCTGAAAATAAAAAACCGAACAAAAGATTTTCTAGAGAAACTCTGTAGAGCTCCCCTAGTGTGTCCAGTCACTCCTGGGCACAAAGTCTAACTGAGGTCGGAAGGAGGGGCATAGAGGGAGGAGACAGTTCACACCCAGTCGAAGTCTTTTTAGTGTGCCCAAGCTCCTGCGGATCCCGTCTATACCCCTTGGTCCTTTTGGAGACCCCAGCATCCTCTAGGACGTAAGAGAAAATAAATTAAGTAAATGATGTTTATATGTCATCCTTAGGTTCAATTGTGTGGTGAGGGACAAGATTTGCTTCTCTTTTGTCCACATAGTTTATGATTGGCAGCCACGAGCACTGGTTTTGCCTATTACATTGACCATAAATAATCTGAATTGGTCCTCGACCACCAATCCAAGGCATCCTTGCAAGTGTCCTGAGGCACCCCAGGGTGCCACGGCACACAGTTTGAGAACCACTGCTGTAGATGTTCTGGAATCCTGCGGCGCACAATATATTTAATTTACTAAAATGCTTTTACAATATGAATTATCACTTCTACCACGGCCATTCATCAGTGTGCGCAGTAATGAATGGATTATAATGATGCATAAACTACAGAAGATTTACCTGCTGAGGTTTACGGCACATTTAACCCAAGAGAAGGGCGATTACCCCACATTACTATGTTGATAGCTGCTGACTGTAGATTAAAGAGCAGGTAAAGCCACTATCTGACATTAATATACAGTTAAGCCTGAGCTGAATAATATACAGTGACTATAAAGCGTTTATGTGCCCTTTCAAATTTGACACTTTTTATTTTCCTGCATCATGGAATCATCGGGGGTTTATTCATGAACTACACAAAATGCTCGGTAACGTCTAATAAACAAAATAAAAGTGTAAAACTTTCAATTTCAGTTAAATTTTCAAGTACTGTATAAATAAAAAAAACGGGCAATAGTTGATTCTTCTTTAGACATGAAAAAGCAAAACAAAAAAATCCCCTAGCACACTGCAAAGGAACAGCAAATGAGATTTTCATCTTACATAATAATACCGCTTTCAGATCGCAAATGCCGGTTCCCACCCGGTAAGAGAAACGTGTCCTTACCGGGTGGGATCCGGCATTTGCTCTCCTTTGCTGGCTTTCCGACCCGGCAATATACCGGGTCGGTTGCCATAGCAGTGTGTGTGGGGGGGGGGGGCGCAGCAGGGGCGGGGGTGGAGGCGGCGCTGGGAGATGAGCTCATCTCCTGCGCCGCCTCTCCCTATGCTGTGAATGGAAACCGTGTCGCATCGACGCGGCTCCCATTCACACTGCACCTGACCCGGTATTCAACCCGGGTATAATCCTTCTTTTATACCGGGTTGAATTACCGGGTCAGACGACCCGCTAATTCTCGGAAAGTGCTTTCACATCGCACACTGACCCGTGTCGACACGGCAATATGCCGTGTCGACACCGGGTTATATGTGCGATGTGAAAGGGGTATAATAGTAACGCAGAGATCTCCGTTTCATGGCCCTCATTCCGAGTCGTTCGCTCGTTCTTTTTTTTCGCATCGCAGTGAAAATCAGCTTAGAGCGCATGCGCAATGTTCGCACTGCGACTGCGCTAAGTAATTCTGCTATGAAGAAAGGATTTTTACTCACGGCTTTTTGTTCGCACCGGCGAACGTAGTGTGATTGACAGGAAATGGGTGTTACTGGGCGGAAACACGGCGTTTTATGGGCGTGTGGCTGAAAACGCTACCGTTTCCGGAAAAAACGCAGGAGTGGCCGGAGAAACGGGGGAGTGTCTGGGCGAACGCTGGGAGTGTTTGTGACGTCAAACCAGGAACGACAAGCACTGAACTGATCGCACAGGCAGAGTAAGTCTGGAGCTACTCTAAAGCTGCTAAGTTTTTTTTGTTCGCAATATTGCGTAAACTTCGTTCGCACTTTTAAGATGCTAAGATACACTCCCAGTAGGCGTAGACTAAGCGTGTGTAACTCTGCTAAATTCGCCTTGCGACCGATCAACTCGGAATGAGGGCCCATGTACTTGCAAATGTATGGTAAGTCATCGGCCACAGCAAGGTATTTCTGCTTTGGTGGTCCTAAATCTACATGATAAGAGCACCTAAAGTACTATGTATTTTTTATGCTACATGATAGTAACAGATACATTTATGTATTTCTAACTTGAGAGCTAACATCTGGAGGCACCACAGGATCCACCAACATAGCACTACAAGGACATCACAGGTGCATGTAAGGTAGGGGTTAATTCTAGATAAGAAAAAAAGCCAACACAAATCCCTCCAGTACACCATAATGTATCAACAAATGAGACGTACATCCTACATGATGATAGCAGTGCAGAGATCTCAGTTGCATGAATTTGCAAACATACTGTATGATAAGTTACCAAGCCACACCAAGGAATCTCTGCTTTGGTAGATCTATGCTACATGATAATAGCACCCACTTTGGGTCATACATTTATGTATTTTCTTCTGCTACATGATAATAGCACATACATTTATATATTTCTAAATTGAGAGACAATTCTATGGTATTGTTCATGTTTCATCAGGTTCTCAATGACTCTCAGATCTAGGCTTGGACTCGACCTCAAACTAATGTATTGCATAATGGATTGACCCATGTCATGCTCAGGGGTGCATAAAGAGAGGAAGAGCCCTGTGTGTAGTCTCCATCCAGGTAACCTCCTCTCTAGCCGGCAGAGCAATAGACTCTGGTCACTAGGGTCACTAGGAGACCCTGGCACTGACCAAGAGTTCGCATGCGCAGGTCTCCAGGAAAATGGCACAGCAGCTATTTTCCCAGTGATTACTGCACATGGGTGAAATGGCAGGAAAATGGCCACCACATCACTATTGCTACCAGCGTGGGTCTCTGGAAGGTAAGTATTGTAAAAATGGGTGCAGGGTGTACGGTGTGGGCCCCCCTGGTCCCCGTGGGCTTGTGTGCGCCGCACACACACTGCACCCATTAAGATACGCCAGTGGTCATGCTGAAATGTAAATCATCTCACAAGTCCGAGGTCTCTTGTGGACTGCAGCACGTTTTCCTCCAGGATGTGTCTATAGCTTGCTGCATCCATATTGTCTTCTCTTCTAACAAGTTTTCTAATCTCTGCATCAGAGAAGCCTGTACCCATGGCATTATTCTACCACCATGCTGCATCACAGTAGGAACCAGTGCTCTAAAAAGGGGGTGGGAAGGAATGAGTACTATTTACCTGTCTTTGCATGAGGGGACTAGTGAGCTCGGGGGAGGAGACTTATCCACCAGTATGGAACGTGTTTCAGCTTCAAGGTGGCATGCATAGTCATATTCTTTTTTTCTAGACAAGCCTCCCCGATTTGGCCACGCGCCTATGTACCACCTGGGCCCACAGTGTCTCTGGACTGTTCAGAGATGTGCTCTTAGAATGATACATAGTGTAAGGGGTTTAAAATCCCAGCAGATGCAGCATGTTTTCATTGGAAAAAGGTTTACTTACCATTTCCCCATATTTATTGAGTGCTAAACTCCCCTGCATTAACACTTTTGACACATCTTACCGCCAGCCCCATAGACGGCAAACTGTGCTAATTTATTAAGTTGCAAAAAGCTCTTGCTGTTTGTGTCTGAAACATAAAATCATCTAACAGTGGCAATTTACTGGGCTGTCGACGACGCAATGAGTCTTTCCTTCCTTATGCAGGCAGGCTGCAGCTGACTGTCTACCCCCAGCTGCTGTGTGCCTTCCCTCATTGAGCATGTGCAGCCGTACAAAGAGGGGACATGTGCTCACCTCAGCATTACGCTAGATGGAAGCAGAGAGAAGAGCACATTTCCGGAGAGAGTGGGTTTAAGCCAGGGATGTGGAGCCTTCGGCCCTCCACCTGTTGTTGAACTACACATCCCAGCATGCCCTGCAACAGTTTTAGCATGGCCAAATAGCAAAACTGTTGCAAGGCATGCTGGTATACAGTTCCTTAGGAGTGGCCGCACAGGGCGCCCGACTCCTAAGGGTGGCCATCAGCTGGCCCATCAGCTAAGTCAAAAATGGCGCCGGTTCATCAGCCAATCAGCTTGCGGACCGGCGGCGGCTCCTGATTGGCTGACCCCGAGCTATGATTGGCTCCCGAACCGACACCTTAGTTGACTTACACGCCGTAGACCGCCCGGACGCCGACAGCGTGCCGGGATCATCAGAGACGGCGGCAGCTTGGGACCATCAGAGGCAGCGGCAGCCAGGACAAGCAGAGGTAGTAACAGTGAGTACCTGGTGCTGGGGGCATATGTGTATATGGTGCTGGGGGCATACGTGTAACTGGCACAGGAGGCATACGTGTATCTGGCACTGGGGGCATACGTGTATCTGCCACTGGGGGTATACGTGTATCTGGCACTGGCGGTATAAGTGTAACTGGCACTGGGGGTATATGTGTAACTGGCACTGGGGGTATATGTGTATCTGGCACTGGGAGCGTATGTGTAATTGGTACTGGGGGAATACATGTATCTGGCACTGGAAGCCTATGTTTAATTGGCACTGGGAGTATATGTGTATCTGGCACTGGGAGCGTATGTATAATTGGAACTTGGGATATACGTTAGTATCTGGCACTGGGAGGGTATATGTAATTGGCACTGGGAGCATATATATGTAATTGGCACTGGGGGTATATGTGTATCTGGCACTAGGGTTATATGTGTATCTGGCAATGGGGCATATGTGTATCTGGTACTGGGGGCATATGTGTATCTGGTGCTGGGGCATATGTCTATCTGGTGCTGGGGCATATGTCTATCTGGTGCTGGAGGCATATGTCTATCTGGTGCTGGAGGCATATGTGTATCTGGTGCTGGAGGCATATGTGTATCTGGCGCTGGGGGCATATGTGTATCTGGCACTGGAAGCACATGTGTAAATGGCATTAGGGTATATGTGTAATTGGGAGCATATATATGTAACTGGCACTGGGGGTATATGTGTATCTGGCATTGGGGGTATATATGTATCTGGCATTGGGGGTATATGTGTAATTGGCATTGGGGCAGATGTGTAATTGGCACTGGGGCAGATGTGTATCTGACACTGGGAGCATATGTGTATCTGGCACTGGAGGTATATGTGTATCTGGCACTGGAAGCATATGTGTAATTGGCATTGAATACAGTATTAATATTTAACTCTATAGATGGTCTATAGCATAGGCTGAGGCAGGATCCGGTCATGTGACTGGCGCTCAGAATACCGGCGGTCACCATGCCGATGCCGGGATTCCGCCCGCTTCCCAGCCCGACAGTCAGCATGCCGATTGCTAGGGATTATTCCCCGCCCCCCCCCCCCCCTGCCCCCCGGCGCCATTCTGCTGGTGGGATCCTGGGGTCGGTATGCTGACCGCTGGGATCCCCAGTGCCGATCTCCCAGCCCCAACCCGCTGTATCAAACAATTCACTAATATAAATAAGTGGTCAGGAAAAGGTTAAATATGCCATAATAAATAAATAAATAAATAAATAAATAAATACACAAACATAATACAACCAGTACTGCACTTTTAAAGCTTTTAAGTACACATACTGCCACCTCTTGGTAAGGCTCCTGTCTCTCCTTCGTGGTAGCTACTCTCTGGTCCAGTGAACTGAATGAGGACTCACACAGCAATCTTGGTAAAAGAAGCTGCTTCCAATGGGCATGTGCAGAAGAGGATTTACCAGAAGGCAACCAAAGCAGCTGCTTAGGGCCCTGTTGGTCTCAGGGGGCCCTGCTGGTCCCAGGTGGTCCACCGACAAGGCTGTATAAAGGGCATATTTGGCAGACCACAAGCTTCACCGAAATTGTCTGAGAGCTGGGCTGGCTGAATACTCCCAGCAGGCTGTCAGTTATTAGACAGCTGTTGGGTGCCGGCTCCACTGCATGCCTGTGTCTCCAGTCCTGTAGCACTGTGCGTGTGACCAGTCATGACATACGTGTGTATGACGTCAGAGTTTTTACATTTTATATAACATTCACCACCTACTTCAAATTCCAATTAAGAGTGAGTGGGGGATGATGGGGGGGGGGGTTTAACAGTGAGGATTGTTTGAGGAAGGGGGCCCCAAATCGGTGTCTTGCCTAGGGCCCCATGATGTCTTAATCTGCCTCTGGGCATGTGCAGCAGCTCCACTCTGTCCCTTAAACTGCATGATGTGGCGGCAGCTCTAGTAATCGTATTATTTACCATTGCTATTGTTTGTTATCATAATTTTAGTCACTTGCCAAGAGGAAGGGGGTTTCCAGGCAACCAGAAACCCCTCTGCATTTGCCTATGCTTGCAATAGATGGCTGTAGCTCACAGCTATTGGCCTAATTCAGACTTGATCGTAGCAGCAAATTCGTTAGCAGATGGGCAAAACCATGGCCCTCATTCCGAGTTGATCGCTCACTAGCTGCTTTTAGCAGCATTGCACACGCTAAGCCGCCGCCCTCTGGGAGTGAATCTTAGCTTAGCAGAATTGCGAACGAAAGATTCACAAAATTGCGAATAGAAATTTCTTAGCAGTTTCTGAGTAGCTCCACACTTACTCTGCCACTGCGATCAGTTCAGTCAGTTTCGTTCCTGGTTTGACGTCACAAACACACCCAGCGTTCGCCCAGGCACTCCCCCGTTTCTCCAGACACTCCCGCGTTTTCCCCAGAAACGGCAGCGTTTTTTCACACACACCCAGAAAACGGCCAGTTTCCGCCCAGAAACACCTACTTCCTGTCAATCACACTCCGATCACCAGAACGAAGAAAAATCCTCGTAATGCCGTGAGTAAAATACCTAACTTTTGAGTAAAATAACTAAGCACATGCGATCTGCGAACATTGCGCATGCGCAGTAAGAGACTAAACGCAATATAGAGAAAATCGGCAACGAGCAAACAACTCTAAATGACCACCCATGTGCACTGCAGGGGGAGGGGGGCAGATATAACATGTGCAGAGAGAGTTAGATTTGTGTGGGTTATATTGTTTCAGTGCAGGGTAAATACTGGCTGCTTTATTTTTACACTGCAATTTAGATTTCAGTTTTAACACTCCCCACCCAAATCTAACTCTCTCTGCACATGTTATATCTCCCCCCCACAGTGCGCATGGGGCCTAATTCTGAGTTGATCGCAGCAGCAACTTTGTTAGCAGTTGGGCAAAACCAAGGCCCTCATTCCGAGTTGTTCACTCGCAAGCTGCTTTTAGCAGCTTTGCACACGCTAAGCCGCCGCCTACTGGGAGTGAATCTTAGCTTATCAAAATTGCGAACGAAAGATTCGCAATATTGCGAAAAGACTTCTCTGTGCAGTTTCTGAGTAGCTCGAGACTTACTCTTCCAGTGCGATCAGTTCAGTGCTTGTCGTTCCTGGTTTGACGTCACAAACACACCCAGCGTTCGCCCAGACACTCCTCCGTTTCTCCGGCCACTCCCGCGTTTTTCCCAGAAACTGTAGCGTTTTTTCACACACTCCCATAAAACGGCCAGTTTCCGCCCAGAAACACCCACTTCCTGTCAATCACATTATGATCACCAGAACGAAGAAAAAACCTCGTAATGCCGTGAGTAAAATATCTAACTGCATAGCAAATTTACTTGGCGCAGTCGCACTGCGGACATTGCGCATGCGCATTAGCGACTAATCGCTCCGTTGCGAGAAAAAAATAACGAGCGAACAACTCTGAATGACCACCCATGTGCACTGCAAGAGGGGCAGATATAACATGTGCAGATTTGGGTGGGGTGTATTCAAATTGAAATGTATATTGCAGTGTAAAAATAAAGCAGCCAGTATTTACCCTGCACAGAAACAAAATAACCCACCCAGATCTAACTCTCTCTGTACGTGTTACACACTTGCCAGGGCCGGTGCTAGGGTGCTCGGCGCCCTCCTGCAAACTATACATTTTGCGCCCTCCTATGGCCACATCATAGTCATTGGCCTAAATTTATGAAGCCTTATAAAGTGATAATGTGGAGACAGATAAAGGGTGGTATTCAATTATGTCCTGATTTTTCTGCTAGCCGAAAAATCCGGACATAGCTATTCAATGCTACCCGTTTTCTACCACATTTTTTTACTACTGCAGATTCAACTTTTTAAAAAGGCGAACCTGCATCTGCAGAAAATAGTTGAAAACGGACACGTTTTCGATAAAAACACGTGTATCTGGCGAGTAATTCGCCAATCCATGTGTTTACCGACAGTTACAAAAATTTTTGACAGTCAAAAAATCAGTACTTTAATTGAATACGTTGAATGTAAATAAGACTTAAAAACGGGCAAAAAGAGCTGATTTTCTGGCTGTCGGAAAATTCGGCACTATTTGAATACCCCCCATAGGGTGATAAAGTACCAGCCAATCACACACATTACATTACCGCTGCTACCCTGCACCCTCTCTCCCTACACACACTACATTACACTACTGCCACTACCCTGCACCCCCTTTCCCCGCACACACTACATTACACTTCCGCTGCTACCCTGCACCCTCTCTCCCTACACACACTACATTACAATACCGCCGCTACCCAGCTCCCCTCTCCTCAGACACACTACTGCTGCTATCCTGTCCCCCCCCCCCCCCCTCGCAGACTACCGCTGCTACCCTGCACCCCACACACACGACACTGCCACTACCCTGCACCCTCTTTCCCTTTCTCTTTCCTCCCACCGCTGGGTTTTCAAAGCAGAAAACCCAACATGCAGCACACACTGTTACTATGCCACTTCTGCCCCCTCCCCCACCCACAGCACACAATTAATTTGCCACACCCAGCACACATTAATATGACACCCCCCTCCCTAGCACACATGAATATGGCACTCCTCCCACACCCCTTCCCCAGCACACATGAATATGGTGCTCCCCCCCAGCACACATGAATATGGTGCTCCCCCCCAGCACACATGAATATGGTGCTCCCCCCCAGCACACATGAATATGGTGCTCCCCCTTCCCCAGCACACATGAATATGGCGCTCCCCCCTTCCCCAGCACACATGAATATGGTGCTCCCCCCCCCAGCACACATGAATATGGTGCTCCCCCCCAGCACACATGAATATGGTGCCCCCCCCAGCACACATGCATATGGTGCTCCCCCACCAGCACACATGAATATGGCGCTCCCCCCCAGCACACATGAATATGGCGCTCCCCCCCCAGCACACATGAATATGGTGCTCCCCCCCCCCAGCACACATGAATATGGTGCTCCCCCCCCCAGCACACATGAATATGGCGCTCCCCCCCAGCACACATGAATATGGCGCTCCTCCCTTCCCCAGCACACATGAATATGGTGCTCCCCCCTTCCCCAGCACACATGAATATGGTGCTCCCCACTTCCCCAGCACACATGAATATGGTGCTCCCCCCTTCCCCAGCACACATGAATATGGTGCTCCCCCCTTCCCCAGCACACATGAATATGGTGCTCCCCCCCCCCAGCACACATGAATATGGTGCTCCCCCCCAGCACACATGAATATGGCGCTTCCCCCCCCCCAGCACACATGAATATGGTGCTCCCCCCCAGCACACATGAATATGGCGCTCCCCCCCCCAGCACACATGAATATGGCGCTCCCCCCCCCCAGCACTCCCCCCTTCCCCAGCACACATGAATATGGTGCCCCCCCCCCCAGCACACATGAATATGGTGCTCCCCCCCAGCACACATGAATATGGTGCTCCCCCCCAGCACACATGAATATGGCGCACCCCCCCAGCACACATGAATATGGCGCTCCCACCCTCAGCACACATGAATATGGCGCTCCCCCCCCCAGCACACATGAATATGGCGCTCCCCCCCCAGCACACATGAATATGGCGCTCCCCCCCAGCACACATGAATATGGCGCTCCCCCCTTCCCCAGCACACATGAATATGGTGCTCCCCACTTCCCCAGCACCCATGAATATGGTGCCTCCCCCCCCAGCACACATGAATATGGCGCTCCCCCCCCAGCACACATGAATATGGTGCTCCTCCCCCAGCACACATAAATATGGTGCTCCCCCCTTCCCCAGCACACATGAATATGGTGCTCCCCCACCCCCCTTCCCCAGCACACTTGCATATGATATTAATTACTAACCCCCCCCCCCCCCCCTCCTCCTCCTTTGTTTATCAGCAAAATAATTTACCTCAGTCAGCTCCTCTGTGGCTGGTTACTAGGGCTGCAGGCTGCTACACAGGCTGGCTGCTCCACTTCACACGACAGCTTGCTCCTCCAGAGTCCAGAGTCAGACAGTGCACAGTCACGTGTGTATATCATGTGACTTCCTGTGTGCCCAATCTGATGCTGAAGACTGCTGTGTCTTCAGAGAGGAGGGAAGAGACGAGTTGGGGGGAGGCGCCACTGCTTCTGACTTCCACCTGACATGGGCAACGGCAAGGAGGAGAGAGGAGGGGGCGTGACACACAGGACAGGAGGAGATCATTTCATACTGCCGGCGCCGCTACCTGAGGCTGTCACAGCGTGACAGGTTCAGCGGCAGCCGGCAGCAACACGGCGCATCAGCAAGACAGCAGAGCGGGGAGAGCGCCTCTCCGTCCTGGCGCCTCCCTGCTTTGCGGACCTTGCTGAGCGGTTAGCGCCGGCTCTGCATCTGCCCCCCCCCTGCAGTGCACATGGTTTTGCCCAATTGCTATCAAACTTGCTGCTGCTATCAACTTAGAATTACCCCCATGGTTTTACCCATCTGCTAACAAATTTGCTGCTGCGATCAGGTCTGAATTAGGCCCTATATTAGGCCTCTTGTTGAACTCTGTAACAAATGCAGTCCTCTCTGTCATGCTCAGCTTTAAAGGCTGGACTGTCACAACCAGATTTACAGCTGGGCCATATTCTCTACTATTTCCTTATCACGGGCGTGAAAGTGCTCCAGTGACTATTAGGGCTTCGAAATCTTCTTATAACCTTTTCCTTATTGTGTTTTTCAGTAAACTCTTGGTCTATTTATTTTAAATCAATTGAAAACACTTTGTACACAGGTGGACTCCAATCAATTAATTACGTGACCTCTGAGGACAAGTGATTGCTCTTGGGTTTATTTAGATGTATCTCAGCCACAGGGCTGAACACTTACGTAATTAGTAATTATCATGTTGAGTGTGTGTTAGAGATGTGCGCGGACCCCTGCGTTTTGGTTTTGGTTCTACTTTATCATGATTAAGTTTTGGCAAAACCACCCTCAAGTGTGTTCAGAAACAGTTGTTGGTTCAGTTAGAAATCCATAAAAAAAAAAAAATATTTATATATATATATATATATATATATATATATATACAAAACACGGGGAATCCTGCACTCACATCGCATGATATTAGCAACAGTGGGGTGCTCCTAGTGGAAATCTCCCTAAAAGGGTGAGGCCACAATATTTAGAAAACAGTCCATCAATGTGGAGGTGCACTAATCCAATAAATAGGTTTTCAGGCTGCTTCACTTTTTCACAATGATTTTATTGTAGTCGATATCAGGCTTATTTCAGTCGACGTTTCGATCCTTCAACTAGGATCTTTATCAAGACAAGCTTCAATATACAATAGTTTGAAAGCATCACATATATAACTATAAAAGAAACAGACAAACAGACATAAATATACATATAATAACAAAAAAACAAAAACATTTGCAGACTACCATACCCCAATAACCTAAGGATATAATTAACATGGAAAACTATCATACGTGCAATACCGCCTATCAATCCATTGTCACCGTGAGCAAGCCAAACCACCATAAGAGTGTACCACCGGACACTATTTTAGACTATTTGTATCACAGTATATCATGCTGCGATATCTCTCCACATCAGTGCAAATAACGTCGTACACTTACTCAAAAGAATCAATTGGTCGTATTCAGACAATAACGGGGCTGTGTAGCTCAGAGGACAACAATCAGACGACAATACTACAGTAATAAATCAAAACAAATAGAGATGCAAACCTATCAGAAGACTAACATTTATCTGTGTGCATACAGCAAGACTAATACACATCTATAAATAGGCCACCACCTATCAATAGGAGGACTACTTACCCAGAAAATTACCTATTCCTCAATCATGGGCCAACCCAGACAACCATAGTAGTTACTGTGAAACAGATATCAGAAGGCTGAAACACCCATCTTATCCAGGCCCACAGGAGTGTAAATGTCTAAAAGTAAAGATTTAGTACTCACCCAGAGAATCTGTACTCCCTCAATGCTTCTACAGCCACACATAGTAGAAGCTGGTGTGCTGACCTTATATACCCCCATACAGGAAGTGTATAGTGCATCGATAAAAAAGTACCGTCTACAGACTAACTTACATAACCAACAAGGTTCAATAGGCGCCACCTCCGCCATCGGCACATACATAAACCTAGACTCCGAGGTGTACAGTAGAATTACGGTGAACACTGCTCGAGGCATAGAAAACAAGAAACGCTGTCCGTGGAACGCAATGCGTTCCACGACCCGATCCAGGAAGTGCCTGGTGTTAGGCAACGGAAGCCGTCAAGGCTCAAAATAACATAGCGTCTGATGGCTCTATCAGTGGAACGCAATGCGTTCCATGTCAAAAAGCCGGAAGTGTCCGGTACCCGACTATGGATGCCACCACTTTGCAAAACAAAATACAAAAGAAAACAAAATGTGCACAACCATACAGTGCCACACAGGGGTGGCTCGGCACGCTATCCACAGTATCATTAAACATCATATGGAGTGTAACCCTAAATTACGTACGGCCAATACGGATGTGCCAACAGGATTTTTAACTGGTAAAGGGCACTCGTGATGGTGTAAGTAACAATGTCACCTAATAGAAAAAACATCAAACAAGAGCTTCAGACATGATATCATATGTTGCCAACTATAAATTAAATGGCTGCATAAGATTTGTAATGCTCAGGACGACAGTGGATCCAGGACAATTGAGTAAACGCAAGAAATACATGAAAAAAGAGGTTATGGGGACATGGCTATCAAATTTTAACAGAGAATTGTCATGAAAAAAAATTTTTTATTAACAAAAACAATACATATATAAGAATTAAAAGTGTAAAAAGTTACACTGCCAGAATAGGCATCGTACGATACACAAAAATAACAGATCATGGATATATGAGACATATCAAACATTGCTTATTCACAGGCATCTCCTTTTTATTTTTATTGTGCATAAATCGCCTATGAACTAAATGGGATCTGATATAATAGTGAACCCCGTAATGCCTTACTGGCAAAAATATCAATGATAGGTATAAGACCCCCTACCACATTAACAATACCGGGTAAGGACAGGCTCCCCTGTCCTCGTATATGCTCAACACCCAACTTATAGGAAAGCATTCATGGCTGAATGTTCATTGAGGCCCTTAGGTGAAACGGTGTTAAGGTGTGCAATCCAGAAACTCTCCCGTTTACGTAAAGCTAACTTGCGGTCCCCTCCATAAGGTAGCGGTGGAACCCAGTCAATCAACCTGCATTTTAGATTCGCAACCTGATGTCCACTCTGCAGGTAATGCCGGGCTACAGGTTTATCAGAACTGCCCGTTTGAATTGCAGTTCTAATGAATAACCGATGGTTTGCCATTCGCTCCCGAAAACAACGGGTGGTGAGCCCTACATAGCATAGTCCACATGGACATGTAAGGGTATACACCACGTGATCGAGCTTACAATGCAGGTGAAACCTGATTTTAATTTTCTTCCCTGAGTGCGGATGGGGAAATGTAGGGCCAGTAAGGAGAGATCTGCAGGTCGTACACTTCCCACAGGAAAAACATCCAGGTTTACTACTCATAATCTGAAGAAAATTTAATTTGGTCTCGGGTACCAATGTTGGCCTCATCAACATCTGTCTTAAATTGGGTCCTCGCTTAAACGCCATCATAGGCGGATCCATATGTGTGAATGGTAACCCTGGATTAGACTTTAAAATTGACCAATGTTTGCGCAAAGTTTTTCTCGTAAACTGTGCGTAATTATCATACTTTGTAGAAAAAACCATTCTATTACTATTTGCAGTAACCCTGGGTACAGTACCACTGAAGATGTTTCTGGCTTTATGTAAACTGTTGCTAATCACCTTGGACGAATAGCCTCTTTCAATGAACCTTACTTTCATTTCATCCAACTGTTCCTCCCTAATTACCCCATCGTTATTAATGCGCATTACACGCAAAAATTGCGAAATTGGTAAGTTGTTTTTTAACGAGGGGGGATGGAAACTACTGGTCAGTAAAGTAGTGTTCCTATCAGTGGGCTTTCTATATAGGGAAGTAACAAATGTTGCATCCTCAATGGAAACCATCACATCGAGGAAGTGTATTGAATGTGGGGAACTTTAACAAGTAAACTTCACAGGGCTATTCAACGTATTAAGATTACTAACCATCTCCACAAATGATTCATGTGTGCCCTCCCACACAAGAAAGACATCGTCAATGAATCGTTTATAGAAAAAAAAAATTGAGCCATAGATGGGCAAAATTTGTGTCTCCTCAAAGTTGGACATATATAGATTAGTATATACGGGCGCAAGGTTGGAGCCCATAGCTGTGCCCGATAGTTGCACATAGTACGAATCCTTGTATTTGAAGTGATTAAGACTTAAAACTAAATTGGTCATTTCTAGGATGAATTCCGTGGGAATATTACAGACTGGATCTTTAGTAAGTACCTCCTTGATTACTTCCAATCCGCCACTATGTGGTATGATCGTGTACAAGGATTGTACATCCATAGTAGCTAGCAGGCAATTGCCCTTCGGAACATTGATTGATCTTAATTGATTAAGAAAGTCGCTGGTGTCACGTATATAACTACAACACTTGCCCACATATGGTTGTAGTAAAAAGTCGACCCATTGGGCTATAGGTTGTAACAGTGAGCCATCGGCTGCGATTATAGGTCGCCCTGGTGGCGTGATTACCGTTTTGTGGATTTTTGGAAGGGTGTAGATAATAGGACATTTAGGCTCTTCGACACTTAGATATTCAAAGGTGTCTTGATCAATCCAACAACTCTCCAATCCTCTTTTTAAACTCAAATCAATGGTCTTTTTAATCGAAGGAATAGGGTTAGTCTCAACCCTGCGGTATGTGTTGGTATCCATGTGGACTATGCTATGTAGGGCTCACCACCCGTTGTTTTCGGGAGCGAATGGCAAACCATCGGTTATCCATTAGAACTGCAATTCAAACGGGCAGTTCTGATAAACCTGTAGCCCGGCATTACCTGCAGAGTGGACATCAGGTTGCGAATCTAAAATGCAGGTTGATTGACTGGGTTCCACCGCTACCGTATGGAGGGGACCGCAAGTTAGCTTTACGTAAACGGGAGAGTTTCTGGATTGCACACCTTAACACCGTTTCACCTAAGGGCCTCAATGAACATTCAGCCATGAATGCTTTCCTATAAGTTGGGTGTTGAGCATATACGAGGACAGGGGAGCCTGTCCTTACCCGGTATTGTTAATGTGGTAGGGGGTCTTATACCTATCATTGATATTTTTGCCAGTATGGCATTACGGGGTTCACTATTATATCAGATCCCATTTAGTTCATAGGCGATTTATGCACAATAAAAATAAAAAGAAGATGCCTGTGAATAAGCAATGTTCGATATGTCTCATATATCCATGATCTGTTATTTTTGTGTATCGTACGATGCCTATTCTGGCAGTGTAACTTTTTACACTTTTAATTCTTATATATGTATTGTTTTTGTTAATAAAAAAAAAATTTTCATGACAATTCTCTGTTAAAATTTGATAGCCATGTCCCCATAACCTCTTTTTTCATGTATTTCTTGCGTTTACTCAATTGTCCTGGATCCACTGTCGTCCTGAGCATTACAAATCTTATGCAGCCATTTAATTTATAGTTGGCAACATATGATATCATGTCTGAAACTCTTGTTTGATGTTTTTTCTATTAGGTGACATTGTTACTTACACTATCACGAGTGCCCTTTACCAGTTAAAAATCCTGTTGGCACATCCGTATTGGCCGTACGTAATTTAGGGTTACACTCCATATGATGTTTAATGATACTGTGGATAGTGTGCCGAGCCACCCCTGTGTGGCACTGTATGGTTGTGCACATTTTGTTTTCTTTTGTATTTTGTTTTGCAAAGCGGTGGCATCCATAGTCGGGTACCGGACACTTCCGGCTTTTTGACATGGAACGCATTGCGTTCCACTGATAGAGCCATCAGACGCTATGTTATTTTGAGCCTTGACGGCTTCCGTTGCCTAACACCAGGCACTTCCTGGATCGGGTCGTGGAACGCATTGCGTTCCACGGACAGCGTTTCTTGTTTTCTATGCCTCGAGCAGTGTTCACCGTAATTCTACTGTACACCTCGGAGTCTAGGTTTATGTATGTGCCGATGGCGGAGGTGGCGCCTATTGAACCTTGTTGGTTATGTAAGTTAGTCTGTAGACGGTACTTTTTTATCGATGCACTATACACTTCCTGTATGGGGGTATATAAGGTCAGCACACCAGCTTCTACTATGTGTGGCTGTAGAAGCATTGAGGGAGTACAGATTCTCTGGGTGAGTACTAAATCTTTACTTTTAGACATTTACACTCCTGTGGGCCTGGATAAGATGGGTGTTTCAGCCGTCTGATTGTTGTCCTCTGAGCTACACAGCCCCGTTATTGTCTGAATACGACCAATTGATTCTTTTTAGTAAGTGTACGACGTTATTTGCACTGATGTGGAGAGATATCGCTGCATGATATACTGTGATACAAATAGTCTAAAATAGTGTCCGGTGGTACACTCTTATGGTGGTTTGGCTTGCTCACGGTGACAATGGATTGATAGGCGGTATTGCACGTATGATAGTTTTCCATGTTAATTATATCCTTAGGTTATTGGGGTATGGTAGTCTGCAAATGTTTTTGTTTTTTTGTTATTATATGTATATTTATGTCTGTTTGTCTGTTTCTTTTATAGTTATATATGTGATGCTTTCAAACTATTGTATATTGAAGCTTGTCTTGATAAAGATCCTAGTTGAAGGATCGAAACGTCGACTGAAATAAGCCTGATATCGACTACAATAAAATCACTGTGAAAAAGTGAAGCAGCCTGAAAACCTATTTATTGGATGAGTGCACCTCCACATTGATGGACTGTTTTCTATATATATATATATATATATATATATATATATATATATATAAAATCATTGATAAAATACTAAAATTGTGTCATTTTTTAAATCCAAACCCTGAAATTTGTATTTTAAAATACAAGTTCAGAACCACGGGAAGATCCGAACCGGGACTTGGTTCGGATCGGATCTCTTAGGGAGGTCCGGATCAGGTTTTGGTTTGGTTTGGAGCCACACGATTTGGGTGGATTTGGATTTCTGGAGAACCGAACCGCACATCTTAAGTGTGTGTATCTGCACATTTGTGTGTGTTTGTGTATTTTTCTATTTGATATAAGAAAAGTAAACCTGGAAAATGACAATGGGCTGAAAACTTTTCTTTCTGCAGCTGCACATGAAAGATTTGTAACTTTTCTATGTAATATCATAAACCATACCTCCCAACATGACTCTCTCCAGGAGGGACAGAATGCTCTGCTTCTGGACATTTCCCTTCATTTATGATTGTCGGCACCTGTTTTGAAAAGGTGAATGGATAAGAAAGGTTTTCAGCACAGGTGATGACAAGCATAAAATAAGAGGGGAGTCCAGAAGCAGAGCATTCTGTCCATTGCCGTTTCTTGTGGTGGGCGAGCCGTGCGATCGCATCGGGCGCCTGCCGCAACACCTGCTGGCTGGTATCCTGCTCCCCCCTCCTCCTGTCTATAGTACTCCGCTTGGGGGGTGGAGTTTCACAAAATGACACGGTTGCAGGAGGGGGAGCAGCTAATGGATGGGAGGAGGGGGAGCAGCTAATGGATGGGAGGAGGGGGAGCAGCTAATGGATGGGAGGAGGGGAAGCAGCTAATGCTCCCAGTGCATGAGACCCTTGGCAATGAGTGTGACACACAGCACATAAAACACCTGGCAGCGAACATGACACCTGGCGCATGAAACCCCTGGCAATGAGCATGACACCCAGCACATGAAACCCCTGGCAATGAGCATGACACCCAGCACATGAAACCCCTGGCAATGAGCATGACACCCAGCACATGAAACCCCTGGCAATAAGCATGGCACGCAGTGCATGAAACCCCTGGCAACAAGCATGACACCCAGCACATGAATCCCCTGGCAATGAGCATGACACCCAGCACATGAAACCCCTGGCAACGAGCATGACACCCATCGCATAAAACCCCTGGCAATAAGCATGACACCCAGCACATGAATCCCCTGGCAATGAGCATGACACCCAGCACATGAAACCCCTGGCAATAAGCATGGCACGCAGTGCATGAAACCCCTGGCAATGAGCATGACACCCAGCACATGAATCCCCTGGCAATGAGCATGACACCCAGCACATGAAACCCCTGGCAATGAGCATGACACCCAGCACATGAAACCCCTGGCAACGAGCATGACACCCATCGCATAAAACCCCAGGCAAATGAGCATGACACCCAGCGCATGAAACCCCTGGCAATGTGCAGATAATTTAAAAGTAATTAGAAGACTTACTGTAGAGCTTAATGTATCACAGGCATTGCAGTGTATGTCATAATATGGTGCAGGGGGCATTACTGTGTGGGGCTTAATTTTTTTTTATGTGGTGGCCGAGGTTGTTGCAGGGTCAAAAACTGGGGTGTAATGTAGTCTTTTCCTGTGAGGCCACGCCCATTTTAGAGAGGGCATACCCATTTTAGCAAGGCCACGCCTCCTCCTTGGGAGTGCGCGCAAAATATTTTTTTTAAAATGTCTATGGGGTGGGGGGTGCATTTTTGAATGTCGGGGGGGGGGGGCATTTTTTTACTGCTCACACTGGGAGCCAAATTGTCTAGAAACAGCCCTGATTCAGTCCCTCCTGGATAGGGTCATGTTGGGAGGTATGTATAAACCCATGTCACTAGTTGTGAAATACTGCTTAGGTGAATGTTTCCATATTAATTTCAGTGGAGTTTCTTTGTGTATCACACAAGCTTGAAACCTCATTGTGGGGGCTATGTATCAAACCTTTGAGAGATAAAGTTGAGAAGTTGTCTGTAACAAACCAATCAGCTTCTAGCTATCATTTAGCACAGTCTATAGAATTACAGTGAGAAGCTGTTAGTTGTGGGAATTTCTCTTGAGGTGCGAGGTGAAATATGCAAAAACACCGTGGTTTGGGTGCTCAAACGGGTGTATTGGCCGCCCTAACCTGGATTTTTGACGGCTTTAGCCACTTTGCGCATCTAAATCCGGTACTAATGGGTGCACGCCCAAAGGGGGGCGACAACTGAATTGCTCCAGTGGGTTCCCATGAACAATTGAATCTTCTAACATTCAGGATTAGTTATGCCATTTTCTTGTTTGTAGCAAATTACAATTTGTTGCTTTTTCCCCTGGAAAGTCTCCAGTTTAAGATCATCAAACTTTAATAGCAAAGGTTGAACTTCTGAGACGTGCAGTCATTTCAGCACCTCACACTTTAGAGGAATCAATACATGGCAAATCCTGTCAGCCCGTGAAAGCTCTCTTCGACATCTTGCTCCTGAATTTAGACCCATTTTGTTTAATTAAATCCATTATTCATCTTGATCTTTTTTGCATTGGGGAAAGAGGCTTTATGATGCTGGGTTTCATTAAATGAGAATTACACTTTTGTAAACTTCCCAGAGTTTTAAGAAAGTGTTGCAGGACTCACTAATAGTAACTGTATGCGTGGCTTTATGTGGGAGCTGTGGTGGTCATTCCGAGTTGTTCGCTCGCAAGCTGCTTTTAGCAGCTTTGCACACGCTAAGCCGCCGCCTACTGGGAGTGAATCTTATTAAAATTGCGAACGAAAGATTAGCAGAATTGCGAATAGACACTTCTTAGCAGTTTCTGAGTAGCTCCAGACTTACTCGGCATCTGCGATCAGTTCAGTCTGTTTCGATCCTGGTTTGACGTCACAAACACACCCAGCGTTCGCCCAGACACTCCCCCGTTTCTCCAGCCACTCCCGCATTTTTCCCAGAAACGGTAGCGTTTTTTCACACACTCCCATAAAACGGCCAGTTTCCGCCCAGAAACACCCACTTCTTGTCAATCACATTACGATCACCAGAACGAAGAAAAAACCTTGTAATGCCGTGAGTAAAATTCCTAACTGCATAGCAAATTTACTTGGCGCAGTCGCAGTGCGAACATTGCGCATGCGCAATATGCGGAAAATCGCTGCGTTGCAAAGACATTTACAGAGCGAACAACTCGGAATGACCACCTGTGTCAGATAGACTACGTGAAAGTGTGTGCCCTGCAGACACAGTGATGTCCAAATCAATTCAAAGTAAGATTGTTTTCTTCCTCTGGACACAGTGAAGAATGAATGTGTTTACTGTAGAGGGTGAGGTGATATTATTATTTACACCAGCAGGGCCGGATTAAGGGCCACATGGGCCTGGAACTGAAAATTGTCAAGGGCCTATACTGAGATGGAGAGGTGTTGTGACCAGTGCTGTGTGGATGTGGCCCGAGTCACGTGTGGGTTACTATGTGCACCAATGTCTCCCTAAATACATAAACATAAAAAAATTGGATAAGTTTGTGAGAAAACTACAAAACCAGGTTTAATACTTATGATTTATGATTGTTTGGGTAGCTGTCATCATCCTACTGCCAGCATGACGGGCCTATTTTTATGTGGAGGCCTAGAGCTGTAGCTCCATCCGCCCCATTGTTAATCTGGCCCTGTACACCACCTGTGGCTAATTCTGATTGGATGGTTTGGTGAAGCCCCTTGAAACCCTGAATGTGGTCGGCGCAGCCCTGGTAGAGTTCTGAGAAGATGATCAAGCTTGACTATCTAGAGGAAGTAAACATCGTAACATGAGGGCAGATGTATTATAGCGGCACGGATGGTGCCGCTACAGTACTTCCTGCTTTGCTTCATTACCGAGGCGAAGCAGGAAGCCACACCGACAAGATATATTAACGCCTGCCGAAGCAGAAGAGTTTCGATCCCCCCCCCTGAGCACAGAGGGCATCAGTTTAGTGCAGATGCACTATGTCTTCCCCCCGGCCGGCTCCTCTAGGTATGCACGAGATCTCGCTACTCTTACAAAGGCCCAAATGTATTAAGCTTTAACAAGAGATAAAGTGGAGATGGATAAAAAGTGATAAAGTACCAGCCAATCAGCTCCAAACTGTCATTTTCAAACACAGTCCGTGGCATGCCAGTTAGGAGCTGATTGGCCGGTCATTTATCCCTCTTTGTCCATCTCCACTTTATAAGGCTTTCTACATTTGGGCCCTGTTCTCCTATGCTGCCCATAGCTGGCAACCACCGCATAGCACTCCTGTCACTGAGCACACACCGCTGCTGTAATATATGGGGGGAAAGCGGTATCAGCGCATATAACATGTGCTGATACCAATTCTCCCCCATATTAGAGAATCATACATCTACCCCATGGTTTCTGTAGGTGAACCTGTAGGTGAATTACTAATATGTGGCCTGAAGCTAAAGGGAAAGAAAGATATTGAGAGAGAGAGGGGAGATGATGAGGGGGAGATGACAACAGATAGGAGATATATGGGGCACATGTGGTAGAGGTAGAAGATACATGAGGTAGGTTATACATGTTATCAGGCCCTAGGAGGGGATGTAGTTAATTTTCCAGCAGTCAGGATACCGACGCCAGGATCCTGACTGCTGACAATGCCGACAGCCGGAATCCCGGCTAACAGGGGCTATTCCTACTCATGGGTGTCCACAGCAACCCATAGAGTGGGAATAGAACCTGTGTCGAGCGCCGTGAGCTCGCAAGGGGACTCTTTGTGCTCATCCCGCTGCTGCCTGACGGCATACTGACAGCCGGGATGCCATTGTCGGTATACTAACGGCCGGCATCCCAACCGTTGGTATATCATACTTACCCCCTTACCAGTGCCAATTTTATGATTTATTGTTTCTGTGTTCTGACTTTTTTGTTGTTATATTTATCCATTTGTTAATTTGGCAAAAAAGCAAAAGCACTTCTAATATGAAATCTCTAATAATACAGTACATCAGTATATGTATACAGTATTCTATTTATACATCTTAATAAAGTTAAGCATTACAGTAAGTTTTTTTAATGAAAGAGCAGGGGGAGGGGGGGGGGGGGCTCTTAATTTGGACTTACCTGGGCCTCTGTGAACCTCTAAAAGGGCCTGCATGTTATACTGTAGATTTAGATGATACATGTAGTAAGTGGTATATGAGGTAGATTATACATGTGGCAAAGGTGGATGATACATGAGTTAGGTGATATATGAGGTGCTGTAAATTATACATGTGATAGAGGTGGATGATACATGAGTTAGGTGATATATGAGGTGCTGTAGATTATACATGTGGTAGAGGTGGATGATATACGAGTATGGTGTTATATGAGGTGCTGTAGATTATACTGTCAAAGTCGAAAAATATTGTAATGCATGCCTAACTTACTAACCCCATGCACATGCCCGCTGCTCGTGCACTCAGTCCTCCGTGCGTGCACATATCCGCAATTTGCGTAGGATCGCTCCGGCGATCATGCGCGTGCTATGGGTATTTACGGCGGAGTTTGTGTAGCGTGTTATTAGAACATTACATATTTAACCCAAATAGTGTAAATTGTAGATATAGTTCCCCTAGACCATGTCAGCGAGTATTGCTAGTTTAAACAGTTCCTGGACAGAGAGATTCGCCTTTGCATGATAGGAAGGGTCAGATAAAGGTTGGAAGGTGATGTCTAGTATCCAGCTGTAGGGTATTTTGAGGGTAACATTCCGGTGTTAGTTAGAGAAAGATCGCTTGTTCCTGCATATAGTTATGTACAAAAGTAGAATATGAACATTAACTGTATTTACTGTATTTTATGTATGCGGCGGGAATCCAGAGGACACCACCCACAAGAGCAGTTGGGGAAAGACATCGCCCACCCTTTCAAATCCACCTATGACCTTTGCTGTAATGTAGAGACACATCCCTGTGTCCAATGGACAATGAGATTACAGTGACCATTGTATTGTGTATGCATGTTGCGTATAAAAAGACCATTGTTGCCTGGCCGGTCAGAAGACTCTAAACGCTATCTGTATGACCAGCGGAGGACCGACTCGGGTTGCGCTTGCGAACATTCTCACGTATGTATATTCTCTGTAGCCATTATTCTGTTTAGATTTACTTGTTAGCCTGGAGTGTATGATTTGTATTGTTTTTACCTTTTGGAATTAATCCACGGAGGCCTTAGAACCCTGTGGTTGCAACTAGAGATGAGCGGGTTCGGTTCCTCGGAATCCGAACCCGCCCGAACTTCAGCTTTTTTCTCACGGGTCCGAGCGACTCGGATCCTCTCGCCTTGCTCGGTTAACCCGAGCGCGCCCGAACGTCATCATCCCGCTGTCGGATTCTCGCGAGGCTCGTATTCTATCGCGAGACTCGGATTCTATATAAGGAGCCGCGCGTCGCCGCCATTTTCACACGTGCATTGAGATTGATAGGGAGAGGACGTGGCTGGCGTCCTCTCCGTTTATAGAGAAGAGACTAGAGTAGAGAGAGACACAGTATTTAGTAATTTTGGGGAGCATTTTTAGGAGTACTACTACTTGCTGAAGTGTAGTGTGACTGTATATGTATATCTGACTTGTGGGGGAGACAGTGGGGAGCAGTTAGAGTCTGAGAGCAGGAGTACATATTTTAACGTACAGTGCACACTTTTGCTGCCAGAGTGCCAGCCACACTGCCATTGTGACCACACTGACCACCAGTATATTGTGATTGTCTGCTTAGGAGTACTACTTGCAAGTTGCTGATAGTGTGACCAGTGACCTGACCACCAGTTTAATTAATCACCACCAGTTTAATATATATATATAATTGTATATATATATAATTGTATACCACCTACCCGTGTTTTTTTTTTTTCTTTCTTCTTGATACATACTATAGTAGCTTACTGTAGCAGTCTGCGGTGCTGAGCTGACAGTGTTCAGCAGGTCCGTCATCAGTCATTACATAATAAATATATATACCTGTCCGGCTGCAGTACTAGTGATATTATATATATATATATATTAATTTCATCTCATTATCATCCAGTCTATATTAGCAGCAGACACAGTACGGTAGTCCACGGCTGTAGCTACCTCTGTGTCTGCAGTCGCTCGTCCATCCATAATTGTATACCACCTACCCGTGGTTTTTTTTTTTTCTTTCTTCTTGATACATACTACTATAGTAGCTTACTGTAGCAGTCTGCGGTGCTGAGCTGACAGTGTCCAGCAGGTCCGTCATCAGTCATTACATAATAAATATATATACCTGTCCGGCTGCAGTACTAGTGATATTATATATATATATATATATATATTAATTTCATCTCATTATCATCCAGTCTATATTAGCAGCAGACACAGTACGGTAGTCCACGGCTGTAGCTACCTCTGTGTCGGCAGTCGCTCGTCCATCCATAATTGTATACCACCTACCCGTGGTTTTTTTCTTTTCTTTCTTCTTGATACATACTACTATAGTAGCTTACTGTAGCAGTCTGCGGTGCTGAGCTGACAGTGTCCAGCAGGTCCGTCATTACATAATAAATATATATACCTGTCCGGCTGCAGTACTAGTGATATTATATATATATATATATATTAATTTCATCTCATTATCATCCAGTCTATATTAGCAGCAGACACAGTACGGTAGTCCACGGCTGTAGCTACCTCTGTGTCGGCAGTCGCTCGTCCATCCATAATTGTATACTAGTATCCATCCATCTCCATTGTTTACCTGAGGTGCCTTTTAGTTGTGCCTATTAAAATATGGAGAACAAAAATGTTGAGGTTCCAAAAATAGGGAAAGATCAAGATCCACTTCCACCTCGTGCTGAAGCTGCTGCCACTAGTCATGGCCGAGACGATGAAATGCCATCAACGTCGTCTGCCAAGGCCGATGCCCAATGTCTTAGTACAGAGCATGTAAAATCCAAAACACCAAATATCAGTAAAAAAAGGACTCCAACATCTAAAATAAAATTGTCGGAGGAGAAGCGTAAACTTGCCAATATGCCATTTACCACACGGAGTGGCAAGGAACGGCTGAGGCCCTGGCCTATGTTCATGGCTAGTGGTTCAGCTTCACATGAGGATGGAAGCACTCAGCCTCTCGCTAGAAAAATGAAAAGACTCAAGCTGGCAAAAGCACCGCAAAGAACTGTGCGTTCTTCGAAATCCCAAATCCACAAGGAGAGCCCAATTGTGTCGGTTGCGATGCCTGACCTTCCCAACACTGGACGTGAAGAGCATGCGCCTTCCACCATTTGCACGCCCCCTGCAAGTGCTGGAAGGAGCACCTGCAGTCCAGTTCCTGATAGTCAGATAGAAGATGTCAGTGTTGAAGTACACCAGGATGAGGAGGATATGGGTGTTGCTGGCGCTGGGGAGGAAATTGACAAGGAGGATTCTGATGGTGAGGTGGTTTGTTTAAGTCAGGCACCCGGGGAGACACCTGTTGTCCGTGGGAGGAATATGGCCGTTGACATGCCTGGTGAAAATACCAAAAAAATCAGCTCTTCGGTGTGGAAGTATTTCAACAGAAATGCGGACAACATTTGTCAAGCCGTGTGTTGCCTTTGTCAAGCTGTAATAAGTAGGGGTAAGGACGTTAACCACCTCGGAACATCCTCCCTTATACGTCACCTGCAGCGCATTCATAATAAGTCAGTGACAAGTTCAAAAACTTTGGGCGACAGCGGAAGTGTTAGGGTCTCCTGCCCTGTGCTGCCACGTCGTCATGGCAACCGGGAGACAAGTGCTAGCGGAGTAACCTGAGCGCAGCTGATACTCCGGTTCGGGTCTTTTGCTGTGCAGTGGTTACAGGCAGGGGATCCGGTGCTGGTTTTTGTGCTCACAGTCTGTGAGGTCTGAGGGGGGCGTGGACAGCACCTGCTTTATAAGGCCCCTTCTCAGGTTAAGCAGATGCTGCTGAATCTTTGTTGGTTAGTCAGTTCCTGAAAGTTAGCCAGTACTGTGTAGCTTTGTATTTGTTGTTGCTTACTGCAAATAGGCCTGGGGATTTGGTACTACACTCTGCCAATCCAGACCTAGCAGTAAGACTGGAGTCAGTCGTTTAGCCTGCTGAGGTTCTTTTGCTATTCTGTGAACCCAGCAGGTTTGTGGCTGTACTTTCAGACCTGCCTGCATAATCCTCTCTCACTGTGCAGGGCATTCATGTGTCAGTTTAGTGGCAGTAAGCTGAACCTGGGCCCTGCAAGTGAGAATTAGGATTGTGGAGACTTTCCTTGTGTCTATTATTCCATCTCTGACCAAGGAGTTTACTGCCACACCCGTTGGTAACCCTTTAGGGTTTTGCTGTTGCCCTTAGCAACAGCATTTCGGGTTCTCTACGTATTAAAACACAACATCTTGCTTTTTCCATCTGAGCATTTCTAATACAAGGGAGACACCCAGTTTCTTAGCCTCTGGGCTTCTCTGTTCACTCTGTGTTGGTTTTGTTACCCTATCACCTTCTGTGTATGTTATGTCATATTTCCCAGTCTGTCTGTGAGTTCATTTGTTTTGCATCCCTCTCTGTTCAGACACCAGTACATTCCTGCAGGCACTGGTGTGCATAACAGTTCAAACACCAGTACATTCCTGCAGGCACTGGTGTGCATAACAGGAAGCAGTCCACTGACCAGTAAATCCCTTCCTCTTGTAACCAAGCTCACGCAAACCACCCCACAAACTCCCTCAGTGTCAATTTCCTCCTTCCCCAGGAATGCCAATAGTCCTGCAGGCCATGTCACTGGCAATTCTGACGAGTCCTCTCCTGCCTGGGATTCCTCCGATGCATCCTTGCGTGTAACGCCTACTGCTGCTGGCGCTGCTGTTGTTGCTGCTGGGAGTCGATGGTCATCCCAGAGGGGAAGTCGTAAGCCCACTTTTACTACTTCCACCAAGCAATTGACTGTCCAACAGTCCTTTGCGAGGAAGATGAAATATCACAGCAGTCATCCTGTTGCAAAGCGGATAACTGAGGCCTTGACAACTATGTTGGTGTTAGACGTGCGTCCGGTATCCGCCGTTAGTTCACAGGGAACTAGACAATTTCTTGAGGTAGTGTGCCCCCGTTACCAAATACCATCTAGGTTCCACTTCTCTAGGCAGGCGATACCGAGAATGTACACGTACGTCAGAAAAAGACTCACCAGTGTCCTAAAAAATGCAGTTGTACCCAATGTCCACTTAACCACGGACATGTGGACAAGTGGAGCAGGGCAGGGTCAGGACTATATGACTGTGACAGCCCACTGGGTAGATGTATGGACTCCCGCCGCAAGAACAGCAGCGGCGGCACCAGTAGCAGCATCTCGCAAACGCCAACTCTTTCCTAGGCAGGCTACGCTTTGTATCACCGGTTTCCAGAATACGCACACAGCTGAAAACCTCTTACGGCAACTGAGGAAGATCATCGCGGAATGGCTTACCCCAATTGGACTCTCCTGTGGATTTGTGGCATTGGACAACGCCAGCAATATTGTGTGTGCATTAAATATGGGCAAATTCCAGCACGTCCCATGTTTTGCACATACCTTGAATTTGGTGGTGCAGAATTTTTTAAAAAACGACAGGGGCGTGCAAGAGATGCTGTCGGTGGCCAGAAGAATTGCGGGACACTTTCGGCGTACAGGCACCACGTACAGAAGACTGGAGCACCACCAAAAACGCCTGAACCTGCCCTGCCATCATCTGAAGCAAGAAGTGGTAACGAGGTGGAATTCAACCCTATATATGCTTCAGAGGTTGGAGGAGCAGCAAAAGGCCATTCAAGCCTATACAATTGAGCACGATATAGGAGGTGGAATGTACCTGTCTCAAGCGCAGTGGAGAATGATTTCAACGTTGTGCAAGGTTCTGCAACCTTTTGAACTTGCCACACGTGAAGTCAGTTCAGACACTGCCAGCCTGAGTCAGGTCATTCCCCTCATCAGGCTTTTGCAGAAGAAGCTGGAGGCATTGAAGGAGGAGCTAAAAGGGAGCGATTCCGCTAGGCATGTGGGACTTGTGGATGGAGCCCTTAATTCGCTTAACAAGGATTCACGGGTGGTCAATCTGTTGAAATCAGAGCACTACATTTTGGCCACCGTGCTCGATCCTAGATTTAAAACCTACCTTGGATCTCTCTTTCCGGCAGACACAAGTCTGCTGGGGTTCAAAGACCTGCTGGTGACAAAATTGTCAAGTCAAGCGGAACGCGACCTGTCAACATCTCCTCCTTCACATTCTCCCGCAACTGGGGGTGCGAGGAAAAGGCTCAGAATTCCGAGCCCACCCGCTGGCGGTGATGCAGGGCAGTCTGGAGCGACTGCTGATGCTGACATCTGGTCCGGACTGAAGGACCTGACAACGATTACGGACATGTCGTCTACTGTCACTGCATATGATTCTGTCACCATTGAAAGAATGGTGGAGGATTATATGAATGACCGCATCCAAGTAGGCACGTCAGACAGTCCGTACTTATACTGGCAGGAAAAAGAGGCAATTTGGAGGCCCTTGCACAAACTGGCTTTATTCTACCTAAGTTGCCCTCCCACAAGTGTGTACTCCGAAAGAGTGTTTAGTGCCGCCGCTCACCTTGTCAGCAATCGGCGTACGAGGTTACTTCCAGAAAATGTGGAGAAGATGATGTTCATTAAAATGAATTATAATCAATTCCTCCGTGGAGACATTGACCAGCAGCAATTGCCTCCACAAAGTACACAGGGAGCTGAGATGGTGGATTCCAGTGGGGACGAATTGATAATCTGTGAGGAGCGGGATGTACACGGTGATATATCGGAGGATGATGATGAGGTGGACATCTTGCCTCTGTAGAGCCAGTTTGTGCAAGGAGAGATTAATTGCTTCTTTTTCGGTGGGGGTCCAAACCAACCCGTCATTTCAGTCACAGTCGTGTGGCAGACCCTGTCACTGAAATGATGGGTTGGTTAAAGTGTGCATGTCCTGTTTATACAACATAAGGGTGGGTGGGAGGGCCCAAGGACAATTCCATCTTGCACCTCTTTTTTCTTTCATTTTTATTTGCGTCATGTGCTGTTTGGGGAGTGTTTTTTGGAAGGGCCATCCTGCGTGACACTGCAGTGCCACTCCTAGATGGGCCAGGTGTTTGTGTCGGCCACTAGGGTCGCTTAGCTTACTCACACAGCTACCTCATTGCGCCTCTTTTTTACTTCTTTGCGTCATGTGCTGTTTGGGGAGTGTTTTTTGGAAGGGCCATCCTGCGTGACACTGCAGTGCCACTCCTAGATGGGCCAGGTGTTTGTGTCGGCCACTAGGGTCGCTTAGCTTACTCACACAGCTACCTCATTGCGCCTCTTTTTTTCTTTGCGTCATGTGCTGTTTGGGGAGTGTTTTTTGGAAGGGCCATCCTGCGTGACACTGCAGTGCCACTCCTAGATGGGCCAGGTGTTTGTGTCGGCCACTAGGGTCGCTTAGCTTACTCACACAGCTACCTCATTGCGCCTCTTTTTTTCTTTGCGTCATGTGCTGTTTGGGGAGTGTTTTTTGGAAGGGCCATCCTGCGTGACACTGCAGTGCCACTCCTAGATGGGCCAGGTGTTTGTGTCGGCCACTAGGGTCGCTTATCTTACTCACACAGCTACCTCATTGCGCCTCTTTTTTTCTTTGCATCATGTGCTGTTTGGGGAGTGTTTTTTGGAAGGGCCATCCTGCGTGACACTGCAGTGCCACTCCTAGATGGGCCAGGTGTTTGTGTCGGCCACTAGGGTCGCTTAGCTTACTCACACAGCTACCTCATTGCGCCTCTTTTTTTCTTTGCCTCATGTGCTGTTTGGGGAGTGTTTTTTGGAAGGGCCATCCTGCGTGACACTGCAGTGCCACTCCTAGATGGGCCAGGTGTTTGTGTCGGCCACTAGGGTCGCTTATCTTACTCACACAGCTACCTCATTGCGCCTCTTTTTTTCTTTGCGTCATGTGCTGTTTGGGGAGTGTTTTTTTGAAGGGCCATCCTGCGTGACACTGCAGTGCCACTCCTAGATGGGCCAGGTGTTTGTGTCGGCCACTAGGGTCGCTTAGCTAACTCACACAGCTACCTCATTGCGCCTCTTTTTTTCTTTGCGTCATGTGCTGTTTGGGGAGTGTTTTTTGGAAGGGCCATCCTGCGTGACACTGCAGTGACACTCCTAGATGGGCCAGGTGTTTGTGTCGGCCACTAGGGTCGCTTAGCTTACTCACACAGCTACCTCATTGCGCCTCTTTTTTTCTTTGCGTCATGTGCTGTTTGGGGAGTGTTTTTTGGAAGGGCCATCCTGCGTGACACTGCAGTGCCACTCCTAGATGGGCCAGGTGTTTGTGTCGGCCACTAGGGTCGCTTAGCTTACTCACACAGCTACCTCATTGCGCCTCTTTTTTACTTCTTTGCGTCATGTGCTGTTTGGGGAGTGTTTTTTGGAAGGGCCATTCTGCGTGACACTGCAGTGCCACTCCTAGATGGGCCAGGTGTTTGTGTCGGCCACTAGGGTCGCTTAGCTTACTCACACAGCTACCTCATTGCGCCTCTTTTTTTCTTTGCGTCATGTGCTGTTTGGGGAGTGTTTTTTGGAAGGGCCATCCTGCGTGACACTGCAGTGCCACTCCTAGATGGGCCAGGTGTTTGTGTCGGCCACTAGGGTCGCTTAGCTTACTCACACAGCTACCTCATTGCGCCTCTTTTTTTCTTTGCGTCATGTGCTGTTTGGGGAGTGTTTTTTGGAAGGGCCATCCTGCGTGACACTGCAGTGACACTCCTAGATGGGCCAGGTGTTTGTGTCGGCCACTAGGGTCGCTTATCTTACTCACACAGCTACCTCATTGCGCCTCTTTTTTTCTTTGCATCATGTGCTGTTTGGGGAGTGTTTTTTGGAAGGGCCATCCTGCGTGACACTGCAGTGCCACTCCTAGATGGGCCAGGTGTTTGTGTCGGCCACTAGGGTCGCTTAGCTTACTCACACAGCTACCTCATTGCGCCTCTTTTTTTCTTTGCCTCATGTGCTGTTTGGGGAGTGTTTTTTGGAAGGGCCATCCTGCGTGACACTGCAGTGCCACTCCTAGATGGGCCAGGTGTTTGTGTCGGCCACTAGGGTCGCTTATCTTACTCACACAGCTACCTCATTGCGCCTCTTTTTTTTAATTGCGTCATGTGCTGTTTGGGGAGTGTTTTTTTGAAGGGCCATCCTGCGTGACACTGCAGTGCCACTCCTAGATGGGCCAGGTGTTTGTGTCGGCCACTAGGGTCGCTTAGCTAACTCACACAGCTACCTCATTGCGCCTCTTTTTTTCTTTGCGTCATGTGCTGTTTGGGGAGTGTTTTTTGGAAGGGCCATCCTGCGTGACACTGCAGTGCCACTCCTAGATGGGCCAGGTGTTTGTGTCGGCCACTAGGGTCGCTTAGCTTACTCACACAGCTACCTCATTGCGCCTCTTTTTTTCTTTGCGTCATGTGCTGTTTGGGGAGTGTTTTTTGGAAGGGCCATCCTGCGTGACACTGCAGTGCCACTCCTAGATGGGCCAGGTGTTTGTGTCGGCCACTAGGGTCGCTTAGCTTACTCACACAGCTACCTCATTGCGCCTCTTTTTTTCTTTGCGTCATGTGCTGTTTGGGGAGTGTTTTTTGGAAGGGCCATCCTGCGTGACACTGCAGTGACACTCCTAGATGGGCCAGGTGTTTGTGTCGGCCACTAGGGTCGCTTATCTTACTCACACAGCTACCTCATTGCGCCTCTTTTTTTCTTTGCATCATGTGCTGTTTGGGGAGTGTTTTTTGGAAGGGCCATCCTGCGTGACACTGCAGTGCCACTCCTAGATGGGCCAGGTGTTTGTGTCGGCCACTAGGGTCGCTTAGCTTACTCACACAGCTACCTCATTGCGCCTCTTTTTTTCTTTGCCTCATGTGCTGTTTGGGGAGTGTTTTTTGGAAGGGCCATCCTGCGTGACACTGCAGTGCCACTCCTAGATGGGCCAGGTGTTTGTGTCGGCCACTAGGGTCGCTTATCTTACTCACACAGCTACCTCATTGCGCCTCTTTTTTTAATTGCGTCATGTGCTGTTTGGGGAGTGTTTTTTTGAAGGGCCATCCTGCGTGACACTGCAGTGCCACTCCTAGATGGGCCAGGTGTTTGTGTCGGCCACTAGGGTCGCTTAGCTAACTCACACAGCTACCTCATTGCGCCTCTTTTTTTCTTTGCGTCATGTGCTGTTTGGGGAGTGTTTTTTGGAAGGGCCATCCTGCGTGACACTGCAGTGCCACTCCTAGATGGGCCAGGTGTTTGTGTCGGCCACTAGGGTCGCTTAGCTTACTCACACAGCTACCTCATTGCGCCTCTTTTTTTCTTTGCGTCATGTGCTGTTTGGGGAGTGTTTTTTGGAAGGGCCATCCTGCGTGACACTGCAGTGCCACTCCTAGATGGGCCAGGTGTTTGTGTCGGCCACTAGGGTCGCTTATCTTACTCACACAGCTACCTCATTGCGCCTCTTTTTTTCTTTGCGTCATGTGCTGTTTGGGGAGTGTTTTTTGGAAGGGCCATCCTGCGTGACACTGCAGTGCCACTCCAAGATGGGCCAGGTGTTTGTGTCGGCCACTAGGGTCGCTTAGCTTAGTCATCCAGCGACCTCGGTGCAAATTTTAGGACTAAAAATAATATTGTGAGGTGTGAGGTATTCAGAATAGACTGAAAATGAGTAAAAAATTATGGTTTTTGAGGTTAATAATACTTTGGGATCAAAATGACCCCCAAATTCTATAATTTAAGCTGTTTTTTAGGGTTTTTTGAAAAAAACACCCGAATCCAAAACACACCCGAATCCAACAAAAAAAATTCGGTGAGTTTTTGCCAAAACGCGGTCGAACCCAAAACACGGCCGCGGAACCGATCCCAAAACCAAAACACAAAACCCGAAAAATTTCAAGTGCACATCTCTAGTTGCAACTACAAATCAGTGTTGTGTTTTCACTTTCCTGCATGGGCTTTTAAAGTAGATTTATCTGGTATAAGGTGTATAGCATTGATAAGGTGTACGCACTGCGAGTACTTTGTATCGCCAGTGCTACTTAAGGTTTAAAGGTATTACATCATTACAGTACTTTACTGTTAAGGGTTTAAAGTGTAAGCATATCATTACATTGTATCATTAACAAGGTTTAAAGGTTATCAATTGTGTGTGCGCTCGCTGTGTGTACTCCGTACACTCAGCGCAGCGTGTGTACTCCGTACACTCAGCGCAGCGTGTGTACGCCAAGTGTGTACCACGTGCAGGACTCTGTACGCAAATAGCGTACAGAGTGCGTAGCACGTGCATGTAGTCTAGCGGCCATAGCGGCTCAACGGTAAAAGTGTATTTAGAGGTATAGCTTTGCGGTCTAAGATAATACAGACTTTATCAATTGGGAGCTCGTCCGGTTCCTTCTCATACCCGCAGCCTAGCAGAGTTTTCGCAGACTTTATCTATCAGCAAAGGGCGGAAGGGTATCCCCCTGTAAACCTTCTCTTGGTCGGGGGATATAATAAGTGCTGATTAGATAAGCATCTGCCCTGCATGGTTTGAAGGGATGCTGGAGGGATCCGTAAGGTAAGAATGCAAAAGCTATTTTTCTTTTTTAAAATCTGTAAATTTCTGTTTTGGCGCCAAATGCGCACGCAACACACGCACACACCGGTATTTTGTACTTTGCATATCTGCTCACACCATTGCCATAATCACTGATTACTAGATTTATTTTGACCTGTACTGGAAAATTTGTTGCTATTTAGTTAACATATAGAGTTAATATTTAAGGGAGTAAGTGTAAAATGCACACGCAGCCTGGCCTAGTTGTAAAGGTTTATACAGTGGAAACTGTGTGTGTGTTAAGTAAGTGATTATAGTTAAATATCGCTTACATTTATAGAAGTGTGGGATTTGTAGTACTGCGGACGTACGGCCTTTGTACACGTGTCTCGGAAAATGTTCAGGACTGCGTACACAACGTAAAGGCCTACACACGTGGCGTGTTTACGCAACGTGCGTACAGGTACGCCCACTAAATACAAATCACACAATAGCATTGTTTCAGTTTAGGCGAGACGGTAGCCACGCGATAATAGCACAAATTTGTTCAGTTTCCAATATTTAGCTTAAAAGAACCTTCTCTTACTGTGTCACCTCTGGGACTAGGCTGTTTTATCTGAATGAAAGTTAATTTTCTGTACAGAAAAATCAAAGTGTATATGAGTGAACGAGCGTGAGTGTGCAAACAATAATGGTTTTGTGAACCCAGGGAATTCGGGATCCCGTAGGAGACCACATCAGGTGAGTGGACACTTGGTGGCTTGGGAGTGGCTTGCTCACGTTAACATTGATTAGAGTACAAAGGAGCAATTAGTATAACAGTAGACCAAGAGGTCAGCGAAGTCAGAAATCCGCTGACAAAGTCACGCAAAGCTCTGAATACCGTGGCCTGAAAGGTCAGCGGTGAGAGCGCAGCCCCGGGGCTTAGCGTAGTACCCATATAGGCCTGTTCTGAAAAGCTCCGGCTGAGGTTTCGCAGCCTGAAAAAACGATTCCATTGGTCGTATAGCGGATAAGTAACAGTTACTTATACGCCGTGCGATTGTACCGCGCGTTAGTTTGTGCAATAGTTAGTTCAACTTGATACCCATTACGCCATTTGCGTAAAATCGCGGGATCATAGACGCTAATTGTAGCACACGCAACGTGATTTGTGTAACAGTTTTTTATTTTAAGGGAGTTTCGCTGGTCACTCAGGAAATCTCCAACGACCAATATTTACTGGGAAGGGTAAGTAACTCCCACACACTCTCAGTAAATAGAGGTTACATAGGGCCCTAGGTTGGGTACGACCTGTGCTGAGTACAGTGCTTAGGTGTATTGGCCAACGTGGGCGTGAGTGGGTGAGAGCGCTCTGAGAACTTTCACCGTCACCTTACCACTGAGTATTTTGGTTTTTGTAGGAATTAGCTGAGAAGGCAATACCTGCAAAGAATGGGGGCCAGTTGCTCAAGTAAGGGACGATCAACCAGGGTTCAGGTTGATATTCCGCGGTCCAATGGGTCGGCGAGGTACATAATGTGTGAGTAATATGGATCACACGCAGAGGTTTTATGCAATGAATGGGAACGTATGACTGCGGAAGATAGGGAACCATTCCCTAAGGTAGGCAGTTTTAGTCCAGAGGTGTTGCAAAATTTAAGGAGAAGGATATGTCTAATAGGATCCAGAAAACAAAGGATTAGACATAATGATTGTTTACATTTATGGCAACAGGAGGGTGATATGCAAAGGGGATTAGCTCAAACAGCTGGTTCCAACCCTAGCAGGAAACTGATAGCAACTGCACCACCACCACCGTACATTACAGGAGAGAAAGTGGCTACAGAGAATGGCATACTAATATATGATAAGAGTGAACTTGATAAATGTATTAATGCTAACCCGTGCAAGTTGTATCCCATCTTAAACTTCCCTCAGGACTGCGACCAAGAAGATGAGCCCAGCACGATATCGGCACTCTCTCTAGCAGCCACCATACAAGACACACAAGTGGGCACGGCCCAACCAGTAAGAGCAGTAGCAAAGGCCCCTAGCGGAGGGACAGGTGATGTCGTGTCCACAGGTACGTACGGTAAAGTACATTATGCAGAGTCAATTGCACCTCACATTGTAGAAGCAACCCAGAATGATGTAATTGAACTAAATCCTGTCAGGGTGATCGCAGTCCCCAATGGGAAGACTGACGCTCAGGGAATCACTCCCGTCAGGAACATTGTTATGCATTGTCCCTGGTCCCGGACAGAATTGAGAACAATTATGGCTGAATTTCCCGATCCCAGGAAGGATCTAGCCGCATGTCAGAGGTTTATTAGAGAACTAGGTAACGCCACCGAACCCACAAACAAAGATTGGCGGACAGTGCTACGGGCATGTTTGCCCTCTAATATGGACCCTGTGAAATTCATTGCTGACTGTAAATTAGACGCAGAGGTACCTCTCACTGATGAATACACTCAGGAGAATGTACGACAGATCAATCTGCAATTAGGAGTATACTTCCCAACTGTTGTCAAGTGGAATAAAATTTTCTCCATTAGACAAAAAGAAGGTGAAGCTGCTTCTGAATATTTCCATCGAGCACTGCAGGAAATGGCTAGATACACTGGGGTCGAGAATATTAAGGAAAATGTACATCATAGGGAGGTAGCTGTGTCCGTATTAATGGACGGTTTAAAAGAAACGTTGAGAACAAGGGTACAAACCACTCAACCTAACTGGAGAGGTATCTCGGTGGCTGCATTAAGAGAGTCCGCTATTGAGCATGATCGGAACATCATTAGGCACAGGGAGTCACAGGGGGATAAGCTGATGACAGTAAGTATAAAAGCCCTGACAACGAAGCCACATCAGCCTAAACCCCAGACCCCTGATGGTAAGTCGTACGTGGTAAAATGTTATAAATGTCAGAGGGAAGGACATTACGCACGGAACTGTAATTTTAAAGACCCACATAAGGTATATCGACCCCCTAGACCAGAACATGACTCACAGTATGACACACGTAATTGGGATCAGGGACCTCATAGGAGGAATTACGAGCCACATGCAGGGGAAACAAGGAGGTACCCACCAAGAAGGGACTGGCAGACCTCTGGAAATTCTCAGCTACCCCCCTCACATATTGTAGCTGCCAGCGCGCTGCGGGAGGGTCACAACATAAAATAGGGGTTAGGCCACACCTGTAGTTTGCAGCCAGTGAAGTTGATTGCTAGCCTTAGAAGTGAACCCGAGGTTACAGTTGACGTAGCTGGTAGATCACTACCTTTCCTTGTAGATACAGGGGCGGCCAGGTCAGTGTTAAATTCAACGGTAGGTATGAAAACAACGGGTAAAACAATTTCAGCAATGGGGGTAACAGGAGTAGTGCAACACTACCCTTTAAGTAGACCAGCAGAGATTACGATAGGGCCTTTGCAGACCAAGCACTCCTTTTTGCTAGCTGCATCGGCTCCGACTAATCTACTTGGGAGAGATTTATTGTGTAAGATGAGGTGTGTCATATATTGTACTCCTGAGGGTGTCTTCTTATATATACCCGAGAATCATGTTCAGGAAGTGCAGGATATGTAAGACACTCCACAAAGGTTAATGTCACACTCTGCTGTTATAGACAGGTGTCCATCCAAGGTAGAGGAAATGATCTCCCAGATACCGGAATCCCTCTGGACCAAAGATGGACAAGACACTGGATTGATGGCAAACGTAGCTCCTGTAGTAGTTCAAGTAAAAGATGGTAGGTTAGCTCCAAAAATCCCACAGTATCCTCTGAAGCCAGAGGTGGAATTAGGAGTGTACCCAGTCATAGAGCGCTTGCTACAACAGGGCATCCTAGTTAGGACGTCCAGCACTGCCAATAGTCCCATCTTCCCTGTGAAAAAGAGTGGGGGGAGGGGTTACAGGCTAGTGCAGGATCTAAGAGGGATAAACAAGATAGTTGAGAGCCAATTCCCCGTAGTGCCAAATCCAGCTGTCATCCTCATGCAAATTCCCCCTACTGCAAAGTTTTTCACTGTCATTGACCTCTGTTCTGCTTTCTTTTCGGTCCCTCTACACCCTGACAGCCAATACTTGTTTGCATTTACATACAGAGGAGTACAGTACACCTGGACTCGCTTACCCCAAGGTTTCATTGACAGCCCAAGTATTTTCTCCCAGGCTTTGCATGACTGTTTACAATCCTTTCAACCTGAGAGCGGATCAGTATTAATACAGTATGTAGATGACTTACTGCTGTGTTCAGATTCACTCGAATCGTCCTTGAAAGACACGAAACAGCTTCTGTTTCACATTTCTAACACGGGACACAAGGTTTCAAAGGATAAGTTACAGTTGTGCCAGACCAAGGTAAAATATTTGGGGCATTGCTTAACACAAGGACTGAGACACCTCACCGCTGATAGAATACAGGCGATTCGCGACATGACTCTGCCACAAACCCAGCAACAGATCCGCACTTTCCTAGGAATGTGTGGGTACTGCCGAAACGATCCCAGGGTTCTCCATACTGGCTTTACCTTTGCAAGAGATGGTCTCTTCAAACAAACCAGATCGGATTTCGCACACAGATGAGTCCGAACTGGCATTTGAGAGACTCAAACAGTGCCTATCACAGGCACCTGCATTAGGTATGCCAGATTATGGGAAACCCTTTGAATTGTACGGTACAGAGAGTGCTGGGTGTGCGGCAGGTGTTTTAACCCAGAGACATGGTGATGCCAGCAGGCCGGTAGCTTACTACAGTGCACAATTGGACACCGTAGCGCGGTCTCTCCCCACATGCTTGCGAAGTGTTGCAGCGATAGCATTGCTAGTGAGTAAAAGCGAAGATGTAATGTTAGGACACAACCTGACCATCCATACACCTCATGCAGTATCAGCCTTACTGAATTCTGCCCAAACCAGACATATTGTTATGCACACCAGTGCCAGCAGGAATGTACTGGTGTCTGAACGGTGAGGGATGCAAAACAAATGAACTCACAGACAGACTGGGGAAAATGACATTACATACACAGAAAGTCATAGGGTAACAAAATAAACACAAAGTGAACAGAGAAGCCCAAAGGCTAAGAAACTGGGTGTCTCCCTAATATTAGGAATGCTCAGATGGAAAGAAGCAAGATGTAGTGATTTAATACGTAGAGAACCCGAAATGCTGTTGCTAAGGGCAACAGCAAAACCCTAAAGGGTTACCAACGGGTGTGGCAGTAAACTCCTTGGTCAGAGATGGAATAATAGACACAAGGGGGTATATTTACTAACATTCGTAATTTTCGGAAAAAGGTCAAAGTTCAATCACGAATGACATCGAAAGTGTAAAACTGCAACTTTTTGAATTTATTACGCCTAATTTACTAAGCTGTCGTATTCGGATTTTTCATTTGTTCCGATGTCGATGTCATTCGTGTTTTTTTCCCGTTTTTTATGGCAGTGATTAGCAAAACACTGCCGACTTTATCACAATGAATCTCGGCCGGATCTGTGTGATCCGTGCTGGGGTTCATTTTTTTTTTTTTAAATAAACACTGTAAAACGGAGAAAAAAAATGCGTGGGGTCCCCCCTCCTAAGCATAATCAGCCTCGGGCTCTTTGAGCCGACCCTGGTTGCAGAAATATGGGGGGAAAAATGACAGGGGTTCCCCCATATTTAAGCAACCAGCATCGGGCTCTGCGCCTGGTCCTGGTTCCAAAAATACGGGGGACAAAAAGAGTAGGGGTCCCCCGTATTTCTAAAACCAGCACCGGGCTCCACTAGCTGGACAGATAATGCCACAGCCGGGGGGTCACTTTTATATAGTGCCCTGCGGCCGTGGCATCAAAAATCCAACTAGTCACCCCTGGCCGGGGTACCCTGGGGGAGTGGGGACTCCTTCAATCAAGGGGTCGTCTCCCCCCCCCCAGCCACCCAAGGGCCAGGGGTGAAGCCCGAGGCTGTCCCCCCCATCCAATTGGCTGCGGATGGGGGACTGATAGCCTTTTGTGAAAATGAAAAGATATTGTTTTTAGTAGCAGTACTACAAGGCCCAGCAAGCCTCCCCCGCATGCTGGTACTTGTAGAACCACAAGTACCAGCATGCGGCGGAAAAACGGGCCCGCTGGTACCTGTAGTACTACTACTAAAAAAATACCCAAAAAAAGACAATACACACACACCTTGAAAGTAAAGTTTTATTACATGCATCCACACAAACATACATACATACTTACCTTATGTTCACACGAGGGTCGGTCCTCTTCTCCAGTAGAATCCATGGGGTACCTGTTGAATAAATTCTACTCACCAGATCCAGGGTACCAGGCTCCTTGGATAATCCTTTTGTAATCCACGTACTTGATTAAAATAAAAAAACGGAGAGCCGAGCCACGCACTGAAAGGGGACCCATGTTTTCACATGGGTCCCCTTTCCCCGAATGCCAGAAACCCACTCTGACTGATGTCTAAGTGGGTTTCTTCAGCCAATCAGGGAGCGCCACGTTGTAGCACCCTCCTGATCGGCTGTGTGCTCCTGTACTGTCTGACAGGCGGCACACGGCAGTGTTACAATGTAGCGCCTATGCGCTCCATTGTAACCAATGGTGGGAACTTTGTAGTCAGCGGTTGACCGAAAGTGACCTCACCGCTGACCACAAAGTTCCCACCATTGGTTACAATGGAGCGCATAGGCGCTACATTGTAACACTGCCGTGTGCCGCCTGTCAGACAGTACAGGAGCACACAGCCGATCAGGAGGGTGCTACAACGTGGCGCTCCCTGATTGGCTGAAGTAACCCACTTAGACATCAGTCAGAGTGGGTTTCTGGCATTCGGGGAAAGGGGACCCATGTGAAAACATGGGTCCCCTTTCAGTGCGTGGCTCGGCTCTCCGTTTTTTTATTTTAATCAAGTACGTGGATTACAAAAGGATTATCCGAGGAGCCTGGTACCCTGGATCTGGTGAGTAGAATTTATTCAACAGGTACCCCATGGATTCTACTGGAGAAGAGGACCGACCCTCGTGTGAACATAAGGTAAGTATGTATGTATGTTTGTGTGGATGCATGTAATAAAACTTTACTTTCAAGGTGTGTGTGTATTGTCTTTTTTTGGGTATTTTTTTAGTAGTAGTACTACAGGTACCAGCGGGCCCGTTTTTCCGCCGCATGCTGGTACTTGTGGTTCTCCAAGTACCAGCATGCGGGGGAGGCTTGCTGGGCCTTGTAGTACTGCTACTAAAAACAATATCTTTTCATTTTCACAAAAGGCTATCAGCCCCCCATCAGCAGCCAATTGGATGGGGGGGGACAGCCTCGGGCTTCACCCCTGCCCTTGGGTGGCTGGGGGGGGGACCCCTTGATTGAAGGGGTCCCCACTCCCCCAGGGTACCCCGGCCAGGGGTGACTAGTTGGATTTTTGATGCCACGGCCGCAGGGCACTATATAAAAGTGACCCCCGGCTGTGGCATTATCTGTCCAGCTAGTGGAGCCCGGTGCTGGTTTTAAAAATACGGGGGACCCCTACTCTTTTTGTCCCCGTATTTTTGGAACCAGGACCAGGCGCAGAGCCCGATGCTGGTTGCTTAAATATGGGGGAACCCCTGTCAATTTTTCCCCCATATTTCTGCAACCAGGATCGGCTCAAAGAGCCCGAGGCTGGTTATGCTTAGGAGGGGGGACCCCACGCAATTTTTTTTAAGAAAATAACCACTTTCCCACCCCTTCCCACTGATATACATGCACGGATCTCATGGATCCCTGCATGCCTATACAATCACGGATTAAAAAAGCAGGTCTGTTTTTTTTTAGCACTTTTTTACGAGTTGTAATTTTTCACGGCAGTGTTTTATTTTTTTTTGCTTTGCACTTCTTAGTAAATGACCGAGATTCATACTTAAACAGCCGCGTTTTGACCGATGGTGTATTCATTCGTAATTTTTTTCTTGGACTTCCAAAAAATTACGAATGCCCTCATCACTGCCGTGATTATTGCTTAGTAAATTACTGAGATGACACTTTGATGAAAAAACGGCATCTCGGTCAAAATCGGGACCTTAGTAAATATACCCCAAGGAGAGTCTCCACAATCCTAGTCCTCACTTGCAGTGCACTGGTTCAGCTTACTGCCACTAAACTGACACCTGAACACCTTGCACAGTGAGAAAGGATTTTGGCAGGCAAGTCTGAGAATACAGCCGCAAACTTGCTAGGTTCACAGAGTAGCAAAAGAACCCCAGCAGGTTAAACGACTGACTCCAGTCTTACTGCTAGGTCTGGATTGGCAGAGTGTAATACCAAATCCCAAGGCCTATTTGCAGTAAGCAACAAACAAATACAACGTTTACACAGTACTAGCTAGCTTTCAGGAACTGACTAACCAACAAAGATTCAGCAGCATCTGCCTAACCTGAGAAGAGGGTTTATATAGCAGGTGCTGTCCACGCCCCACTCAGACCTCACAGACTGTGAGCACAAAAACCAGCACCGGATCCCCTGCCGTGCACAGAGCCTGTAACCACTGCACAGCAAAAGACCCGAACCGGAGTATCAGCTACGCTCAGGTTACTCCGCTAGCACTTGTCTCCCGGTTGCCATGACGACGTGGCAGCACAGAGCAGGAGACCCTAACAGTACCCCCCCTCTGACGAGGGGTCATAGAACCCCTACCACCGGGTTTATCGGGGAACTGCGAGAAGAAAGAGCGTAACAGTCTGGGGGCATGAAGATCACAACTGCGCACCCACGACCGCTCCTCCGGGCCATACCCCTTCCAGTGCACCAAAAATGACAGCCGACCCCGAACCATCTTGGAGTCAAGAATCCTTTCAACAACAAACTCCCTCTGGCCACGTATCAGAAGAGGGGAAGGTCTTCCACTGGAAGAAGGATTACTAATCGCCCGTTTTAAAAGGGAACAATGAAATGTTTTATTGATACCCAAAGAACGGGGTAGATCTAACTGAAATGCCACCGGATTGATAACCCTAGTGATCTTATAAGGACCGATGAACCGGGGGCCTAACTTATGAGATGGCTGTCTCAACTTCAAATTCTTGGTAGACAACCAGACGAAGTCTCCTAATTTGAAGCTGCAGGGTCTTTTCCGCTTATCAAAAACCCTTTTGGTCACTAATGACACAGACACAAGGGCTTTCTTCACTTTCCTCCAAATACCTCTAAGGACCGAAACCACAGAGGAACCACCTGGCGTGGAGTCCAGGGGGTCAAAAGAATTGGCCTTAGGATGATGCCCATACACACAAAGGAAGGGAGAGATCCCTGTAGCAGAGTGAGCCGCATTGTTATAGGCAAACTCCGCCATGGACAGATGAGCAACCCAGTCAGTCTGACACTTGGAGACATAACATCTGAGGAACTGCTCCAAGGACTGGTTCACCCTTTCAGTCTGCCCATTAGACTGCGGATGGTAGCCTGACGACAAGCTGACAGAAATCTGGAGATCGGAACAAAATGCCCTCCAGAATTTGGCCAAAAACTGGGATCCGCGGTCAGAGACCAAATCAAGTGGCAACCCGTGGAGGCGCACAACATGCAGCATAAATAATTCAGACAGGCGTCTGGCCGATGGCAGCCCAACCAATGGAACAAAGTGCGCCATCTTCGAAAACCTGTCAACGACAACCCAGATGGCTGTCATCCCCGAGGATTTGGGCAAGTCCACCACAAAATCCATTGAAATGTGGGTCCATGGCTTAGATGGAATAGAGAGTGGATGTAATGGGCCAACAGGTACCCCTCTAGGAGTCTTATTTCGGGCACAGATGTCACATGCCCGAACCCACTGATCCACATCCCTAGCCACCGAGGGCCACCACACCGCCCTAGATAGCAACTCCCGAGTTCTGGCAATACCCGGGTGACCTGCCGACTTCTTGGCATGGAATTCCAGGAACACTCGCTGTCTTAACCTAGGAGGCACAAACAAAAGACCTACCGGAAGGTCTGGAGGGGCCTGCTCCTGTGCTCTAAGGACTAATGACAAGAGGTCCTGGGTAATGCCCACTTTAATACATGATGGGGACACAATGGGCAATGGCTCCTCGGTGGTCTCCTGGATTGGAGCAAAACTCCGCGAGAGCGCATCAGCCTTGATGTTTTTTGACCCAGGGCGATATGTTATCAAAAAATTAAAGCGAGCAAAAAACAAAGCCCATCGTGCCTGCCTGGCATTGAGGCGCTTTGCTGACTCTAAATATGCCAAATTCTTATGGTCGGTGAGAATTGAGACCACAAACTTAGCCCCCTCAAGCCAGTGTCTCCACTCCTCGAGTGCATCCTTAATAGCCAACAATTCCCGGTTACCCACGTCATAATTCATCTCGGCAGGCGAAAATTTACGGGAAAAGTAAGCACAGGGATGAAGGCGATTATCAGACACCCCCATCTGAGAGAGCACTGCCCCAATACCCATCTCAGAGGCATCCACCTCCACCACAAAAGGACGCTCTGGATCTGGGTGTTGCAGCACCTTGGCCGAGACAAATGCCCTTTTGAGACGGGCAAAAGCCGCTTTGGCCTCACAAGACCAGTGAGCAACATCCGCCCCTTTCTTAGTGAGTGCCACCAAGGGCGCCACTATAGACGAAAATCCAGCGATAAATCGTCTATAAAAATTCGCAAAGCCTAGAAAACGCTGAAGCGCCTTCAAACTAGTGGGCTGCACCCAATCCAGGACTGCCTGTACCTTGGAACCCTCCATTTGGAAACCTTCTGGGGAGATAATATATCCTAGAAATGCGATTTGCTGAACTTCAAATTCGCACTTCTCCAGCTTCGCCCCAAGCCGGTGGTCTCTGAGTTTCTGGAGGACTAAGCGTACATGCTTCCGATGTTCCTCCAGGGAATGGGAGAAGATTAGGATGTCATCTAAGTATACAACTAAGAATCTATCCAAATATTCCCTGAGCACATCGTTCATGAAGTCCTGGAAGACTGCCGGGGCATTACAGAGCCCAAAAGGCATCACCAAATATTCATAATGCCCTGAGTGGGTATTAAAGGCAGTCTTCCATTCATCCCCCTCTCTTTTTCGGATTAGATTGTACGCACCGCGTAGGTCAATCTTAGAAAAAATGGTGGCAGTACGAAGCTGGTCAAACAAGACCGAAATGAGAGGCAGTGGGTATGAGTTTTTAATCGTGATACGGTTCAATTCCCTGAAGTCGATGCAGGGTCGCAACGAACCGTCCTTTTTACCCACGAAGAAGAACCCCGACCCAACTGGAGACTGTGAAGGTCTGATAAATCCCTTAGCCAAGTTCTCCTGAATGTACTCTGCCATAGCCTGAGTCTCAGGACATGACAGGGAGTACAACCTGCTCTTGGGAAGCTTAGCAAAATCTGCATAACATCCTGGCAATCCTGGCAAACTTAGCTGCGAAAGCCTGACTGGAAGGCTCAAGCAACTCCTGAAACAATCAGTACCCCAACTAAGAATCTCCCCAGAGACCCAGTCAAATTGAGGATTGTGGGCCCTTAACCAGGGTAACCCCAACACCAATGGGGCAAAAGTACAGACAGTCACATAAAAGGACAATTTTTCAGAGTGTGTGGCTCCAATAGACAAAGAAATCTGGCTAGTGCAAGAGGTAATTTTACCCTGGGATAATGGTTCCCCGTTTAACCCACAAATCTCAATTTCCGATGCCAAGGGTACTAAGGGAACAGAGTGTTTCAGGGCGAATTGGCGGTCCATAAAAACCCCGTCGGCCCCACTGTCCACAAAGGCCTCAGTCTTGACAGTTTGACCGAGGATCTTCAAGGTCACCGAAATGATAAAAGTTTTCTTGGGAAATTCTGACTTCTGGCCTGACAGGATATTTCCCATCACCCTCAGGCCCTGAAGTTTTCCGGCTTTTCTGGGCATGATACTACCACATGACCTTTATTCCCACAGTACAAACATAACCCCTGCTGTCTCCTCCGCGTCTTCTCACGCGAGGAGAGGCGGGTATCCCCAATCTGCATAGGCTCCTTGGAAAATTCCTCAGAGTCTGAGGTTCCCTTGGGAAAGAAGGAAACCTCGGTCTCCCTTTCAAGCCTGCGCTCTCTCAGCCATCTATCCACCCGAATGGATAACTGCATGAGCTGATCCAAGCTATCAGGCAAGGGATATTGTACCAGTTGGTCTTTTAACTGGTTAGAAAGACCTCTTCGGTACTGGTGTCTCAGGGCTGGGTCATTCCACTGGGTATCATGGGCCAACCTCCGATACTCCGTACAATAAACCTCAACTGGCCTTCGCCCTTGCTTAAGGATCGAAATCTGAGCCTCGGCTGAGGCCGTCTTGTCAGGGTCATCATACAACATGTCCAGTGCCGTAAAAAAAGCATCAACACTTTTAAGCGACGGACAGTCAGGCTGCAACCCATATGTCCAGACCTGTGGGTCTCCTTGTAGCAGGGAAATCACTATGCCCACCCGCTGAATCTCCGACCCAGAAGACTGAGGCCTAAGCTGGAAATATAGCTTGCAGCTCTCCTTGAAACAAAAGAACTGCGAGCGATCTCCAGAAAAACGGTCCGGGAGATTTACTTTCGGCTCCTTAACCCCTGAAGGTACTGCTGCTGCGGGAGCTCCGCCAGCGGCCTGCGAGGTGTGCATTTTAATGGACAAATCATTAAATTGTCGAGTCAGGACCTGCACCTGATCGACCACCTGTTGCAAAGTATTTTGAGGGGTATGCTCCATATTCCCACAAAATTTCAACAGGTGTATTAGGCTGCTGAATATGTTATGCACACCAGTGCCAGCAGGAATGTACTGGTGTCTGAACGGTGAGGGATGCAAAACAAATGAACTCACAGACAGACTGGGGAATATGACATTACATACACAGAAGGTGATAGGGTAACAAAATAAACACAAAGTGAACAGAGAAGCCCAAAGGCTAAGAAACTGGGTGTCTCCCTAATATTAGGAATGCTCAGATGGAAAGAAGCAAGATGTAGTGATTTAATACGTAGAGAACCCGAAATGCTGTTGCTAAGGGCAACAGCAAAACCCTAAAGGGTTACCAACGGGTGTGGCAGTAAACTCCTTGGTCAGAGATGGAATAATAGACACAAGGAGAGTCTCCACAATCCTAGTCCTCACTTGCAGTGCACTGGTTCAGCTTACTGCCACTAAACTGACACCTGAACACCTTGCACAGTGAGAAAGGATTTTGGCAGGCAAGTCTGAGAATACAGCCGCAAACTTGCTAGGTTCACAGAGTAGCAAAAGAACCCCAGCAGGTTAAACGACTGACTCCAGTCTTACTGCTAGGTCTGGATTGGCAGAGTGTAATACCAAATCCCAAGGCCTATTTGCAGTAAGCAACAAACAAATACAAAGTTTACTCAGTACTAGCTAGCTTTCAGGAACTGACTAACCAACAAAGATTCAGCAGCATCTGCCTAACCTGAGAAGAGGGTTTATATAGCAGGTGCTGTCCACGCCCCACTCAGACCTCACAGACTGTGAGCACAAAAACCAGCACCGGATCCCCTGCCGTGCACAGAGCCTGTAACCAGTGCACAGCAAAAGACCCGAACCGGAGTATCAGCTACGCTCAGGTTACTCCGCTAGCACTTGTCTCCCGGTTGCCATGACGACGTGGCAGCACAGAGCAGGAGACCCTAACACATGTCTCATTAGCATGGTTTACAAGGTGGGAATTAGCACTAATGGCCCCTGTAAACATCACCATAAAGAGATGCAGCGCACTAAATCCTGCAACGTATCTCCCAGGTGTGCCTGGACAGGCACAAAGGGTGGAGGATGAGAGTGATGGTGAAGGAGGATTTAGTACAAACACTGACACACATGATTGTATGGAATATCTGAACCAAACTTTCACTGCAAGAGCTGACATTAGTGACAACCCACTGGAAGGCGTAGATTTTACTTTTACACTGACGGTAGTTGCCACAGACAGACAGATTCGGGAGACTTGTGTACTGGATACGCAGTCGTAGATGACAAAGTTATCATAGAAGCGGAACCCCTGGGCCCACCGCACTCAGCACAAGTTGCTGAGCTGGTCGCCCTAACCAGAGCGTGTGAATTAGCTAAGGGTAAGTCAGCCAATATTTACACAGATTCTAGGTATGCCTTTGGAGTAGTGCATGATTTCGGGGCCCTATGGCGCCTCAGAAATTTCATGACGGCAGCTGGCACACCCGTGGCGCATGCGACCCACATCAAAAGACTTCTAACAGCGATACAGAAACCTGACAGAGTGGCTGTTATCAAGTGCAAAGCCCACACTTACAGCCAAGAACCAGTGTCACTTGGTAACAGCCGGGCAGACGAAGCTGCTAAATCAGCAGCCAGCACCCCCATACAGACAGACATCACACAACTGATGGTATTCAATACCGTCAACACACAAAAATTAAGTGAAATGCAAAATTTGTGTTCTCCACAGGAAAAGGCAGTCTGGAGGTCAAAAGGATATGGCCAGGAGTCCTCAGGAGGACGAGAAAGGATCTGGAATGGGTTCTGATGGCAAGGACGGATTTGTAGAATTCCAAGAGCAACACATTCACAGAGCAAAGGCGAGTATCAGGAAACGATCTGGTAGTCAAGAAACTAGGAGGCACTGTGAAGGGTTATTGGCTGAGGAAAACTGTATTTGTAGAAACTGTGAAAACATAGTTGAGGATGGGTGCATCCAGAGATGTCAGTCCAGTCTTAATATCAACATTTACCGTCATCCATTGAGTGATTATCACTCATTAGTGGGTAAGGTTTTAAACCAAACAGAATGCTGGGTGTGCTCACAAGTACCCCAAGGTCAGAGCAAGTCAGGACTAGTACCGTATCCCTTAACAATAGATGAGGTACTTCAATTAAGGGGTGGGAGACCGGTGGACAAGAAATTTAATATTTCTAGGCCCCCTAGTTTTAAGCTCCACCAATATCATGTGGATAGATCCTTAGTATGTTTCAACATTTCCAATCCCCGAAAGCCGGGAAATTGGGAAGTGACATGGAATAACCAAACCATGGCATTTTCACACAGAGCCGATAGAATGCCCGTAGACACAGAACTTATACGCCAAATAGCCGATGGTGGGAGGTATTTTCGGTATGGTATACGCTAGGAAGTAGGACCATGCGGGTTGGAGAAGTATCACCAGGGTACTGTGCGCATATCATACAGCCTGATACGTGTACTGAACAGATGAGAGGGTTAGGGATAGGATTTTTCACTTGGAAGGTTTGCAATATGGTAATGTCATATTCTGTCCCATATGTTCTCCCCGATGATGCATATTTCATATGCGGGAGGAAGGCGTATAAGTGGCTTGCCCCAAACTCAGAGGGATTGTGTTACATTGGAAGAGTGTTGCCAGAAGTTATGACCATAACCCATAATAAGATGAAAGACATTCACCGCAATGCTCAAGCTCCTTACACTTACACTCACTATGAACACATCGTTAAGAGACACCTTATAGATAGGACAGAGCACGCAGCCTCTGATTTGATCCACGAATCCACCGGGATTCAATTCCTACTCGCGTTAGATATCACCCGTACCACCAGAGGAATTATAAATTTTAGGTATATTCATGCGCTAGCGAACCTGATAGATAATATCACCGAGATGTATGATGACACCTTCAGGTATACAGGGAGGGAGTTGCAAGCTTACAAAACGAAACTGATCCAACACAGGATGGTTCTCAATTATATCACAGCTGGGAGTTGTCATAATGATTGGTTTGATATTTGGATGTGTTCGATTTTTAACGCGGCGCAAGCGCAGTACCAAAGTGATGAGTTTGAGGAGCGGGGGCATTGTTACAACAACTGATTTAATTTATGACCCATCAATTGAGACAATGTTGTGATAAGACGTGATTCCACGATCCGTTTCTTTCACCCGTCTCTCCTTTGTTTTTCCCCCAAGCAAAAATACATCCATTCGGAAGAGGAGTTGATGAATTATGCATCCATTCGGAAGAGGAGTTGATGAATTATACATCCATTCGGAAAAGACTTTTATGGACACTCTAAAGACTTTTATGGACACTCAAAAGACTTTGATTAACACTCACGGCAAAGATACACCCATCCGGACAAGACTTCAACCAACACCCAAGGACGATTGCACAAATGTTATGTGATTGTATTTATGATACGTGTCTTATTTTCATCTCTACAACCTTCAGGTAGTGACACACATAGTCGACAGGCGATATAGATACATATATTAGCAATCACATGTGTTCCCCCCCCATGTATCATCAACTAAATGTGCACCCCATTTGTTGGAACAAGAAGCCGAAAAGAGCTCGGTAGTGTTTGTTGGCCCACTTACAGACCCTTAATAAGAATAATATAAGAATAAAATAAGAAGGATTTAATGTATACTTCGCAATACCTCGAAGCTTATCTAGAACATGTACGGCACGATGATACATGCCCCTCAGACATGGATTTCATACATACATGCTTTTACTATCCCACTAGGCCATACATTTCCCGCCTACTCCTCTCCTCTTACCATCCAATTATTTTATAGATATTGTATTGTATATTTTTCTGTTTAATGTTTAGATAGTGGCAGTTATTGTTGACTGCCAAAGGGTGGACTGTCAAAGTCGAAAAATATTGTAATGCATGCCTAACTTACTAACCCCATTCACATGCCCGCTGCTCGTGCACTCAGTCCTCCGTGCGTGCACATATCCGCAATTTGCGTAGGATCGCTCCGGCGATCATGCGCGTGATATGGGTATTTGCGGCGGAGTTTGTGAGCGTGTAGCGTGTTATTAGAACGTTACATATTTAACCCAAATAGTGTAAATTGTAGATTTAGTTCCCCTAGACCATGTCAGCGAGTATTGCTAGTTTAAACAGTTCCTGGACAGAGAGATTCGCCTTTGCATGATAGGAAGGGTCAGATAAAGGTTGGAAGGTGATGTCTAGTATCCAGCTGTAGGGTATTTTGAGGGTAACATTCCGGTGTTAGTTAGAGAAAGCTCGCTTGTTCCTGCGTATAGTTATGTACAAAAGTAGAATATGAACATTAACTGTATTTACTGTATTTTATGTATGCGGCGGGAATGCAGAGGATACCACTCACAAGAGCAGTTGGGGAAAGACATCGCCCACCCTTTCAAATCCACCTATGACCTTTGCTGTAATGTAGAGACACATCCCTGTGTCCAATGGACAATGAGATTACAGTGACCATTGTATTGTGTATGCATGTTGCATATAAAAAGACCATTGTTGCCTGGCCGGTCAGAAGACTCTAAACGCTATCTGTATGACCAGCGGAGGACCGACTCGGGTTGCGTTGCAAACATTCTCACGTATGTATATTCTCTGTAGCCATTATTCTGTTTAGATTTACTTGTTAGCCTGGAGTGTATGATTTGTATTGTTTTTACCTTTTGGAATTAATCCACGGAGGCCTTAGAACCCTGTGGTTGCAACTACAAATCAGTGTAGTGTTTTCACTTTCCTGCATGGGCTTTTAAAGTAGATTTATCTGTATAAGGTGTATAGCATTGATAAGGTGTACGCACTGCGAGTACTTTGTATCGCCAGCGCTACTTAAGGTTTAAAGGTATTACATCATTACAGTACTTTACTGTTAAGGGTTTAAAGTGTAAGCATATCATTACATTGTATCATTAACAAGGTTTAAAGGTTATCAATTGTGGGTGCGCTCGCTGTGTGTACTCCGTACACTCAGCGCGGCGTGTGTACGCCAAGTGCGTACCACGTGCAGGACTCTGTACGCAAATAGCGTACAGAGTGCGTAGCACGTGCATGTAGTCTAGCGGCCATAGCAGCTCAACGGTAAAAGTGTATTTAGAGGTATAGCTTTGCGGTCTAAGATAATACAGACTTTATCAATACACATGGTAGAGATAGATGATACATGAGTATGGTGATATATGAGGTGCTGTAGATTATACACATGGTAGAGATAGATGATACATGAGGCAGGTGATATATGAGGTGCTGTAGGTTATACATGTGGTAGAGGTGGATGATACATGAGTATGGTGATATATGAGGTGCTGTAGGTTATACATGTGGTAGAGGTGGATGATACATGAGTATGGTGATAGATGTGGTGCTGTAGATTATACATGTGGTAGAGATAGATGATACATGAGGCAGGTGATATATGAGGTGCTGTAGATTATACATGTGGTAGAGGTGGATGATACATGAGTTTAGTGATATATAAGGTGCTGTAAATTATACATGTGATAGAGGTGGATGATACATGAGTTAGGTGATATATGAGGTGCTGTAGATTATACATGTTGTAGAGGTGGATGATACATGAGTATGGTGATATATGAGGTGCTGTAGATTATACATGTGGTAGAGGTTGATGATACATGAGTTAGGTAATACATGAGGTGCTGTAGATTATACACATGGTAGAGATAGATGAAACATGAGTATGGTGATATATGAGGATAGATGATATATGGAGATATAGGAGAGATAGATGACATATGAGGTGGAGGAAGTTTGTGAGGTGGTGATAGATGATATACATTATGAAGTGGAGGTATACTATGAGATGGAAATTGATTAGATTAGAACAGAACAGTAGAGATGGTAATGGACTTCAGAAGGAAACCTGCTGCCTTGCCCCCACTCGCGATTGCCGACTACGTGTTGTCGTTGGTCGACTCCTTTAAATTTCTAGGGTCAAAAATATCCCATGACCTTAAATGGGGACCAAACACAAGCGCCATCGCCAGGAAGGCGCAACAGCGAATGTTCTTTCTAAGGCAACTCAAGAAATTAAATATCCCGCAGAATCTGCTGCATATCTTCTACACAGCCATCGCAGAGTCTGTCCTATGCTCATCCATCACAGTCTGGTATGGAGCTGCCAGAGAGTGTGAAAGACGAAGGCTACAGAGGGTGGTGAGGACAGCTGAAAAGATTGTCGAGACCGATCTCCCCACTGTTCAAGACCTATACCTGACCAGAGTCAAGAAGCGTGCAGAGAAAATTGTGGCAGACAAGCATCACCCTGGCCACGATCTGTTTGAAATGCTCCCATCAGGCAGGCGTTACAGGTCCATTCCCGCCAGGATGACCAGAACCACTAAAAGCTTCTTCCCACTAGCTGTCCATCTACTAAACGATGTCTAAAATGTCTGGTGCTACGTACTGAGATGCAATTTTACACAGTATTCCCATAGTAAAGCATATTATGTATACATGTATGTTATGTATCACGTTTGTATCTCCCCTTTATGTTATAATTTGGCGATGCATTGTAACTGCAAACAATTCCTAGTATACGCGAGTATACCTGGCAAATGAAGCTGATTCTGATTCTGATTATACTGTATGTGAGATGGAGATAGATGATATATGAGGTGGAGGTAAAGTGTGAGGTGGCGATAGAGACTTTGGGCCTAATTCAGACCTGATCGCTGGGTAGCAGCCCTGCGATCAGATAGTCGCTGCCTACATGGGGAGTGTATTTGAGCAGTGCAAGTGTGCGAACGCATGTGTAGCAGAGCTGTACAAACTGATTTTGTGCAGTCTCTGAGCAGCCCAGGACTTACTTAGCCGCTGTGATCACTTCATCCTGTCCGGGACCGGAACTGACGTCAGATACCATTCCCTTCCAACGCTTGGACACGCCTGCGTTTTTCCAGACACTCCCTAAAAACAGTCAAGTGCCACCCACAAACACCCTCTCCCTGTCAGTCACCTTTCGATCACCAGTGCAATCGCTTTTTTCGCACCATCCCTTCGCTATGCAGTGACCCCCGTTGCTGCAGTCCGTCACACCTGCACATTGCGGTACATACGCATGCGCAGTTCAGACCTGATCGCAGGTTGTGAGAAAATGCAGCCTAGCGATCGGGTCTGAATTACCCCCTACATGACGTGGAGGTATAATGTAAGGTGCAGATCGGTGATATATGTGAGGTGGAGGTAGAGTGTGAGGTGAAGGTACAATGTGAGGTGGAGATAGATGATATATGAGGTGGAGGTACAATGTGAGGTGGAGATGGTGATATACAGAATGAAGTGGAGGTATATTATGAGATGGAGATAGATAATACTGAATGTGAGCTGAAGATAGATGATATATGAGGTGGAAGTAGAGTGTGAGGTGGAGATAGAGAATATACTATATGATGTGGAGGTATAATGTGAGGTGCAGATCGGTGATATATATGAGGTGGAGGTAGAGTGTGAGGTGGAAATAGAGGATATGTGAGGTGGAGGCACAATGTGAGGTGGAGATAGATGATAAATGAGGTGGAGGTAGTTTGTGAGGTAGATATTGATGATATACAGTATGAAGTGGAGGTAGAGTTTGTGATGGAAAAATTATATGTGAGATGGGCATAGATAATATATGATTTGGAGGTACAATGTGAGGTGGAGATTGATGATATACAGTATGAAGTGGAGGTATATTATGAGATGGAGATAGATGATACTGTATGTGAGCTGAAGATAGATGATATATGAGGTGGAGGTAGAGTGTGAGGTGGAGATCGAGAATATATGATGTGGAGGTATAATGTGAGGTGCAGATCGGTGATATATGTGAGGTGGAGGTAGAGTGTGAGGTGGAAATAGAGGATATGTGAGATGGAGGTACAGTGTGAGGTGGAGATAGATAATATGTAAGGTGGAGGTAGATTGGGAGGTGGAGATATATAATATGTGAGGTGTAGATAAATTATATACAGTATGAGGTGGGGGTAGATTGTAAATTGGGTATAGATTATATGTGAGGTGGAGGTAGATTGGGAGGTGGAGCTAGATAATATGTGAGGTGTAGATAGATGATATACAGTATAAGGTGGGGGTAGATTGTGAGGTGGGTATAGATTATATGTGAGGTGGGGGTAGAGTGTGAGGTGGAGATACTATAGATAATATATGAGGTGGAGATATATTGTGAGATGGATTTAGCTTATACATGCAGTAAAGACAGATTATAATACATGAGGAGGGTGATACATAATGTGGAGGTACAGTAGGCTGGGATGGAGGTAGATGATACAGTACATGATGTTGGGGAAATTATATGACAATTGGTGCAACGTGTTTGTTACAGATTTGGTGCTACTTTTATTTATCACCGTGTTTGTTGCTCATATCTTAATGGGTGACGAGGGAATAACATAACACTGGTATAAACAGCAAAGAACTTGATCTATTTTTGTCTATTTTTAATGTAAAGAGAAAAATTGCCTCTGGTGTCATTAACGTAAGGATCAGAGGAAGCGGCCTGCTTAGCTTGTCTTGATATTTTAATTGCCAAGCTCTTTGCTACATGTATTATATACAATTTGCCTCTGTTATTGTTACAAGGAATGAACACTGTTTCTGCAATGATGCTTCAAAGAAATGTCTCCTAATTAAAAACAAAACAGCTGTAGCTTTATTCATATGAATAAAACACGAGATGGTCACTTACGTAGACTATATGACTGTTATTAGTTATGCTCTCTGCTTGTAGGTGAACACCCGAGTGTGTGATATGAACCTGATATGGAAGAACACATATATAATACCTTGAGTATACATTTTTTCAGCATACCATAAAAAAGACACCTGAACAGGTCCCTCTCCTGCATAGGGGAAAATCTACTCCCACAAATCCAGGAAAACAATGCGTAGGAGGCTGAGGAAATCAGCTTTCAGTGGGCCTGAAAATGGGGAGTTACCACACAGGCTGTGGCCTAGGGAGACACAAATTCTGGGACAAAATAACGTGCTTTTTTTGTTAGGATATGGTGCAGTCTGTACCTGTCTCCTTCTGTGTATCAGTCTATGGGTGCATCCCCTATTGTTAGATCTCTAGTGCCAGGAGTCACTGGGAGGCGGAGTTATATGTTGCACTTCCTGTTCCTCCATCTCTGAGAGAGTGAGGAGAGTGTGACACACACAGAGACTGAGACAGAGTCCTGTGTGTACAAGTGTGCAGAGTTGAGACTGGGAGCGGATCTCTGCTACAGAGACTCACAGTGTTCCGGGGCATGCATCATCTTATCTACTGTGGGAGTCAGACTGCACGGCTGTGCAGTCCTCCATGCTTCACCACCACAGACATCTCCTGATAAGTACTGCTACCTAATGCTGTTGCCTTGTGTGATATATGGGGTCCTGATTACCACTATCAGTGTTACATCTGAGTCACCTGTGTAAACTAAATAAACCTGCATTACTGTTTAAGTCACAAAGTGTGTGGACTGACGTCACTGCACCAGATAGCCAAAAACACTCTGCCAACAGGTTATGGGCCCAGTCCCATGCCCAGACCCGTGTGTACTTAAAGATTAACCCCCTGAGTGCTGTTGAATAATCACAGTGACACAGTTTAAAGTGATATTTTATACAAGTGCAGTAAGGATTTATAGCACAGGACACAGCATGAGCTTTGCTAAGCTGAAAGGTTCAGAGAACTATGCTACATTGAAGTTTGCCATGGAGATGCAGCTTAAGCGGGAAAAGTTGTGGAAGGTTACTATAGACCAGGGAGCAGGTCCAAACCCAGATGACGTAGACAGAGCCCATCAGTACGATTTGTTTATCTGTGGAGCAGCATGTCTATTCAATTGTCAGTGGGGAAAGTGTCAGCTAAGGACATGTGGACAGCCCTGCAAAATGCATATGAAGATAAAGGTCTAATGAAAAAGGATAAGGATTAAGATTCATGCTCTATGGAACAAAACTGAGTGCCTGCAAGGACATGAACAATTACATTGATAAGTTATTGTCAATAGCTCAGCAGTTGGCATCTGTGGGGGCACAGGTGGACGAGGAAGAAGTTGAAATGGCTATGTTACAGAATCTGACACCAGAATTTGATTTTTTGGTGGTTGCGTTAGAGTCAAACAACACTAAACTGACAACGGAGATTGTAAGAGCCAATTTGCTGCAGTTCCAAGAACATATTCCCGTCGAGACCATAGCCGAGGGTTCTGCCTTGATCACAAAGGGCACAAAGTCCAGAAAGCACAAATTCATCTGTTTTGTATGTCACAAGATAGGACATAAATCTTCAAATTGCAGAATGAGAAATTCCAGTGGTGCGCATAAGCAGCGTGACAAGCTAAACGAGTCAGCATTGAATGTAGCAGACAGTCACAGGAAGGATTGCTGGTACATGGACTCGTGGGCCACTAGACATTTCAGTTGCAATAAGCATTGGTTCAATTCTTTAATACTGTGTTTTCCCACTACAGTTACAGGAATAAGAAATAACGCCCTTACTGCATTACAAGCTGCGACAATCACAGTACGTTTAAGAATTGGAGGTGAGACAGTTGTTACAGATATCCAAGATGTGTTGTACGTGCCTGATTTAGGAAGTAATCTCGTTGCTATCAGCGTCCTATAGAAAAAAGGCTACAAATTTAAATTTCAGAAGGGCAAGTGTATGGTGCAGAATAAAAGAGGGACTGCTATTGCTTCAGCAACCTGGTGCAACCAACTTTATGTCCTGGACACTGAGGAGTGTACTGCAATGATGGCTATTGAGGAAAAACAGTCAATGGAGCTGTGGCACAAACCCTTGGGTCATCTGGGTTATGACAACATCCAGAATCTGCTAGATGGAATGGTAAAAGGAATCACTGTGAGCAACGCTGAAAGACCCATGTGTGAGGTTGCATAAAAGGCAAGTAAACTCACATCCCATTTCCAAAGTCAGTTAATAGAGCAGAGACACCATTAGCTCTAGTGCACACAGACGTGTGTGGTCCAATGGAGGAGAAATCAATCAGTGGCTACAGGTATTTCATGACTCTCATTGATGACGCCACAAGAATGACACATGTGTACTTTCTTAAGGAGAAGAGTGAAGTTGTCAACAAAATTGTGGAGTACAAAAACCTGGTGGAGAACCAGACAGGTCTAATACTAAAGATCCTGAAATCAGACAACGGTGGAGAGTATGATAACAAAGTCTTAGCCGCATTCCTTAGAAAATATGGCATAAAGCATCAGCTAACAATTGCCTACACACTGGAACAGAATGTCGTGAGTGAGCGGGCAAACCACATAATTGCTGAGAGAGCACGAACTATGTTAAGTGATGCTGGCCTGGAATAGAAGTTTTTGGCAGAAGCAGTATCTACTGCAGTATACCTAAAGAACTGTGAACCTACAGTGGCCATCAAAGGTAAAATGCCACTGAAGCCGTGGTCCAGGAAAAAGCCAAGTGTCAGTCATCTTCATGTCTTCGGGACAAAGCTTTTGCACTTATACCAAAGGAGAAAAGGAGAAAGCTAGATCTAAAATCCATAGAATGTATAATGCTCGGATACTGCAACGAAAGCAAAGGATACAGACTTTGGGATGTTACAAGTAAACGTCTTCTTAAATCCAGAGATGTGGTATTCTATGAGACAGCACTACTAACTGGGGCAGTGGAGCAATAACAAAATGTATTATTGGATGTACAGGCAACAGAAAGTGTGTCTGAATCTGAGAGTGTCAAAGCAGACAACAAGTCAGAGAACAGAAGTTCCATGAGGAGCAACAAAGGTGTTCCAGCCAAGAAATACAGTGAGGAGTATGCAAGCATAGCTTACTGTGAACCTCAAAACATACAGGAAGCAAAGTCAAGCAGTGATTGGACAGAGTGGAAGTCAGCAATTGATACAGAACTGTCAGCACTAAATGACAACAGTACGTGGACTATGGTTGATAGACCAAGCGACCGTGAAATTATTAAAAACAAGTGGGTTCTTTGCAAGATGTTGAATGCAAATGGGACAGTAGCTCATTACAAAGCCCGCCTTGTTGCCAAGGGATATACCCAGAAGTTTGAAATCAATTACGGAGAGATCTAATCACCAGCCGCAAGGTATAGCACCTTAAGGTTAGTGATTGCTGTTGCTACACTGCATGATCTACTATTATATCAACTAGACTTTGATTCTGCATTCGTTAATGGAGAATTGATTGAGGAAATTTATATGTAACCACATGAACATTATGATATGGACATATTCCAAACTGGGAAAGTTTGTCTCTTAAAGAAGTCGCTATATGGCCTCAGGCAAAGTGGTCGTTGCTGGTATGTAAAGTTGCATACAGCGTTACTAGAGATGAACTTTGTTAGGTCAGAGACTGATCACTGCCTATACCACAAAACCATCAAAGAAAAGTTGTTCATCATAGCTGTCTATCAGTGGCGGTTCTTGCCACGGGCAAGCGGTACTTTTGCCCGGGGCGCCGCCTTCCGGAGGGCGCCGCACCAGGGCAAGATCCGCCATTGTGCCCCCCGTAGTGCCCTGCTGTGCCCCCCCCCGCTTTGAAGGGAACCAGACGCGTAGCGTCTAGTTTCCCTTCATGGAGAGGACCTTAGTTGTGCGGTGCGCGATGACGTCATCGCGCACCGCACAGCAAAGGTCCTCTCCATGAAGGGAAACTAGACGCTACAGTCTAGTTTCCCTTCGTCTAGAGGACCTTTGCTGTGCGATGCGCGATGACGTCATTGCGCACCGCACAGCATAGTGGCACAGACACTAGGGGTCATAATTGACCTCTAGTGTCTATGCTGTTCTATGGGAGAGACGTAATAACGTCTCTCCCATAGATCGAAGAGAACAGAAGAGAGGAGGAGAGGAGAAGAGCGGCGCCGCCGGCGGAGGGGGTCTGGATCAGGAACGGGGATGGTAAGTATACTTTTTATTTATTTTTATTTTTTCTTTCAGCGCGCTGACCACGCCCCCAATCGAAGCCACGCCCCCCATATTTTGCCCGGGGCGCCACAAATCATAGAACCGGCCCTGCTGTCTATCTGGATAATTCACCTTTGGCAGGTCAAGAAGATCACATCACTGATGTCAAGCACCACCTTAAACAAAGATTCAAGTTGAAAAGTGTAGGCCCTGCAAATCATCTATTAGGTATGAAAATTGTACAAAACCTGAAAGAGGGAACTGTCACAATTGACCAACAAACATACATTGAAGCAATAATTTTCAACTGTGGAATGACAGATGCAAAACCAGTAAGTACTCATTTTGATAAAAGTACAAAGATGGTCAAGGCCATGTCACCAAGCCAGTTTGCAAATAATCCTAGGAGACAACACTGGACTGCAGTAAAGAGAATACTAAGGTACAGTACCGCAAAGGTACAAGTTCACTAAAGCTGAAATTTACAAGATCATCAGATACCAGCTTAAAAGTATTCTGTGACGCCGACTGGGGAGTAGGAAACAACCCACAGTCGCTCTTTCTACAACAGAGGCAGAGTGCATTGCGCTCACAGATACTTCAAAAGAAGCGCTTTGAATAAGAGAGACTTTATGCGAATTAGGTCTTCTTTACCACATGAGATCATCAACATAAATTGTGATAACAAGAGAGCAATTGATCTTTCTTGCAGCACAAAGCATCATGGACGGTCTAAGGACATTGCTATAAGACATCATTTCATTCGTGAGTTGGTGGGAAAAAAAGTTCGTCAATGTGGAATATGTTGCAAGTGAAGAACATTTTGAACTGTCATCACACTTGCTACTTGCATTCCTGATGGATTGTGGACTAGAATATGATTAATGTTGATTTATTCTTACTGTTTTTGCTTCATATTGTGTTTTCGGTTATAGGAGTGACTTTATTGATTTGTTTGATAAAATATTATGTAAACTTGTGACCGGAGACAGTCTTGAGCGAGGGGGAGTATTAGGATATGGTGCGCTCTGTACCTGTCTCCTTCTGTGTATCAGTCTATGGGTGCATCCCCTAGTGTTAGACCTCTAGTGCCAGGAATTTTTTCAGCATACCATAAAAAAGACACCTAAACAGGTCCCTCTCCTGCATAGGGGAAAATCTACTCCCAGAAATCCAGGAAAACAATGCAAAGGAGACTGAGAAAATCAGCTTTCAGTGAGCCTGGATATGGGGAGTTACCACACAGGCCCTGGCCTAGGGAGACACAAATTCTGGGACAACATAACGTGTTTTTTTGTTAGGAAATGGTGCGGTCTGTACCTGTCTCCTTCTGTGTATCAGTCTATGGGTGCATCCCATAGTGTTAGACCTCCTAGTGCTAGGAGTCTCTGGCAGGTAGAGTTATATGATGTAGTTCCTGTTCCTCCATCTCAGAGAGAGTGAGGAGAGTGTGACACACACAGAGACTGAGACAGAGTCCTGTGTGTACAAGTGTGCAGAGCTGAGACCAGGAGTGGATCTCGGCTACAGAGACTCACAGTGTTTTGGTGCATGCATCATCTTCTCTACCGTGGGAGTCAGACTGCATGGCTGTGCAGTCCTCCATGCTTCACCACCACAGACATCTCCTGATGAGTACCAATACCTAATGCTGCTACCTTGTGTGATATATGGGCTCCTGATTACCGCTGTCAGTGCTACATCTGAGTCATCTGTGTTCACTAAATAAACCTGCATTAGTGTTTAAGTTACAAAGTGTGTGGACTGATGTCACTGCACCAGATAGCCCAGAACACTCTGGCAACATTTGTAACATATTATATTATACACACATACAGGAATCCACTGGACTCGCCATTCCCAGGAATGGGATGCACACATGCACTCTCCAGCCCTAGGTTGAGGTGCAGAGCCTAGGCAAGATTTTGGTTGGTGCCCCCTAGCACCACCACTAGTTCTGCCTCTGACCCTGCACCCCTTTCCCAGCACCATCACCCCTCACCCATAGCAGTCCTCCTATTGGTGCTCCTATCCCCTATACTTTAAATAGGAACAATGTGCACATTCGACGCACAGCCCACAAAGGGGTATGTTCTTCCTGGAAAGGGGTATGGCCACACAATAGTACCTCCAATTCAAATTCACCATACAGTAGTGCAACTTTATTCACATTTTATCATGCAAAAGTGTCCCTAATTCACATTACATCACACAGTAGTACCACTTTTCCTTATATATGTTACTCCTCACAGTAGTGATCCTTATTCATATTACATCACACTGAATTGCTCCTTATTCTCATTAAACCATACCATATTGCTCTTTATTCACATTAGACCACACAGTAGTGCCCTTTCTATACGTTACACCACACAGTAGAGCACCTTGTATACATTAGTAATGCACACATTAGTAATGCATTTATACACATAATACCACACAGTAATGCCCCTTACACATATGATACACATTAATGTCCTTATAAATATAATGCGCCTCACACATTATGCCAACCTTTATTAATGCCCTTATACACATAATGTCCCTTTCACATATGCCGCACGTTGGGGGTAATTCAGACCTGTTCGTAGCAGCAAATTTGTTAGCAATTGGGCAAAACTATGGCCCTCATTCCGACCTGGCCGCATGCAGGCGGATTTTTGCCCTGCTGCGACCAGGTAATCGCCGCCTACAGGGGAGGGTGTAAACGCTGTGCAGGGGAGCAATCGCTTGTTCAGAGAGCTGTACAAACAAAAGTTTGTGCAGTCTCTGCACAGTTCAGGACTTACTCAGCCGCTGAGACGATCCGGCCTGGAGGTGACGTCAGGATCCCTCCCTGGAAACAGACGAACACTCCTTCAAAACGGTGAGTTGACACCCCCAGCCGGCCTCTTCCTGTCAATCTTCTTGCATTTGCAATTGCTGCAATTGCTTTCTTCATTCTTTGTCGTCACTGCCCGGCGATGACCATCGCCAGGCAGCGTCGCGCCTGCGCATTGACCCCCCCCTGTGCACTGCAGGTGGAGCAGATATAACATGTGCAGAGAGTTAGATTTGGGTGGGTTATTTTGTTTCTGTGCAGAGTAAATACTGGCTGCTTTTTTTTTTACACTGCAATTTAGATTTCAGTTTGAACACACACAAATCTAACTCTCTCTGCACATGTTATATCTGCCCCACCTGCAGTGCACATGGTTTTGCCCAACTGCTAACACATTTGCTGCTATAATCAGATCTGAATTACCCCCATTATTAGTGCACTTATAGACATAATGACACACATAGTGCCCCTTACACATTCGCCACACATTATTAATGCATTTATACACATGACAACACAATGCCCTTTACACATATGCCGAACACTACTGCACAACCAACCCATCCACACACAGCACTCACATGGCCGCTAACACTGTGACCTCTGCCTCTGCTTGGATACAGATGTGTCCTCATACATCTTGCCTCAGTACGCCATGCAACATGAGATGCCTGGCATGAATCAACTGACATCTCTGCTAATGTCGGACAACCTTTTTGGATGAAAATGCATCTTATTTGCATTACTATGTGGCTAGGACGCACAAGCAGCTTCTGCTGATTAAAATGATATGCAACATGCCTATATTCGGTGTGTGACTGTGACTGTATCTGCATATGAAATGCTATGTTACAGTGATTTCCAGGAATGCACTGCAATGTAGCATTTCGTATGCAGATACAGTCACAGTCACAGACAGAACATAGGCATGCCGCATATCATTTTAATCGAAGCTGCTTGTGCTCCTAGACATTACAAATGCCCTAGACATTTGCCTAGTTTGCCTATGCCTAGGGCCGGCTCTGTTGGGGTGCATCTGTGGTCGTAGCTCTCCCATGCACCTCGTGCTAATCTCATTTACTTTAAACCTGTGTCAGCTGTTTCATTGGTGTGCTGGTGACTGTCTCACTTTTAAAAGCCAGTAGTCAGTTGTCAGGTGAGCTTTAACCCCTTCATTGGCATGCCTTGAAAATTTCCAGGGTCAGCTGTGCTGTGCAGACTGGCAACCACCGGAAATTTTCTGGTGCATGCCGCTGCTCCCCGTCCCTCCTCCTTGCACTCTCTTCGGCGGTGGACTTTTGCAGACTCGCGATCGCGTCATTCCTGAAAACTCTGCCAGCCGAGCTGAGTACAAGGGAGGAGGTGTGGCGAGGATTTTAGTGCTGGCAGGCTAGAACCTGCCAGCAAATGCAGGGCCGTCTTAACGGCAGTGTAGGCCCCTGGGCACAGCAATGCATTGGGCCCCCTACCCATCCTCCAGCGGTAGGGGTGGGGGGTGCTATCAGTGGCAGCTTTGATGTCCCGTGGGCGGTAGGGGGTGTTCTATCTTCCGCTCAGCATGTAGGACCTGGAGCAGTAATTTCTGCTAATTGCTCCTTTACTGCACAGATGGGGCGGGAGGGAGAACACTAAACTGTAGAAGAGGGCATTGGGCTGAATGAAGGGGCCCTGGTACATGACTTCCGGGGTGGTAGGGGGTGTTTAATACACAGGGGAGGGATGGATAGTGGAGTAGGCTTAATATTCATCATTTTCTGGTGGGAGGGCAGCTTGCTTGACTGCAGATATCTCAAGTTCCTGAAAATATATTTCTTTGTTTTGAATGGGATAAAAAACTAGAGATTCCCACCTTTCAGAAGGTTTTGGGGACTTGGGGATCAGAGTTCAGGAGCCAGAGCAATCCTCCAATTAATATATAAAACTGTATACCAGGCGCGTGGAGCTGGAGCAGGGACCAGCTGCTGGAAGGCTGATATCTCTGGTTCTGGGCACAGTAGAGACAAGCTGCCAGCGTCCAGCAAAATGGGAGAGTCACAGATTTTGGATTATACCCTCAGAAAAACTCTAAGTCAGACAGAACCTGAGATATCTGGCTGGGAAGAGCAATTAACAGGCTCGGATGGGGACCACTGCTTTCACGTTGGATATCTCCGGTTCCCCAAGGCCGATTTTCAAAAATCTGGTACCCCTGGAAAGAGGGGACCCTCAGCTATCAGCCTAGGGCCCTTATACTCCTGGGGCCCTTGGGCAAGAGCCCATTGAGCCCATACGGAAAGACGGCCCTGAGCAAATGCTACCCAGGGCATGGCCATCGGTGGGTTATCCATCGATGGTCACTATTGATGGATAACCTTGATGGTGTAAAATCATCTGGAATGGATCTATCGATGGTTTTACCCATCGGTGCTCATCCCTGCACTACTGTACAAATCAGAACCAGGGGGCGTTGCTTAGTGGGTGTCGGGGGCATGCCCTGACACTTTGAGGGGGGAAAAAAAACAATTCGTTAGCACTGAACCATCGATGGTGGGAAACTATCTGGTTCTCCCCATCAATGGTAAAAGTATTTGACATCGGTCATAGACCATCGATTATTTTGAATAACATCCGATCCATGGCTATTTTAGCCTCCTCAGGGTCTGATGTAATACGGCGTACTCTAAGGAATTGCGAAAATGGTAAACCTTTACGCAATGAGAAAGGATGGAAACTTTGGTGGTTTAGTAAAGTGTTTCTATCAGTGGCTTTAATAAAGATGGATGTGGCCAAAACTCCATCCTTAACTGTGATGGTGACGTCTAAGTAATTAACTGTGACGTCATTAATGACATAAGTAAACTGCACTTCATGTCGCGTAGAGTTATGATTATCCCATAGGGCCACCAGTTGTTCTCTAGGACCACCCCACAGAACCAACAAGTCGTCTATGAATCGTCTATAATATACAACATGTTGTGTTACCTGGGGATTCAAATAAAACATCTGAGTTTCTACCAGGTGCATAAATGCATTTGCATACGACGGGGCCACCGCTGACCCCATCGCACACCCAGACAATTGTAACCAAAAAACCCCATTAAACACAAAATAATTACGTTTCAACACCCTATCTAAGAGGGTCAAGAAAAATGTAATATCTGGTCCCTGATAAATGGAATTATTTTCTATAAGTAGCCTCACCGCCTCTATACCTGCATCATGAGGGATGCAGGTATAGAGACTGGTGACATCCGCACTACACAATTGTAACTCCTCGGGTAATGGGCCCAAGGCTTGTAATTGCAACAACAGCGACATAGTGTCCTTAAGGTATGACGGCAAGGACTGAATACAGGGATTAAGGAATGAGTCCAAATATATGGAAATAGGATGATATAAGGACCCCCTAGCCGACACTATGGGGCGGCCCGGAGGGTCCACCATGGTCTTATGGACTTTTGGTACCGTATAAAACAACGGTACTCTAGGATAGTCCGTGGTAAGTGCCTGTGTAACATCTGATGGTATAATGCCTTGCTGGTTAGCATTTTTGAGTATTTGGTCTATCTCAATCTTATATTCTTTAGTAGGATCTTTCACTAGCCGTTTGTAAGTTTCTACACTGCCCAACTGTCGTTGACACTCCTTAACATAGTCATCCAAATCTTGGATGACTATAGACCCCCCCTTATCCGCCTTGCGAATCACTATGTCAGTCCGTTGTGACAGTTCTTCCAGTGTATGCATTTCTTGTTTAGACATATTAGGACGAGGTGATCTGGTGTCTTCCAAGGCACTCTCCCTTTCCAACATTCTTGTGAATGTACGGATAGAAGGATTTAAACTGGGAGGGTCAAACTGGGACCCAGGTAATATTTTTCGTAATTGAGCGGGAACAGCTGAGACCGGTCGCTCATGCGTATGATTATTGAAATATTCCTTTCTTTTTAGCGTCCTGTTCAAACGATAAAGCTCCACCTTACTTTCTAAGGGATCGGGGTAAGTGGTTGGAACATATGACAGTCCCTTGGCCAGTGTCCGATACTCCAGATCTGAGAGAGGGGTAGAGGATAAGTTAAATACCAAGTCCTTCAATGACGTGGCGGCTTGCGAGCGTTGGATCCTCTGGTTTTGACCCGACCTCCGCGTCCTCTGCCGCGTCCTGCGGTAGGTGTCTGGTTGGATCGAGTTTGTGTACCCTGTGGCTGCTGGCCTAAAGGGAGCGGACCTTCTTGTGTGGCGGTGTTTCCAGTGGCATATTCAGAATCACTCGCCGATGTGCTCGCCCCCTGTTGTAATTCTCTGCGTCGACGGGTTTGTTGTCTGCGATTTGGGTATCGCTGCTCCTGGGATGAGCGTACGCTGCCCAGCCACGGGTAAACCTGCCGCTGTTCATAATCTCTTTGTACCGTCTTTAATTTATCTTTTTTAAATCTGATCAAATCTTGGCGGTATGTTTCCATCTGGCTAGTAAGTTTCGCCATCCAATCTGTCTGGCTATCTGTGGTGAGGATCAGCTTATGTTCAACTTCAAACGTTGATATTTGTTCTTTAATAACGTTAAGCTCCCTCGTGGACTCCTCCACCACTAGTAACATGAGGTCCATGGAGCACTTATTTAATACCGCTACCCACCTGCGGCAGAAAGATGTATTGTATCTACCAATTGTGAGCGAATTGCGGATCCTGAACCCTCGTGGTATCAAATTACTCCTGTAGTAATCTGATAAGGTAATGGCGTGGTACATAAAATCACACTCTTTTTGTCTCATTCTGAGCAACTTGTTATACAGCTCTTCTTTAGTGTTCACCACAGGTTCATCCTCCAATCTCCTTTCCACCAAGATAGCCTTAGCCTCCGCATCAGAAAAGCTCAGGCGTTCCCGAGCATCCCTGTGTATAAGATCCAATGCTGCCTCCAAGTCGGCATTTAGAGCTGCCATATTGACAATGCACGAATTCCGTGCCTCCTAATGTAGCACAGTCCCGTAATAGGCAAACTCAGGGGGTGCCTGATAAAAACAAATTACAGCTGAAGAAAGGGCTGTAGATAATGTCCTGGTCCTGTTAGGTCATAGATACAGTGTGTTGGGGTTGCCTTGGTATGGGGTCTACTTCATAGCCGGTGGTGAGCCTCCATGTGTAGATCCTCCAATATAACGAACAAATGGTCCCGGCACTCCCCTGGATAACTGCTGTGAATTGCTGCGGTGCCCTCCTAGTGGAATATGCTTTCCACAATGCACAGTGAAGGGATGACGGCGGCACTCAGTCAGACTTCGCAACTGAACTAAATTCTTTTTATTATGCCAACATGTTTCGGGGATTAAACCCCGTCCTCAGGGCCAGACAAGCCTCACAGTGCCACAAAACATACATTTATAGACAAAAGGACAAACATTAACCCTACTCACCTGCTCCACGGCGCGACCGCCCGCCAGTCCGTCCGACCATGCTTCCGCATTGGCGTCCTCTGACGTCAACGGTGCGCCGCGTCGCAGGGGAGTTCCCATAGCAACCAGCCAACGCTGGACGGGAGCTGGGAAAAACATACATTACAAAAAATATATATTAAAAGGTGAATCAAGAGTCAGATAAAAAAGCCTCCCCACTGGTCTGCAATTAAGGGATAGGCTACTGGAAGAAACAACATATTACTGACATATTACTTTGTTAACAGCCACAGGTACATAAGAATATACATGATATAGAAAACAACAAGAAAAAAAGGATCAAGTGTAATCCCACTGAGGGATTAACCCCTGATGAACCCAAGATAGACATTACTTATTAACCAAGGTGATTAGTGATGATCTGCTACAAAAAGCATTGGATACCCAGGTTTTCATTTAATCCCTTGGGGGATATTGTCCCCAGTGTGAAAATCCACCTGGATTCTTTCTGTAACAATATCCTATCCCGGTTACCACCCCGTAGCGATGCTGGGACATGATCTATTAGTATAGCCCTAATACTAGCCACATTATGGCCTGCATTAAGGCAATGACGCGCAAAGGGCTGTTCACTAAAACCTTTTTCAAGGGCTTTCTTGATGGCACTCCGGTGTAATGCCATCCGTTCCCTGAACTGTCGTATGGTCTTGCCCACATAGGCAAGACCACACGGACAGGACAACATGTATACAACATGTGTGGTGGTACAGGTTAATCGGTGTAAGATCTTAATTTTCTTACCCGTATGGGGATGACTAAAAGTGGCACCCTCCTGATCGGCTGTGTGCTCCTGTACTGTCTGACAGGCGGCACACGGCAGTGTTACAATGTAGCGCCTATGCGCTCCATTGTAACCAATGGTGGGAACTTTGAGGTCAGCGGTGAGGTCACTTTCGGTCAACCGCTGACCACAAAGTTCCCACCATTGGTTACAATGGAGCGCATAGGCGCTACATTGTAACACTGCCGTGTGCCGCCTGTCAGACAGTACAGGAGCACACAGCCGATCAGGAGGGTGCCACAACGTGGCGCTCCCTGATTGGCTGAAGAAACCCACTTAGACATCAGTCAGAGGGGGTTTCAGGCATTCGGGGAAAGGGGTCCCATGTGAAAACATGGGTCCCCTTTCAGTTCGTGGTCGGGTGTCCCGTTTTTTTTATTTTTACAAGTACGTGGATTACAAATGGATTATCCGAGGAGCCCTCTACACTGGATTTGGTGAGTAGGATTTTTTCAACAGGTACACCATGGATTCTACTGGAGAAGAGGACCGACCCTCGTGTGAACATAAGGTAAGTATGTGTATATGGTGGTGTGTATGTATGCATTAAAGTTATACTTTCAAGGTGTGTGTGTAATGTCTTTATTGGGGTATTTTTTTAGTAGTAGTACTACAGGTACCAGCGGGCCCGGTTTTCCGCCGCATGCTGGTACTTGTGGTTCTCCAAGTACCAGCTTGCGGGGGAGGCTTGCTGGGACTTGTAGTACTGCTACTAAAAACAATATTCATTACTTTCAACAAAGGCTATCAGCCCCCCATCCGCAGCCCATTGGATGGGGGGGACAGCCTCGGGCTTCACCCCTGGCCCTTGGGTGGCTGGGGGGGGGACCCCTTGATTGAAGGGGTCCCCACTCCCCCAGGGTACCCCGGCCAGGGTTGACTAGTTGGATATTTGATGCCACGGCCGCAAGGCACTGTATAAAAGTGACCCCCGGCTGTGGCATTATCTGTCCAGCTAGTGGAGCCCAGTGCTGGTTTCAAAAATACGGGGGACCCCTACGCTTTTTGTCCCCCGTATTTTTGGAACCAGGACCAGGCGCAGAGCCCGGTGCTGGTTGCTTAAATATGGGGGAACCCCTGTCAATTTTTTTCCCATATTTTTGCAACCAGGGCCGGCTCAAAGAGCCCGAGGCTGGTTTGGTTTAGGAGGGGGGACCCCACGCAATTTTTTTTTGAAAATTTATAACATTTCCCCCCCCTTCCCACTGAAAAACATGCACGGATCTCATGGATCCGTGCATGCCTATACAAACACGGGATAAAAAAGCAGGTCTGTTTTTTTTTAGCACTTTTTCACGATTTGTATTTCTGCACGGCAGTGTTTGGCTATTGTCGGCAGTGTTTGTGTTTTGCACTTTTTAGTAAATTCACGATTTCTACCAAATTGCAGGCGTATTTGACCGATGGTGTATTGATTCGTGATTTTTTCCTAGGACTTCCAAAATATTACGAATGCCCTCATCACTGCCGTGATTTTTGCTTAGTAAATTACCGAGATGACACTTTGAAGAAAAAACGGCATCTCTGTCAAAATCGGGACCTTAGTAAATATACCCCATAATAGTGTGTGTATAATATCTATTTGAGTCCTGGTGGCAAATGATGCAGCGTAATAAACAGGTTGGGTATGCTTGACCTCTGCTGGTGATCCCTGCGGTCACCATACTGACCGCGGGATCCCGGCGACGGAATGCCTGTGGGTGGTGGTGGGGGAAACGAGTGCAACAAGACCCTTGCGGGTTTGCTGAGCTCGCCACAGGTTCTATTCCCACTCTATGGATGTTGTGGACACCCACGAGGGGGAATAGTCCCTGCTAGTCAGCATGCCGACTGTTGGGAATTTGGGGGTGCGGGATGTAGCCATCGGGAGACCGCCGGTCCCATAACTACATCACTAATAAACATGTTTTTGAGAATCAGTGAAGGTCAGGGGGTTCCCAACCACAGTCCTCAAGGCACACTAACAGTCCAGGTTTGGTTTGTCCCGGGCCACACAGTTTCTGATAGCAGCCTTACATGGGCATGTCGTGCACATGTAGACAGAGATGTGGCTATTCGGCGGTGGGTGCATGCAGAGATCCATCCGTTTTCAGTTGGACCTCTGGCACCAAGACAGACTGCACTCTGGCACCATGTGGTCTGTGGAACACATAGCGGTGTCACAGTCCACATGGTTAAATTAAATTGATTGAGGTTCTAATTAAATCAACTGTGCTCAATCATAAATCTTTAAATCCTAGATTGGGTGCACACATTGCGGCAGCGATCACACAATGTATTCCTATGGATCGTGGGTGCAATTATTCACACTTGCCTGTATACGGACACCCTAGCCGACTCGTACCCACAATGAAGCGAGACACATCCTCTTAAGCCAATGGCGGTCATTCCGAATTGATCGCACGTAGTAACTTTTTGCTGCTCGTGCGATCAACTAGACGCCGCCTATGGGGGAGTGTATTTCTGCATATCAGGGCTGTGATCGCTTGTGCAGCAATGCTATGCTAAAAAAGTTTTGTGCAGATCAAGACTAGCCCTGCAGTTACCTACCCTGTGCGATGGATCCAGCAAAGAAGGTCCTCGAATTGACGTCAGACATCCGCCCTCCAAACGCCTGGACATGCCTGCGTTCGGATATCCACGCCCGGAAAACGGTGAGTATCCACCCCGGAACGCCTCCCCGCTGTCAATCTTCTTGCAATCGCGCTAGCGATCACTTTCTTCTTTCTTCTGGTCGTTGCCCGGCGACGGCTGTGGCCGGGCAACGGCACGCATGCCCATTGCAGGCGCTGCGCATGCGCATTTCTGACCCATTCGCACCGCAGTGTGCGAACAGGTCGGAATGACCCCCAATATGCAGTAAAAGTGGACCCAGTGGGCTGCAAACCTGATTTATACTTTATTTTACGACATACTGTATGTTCACAAGTACAGTACATACTGTATAATACAAGCCAGTTCTGCATATCATGTCTTATTTGGCTGGGAATTGGAGTTTGCAAAAAAAAAAAAAAAACATTAAAAGAGCTGGATATTTTTACCTGGTAACCACATGTTCGTCACTTCATTTTGCTTTCAATCTTACAATTTTTTTTGTGTGTGATTTATTTAATGTCTTGCGTAAGGAAGATAATTAATTTGCCATATTTCGCATAATCACTCTTGGTGAAACAACATCTATATCATTTTTACTGGACATGTTGAGATGCTTCGCTTTCTTTCATTTAAATTTAATTAGAATATAAATTGTTTTTCACACTTTTCAAAGCTGCACCGTAATAGAAGAATATGGGATCTGCTTGACAGAAATAGTATACGTCTTCTATACAATTATGTTATCCGCTCACATAAAAATTTGTCATTAGCTCCCAAAGTGCAGGTTTCTCTCTCCGGTGTAAAATGCGGAATGTAAAATGCTTCCGACGTCCCTCGGAGCTGTTATGATCACCGTATGCAAAGCAGACGCAGCAGGAGTCAGAAGCAACAGTCTTCCTACAATTTTTGGCTTTTAAATAATGTTTGATTGTTTTTTTGTTTTTTATTAAAAGTAAATGACACAATCCAAAAATGTAAATCCGGTGTGGTAGGTCTATGCAACCGGCACAAACTCAGTGACGCAACATTAGCAAAATTTATTCTGTTAGGTAAAGTTGTAAAATCGACGGCTCTGGCAGGTCGCTGAGAGACAGCGCCTTAGGGCAGGTTTGGTAGTGGTTCAATGAATGGTGCTTAACATAGAGGGGGTCATTCCGAGTTGATCGCTCGCTAGCAGTTTTTAGCAGCCGTGCAAATGCATAGTCGCCGCCCACGGGGGAGTGTATTTTTGCTTTGCAGGAGTGCGAACGCCTGTGCAGCAGAGCGCCTGCAAACACATTTTGTGCAAAACACGACCAGCCCTGTAGTTACTTATCCTGTGCGATGATTGATGTGACGAGTGAAACGGTAATTACGTCAGATACCCGCCCAGCAAATGCCCGGCCACGCCTGCGTTTTTCCAAACACTCCCAGAAAACAGTCAGTTGACACCCAGAAACTCCCACTTCCTGACAATCTCCTTGCGTTCGGCTGTGCGATTGGAATCGTCGCTAGAACCAGTGCAAAACCACAAAGGACTTCGTACCCGTACGACGTGCGTGCGCATTGCGGTGCATACGCAAGCGCAGATTAGCCGGTTTTTTTCAATGATCGCTACGCAGCGAAGAACGGCTGCTAGCGATCAACTCGGAATGACCCCCATAGTAAGTATTATAAAATATATATTAGAGATGAGCGCCTGAAATTTTTCGGGTTTTGTGTTTTGGTTTTGGGTTCGGTTCCGCGGCCGTGTTTTGGGTTCGAACGCGTTTTGGCAAAACCTCACCGAATTTTTTTTGTCGGATTCGGGTGTGTTTTGGATTCGGGTGTTTTTTTCCAAAAACACTAAAAAACAGCTTAAATCATAGAATTTGGGGGTCATTTTGATCCCAAAGTATTATTAACCTCAAAAACCATAATTTACACTCATTTTCAGTCTATTCTGAATACCTCACACCTCACAATATTATTTTTAGTCCTAAAATTTGCACCGAGGTCGCTGTGTGAGTAAGATAAGCGACCCTAGTGGCCGACACAAACACCGGGCCCATCTAGGAGTGGCACTGCAGTGTCACGCAGGATGTCCCTTCCAAAAAACCCTCCCCAAACAGCACATGACGCAAAGAAAAAAAGAGGCGCAATGAGGTAGCTGTGTGAGTAAGATTAGCGACCCTAGTGGCCGACACAAACACCGGGCCCATCTAGGAGTGGCACTGCAGTGTCACGCAGGATGGCCCTTCCAAAAAACCCTCCCCAAACAGCACATGACGCAAAGAAAAAAAGAGGCGCAATGAGGTAGCTGACTGTGTGAGTAAGATTAGCGACCCTAGTGGCCGACACAAACACCAGGCCCATCTAGGAGTGGCACTGCAGTGTCACGCAGGATGTCCCTTCCAAAAAACCCTCCCCAAACAGCACATGACGCAAAGAAAAAAAGAGGCGCAATGAGGTAGCTGTGTGAGTAAGATTAGCGACCCTAGTGGCCGACACAAACACCGGGCCCATCTAGGAGTGGCACTGCAGTGTCACGCAGGATGGCCCTTCCAAAAAACCCTCCCCAAACAGCACATGACGCAAAGAAAAAAAGAGGCGCAATGAGGTAGCTGTGTGAGTAAGATTAGCGACCCTAGTGGCCGACACAAACACCGGGCCCATCTAGGAGTGGCACTGCAGTGTCACGCAGGATGTCCCTTCCAAAAAACCCTCCCCAAACAGCACATGACGCAAAGAAAAAAAGAGGCTTTTTACTGATATTTGGTGTTTTGGATTTGACATGCTCTGTACTATGACATTGGGCATCGGCCTTGGCAGACGACGTTGCTGGCATTTCATCGTCTCGGCCATGACTAGTGGCAGCAGCTTCAGCACGAGGTGGAAGTGGATCTTGATCTTTCCCTAATTTTGGAACCTCAACATTTTTGTTCTCCATATTTTAATAGGCACAACTAAAAGGCACCTCAGGTAAACAATGGAGATGGATGGATTGGATACTAGTATACAATTATGGACGGGCTGCCGAGTGCCGACACAGAGGTAGCCACAGCCGTGAACTACCGCACTGTACTGTGTCTGCTGCTAATATATAGACTGGTTGATAAAGAGATAGTATACTCGTAACTAGTATGTATGTATAAAGAAAGAAAAAAAACCACGGTTAGGTGGTATATACAATTATGGACGGGCTGCCGAGTGCCGACACAGAGGTAGCCACAGCCGTGAACTACCGCACTGTACTGTGTCTGCTGCTAATATATAGACTGGTTGATAAAGAGATAGTATACTCGTAACTAGTATGTATGTATAAAGAAAGAAAAAAAAACCACGGTTAGGTGGTATATACAATTATGGACGGGCTGCCGAGTGCCGACACAGAGGTAGCCACAGCCGTGAACTACCGCACTGTACTGTGTCTGCTGCTAATATATAGACTGGTTGATAAAGAGATAGTATACTCGTAACTAGTATGTATGTATAAAGAAAGAAAAAAAAAACACGGTTAGGTGGTATATACAATTATGGACGGGCTGCCGAGTGCCGACACAGAGGTAGCCACAGCCGTGAACTACCGCACTGTACTGTGTCTGCTGCTAATATATAGACTGGTTGATAAAGAGATAGTATACTCGTAACTAGTATGTATGTATAAAGAAAGAAAAAAAAACCACGGTTAGGTGGTATATACAATTATGGACGGGCTGCCGAGTGCCGACACAGAGGTAGCCACAGCCGTGAACTACCGCACTGTACTGTGTCTGCTGCTAATATATAGACTGGTTGATAAAGAGATAGTATACTCGTAACTAGTATGTATGTATAAAGAAAAAAAAAAAACCACGGTTAGGTGGTATATACAATTATGGACGGGCTGCCGAGTGCCGACACAGAGGTAGCCACAGCCGTGAACTACCGCACTGTACTGTGTCTGCTGCTAATATATAGACTGGTTGATAAAGAGATAGTATACTCGTAACTAGTATGTATGTATAAAGAAAGAAAAAAAAACCACGGTTAGGTGGTATATACAATTATGGACGGGCTGCCGAGTGCCGACACAGAGGTAGCCACAGCCGTGAACTACCGCACTGTACTGTGTCTGCTGCTAATATATAGACTGGTTGATAAAGAGATAGTATACTCGTAACTAGTATGTATGTATAAAGAAAGAAAAAAAAACCACGGTTAGGTGGTATATACAATTATGGACGGGCTGCCGAGTGCCGACACAGAGGTAGCCACAGCCGTGAACTACCGCACTGTACTGTGTCTGCTGCTAATATATAGACTGGTTGATAAAGAGATAGTATACTCGTAACTAGTATGTATGTATAAAGAAAGAAAAAAAAACCACGGTTAGGTGGTATATACAATTATGGACGGGCTGCCGAGTGCCGACACAGAGGTAGCCACAGCCGTGAACTACCGCACTGTACTGTGTCTGCTGCTAATATATAGACTGGTTGATAAAGAGATAGTATACTCGTAACTAGTATGTATGTATAAAGAAAGAAAAAAAAACCACGGTTAGGTCACTGGTATATACAATTATGGACGGGCTGCCGAGTGCCGACACAGAGGTAGCCACAGCCGTGAACTACCGCACTGTACTGTGTCTGCTGCTAATATAGACTGGTTGATAAAGAGATAGTATACTACTAATATTATATACTGGTGGTCAGGTCACTGGTCACTAGTCACACTGGCAGTGGCACTCCTGCAGCAAAAGTGTGCACTGTTTAATTTTAATATAATATTATGTACTCCTGGCTCCTGCTATAACCTATAACTGGCACTGCAGTAGTGCTCCCCAGTCTCCCCCACAATTATAAGCTGTGTGAGCTGAGCAGTCAGACAGATATATAATATATATATAGATGATGCAGCACACTGGCCTGAGCCTGAGCAGTGCACACAGATATGGTATGTGACTGAGTCACTGTGTGCTGTGTATCGCTTTTTTCAGGCAGAGAACGGATTATAAATAAAAGTGGTGGTCACTGGTCACTATCAGCAAAACTCTGCACTGTACACTACTGAGTACTCCTAATGCTCCCCAAAATTAGTAAATCAAGTGTCTCTCTAATCTATTCTAATTCTAAACGGAGAGGACGCCAGCCACGTCCTCTCCCTATCAATCTCAATGCACGTGTGAAAATGGCGGCGACGCGCGGCTCCTTATATAGAATCCGAGTCTCGCGATAGAATCCGAGCCTCGCGAGAATCCGACAGCGTCATGATGACGTTCGGGCGCGCTCGGGTTAACCGAGCAAGGCGGGAAGATCCGAGTCGCTCGGACCCGTGAAAAAAAACATGAAGTTCTGGCGGGTTCGGATTCAGAGAAACCGAACCCGCTCATCTCTAATATATATACAGGTTGAGTATCCCATATCCAAATATTCCGAAATACGGAATATTCCGAAATACTGACTTTTTTGAGTGAGATAGTGAAACCTTTGTTTTTTGATGGCTCAATGTACACAAACTTTGTTTAATTAATACACAAAGTTATTAAAAATATTGTATTAAATGACCTTCAGGCTGTGTATATAAGGTGTATATGAAACATAAATGAATTGTGTGAATGTAGACACACTTTGTTTAATGTACAAAGTTATAAAAAATATTAGCTAAAATTACCTTCAGGCTGTGTGTATAAGGTGTATATGTAACATAAATGCATTCTGTGCTTAGATTTAGGTCCCATCACCATGATATCTCATTATGGTATCTAATTATTCCAAAATACGGAAAAATCCGATATCCAAAATACCTCTGGTCCCAAGCATTTTGGATAAGGGATACTCAACCTGTATATATATAAATCATTTAGAAGAGGAGAGGAGGCAGATGATCAGTACCAATTAAGAAAAAACAAAAAACTCCAAAGTACAGAGCAAAGAGCCAGCCAGGTTCCAGGCAGCAAATAGAGATTGTGGTGGTGACTGGTACCACCCGCAGAACATCCTACGCTGTGCAGCACTGCCCTAGCTACAGCCGTGAAAAGTACAAAAGCCCGTCTGTGCTTGTCCAGTACTGTTTACTACAGCTGGGATCACTCCTCCCAACATGTTTTTTATGTATTTGTGGTCAGTATTATTGCTGGGACTTCTCACCTAATCATCTTCATATTTTATTATTGAGAGAGAGCTTCTGATAGCATTAATGAGTATAGGTACACCCCTTTACAGAACATCATATATATACATATGCTACACAGCTGAGTGCAAGCTATTGTTGCAATTAAATGGTGGATGTTGTGTCCTTCAATGGTATTACTGTCTTGGAGTCTGTTGCATGTAGAAAATTATCGTCAACCCCTTCCGACCCCCCCCCCCCAAAATAAATAAATAATAATAATAAATAAATATATATCTATATATATTTCTCATACGTCCTAGAGGATGCTGGGGTCCACTTCATGACCATGGGGGGGTATAGACGGTTCCGCAGGAGCCATGGGCACTCTCAAGACTTTTCAATGGGTGCGAACTGGCTCCTCCCTCTATGCCCCTCCTCCAGACCTCAGTTTTAGAAATGTGCCCAGGTCGACTGGATGCACTCTGAGGAGCTCTACTGAGTTTCTCTGAAATGACTTATGTTAGGTTTTTTATTTTCAGGGAGAACTGCTGGCAACAGTCTCCCTGCTTCGTCGGACTGAGGGGGCAGAAGTAGGAACCAACTTCCTGAAGAGTTTCATGGCTCTGCTTCTGGCTAACAGGACACCATTAGCTCCTGAAGGGAACTGAACGCTAGCCGCGTCTAGATGCTCACTCCCACAGCACGCCGTCACTCCCCTCACAGAGCCAGAAGTCAGAAGACAGGTGAGTGTATGAAGACAAATCTTCAATCAAGCAAAGTGACGGCTGAGGTACCGCACGGCTGGCGGGAGCGCAGCGCACCATTGCTGCCCACACATACACAGGCACTGCAGGGTGCAGGGCACTGGGGGGGCGCCCTGGGCAGCAAATAACCTTGTAAACTGGATAAAAGGGGGCATAAGATGCCAAGGCACAGCCCTACCCCCGCCAGTATAAATATTATGGGAAAATCTCTGAGGAGAAATGTGCCATTGCGGGGGCGGAGCTTCCTCCTCAGGCAGCCAGCACACTGTTCAGCACCATTTTCTCTCATTCACAGACTGCAGAGAAGAAGCTGGTCCTCCCCTACTTGTGAACAAGTATCAGGGTGAACAAAGGGGGGGACTGGGTGCTAATACATATTGTGCACAATATAATAGCACTTAAAGGTTTCTGTGTAGGGAGTACGCAACACAGGGATTTTGTCTCTGTGTACAAAGTACGCGGCACGGAGATTTTTTCTTTGGCGCTGGGTTGTGAACTGGTTGCTCCTAAACTGTGTTCCTCTGACAGATTTTACTGTGGGTCTGTCCCCTATAAGTCCCAGTGTGTCTGTGAGTGTGTGTTGTACACGTGTGTAAGACATGTCTGAGGCAGGGAGTTCCTCCACGGTGGAAACCATTTTAGGGACACAGAGTTGTAATGTGGTGGTGCTGCCGGCACACCAAGAGCCTGCATGGGTGAAAGAAATACGTGATAGTATGCATCATATCAATAGGAGATTAGATAAGTCTGAATCTCATGCTGAGTGCTGGAGAAAATCTGTGGAGGATGTGATTTTTCAGGGCTCTGCTCTTTCATCCGCAGGAGACCCCTCTGGGTCACATAAGAGACCATTTGCGAATATTGTGAATACTGATACCGACACGGACACTGATTCTTGTGTCGATGATAGTGACTCCAGAGAAATAGATCATAAATTTGCAAAAAATATACAATATATGATTGTAGCTATAAGGGGAGTTCTGGAAGTCACGGAAGCCACTCCTGTACCTCAAGAGAAGGCTTATTTCTATAAAGAAAAGAAATCCAAGGTCACTTTCCCTCCTTCCCACGAGCTTAATACTCTCTTTGAAGGGGTGTGGGTGAATCCCAAAAATACATTTTGTATTCCCAAGAGAATTCAGATAGCTTATCCTTTCCCGGTGGAGGACAGGAAAAAATAGGAGTCACCCCCTGTGTTAGACAGTGCTCTGTACAGGTTGACAAAGAAGGTAATTCTCCCTGCACCTGGTACGACTTCACTAAAGGAGCCAGCAGACCGCAAAATGGAGACTACATTAAAATCCATTTATGTTGCCAATGGTACGCTGCTCAGGCCCACAATTGCTTGCGCGTGGGTGAGTCGCGCTATTGAAAAATGGTCAGAAAGCGTGTCATCAGAAATTGACACGATTGATAAAGATGAGATACTCCTTAAGTTAGGGAATATCAAAGACGCTGACACATACATGCTAGAAGCGATGAAAGATATTGGACTCTTGAGTTCACAAGCCGCTACCATGGCAGTATCGGCTCGGCGGGTGTTGTGGATTCGCCAGTGGAACGCGGGTGCAGATTCCAAAAGAAATATGGAGGCTCTCCCATATAAAGGTGAGGCCTTATTTGGCGATGGACTGGATGCGTTAGTCTCGGCGGTTACTGCAGGTAAGTCGACATTTTTGCTCCCTGCGCCTACACCGACAAAAAAGACATATCATCCGCACATGCAGTCCTTTCGGCCCAATAAATACAAAAAAGCGAGAGGTTCCCCTTTCTTTGCAGGTAGGGGAAGGGGAAAGGGAAAGAAGTCCACAGCGGCTTCAGGTTCCCAGGAGCAGAAGTCTACCCCTACTTCTGCCAAATCTTCAGCATGACGCTGGGGCTCCTTTGCGGGAGGCCGCTCAGGTGGGGGCACGTCTAAAACTGTTCAGCCAAGGTTGGATTCTGTCTGGCATGGATCCCTGGGTTTTGCAGATAGTATCCCAGGGGTACAAGCTGGAGTTTCAAGATGTTCCCCCATGCCGTTTTTTCAAATCGACCTTGCCAGCTTCTCTTCCGGAAAGGGAAGCAGTAACAGCGGCAATCCAAAAATGATGTCAGGATCAGGTCATAGTCCTAGTACCTTTGTCACAACAAGGGGAGGGGTTTTATTCAAGACTTTTTGTGATTCTGAAGCCGGACGGCTCAGTCAGACCGATCCTAAACCTAAAAAATCTGAATCTCTACTTGAAACGATTCAAGTTCAAAATGGAATCACTGAGGGCAGTGATTTCCAGTCTGGAGGAGGGGAACTACATGGTGTCTGTAGACATAAAGGATGCTTACCTGCATGTTCCCATTTATCCTCCTCACCAGGCTTATTTGACATTCGCGGTTCAGGATTAACAAAACCAATTCCAGACGTTACCTTTCGGTCTCTCGGCGGCGCCGAGGGTATTCACCAAGGTGATGGCGGAGATGATGGTTCTCCTGCATCAAAAAGGAGTCAATATAATTCCATATCTAGACGATCTCCTGATAAACGCGAGATCCAGGGAGCAGTTGTTTCTAAACATCACACTCTCCCTGTCAATACGCCAACAACACGGTTGGATCATAAATTATCCATAGTCACAGTTGGAACTGACGACAAGATTGTCCTTTCTCGGGAAGATTCTGGACACAGAAGTTCAGAGAGTATTTCTTCTGGTGGAAAAGGCTCTGGAAATCCAGAAAATGGTAAAACAGATATTGAAACCATCAAGTGTGTCGATCCATCAGTGCATTCGGTTGTTGGGGAAGATGGTGGCGGCCTACAAGGCCATACAGTTTGGCAGGTTCCATGCCAGAGTTTTCCAGTGGGACCTGTTGGACAAGTGGTCGGGATCCCACCTACACATGCACCGGAAGATAATCCTGTCGTCAAAAGCCAGGATTTCGCTCCTGTGGTGGCTACACAGTTCTCACCTACTAGAGGGACGCAGGTTCAGGATTCAGGACTGGGTCCTGGTAACCACGGATGCAAGTCTCCGAGGCTGGGGAGCTGTCACTCAGGGGGAAAGCTTCCAAGGAAAATGGTCAAGTCAGGAAGCCTGCCTTCACATAAACGTGCTGGAATTGAGAGCCATTTACAACGGCCTTCTACAAGCGGTACATCTTCTTCAAGATCATCCCGTGCAGATCCAGTCGGACAATGTAACAGCAGTCGCGTACATAAACAGGCAGGGCGGAATGAAAAGCAGAGCGGCAATGGCAGAGGTGACGAAGATCCTACTCTGGGCAGAAAGACATGTAAAGGCTCTGTCGGCAATTTTCATTCTGGGAGTAGACAACTGGGAAGCAAACTTCCTCAGCAGACACGATCTCAATCCACCAAGAAGTCTTCGCAGAGGTGACAAGTCTTTGGGGAGTTCCTCAAGTAGACATGATGGCATCTCGTCTGACAAAGCTGAATATATTTGTCCTATTAAAAACACGTTAAAGGTTAAAGAACACAGTACGCAATTGGCGCAAAAAGTACAGCAAGGGTACTCCCTTAACTATACCTTAAGGAATGTACTTATACTGTAAACATTTGTGCAGTGACAATGTGTAGATGTAATGCAGTGTAACCTTGTTAGCTTAAAAGCTGTATGAGCGACTATGACGCTCTGAGAACCTTTATGCATTTATAATAATCAATCGAATACCGGTCTAAGGTTCTAACGCCTTTAGTGAGAGAATGAACGTTCAAAAAGAATAATACAATACAAGCTATACACTACCAAAATAACATAGAATATCTAACCAAGTTACTACACATAAAATACAATAAAGACACAATTACTTTTAAAAGGGGAAGGAGAGAGAGAATGGCTTATAACATTAAATAAGAGACAATATGGTTGCAGATAAACCCACACATGTGAGAGACAATCGCTGTGCAGTTAGTCAATGCTGAATACCGCATGGGATAGGAGCTAGACTCCATTTTGGGAATAACCTCCCATGATTCCAAAGACTGTAACACATGGTTGAAAGGGGGAGGGGAAAACACCCAGCAGCAGCCATTTCTTACAAACCAACTAATCTTATTCCACATTCCAATCCAACTTCCTAGAACCATCTTATTCAATTTCACATTCCAAACAAACTTCGTTTATTGCCTACAGTCCATGTTATATGAATCACCAGATCACAATGTAACCACACATCCCAGCCTGCCATTGCTACAAGCACATGACTACAGTAACAAAAGGAAGTATGCTTTAACTTCAAACCTTCAGCAAGATGCATCATGTAAAACTACTATAATCTGTTATAAATCACCAACCATAAATGTATACCAGGAATGCTATGCTACAGATTGTCTACTGTTCCAATTCATTACAGATTTCATAGAGTATTATCACAAACACCCAACAATCACACAGCTGCGCAAGCCTCATTAACCTTAAGCCATTTGCATCTCCAAACCAACCACTCTATACCAATCACTTCACAACTACTCTACCTCAAACACATATTTAAAACTATTCTATGCCAATCAGCCATGAGATATTGAGATTATGATACTTAGCCTTTGTAAGGTGCCTGGTGATGATCCAGCCATGCTTCTGAGAGCTTTGTTCTGAGTGTAGCTACATTACATCTGTTCTCTGAGGCCACAAGCAACTGAACACTCACCTCCTCTCTAGCCAGGAACTACTTTCCTGTGACTAGTTCCTGGGGGAGGGGTCTCTCTTGCTTTGTATATGCTGATCAGGTTCAGCCCTGAAAACTGCCAAAAGGGTTGTCTTCAGTTCCCTGTTCACTGCATTGTTCTAACAAAGTGATTTTTAGCTTTTATACATATAATCATATCTATCCTCTGCAATGTCCCACAACTTCACAACAAGTATCAAATTAATCTACACACCAATCTGCTTGTTTCAATATTAAACATGACGGGCGTATCTGGTTCTGTTCAAATAATACACATTCATGACATTAATTCATTAGCTAATTTTAAATCTCCATGATGTCTGGTGCTTGATATTATTATAATTATGTACTGTATGAAATAAGTGTCGAATCCATCTCTGTGTCATGTCCGTGTAAATGCGTGTGTTACCATATATTGCTGTGCTCGCTGCGCATATTTGCAAGTATAGCGACTTAAATGTGTGCAGTTTGTATGTTCTCTCTATGTAATATTTTTGACTTTGACACGTCTCAACAAGAAGCTTCAGAAATATTGTTCCAGGTCGAGAGACCCTCAAGCAATAGCAGTGGATGCGCTAGTGACCCAGTGGGTATTCCGGTCAGTGTATGTCTTCCCTCCACTTCTGCTGATCCCAAAAGTTCTCAGGATCATAAGAAGAACAAGGGTTCGAGCAATCTTCATTGCCCCAGACTGGCCAAGGAGGGCTTGGTACCAGTGGCGTAAGTTTATCCCAGTTGCCGGGAGGCAAGAAAAATATTGGTGTCCCCCACCTATATATCATCCGTGAGCCAATAAGATGCCGTTTTGAGATCCGAGTAACACAGAGTAAAACCAAACCCGCTCATCTCTAATTCTAACTATATGAAGCTACTACAAAACTGTTGCAACTAGGCAGATCTATCAGCCACACACTACATAGATCTGCTCAGTCACTCACAATGTTGATTATTTCTCTTACAATTAATTTGCAAGTGTCATATCCAGGATTAGAACCCACAACCTTTTACACTGGTAGCATGCACCTTACTGATGGAGATATCTGCTCTTGCATAGGAAGTATTAGAATTCTAACTATATGAAGTTATTTGTAATTGTCAGAGAAATAACTTCATATAGTTAGAATTCTCATGCTTCCTTTATAGGGGCAAATAGCTTCATCAGTAAGGTGTCTGCTTCCAGTGTATCTATAATAAAGAGGGTGTGATTTGTAAGGTGTAGTGACTAGTGGGGAAGTCGGCTACGTAAGAGATACCGGCTGCTGTCATTTAACTTAATTGATTAATGTCACTGAACACACGGAACAGGAGGAGAGGTGCCCCCCTTCAAAGCAGGAGCCCGGCAGCAGCTGACTCCGTTGCCTCCCAGAGTTCTGCCTCTGCTTGGTACCCAGATCATCAGGAGTTGCTCATAGAAGATCCTCGGCCTCTTCCTCTTCGCGAGGACCTGTTGCAGCAGGGGCCGTGCGTGTATCAAGACTTACCGCGGCTACGTTTGACGGCATGGCTGTTGAGCGCCGGATCCTAGCCCGAAAGGGTATTCCCAAGGAAGTCATCCCCACTCTTATTTAGGCCAGGAAAGGAGTAACGTCGAAACATTACCACCGTATTTGGAGAAAATATGTGTCTTGGTGTGAATCCAAGAAGGCTCCTACGGAAGAGTTTCAGTTGGGACGTTTTCTCCATTTTCTGCAGGCTGGTGTGGAGACTGGTCCTCCGATTGGGGTCAATCAAAGTCCAGATTTCGGCCTTGTCAGTGTTCTTCCAAAAACAATTGGCCTCTCTTCCAGAGGTTCAGACCTTTGTGAAAGGGGTTCTGCACATCCAGCCTCCATTTGTGCCTCCAGTGGCACCATGGGACCTTAACGTGGTGTTGCAGTTCCTTCAATCGGGTTGGTTTGAGCCTCTACAAGAGATAGAGTTGAAGTTTCTTACTTGGAAAGTGGTGATGCTTTTGGTGTTGGCATCCTCACGGCGGGTGCCTGATTTAGGGGCCTTGTCTCACAAGAGTCCTTACCTGATCTTCCATGAAGATAGGGCAGAGTTGAGAACTCGTCAACATTTTCTTCCAAAGGTGGTTTCATCTTTCCATATAAACCAACCTATTGTGGTGCCAGTGGCAACTGACACGTTCACTGAGTCAAAGTCTCTAGATGTGGTTAGAGCTTTGAAGATTTATGTCGCTAGAACAGCTCGGATACGGAAAACAGAGTCTTTGTCCTGTATGCTCCCAACAAGATTGGGTGTCCTGCTTCCAAGCAGACTATTGCGCGTTGGATCAGAGGTACGATTCAGCACGCTCATACTACGGCTGGCTTGCCGTTACCGACGTCGGTGAAGGCCCATTCCACTAGGAAGGTGGGCTCATCCTGGGCGGCTGCCCGGGGGGTCTCGGCATTACAACTTTGCCGAGCAGCTACTGGGTCAGGATCAAACACATTGGCAAAATTCTACAAGTTTGACACCTTGGCCGATGAAGACCTCAAGTTCGGTCAATCGGTGCTGCAGGGTCATCCGCACTCTCCCGCCCGTACTGGAGCTTTGGTATAAACCCCATGGTCATGAAGTGGACCCTAGCATCCTATAGGACGTATGAGAAAACAGGATTTTGATACCTACCGGTAAATCCTTTTCTCCTAGTCTGTAGAGGATGCTGGGCGCCCGTCGCAGTGCTTATTTACCTGCAGTTTTGTTATTACAGTTACACAAGTTGTGTTATATTAGTTTCAACATGTTGCTGTAATTGGTTCATGCCTGTTGGCGTGTGTTATGTTGAATGCCATGTTGTGCGGCATGGTTGAGGTGTGAGCTGGTATGTATCTCACCCCTTGTATTAACGTAAATCCTTTCCTCGAAATGTCCGTCTCCCTGGGCACAGTTCCTATAACTGAGGTCTGGAGGAGGGGCATAGAGGGAGGAGCCAGTTCACACACATTGAAAAGTCTTGAGAGTGCCCATGGCTCCTGCGGAACCATCTATACTCCCCCCCCCCCCCCATGGTCATGAAGTGGACCCCAGCATCCTCTACGGACTAGGAGAAAAGGATCTACTGGTAGGTATCAAAATCCTGTTTTTTTTTATATATATATATATATATATATATATATATATATATATAGTCCAAGAATAGGCACTCTCCAATATTCAATATGCTTAAGGTATATTTAATCCAATACTCACAGGAAAAAAATGCAAAGCATACATAGATGCATGGCAGGCAGGTCAGCAACGTTTCGGTCCAACAGGACCTTTGTCAAGCATTCAACATTTCTATGCCCATAACTGACAACAAATAAGCAGAGCTATTCGCAGCGGAGTGCCTATTCTTGGACTATACAACAAAGATCACTCAGGATTTTGGGGATTTTTTGTGTAGTGCACCCCGCAGTTGTTTTTCATGATGAGAGTGCTGGACTGTTCTTCAGTATATATATATATATATATATATATTGTATTTCTATATATATATATATATATATATAGTGTTTGTTAACTAGTATTGCGCTTTTAAACTTAGTGGTTTTGAATACAACCCAAAATTATTATATCTAAAAGGTTTTTGTATATTTAGTTTTTTTAAAGATAGTCGGCAGCATCTCCAAAGATTGGTCCTCTACCTGAATGGACCTTTTGCAAGAATATAGAAAAAAAAAATGTTTGGGGTGCGTCTAATACTTGTAGATTTCTAAGGATTGATTAACCTTTATAAGCAGTTATATATGGAATAATAAAACTCTTATGCCAATCTAATAGGTCAGAAAATTAGCACCAGTCTTTTTCATTTCCAAGGTATACATACATTTATTTAAAAAATTCTACCTAAAAATATTTGTTACTAAAACCTATTGCAATAAAACAATAGTAAGTGCATAAATACAATTGAGTTTTTTCTGCAGGTACTTGATAGACAACTTTTTCATTTCCTTTTAGGATCCCAATATTATGTCACCCATTAGATTGGTATATGTTACCTATTAGATTGGTACAGATTAGAATAATACCTATAATCGCAGTGAAAAACATTAAAATTGCATTTTGATGTTTTTACTGCGATTATAGGTATCTCTCTGTGTTTGTTATTTTTATTACAGTAGGTTGTAGTTTTGTTTATACTAATTTGTTATGTTGTACATATTTTTGTTTCTAGGTTTGGTTATGTTTTACACTCCTGCCGTCAAGGGTGAGGGCGGATATCCATGGGGCTGTCAGCTGCAGCTACACTTTGGGAATACGGAAGCGGGGCCGGGTGGATCGCATCAGTGCGTTTACATGGTAACCCACACCGCTTCCTGTAAGGGCTGCGGTGGCAGGCCGTGGGTCATGATGTCACCACGTTGAGCTGGAAGGAGCTGCCCTCTGTTGTTTGGACGGCGGCGCTGGCGGATGCGGTGAGGACCAGGTGGAACGAAAGTGAGCCGTTCCCATGGTGACCGAAGCCGCAGCAGCGGAAGCGTGGCCTGTCTGCATGGTGGTCGGATCTGCTCCTGACGAGCTAATGTACGGCAGGTGAGTGTTTGGTGGGGGTATATAGGTGGGGTCCTTTGAGGATTGTTATGTACTGGTGTGGTCCTGAGGTAGGGGTTGTATCCCCGAAAAAGTTTGACTCAATACAGATTTCTACTTTGCTATGTAAGTCTCCTGAGTGCCTTTCTTTCATATTGGACTATATTATATTATATTATATATATATATATATATATATATATATATATATTAGGTGATTCATCGCGCCCTACGGGCGCTCTTCACACCGTCGTAAGGGGCTACGCCCCCCTTAACCCTTGCACACCCTTGTGGCGTGCAATTTTTTTATTATCTGGAGTATTAAATCCAATCATAATTATGTGAGTGGTTAAATATTGCACGGACAAAGGGTCGAAGCCCCTTGCAACGGCATGAACAGTGCACGCAGAGCCTGATGAATCACCTAATAGGTGCTTTGGTTGGGGGAGTGGCGGGTGCGGGGAAGATGCGGATGGGACTCTGGGGTGCCGCGGGAGGGGCGGTTGCGGTGGTGCCGCAGGTGGGGGAGGGGCTGGTACGGTGGTGCCACAGGTGGGGGAGGGTGCGTGGGTGCCACGGGTGGTGGTCCGGAGCCACTGCGGGTGGGGGAGGAGCAGTTGCGGGGGTGTCCCGGGTGGGGGAGGGGCGGATGCGGTGGTGCGGCGGGAGGGGTGGGTGCGGGGTTGCTGCGGGTGGGTGAGGGGGCCCGGAGCTACCGCGGGTGCTGGAGGGGGTGTGTGGGGGTGCCACGGATGGGGTCCGGAGGTACTGTGAGTGGGGGAGGGGTGAGTAATGCTTCTCCTGCTTCTCCTCCTGTCAGCAGCTAAGCTGCTGTCCTCCCTTTGGCAGTGGCTCTCCCGGAGGCTCGCACAGCAGCAAGTCACTATTGTTAGCGCCGGTGTCCCAACGCGCCGCATTACAGGGAAGAAGATGCACTCAATAAACTACAGCTCCCAGCAGCCCTAAGGGCCAGAATGCTTCGGCGCTAAGGGCTGCTGGGAGCTGTAGTTTATTTAGTGTGTCTACTTCCCTGTAATATGGCGCGTTGGGACACCGGCGCTAACAATAGTGACTGGCTGGCAGAACTGAGTGACTGGCTGAATCAATGTAAAAGGTAAGAGTGCTGTGCAGTGTCAGTGACACTGCACACAGGCCCGACGCTAGCCGCTCAGCAAAGGGATGCAGTGCAGGGAGGCACCAGGAAGGAGAGACGTTCTCCCTGCTCTGCATCCCTGCTGCTATTCCTGCTGCTGCTGGCTGCTGTCACACATGCAGCGGCACCGGAAGCACAAAACCTTTTCTCCCCTTGGCGCCGGCAGCACAAAGCCTCCTCTCCCCCTCGGCGCCGTCAGCACAAAACCTCCTCTCCCCCCTCCCCTCCCCTGTGTGACATTCAGTGTCCGGGAGGGAGCCAAAGTGGGCAGAGCTAGATGGGAGTAAGGGGCGGAGCTACACAGGACCATGCTGCAGCAGGAGGATGAGCTCTTCGGCCAGCCAGACTTCATTAGATAAGTGTCTGGAAAGAGAGTGAGAGTGTGTGTGTATATACAGTGTCTGTGTATACTGTATATATGTGTGACTGTGTATGTGTGTGTAGCCCTTTAAAAATAAATAAATGTTCCCTTAGGATTACATTATATATATATATATATATATACTAGTATCTAATTCCTGCGTAAATATATGAAATATGTATTATTTACTTAATGCCTTTGTAAATATATGAAATATATTCAAATTGGTTAATGTAAACCTTGTCATGTATATATATTGAAGGGTTGATGGTGGTGAACAGGGACAGTGAACTGTAATGCTGTTAATGGGTGATGTGGTACTGTGGCACGAGCAGGACTAAAGAGAATCTTCTAGGAGCTCTCGTGCTGATTATTAGGTGCCCGGATTGAGAGAGCCGTTGAGGGGAGCGCGAGGGGGAAGCTGGAAGGAGAGCCGCAAGGGAGTTGAGTGAAGAGGAGTCCCTGTGAGGGAGGGCAGCTGGAACCGAGTTGCGGTATCGTCCTGCCACGGACACCTCCCGTACGTTACTCCCCGCAAATAGAGGGAAAGTGAAGTGACTCACCGACTGTAATCGTCTAAGGGGAGCCGAGTGGAACGAGAGGATCACTGACAGCAGAGGATTCGGTAACGGAGGAGCGGCGGCATCCGTGACAGAGGTGCTGAGTAAGAACGGTGGATCAGAGAACTCTACCCCCAAACACACCCTTTAGGCCTGGCTAAACAGGGCTCCACCAACCCGATCATGGCAGCTATGACACCTATGCTTTGAGTGACAGTATAAGGGAGGGGAGGAGGAGGTGTCAGCCATTGCAGAGAAGGAGAGGGCTTGTCCTGCATAGACTACATCACAGAAAGGGCCCCCCTCTGAAGGGAATTTCACATAGTACAGAGCCTGGCAGTGAAGGGATGATATCCCAGCAACTCACAAGTAAATTAGCACGTCTTATTGAAGGGATATATGCACCTTATTTATAAACGTGGATGTCAAGTAGGGAAATGAACAATAATCTCTAAGTTTAGAGAGTATGAAGTTGCCGCTATAAGAACGTAACTGACTTGTTTAATAACTTATAATTATAAGTAGTTGAATATAGCCTGCACCCCGTTCAACCCCTAGTTACCCCGTACGGCCATTATACCTATATGAAAATAGCAATTGAATAACATCCCTACCAAATGAAGAGGAATTGCAGAAGTAAAAGCCCCCTCCTAAGTGTAAACCTTTAGGAGTGACACCAGCACTGGACATTGGTGTGGAGGGACGTGATAGGGGTGGACTCCCCGGATATATACCAAGTAATGGGAAACATCAGGGAAAATGAGCATAGACTTTGCCTCAGATAATATAACCCTGATTATATGAGTAACCGCGCATGTTAACAGGTGGCTATACCATACCTCTTGAATATAGGAGATGGTCCTTAAAGCCTAATAATTAACTATCTCTGGTTCGGATAAAGGATCGGATGAAAATAGAGGTGGGGTAATCCTCCTTGGACATCCCTGAAGTAAGAAGTTGGGGGAGACGGATCCTAGATTTATCTTAAATAAATCCCTCTGGAAATAGATATCTACTGAGTACTTTCCATGCCTCCGAGGGGTGGATATGTGTGATATACCTTGAAGAGGATCGTCTAGTCTTATACACATATTATAACCGTGAGGGAGGAAAACTCAAAACCCACAGTGATAAAAAAAAGATCACACGAGAGGAACACCGTTACATGTCTATGGGGAGGCCTGTAATTGTATTATAGTTCAGCAGAGATATGCTACTTTGGGCAAACAATCGTATCCCGATAGGCAACGATAAGTGAAATCTTTAGCAAACTACCAAAGTATACTAAAGAAAGGATATATCAGAGGGGGTACCTACATTTACCTCTACTAGGAAGGTACTATACTATAAAGGTATTCATCTTTTAGTAACAACTACGGCCAGATTATCTAAGGCAAATTGGGCCCCAACAGTGCACCAACGATAATCAACGGGTATACCCAACACATACAACTGAGACTGCAGTGTGACTTATAATGTTATAGTAACCGTATTGATAATCTATCTGATAAACCTAGTTGAAATAAGTGGTTGTATGGTATATCAGGTAACAATTTATGTATAGACATATATGTTGGTAAATTATATCCTTATTCTGCGGGTAATGATTTCAAATGCTTATAAGAATTGGTAACGTACTGTGAACCTAAAGTTAATAAGTGTTTATTCTGTGAACCAAAAAACATAAGAAGGTATTAACGTCCTATTAATAAATACTTACCGTTGAAGGGGACCCGTTGTTTCAGTCATCTGAATATCCGAATCTGAAAAACAAACGAAGACATAAAAGGTAAATTAAACATCTTACCCAACCCACACAAGACAAAGTAAATATAACATTACTTACAATAGCTTTCCCAAGCAAGCCTGGGTTGGAACAAACACTGCTTGGGTGGAGGCACTTTGTCCTATGTAGTAAGTAACCCCGTGAGGTGAAGTAAGGGTTACATTTGGAGGCACTGCTGAGATTTAAAAGACCCAGGATTTATTGGACGACACCGAATCTATAAATCATGGAAGAAGTTACCAATGCTGATATCTATAGGTGGTGTAAAGAAAAGGGTGTGGAGCCCTTATGCAGCTTTGGCCTTGTTGGAAAACTATCATTAGTCAGTGATGATGAAGTCATTCGGGCTGTAGGACCATTGTATGGTATCAGTCAACCATGTACGGTTGATCGATGGAAAGGACAGGAGGGATATACCTTTGCTATCTTAATCAGTAATAGACTTCCTTTGGATAATACCTTACTACCCAGTATGGTGGTGGTTGAAGATGTCCCTGGGCGGAAAGTTCAACTAGTGTGGCCTGAGGGCATGGAAGAAGCAGCCACTCCAGGAGAAGGGACGGGAAATGATATCCCTGCTTCGGGAGACTGTTTTCATATTAATAGTGGGGAGATGGATCGGACCGAGGATAAGGAAGAATCTCCTGGGAAAGGGGTAGAAACCATGGTGGATAAAATGGTTAGTCAGATGGAGAGATTACATTATGAAGGGGGATATAGGAGACTCAGGATTTTCTCGGGTATTTCCCCTGTGCCTGCAGGTGAAGAAACCTACGATACTTGTAGAGAGACAGCCATTCAGCACTCTGAAGAGTGGCAATGTCCGGAGCACATCAAACGACAGCGTATAGTGGAAAGTCTCCGGGGACCCGCTATGAGGGTGATTCAAGCCACCAGGAGGAGTAAATCTACAGCTACTCTAAAAGATTATCTAGAAGCTTTGGATTTTTCTTATGGCACCATGGAGGATGTAGAAGATTTGATTTCAAGATTACATCGCACATATCAGGAGCCGGGAGAGACCCTGACTCAATATATTTATAGAGTGGATCGATTGATTTATCAAGTTGTAGAGAAAGGAGGGATATCTATGGAGTCAGTAGATGAAAGCCGAATGAGACTGGTTCTGAAAGGAGCCCTCACTAATAATCCAGTGGCGCAGAGACTTCGGTGTACCCGTCGTACGGGGCCATCCCCCACTCTCACTGAACTAGTGAAGGAGGTTAAGTTAGAGGAAGTGCAAATAGAGACTAGAGAAAAGACCATTAAGAGAGTCAAAGCGATTATACCTGCACCGACCTCGACTGGAATGGACGATAGACTGATTAAGCTATTGGAAGATCAAAATAAAAAAATAGACCAATTGATTGCACTACAGAGCACAGCATCTTCGAGGTCTTACTGGTCACCAGAATTGAATAGAGGAAGGACACGGGGAAGTGGTATTCGTGGGTCTATACTATGTTACAGTTGTGGACAACCAGGGCATCGATCCTTTGAATGCCCAGTAAGTGGTATGGAGAGGAGTGGAAGGATGCCGTTTTACCACAGGTCCAGAGATGATCAGATGGAAAACTCCAACGGGAGTTCTGTGAACCCCTCACAGGCTCCCCAACAATAAATGTTCATGCTATGGGGAGTGCCCAGTGGTCTGATACTCTTCCTGACAGTCTCATGGGAAATGCACCGTTAGTGAAAGCACTAATAAATGGACAGGAGTGCATGGTGTTGATGGACAATGGATCACAGGTGTCCATCGTATTTGAAACATGGTACAGGGAAAATCTGTCTTCTGTTCCCATTCACGCTCTTAGCGGTCTTACAGTCTGGGGCCTCAGTGAACAGAAGTACCCGTATCTGGGATACATAGTTACACACCTGACTTTGGAACCTGGACTAATTACACCTAATGAGTCTATTCCCTTGGTTGCACTGATTTGCCCCGACTCCCCTGGGGATAATGGTCACTTGTCTGCTATAATAGGTACTAACACGAATATGTTCCGAAACTTAAAGCGATGGTGTGATAAACAAGACCGGGGAAATAACGAAGAGATGAGACCATTAGTATCCTAGAAAGTCATACTGACAGGCTGGTTACCACATCATCTACTGGGACTCCGTTCAATTGCAATCAATGGAACCTAAAAGAGTGTTTTCGTGGGAGTGATATTGATCCACCAAGAAAAGACAGGCTAATGGAACAGCTCATGCTCAGGGAAGATGTTTTTTCCAAAAGTGATTGGGACCTAGGGACTGCCACGGGTGTTGAGCATCATATCAAATTGACAAATAATACTCCATTCCGAGAGAGATCCAGGAGGTTGGCTCCGGCTGATTTCGAAGACGTCAGGAGTCACCTTAAGAACTTGTTGGAAAATAATGTCATCGCTGATTCCGAAAGTCAGTATGCTTCACCTATTGTGGTTGCTAGGAAAAAGACTGAAACAAATTCGGCTATGTATCGACTATCGTACTCTGAACAATAGAACAGTGCCTGATCAGTACACAGTCCCTAAGGTAGACGAGGCCTTGGATTGCCTTCAAGGGAGTAAATGGTTCTCCGTTCTTGATCTACGATGCGGGTACTATTAGATCCCTATGAGTAAGGAGGATAGGGCCAAAACCGCTTTCATCTGCCCTATTAGGTTCTATGAGTTCTTAAAGATGCCCCAAGGAATCAAGGGAGCACCGGCTACTTTCCAACGAACCATGGAACAAACTGTAGGTGACATGTGTTACCGGGAAGTATTAGTCTACCTAGACGATATCATCGTGTTTGGGAAAGATTTAGATGAACACAATGCCTGGTTACTGAAAGTATTAGATCGTCTACGAGCCCGGGGGTTAAAGCTGTCCGCGGAAAAATGTAAATTGTGCAGATCATCCGTGAAATATTTGGGACATGTGGTGAGTCGGCAAGGGATAGCTACGGACCCCGTCAAAGTAGCCACGGTGAAGCAATGGCCCCGACCCACCAACCTTAAAGAATTGAGGTCTTTTCTAGGTTTCTGCGGATATTACAGGAAATTCGTAGAGCAGTATTCCAAAATCGCTAAACCATTGACAGATTTAACAAGAGGATATCCGCCCGCAAATAAAGATCGAAGAAAAAAATCAGATGCCGACAGGTCTTACCATAAGCCCAGAGAATTGTTTGGAAACCGGTGGACTGAACAGTGTGAGGAAGCCTTTGTTACGCTGAAAGATCGCCTTACTAAATCTCCTGAGTTGGCATATGCTATACCTGATTTGCCTTACGAAGTACACATAGATGCCTCCTTAGACGGACTTGGAGGGGTGTTGTACCAAAAACAAGAGCACCTGTTGAGACCCATTGCCTATGTTAGCAGAGGAATTTCCAGTAGTGAAAGAAATTATCCGGTCCACAAGTTGGAATTTCTAGCATTAAAATGGGTGGTTAGCGAAAAATTGCACGACTATCTTTACGGAGCTCAATTCATTGTACAGACGGATAACAATCCACTTACTTATGTACAGACATCCGCTAAACTTGATGCCACTGGACACAGATGGCTTGCAGCCCTTACCAACTATGACTTCACTATCAAATATAGGCCAGGTATTAATAACCAGGATGCAGATGCTCTATCTAGAATGCCTAACCTGGAAGCTCCAGGAGATGACTCTGATTGGATTGAAGTACCCGCTGGGGTAGTGAAAGGACTGTGCCAACATATTAGTGTCACCAGAAATCAAGAAGTGGCCGCTGTATATGATATAGGGGCTTCTGACATAGCTATTCCTCTTTCCTATTGTAGGTTAGGAAGGGCTGAACTGCAGGGGTTAGGGTTAATAACATCAGATCAACTGGCGCAAGAACAACGAAATGACCATAATATTCTGCCTATTGTACGGATTCTCGAAGATCATACTTATCAGTTACATCGCTCTCAATTACCAAGGAAGGCACAAGTGTTGATGCGACAGTACAGGAAGTTAACTATTATGAATGGGGTATTATATCGGAAAGTAATTAAGAATGACGGAGGTACTAAAATGCAGATAGTATTACCAACAAAGTATAAACAGATGGTGCTAGAAGCATTGCATGATCAACATGGTCACCTTGGATATGAGAAAACCCAGGGGTTGGTGTCTGATCGTTTTTTCTGGGCTCATATGAATCAGGATATAGAACGATTCTGTAGAACATGCGGAAATTGTATTCTCCGAAAAACGTTACCTATATCTACCGTTCCATTAGTTAATATCACTAGCACGGGACCTATGGAGTTAGTATGCATCGATTTTCTCACCTTAGATGGCCCTGGAAGATCAGACTGTCATATTCTTGTAGTAACGGACCATTTCACGAGGTATGCCCAAGCCTATTTAACCGTGAACCAGACTGCGATAACTGTTGCAAGAACATTGTGGGAGAAATTCTTCGTACATTACGGATTGCCAGCAAGGATTCATTCCGATCAAGGTCGAGAATTTGAGAGTAAAGTAATTCGAGAACTGTGTCATTGCAGCGGTATAACTAAATCCCGCACTACCCCTTATCATCCCCAAGGAGACCCTCAGCCTGAGCGATTTAACAGAACTTTATTAAACATGTTGGGTACCTTAGACTCTAAAAGAAAATCCAACTGGCGGAAATATATTGCTCCTTTAGTTCATGCATATAATTGCACTCGGAACGACACTACAGGATACACCCCATATTACCTCATGTTCGGTCGGGAGGCCAGATTACCCATAGATATTTGTTTAAGAACTCACAATAATTCTGGTTCAAAGATATCTCACAGCCAATATGTTAGACAACTTCGTCAACAATTGCGAGAAGCCTATCAACTAGCTGCAAATGCTGCCCGGAAAATGTGTGACCGAAACAAAGAATATGTCGATAGGCACATTACGGAACACATCTTAGAGCCTGGAGATCGAGTGCTGATTAGAGCTCTGGGGTTACCTCGAAAGCAAAAGTTACAGTATAAATGGAAACCCACGCCTTATATAGTATTGAGACAGCTCCCTAACATTCCGGTATACCAACTCGCCCCGGCAAATGGACAGGGAAGTATGGTAACTTACCATAGAAAACATTTACTCCCTATTGCTCAGGACATTAGGTGGGAAAATACTGTATCGTGTCCTATGGAAGATACTGAAGTTAAAAGCATTGGTACACAGGAAATTAACCTTCGGAGTCAGAGAAAAGAAGCTGAGGAGATTGAGGATGACTCTAATGCAGGATATTACTATTGGGATAGTGAGCCGTGGGGATCAGGAACCCATGTATTGGATTCATATCCTGGGGGACAAGAAAAAATACCCTCTTCATATAATGGGGTAGAACAGGAGAGTATTGGAAGCAATGATGGTAATGGAAGGGAATCACGATGTGAAATAACAGAAGTTCCTGAACCAATTCATGTGGGTAATATGGGAGAAGGAGTTATTCCTGAACAACCACTTATGTCACCTAGGCCTCAAAGGGTTAAGAGGGCCCCTAGAATACTCACCTATGACCAGTTAGGAACCCCAACTGAAATTCCCTTGGTATTGCACCCTCATATGGTGATGTCATGGCCATATTTCGGATGGAGTGTACCCGGTAATACTTAGAAGGAACAATGGAACGTACATGTATGTGGTGAAATATAATTAACTTTAAAATAGTGTAAATGTACTCACCAGGGGGAGAGTGTAGCCCTTTAAAAATAAATAAATGTTCCCTTAGGATTACATTATATATATATATATATATATATATATATATATATACTAGTATCTAATTCCTGCGTAAATATATGAAATATGTATTATTTACTTAATGCCTTTGTAAATATATGAAATATATTCAAATTGGTTAATGTAAACCTTGTCATGTATATATATTGAAGGGTTGATGGTGGTGAACAGGGACAGTGAACTGTAATGCTGTTAATGGGTGATGTGGTACTGTGGCACGAGCAGGACTAAAGAGAATCTTCTAGGAGCTCTCGTGCTGATTATTAGGTGCCCGGATTGAGAGAGCCGTTGAGGGGAGCGCGAGGGGGAAGCGGGAAGGAGAGCCGCGAGGGAGTTGAGTGAAGAGGAGTCCCTGTGAGGGAGGGCAGCTGGAACCGAGTCGCGGTATCATCCTGCCACGGACACCTCCCGTACGTTACTCCCCGCAAATAGAGGGAAAGTGAAGTGACTCACCGGCTGTAATCGTCTAAGGGGAGCCGAGTGGAACGAGAGGATCACTGACAGCAGAGGATTCGGTAACGGAGGAGCGGCGGCATCCGTGACAGAGGTGCTGAGTAAGAACGGTGGATCAGAGAACTCTACCCCCAAACACACCCTTTAGGCCTGGCTAAACAGGGCTCCACCAACCCGATCATGGCAGCTATGACACCTACGCTTTGAGTGACAGTATAAGGGAGGGGAGGAGGAGGTGTCAGCCATTGCAGAGAAGGAGAGGGCTTGTCCTGCATAGACTACATCACAGAAAGGGCCCCCCTCTGAAGGGAATTTCACATAGTACAGAGCCTGGCAGTGAAGGGATGACTCACAAGTAAATTAGCACGTCTTATTGAAGGGATATATGCACCCTATTTATAAACGTGGATGTCAAGTAGGGAAATGAACAATAATCTTTAAGTTTAGAGAGTATGAAGTTGCCGCTATAAGAACGTAACTAACTTGTTTAATAACTTATAATTATAAGTAGTTGAATATAGCCTGCACCCCGTTCAACCCCTGGTTACCCCGTACGGCCATTATACCTATATGAAAATAGCAATTGAATAACATCCCTACCAAATGAAGAGGAATTGCAGAAGTAAAAGCCCCCTCCTAAGTGTAAACCTTTAGGAGTGACACCACCACTGGACATTGGTGTGGAGGTACGTGATAGGGGTGGACTCCCCGGATATATACCAAGTAATGGGAAACATCAGGGAAAATGAGCATAGACTTTGCCTCAGATAATATAACCCTGATTATATGAGTAACCGCGCATGTTAACAGGTGGCTATACCATACCTCTTGAATATAGGGGATGGTCCTTAAAGCCTAATAATTAACTATCTCTGGTTCGGATAAAGGATCGGATGAAAATAGAGGTGGGGTGATCCTCCTTGGACATCCCTGAAGTAAGAACTTGGGGGAGACGGATCCTAGATTTATCTTAAATAAATCCCTCTCGAAATAGATATCTACTGAGGACTTTCCATGCCTCCGAGGGGTGGATATGTGTTATATACCTTGAAGAGGATCGTCTAGTCTTATACACATATTATAACCGTGAGGGAGGAAAACTCAAAACCCACAGTGATAAAAAAAGATCACACTAGAGGAACACCGTTACATGTCTATGGGGAGGCCTGTAATTGTATTATAGTTCAGCAGAGATATGCTACTTTGGGCAAACAATCGTATCCCGATAGGCCACGATAAGTGAAATCTTTAGCAAACTACCAAAGTATACTAAAGAAAGGATATATCAGAGGGGGTACCTACATTTACCTCTACTAGGAAGGTACTATACTATAAAGGTATTCATTTTTTAGTAACAACTACGGCCAGATTATCTAAGGCAAATTGGGCCCCAACAGTGCACCAACGATAATCAACGGGTATACCCAACACATACAACTGAGACTGCAGTGTGACTTATAAGGTTATAGTAACCGTATTGATAATCTATCTGATAAACCTAGTTGAAATAAGTGGTTGTATGGTATAACAGATAACAATTTATGTATAGACATATATGTTGGTAAATTATATCCTTATTCTGCGGGTAATGATTTCAAATGCTTATAAGAATTGGTAATGTACTGTGAACCTAAAGTTAATAAGTGTTTATTCTGTGAACCAAAGAACATGAGAAGGTATTAACGTCCTATTAATAAATACTTACCGTTGAAGGGGACCCGTTGTTTCAGTCATCTGAATATCCGAATCTGAAAAACAAACAAAGACATAAAAGGTAAATTAAACATCTTACCCAACCCACACAAGATAGAAGTAGAAAGAAAAGAAGACTCTATTTTGGGGGCACTCTTAGAAATACAGGGCAGGGCTATTGTTATCCTAGTTGTCATAAAATATAACCTTTATTTATCCATTAAAATGTGACAGTGTAACAAACATAACATAAAGAACTACACATTGATCTATATATTAGTACTACAACACAACTATTCATATGTGTTGATTAAACAAACAATATTGTTTCTTTTTCTTGTTGCGCATCTTCTCAACTGTCTTTTTCTTCCAACCCACACAAGACAAAGTAAATATAACATTACTTACAATAGCTTTCCCAAGCAAGCCTGGGTTGGAACAAACACTGCTTGGGTGGAGGCACTTTGTCCTATGTAGTAAGTAACCCCGTGAGGTGAAGTAAGGGTTACATGTGTAATGTATGTACAGTATGTATGTGTGTTTGTTTGTATATATATGTGTCTGGTGTGTGTGTGTGTGTGTGTGTGTGTGTGTGTGTGTGTGTATGTGTGACTGCTGTATAATGTGTGTAAGCGTCACTGGTACAGGGGGCGTTACGTGTGTAAGCGTCACTGGTACAGGGGGCGTTATGTGTTTAAGTGGCACTGGTACAGGGGGCGTTACATGTCTTTGCGGCACTGGTACAGAGGGCGTTACGTGTGTAAGCATCACTGCTACAGGGGGCATTACGTGTGTAAGCGTCACTGCTACAGGGGGGGCGTGACATGTGTAAGCATCACTGCTACAGGGGGTGTTACTTGTGTAAGCGTCACTGCTACAGGGGGGCGTGACATGTGTAAGCGTCACTGGTTCAGGGGCATTACATGTGTAAGCGTCTCTGGTACAGGGGGCATTACATGTGTAAGTGTCTCTACTACAGGGGTCATTATATGCGCTGTGCGTTTGTAAAGTATGCGAGGGTGCAAATTTATAGTTTGCAGGGGGGCGCCAAACACTCTAGCAATGGCCCTGACTGCACACCCATTGCACTGCACAGCACTGTCACCTTTTACATTGATTCAGCGTCCATACATTACCCTCCGCGATATCACCCTCTCTATCCGCTACATTAACCATCTTGGGGCATCCAGGCCGGCAGGCCAGGTGCTGTGTTGCGGAGTCAGGGCCTCTGATGATCTGGGCGTGGCTGTGGCTGGGAGGCACTTCTGTGACATCACACGCAGAGGAGGCTCCGGGGCTCAGAGAGTATGTGGCACAGGGAGGCCTATGAAAGCCTTCCGCTGCACCGCTTTCATACACACCTATGCCGGTGGCCACAGCAGCTTTTGTTTCACCTGCGGCGCGGCTTGGGAGTGGGGATTGTTGATACCGAAGGGGGCAGGTGGACTGGCAGCAAGACATTGGTGGTCATTCCGAGTTGATCGCTCGCTAGCAGTTTTTAGCAGCCGTGCAAACGCTATGCCGCCGCCCACTGGGAGTGTATTTTAGCTTAGCAGAAGTGCGAACGAAAGGATCGGAGAGCGGCTACAAAAATATTTTGTGCAGTTTCAGAGTAGCTCCAGACCTACTCGGCGCTTGTGATCACTTCAGACCATTCAGTTCCTGATTTGACGTCATGAACACGCCCTGCGTTCGGGCAGCCACACCTGCGTTTTTTCGAACACTCCCTGAAAATGGGCAGTTGACACCCAGAAACGCCCTCTTCCTGTCAATCACTCTGCGGCTGCCTGTGCGACTGAAAAGTATCGCTAGACCCTGTGTAAAATGACATCGTTCGTTGTAATAGTACGCCGCACGTGCGCATTGCACTGCATACGCAGAAGTGCAGAGTTTTTGCCTGATCGCTGCAGAGCGAACGAATGCAGCTAGCGATCAACTTGGAATGACCCCCATAGGACGCTGCAGTAAAAGGATTGTTTTTTCCCCTATCTACAGCACAGAGACTTGCTGCAGATGCAGTGGCATACCCTCCAACTGCACCTTTTTGGCAGATACAGTCCCTTTTTTTATGGTCTGTCCCGTTTTTTGACTCTCCAAGCTTCCATTGAAAGTATAGGAAAAGGGGCGTGGCCATGTCGTTGTACCCGTGGCCACGCCCCCTTTTCGAATGTGTATCAATGTTTATGTGTAAATTGTTGGAGGGTATGATGCTGCAGATGCAGTGGGGCTATTTTGGGGTGTGGGTCTGGAGCTGCAGCTCCATCAGTCCCATTGCTAATCCTGCTCTGTGAAAACACAGCAGGCAAAGGGCAGAGCCTCCCATTGGATGTAACCTGTGTGGGAGGGCGTTTCTCGCCCAAGCAGCTGTGGACTGGGTGTGATAGACCTGTCACTAACCCAATGAGAGCTCCTAGCCACGCCCAGCGTTAGAGACCCAGGCACAGAATCACAGGGCTATTATATAGGAGATATAAATATATATATATATATATATATATATATATATACACACACCCCTGTCATTTTAGCACAGTAACTGATTTTTTTTTTATTACAAATGTCAGCTACAAATTGTTGATGTTTTAAAATTAACTTAATCTAAAAAAAAGTTAACATATATTTTGTGAAAAAGCATATGCCTAGATGCATCTAACTCCCTCCTCCCCCCACATTAATGAGATACCTTGCCCTGTCATTAACCCCTCCACTCCCAAATGCAGGGCACAGAGAAGCAATTCACTGGGAGATCAGCAACAATGCTCAGAGGGGATCTTCCAGGGAGCAGACGCAGACAGACTAACCAAACAGAGCACCTGGGAGGATCATTGAACTCTTTGCCTAAAGAAAAAGGTTTAGTGCCAGCCAATTAGGATAGAGCTTGGGTGGGGCTTTGCCTGCAAAAGGTGTGGGACCAGCTGGTGGATCTGATAGCCAGGTGCAGGGTTGGACTGGCCCACAGGGGTACAGGGGTACAGGGGAAACCACCGGTGGGCCCTACTGCCTGGGGGCCCACCCCCTCCTCTAGGGATCAGGTTCCTGACTGTGCTGTTGCTAATGTATAGAGATGTGCACCGGAAATTTTTCGGGTTTTGTGTTTTGGTTTTGGATTCGGTTCCGCGGCCGTGTTTTGGATTCAGACGCGTTTTGTCAAAACCTCCCTGAAAATGTTTTGTCGGATTCGGGTGTGTTTTGGATTCGGGTGCTTTTTCAAAAACCCCTCAAAAAGATTTTAAATCATAGAATTTGGGGGTAATTTTGATCCTATAGTATTATTAACCTCAATAACCACAATTTCCACTCATTTCCAGTCTATTCTGAACACCTCACACCTCACAATACTATTTTTAGTCCTAAAATTTGCACCGAGGTCGCTGGATGACTAAGCTAAGCGACACAAGAGGGCGGAACAAACACCTGGCCCATCTAGGAGTGGCACTGCAGTGTCAGACAGGATGGCACTTAAAAAAATTGGCCCCAAACAGCACATGATGCAAAGAAAAGAGAAAAAGAATGTGCACTGTGTTCGCTGGACGGCTAAGCTAAGCGACACAAACACCTTAATTATTCGTTCTAATTAATGGTATTATTGGTCCAAATCACTGGAAGAAAATGACAAAATCACTGGAATTATTCGTTCTAATCAATGGTATTATTGGTCCAAATCACTGGAAGAAAATGACAAAATCACTGGAATTATTCGTAAACATTTGTAGAAAGTCGCTGCTTTCTGATTACAGAAATGCTCAGATATTCCTGCGAATCCACAATCCCTTCCCAGAGGAAAAAGAAATGGAGAAACCGTTGTTTGAGAACGTTTGTTCTCTTTCCCTTACAAAGGAACAAACCACTTTCCAAGAAGACTGACGTTTTTGGGATGATGGAGACATAATGTTTTTGAATATAAATCCTAAAGCAGGTGGTGTATTAGAGTAAAAGAGTGCAAGAGACCAGAAATGCAGTTTCTGAAATATTATGAAAAAAATGTTACTGTATACTGTATCTGGCTTCCATGAGGTAGTTGTCTATTATTTCAGCTTCCATTGACCTTTTTGAAAGCGGTAGAAGTTATCGATTCTTTTTTTTAATTTTTATTTTCCCCTATTTTTAATTTTCTCCTGCATAGCCCAGTAAAATGTTGCAATGTTACGCATTGACTTGTGCCTTCTGGGGGTCCACTTCTTCACCAAACCCAGCCAAATCTCATCCTAAAACTCTGTTCCATGTTCTCTATGTACCCCATCTGTGTCACCCATGTCTGTCTACCCCTCCCCTTTAGATTGTAAGCTCTCACGAGCAGGGCCCTCTTCCCTCATGTGCTTATCCTTTGTCTTACTTTAATAATCTTCAACTGTACCACATCCAGCAGTCTTCTGCCACCTGATACTTATTCCAGTGTCATCTGCTGATGTAGCTATGTTTATTTACCATGTACTTGTCCTATACTGTCATCAACTGTAAGTTGCTGTTTTCCTGTTTGATTATTTATGTACTCTGTAATTGGGCACTGCGGAACCCTTGTGGCACCATATAAATAAAGGATAATAATAATAATAATAATAATATAGGGTGTATAATCCATAGGTGTATCTCACACATCACAGTATATAGGGTGTACAATCCCCAGGTGTATCTCACACATCGCTCAGTACAGATTACAGGATGTATAAAATCACCAGGTATATAACACACGTCGCACAGTACAGTATACATAGTGGTCACAACAATGCAGCCGATATTGAGCACTGATCAGGATACTAGAAGTGACACAGAGCTGCAAGATACAGCAATGGCCTACTGTACTGTACTATATGTATACTGCTGGTCACCAAAATGCTCCTCTGTCCTACTATATACTGCTCACAATAATGCAGCACAGAGATAGTATACTTGATACAGACCTGCAAGACACAGCAATGGCCTACTGTACTGTACTATATGTATACTGCTGGTCACCAAAATGCTGCACTGTCCTACTATATACTGCTCACAATAATGCAGCACAGAGATAGTATACTTGACACAGAGCTGCAAGATACAGCAATGGCCTACTGCACTGTACTATATGTATACTGCTGGTCACCAAAATGCTGCACTGTCCTACTATATACTGCTCACAATAATGCAGCACAGAGATAGTATACTTGACACAGACCTGCAAGATACAGCAATGGCCTACTGTACTGTACTATATGTATACTGCTGGTCACCAAAATGCTGCACTGTCCTACTATATACTGCTCACAATAATGCAGCACAGAGATAGTACACTTGACACAGAGCTGCAAGATACAGCAATGGTCTACTGTACTGTACTATATGTATACTGCTGGTCACCAAAATGCTGCACTATCCTACTATATACTGCTCACAATAATGCAGCACAGAGATAGTATACTTGACACAGAGCTGCAAGATACAGCAATGGCCTACTGTACTGTACTGTACTATATGTATATACTGCTGCTCACCAAAATGCTGCACTGTCCTACTATATACTGCTCACAATAATGCAGCACAGAGATAGTATACTTGACACAGAGCTGCAAGATACAGCAATGGCCTACTGCACTGTACTATATGTATACTGCTGGTCACCAAAATGCTGCACTGTCCTACTATATACTGCTCACAATAATGCAGCACAGAGATAGTATACTTGACACAGACCTGCAAGATACAGCAATGGCCTACTGAACTGTACTATATGTATACTGCTGGTCACCAAAATGCTGCACTGTCCTACTATATACTGCTCACAATAATGCAGCACAGAGATAGTATACTTGACACAGAGCTGCAAGATACAGCAATGGCCTACTGCACTGTACTATATGTATACTGCTGGTCACCTAAATGCTGCACTGTCCTACTATATACTGCTCACAATAATGCAGCACAGAGATAGTATACTTGACACAGACCTGCAAGATACAGCAATGGCCTACTGCACTGTACTATATGTATACTGCTGGTCACCAAAATGCTGCACTGTCCTACTATATACTGCTCACAATAATGCAGCACAGAGATAGTATACTTGACACAGAGCTGCAAGATACAGCAATGGCCTACTGTACTGTACTACTATAATTATATACTGGTGGTCCCTAGTCCCCACAATAAAGCACACTGAGCACAGATATTTGCAGCACACTGAGCACAGATATGGAGCGTTTTCAGGCAGAGAACGTAGATATTTTCAGCACACTGAGCACAGATATTTGCAGCATACTGAGCACAGATTACGGAGCTTTTCAGGGAGAGAACGCAGCCACGTCCTCTCCGTTCAATCTCCAATGCACGAGTGAAAATGCCAGCGATGCGCGGCTCTTTATATAGAATACGAATCTCGCGAGAATCCGACAGCGGGATGATGACGTTCGGGCGCGTTCGGGTTAACCGAGCAAGGCGGGAAGATCCGAGGCTGCCTCGGAACAGTGTAAAATAGGTGAAGTTCGGGGGGGTTCGGATCTCAGAGAACCGAACCCGCTCATCTCTACTAATCTAGTACATTATCTTGCATGCACTACAGTGTTTACTGTATATATTTATCTAGGGGACCAACACAACCAAAATGGTTAGGCAAACCAATGTGGTGGCTGGGCACACCCTCTCTAGAGACTGGCCACACCCCTAAACATGGGCCCCTACCACTGCATTCCCCCGGTGGGCCCTACATGCCCCAGTCTGACACTGGCCAGGTGATCTTTTGCAGGGCTATCGGCACACAGATGACTGGAATGTACAGATGGTATTCAGTCATTCACAATGTCGACATTCATGTCAACAGTTTGACATAGTTGAAATTGCCACATCACAAATGTTGACACCTAACGACTTTTACTATCATGCTTTGCTTTGTTTGCTGTGTTTGTGAATCCAGAGTCGAGTCTCTTGCAGAGGTGAGGGTAGAGGGGTTAGAGCTGGAAGGCCTTATATAACTCCCGCTCATGGATAATGACAAGGATACTAGAATCTCATTGTGTGTAATACTCGCAGAGGATTGGCTGCTGTCACATAACAGCACTAGTACGACAGATAGAATCTGACGATAATTCTGGAGCACTCAGGGAGTCACATTAGAAGTGCTTAAATAGATGGCAACTGGGCTTCAACCAGATTAATAATCGACTGGAACCAAGGAAGCTCACAGACCGAACTGGTACCGATAGGACACAGTAGACTGGTCTGGGACAGGTAGAATGCACTGACGCTGGACTGGACCGTAGAAATACACTGGAGCCAGACTGGAACCAGCGGAATACACTGGACTGGGACCAGTGTATTGCACTGACGACAGACTGGATCATAGGAATACACTGGAGCCAGACTGGAACCAGCGGAATAAACTGGACTGGACTGGGCCGGTGGAATACACTAAAGCCAGACTGGAACAGAGGGAATATACTGGAGACGGACTAGAACTGGTGGAATGTACTGGAGCCAGACTGAACCAGGAGGAATGCACTAGAGCTGGACTGGAATCAGAGGAATACACTGAAGCTGGACTAGAACCGGCAGTACAGTTCAGCGGTTACTGCACTAGTATCACAGCACCCAGGATCGGAGAGAACTCTCAGTAGCGCAGTATGCAGGACACAGCTAAGACTGTGCTGACATTGTAATGGCACAGGCTGGCAGGAAGGAAGTCTCCTATATACCCCTGGCTCACAGAGGATTGGTTATGGACATCATGTGATTGGATACTGGTCTCCCATTGGTGGTGCAGCAGTCAGCTGATGTAGACTGTCATGGCAGTGCCCATCGCCCAAACGACGGGAAGAAGGACCGCAAGTGAATGCCGGAGCCAAGTGGAATGCCGTGGAGAGTGGGTGCAGAAACTGCAGCCATGATTGAGCTGCAGATCCCAAGGCACATTGACAGAATCTGTAATACTATATCCTGGTAGAGCCAATACAACCATTCCCTGACCCTGGCATCCAATGCCTGGGTGTACAAATCTATGCTATATGTGCAGCCTTAGAGTGTCAGAGACCTTGGGGCTAATTCTATATGAAGAATAACTTATAACATTCAAACAATTATTAATATATCAATTGAAAGCAGTTCTTCAATTCTAAAAATATTTTAGGATTAATAGGTCTCGCTCTTGGTCAATACAATAATTTGGTATCTATGCTGTAACACTGTAAGTAGTGTAATGTCAGGCATACATTATCCAATTATCGTCCTGATCCTCTGATTATTGGATAATTGGGCCGCACCAATCAGCGATGATCCGACGTGCTGAAATCGTCAAGCATGTCCGTTAGATCTGATCATTGGTCAACCTCATTGGGCAGTGTATGTGCTACCCCAGGCCGAGCAACTGCCATTTACCCTGTTCCATGGGTAAAAAATGGGGAAATGTGTCTTACCCAGGAGAGGAATGCAGATATTGTGTGGTCGTCATTGTGTAATATCTCACAGTGTATGGCCACGATATACAGTATGCAGGGTTTTAGGTTATCAGATAAAATATCCATCGGTGTGACAAACATTTTATCTGACAGTGTATGCCCAGCATAAGTTACCGCCGCCCATTTTCCTATGTTGCATATGGAGTTACCCAAATACATCATTATGTCCCAGGCATACAACCTGTCAGATTTGCCCAGGACAATACTGTATTAGCCAGGCCAAGGGCAGATAACTACATCTGAATTTTTGTTACTCAGAACTGTCTCTATGGTTCCCATGAGGGCTGCACATTGGGAATGTATTCTCTTTCTCGTTCATAGAAAAAAGAGAAAATGCAAGTGCACACTGTAAACACTAAGAACACTGGTAATCAGAACAATTATAATAAACTCTGCAATTTAACGTAAAATTGAGGTTCTTGCATAATTTGTGGTCCAAAAAATATGGGCCCACCTATCACAGCCAGGTGACCTCATCAGGTGGGTCTCTAACATTCCTAAGGTTCAAGTCCAGTGCATATGACTCCCCGGGTCAGTACAAACCAATCACCCCAAGGCATCACACAAGTGAGACGTAGCAGTTTAAATGTTAAAAGGTGTTACATTAATAAGAAGTAGCAGCTCAGTGCTGTAAGTGTTACATTGGTGAGAAATAGTAATTAGGGTGTTAAAAAGCGTTACATTAGTAAGTAATTTAGGTACAAAAAAGTGTTAGCTTAAGTGTTACAATTATGATCCACTGAAGCCACACCATCCCAGGGAGCCCCACGCCCCGAACCCTTTCTAATACAGACATATTATATACATTTATCAAGTACTTACCATTCATAGTGCCTATTTCATGTAGTCTGCAAATGCAAGGACCCTGTACTAATTAAAAACACCCAAGGGCAGCTGGAAGGGGTGCTAGTACAAGCTGCAGGAGTCTCTGCCTTTAAGTGTACACACATGTACACAATATATAATATGTGTGTGGGGGGGGGGGGGGGCGGGGGGAGCGTGCTTAAACATAAGAGGTACTACCATGCTGAGACTTGTAGTGCCACACAGAAAAAAAAGAGAAAATGCAGGTGCTCGCTCGAAACACCTGATTTAGGTTGGATTGCAAATTCTGCTAAGTGTCAGAATTTGCAATCCTTGTGATCACATGCTGGGGACTGCCCATCGTAGGGCAAGGCTGTCCGCCGCCCCCCTTGATAAAGCAGAAATTGCGATCGCAGCGCAATTTCTGCTTGATTGCTAAAATTAAGGAAGCCTCCTGCCGCCATCTTTTTGACGTCACGCAGCCGCCCCAATCACGCCCCGTCATGCCCTCCGTTTGCGCCGGCACGCCCCTATTTCTTAGCCACACACCCCCAATGCTCCGTCTCTGCCTTGGAAACGAAGCGTTGCCATTCCCCCACCCCGCAAACGCCTCTGCCTGATTGACAGGTAGAGGCATTTTCGCATTTTCTGCGGGCGCGTGCCCAGGACGGGCCCCGCACATGCGCCCGTATCCTTTTAGCAATTTTTGTGTTTGTATCGTGTATTGTGTTGAATCGGACCCTAAAAACGCTGGTAAACAGAACAATTATAATAAACTCTGCAATTTAACATGGAGTAAAATTGAGGTTCTTAGCATAATTTTTGGTCACATACAGAGTTACAACAAATGCATCGCTGCGTCCCAGGCATAGAACCTGACAGCATTGTCTAGGGCATTATCAGCCAGGCCAAGGGCAGATAACTGTATCTGATCTCTTTGTTACTCAGAACTTTCATTATGGTTCCCATGAGGGCTGCACATTGGGAACGTATTCTCTTTCTTTTACATGACTGCAGTCTTAATGACCTCTCGGCTCAGAAGGTCCCAGCACAGCACGCGGATATCTCCTTTCAGCCCACACCTTTGCTTTGTCCTTCCCAGAAGATCTTTCTCTTGTTGCTCATTGCAGACATAAGTGTATCTGGTAAAACAATATTTATTTGGGGCCAATGGGAGTATTGTGTTCTTGGAGAGCAAGGACTTTGAGATCAAGTCAGGGCTTGAGTGTACTCTGGATTGATTATCAGTACATTTTGTGGTCACGTTATTCTCTACAAGCAGAAACTAGATCCCTCCTGAGCTATCCCTTCCAAGAGCAGGACACCCGATACGCTGAATTTGCTGCACTTGGCGGAAACTATTTGCCAGGCCTAGTTAGGAGAACTTATACAGGAGGGATAAATAAAAGGTCCAAATCACTGTGGTCCACTGGTCTTGTTCCTTCAACTATAATGAGATAATCTTCTCTAACAATAAGCAATCAGATGGAAACGGCCACGTGCTAAAAATTGTGTTATTTACTTTTTTTTTTCTTCTCTTTCTGAAAGTTGATCTAGAAATGCAGCCGCTCAGAAGTGTTTTTAAGACATATGCCGGGAAGTTGAGATTTAATCACGGAGTGGATGTTGACATTTGTGAGTGTGACTCAGAGAAAGTAGTAATTAACACGCAGGAGAGGCGCCGGATAAACAATCCGCTGATTGCTTGAAGCATAGGTCAAATTCAATGATGTGACTGAGTGATTGGGAGATTTGTGCCATCATCAGGGTGTTGTTTGCGATCAAGGCAAGTCTACAGTACATTGGAGACTGACAACGCAGCATTTCTGACTAGTGGCAGATTTGGGAGATCAGAGAAGGCTTTGGTACAGTTATTTTTATTTCTAAGTCACTGGGGCTTATTTGCTAATAAACAGTCACTCTCAGAGCCGGATTAACAATGGGGCGGATGGAGCTGCAGCTCCAGGCCACCCCATCAAAATAGGCCCACAGCATCCCCTGCTGCTGGAAACAGGAAAAAATGTTTTTCCTGTTCCAGCATGTCAGTAGCACCAGAATGCCTCCCTGCGCTGAAACATTCCTCTTCTCCTCCCCTTGCTCAGAGCCGGCCTTAGCTATAGGCAGGCTAGGCATTTGCCTAGGGCATTCAAGCATGTCTAGGGGCATCCAAGCATGTCCCTGCAGCATCATGCTGAGAGGGACAGTCCGCAAACTAACTGTTACTTTCCAAATGTATTCAATCAGTACTTGTATACACTAGAGATGAGCGGGTTCGGTTTCTCTGAAACCGAACCCGCACGAACTTCATGGTTTTTTTACGGGTCCGAGCAGACTCGGATCCTCCCGCCTTGCTCGGTTAACCCGAGCGCGCCCGAACGTCATCATGACGCTGTCGGATTCTCGCGAGACTCGGATTCTATATAAGGAGCCGCGCGTCGCCGCCATTTTCACACGTGCATTGAGATTGATAGGGAGAGGACGTGGCTGGCGTCCTCTCCATTAGAAATTAGATTAGAAGAGAGAGAGAGATTGTGCAGAGTCAGACAGAGTTTACCACAGTGACCAGTGCAGTTGTTGTTAGTTAACTTTTATTTATTTTAATATAATATATCCGTTCTCTGCTATATCCGTTCTCTGCCTGAAAAAAAACGATACACAGCAGCAGCCAGTCACACAGTGTGACTCAGTCTGTGTGCACTCAGCTCAGCCCAGTGTGCTGCACATCAATGTATAAAAGGCAAAGCTTATAATAATTGTGGGGGAGACTGGGGAGCACTGCAGGTTGTTATAGCAGGAGCCCCCAGGAGTACATAATATTATATTAATTTAAAATTAAACAGTGCACACTTTTGCTGCAGGAGTGCCACTGCCAGTGTGACTAGTGGTGACCAGTGCCTGACCACCAGTATAGTAGTATATTGTTGTATGTATTGTATACTATCTCTTTATCAACCAGTCTATATTAGCAGCAGACACAGTACAGTGCGGTAGTTCACGGCTGTGGCTACCTCTGTGTCGGCAGTCGGAACTCGGCAGGCAGTCCGTCCATCCATAATTGTATTACAATATATACCACCTAACCGTGGTATTTTTTTTTCTTTCTTTATACCGTCGTCATAGTGTCATACTAGTTGTTACGAGTATACTACTATCTCTTTATCAACCAGTGTACAGTGCGGTAGTTCACGGCTGTGGCTACCTCTGTGTCGGCAGTCGGCAGGCAGTCCGTCCATCCATAATTGTATTATTATTATAATATATACCACCTAACCGTGGTTTTTTTTTCATTCTTTATACCGTCATAGTGTCATACTAGTTGTTACGAGTATACTACTATCTCTTTATCAACCAGTGTACAGTGCGGTAGTTCACGGCTGTGGCTACCTCTGTGTCGGCAGTCGGCAGGCAGTCCGTCCATCCATAATTGTATTATTATTATAATATATACCACCTAACCGTGGTTTTTTTTTCATTCTTTATACCGTCGTCATAGTGTCATACTAGTTGTTACGAGTATACTACTATCTCTTTATCAACCAGTGTACAGTGCGGTAGTTCACGGCTGTGGCTACCTCTGTGTCGGCAGTCGGCAGGCAGTCCGTCCATCCATAATTGTATTATTATTATAATATATACCACCTAACCGTGGTTTTTTTTTCATTCTTTATACCGTCGTCATAGTGTCATACTAGTTGTTACGAGTATACTACTATCTCTTTATCAACCAGTGTACAGTGCGGTAGTTCACGGCTGTGGCTACCTCTGTGTCGGCAGTCGGCAGGCAGTCCGTCCATCCATAATTGTATTATTATTATAATATATACCACCTAACTGTGGTATTTTTTTTTCTTTCTTTATACCGTCGTCATAGTGTCATACTAGTTGTTACGAGTATACTACTATCTCTTTATCAACCAGTGTACAGTGCGGTAGTTCACGGCTGTGGCTACCTCTGTGTCGGCAGTCGGCAGGCAGTCCGTCCATCCATAATTGTATTATTATTATAATATATACCACCTAACTGTGGTATTTTTTTTTCTTTCTTTATACCGTCGTCATAGTGTCATACTAGTTGTTACGAGTATACTACTATCTCTTTATCAACCAGTGTACAGTGCGGTAGTTCACGGCTGTGGCTACCTCTGTGTCGGCAGTCGGCAGGCAGTCCGTCCATCCATAATTGTATTATTATTATAATATATACCACCTAACCGTGGTATTTTTTTTTCTTTCTTTATACCGTCGTCATAGTGTCATACTAGTTGTTACGAGTATACTACTATCTCTTTATCAACCAGTGTACAGTGCGGTAGTTCACGGCTGTGGCTACCTCTGTGTCGGCAGTCGGCAGGCAGTCCGTCCATCCATAATTGTATTATTATTATAATATATACCACCTAACTGTGGTATTTTTTTTTCTTTCTTTATACCGTCGTCATAGTGTCATACTAGTTGTTACGAGTATACTACTATCTCTTTATCAACCAGTGTACAGTGCGGTAGTTCACGGCTGTGGCTACCTCTGTGTCGGCAGTCGGCAGGCAGTCCGTCCATCCATAATTGTATTATTATTATAATATATACCACCTAACCGTGGTATTTTTTTTTCTTTCTTTATACCGTCGTCATAGTGTCATACTAGTTGTTACGAGTATACTACTATCTCTTTATCAACCAGTGTACAGTGCGGTAGTTCACGGCTGTGGCTACCTCTGTGTCGGCAGTCGGCAGGCAGTCCGTCCATCCATAATTGTATTATTATTATAATATATACCACCTAACTGTGGTATTTTTTTTTCTTTCTTTATACCGTCGTCATAGTGTCATACTAGTTGTTACGAGTATACTACTATCTCTTTATCAACCAGTGTACAGTGCGGTAGTTCACGGCTGTGGCTACCTCTGTGTCGGCAGTCGGCAGGCAGTCCGTCCATCCATAATTGTATTATTATTATAATATATACCACCTAACCGTGGTTTTTTTTTCATTCTTTATACCGTCATAGTGTCATACTAGTTGTTACGAGTATACTACTATCTCTTTATCAACCAGTGTACAGTGCGGTAGTTCACGGCTGTGGCTACCTCTGTGTCGGCACTCGGCAGGCAGTCCGTCCATCCATAATTGTATTATTATTATAATATATACCACCTAACCGTGGTTTTTTTTTCATTCTTTATACCGTCGTCATAGTGTCATACTAGTTGTTACGAGTATACTACTATCTCTTTATCAACCAGTGTACAGTGCGGTAGTTCACGGCTGTGGCTACCTCTGTGTCGGCAGTCGGCAGGCAGTCCGTCCATCCATAATTGTATTATTATTATAATATATACCACCTAACCGTGGTTTTTTTATACCACCTAACCGTGGCAGTCCGTCCATAATTGTATACTAGTATCCAATCCATCCATCTCCATTGTTTACCTGAGGTGCCTTTTAGTTCTGCCTATAAAATATGGAGAACAAAAAAGTTGAGGTTCCAAAATTAGGGAAAGATCAAGATCCACTTCCACCTCGTGCTGAAGCTGCTGCCACTAGTCATGGCCGAGACGATGAAATGCCAGCAACGTCGTCTGCCAAGGCCGATGCCCAATGTCATAGTACAGAGCATGTCAAATCCAAAACACCAAATATCAGAAAAAAAAGGACTCCAAAACCTAAAATAAAATTGTCGGAGGAGAAGCGTAAACTTGCCAATATGCCATTTACCACACGGAGTGGCAAGGAACGGCTGAGGCCCTGGCCTATGTTCATGGCTAGTGGTTCAGCTTCACATGAGGATGGAAGCACTCAGCCTCTCGCTAGAAAACTGAAAAGACTCAAGCTGGCAAAAGCACCGCAAAGAACTGTGCGTTCTTTGAAATCCCAAATCCACAAGGAGAGTCCAATTGTGTCGTTTGCGATGCCTGACCTTCCCAACACTGGACGTGAAGAGCATGCGCCTTCCACTATTTGCATGCCCCCTGCAAGTGCTGGAAGGAGCACCCGAAGTCCAGTTCCTGATAGTCAGATTGAAGATGTCAGTGTTGAAGTACACCAGGATGAGGAGGATATGGGTGTTGCTGGCGCTGGGGAGGAAATTGACCAGGAGGATTCTGATGGTGAGGTGGTTTGTTTAAGTCAGGCACCCGGGGAGACACCTGTTGTCCGTGGGAGGAATATGGCCGTTGACATGCCAGGTGAAAATACCAAAAAAATCAGCTCTTCGGTGTGGAGGTATTTCACCAGAAATGCGGACAACAGGTGTCAAGCCGTGTGTTCAAGCTGTAATAAGTAGGGGTAAGGACGTTAACCACCTCGGAACATCCTCCCTTATACGTCACCTGCAGCGCATTCATAATAAGTCAGTGACAAGTTCAAAAACTTTGGGTGACAGCGGAAGCAGTCCACTGACCAGTAAATCCCTTCCTCTTGTAACCAAGCTCACGCAAACCACCCCACCAACTCCCTCAGTGTCAATTTCCTCCTTCCCCAGGAATGCCAATAGTCCTGCAGGCCATGTCACTGGCAAGTCTGACGAGTCCTCTCCTGCCTGTGATTCCTCCGATGCATCCTTGCGTGTAACGCCTACTGCTGCTGGCGCTGCTGTTGTTGCCGCTGGGAGTCGATGGTCATCCCAGAGGGGAAGTCGTAAGCCCACTTGTACTACTTCCAGTAAGCAATTGACTGTTCAACAGTCCTTTGCGAGGAAGATGAAATATCACAGCAGTCATCCTACTGCAAAGCGGATAACTGAGTCCTTGACAACTATGTTGGTGTTAGACGTGCGTCCGGTATCCGCCGTTAGTTCACAGGGAACTAGACAATTTATTGAGGCAGTGTGCCCCCGTTACCAAATACCATCTAGGTTCCACTTCTCTAGGCAGGCGATACCGAGAATGTACACGGACGTCAGAAAAAGACTCACCAGTGTCCTAAAAAATGCAGTTGTACCCAATGTCCACTTAACCACGGACATGTGGACAAGTGGAGCAGGGCAGGGTCAGGACTATATGACTGTGACAGCCCACTGGGTAGATGTATGGACTCCCGCCGCAAGAACAGCAGCGGCGGCACCAGTAGCAGCATCTCGCAAACGCCAACTCTTTCCTAGGCAGGCTACGCTTTGTATCACCGCTTTCCAGAATACGCACACAGCTGAAAACCTCTTACGGCAACTGAGGAAGATCATCGCGGAATGGCTTACCCCAATTGGACTCTCCTGTGGATTTGTGGCATCGGACAACGCCAGCAATATTGTGTGTGCATTAAATATGGGCAAATTCCAGCACGTCCCATGTTTTGCACATACCTTGAATTTGGTGGTGCAGAATTTTTTTAAAAACGACAGGGGCGTGCAAGAGATGCTGTCGGTGGCCAGAAAAATTGCGGGACACTTTCGGCGTACAGGCACCACGTACAGAAGACTGGAGCACCACCAAAAACTACTGAACCTGCCCTGCCATCATCTGAAGCAAGAAGTGGTAACGAGGTGGAATTCAACCCTCTATATGCTTCAGAGGTTGGAGGAGCAGCAAAAGGCCATTCAAGCCTATACAATTGAGCACGATATAGGAGATGGAATGCACCTGTCTCAAGTGCAGTGGAGAATGATTTCAACGTTGTGCAAGGTTCTGATGCCCTTTGAACTTGCCACACGTGAAGTCAGTTCAGACACTGCCAGCCTGAGTCAGGTCATTCCCCTCATCAGGCTTTTGCAGAAGAAGCTGGAGGCATTGAAGAAGGAGCTAACACGGAGCGATTCCGCTAGGCATGTGGGACTTGTGGATGCAGCCCTTAATTCGCTTAACAAGGATTCACGGGTGGTCAATCTGTTGAAATCAGAGCACTACATTTTGGCCACCGTGCTCGATCCTAGATTTAAAGCCTACCTTGGATCTCTCTTTCCGGCAGACACAGGTCTGCTGGGGTTGAAAGACCTGCTGGTGACAAAATTGTCAAGTCAAGCGGAACGCGACCTGTCAACATCTCCTCCTTCACATTCTCCCGCAACTGGGGGTGCGAGGAAAAGGCTCAGAATTCCGAGCCCACCCGCTGGCGGTGATGCAGGGCAGTCTGGAGCGACTGCTGATGCTGACATCTGGTCCGGACTGAAGGACCTGACAACGATTACGGACATGTCGTCTACTGTCACTGCATATGATTCTCTCAACATTGATAGAATGGTGGAGGATTATATGAGTGACCGCATCCAAGTAGGCACGTCACACAGTCCGTACTTATACTGGCAGGAAAAAGAGGCAATTTGGAGGCCCTTGCACAAACTGGCTTTATTCTACCTAAGTTGCCCTCCCACAAGTGTGTACTCCGAAAGAGTGTTTAGTGCCGCCGCTCACCTTGTCAGCAATCGGCGTACGAGGTTACATCCAGAAAATGTGGAGAAGATGATGTTCATTAAAATGAATTATAATCAATTCCTCCGCGGAGACATTGACCAGCAGCAATTGCCTCCACAAAGTACACAGGGAGCTGAGATGGTGGATTCCAGTGGGGACGAATTGATAATCTGTGAGGAGGGGGATGTACACGGTGATATATCGGAGGGTGAAGATGAGGTGGACATCTTGCCTCTGTAGAGCCAGTTTGTGCAAGGAGAGATTAATTGCTTCTTTTTTGGGGGGGGTCCAAACCAACCCGTCATATCAGTCACAGTCGTGTGGCAGACCCTGTCACTGAAATGATGGGTTGGTTAAAGTGTGCATGTCCTGTTTTGTTTATACAACATAAGGGTGGGTGGGAGGGCCCAAGGATAATTCCATCTTGCACCTCTTTTTTCTTTTCTTTTTCTTTGCATCATGTGCTGATTGGGGAGGGTTTTTTGGAAGGGACATCCTGCGTGACACTGCAGTGCCACTCCTAGATGGGCCCGGTGTTTGTGTCGGCCACTAGGGTCGCTTATCTTTCTCACACAGTCAGCTACCTCATTGCGCCTCTTTTTTTCTTTGCGTCATGTGCTGTTTGGGGAGGGTTTTTTGGAAGGGACATCCTGCGTGACACTGCAGTGCCACTCCTAGATGGGCCCGGTGTTTGTGTCGGCCACTAGGGTCGCTTATCTTACTCACACAGCGACCTCGGTGCAAATTTTAGGACTAAAAATAATATTGTGAGGTGTGATGTGTTCAGAATAGGCTGAAAATGAGTGTAAATTATGTTTTTTGAGGTTAATAATACTTTGGGATCAAAATTACCCCCAAATTCTATGATTTAAGCTGTTTTTTAGGGTTTTTTGAAAAAAACACCCGAATCCAAAACACACCCGAATCCGACAAAAAAAATTCGGTGAGGTTTTGCCAAAACGCGGTCGAACCCAAAACACGGCCGCGGAACCGAACCCAAAACCAAAACACAAAACCCGAAAAATTTCAGGCGCTCATCTCTAGTATACACTGCTGTTTACATTTGTCAAAAAAAATGCACACTGTGCCTTAAACTTCCTCTGACATGCTTGAATGCCCCTGACTTGTGAGACCTCAGACAGACAGCAGAAGCCCAGTAAATGCAATTCCTGGACCTGTGACATTTTCACTGACTATATAAGGTTATTACAGGATGGCTTCTTATGATAACACGTGTATTTTGAAAGACTGCTTCACAGAAACCTGACATCACCTATACTGCTTGTGCACATGGGGGAGGGGGACCCTGCCATCCTGTGTGTGTCCCTTATCCCTGTGCAAACCCCAGGTGTCTGCAGGGACATAACATGGGCAGTGTTCTCCCCACACTTTATTTCCTAGTCAGTCCATACCGTAAGATTCCCCTGCCATCTAGCACTGTAACGTGGTCAGTAAGTTGCATTGTGCTATTTCTATATGAAACATCAGTGCAGCGTGACTTTTGGACACATCAGACTGGAGGGCAGAGCATTTAGCTCCCACAGTATAAAGTAAAGGGCATGCAGTTAACGAGAGTAACAGACACCAGCAAACACACTGAATAGTGAAGAGAATGGACAGTTTCTACATGTTTGATACTGATCTTTTTGTATAACCAGCAAGTGTGGCAGTATCTGTGGCAGTATATGTGTATTATGGGCATTACTAATGTGGGGCATATGTGTAAGGTGCATTACTGTGTGGCATTATGTGTATTATGGGCATTACTAATGTGGGGCATATGTGTAAGGTTCATTTACTGTGTGGAATTATATGTATTATAATCATTACTGTGTGGCATTGTGCAGAGTTGAACTGGCCCACAGGGTAACCCCCCCGGTGGGCCCCACTACCTGAGCGTTGCAGGTACAGATGCAGAACTAGCGGCGGAGCTAGGGGGCACCACAAAATTTTGCCTTGGGCATCAAATTGGCTAGGGCCGGCTCTGCCCTTGCTTGCCGGGATGCAGGGTGATTTAGCAACTTGTCTGGTCCCGTGACCCCTGTGCAGGGCGGCTAGTGATCCTTGCTCAATGATAAAGGTAAGGTAGTTTTCCCTCAAAGGGGGCGTGGCCACGGGTCCGTGATTAGGCCACGCCCCCGGTCTTTCTAGTGCTCATGCTGTGTCCGGATTCCGGAAGGCTCAGTGTCTGGGGGAAATGGGGGAGAGTGGGAGGGCTGTGGGAACAGGGATTTTGTGTTGGAAAGGACAGGCTGGGGGTGTGCGTAGTGACTGGGATGAACAGGGTGAGAGTGTGTCTATGGTGACTGGAGGGGATAGGCTGTGGGTGGGGAGGGGGGGGGTGCTGGGTGGAACAGGCTTTGTGTGTATGTACAGTATGTATGTATGTATGTACTGTATGTGTGTGGTGTGTGTAGGGACAGGGGAAACAGGCTGTGTGTGTGTGTGTGTGTGTGTGTGTGTGTGTGTGTGTAGGGAGGCGAGGGGAGCAGACTTTGTGTGTCTGTGGTGACATGGGTATGTTGCTGGGATTAGTTGCGCGCATGAACTGGGCTGCTCACATTGGAAGCTATGCTCAGGCGCATGTCTGTGGACACTCGGTCCTTGAGGTCCTTGTGCATTTGGCTGCACTATGTGCACTGGGAGGGGCTTTGTTGTCGACGGAGTGTTGGCTGCAGGGGGGGGGGGGTATGTGGAGGGTCGCTGGTCTTCCAGCTCAGGGGATCCCGCCAGTGGCGGTTTTAGGTGCGGGTTAGCAGGGCGTTCGCCCAGGGCGCTTTGGCCTGAGGCTGCAGTTACCCCACCAGCGCCATCAGCACCCATCTGCTGACTGCACCGCAATACCCCCCACCACTTCCTGCTGCCGGCCAGCCGGCCCGTCCTGGCCACTTCACACTGCCCGCACCTCACCGCTGTCTCCTGCCGACTACCCCCCTCTCCTGGACGCTTCCTGCCGGCCACCTCCTGCCACTACTTACTCCCCTTCAGCTTCACGCTGGGCGGATGTATGAGGAGAGCATAGAGCCACGGGACCATAGGCGCCAAATGGTGAGTGACGGCTAGCTGGTGCAATTTGTATAATGGGCTACCTGGCGCAATGTGTATAAGGGGCAACCTGGCACAGTGTATAAGGGGCAACCTAGCACAGTGTATAAAAGGGGCTACCTGGCGCAGTTTGTATAACAGACTCTACCTGGTACAGTGTGTAAAAGAGGCTACCCGGCGCAGTTTGTATAACGGGCTCTAATTGGCACAGATTGTATAACGGCTCTACCTTACGCAGTGTGTATATCTGGCTTTACCTCGCGCAACATGTATTAAAGGGACTGGTGAAACGTGTATAAAAGGGGCTCTACCTGGCATAACGTGAATAAAAGGGGCTCTGTGAAGATGGCCCGGGAAGATCGTGACAGCTATCTGGCTGCTGTTTATTGCTAAGGGAAGCCGGGATAAATAGCAGCTGCACAGACAGAGGCATGCACCTCCAACCAACCGTAAGTTATACCACCTGTCAGCCGGCATATAACATCAGCAAGGCACCACAACACCACAAGCCCTCACTCAGACGTCTAGCTATTATCTCAAGGACAGTGCCATACAAGTGTTCCCCTAGTGAACTTCTACTTAGCGCTGGTGCTCCCCACACCCATATCTGTCTTCATACACTTCCCTCACACATCCACCCTGAGTACTGGCAAATATTTCATGTTGTATGTGTCGTACACATTACATTCTACACACTTCTATTAGACACTGGCCAGCACCTATATCACCATCCTTAATATGTTTTTAGATTGTTTTGATACTCACTTCTGGGCCAATACATTGATTGAACTGTATCGATTTATTACTAATAAAATATACCAGCGTATATATATATATATATATATATATATATATAGAGAGAGAGAGAGAGAGAGAGAAAGAGATAGAGCTATAGATATATATAGATATATATGGGATGTAGTTATGTGATCACCAGTCACAATAGCTCCCCCTGCATCCCGAAGCCTGACAATCCCGACAGTTGGCATGTCGACTAAAAGGGACTATTCCCACTCGTGGGTATCCACGACACCCATAGAGTGGAAATAGAACCTGTGGTGAGCGTAGCCGGGATCCCGGCCGCCGGTAACACATACCCAACCCTATTATGTAGAGAGAGATAGATAGATAGATAGATAGATAGATAGATAGATAGATAGATAGATAGATAGATAGATAGATAGATAGACCAATTTCAAGACCACCAACAATTACAGCAGCCGCTCTCAAGCCAAAAATAACCTGCAGTTAGTTACTTGTTGGCTTGAGACTGGCTGCTGTAATTATTGGCAGACTCAAGGGACAATGGGGGTCATTCCGAGTTGATCGCTCGCTGCAGATTTTTGCAGCGCAGCGATCAGGTAAAAAAACTGCAAAGCTGCGCATGCGCACGCGCGTCGTACGGGTACAAAGAGCATCGTTGCTGTGCAATGGATCTAGGGAAGAATTCATTCGCACAGCCAATCGCAAGGAGATTGACAGGAAGAGGGCGTTTATGGGTGGCAACTGACCGTTTTCTGGGAGTGGTAGGGAAAACGCAGGCGTGTCCGTGTTTTTGCAGGGCGGATGTTTGATGTCAATTCCGGCACCAAAAAGACTGAAGTGATCGCAAGCGCTGAGTAAGTCCAGAGCTACTCAGAAACTGCTCAAAATGTTTTTGCAGAGCTCGGCTGCAAGGTGTTCGCACACTTGCAAAGCGAAAATACACTCCCCCATGGGCGGCAACTATGCGTTTGTACGGCTGCTAAAAGTAACTAGCGAGCGATCAATGTGTGGCGGACCCTGCGTGACACAACCCCTAGTCACAATCCTGCTGTTGCTGGTCACTCCCACTGTGACGGTATACAATAGGCCCTTCATAAATTTCAGCTCCAGGCCCGTTTGGTCCTTAATCTGGCACTGGTCACTCTCATGCAGTGTCATCATAACCTATAGCAACAGATCGGACACTTGCATTCATTAGTCTGAATTGCACTACACCAGGTATAGGAGGATTTCACCCTCTGTATCAGACTAAGGGGGACATTTACTAAACAGTGATAAGAGAGGAGAAGTGAGCCAGTGGAGAAGTGGCCCCATCAACCAATCAGCAGCTCTGTATAATTTTATAGTATGCAAATTATAGATGTTACTTCAGTGCTGATTGGTTGCCATGGGCAACTATCCCACTGGCTCACTTCTCCGCTCTTATCACTGCTTAGTAAATGTCCCCCTAATTTACCATGTTTCATCGCCAAGTAGTACTACTTAGTTTTACACCCGATATAATGATAATTTAGTATTGCGGCTATTCGCAGCAATAAGAAATGATACATCGCCAGAATGTACTATTCTTCACATGCCAGGACAGGGTCCCTGCATGTGTAAAAAGTGAAATGACCGCAAACGTGCTCATGTGCAGCGGTCATTGTAATGGCTTTTCCTACACTTTTCGCTTTCTCAGGGGCTGTGGAAAAAAAACCTGCATTAAATCCTACTGTATGGAAAGTGATACCCCTTTCACACTGCATAAATAACCCAGTATATTGCCGGGTTATTACCGGGTCACGTGCAGTGTGAACTGGTTGCCGAGTCGATGCGACCTGCGACCCGTTCACACCACAGGCAGATGTGGCACTAGAGGGACAGGTGGTGCTTGGAGACGTCACCACACACCTAGCCCCTGAGGAAAACCGAAAACAGGTTGAAACAGCTGTCGGGCTGTGTCTGTGTGACTGTATATCACCATGCCGTTTTGACAAGGATTAAACTTTTCTATACCTTCCATCAGAACCGTGAGTGCTGGCTTGTTTGCTTTTTCTAGTGTGCTGGAAAAGTGAGTGTTCCTATTTTGTACTGCTGCCTTGCACCAAACATTGTTGAGTACTTAACTATAGGCTTTGAGTGCTGTCTTTTTCCTATATTATATATATATATATATATATATATAAAATCTTTCATGTCTTGGTACAGGTACTGTACAGCTTGGTGTGCTGGGGGACACCAGGGGTTAACCCCCAATGTATTTCATGCTCCAGTATACTGCAGAGTTGTAGCTATAAAAATGATAGGAAAAATACAAAGAACATATTAGAAATATCTTCTTTGTATTATTCTAAACATTTTTATTTTCAAAACTCTGGATTAAAAAGTCTATGGCAAGCATAGGCGTGCGCAGAACATTTTATTAGGGGGTGCACCATCGGAGGGGTGTGTTTAGCACCACCTGTTGGGCGTGTCTAGCACTGCCTATTGGCACTCAAAGCAATATAAACATATGCCCCCAGCAGTGCACCTTACTCAATAACCCCAGCAGTGCCAGATATACACTTGCCCCCAGCAGTGCCAGATACACACTTGCCCCCAGTGGTGCCAGATACACACATGCCCCCAGAGGTGCCAGATACACAAATGCCGCCAGCGGTGCCAGATACACAAATGCCCCCAGTGATGCCAGATACATAAATGCCCCAAGTGGTGCCAGATACATATGCCCCCAGTGGTGCCAGATACGTATGCCCCCAGTTGTGCCAGATACAAATGCCCCCAGTGGTGCCAGATACATAAATGCCCCCAGTGGTGCCAGATACATATGCCCCCAGTTGTGCCAGATACATATGCCCCCAGTGGTGCCAGATACATAAATGCCCCCAGTGGTACCAGATACATATGCCCCCAGTGGTGCCAGATACATATGCCCCCAGTTGTGCCAGATACATATGCCCCCAGTGGTGCCAGATACATAAATGCCCCCAGTTGTGCCAGATACATATGCCCCCAGTGGTGCCAGATACATATGCCCCCAGTGGTGCCAGATACATAAATGCCCCCAGTGGTGCCAGATACATATGCCCCCAGTGGTGCCAGATACATATGCCCCCAGTTGTGCCAGATACATATGCCCCCAGTGGTGTCAGATACATAAATGCCCCCAGTGGTGCCAGATACATATGCCTCCAGTGGTGCCAGATACATATGCCCCCAGTGGTGCCAGATACATAAATGCCCCCAGTGGTGCCAGATACATATGCCCCCAGTGGTGCCAGATACATATGCCCCCAGTTGTACCAGATACATATGCCCCCAGTAGTGCCAGATACATAAATGCCCCCAGTGGTGCCAGATACATATGCCCCCAGCGGTGCCAGATACATATGCCCCCAGTTGTGCCAGATACATATGCCCCCAGTGGTGCCAGATACATAAATGCCCCCAGTGGTGCCAGATACATATGCCCCCAGTGGTGCCAGATACATATGCCCCCAGTTGTGCCAGATACATATGCCCCCCGTGGTGCCAGATACATATGCCCCCAGTTGTGCCAGATACATAAATGCCCCCAGTGGTGCCAGATACATATGCCCCCAGTTGTACCAGATACATATGCCCCCAGTAGTGCCAGATACATAAATGCCCCCAGTGGTGCCAGATACATATGCCCCCAGCGGTGCCAGATACATATGCCCCCAGTTGTGCCAGATACATATGCCCCCAGTGGTGCCAGATACATAAATGCCCCCAGTGGTGCCAGATACATATGCCCCCAGTGGTGCCAGATACATATGCCCCCAGTTGTGCCAGATACATATGCCCCCCGTGGTGCCAGATACATATGCCCCCAGTTGTGCCAGATACATAAATGCCCCCAGTGGTGCCAGATACATATGCCCCCAGTTGTGCCAGATACATATGCCCCCAGTGGTGCCAGATACATATGCCCCCAGTGGTGCCAGATACATATGCCCCCAGTTGTGCCAGATACATATGCCCCCAGTGGTGCCAGATACATATGCCCCCAGTGGTGCCAGATACATATGCCCCCAGTGGTGCCAGATACATAAATGCCCCCAGTGGTGCCAGATACATATGCCCCCAGTGGTGCCAGATACATATGCCCCCAGTTGTGCCAGATACATATGCCCCCAGTGGTTCCAGATACATAAATGCCCCCAGTGGTGCCAGATACATATGCCCCCAGTGGTGCCAGATACATATGCCCCCAGTGGTGCCAGATACATATGCCCCCAGTGGTGCCAGATACATATGCCCCCAGTTGTGCCAGATACATATGCCCCCAGTGGTGCCAGATACATATGCCCCCAGTGGTGCCAGATACATAAATGCCCCCAGTGGTGCCAGATACATAAATGCCCCCAGTGGTGCCAGATACATATGCCCCCAGTGGTGCCAGATACATATGCCCCCAGTGGTGCCAGATACATAAATGCCCCCAGTGGTGCCAGATACATATGCCCCAAGTGGTGCCAGATACATATGCCCACAGTTGTGCCAGATACATATGCCCCCAGTGGTGCCAGATACATAAATGCCCCCAGTGGTGCCAGATACATAAATGCCCCCAGTGGTGCCAGATACATATGCCCCCAGTTGTGCCAGATACATAAATGCCCCCAGTGGTGCCAGATACATATGCCCCCAGTGGTGCCAGATACATATGCCCCCAGTGGTGCCAGATACATAAATGCCCCCAGTGGTGCCAGATACATATGCCCCCAGTTGTGCCAGATACATAAATGCCCCCAGTGGTGCCAGATACATATGCCCCCAGTTGTGCCAGATACATATGCCCCCAGTGGTGCCAGATACATAAATGCCCCCAGTGGTGCCAGATACATATGCCCCCAGTGGTGTCAGATACATATGCCCCCAGTGGTGCCAGATACATATGCCCCCAGTTGTGCCAGATACATATGCCCACCGTGGTGCCAGATACATAAATGCCCCCAGTGGTGCCAGATACATATGCCCCCAGTTGTGCCAAATACATAAATGCCCCCAGTGGTGCCAGATACATATGCCCCCAGTGGTGCCAGATACATATGCCCCTAGTGGTGCCAGATACATAAATGCCCCCAGTGGTGCCAGATACATATGCCCCCAGTGGTGCCAGATACATATGCCCCCAGTGATGCCAGATACATAAATGCCCCCAGTGGTGCCAGATACATATGCCCCCAGTGGTGCCAGATACATATGCCCCCAGTGGTGCCAGATACATATGCCCCCAGTTGTGCCAGATACATATGCCCCCCGTGGTGCCAGAAACATAAATGCCCCCAGTGGTGCCAGATACATATGCCCCCAGTTGTGCCAGATACATAAATGCCCCCAGTGGTGCCAGATACATATGCCCCCAGTGGTGCCAGATACATATGCCCCCAGTGGTGCCAGATACATAAATGCCCCCAGTGGTGCCAGATACATATGCCCCCAGTTGTGCCAGATACATATGCCCCCAGTAATGCCAGATACATAAATGCCCCCAGTGGTGCCAGATACATATGCCCCCAGTTGTGCCAGATACATAAATGCCCCCAGTGGTGCCAGATACATAAATGCCCCCAGTGGTGCCAGATACATATGCCCCCAGTGGTGTCAGATACATAAATGCCCCCAGTGGTGCCAGATACATATGCCCCCAGTTGTGCCAGATACATAAATGCCCCCAGTGGTGCCAGATACATAAATGCCCCCAGTAGTGCCAGATACATATGCCCCCAGTGGTGCCAGATACATATGCCCCCAGTTGTGCCAGATACATATGCCCCCGTGGTGCCAGATACATAAATGCCCCCAGTGGTGCCAGATACATATGCCCCCAGTTGTGCCAGATACATATGCCCCCAGTGGTGCCAGATACATAAATGCCCCCAGTGGTGCCAGATACATATGCCCCCAGTGGTGCCAGATACATATGCCCTCAGTGGTGCCAGATACATAAATGCCCCCAGTGGTGCCAGATACATATGCCCCAAGTGGTGCCAGATACATATGCCCCCAGTGGTGCCAGATACATAAATGCCCCCAGTGGTGCCAGATACATATGCCCCCAGTGGTGCCAGATACAAAAATGCCCCCAGTGGTGCCAGATACACAGAGCCGGCCCTAACCAATATGATGCCCTAGGCAAGATTTTGGCTGGTGCCCCCTAGCACCGCCGCTAGTTCTGAAGGAGATGCCTGGCATGAGTCAGCTGGCAGCTCTGCTAACGTCGGGCGCCTTTTGTTTATGAAAATGCATCTTATTTGCATTACTATGTGGCTGGGATGCACAAGCAGCTTCTGCTGATTAAAATGATATGCAGCATGCCTATATACTGTGTGCGACTGTGGCTGTATCTGCATACGAAATGCTACATTACAGTGATTTCCAGCAATACACTGCAACGTAGCATTTCTTATGCAGATACAGCCGCAGTCACACATAGAATATAGGCATGCCGCATATCATTTCTCTGACGTCCTAGTGGATGCTGGGAACTTCGTAAGGACCATGGGGAATAGCGGGCTCCGAAGGAGGCTGGGCACTCTAGAAAGATTTATGACTACCTGGTGTGCACTGGCTCCTCCCACTATGACCCTCGTCCAAGCCTCAGTTAGATTTTGTGCCCGGCCGAGGTTGGATGCACACTAGGGGCTCTCCTGAGCCTTTAGAAAGAAAGATAGAAATTAGTTTTTTTATTTTCAGTGAGACCTGCTGACAACAGGCTCACTGCAGCGAGGGACTAAGGGGAGAAGAAGCGAACCTGCCTGCTTGCAGCCAGCTTGGGCTTCTTAGGCTACTGGACACCATTAGCTCCAGAGGGATCGACCGCAGGCCCAGTCCTTGGTGTTCGGTCCCGGAGCCGCGCCGCCGTCCCCCTTACAGAGCCAGAAGCAAGAAGAGGTCCGGAAAATCGGCGGCAGAAGACATCAGTCTTCACCAAGGTAGCGCACAGCACTGCAGCTGTGCGCCATTGCTCCTCACACACACTTCACACTCCGGTCACTGAGGGTGCAGGGCGCTGGGGGGGGGGCGCCCTGAGAAGCAATAATAACACCTTGGCTGGCAAAAATACCACAATATATAGCCCCAGAGGCTATATATGTGAAATATACCCCTGCCAGAATATAGGAAAAAGCGGGAGAATAGTCCGCGGAAAAGGGGCGGAGCTATCTCCCTCAGCACACTGGCGCCATTTCTCCTTCACAGATCCGCTGGAAGGAAGCTCCCTGGCTCTCCCCTGCAGTCTACACTACAGAAAAGGGTAAAAAAAGAGAGGGGGGGCACTAAATTTAGGCGCAGTATACAATTATATTGAAAAAGCAGCTATAGGGGACATAACTCAGTTAGTCCCTGCATTATATAGCGCTCTGGTGTGTGCTGGCATACTCTCACTCTGTCCCCCCAAAGGGCTTTTGTGGGTCCTGTCCTCTGTTGGAGCATTCCCTGTGTGTGTGCGGTGTGTCGGTACGGCTGTGTCGACATGTTTGATGAGGATAATGATGTGGAGACGGAGCAGATGCCTTTAGAAGGGATGTCACCCCCTGCGGGGCAGACACCTGAGTGGTTGAGCTTATGGAAGGAAATGAGTGCACGTATAGACTCATTACATAAGAAATTTGACGACATGCCAAATGTGGGACAGCCGACTTCTCAGCTCGTGCCTGTCCAGGCATCGCGCAGGTCATCAGGGGCTCTAAAACGCCCGCTACCTCAGACCGCAGACCCAGATGTCGACACTGATACTGACACCAGTGTCGACGACGATGAGTCTAACCTGATGCCCACTAAGGCCATTCACTGCATGATTGAGGCAATGAAAGAGGTATTACACATTTCTGATATAACTACTAGAGATGAGCGGGTTCGGTTCCTCGGAATCCGAACCCGCCCGAACTTCATGTTTTTTTACACGGGTCCGAGCGACTCGGATCTTCCCGCCTTGCTCGGTTAACCCGAGCGCGCCCGAACGTCATCATGGCGCTGTCGGATTCTCGCGAGGCTCGGATTCTACCGCGAGACTCGGATTCTATATAAGGAGCCGCGCGTCGCCGCCATTTTCACACGTGCATTGAGATTGATAGGGAGAGGACGTGGCTGGCGTCCTCTCCATTTAGATTAGAAGAGAGAGAGTGAGATTGAGACAGAGACACTTGATTTACTGGAGCTTAGGAGTACTAGAGAGTGCAGAGTTTACTAGTGACTGACCACTGACCAGTGACCACCAGTGCAGTTTTATTTAATATAATCCGTTCTCTGCCTGAAAAAAACGATACACAGTGACTCAGTCACATACCATATCTGTGCTCAGCCCAGTGTGCTGCATCATCTATGTATAATATCTGACTGTGCTCACACAGCTTAATTGTGGGGGAGAGTGGGGAGCAGTTATAGGTTATAGCAGGAGCCAGGAGTACATACATATTATTAAAATTAAACAGTGCACACTTTTGCTGCAGGCAGGAGTGCCACTGCCAGTGTGACTGACCAGTGACCTGACCACACTGACCACCAGTATAGTATACTATATTGTGATTGCCTGAAAAAGTTAAACACTCGTCGTGTGACTTGTGTGGTGTTTTTTTTTTTATTCTATAAAAAACTCATTCTGCTGACAGACAGTGTCCAGCAGGTCCGTCATTATATAATATATACCTGTCCGGCTGCAGTAGTGATATATATATATTTTTTATATCATTATTTATCATCCAGTCGCAGCAGACACAGTACGGTAGTTCACGGCTGTAGCTACCTCTGTGTCGGCACTCGGCAGTCCATCCATAATTGTATACCACCTACCCGTGGTTTTTTTTTTCTTTCTTCTTTATACATACTACATCTCATTATCATCCAGTCTATATTAGCAGCAGACACAGTACAGTACGGTAGTCCACGGCTGTAGCTACCTCTGTGTCGGCACTCGGCAGTCCATCCATAATTGTATACCACCTACCCGTGGTTTTTTTTTCTTTCTTCTTTATACATACTACATCTCATTATCATCCAGTCTATATTAGCAGCAGACACAGTACAGTACGGTAGTCCACGGCTGTAGTTACCTCTGTGTCGGCACTCGGCAGTCCGTCCATAATTGTATACCACCTACCCGTGGTTTTTTTTTCTTTCTTCTTTATACATACATACTACATCTCATTATCAACCAGTCTATATTAGCAGCAGACACAGTACAGTACGGTAGTCCACGGCTGTAGCTACCTCTGTGTCGGCACTCGGCAGTCCATCCATAATTGTATACCACCTACCCGTGGTTTTTTTTTCTTTCTTCTTTATACATACTACATCTCATTATCATCCAGTCTATATTAGCAGCAGACACAGTACAGTACGGTAGTCCACGGCTGTAGCTACCTCTGTGTCGGCACTCGGCAGTCCGTCCATAATTGTATACCACCTACCCGTGGTTTTTTTTTCTTTCTTCTTTATACATACATACTACATCTCATTATCATCCAGTCTATATTAGCAGCAGACACAGTACAGTACGGTAGTCCACGGCTGTAGCTACCTCTGTGTCGGCACTTGGCAGTCCATCCATAATTGTATACCACCTACCCGTGGTTTTTTTTTCTTTCTTCTTTATACATACTACATCTCATTATCAACCAGTCTATATTAGCAGCAGACACAGTACAGTACGGTAGTCCACGGCTGTAGCTACCTCTGTGTCGGCACTCGGCAGTCCATCCATAATTGTATACCACCTACCCGTGGTTTTTTTTTCTTTCTTCTTTATACATACATACTACATCTCATTATCATCCAGTCTATATTAGCAGCAGACACAGTACAGTACGGTAGTCCACGGCTGTAGCTACCTCTGTGTCGGCACTCGGCAGTCCATTCATAATTGTATACTAGTATCCATCCATCTCCATTGTTTACCTGAGGTGCCTTTTAGTTGTGCCTATTAAAATATGGAGAACAAAAATGTTGAGGTTCCAAAATTAGGGAAAGATCAAGATCCACTTCCACCTCGTGCTGAAGCTGCTGCCACTAGTCATGGCCGAGACGATGAAATGCCAGCAACGTCGTCTGCCAAGGCCGATGCCCAATGTCATAGTACAGAGCATGTCAAATCCAAAACACCAAATATCAGTAAAAAAAGGACTCCAAAACCTAAAATAAAATTGTCGGAGGAGAAGCGTAAACTTGCCAATATGCCATTTACCACACGGAGTGGCAAGGAACGGCTGAGGCCCTGGCCTATGTTCATGGCTAGTGGTTCAGCTTCACATGAGGATGGAGGCACTCAGCCTCTCGCTAGAAAAATGAAAAGACTCAAGCTGGCAAAAGAAGTAGCACCGCAAAGAACTGTGCGTTCTTCGAAATCCCAAATCCACAAGGAGAGTCCAATTGTGTCGGTTGCGATGCCTGACCTTCCCAACACTGGACGTGAAGAGCATGCGCCTTCCACCATTTGCACGCCCCCTGCAAGTGCTGGAAGGAGCACCCGCAGTCCAGTTCCTGATAGTCAGATTGAAGATGTCAGTGTTGAAGTACACCAGGATGAGGAGGATATGGGTGTTGCTGGCGCTGGGGAGGAAATTGACCAGGAGGATTCTGATGGTGAGGTGGTTTGTTTAAGTCAGGCACCCGGGGAGACACCTGTTGTCCGTGGGAGGAATATGGCCGTTGACATGCCTGGTGAAAATACCCAAAAAATCAGCTCTTCGGTGTGGAACTATTTCAACAGAAATGCGGACAACAGGTGTCAAGCCGTGTGTTCCCTTTGTCAAGCTGTAATAAGTAGGGGTAAGGACGTTAACCACCTCGGAACATCCTCCCTTATACGTCACCTGCAGCGCATTCATAATAAGTCAGTGACAAGTTCAAAAACTTTGGGTGACAGCGGAAGCAGTCCACTGACCAGTAAATCCCTTCCTCTTGTAACCAAGCTCACGCAAACCACCCCACCAACTCCCTCAGTGTCAATTTCCTCCTTCCCCAGGAATGCCAATAGTCCTGCAGGCCATGTCACTGGCAATTCTGACGAGTCCTCTCCTGCCTGGGATTCCTCCGATGCATCCTTGCGTGTAACGCCTACTGCTGCTGGCGCTGCTGTTGTTGCTGCTGGGAGTCGATGGTCATCCCAGAGGGGAAGTCGTAAGCCCACTTGTACTACTTCCAGTAAGCAATTGACTGTTCAACAGTCCTTTGCGAGGAAGATGAAATATCACAGCAGTCATCCTGCTGCAAAGCGGATAACTGAGGCCTTGACAACTATGTTGGTGTTAGACGTGCGTCCGGTATCCGCCGTTAGTTCACAGGGAACTAGACAATTTATTGAGGCAGTGTGCCCACGTTACCAAATACCATCTAGGTTCCACTTCTCTAGGCAGGCGATACCGAAAATGTACACGGACCTCAGAAAAAGACTCACCAGTGTCCTAAAAAATGCAGCTGGACCCAATGTCCACTTAACCACGGACATGTGGACAAGTGGAGCAGGGCAGGGTCAGGACTATATGACTGTGACAGCCCACTGGGTAGATGTATGGACTCCCGCCGCAAGAACAGCAGCGGCGGCACCAGTAGCAGCATCTCGCAAACGCCAACTCTTTCCTAGGCAGGCTACGCTTTGTATCACCGCTTTCCAGAATACGCACACAGCTGAAAACCTCTTACGGCAACTGAGGAAGATCATCGCGGAATGGCTTACCCCAATTGGACTCTCCTGTGGATTTGTGGCATCGGACAACGCCAGCAATATTGTGTGTGCATTAAATATGGGCAAATTCCAGCACGTCCCATGTTTTGCACATACCTTGAATTTGGTGGTGCAGAATTTTTTAAAAAACGACAGGGGCGTGCAAGAGATGCTGTCGGTGGCCAGAAGAATTGCGGGACACTTTCGGCGTACAGGCACCACGTACAGAAGACTGGAGCACCACCAAAAACTACTGAACCTGCCCTGCCATCATCTGAAGCAAGAAGTGGTAACGAGGTGGAATTCAACCCTCTATATGCTTCAGAGGTTGGAGGAGCAGCAAAAGGCCATTCAAGCCTATACAATTGAGCACGATATAGGAGGTGGAATGCACCTGTCTCAAGCGCAGTGGAGAATGATTTCAACGTTGTGCAAGGTTCTGATGCCCTTTGAACTTGCCACACGTGAAGTCAGTTCAGACACTGCCAGCCTGAGTCAGGTCATTCCCCTCATCAGGCTTTTGCAGAAGAAGCTGGAGACATTGAAGGAGGAGCTAACACGGAGCGATTCCGCTAGGCATGTGGGACTTGTGGATGGAGCCCTTAATTCGCTTAACAAGGATTCACGGGTGGTCAATCTGTTGAAATCAGAGCACTACATTTTGGCCACCGTGCTCGATCCTAGATTTAAAGCCTACCTTGGATCTCTCTTTCCGGCAGACACAAGTCTGCTGGGGTTGAAAGACCTACTGGTGAGAAAATTGTCAAGTCAAGCGGAACGCGACCTGTCAACATCTCCTCCTTCACATTCTCCCGCAACTGGGGGTGCGAGGAAAAGGCTCAGAATTCCGAGCCCACCCGCTGGCGGTGATGCAGGGCAGTCTGGAGCGACTGCTGATGCTGACATCTGGTCCGGACTGAAGGACCTGACAACGATTACGGACATGTCGTCTACTGTCACTGCATATGATTCTCTCAACATTGAAAGAATGGTGGAGGATTATATGAGTGACCGCATCCAAGTAGGCACGTCACACAGTCCGTACTTATACTGGCAGGAAAAAGAGGCAATTTGGAGGCCCTTGCACAAACTGGCTTTATTCTACCTAAGTTGCCCTCCCACAAGTGTGTACTCCGAAAGAGTGTTTAGTGCCGCCGCTCACCTTGTCAGCAATCGGCGTACGAGGTTACATCCAGAAAATGTGGAGAAGATGATGTTCATTAAAATGAATTATAATCAATTCCTCCGCGGAGACATTGACCAGCAGCAATTGCCTCCACAAAGTACACAGGGAGCTGAGATGGTGGATTCCAGTGGGGACGAATTGATAATCTGTGAGGAGGGGGATGTACACGGTGATATATCGGAGGATGATGATGAGGTGGACATCTTGCCTCTGTAGAGCCAGTTTGTGCAAGGAGAGATTAATTGCTTCTTTTTTGGGGGGGGTCCAAACCAACCCGTCATATCAGTCACAGTCGTGTGGCAGACCCTGTCACTGAAATGATGGGTTGGTTAAAGTGTGCATGTCCTGTTTATACAACATAAGGGTGGGTGGGAGGGCCCAAGGACAATTCCATCTTGCACCTCTTTTTTCTTTTATTTTTCTTTGCGTCATGTGCTGTTTGGGGAGGGTTTTTTGGAAGGGCCATCCTGCGTGACACTGCAGTGCCACTCCTAGATGGGCCCGGTGTTTGTGTCGGCCACTAGGGTCGCTTATCTTACTCACACAGTCAGCTACCTCATTGCGCCTCTTTTTTTCTTTGCGTCATGTGCTGTTTGGGGAGGGTTTTTTGGAAGGGACATCCTGCGTGACACTGCAGTGACACTCCTAGATGGGCCCGGTGTTTGTGTCGGCCACTAGGGTCGCTTATCTTACTCACACAGTCAGCTACCTCATTGCGCCTCTTTTTTTCTTTGCGTCATGTGCTGTTTGGGGAGGGTTTTTTGGAAGGGACATCCTGCGTGACACTGCAGTGCCACTCCTAGATGGGCCCGGTGTTTGTGTCGGCCACTAGGGTCGCTTATCTTACTCACACAGTCAGCTACCTCATTGTGCCTCTTTTTTTCTTTGCGTCATGTGCTGTTTGGGGAGGGTTTTTTGGAAGGGACATCCTGCGTGACACTGCAGTGCCACTCCTAGATGGGCCCGGTGTTTGTGTCGGCCACTAGGGTCGCTTATCTTACTCACACAGCGACCTCGGTGCAAATTTTAGGACTAAAAATAATATTGTGAGGTGTGAGGTGTTCAGAATAGACTGAAAATGAGTGGAAATTATGGTTTTTGAGGTTAATAATACTTTGGGATCAAAATGACCCCCAAATTCTATGATTTAAGTTGTTTTTTAGGGTTTTTTGAAAAAAACACCCGAATCCAAAACACACCCGAATCCGACAAAAAAATTCGGTGAGGTTTTGCCAAAACGCGGTCGAACCCAAAACACGGCCGCGGAACCGAACCCAAAACCAAAACACAAAACCCGAAAAATTTCAGGCGCTCATCTCTAATAACTACAGGTACTACTAAAAAGGGTATTATGTTTGGGGAGAAAAAACTACCTGTAGTTTTTCCCCCATCAGATGAATTAAATGAAGTGTGTGAAGAAGCGTGGGCTTTCCCTGATAAAAAATTGGTAATTCCTAAGAAGGTACTAATGGCGTTCCCTTTCCCGCCAGAGGATAGGTCACGTTGGGAAACACCTCCTAGGGTGGATAAAGCGCTCACACGTTTGTCTAAAAAGGTGGCACTACCATCTCCGGATACGGCCGCCCTCAAGGAACCTGCTGATAGAAAGCAGGAGGCGATCCTGAAGTCTGTATATACACACTCAGGCATTATACTTAGGCCAGCTATTGCGTCAGCTTGGATGTGCAGTGCTGCCGCTGCGTGGTCAGATAAACTGTCAGAAAATATTGACACATTAGACAGAGACACGATCCTGCTAACCATAGACCATATCAAAGAGTCTTATATATGAGAGATGCACAGAGGGAAATCTGCCGACTGGCATCTAAAGTAAGTGCATTGTCCATTTCTGCTAGGAGAGGCTTATGGACTCGCCAGTGGACAGGAGATGCAGATTCTAAAAGGCACATGGAAGTTTTGCCATATAAGGGTGAGGAATTATTTGGGGATAGTCTCTCGGACCTAGTTTCCACAGCAACGTCTGGGAAGTCAGCATTTTTTCCCCATGTCCCCTCACAGCCTAAGAAGGCGCCGTTTTATCAGGTTCAGTCCTTTCGGACCCAGAAAAACAGGCGTGGAAAAGGCGGGTCCTTTCTGTCCAGAGGCAGAGGTAGGGGAAAAAGGCTGCAACAAACAGCAGGTTCCCAGGAGCAAAAGTCCTCCCCCGCTTCTTCTTCCAAGTCCGCCGCATGACGGTGGGGCTCCACAGGCGGAGCCAGGTACGGTGGGGGGCCGCCTCAAGAATTTCAGCGATCAGTGGGCTCGCTCACAGGTGGATCCCTGGATCCTTCAAATAGTATCTCAGGGGTACAAACTGGAATTCGAGGCGTCTCCACCCCACCGGTTCCTAAAATCTGCCTTGCCGATTGCTCCCTCAGACAGGGAGGCGGTGATAGCGGCAATTCACAAGCTGTATTCCCAGCAGGTGATAATCAAGGTACCCCTACTTCAACAAGGCCGGGGTTACTATTCCACACTATTTGTGGTACCGAAACCGGACGGTTCGGTGAGACCCATTTTAAATTTGAAATCCTTGAACACATACATAAAACAATTCAAGTTCAAGATGGAATCGCTCAGGGCGGTTATTGCAAGCCTGGACGAGGGGGATTACATGGTATCCCTGGACATCAAGGATGCTTACTTGCATGTCCCCATTTACCTTCCTCACCAGGAGTACCTCAGATTTGTGGTACAGGATTGCCATTACCAATTCCAGACGCTGCCGTTTGGACTGTCCACGGCACCGAGGGTATTTACCAAGGTTATGGCGGAAATGATGATACTCCTTCGAAAAAAGGGAGTTTTAATTATCCCGTACTTGGACGATCTCCTAATAAAAGCGAGGTCCAAGGAACAGTTGTTGGTGGGAGTAGCACTATCTCAGTAGCACATATGCCCCCAGTGGTGCCAGATACATATGCCCCCAGTGGTGCCAGATACATAAATGCCCCCAGTGGTGCCAGATACATATGCCCCCAGTTGTGCCAGATACATATGCTCCCAGTGGTGCCAGATACATAAATGCCCCCAGTGGTGCCAGATACATATGCCCCCAGTGGTGCCAGATACATAAATGCCCCCAGTGGTGCCAGATACATATGCCCCCAGTGGTGCCAGATACATATGCCCCCAGTGGTGCCAGATACATAAATGCCCCCAGTGGTGCCAGATACATATGCCCCCATTTGTGCTCACCCTCCTCTTTTACCAGTGCCGCCAATTTCTGTCTCTGCCGCTGAGGGGAGGAGAATGCAGCACGCATCTCTCCTGTGCCTCACTTCACTGAGTCCCTGGCAGTCTCCAGCGGCCATTTGAAATATGAGCTCACGGGCCGGCAGCTAATCAAGAGACGGTCCGCGAGCTCTGTTTGTCTGACAGCCAAGAGACATTGTAAATGACTGCCAGAGACGGGGACACACAGTGAGGGGCAAGAGAGACGTGCGCAGCACTCTCCTCCCTTCAAGTTCAGCATCAGACTGAGATGGGAATCGGCGGCGGCAGCAGCAGCAGGCATGCTCATGTGTGCGGGGGGTGTCGGACATTAGAGGGTGCCTGTGCGCACCAGGCACCCCCTGTGCGCACACCTTTGATGGCAAGTGATACAGTGCCTCCCCTGCGTACCTTTTCCGCACATCTATGATCAATACTCACGAAATGTGTGTGTGTGTGTGTGTGTGTGTGTGTGTGTGTGTGTGTGTGTGTGTGTGTGAGGGGGATGTATCAAACCTTTGAGGGAGATAAAGTGGAGACGTTGCCAATAGCAACCGATCAGCATTTAGCTATCATCTATCTAGCACAGTCTATAAAATTACATTCACAAACTGATTGGTTGCTACAGACTTCTCTTTATCTCTCATTAAAGAGATTACACAGGACTACTGTTTCAGCATGTACAGTTTTCCTTGACGATTTGGCCTCTTAGGAACAAAATATTTTTGTGCTTTCTGTAGTTTCTGTAGCAGGTTTTTGTTGTAGAACATCACAACCTACTTCTCCTCCCCAAAGCAATGTGGAACTCAGTCGGAACACCAGTTTGCCTCCCTACTCCTTGATGGCATGAAATGTGCTTCACTTCCTTCTATAGAACTGATCGCTGTGCTGCAAATTACACTGTCCTGCGATCAGATAGTCACCGCCCAGGGGGAGTGAAAATTTGCCCCGTGCAAGTGTGCGATTGCATGTGTACGCTGCGTGAAAATTCCCCTCTGTTAGCGGACAGCTGCAAAACCGTTCGCATTACACTCACCATCAAATGTTTTTCCCATTCTATGCAGTGTGTGCAGTCTGTGCGTAACTCAATACTTACTCCTACAGTGCGATACAAACAGGCCGATCAGGGCCGGAGCTGACGTCACACACCCGCCCTGAAAACGCTTGGCCAAGGCCAAGCCTGAGATTTTCCAGACATTCCCGGAAAATGGCCACTTACCACCCACAAACAGCTTCTTCCTGTCAATCACCTTGCAAATGCCCGTGCAATCGAAATTTTTTTGCACCATCCTGTCGCTGTTTGGCGACGTGCATGCGTATACGCAGTAGTTCAATAATCGCCCGCGGTGCAAAAACGCACAGCAGCGATCAGGTCTGAATCGGGCCCTATATCTGTAATTTTCAAAACTTTGTAAAGGCCAGTACTCACTGGCAGATGTGGCGAGAGATGTGTGCTGAGCGAGCGGGGGGGACCGAGGGGGCCGCTCGTTTTACCTAGCGGGTGAAGTGAGCGACCCGCGAGATTGGCCTGCATGTAGGCCAACCTAGCACCAGCGATAGCGATGCGCGGGGCTGCGCATTGCTATCGCTGTAGGGGGTACACAAGGAGAGATCACTGCTTAATATCTAGGCAAACTAGTCAGATTGCTTAGATTTTAAGCAGCAGTCACTCCGTGAGTACCCCCCCAGTAGCGGATCTTGCCAAGCAGGACTTTTGCCCGGGGCGCCGCCTTCCGGAGGGCGCCACAGCATGGCAAGATCCGCTACTGTGCCCCCCGCTGCTGTGCTCACGCTGGTCCCCCGCTGTGAAGGGAACCAGACGCTACGCGTCTAGTTTCCCTTCGTGGAGGGGACCTTTGCTATGCGGTGCGCGATGACGTCATCACGCACCACACAGCACTGTGGCACGGACGCTAGGGGTCATAATTGACCTCTAGTGTCTATGCTGATCCGAGGAGAGGAGCGGCGCCGGCGGAGGTCTGCAGCGGTCTGGAATCAGGAGCGGGGATAGTAAGTATACTTTTTTTTTTCTCTTTCAGCGACGCTACATGGGGCACAAATAGGGGCGTGGATTCATACGGGGGCGTGGTCAGTTACGCCCCCATCGGTTTTGGCCGGGGCGCCACAAGGGCAAGAACCGGCCCTGTACCCCCCCTTAAGTCTAATATGCAAACTTTAATCAATGAATCTTTTCTTATGTAAGCACTTGTTTGCTTCCTTTGTACTATGGAATTAGTGCAGCCAGTGACTGCTTTATTCAGTAATTCCTATCTCTGTGACACTTCTCCACTACGGTAGCACAAGGAGTGCAGCCTACAAGTGACTGTCTGGCTTTTCACAACACATTACATCACATTTCCAACGACTGACAATATGCTTTCAGAAATCACTTGACTAGAATATAAACCACACGTCTGCTTGAATTTAGGATATAAGGAGATCGCTGACTGAAGTTTAATATTACTCAGTAGAACTTGCCATGAAAGTGCCAAGGCTGGATGCATGCATTTAAATACTGGCATACGTCCTGCAAAGCACATTTCCATACACAGCCGACATTTATCAAACGGTGATAGAAATCACATCATTAATCACACTGGAGCAATCACTATCTAGAAACCCCTCCATCTGATAAATGGGTTCGACGCAACTTGGAAAGTCTTCCCAATAAAGATGCTTGCTACCCGATACAATTTATTATAAAGCAGATTTAATAATAACCCTTTCAGACTAGTGATGTGCACCGGACATTTTTCGGGTTTAGTGTTTTGGTTTTGGATTCGGTTCCGCGGCCGTGTTTTGGATTCGGACGCGTTTTGGCAAAACCTCCCTGAAAATTATTGTCGGATTCGGGTGTGTTTTGGATTCGGGTGTTTTTTTACAAAAAACCCTCAAAAACAGCTTAAATCATAGAATTTGGGGGTCATTTTGATCCCATAGTATTTTATTAACCTCAATAACCATAGTTTCCACTCATTCCAGTCTATTCTGAACACCTCACACCTCACAGTATTATTTTTAGTCCTAAAATTTGCACAGAGGTCGCTGGATGACTAAGCTAAGCGACCCAAGTGGCCGACACAAACACCTGGCCCATCTAGGAGTGGCACTGCAGTGTCAGACAGGATGGCCGATTTAAAAAATAGTCCCCAAACAGCACATGATGCAAAGAAAAAAAGAGGTGCACCAAGGTCGCTGGATGGCTAAGCTAAGCGACCCAAGTGGCCGACACAAACACCTGGCCCATCTAGGAGTGGCACTGCAGTGTCAGACAGGATGGCCGATTAAAAAAAATAGTCCCCAAACAGCACATGATGCAAAGAAAAAAAGAGGTGCACCAAGGTCGCTGGATGGCTAAGCTAAGCGACCCAAGTGGCCGACACAAACACCTGGCCCATCTAGGAGTGGCACTGCAGTGTCAGACAGGATGGCCGATTTAAAAAATAGTCCCCAAACAGCACATGATGCAAAGAAAAAAAGAGGTGCACCAAGGTCACTGGATGGCTAAGCTAAGCGACCCAAGTGGCCGACACAAACACCTGGCCCACCTAGGAGTGGCACTGCAGTTTTCTAGCTAGAGGATGTGTGCTTCCATCCTCATGTGAATCTGAACCACTAGCCATGAACATAGGCCAGGGCCTCAGCCGTTCCTTGCCACTCCGTGTCGTAAATGGCATATTGGCAAGTTTACACTTCTCATCAGATGCTTTTAATTTTGATTTTTGGGTCATTTTACTGAACTTTTGTAGTATACTTGACGACACAGAGGTAGAGCAATAGACTACTGTACCGTACTGCTATATATATACTGGTGGTCAGCAAAATTCTACACTGTCCTCCTACTATATAATACTGGGCACAACTAAAATGCAGCACAGGTATGGATGGATAGTATACTTGACGACACAGAGGTAGGTAGAGCAGTGGACTACTGTACCATACTGCTATATATATACTGGTGGTCAGCAAAATTCTGCACTGTCCTCCTACTATATAATACTGGGCACAACTAAAATGCAGCACAGGTATGGATGGATAGTATACTTGACGACACAGAGGTAGGTAGAGCAGTGGACTACTGTACCGTACTGCTATATATATATATATATATACTGGTGGTCAGCAAAATTCTGCACTGTCCTCCTACTATATAATACTGCGCACAACTAAAATGATGCACAGGTATGGCTGGATAGTATACTTGACGACACAGAGGTAGGTAGAGCAGTGGACTACTGTACCGTACTGCTATATATATACTGGTGGTCAGCAAAATTCTGCACTGTCCTCCTACTATGTAATACTGGGCACAACTAAAATGCAGCACAGGTATGGATGGATAGTATACTTGATGACACAGAGGTAGGTAGAGCAGTGTACTACTGTACCGTACTGCTATATATATACTGGTGGTCAGCAAAATTCTGCACTGTCCTACTATATAATACTGCGCACAACTAAAATGATGCACAGGTATGGATGGATAGTATACTTGACGACACAGAGGTAGGTACAGCAGTGGACTACTGTACCGTACTGCTATATATATACTGGTGGTCAGCAAAATTCTGCACTGTCCTCCTACTATATAATACTGCGCACAACTAAAATGCAGCACAGGTATGGATGGATAGTATACTTGACGACACAGAGGTAGGTAGAGCAGTGGACTACTGTACCGTACTGCTATATAATACTGGTGGTCAGCAAAATTCTGCACTGTCCTCCTACTATATACTACATTGCAGCACAGATATGGAGCGTTTTTCAGGCAGAGAACATAGATATTTTCAGCACACTGAGCACAGATATTTGCAGCACACTGAACACAGAAACTGAGAGAACGCTGCACGTCCTCTCCCTATCATCTCCAATGCACAAGTGAAAATGGCGGCGACGCGCGGCTCCTTATATAGAATACGAATCTCGCGAGAATCCGACAGCGGGATGATGACGTTCGGGCGCGCTCGGGCTAACCGAGCAAGGCGGGAGGATCCGAGGCTGCCTCGGAACCGTGTAAAATGGGTGAAGTTCGGGGGGGTTCAGATTTCGAGGAACCGAACCCGCTCATCACTAGTACAAGTGTTACACTTCAAACTGATAAGTGTAATCTAGCAGCATTGTCACTTCCAGTTGTTGTAATTATGTGAATTAAATGCACATTTTGAGCAGGGCCGGTTCTAGACCTAGTGGCGCCCAGGGCGAAGGTTTCCTTTGGCGCCCCCCCCCCCCCCCCGCACACACACACACACACACGTAAAACAGGGTTATTGCGCGTCAAAAATAGGGGCATGCTTCATGGGGAAGGGGTGTGGTCACAGTTATGGCCCCAGTAGTTGTGCCCCCAGTACTGTGCTCCCTGTAGCTGTGCCCACAGTACTGTGCCCCATGTAGCTGTGCCCCCAGCAGTTGTGCCCCCAGTACTGTGCCCCCTGTAGCTGTGCCGCTAGCAGCGCCGCTTACCAAAAAAAAGAAAAAAATACTCACCATCCCCACTCCTGCCTCCCGGCCGCTGTCGTCCTCCGTCTCCGGCCGCCGGCGCTGCTCCTCGGATCTATGGGAGAGACGTCGTGACGTCTCTCCCATAGCACCGCATAGACACTAGTGGTCAATTATGACCTCTAGCGTCTATGGCCGCTCCCACAATGCCGTGCGGTGCGTGATGACATAATCGTGCACCAGCAACTGACTTTGTAGTAGTACCAGTAGCGGATCTTTCCACTGCGGCGGCGCCCTCGGGAAAAAATCCTGCTTGCCCGTGGCATGATCCGCTACTGTTTTTGAGCAAGAAAGATGCTCCATGCGGCCGTGTCACACATGACCTAGTGCGCTGGGGGGGGGGGGGGGGGGGGGCTGTTTGGTGCAATTGAAGCCACAGGTTGACAAGGTGCAAATGGGTTTGGAATGAGATGTCTTTTAAGAGAGAAATGTAAAATAATAAATGAATGTAGGGCATTCTAACTTATTCTAACATAAAGGGCGAGTTGCAAGTGAAAAAATGCGAACAAGCCTCCGAAAATGCAGTTTCCAGAGGTTTGCCCGCTTACCGCATATGCACCAAGCCCCAGAATGTGATAGATTCCGGGGCTTGGATGCGGTGGCCAATGCCATCTGCAGATGGCGTTGTCCAATAGAAGCCTATGAGCTTCTGTTTCGCTGCCCCTTCTGAGAGGATCCAACCGGATCCCCCCAGCACCCACCATGGCACGCGTGTCACTCGATGCATGCAAAGATAGGACTCTGGGTCCTAAACCCAGAAGTCCTATCATCAGAAAGGACAGCTCTTACCGCTAGAGATGTCCTTTTTGATTTTCTTCATGCATACGGCATTAGAAATACATTGGGGATTTCCTAGAGTGACCATATTATCCTTTTTACCTGGGACGCTCATGGAATACACAGGTTCTGTGGCTGGCTGACTTCAAGTGTACATTTCAGCTGGTTTTAATCAGCCACAGAACCTGTGTAATCAATAAGCGTCCCAGGTAAAAGGGATAATATGGTCACTCTAGAACCCCCGGTCTCCCCCAGCACACTGAGCATATGGCATTAGTAAATGCAGGTATGCATGCTGAAAGTGGCGGGATGCATTGCAAGCAAAATGCGATGCATGCTGCATCCCACCCATTATCTGTTTATGAATATCCATTATTGAGACCCCAGGGCCAATATTTACTAAGAATTCGAGTTTGTCCGATTTGTGGGTTTTTTTCTAAGTCCCAATCCAGGAATTCACTAAGCACCAATCTCGGCAGTGTTTGGACTATTCGTAATGGTTTGATTGGCAAAGTTCCGAAATACAAATGAATAGACCATCGGTCAAACGCGGCTGTTATTTCATACAATACGGGCATTCACTATTCATTCGTATTTGGGTGTTAGTTTCTGAGTGTTCAAGTGCGGGTCTGTTTTTTTTCGATTTGTTAAAAAAAGCAGCAAAAAAATAGACCTGCTTTTTCCAGTCGAGTTTGGATAACCATGCACGGATCAGTGAGATCTGTGCATGGTTATCTATGGGAAAGGGTCTGTTTAGTGTAAAAACTGGAAAAAAAATTGTGTGGGGTCCCCCCTCCTAAGCATAACCAGCCTCGGGCTCTTTGAGCCGGTCCTGGTTGAAAAAATATGGGGGGAAAAATGACAGGGGTTCCCCCATATTTAATCAACCAGCACCGGGCTCTGTGCCTGGTCCTGGTTCCAAAAATATGGGGGACAAAAAGCGTAGGGGTCCCCCGTATTTTTGAAACCAGCACCGGGCTCCACTAGCCAGGTACATAATGCCACAGCCGGGGGACACTTTTATACTGGTCCCTGCGGCCCTGGCATTACATACCCAACTAGTCACCCCTGGCCGGGGTACCCTGGAGGAGTGGGAACCCCTTAAATCAAGGGGTTCCCCCCCTTCAGCCACCCAAGGGCCAGGGGTGAAGCCCGAGGCTGTCCCCCCCATCCAAGGGCGGCGGATGGGGGGCTGATAGCCTTTTGTAAAAATGTGAATATTGTTTTTAGTAGCAGTACTACAAGTCCCAGCAAGCCTCCCCCGCAAGCTGGTACTTGGAGAACCACAAGTACCAGCATGTGGTGGAAAACCGGGCCCGCTGGTACCTGTAGTACTACTACTAAAAAAATACCCCCAAAAAAACAGGACACACACACCGTGAAAGTGTAATTTTATTACATACATGCACACCTCCAAACATACATACTTACCTATGTTCACACGAGGCTCTGTCCTCTTGTCCCTGTAGAATCCTTGGGGTACCTGTGAAAAAAATTATACTCACATAATCCAGTGTAGAATCAGACCTTTGTATAATCCACGTACTTGGCAAAATAATAAAACGGAAACCCGACCACGCACTGAAAGGGGTCCCATGTTTACACATGGGACCCCTTTCCCCGACTGCCAGGACCCCCCCTGACTCCTGTCAAAGAGGGTCCCTTCAGCCAATCAGTGAGCGCCACATCGTGGCACTCTCCTGATTGGCTGTGTGCTCCTGTAGTGTCTGTCAGACTGCACACGGCAGAGATACAATGTAGCGCCTATGCGCTCCATTGTAGCCAATGGTGGGAACTTTGCGGTCAGCGGTTGACCGAAAGTAACCTCACCGCTGACCGCAAAGTTCCGACGTGGCGCTCCCTGATTGGCTGAAGGGACCCTCTTTGACAGGAGTCAGGGGGGGTCCTGGCAGTCGGGTAAAGGGGTCCCATGTGTAAACATGGGACCCCTTTCAGTGCGTGGTCGGGTTTCCGTTTTATTATTTTGCCAAGTACGTGGATTATACAAAGGTCTGATTCTACACTGGATTATGTGAGTATAATTTTTTTCACAGGTACCCCAAGGATTCTACAGGGACAAGAGGACAGAGCCTCGTGTGAACATAGGTAAGTATGTATGTTTGGAGGTGTGCATGTATGTAATAAAATTATACTTTCACGGTGTGTGTGTGTCCTGTTTTTTTGGGGGTATTTTTTTCGTAGTAGTACTACAGGTACCAGCGGGCCCGGTTTTCCACCGCATGCTGGTACTTGTGGTTCTCCAAGTACCAGCTTGCGGGGGAGGCTTGCTGGGACTTGTAGTACTGCTACTAAAAACAATATTCACATTTTTACAAAAGGCTATCAGCCCCCCATCCGCCGCCCTTGGATGGGGGGACAGCCTCGGGCTTCACCCCTGGCCCTTGGGTGGCTAGAGGGGGGGGACCCCTTGATTTAAGGGGTTCCCACTCCTCCAGGGTACCCCGGCCAGGGGTGACTAGTTGGGTAAGTAATGCCAGGGCCGCAGGGACCAGTATAAAAGTGTCCCCCGGCTGTGGCATTATGTACCTGGCTAGTGGAGCCCGGTGCTGGTTTCAAAAATATGGGGGACCCCTACGCTTTTTGTCCCCCGTATTTTTGGAACCAGGACCAGGCGCAGAGCCCGGTGCTGGTTGATTAAATATGGGGGAACCCCTGTAATTTTTTCCCCAAAGTTTTTTCAACCAGGACCGGCTCAAAGAGCCCGAGGCTGGTTGTGCTTAGGATGGGGGACCCCACGCAATTTTTTTCAGATTTTTTAAGACTTTAAACAACTTTTTAAGGTACACAATGAAGCCCTGCACGGATCTCACAGATCCGGCCGGGATTCCTTGTGTTTTGTCATGCAGTGTTTTACTCATCACTCCCGTAAAACATTGCCTGATATTACGAATCACATCGACATCGGAAAAAACGAATGTGCAAAACTCGGCAGCTTAGTGAATGATCATATCAGGATTCAAAAAGTTGCAGTAAAATGCACCTGATACCATTCGAGTTCAAACACCCTTCAAAACGGCCAAAACACGAATCTTTGTAAATATACCCCCAGATCTCCAAATGGGCATTCAGACAGGGGCATTAAAGATGGCAGCCTCTGTTTGCCAAGTATGATCAAGTTGGTCCCAATACTGCTATGCAATGCTCAAAATCAAATCTTTGTGGAGATTTATCAAACCTTCTAAAGGTTACAAGTGGAGGTGTTTACCATAGCAAATGATCACATTCTAGCTATAACTTATTTAAGTACATTCTATAAAATACAGTTAAAATGTACCATCTGATTGGTTGCTATGGGTAAAATCCCATTGTGTCCTGTTTAGAAGGCTTGATAAATCTTGCTCATTGTGTCTTCTTTTCCAAAAGTGATTGGATGGCTCCTCTGCATCAGAGTTGGAGTCCGTTGATGACATGATGCTGACTAGAGGGAAGATGTATTAATCATTATAAAGAGATAAAGTGGAGATAAATCAGGTTCTATAGGAACTGTCATTTGAAAAACAAAGGGATTGATGTACCAAGGAGTGAAAAGAACATAGAAGTGGTTTAATGGGGAAGTTGCCCATAGCAACCAATCAGCTACAACCTATCATTTTATAGCATGCTATTGATAAATGCTTGATACCTCTCAGCTACTTGGTTGCTTTGGGCAACTGCTCCACTGGTCCACTTTTCCACTCTTTTTTTACTGCTTGATACATTAGCCTCTAAGCTAGATAAATGACAGAATCTGATTGGGAAACTTCTCCATTATATCTGTCTCCAAGACTTGATACATTTCTCCCTAGTGGTGTGGAAATCCAAGCTCAGCAGCCAGTTTGCACTACAGTAATGGAAACTATATCTAATTCTAGCTTGCTTGTTGAATGCATGAGGATGGTTCAGTAAGTAAGGTAACAAGGTGTATAATGTTGTGTTTCATTCTAATTTTCCGCCAAGCCTTTGATAACGGCAGGACAGATGTTCTAGAATGGCAGCGATGAGGCCAGTCAATCACGTCCACCACAGATAGTGCGCCAAACCCAAACCTGTTTCTGTGACTTGATGTTATCACTGCACACCCCGGCAAGTTGGCGATGAGTTTCAGCTGCTGATGTGCCCTTTAGACGCAGAAACTGATCACACTAAACCTCCCAATGGCTGATGATTGCCCTGATTGTGTACCAGCAGCCACTTAGGGGTCTATTTACTAAGCCTTGAATGGAGATAAAGGACCAGCCAATCGACTCCTAACTGCCATGTCACAGGTTGGGTTTGAAAAATGACAGTTTGGAGCCGATTGACCGTTACTTTATCTCCATCCACTTTATCTCCATCCAAGGCTTAGTAAATAGACCCCTTAAACCATTATCATAATCAAACTGATGATACAGAGACTTGTATTTGGCAGTGAAAATGATAGCTATTTATTAAATTGAACTAAAACGTATAATATCTAATGATTAAAGTGTAAGAATTAAAGTATGGTGGCAAGTAAAGAACGGCTGACATCCAAGGACAATCCCAAAACTAACCACACTAACCAAATAATCGTAACCAACCTACCTAACAACAAAACAGAGGTATCCACTCAACCCATCTACCATGACTACCCACCCGGAAGGGTGATGGAGCTGCATCGTGTAGGGTGGGCCAGCAGATATAACAGTCAACAAGTTGAGTACACCTAAAACCACCAGATCCATCTAATTGCAACTACTATCCCAAACCTAGTGAACCTGCCGCTCTTTTACGCCAATGAAATAGTCAACGAAAGAATACCAACATCAATACAAATAAAAAAGGGGCGGGAGGGTGGGAAGACAAAGGAAAAGAGGCTGGAAAAACCCACCTCAAACCAGTTTCTAGGCTGAAGCTCCACCCCTAATCCCCATTCCTATAGGGCGATCACAAACATCTGATACCAATTCAGGCCATCCACCAAGCCTAGAAGGTTTAACTCACTCCATTCCAATGCTGTCATTATGTTCTCCTACACGCCTCAATGTGTGACCATGTTTTAGCCAGGCCCGCCATCTAACACCTGATGATGGGACAGTATGACTAATATGAGGAGCAGTGTGAGGGGGAAGCAGTGGTCTACCTGCTCTGGCCTGGTGGGAAATTAGAATGAAACGGAGAACAAGTGTGAGAGGTCTTGTTTACCTTACTTATTGAACCACCCAGCATCTAAATTTCTATTTTTTACTTTATTACAGTTAAAATAACCTGGACTAGCAACCTGATCTTCATGAAGCAAAGAACATCTGCATAAATAAAAAATATTAATGTTAACACGACCCGTACTATAAACTGATATATATATATATATATATATATATTAGTGTCATTGGGAGGTTAGGGGGGATATTTATTGGTAAAAAAAATACTACACTAAACTGTAACTGTGCAACAATAATATGCTCATAAGTGTAAACTACAATTATAATCAAAAGTCTGTTAGCCCTAAAACGTACAAGCAGTTACCCTCCAGGAAGGGCAACCTTAAGGTGTGCAATACATTAATTCCTCATTGTCACGCCATTTAGTGCAACCTGATGTGCAGACAAGCAACACACAACAAACCCATCGTCCGCGGTGACCTCACACTGCCCCAGACCTTACTATCCTGTCCCCATTTTTGGAAAGTGCTTGCTAACACCCTGGAGACGCCATTGTTCTGCAGAAATAGAACTACTCTGCAACGACGTTCCACGTGACGCCTGTGTGACAGCAGAGTGGGTGACTTTGTGCAACGTACAAAGAGATTTTTTTTTTATTTTTTTTTCCACCGTCTCTTTCAGACAAAATATTGTGGCATTTAACCTTGATTTACTAAATTGGTCATTGTCATTTGTGTTTGCACTTTGTTTTTCTATCGGACAGATTCAACAATGATTCTTGGTTCTCAGAGAATAACAATTATTCGGCTTCAGAAACATGCCTGAAATCCTTGTACATAATGGCTTTGTCCCAATTATATGTGTGAGCCTTTGGGTAGAAGAGAAAATAATTGCCTGAATAAGGATAATAAATAACATATTTTTCATCCAAAGAAAAAATATTCACATTGCAGCTACTGTATCTGAAATGTATTTATTTAATTATTAACAGTTTCTTATATAGCTCAGCAAATTCTGTTGTTCTTTACAATTGGAAACAACAATGATAAAGCAAAACTGGGTAAAAACAGACAGTCATAGAGGTAGGAGGGCCCTGCTCGCAAGCTTACAATCTATAGCGAAAGAGGCATGGATACACAAGGATAGGTGCTATCTATTCCATAATGGTCTACCAAATTGCAAGGTTTCTTGTTGGACTACATGATAGGGCGCATTGGGTATGGCCCGCCGGCTGCTAGAATGCCAGCAGGGGGGGCAAGCACAATGATGCATCTTCATGGGTGTGCACAGCTCATTTTATTAGGGGGTGCAACGCAGGTGGGATGCGTCTAGCACCGCCTTTTGGACGTGTCTAGCACTGCAGAGGGACATGTCTGGCACTGTTTTACATTCCCTCAGTAAAATCACATGGCTTAATTTAATTTCTCCCTAGTTCCTAATAATACAAGTAGATATACAGTAATACGGGATCAGTACTAAATGCCGCCGGCCGGAATCCCGGCGGTCGAAATACCGACGCCGGAATCCCGACCACACAATCCCGATAGGGGTGGCGAGCGGAACGCAGCCCCTTGCGGGCTCGCTTCGCTCGCCACGCTGCGGGCACACTATTATATTCTCCCTCTATGGGTGTCGTGGACACCCACGGAGGGAGAATATGTCGGGATTGTGGTGGTCGGGATTCCGGCGTCGGTATTTCGACCGCCGGGATTCCGGCCGGCGGCATCTTGACTGCATCCCAGTAATACATCACAGAGAAATAAAATGAAACATAATGATGCGACCACCATCCGGTACTGACTGTCCGCTATGGCATATCCCAGAGTCCTAGCTGCCGCTGCACCCTATCGCTGCTTGCACTTCCCCAACCTGTCCCTGACCCAGTGGCGGAACTAAAGTGGTGGGCCTAGGTGCATATGCATTCCCATCCTCCCCACACACACACACCCCACGCTTTGCCCCCCCCCCCCCCCCCCCGGCACTTACACCCTGGTTTTGAGTGGGCCACTCTGAAAAGTACAAGAGATTTTTGGGGGCCAACAAATTAAGTTTTAATATAACACATATAAAGTTTAAAATGTACACATATGCCATCAGAGCCACATCTGCCTCTTTCCATGCCACCAGTCTCTCTCTACATGCAGGACACCAGCATTTGTCAGACATGTCCCCATGCTCAGCTCACCAGCTACTGACAGTAGTGCCCCTTATTCACATTATGCCCCACAGTAAGAGTCAAAATTCACATTATGCCACACAGTGGGTCAGATGTACTAAGGGGTCTATTTACTAAGCCTCGGATGGAGATAAAGTGGTCGGAGATACAGTACCAGCCAATTAGCTCCTACCATGTCACAGGCTGTGTTTGAAAAATGACAGGAGCTGGTTGTCTGGGACTTTATCTCCATTCAAGGCTTAGTAAATAGACCCCTTAAGGTGGGTACACACTGGCCGATATATTGCGGGTCCGTCGGCCCATATGGGAGAGGAAGCTGAGGTACATATGGGAGAGGAAGCTGAGGGACATATGGGAGAGGAAGCTGAGGGACATATGGGAGAGGGAGTTGAGGCTCAGAAGGGTGGAGAGAGCAAACTCAGAGGTGGGGTGGGGGAGGAGCAGAGATACAGCTGGGGAATGTCTTCTGAGTGTCTCCGTTTCCCTCTGTCTAGCCAAGTCAGGGGACGAGGAAGGAGCTGTCATATGGGGGCGGGGCAACATGAGTGAGGAGAGGAAGCTGAAGTGAACTAGTTCAAGTTAGGAATGAAGACGTCCTCTGGGGGAGGGGGGCGCACAACCCCCATGCCACCCTGTTTAAACCTGGATCCAAAGCAAAGGCTGACAGAGGGACACGCTGTGCTGATGGTCATGGCTGCTTCTTGCTCACGCTGTCACAGGCATACAATCTGCCTCTGAGTGAGAAGCAGGCTGCAGCCATGATCATCAGCACCAGCGTGTCCCTCTGTCAGTTGTCCTTCCAGTATCCACCTTACCCCACCACCAGCCACCCACTTCTCCCAGTCTGCAGGTTATTCCTGCCCCTCTCATCTGACTCGGCTCCACCTGCTGGCCGCTTCATCAGTCAGCCCGGCCTCTCATCATAGCCGGCATACTGTATGTCTTTGAGAAGTTGAACTCTGGGCGGCTCCCTCAGCTCCACCTGCTATGAGACTCATCATGCAGCCCGGCCCCTTACAGCTGTCAGCTTGCTGCCTGGCCCTACAGTGCCCACCCACGGTTCCATCAAATAACGCGGTCCGGTTCCGCAATATACCCGAACGGCTGCCTGTCAGGAGGGGAGGGGAAGTCACCCGGACAACGTGGCCCCACCAGCGCACCATTGTGAGGGGGGTGCCGGTCATTAGGGGGTGCCTGTGCGCACCAGGCACCCCCCGTGCTCACGCCTTTGAGCCCCTTGCGGGCTCACTGCGCTCGCCACGCTGCAGGCTCAGTGGCTCGCTGTGCTGCAGGCTCAATGGCTCGCTGTGGGCTCGCCACAGGTTCTATTCCCCACAGGTTCTATTCCCACTCTGTGGGTGTCGTGTACACCCACGAGTGGGAATAGCCCATTAGTCGGGAGGTGGCATTGTCAGTGGTCAGGATTCCTGCGTCGGTATCCTGACCACCGGGAACCCAACTGCCGACAATGCAACTGCATCCCGATAGGGCCACACAGCACTGTTGGCCTGGGGTCAGGCGGATGGGAAAGTGAAGGAAGAGAAAATATGTGGACGATATGTGGGGACTGTGCAGAGGGGATGTAAATTGGATAGGAAAGTTAATGAAGGTCATGTGGGCGGATCTGGAATTTGATAAGTTTGCCTGAAGAGGTGAGTTTTCAGGGAACACTTGAAAGTTCAGAGACTAGAGAAGAGTCTTATTGTGCGTGGTAGGGCAATCCACAAAGTGGGTGTAGCTTGAAGAAAATCCTGTAATTGTGAATGGGAGTGAGTAATGAGTGTGGATGACAGAAGCAGATCTGAAAGGTTGGGTTGGGTGAGATTATGAGATAAGCAAAGATATGTACATTGGTGTAGTTTGGTGAATGGCCTTGTGTGTGAGTAAAAGTATTTTAGATTAAATACTGTGGAATACAGGCAACCAATGAAGAGACTGACAGAGTGGATCCGCAGACAATGAATGTCTAGCAAGGAAGAAGAACATCACAGCTGCATTCAGAATGTATTGTAGTGGTGAGAGTCTCTTTTTGGTAAGAATACTATTGCAATAATCAGTGCAGGAGATAATGAGAGCATGAATTAGATTTTATGCAGTGTCTTGTGCACGATATGGTCATATTTTAGATTTTTTTAGATATAAGTAACATGATTTTGAGACAAATTGAATATGGGAAACAAAGGGCACTTCAGAGTCAAGAATGACACCTAGGCAGCGACCTTGTGGGGTAGGATTGAATATTGAGTTCTCAACAGCGATAGAGATATCTGGTCGGTAACTAGAATTCGTCGGTGGAAATATAATTAACTCTCTTTTGGAAATACTAGTTTGAGGTGGCGAGGTGACAACCAAGATGAACTGACAGAAAGACATTCTAGGACATGGACCAATACAGATGGCGAGAAATCAGGAGAGGATCGGTAGATTTGAGTATCATCAAAGTACAGATGACACTGAAATCCAAAAGAGTTGATGAGTTTGCCAAGAAATGTGGTATAGATTGAGAAAATCAGGGGGCTTAAGACTGAGCCTTGCGGTACTCCAACTGAGAGGTAGCGAAGAGAAGCTGGATTCAAGTTCACACTGAAAGTGGAATTAGGTAGGATGATAACCAAGTTCTCATCTGCAGGACATCTGTAGTTATACCTACAATGACTGTGGACTGGGCTGGACATGTCTGCTGAGAATACTAGTGCACCAATGTTCATCAACTGTACACTTTACTACACATTGTATCCTGAGATACTAAGGGGTCAATTCAATTAGGACGATGCACTGTTGTGATGTCACTTTAACGCTGGCAACAGCACATAGACAGATTAAGGGTGGGGTTCAGGGGATACTGTACCCTTGTGGCCCCCTCTGTCAGCCCCACCCCCACCGGTGCACACTGACCGGGATGGGAAGAGGAAGAGAGATATAAGTGACCCAGGGATCCTAGCTTCTCCTCTTCTTTTGTGTTGAAATACTGTATCCCCCCCCTAGATTTCACTCACTGCGTTGGGCTGCCTTTGGCTCCAACAGAGATCATAGTTGTCTTATAGGAAGTGGAGCGAACTGGGGCTCTATAAATTAGAGGTAATATAAGCAAATTATAATTTAAAAAGCAATACAAAAAATATGAATTATGATTATTGGTTTGAGAATTTGGAGTCATAATTCATCCATATTATGGCAAAAAAGAAACATTTGTAGGGCTTTAAATTGTATTACCCTATTTTTAACCCTAGGGTATATGTTTTTGCGATCAAACTTGCTTCCTTAATTGAATGAGGAACTTTTTGTACTTTACAGAGGTGACTTTCCCAATCTGTACTTAAAATAACAACATCCAGGTATGGTACTGTGTAGTAAAGATAGGCTCTTGGGATAAGGTCCGTCACCCTCTGAAATTTAGCTGAGCTTCATGCAAACCCAACGGTAGCATTGTGTACGGAAATAAATCACAAAAAGAGACAGCAGTTTCTCTTTCGCCTTTTTTTCAATTAAAGGTACTTTAAAGTTCCCCTTTGTGAGATAAAGAGTTGTTAGATTTCTTGCAGGTCCTAGCCTTTCAATTAAATCCTTAACCCTTGACATGGCTTAAGCATAAAACTTTGAAAACATTTAGTTCCCTAAAGGTATTACAGAATAGCTAAGGTACCATTTGATTTTTAGGATCAACGCTATACTGTAGGTCTGGACGGCTCACTCCTTGACTCTTCTTTTACTCCTAATCCAAGCATCTGTTTAACCCCAGGAGATGCTTTCTCCAATTTACTTTCTTGTGTTGAATTAAGTATATCAATTTAAATGAGAGAATATTAATGTCAGGACTTGGTGTCAGGGTCACTGCGGACTATGGGCAGTAAAATACTCAGGTACCAATATGTGTTGGACTCTAGCTATGGAGTAATTAATTTGTTCCTCAGGCTAGTATAGGAATGACCTAGGTTTGACTTTTAAAACCCCGAATTCTCCAGCAGACTGAGCCAGATAATTCAGTGAGTATACAGTGTGGGGTCCTAAATTGCCTTTCCAGGTTTATGGACTCAACAACCTTGTTTATACATGTGTGTTTTCAAGTACATTAAAAAATTGTTACACTGTTATGAGCCGCAACGGTGGCACATTCCTGCAGCGGGACATTGCTAATCCTGTTGATAGGATTGCTTGGCTCTCTCCCATTTGTCCCTGCTCTTGTTAAAAGACAGCCAGCCCTGCACCTTACTGCCAGTGATAGTTTCATGCTGCAAGCTTCTGCTATCATGTATGCTACCTGGTCCTGTTCTGGTGCCTTGAAGTCCTGCTCTGGTGGGAGTACAGACTTTGCCCATTGTGCCTCTCCACGCTTGCTCACTCCATTGTATTCCAGCCCATATAAGGAACTTTGGATAACTCTTGTACTCCCGCTTGTCTCCATCATATTCCCCGTTCCTTATAGGGGTCATTACCCTTACCATATCCTCTATCAGTGGCCACGGGGTATCCTGTACTGTGGGTGATCTCAGTGACTATTCCAGCCTCAGTATTATATTACCCTGCCTCCATCCACTTCAGCTACTACCTAGTGATCACCCAACAATTACAAAAGCCTTCACTGTTCTGAGTTTAAGACCTGACAGCATCCTTTGTGAGTGTGTTGTACTCTAAGGGAACAATGGCAGAAGACTTCACTAGAGTAACTTTAGGTGTTTTATGTAATTGTCCAGGTGTTTCATAACATTCACTTCACCAATCTCAGACTTTTGACATACCAAAGGCACCAATTTGCATAACAGAGTGATCTGAACAGAATTGGAATCCAATGGAGAATTCCCACCTCTTATCTAAATGTTTGTATCTTCACTGAAATTTAAGTTACTAGAGATTGATGATGGTAGCACTGTATTTATGTTAGCTTTAATTCAGAGGTTTGTGTCATCTGTTTCTAGTCATCCAAACCTTTCTAGAAAGTCCAGCCATTGCTGCATTTCCTGCTATGTCTCCGAGAAACCTGACTCCAACCTTGCCAGTGGCCTCTGAGATGTCTAATTTGTCTGAGGTGTCAGAGATGCCTACTTTACCTAAAGTCTCGAAGATGACTTCCTTGCCTGGGTACTCTGAGATGCCTCAATTGCCTAAGGTCTGTAAGACTCCTGCCTTATCTAAGGTCACATCTCTGGCCCCCAGCCTCTAGGACCAAGGAAAGACATTCAGGCCTGGCTTCAGGGAAACAGGTCAAACCTGCTGGCCTTTCCTCCAGGCCTGAGAACAAACCTGTACTGACCTCCATTCTTCAGGGCAAGCCCATTGCCTTGGCCTATGGATATGAGGAACAAGTTGCCATTCCATTATCCCAATGCTGAAGTTTTCTGTGAGAAAAATTATATATAATTGTATATACTGTAACAATGTAGTCTCTTTTATATACCAAACCCCCAGCTGACTATTGACAAGGACTGAAGGTAGAAAACTGTAGGTTAAATACCAAGCAGTGGAAACATCTAGGAATCTGCAATTATGTCGGCAGTTACAAATGATAAGACAAAACTAAACTGTCTGAACTTAGAGGAACAAATATATTTAGGGTCTGATTTATTGTGAAAAAAACATTTTATTTTGTAAAAAATAATGTTAATAAATATTACACTTAGACCCACATTTCGTAGATAATTTTTTTAATCTAATATTGTGGTTACAAAGTCAAAAACTGTCTCCAGTGTTGAACTTACAGACCTTCCTCTACCAGACAAAACATATTTTTGCTGAAATTGCTGCATTGCTGCATATGAAAGAGCTGTCTGAACTTTTTTGAAGTGCACATATTACCTTGATACTGGAGGATTCAGCTTGTGAATTATCAGTAGAAGAGACCTTCAGGTGTTGTCCATACATAGAGAAGAATGGCCAGTATGTGGAGCATTATTACTATGCAAGTGAACTCTGCACTGCAGATGGAGGAGATTCTAAGGCTAGAGGCTCAGAGGTTGACGCTATAGCAAAAGTCAAAGGAGTCTTAAGTTAAAAAAAATGCCAACTTCCTGTTTCTGAGATACGCTGCTGTGTTCGAAGATGCAGCATTGGATCAGCTTTGTGAACATTGGACATCTCAGGTTACTCAGGATGACTGGCAAAATCACGCTGCAAAGGCCGGTGAAGCTTTAACCAAGTGAAATTTTGATGGCAAAGAACTAGGCATGACTGGAAAGCTTTATTTCACAGTAAGGCATGCCTCTTAAGCGTCTTTGGATCACCCTGTAGTATCCGCTCCCTTCCTGATCATGGCTGGGAGTGGGATCACTTTTGTAGAGAATGAACTAATAAAGCGATGATAATAATTGGCCAAGCCCAAAAAAATATCTGGAGTGCTTTAAGAAGGTTGAGGGAATTTACTATATCCTCAATAGCTTGGAACTTGGTGGCACCCATTGTAAACACTTGAGCAGATATTACATACCCTCAGATTGACATTTGGGAAACTATTAACTCACACGTTTCAAGGCAATGAAAGAGTTAGTTGTTCCTTAGCTTTGAAGAACTTGATAGACTTGATTCTGATGTTGTGACAGAGATGTATAATAAATTAAGGTACTGTCAAATGTACAGTGAATTCTTTACTCAAGAAGTCTCTTAAAACATCATTAATCAGATCATGAAACACTGCAGGAGCGTTGCTCAGACCAAAAGGCATCATTAAATATCGTAGATGGTGAACGCTTTATTCCAAGCATCCATAGATCAATTTTAGTAAATTTAGAAGACCCTTTCAATTGATCAAATAGCTCAGGAATTAACGCAATGAGGTATAGTAGTGGTTCTTCACAATAATTTTAATACCCCTGTATTCTTCTATATCCGGCCTGAGGCCTCAGCTTTCTTGCCTGCAAAGAAAATACCAGTCCTTAAAAATAATAAAAACTTTCTTAAGGTTTTCTGTGATGTAATCCACCACTGATTTTTAATCTGGAAAGCACATAGCCCCTTACCCCTTGGGTAAGTTAGCTCCAGGCACCAAATTAATGTTACTGTCATAGGGCCAATATGGAAGTAAGGGGCCTTAATCAGAGGGTGATGCTGTGTTGATGCCGCATGCAGTTGGCTGATTGCTGCAGCTCAGAGACCCAGAATAGAGGCAGACGCAGGGTCTAGATTTTAGTGGGCATACCTGAGATGTAATAAGGGGGTGGCTAAGCTGACGCAGGCATGTCGTGGGTGTATCGACGAATCTGCACTTGCCATAGTGCTGGTCTAACTGATTGTGCTGGGAATCTACTGTATATGCTACTCCAACAATCTCTTGCATCTTGTATAAGTATTCTTTTACTGTGCTCCAGTACCTTGGGGCAGATGTATTAACCTGGAGAAGACATACGGAAGTGATAACCCAGTGATAAGTACAAGGTGATAAACGCGCACCAGCCAATCAGCGCCAACATGTAAATTAACAGGAGCTGATGGGCTGGTGCGTTTATCACCTTGCACTTATCACTGGTTTATCACTTCCTTATGCTGTCTCCAGGCTTAATACATGTCTCCTAAGCAATACCAAGTTAGACGAAGGTGTGTGCCATAAAGTAGCTCCAATTGTGAGAAGCCAGTCAGACTTTGTTGCACTTCTCTAATACAAATCATTAGATGAGGTAACAGGCAATTCCAATCATGACAATCTTTTTCATGACCTTTTTCAACATATCCTTTTAATGTTTTATGAAACCTCTTCAAAAGCGCATGAGGGTGATACACAGAAATACAAATATGTTTAATGTTCAGTCATTTACATAACTCTTTCATGAATATAGACATGAAAGGGGTATATCGGGCTGTGAGGTTCTGTAGATTCATTTGAGAAAAAGCTATAAAACAACTCTTTGGCAACACATTCATAGGAAGGATTTATTAAAGGAACAGTTTCTGAGAAGAGTGTGTGTGAATGGTGGGTGGGTGGATGACCACCAACCACCAATTATGCAGGTGTCCAGTAGCGGCTCTTGCCACGGGCAAGCAGGCTTTTTGCCTGTGGTGCCACTGCCCCGAGGGCACCGCCGCCGTGGCTAGAGCCTCTACTCCTGATCCCCGCTCTCCCCGGCTGCAGCAGGCGCCGTGGGCTGTGTGGGCGCCCGCTGCAGCTGGCTCCAGTGACAGACACTAGAGGTCATAACTGACCTCTAGTGTTTGTGCAGCACTGCTATGGGAGAGACGTCATGGTGTCTCTCCCATAGAGAGGAGCCAGCGGCAGGAGACGGAGGACAGCACAGCAGCGGTCCAGAAGCAGGAGCGGGGCTGGTAAGTATTGTTTTTTAATTTTATTTCTTGGGTGTTTGCAAGCGGCGCTACTCCAAGGGTCACAACTACTGGGGGCACAGCTACAGGGGGGCACAAGTACAGGGGGATAACTGTGGCCATGCCCCTTCCCTATGAAGAAGCCACACCCCTATTTTTGGGCACACGCATTCGGCGCGCACCAACTCTATTTTACCTGGGGGGAGGGGGGGGGGGGGCGCCACAGGAAACTTTCGCCCTGGGTGCCACAAGGTCTAGAACCGGCCCTGCTGGTGTCCTCTAGTGGATGTCACTAATGGACCTAATACAGTGGATGCATGGATCTACTAATAGACGGATGGATCAGTACACGAGAGTTGTAGTATTGGAATGCTTTTTTTGTTTTTTCATTCATTCAGAATTGGCTTAGGATCATGTAGTCAGACAGGAGGACAAGGCTTTCGTATATTTGCCGTTATAGGTGTTTTGATGACAATGGTGTCACTTTGTTTTTTTTATGTGGAAATTGAGAGGACACAGACTTGTAATAGCTTTTGATTTTGTAAAACGTTGTGGTTCTGGGGCCTTTTCAGTGAGTTTTAAGCCACCCTATATGTAATAAGGAGATTTATGGTAGACTTACCATGGATAAATCTCTTTCTGTGAGGTACACTGGGAATACATCCGGGTGTAGAGATGGATCTTGATCCAGAGGCACCAACAGGCTAAAGCTTTAGACCAGGGGTGGCCAACCAGTCAGTGACAAAGAGCCAAAAAACCTTGTTAGGTACGTCAAAGAGCCGACATCGAGCCGATGGCGCACGCGCAAAAATGGAATGTGGCCTTGTGCCTGCTAGACCACGCCCCTGGTATAAAATACATTGAAAAAGCCAGAACGACATAAAAAATCCATTGATCCATTGAAAAAGCCACTTTCACAAAAAAAATTTGAAAAAGCCAGATTAACATAATAAACTTCAGCTCCCCCATGTGTCACTCCAGCCAGCTCCCCCATGTGTCACTCCTGCTAGCACCCTCCTGTGTCATTCCAGCCAGCTCCCCCATGTCACTCCAGCCAGCTCTCCCATGTGTCACTACTGCCAAGACCCTGCTGTGTCACTCCAGCCAGCTCCCCCATGTGTCACTCCTGCTAGCACCCTATGTCACTCCAGCCAGCTCCCCCGTGTCACTCCTGCTAGGTCTCCCATGTGTCACTCCAGCCAACACCCTCCTGTCACTCCAGCCAGCTCTTCCATGTGTCACTCCTGCTAGCACCCTCCTATGTCACTCCAGCCAGCTCCCATGTGTCACTACTGCTAAGACCCTGCTGTGTCACTCCAGCCAAGTCTCCCATGTGTCACTAATACCAAGACGATGCTGTGTCACTCCAGCCAGCTACCCCATGTGTCACTCCTGCTAGCACCCTCCTAGGTCATTCCAGCCAGCTCCCCCATGTGTCACTACTGCCAAGACCCTGCTGTGTCACTCCAGCTAGGTCACCCATGTGTCACTCCAGCCAGCTCCCCCATGTACCACTCCTGCTAGTACCCTCCTATGTCACCCCAGCCAGCTCCCCCGTGTCACTCCTGCTAGCTCCCCCATGTGTCACTCCAGCCAGCTCCCCCATGTGTCACTCCAGCCAGCTCCCCCATGTTTCACTCCTGCTAGCGCCCTCCTATGTCTCACCTGCCAGCTCCCCCGTGTCACTCCAGCCAGCTCTCCCATGTGTCACTACTGCCAAGACCCTGCTGTGTCACTCCAGCCAGCTCCCCCATGTGTCACTACTTCCAGCACCCTCCCGCGTCACTCCTGCAAGGACCCTCCTATGTCACTCCAGTCAGCTCTCCCATGTGTCACTCCTTCCAGGACCCTCTCCTGTGTCACTCCAGCCTGTCTCCCATGTGTCACTACTGCCAAGACCCTGCTGTGTCACTCCTACTACCACCCTCCTGTCACTCCAGCCAGCTCTCCCATGTGTCACTCCTGCTACCACCCTCCTATATCACTCCAGCCAGCTCCCCCATGTGTCATTCCTGCTACCACACTCCTTTGTCACTCCAGCCAGCTCCCCCATGTGTCATTCCTGCTACCACACTCCTTTGTCACTCCAGCCAGCTCCCCCATGTGTCATTCCTGCTACCACACTCCTATGTCACTCCAGCCAGCTCCCACATGTGTCACTACTTCCAGCACCCTCCTATATCACTCCAGCCAGCTCTGTCATGTGTCACTCCTGCTACCACACTCCTATGTCACTCCAGCTATATCTCCCATGTGTCACTACTTCCAGCACCCTCCCACATCACTCCTGCCAGGACCCTCCTGTGTCTCTCCAGCCAGGTCTCCCATGTGTCACTCTAGCACACCCTCATGTATCACTACAGCTCCCCCATCAACTCGTGCCATTGCAGCAGTCCCTAATGTGTCCTCTGTTTGCTTGTGGGTGTCTCACCTCTAGTATCTGACTCCTTCAGTTTTCAGTCCCTGTAGTGCTGCTGCGTATCTGGCTGGAGTGCAGCGGTTTCTGTATCTGTTGTGATCACATGATTTAGAGTGTTGGGAGCCACATTTGAATAAAGAAAGAGCCACATGCGGCTCAAGAGCCACAGGTTGGCCACCGCTGCTTTAGACTGTCCCAAGATGTATTGCGGGGCCTCCTCTATAACCCTGCCTCCAGGCACTGTGAGCTCAGTTTTGTTAACCAGTCCAATGCAGAAGCAGGTAAGAGAGAAGGCAGATGTTAGTCACATAGAAACACATTCTCACAACAGGAGAAGGGACTAGCAGCTAATGCCATACAAACCCAAAGAAGCTAAGTGCGTCAGGGTGGGCGCCCTGTGGGACCCAGTGTACCTCGCGGAAAGAGATTTAACCATGGTAAGTCTACCATAAATCTCCTTTTCTGCAGTGGGGTACACTGTGTTCCAGAGGGAATACATCGGGGATGTCCTAAAGCAGTTCCTCAAGGGAGGGGACGCACCTAGGCGGGTATGAGAACCCGGCATCCAAAGGAAGCATCCTGGGAGGTGGAAGTATCAAAAGCATAGAACGTAATGAACGTGTTCACTGAGGACCACGTAGCCGCCTTGCACAATTGTTCTGCAGATGCGTCACGATGGGCTGCCCAAGAAGGTCCAACAGACCGAGTAGAATGGGCCTTAATAGCAGCAGGAGCTGGGAGCACAGCCTTCCCATAAGCTTGTGCAATCACCATTCTAATCCATCTGACCAAGGTTTGCTTATTCGCAGGCCAGCCACGTTTGTGGAAACCAAATAGTACAAAAAGGGCATCTGACCTAATAGAGGCAGTCCTCTCCACATATATATGGAGAGCCCTTACCACATCCATAGACCGCTCTTTGGGGGACAAGTCAGAAGAGATAAAGGCTGGAACCACAATCTCTTGGTTTAGGTGAAAAGATGACACCACTTTAGGCAAATAACCTGGGCGAGTTCGAAGAACTGCCTGGTCGTGATGGAATATTAGAAAGGGTGGGTGACCGGTCAAAGTGCCTAAGTCCGACACCCTTCTAGCAGAGGCAATAGCCAATAGAAACAGGACCTTGGCTGTGAGCCATTTAAGGTCCATTGTCTCAATAGGGTCAAATGGAGACTCTCGCAGGGCATTCAAGACAACAGACAGATCCCATGGAGCCACAGGAGGGACATAGGGAGGCTGAATCCGCAATACGCCCTGAGTGAATGTTAGAGATGAGCGGGTTCGGTTTCTCTGAATCCGAACCCGCCCGAACTTCATGTTTTTTTACACGGGTCCGAGCGACTCGGATCTTCCCGCCTTGCTCGGTTAACCCGAGCGCGCCCGAACGTCATCATCACGCTGTCGGATTCTCGCGAGGCTCGGATTCTATCGCGAGACTCGGATTCTATATAAGGAGCCGCGCGTCGCGGCCATTTTCACACGTGCATTGAGATTGATAGGGAGAGGACGTGGCTGGCGTCCTCTCCGTTTAGAAATTAAAATAGATAGGAGAGTGAGAGTGAGACACTTCATTTACTTACTGGAGCTTAGGAGGAGTTATACTAGTGACTGATGACCAGTGACCTGACCACCAGTGCAGTTTTATAATTTATTATTATTTAATAATCCGTTCTGTTCTTGTTCTCTGCCTGAAAAAAACGATACACAGTGACTCAGTCACACTCACATACCATATCTGTGCTCAGCCCAGTGTGCTGCATCATCTATGTATAATATCTGACTGTGCTCACACAGCTTAATTGTGGGGGAGACTGGGGAGCAGTTATAGGTTATAGCAGGAGCCAGGAGTACATATTAAACAGTGCACACTTTTGCTGCCAGAGTGCCACTGCCAGTGTGACTGACCACTGACCACTGTGACCAGTGACCTGACTACACTGACCACCAGTATAGTATATTGTGATTGAATGTCTGCCTGAAAAAGTACACTCGTCGTGTGACTTGTGTGGTGTTTTTTTATTCTATAAAAATGAAAAAACTCATTCTGCTGACAGACAGTGTCCAGCAGGTCCGTCATTATATAATATATACCTGTCCGGCTGCAGTAGTGATATATATATATTTTTTATATCATTATTTATCATCCAGTCTATACTAGCAGCAGACACAGTACGGTAGTTCACGGCTGTAGCTACCTCTGTGTCGGCACTCGGCAGTCCATCCATAATTGTATACCACCTACCCGTGGTTTTTTTTTTCTTTCTTCTTTATACATACTACATCTCATTATCATCCAGTCTATATTAGCAGCAGACACAGTACAGTACGGTAGTCCACGGCTGTAGCTACCTCTGTGTCGGCACTCGGCAGTCCATCCATAATTGTATACCACCTACCCGTGGTTTTTTTTTTCTTTCTTCTTTATACATACTACATCTCATTATCATCCAGTCTATATTAGCAGCAGACACAGTACAGTACGGTAGTCCACGGCTGTAGCTACCTCTGTGTCGGCACTCGGCAGTCCATCCATAATTGTATACCACCTACCCGTGGTTTTTTTTTTCTTTCTTCTTTATACATACTACATCTCATTATCAACCAGTCTATATTAGCAGCAGACACAGTACGGTAGTTCACGGCTGTAGCTACCTCTGTGTCGGCACTCGGCAGTCCATCCATAATTGTATACCACCTACCCGTGGTTTTTATTTTTCTTTCTTCTTTATACATACTACATCTCATTATCATCCAGTCTATATTAGCAGCAGACACAGTACAGTACGGTAGTCCACGGCTGTAGCTACCTCTGTGTCGGCACTCGGCAGTCCATCCATAATTGTATACCACCTACCCGTGGTTTTTTTTTTTCTTTCTTCTTTATACATACTACATCTCATTATCAACCAGTCTATATTAGCAGCAGACACAGTACGGTAGTTCACGGCTGTAGCTACCTCTGTGTCGGCACTCGGCAGTCCATCCATAATTGTATACCACCTACCCGTGGTTTTTTTTTCTTTCTTCTTTATACATACTACATCTCATTATCATCCAGTCTATATTAGCAGCAGACACAGTACAGTACGGTAGTCCACGGCTGTAGCTATCTCTGTGTCGGCACTCGGCAGTCCATCCATAATTGTATACCACCTACCCGTGGTTTTTTTTTTCTTTCTTCTTTATACATACTACATCTCATTATCAACCAGTCTATATTAGCAGCAGACACAGTACAGTACGGTAGTCCACGGCTGGAGCTACCTCTGTGTCGGCACTCGGCAGTCCATCCATAATTGTATACCACCTACCCGTGGTTTTTTCTTTCTTTCTTCTTTATACATACTACATCTCATTATCAACCAGTCTATATTAGCAGCAGACACAGTACGGTAGTTCACGGCTGTAGCTACCTCTGTGTCGGCACTCGGCAGTCCATCCATAATTGTATACCACCTACCCGTGGTTTTTATTTTTCTTTCTTCTTTATACATACTACATCTCATTATCATCCAGTCTATATTAGCAGCAGACACAGTACAGTACGGTAGTCCACGGCTGTAGCTACCTCTGTGTCGGCACTCGGCAGTCCATCCATAATTGTATACCACCTACCCGTGGTTTTTTTTTTTTTTCTTCTTTATACATACTACATCTCATTATCAACCAGCCTATATTAGCAGCAGACACAGTACGGTAGTTCACGGCTGTAGCTACCTCTGTGTCGGCACTCGGCAGTCCATCCATAATTGTATACCACCTACCCGTGGTTTTTTTTTTCTTTCTTCTTTATACATACTACATCTCATTATCATCCAGTCTATAATAGCAGCAGACACAGTACAGTACGGTAGTCCACGGCTGTAGCTACCTCTGTGTCGGCACTCGGCAGTCCATCCATAATTGTATACCACCTACCCGTGGTTTTTTTTTTCTTTCTTCTTTATACATACTACATCTCATTATCATCCAGTCTATATTAGCAGCAGACACAGTACAGTACGGTAGTCCACGGCTGTAGCTACCTCTGTGTCGGCACTCGGCAGTCCATCCATAATTGTATACCACCTACCCGTGGTTTTTTTTTTCTTTCTTCTTTATACATACTACATCTCATTATCAACCAGTCTATATTAGCAGCAGACACAGTACGGTAGTTCACGGCTGTAGCTACCTCTGTGTCGGCACTCGGCAGTCCATCCATAATTGTATACCACCTACCCGTGGTTTTTATTTTTCTTTCTTCTTTATACATACTACATCTCATTATCATCCAGTCTATATTAGCAGCAGACACAGTACAGTACGGTAGTCCACGGCTTTAGCTACCTCTGTGTCGGCACTCGGCAGTCCATCCATAATTGTATACCACCTACCCGTGGTTTTTTTTTTCTTTCTTCTTTATACATACTACATCTCATTATCAACCAGTCTATATTAGTAGCAGACACAGTACGGTAGTTCACGGCTGTAGCTACCTCTGTGTCGGCACTCGGCAGTCCATCCATAATTGTATACCACCTACCCGTGGTTTTTTTTTTCTTTCTTCTTTATACATACTACATCTCATTATCATCCAGTCTATATTAGCAGCAGACACAGTACAGTACGGTAGTCCACGGCTGTAGCTACCTCTGTGTCGGCACTCGGCAGTCCATCCATAATTGTATACCACCTACCCGTGTTTTTTTTTTTTTCTTTCTTCTTTATACATACTACATCTCATTATCAACCAGTCTATATTAGCAGCAGACACAGTACAGTACGGTAGTCCACGGCTGTAGCTACCTCTGTGTCGGCACTCGGCAGTCCATCCATAATTGTATACAAGTATCCATCCATCTCCATTGTTTACCTGAGGTGCCTTTTAGTTGTGCCTATTAAAATATGGAGAACAAAAATGTTGAGGTTCCAAAATTAGGGAAAGATCAAGATCCACTTCCACCTCGTGCTGAAGCTGCTGCCACTAGTCATGGCCGAGACGATGAAATGCCAGCAACGTCGTCTGCCAAGGCCAATGCCCAATGTCATAGTACAGAGCATGTCAAATCCAAAACACCAAATATCAGTAAAAAAAGGACTCCAAAACCTAAAATAAAATTGTCGGAGGAGAAGCGTAAACTTGCCAATATGCCATTTACCACACGGAGTGGCAAGGAACGGCTGAGGCCCTGGCCTATGTTCATGGCTAGTGGTTCAGCTTCACATGAGGATGGAAGCACTCAGCCTCTCGCTAGAAAACTGAAAAGACTCAAGCTGGCAAAAGCACCGCAAAGAACTGTGCGTTCTTCGAAATCCCAAATCCACAAGGAGAGTCCAATTGTGTCGGTTGCGATGCCTGACCTTCCCAACACTGGACGTGAAGAGCATGCGCCTTCCACCATTTGCACGCCCCCTGCAAGTGCTGAAAGGAGCACCCGCAGTCCAGTTCCTGATAGTCAGATTGAAGATGTCAGTGTTGAAGTACACCAGGATGAGGAGGATATGGGTGTTGCTGGCGCTGGGGAGGAAATTGACCAGGAGGATTCTGATGGTGAGGTGGTTTGTTTAAGTCAGGCACCCGGGGAGACACCTGTTGTCCGTGGGAGGAATATGGCCACTGACATGCCTGGTGAAAATACCAAAAAAATCAGCTCTTCGGTGTGGAAGTATTTCAACAGAAATGCGGACAACAGGTGTCAAGCCGTGTGTTGCCTTTGTCAAGCTGTAATAAGTAGGGGTAAGGACGTTAACCACCTCGGAACATCCTCCCTTATACGTCACCTGCAGCGCATTCATAATAAGTCAGTGACAAGTTCAAAAACTTTGGGCGACAGCGGAAGCAGTCCACTGACTAGTAAATCCCTTCCTCTTGTAACCAAGCTCACGCAAACCACCCCACCAACTCCCTCAGTGTCAATTTCCTCCTTCCCCAGGAATGCCAATAGTCCTGCAGGCCATGTCACTGGCAATTCTGACGAGTCCTCTCCTGCCTGGGATTCCTCCGATGCATCCTTGCGTGTAACGCCTACTGCTGCTGGCGCTGCTGTTGTTGCTGCTGGGAGTCGATGGTCATCCCAGAGGGGAAGTCGTAAGCCCACTTGTACTACTTCCAGTAAGCAATTGACTGTTCAGCAGTCCTTTGCGAGGAAGATGAAATATCACAGCAGTCATCCTGCTGCAAAGCGGATAACTGAGGCCTTGACAACTATGTTGGTGTTAGACGTGCGTCCGGTATCCGCCGTTAGTTCACAGGGAACTAGACAATTTATTGAGGCAGTGTGCCCCCGTTACCAAATACCATCTAGGTTCCACTTCTCTAGGCAGGCGATACCGAGAATGTACACGGACGTCAGAAAAAGACTCACCAGTGTCCTAAAAAATGCAGTTGTACCCAATGTCCACTTAACCACGGACATGTGGACAAGTGGAGCAGGGCAGGGTCAGGACTATATGACTGTGACAGCCCACTGGGTAGATGTATGGACTCCCGCCGCAAGAACAGCAGCGGCGGCACCAGTAGCAGCATCTCGCAAACGCCAACTCTTTCCTAGGCAGGCTACGCTTTGTATCACCGGTTTCCAGAATACGCACACAGCTGAAAACCTCTTACGGCAACTGAGGAAGATCATCGCGGAATGGCTTACCCCAATTGGACTCTCCTGTGGATTTGTGGCATCGGACAACGCCAGCAATATTGTGTGTGCATTAAATATGGGCAAATTCCAGCACGTCCCATGTTTTGCACATACCTTGAATTTGGTGGTGCAGAATTTTTTAAAAAACGACAGGGGCGTGCAAGAGATGCTGTCGGTGGCCAGAAGAATTGCGGGACACTTTCGGCGTACAGGCACCACGTACAGAAGACTGGAGCACCACCAAAAACTACTGAACCTGCCCTGCCATCATCTGAAGCAAGAAGTGGTAACGAGGTGGAATTCAACCCTCTATATGCTTCAGAGGTTGGAGGAGCAGCAAAAGGCCATTCAAGCCTATACAATTGAGCACGATATAGGAGGTGGAATGCACCTGTCTCAAGCGCAGTGGAGAATGATTTCAACGTTGTGCAAGGTTCTGATGCCCTTTGAACTTGCCACACGTGAAGTCAGTTCAGACACTGCCAGCCTGAGTCAGGTCATTCCCCTCATCAGGCTTTTGCAGAAGAAGCTGGAGACATTGAAGGAGGAGCTAACACGGAGCGATTCCGCTAGGCATGTGGGACTTGTGGATGGAGCCCTTAATTCGCTTAACAAGGATTCACGGGTGGTCAATCTGTTGAAATCAGAGCACTACATTTTGGCCACCGTGCTCGATCCTAGATTTAAAGCCTACCTTGGATCTCTCTTTCCGGCAGACACAAGTCTGCTGGGGTTGAAAGACCTGCTGGTGAGAAAATTGTCAAGTCAAGCGGAACGCGACCTGTCAACATCTCCTCCTTCACATTCTCCCGCAACTGGGGGTGCGAGGAAAAGGCTCAGAATTCCGAGCCCACCCGCTGGCGGTGATGCAGGGCAGTCTGGAGCGACTGCTGATGCTGACATCTGGTCCGGACTGAAGGACCTGACAACGATTACGGACATGTCGTCTACTGTCACTGCATATGATTCTCTCAACATTGAAAGAATGGTGGAGGATTATATGAGTGACCGCATCCAAGTAGGCACGTCACACAGTCCGTACTTATACTGGCAGGAAAAAGAGGCAATTTGGAGGCCCTTGCACAAACTGGCTTTATTCTACCTAAGTTGCCCTCCCACAAGTGTGTACTCCGAAAGAGTGTTTAGTGCCGCCGCTCACCTTGTCAGCAATCGGCGTACGAGGTTACATCCAGAAAATGTGGAGAAGATGATGTTCATTAAAATGAATTATAATCAATTCCTCCGCGGAGACATTGACCAGCAGCAATTGCCTCCACAAAGTACACAGGGAGCTGAGATGGTGGATTCCAGTGGGGACGAATTGATAATCTGTGAGGAGGGGGATGTACACGGTGATATATCCGAGGATGATGATGAGGTGGACATCTTGCCTCTGTAGAGCCAGTTTGTGCAAGGAGAGATTAATTGCTTCTTTTTTGGTGGGGGTCCAAACCAACCCGTCATATCAGTCACAGTCGTGTGGCAGACCCTGTCACTGAAATGATGGGTTGGTTAAAGTGTGCATGTCCTGTTTATACAACATAAGGGTGGGTGGGAGGGCCCAAGGACAATTCCATCTTGCACCTCTTTTTTCTTTAATTTTTCTTTGCGTCATGTGCTGTTTGGGGAGGGTTTTTTGGAAGGGCCATCCTGCGTGACACTGCAGTGCCACTCCTAGATGGGCCCGGTGTTTGTGTCGGCCACTAGGGTCGCTTATCTTACTCACACAGCTACCTCATTGCGCCTCTTTTTTTCTTTGCGTCATGTGCTGTTTGGGGAGGGTTTTTTGGAAGGGACATCCTGCGTGACACTGCAGTGCCACTCCTAGATGGGCCCGGTGTTTGTGTCGGCCACTAGGGTCGCTTATCTTACTCACACAGCTACCTCATTGCGCCTCTTTTTTTCTTTGCGTCATGTGCTGTTTGGGGAGGGTTTTTTGGAAGGGACATCCTGCGTGACACTGCAGTGCCACTCCTAGATGGGCCCGGTGTTTGTGTCGGCCACTAGGGTCGCTTATCTTACTCACACAGCTACCTCATTGCGCCTCTTTTTTTCTTTGCGTCATGTGCTGTTTGGGGAGGGTTTTTTGGAAGGGACATCCTGCGTGACACTGCAGTGCCACTCCTAGATGGGCCCGGTGTTTGTGTCGGCCACTAGGGTCGCTTATCTTACTCACACAGCTACCTCATTGCGCCTCTTTTTTTCTTTGCGTCATGTGCTGTTTGGGGAGGGTTTTTTGGAAGGGACATCCTGCGTGACACTGCAGTGCCACTCCTAGATGGGCCCGGTGTTTGTGTCGGCCACTAGGGTCGCTTATCTTACTCACACAGCTACCTCATTGCGCCTCTTTTTTTCTTTGCGTCATGTGCTGTTTGGGGAGGGTTTTTTGGAAGGGACATCCTGCGTGACACTGCAGTGCCACTCCTAGATGGGCCCGGTGTTTGTGTCGGCCACTAGGGTCGCTTATCTTACTCACACAGCTACCTCATTGCGCCTCTTTTTTTCTTTGCGTCATGTGCTGTTTGGGGAGGGTTTTTTGGAAGGGACATCCTGCGTGACACTGCAGTGCCACTCCTAGATGGGCCAGGTGTTTGTGTCGGCCACTAGGGTCGCTTAGCTTAGTCATCCAGCGACCTTGGTGCAAATTTTAGGACTAAAAATAATATTGTGAGGTGTGAGGTATTCAGAATAGACTGAAAATGAGTGGAAATGATGGTTTTTGAGGTTAATAATACTTTGGGATCAAAATGACCCCCAAATTCTATGATTTAAGCTGTTTTTTAGGTTTTTTGGAAAAAAAACACCCGAATCCAAAACACACCCGAATCCGACAAAAAAAATTCGGTTAGGTTTTGCCAAAACGCGGTCGAACCCAAAACACGGCCGCGGAACCGAACCCAAAACCAAAACACAAAACCCGAAAAATTTCCGGCGCTCATCTCTAGTGAATGTATGAACATCAGGTATAGACGCAATTTTTCTCTGAAACCACACCAACAAGGTAGAAATGTGAACCTTGAGGGAGGCCAGACGAAGTCCTAAATCCAGACCTTATTGCAAAAATGCAAGAAGTCTGGAAGTACTAAACATTTAAGCATCATAATTCTTAGCAGCACACCAGGTGAGGTAAGAATTCCAGACCCTATAATAAATTCGTGCAGAAGCCGGTTTGCGGGCCTTCAACATAGTTTGAATAACCACCTCGGAAAATCCTTTGGCCCTTCAAGAGCCACGCTGTCAAAGCCAGTCTGGCCAGGTCCGGGTAGATACAAGGGCCCTGAACAAGGAGGTCTGGGTGTTGAGGAAGTAGATGAGGATGCTCTATCTATCGACCCTACAGGTCTGAGAACCAATACCGTCTGGCCCACGCTGGAGCGACTAGAAATAGTATTCCTCCTTCTTGCTTGAACTTCCGTAGTACCCTGGGCAGGCGTGACACTAGAGGGAACACGTATGGCAGCCAAAATTTCCATGGAATTGCCAGTGCGTCCATGAATGCTAAATGAAGATCCCTGGTTCTTGATCTGAAGACCGGAACTTTGTGATTATGTCGAGACGCCATCAGGTCTACATCTGGTAGACCCCACTTGTCCACTAGGAGTTGAAAGACTTCCTGATGAATACTCCACTCTCCGGCATATACGTCCTAATGAATGAGGAAATCCGCTTCCCTGATGAGGACTCCCAGAATGAACACTGCCGATATTGCTGGCAGATGGCGTTCCGCCCAACAAAGGATTTTTGACACTTCCATCATTGCCATGCTGCTTCGAGTGCCGCCTTGATGATTTATGTAAGCCACCGTGGTGGCATTGTCTGATTGTACTTGAACAGGCCTGTTCTGTATTAGAGGCAGGGCAAGCGTCAAAGCATTTAACACTGCCTGCAATTCCAGAATGTTTATCAGGAGGAGAGATTCCTCCTTGGACCACCAACCCTGGAGAGAGTGTTGCTCAAGCACTGCGCCCCAACCCCTCAGACTGGCGTCCATAGTCAGTAGGATCCAGTTGGGGATCCAGAAGGGACGGCTCAGTGACAGACAAACCTCTGGAGTCAAGGAGATCATTTGAGACCTGATTCGATGAGGTAGACCATCCCACTAGGAAAGGATTATATCCTGTAGAGGGCGGGAATTAAATTGAGTGTACTCTACCATGTCGCAAGCCGACACCATGAGGCCTAGTACTTGCATCATTGAGTGTATCGACACTCTTGGGCGAGAGAGGAAGTAGCTGATCCTGTCCTGAAGTTTCAGGACTTTCTCTGGAGACAGAAATAGTCTTTGGCTGTGTGTTTCCAGCAGTGCCCCCAGGTGCACCATGCTCCGAGCAGGGACCAGCGAGGACTTCTTCCAGTTGATGAGCCACCCGTGAGCTTGTAGGAAGTGTACTGTCAGTTGCAGATGACTGAGGAGGATCTCTTGGGAGTTCTCCAGGATCAGCAAGTCGTCCAGATATGGAAGGATCCTGATTACCTGACGACGGAGATGAGCCGTCATTACGGCCATTACCTGGGTGAAGATCCAAGGGGCTGTGGCCAATCCAAACAGCAGAGCCTGGAACTGATAGTGAAGGTTGCCAATAGCAAACTGCAGATATTGCTGATGCGAAATGGCAATAGGTATATGCAGTTAAGCATCTTGTATATCCAGGGATACCATATAATCTCCGGGTTCCATGGCCAGTACGATCGAGCATAGCTTTTCCATACGGAACTTGGACACTCTCACAAATTTGTTCAGTGATTTGAGGTTGAGTATAGGCCGGAGAGACTCATTGGGTTTTGGAACTAGAAACAGGGTCGAATAGTATCCTCCGCCTCTCCGGGACAGGGGTACCAGCACTACCACTCCTGTATCCAGGAGGGAATGCACAACCAGGTGTAGAGCTTGCGCCTTCAATGGGTCCAAAGGGATAACCGTTGTTCGGAACTGGTGAGGGGGACATCTATTGAAAGAGACTGCGTACCCGTGAGAGACGACTTCTCACACCCATGCGTCTGAAGTGGTCTGTAACCAGACCTGGGTGTATTGCAGAAGTCGGTCTCCCACCCTGGGATCCCCGCCCCGTCATGCAGCAGGCTTGTCTTGTTTGGAAACGGGCTGATGGGCAGCCCAGGATTGTTTTGCTGTGGGCTTAGTGGTTTTGGGAGCACGAGTTTGTCTCGGGTATGCCTGACCTTTTGCTTTGCCATGAGGTCAAAAGGAATGAAAGGTGGTACCCTTTGCCTTCTGTGCAGTAGGATTAGTATTCGGGAGAAAGGCAGTCTTAGCAGCCGCTAAGTCAGTTACGATCTTATTCAGATCCTCCCCAAAAAGGATGTCTCCCTTAAAAGGTCTTTTTGTAGTCCTGGTCCATCTTCCATGACTTCAAACAACAAAATTCGGCGAGCCAGGATGGACGTAGTCGACGCCTTGGCCACCATTACACCTGCCTCAGAGGACACCTCCTGAATATAATGGGAGCCGGTGGTAATATGAGACAAATATAGTCTGGCAGTGTCAGATATATCCTGAGGTAGCTCTTCCTCCAATGCCTGAACCCATGCTTCAATTCCTTTTGCAGCACAGGAGGCTGCTATAGTGTGTCTATGTACAGCACCTGTAGGGAGTAAATAGACTTCAGCCATCCCTCCACACGCTAATATGTCGGTTCCTTCAGTGAGGTGACAGTGGTGACAGGCAGAGTAGATGACACCACAAGACAGGTGACATGGGAATCCACCGGCGGTGGATTTTCCCACTTGTTACACAACTCAGCGGAGAGATGATAATGAGCTAACATCTTTTTAGACAGGGAGAATTTATTTCCTGGAGAAGAACAGGGATCCTGATGTATGCCTATCAAATGGTCAGAATGTGGTAAGACTACTTTAGCTACCTTCTGACGTTTAAATTTATCAGGTTTCTTAGACGCAATAGTGGGATCTACATCATCATTGTTTTGTAGAATTAGCTTAATAGCCTCCACTAGGTCAGGGACATCAACTTGGGTTGTATTTTCCTTGTGAGAAGCAACTGTATCAGTGACTGATGGGTTAGTATACTCCCCATCCTCTTCAGAAGTACAGTATCATCTGAGATATTAGTGGATTGTAAGGAGGAGGCGGCCCGCTTAGATGACCCATTGACCGCAGAGGGACGTGGGGTAGGTTTTTGTCTAACCAAAGATTGATTCAATTGTTGTATCTGGGTAGACAGAGTATCCGCTCACGGCGGATTCACCATAGGGACAATATTTTGTGGCTGCAGTGGCACAGGAGGTCCCATAGGGGTGTAAGGCGTGTCACAAGCGTATTAAGCATATTGGAGAATGCCGCCCAATGTGGCTCCTAATTGGCTACAGGAGCAGCGGGCTGACTGGGAGATGTATGGCACATATTACACAGACCATCAATCAAAGCTTCCCGAACAGACAAATCCTTTGCGCATGCGCTGCATGATGCAGGAGCGTCCATGGATTTCCCGCCCTTTGCGTTAGACTTTTTAGTGAATGTAACTGCAGAGTGTATGAGTACGATATTGCCAGACAAAGTACAATACCTGCACATAAATCCCCTAGTAGAAGAGCATCTGCGGTGGTGTGCCTAGGAACCAGAGCGTCTCCGCGCAAGTACCCAGGAACAGAGCCAGCGGGAGTATGTGACGCCGCTGGGGAGGTGATGGAGCCGCAGCACAGTATGTCACCCTGACATATGAAGTGCTGCAGCCCTTGAAGTCTTCTAAATAGCTTTTTCAGGGCTGACTAGCGCAGCCCCCCCCCCCCCCCCCCCCCCTTGCCTGTTAAGTGACCTGCTCTAAAATTGAGCTCACAGTGCCTGGAGGCGGGGATTTATAGAGGAGGCCCCGCAATACATCCTGGGACAGTCTAAAGCCTTAGCCTGTTGGTGCCTCTGGATCAAGATTCATCTCTACACCCTGATGTATTCCCTGTGGAACACAGTGTACCCCACTGCAGAAAGAATGTAATTATACTTAAATTCACCCAAAACCCAGAAGAATTGATCACAGTGCAGGGGAAGTCACTGTCCCTTTTTTATGTTACAGATATAAATAAAAGTAAAACAAAAAATATATTAATAATAATAATTTGCCATACTGTATGTGTTACAAAAATGTGACAAAAAAAACACGCAGAATAAAGCAGGTCCCTCTGGCTGATGAGAGAATGCAGCTATCTCACACGTTTGTCATTTGGCTTCCAGTAGCTACAGTATGTTTAGTAGATAAGTTTAGAAGAGGCGTGGGCCCGTGTGCAGTTTTCATGCAGGTCCCCTCCTCTCCGGCTTTGTGCTGGAGTCTACTCTACATGAGCAGGTCTCCGGCAAAATGGTGGCTTCTCTATTGCGCATGCGTACATCACCGGGAATTTAGCCACCGCAACATTTTCCTAGTGATTTTTGCTGCAGAGCCGGCTGGAGAGGTAAGTATATTTATGGGCGCAGGGTGTGCGGTGTGACCATCTCTGGTCCCAGGGGCCTGTGTGCACCTCACACCATGCACTCATAGATACACCAACGTGCCCAAGCTGTGCCAACAAATGGTTTCCACCTACCATCTTGTGATGCCTAATGGATGACTCACCTGGTAAAGAGATGTCACTGACCTCTGTTCACGGACTATGTGAGTCAAGGCTCTTCTGAGCAGTGGAGTATACCAGCGCTAGAATGGCATCATGTCTGACTCTGACGCTCCCTCCTGCCTTGAAGAGGAGGCTTTGTTTATGTGAACAGTCGCTAATACAGAATCGCTTACTCAGGGCCAAAACTACATATGTGCAGAGTGTGCGCTGCACACAGCACATAGGCACTGTAGGCGCAACTGGCACACTCTCTCTGTCCCCTACCCCCGGCCGCAGTCACCTGCCTCCTGCATCCAGCGCAAAGCAGCCGTGGCGGCCAGCACCTGCGCTCGCTTGAATCCGTCTGCCGTTGACCCCTCTTGCCCGCAGCTCGCCTGTCCTTTTCTGTCAGCTTGACTGTCAGATTTCCTGTCAGACACCGGAGCTCCCCCCCCCCATCCCACTTCCTATTGTACAATTCAGAGCTCCGGAGCGCTGGGCAGCGGCGTACACCTGACTTTAGGAGCCGGAGGAAGATCTACAGCGCAGGAGCGGGCCGAAGCGGCGTGGGGTGAGTTACAGAAGCGAGGGGAGGTTACAACTGGCAGCGGCTCCACACTGATGTCCCTCACTGTTCCCTACACGCTATCTACACCCACTCTCTCTGCTCCCCTCACTCTCCCACCCTCACTGCTTCCTACACTCACTGTAAATGCATGCTGTGCATCATGGGAGATGAGGTCATGCCGAGGTGACTCACTTCCTGTTTGTCTCCTGTTACTTCCACTTGGTGTCTGACTCATGCTGAGTAAAGACCTGTATTGCATTGATGCTGCAAGTGTAATCCTGATTTTGTTGTTACACATCTACACTCACAATCACTGCTCCCTACACCCACTCTCTCTGCTCCCTACACTCACCCTCACATCTCCCTATACCCACTCTCTGCTCCCTACACTCACCCTCACTGCTCCCTACACCCACTCTCTCTGCTCCCCTCACTCTCCCACCCTCACTGCTTCCTACACTCACAATGACTGCTCCCTACACCTGTATTCATACTTACCGACATCTCAAATCTCCTCTCCGGGAGATGCCCGGAGAGGAGAAGCAGGTGGGCGGTGACGAGGCTGAGATAATTACATCATTAAGCCCCACCTACTCACCAGGAAAAGCCCACAGTAGGTTAATATTTGCATAGGGGGCGGAGCTAAACGACGCGATTAGCATATAACTGCGTCATTAGGCTCCGCCCCCTCCACCAGTCCGGGATTTTGCTGTATCTTTCTCCACATTCTGCCCACTTCACTAGGAAGTGGGCAGAATGCGGGAGGTGTGCCCACTCTTCCGGGGCTGCGGGGGGCTACTCGAAAAACCGGGTGTCTCCCGCAGAATCCGGGAGAGTAGGTAAGTATGCCTGTATTACAATGATGCTGCAAGTGTCGTCCTGATTTTGTTGTTACACATCTACAGTACATGGTGTCAGAACTGGGATGCCATGGCACAAGGTCTCAGGAGAATAGATCCACTGATATTTGATGAAAACGTGGCTGACAACTGGCTGAGGTGTAAAAGGGAATGGCACGTATACTCCATAGCAGGCCTTTCAGACAAATAAAAAAAAGTCCAGGCATACACGCTGCTGAACTTCGCAGGCACCGATGCTGTGGACAAATCAGATGCTTTTGTATACGCTGACGGAGAAGACAGAGGGGGATCCTGACATCCTAATTGCAAAGTTTGAAGAGATCTGCATGCCAGTAAAGAATGTAATTATGGACAGGCATGTTTTCAACAGCACAAACCAAAAGGGTGATGACACTATACAGTCCTACGGGGATGCAGTCAAGATCCCGCCAGACGGAATCCTGGTGGTTGAAATACAGACACCAGGATCCCGACCGGCACAATCCTGACATATTCTCCCTCTGTGGGTGTCCACGACACCCATAAAGGGAGGATAAATTAGTGTGCCCGCAGCGAGCTCGCAAGGGGCTGCGTTGCACTCGCCTCCCTGTCGGGATTGTGCCGGTCGGGATCCCGGTGTTGGTATTCCAACCGCCGGGATCCCGTCCGGCGGGATTTCGTACTGATCTCATCCTACGTCTCCATGCTAAAGCTGCTGGAAAGGAGTGCAATTTAGGTATCCTCACAGAGGAGCTCATCCGTGACCGAATCGTATGCGTAATACGCAGCGACAAGGTACGTGCACAGCTGCTGCGGGAGAAGGGCCTCACATTAGAAACTGACATAAATATCTGTATGTTAAATGAGCAGTCTGAAAAGGGCACAAGGGAACTAAGAAAGGACGCTGAGGTGTGTGTCATGGCGGCCGTTCCATGCTGATCCTCCACGTGTGGTTACTGTGCGGCACAGCACCCTCCTGACAAACAACGCTGCCCCACATATGATAAACGATGTCACGCATGTAACATAGTAACATAGTAACATAGTATCTAAGGTTGAAAAAAGACAATTGTCCATCAAGTTCAACCTATTTGTGGTCTCCTATGCACGATTATTTTGTAGAAAATTTTGACTGAAGTTGATGACTGCCGTTACGTTTTACCCCTCTTTTTTATAATAGCCATAGTGCGTGACTATGCCCCGTAACCCTGGATATCCTTATCCATTAGGAATTTATCTAACCCATTCTTAAAGGTGTTGACTGAGTCGGCCATTACAACTCCCTCAGGCAGGGAATTCCAAACACGTATCGTCCTTACCGTAAAAAAAGCCTTTACGCCGTATTGTGCGGAATCTCCTCTCCTCTAACCTGAGCTAGTGTCCACGAGTTCTCTGTGTTGATCTAACCAAAAACAGGTCCTGCGCAAGATCTGTATATTGTCCCCTTATATATTTGTAAATGTTGATCATGCCCCCTCTTAATCTCCTCTTTTCCAGTGTAAACATGCCTAGTCTTGCAAGCCTTTCCTCGTATTCCAGCGTCTCCATACCCTTAATTAGTTTGGTCGCCCGCCTTTGAACCTTTTCTAGCTTCAGGATATCCTTTTTGTAGTAAGGTGCCCAGAATTGTACACAGTATTCAAGGTGTGGCCTCACAAGTGATTTATATAACGGGAGTATAATACTCTTGTCCCTAGCTTCAATTCCTCATTTTATGCATGCTAATATCTTATTAGCCTTCTTTGCTGCAGTCCTACTTTGGGTACTACTGCTTAGTTTGCTATGTATGAGGACACCTAAGTCCTTTTCCAGTACAGAATCCCCTAATTTTACCCCATTTAGTAGGTAGGTCTTATTTTTGTTCTTGTTACCACAGTGCATTACCTTACACTTGTCTGTATTCTCCATTTTGCTGCCCCAGCTTCTAATTTAACTAAGTCGTTCTGAAGCGACTCAGCATCCCCCTCCGCATTTATAACTTTACACAATTTGGTATCATCTGCAAAAATTGACACCATGCTCTCTAGACCTTCTGTTAGGTCGTTAATGAAAATATTGAACAATAGCGGTCCTAATACTGAGCCTTGCGGCACACCACTTAACACTTCAGTCCAAGTTGAAAAAGATCCATTAACCACAACGCGCTGCTCCCTATTATCTTACCAGTTTTTGACCCAAGTGCATATTGTGCTTCCTAGCCCTGATTCTTGTAGCTTGTAGATAAGTCTCATGTGTGGTACAGTGTCAAATGCTTTGGCAAAATCTAAAAAGATTACATCCACCTCTTTACCCTGATCTAGGTTTGTGCTTACTGTTTCATAAAAGCCTAGTAAATTGGTTTGACGGGATCTGTCCTTCATAAACCCATGTTGATTCCTTTTAATGACCTTATTGACTTCAAGGAACTTCTGCATACTATCTCTTAGAATACCTTCCAATACTTTCCCCACTATAGATGTAAGACTAACTGGTCTATAATTACCTGGTTCAGCTTTACTTCCCTTTTTGAATATAGGCACTACTTCCGCTATACGCCAGTCTTTGGGTACCATACCTGATATTACTGAATCCTTAAAGTTCAAAAATAGCGGTTTTGCAAGTTCAGAGTGAAGCTCCATTAGAACCTTTGGGTGAATACCATCGGGACCTGGTGACTTATTAATCTTTAAATATTTTAATCGGTCACAGACTACTTCCTCGCATAAATAAGTACCTATCAGTGGGATATTCTCATTATTGAGATTATGTGTTAGTCCCTGAATTGGGTCCTCTCTAGTAAATACTGTTGAAAAAAACTCATTTAGTGTGTCCGCTATGTCATTATCATTTTTGCTTAAGACTCCCAACTTGTCTTTTAAAGAGCCTATACTCTCATTCTTTAATCTCTTGCTATTAATGTATTTAAAGAATTTTTTGGGATTCGCTTTGCTTTCCTTTGCTACTAGTTTTTTAGTTTCTACTTTAGCCGCTCTTATTTCCTTTTTGCATATTTTGTTACATTCCTTATAGTGCTGAAATGACTCTGCTTCCCCATCAGATTTGTATTTTTTAAATGCTCTCCTTTTCTTGCCCATAAGTTCCTTTATCTTTTTGTTAAGCCACATCGATTTATGATTTTTATTCCATTTTTTGCTGCTCGTAGAATAAATTTGAGTGTATTTTTAGCTAGCAGGAATTTTAGTACCTTCCATTTCTGCGTAGTATTTTTTCCTAAAAACAAACCTTCCCATTCAATAGCCCTGAAAAATACCCTCATCTTTTCAAAATTCACTTTGCTAAAGTTTAGAGTCCTAGTTGAGCCAGTATAGGGCTGTTTATGAAAACTGATATTGAATGTGACCATATTGTGGTCGCTGTTTCCTATGGGTTCCCCTACTATAATACCTGATACCAAATCCCCATTGTTTGTTAATACCAGGTCTAAGATTGCATTGTACCTAGTTGGTTCCTCAATTAGTTGAACTAAGTAGTTATCATTAAGTGTGTTTAAAAACATATTGCCCCTAGCAGTATCACATGAATCGTTTTTCCAGTTTATCTCTGGATAGTTAAAATCTCCCATCACTACTATGTCTCCTACTCCTGCTGCTCTTTCAATTTGCTTTAGTAACAATTGCTCATCACATACGTTGATACCAGGCGGCCTATAGCATACACCCAATACTAACTTTTTTATTCCTTTTTCCCCGGATGCAATTTCTACCCATAATGTCTCGACAATGTCTACAGTCCCCTCCTGAATATCTTCCCATATATAAGGTTTTAAAAACGGCTTTATGTAAAGACACACCCCTCCACCCTTTTTATTTAGTCTATCTCTCCTAAACAGTGTATAGCCCTCTAGATTGACTGTCCAATCATGAGATTCGTCCCACCAAGTTTCAGTAATGCCTATAATATCATACTGTTTGCTTGATGCAAGTATTTCTAGTTCGCCATTTTTACCAGTAATGCTTCTAGCGTTTACATACATACAACTAAGATAAGTATTTTCCTTTGCGTTAGGGACATCTTTCACCTTATGTAGCAATGATGACCTGTAATCGTCATTGGTTAGTGCTTTGGTAAAATCTCTTTTAGTACCCATGTTAGTAACCTTACCGCCTGCCCTCCCCCCAACTTCTCCCCCATTTCGTTTACCACCGTCATCCCCACTATTCTCACTGCATGACCCGTATTTTCTAGCTAAACCCTCCCCCCAGGCTCCTAGTTTAAAATTTTCTCCAACCTTCTAACCATCCTTCCCCCCAGCACCGCTGCCCCCTCCTCAGTCAGGTGCAATCCGTCACGACAAAAGAGATGGTGCCTGACTGAGAAGTCCGCCCAGTGTTCCAGGAACACAAACCCCTCTTTCCTGCACCAATCCCTAAGCCACACATTTTGGAATCATTTTGCAAGGTGCTGCCACTCCAAAGATCAAACTTCCATAAAGTGACAGTCTGAGTCGCGCTATAGCCGCTCACCCCGGCAGATTAACCAGGTGTGAATTGGTTCGCATGACAGTTTGTGATAGTGTAGACCACTTGGTTGAAAAGGGCAAAATATTTATCAAACTGAGAACAAAGCATACGAACAAGGTGGCCATAGTCAAATTAGACTCAGGAGCGAAGTGCAATGTCATATCCTACAAACAACTACGTGAACTAGATCCAACTGCACAGATAAATCCATGAGACAAGATCAACTTGATAGCTTATGGTGGCCAGACCATCACCACACTGGGTGCCACAAAGCTAAAGTTTACCCGTGCTGATTTGCTATTCCACATTGTGGATCAAAAGGTTAAACCATTGCTAGGCCTCCCTGACAGTATAATGCTAGGCCATCTCAAATTGGGGCCTGAGGTACACGCAATACAGATGACGGTGCCAGACATAAAAGACTTTCAGGATTTATTTGATTGCAGTACACTTGGCGAACTTCCTGTTGTGTACCATATGAGGCTGGATGACTCCATTGTACCTACTGTCTGTGCCCCCCGGAGGGTTCCTATCGCTATGAAAGACAAAACCATTAAAGATATCCACAGAATTACTCATTTGTGTGTAATTGCCTCCATAGAGGAAGCAACACAGTGGTTGTCCGCCATGGTGGCTGCATCAAAAAATGATGGTACTGTACATCTTTGTATTGATCCAGGTACACTTGAACATAGCACTGCTGTGTCCATATCACCTTCTCCGCACCATCGAGCAAGTGATTGCTGACATGCCAGGTGCCACAGTTTTCAGTAACCTGGATGCAAAGTGCGGATTCTGGCAAATCCCTTTGGACAGAGCTTTGTCCCTGCTCACCGCTTTCATGACCTTGATAGGGCGGTATGTCTTAATTCGCATGCCATATGGAATCACTACGGGCAGTGAGGTCTTCCAGCGTTGCATGGATTAACTGTTTGTGGTCTATCCCTGTGAAATCATTGTCGATGACATCCTGGTGTGGGGCCGCACCAAGGAAGAACACGCCCGTGCTTTGAACCTCAAGCTCAACTCAAACAAATGCAAGTTTAGAGTCACCAAAGTGGCGTGGGCCACGTGCTCACTAGTCAAGGCGTCAAACCAGATCCGAATAAAATCACTGCCATCCAGCAAATGCCGCTTCCAGCTGACCAACAGGCACTGCAGCGCTTCCTGGGGATGACCAACTACCTGTCTAAATTTGTTCCACAATACAGTGAAACCACGGCACCTTTGCGGCAGCTACTCCACCAGGACTCAGAATGGTGCTGGCTGGACGCACACACGGCTGCTGTTGCTCAACTGAAGACCATGCTGGCAAATCCACAAGTCCTGCAATATTTCAACGTGCATGATCCGGTAGTCCTCTCTGCCGTCACTTCACAGAGTGGTCTAGGGGCCGTGTGCCTCCAACACCACAGACCGGTGGCTTTTGCTTCCAGGGCTCTCACTGACACTGAAACCAGGTATGCACAAATTGAGAAAGAACTGTTGGCACTGGTGTTCGCCTGCAACCGTTTCCATGACTTCATCTATGGCGGTCCTGTCACGGTGGAAACCGACCATCAGCCTCTCATCACCATACTGAAGAAGCCCATCCACTCTGCTTCTTCCGGTATTCAGGGCATGATGCTCAAGCTGCAGCGGTACAACCTGGATGTCATATATAAGCGAAACAAAGAAATGTACGTTGCTGATGCTCTGTCTCGAACCTTCCTTTCGACTACTGACATGAACGCTGCTGAGGATGACTATGAGGTTATGGCTGTGGAGGTGCTCCCTACCAAGTGGCTGGAAGAGCTGTGTGCTGCTACACTTGCGGATGATCTTTGCCAGTATCTCTCTGCTGTAATTCTCAACGGCTGGCCATCCTCTTCCAAAGAAGTGCCGCACTGCCTTCACTCCTACTGTATGAGAGATGAGCTCACCATGTCTGATGGTGTCATCCTGCGGGGTCATTGCTTCGTGATTCCGGCTGCCCTTCCGACATTCTAAACCCAGTAGATGCACCAGGGCCATCCCGGCCTGGAGGCTACCAAACGTAGGGCCCGTGAAACCACGTTCTGCCCCTCCATGTACAGTGACATTGACCGTGCTGTCTCGTTTTGTGCACCCTGCAATGCCTTGCGTCCACACCTGCCACGGGATCCCATGCTGTTCCATGATATTCCTTATCTTCCGTGGTTCATTTTTGCGGCTGATCTCTTCAAATGGAGGGGGAAGAAGTACCTGGTACTAGTTGACTCCTATTCAGGATTGTTTGAGATAAACTACTTGCCCAGCACCACAAGTCAAATGGTCATTGCAAAGCTGAAGAGACACTTTGCAGCACATGGAACCCCACAGCAGCTGATCACTGATAATGCCATGCAATTCAAGAGTAGACAGTTCGAGGACTTTGCGAACACATGGGACTTCCAGCACTAGACTAGTAGTCCACACTACCCACAGTCAAATGGATTGGCAGAGCGTGCAGTCCGCTCTGCAAAGCACCTAATGTAGAAGTGTGCACGAGATGGATCGGGCATATACTTGGCACTGTTAAACTTGAGAAACACGCCGCGAGATAGACTTACATCCCCTGCACAGTGCCTATTAGTATGGTGTACCCGCACAGGCGCCCCGATGGCAAAGCAGCTCCTGCAACCCAGAGTATAGCCACAGGTATGGGAGAACATCAGCAAGCACAGAATGGCTGCCAAAGCTTCCTATGACAGATCAGCATACCGCCTGCCACCACTGTCTCCAGGCCAGCCTGTCTGCATGCAAACCGAGCAAGGATTTGACAGAATAGCAGTGGTTCAGCATCCTGCAGGTCGTCCAAATAGCTACGTGGTACAGTCTGATAATGCCCTCTATGAACGCAACCGCCGCCATCTGTTAAGTGTACCTGAAGTAAGCTCTACACAGCCTGACTTCTACCACAGCTGCAGCCAATGTCAGTGATGATTCGCATTGCATGGACAGTCCTTCCTCAGAAACCACTTCTGACGTAATAGAGCCCTCTGGTGTCACAGCAGACATGCCTATAGGTTCCCAGTGCACCATTACCAGATCGGGCCGTGTGTCCAAACCCAACCCAAAGTTCCAAGATTTTATTGTATAATGTCTTTTCTTTTGTTCACGCCTAACATTGTCGCATTTGTTTCACCTATATTCTGCATCCTTCCAGTTTGAAAGGGGGGATGTAAATGCATGCTGTGCATCATGGGAGATGATGTCATGCCAAGGTGACTCACTTCCTGTTTGTCTCTGGTTACTTCCACTTGGTGTCTGGCTCATGCTGAGTAAAGACCTGTATTACATTGATGCTGCAAGTGTCGTCCTGATTTTGTTGTTACACATCTACACTCACAATCACTGCTCCATACACCCACTCTCTCTGCTCCCTACACTCACTCTTACTGCTCCCAACACCCACTCTCTGCTCCCTACACTCACCCTCACTGCTCCCTACACCCACTCTCTCTGCTCCCTACACCCACTCTCTCTGTTCCCCTCACTCTCCCACTCTCACTGCTTCCTACACTCTCCCTCACTGCTCCCTACACCCACTCTCTCTGCTCCCCCCACTTTCCCACTCTCACTGCTTCCTACACTCACCCTCACTGCTTCCTACACCCACTCTCCCTGCTCCCCTCACTCTCCCACCCTCACTGCTTCCTACACCCACTCTCCCTGCTCCCCTCACTCTCCCACCCTCACTGCTTCCTACACCCACTCTCCCTGCTCCCCTCACTCTCCCACCCTCACTGCTCCCTACACCCACTCTCTCTGCTCCCTACACTCACCCTCACTGCTCCCTACACCCACTTTCTCTGCTCCCCTTACTCACCCACCCTCACTGCTTCCTACACTCACCCTCACTGCTCCCTACACCCACTCTCTCTGCTTCCCTCACTCACAGCTCCCGACACTCTTCCTCACTGCTCCCTATACCCACTCTCTCTACTTCCGTCACTCACTGTTCCCTACACTCACCCACCCTCACTGCTCCCTACACCCACCCTCACTGCTTGATAACCTCACCCTGATTGTTCCCTAGTCCTCTCCCTACACTCAACCTTACTCACTGCTCTCCACAACGACCAGGGCCATAACTAGGTGTGCGCAGTTGCCCTGTGGGTGCACCATCTATAGACACCCCCCGACTGGCCGCCTATTCCCTCATGCGGTCCGCTGACAGCCGCTCCTCCCGCTCCCCTGTGCGCTCTGTCTGCAGCAGAGCATCTGCCGTCTATCGCCCTCAGCCCCAAGCTCTCACTCTTATGCCCCTATATTTTTGTCGCACGCCTACGGCGCGCACTGGCCCAATATTTAATATGGGGGAGGCGCCGATGCTGTTTCTTGCATGCAGCGCAAAAATGTCTAGTTACAGCACTGCGCTTACTCAACATCCCTCCTCTTCTCCTGCCCTATGGCTATGCCTCAAGGTTTAACCCCCGTCAGGCGAAATGTCCGTCTGTCACCCTTATCCTGCTCTAATCTGCTTATTGTCATTACTGTGAATTTAGCAATAACACTATAAATATCAAATCAAATAATCACAGGCGATATCTTCAGCTTGTTATAGAACACTGCACTGCCAATTATTTATCAGTCAATCTTAATAGGCTTGACCCTGCACTCATCCTGTAAAATACGCACATACCTTGTGTCATGTTACAGCGGCAGCGGAGATTTCCATGTAATAAGCAATTTACATTCATAGAATTATCACACCAAAGCGATGTTCCAAGGTCAGTAAGAATTACAGTGCACGTATTGTACATTTATGTTTTGTACTGACCTGAATCAGTTGCACATTCTGGTTGGGATCCGGTCTGAAGATCGACACTGTCTAGGTCGACAATGTTTAGGTTGACCACTATAGGTCGACAGTCACTAGGTCGACAGGGTTGGAAGGTTGACAGGGTTTCTAGGTCGATATGTGCTAGGTCGACAGGTCAGAAGATCGACTTTTTCATACTTTACGATCCACGTGGACTACGATCGGAATGGTAATCTGTGCCGAGCGAAGCGGTAGCGGGGCGAAGCACCTTGCCCGAAGCATGCCGAGCGAAGCGAGCCATGCGAGGGGACACGGTGCACTAATTCGGCTTCCCGGTCACACTACGCAGAATATGACGCACACAAGAAAAAAACTAATGTCGACCTTTTGACCTGTCGACCTAGCACATGTCGACCTACAAACCCTGTCAACCTTCCAACCCTGTCGACCTAGTGACTGTCGACCTATAGTGGTCGACCTAAACATTGTCGACCTAGACACTGTCGATTTGATGATCCACACCCATTCTGGTTATACTGAGTATTCTGTAACAATGTGTAAAAATTCCACCAAAACTGCGGTATATAGGGGGTTATTCAGGCTTCTTAGCAAACCAAAAAAGTTAGCAAATGGGCAAACCCATGTTGCACTGCAGGTGAGGCGGATGTAACATGTGCAGAGATGTAGATTTGGGTGGGGTGTGTTCAAACTGAAATCTAAATTGCAGTGTACAGATGGATCCTCGCTCATCTAGGCTTCTCTGCTGCGCCTAGGTGCGCCAAGGCTTATTAGCATAAGTCTTTCATCTATTGTTCTCAGCTGCAATACAATACAAAAAGAGCAATACAGCAGGGGATACAGGGGGTAATTCAGACCTGATCGCTCGCTAGCTGTTTTTTTTTTTTTTTTTGCAGTTCTGCGTTCGCATAGTCGATGCCCATCGGGGAGTGTATTTTAGCTGTGCAAGGGTGCGATCGCATGTTTGCAGCCGAGCGGTACAAAAAGATCTTGTGCAGTTTCTGAGTATCCCAGGACTTACTCAGCCGCTGCGATCACTACAGCCTGTCCGGGACCAGACTTGACGTCAGACACCCGCCCTGCAAACACTTGGGAATGCCTGCGTTTTTCCAAACACTCCCAGAAAATGGTCAGTTGACACCCACAAATGCACTCTTCCTGTCAATCACTGTGACATCACCCATGCGAATGGACCCATCGCTGTACCGGTGTGACGCGCCAGCGCTTTGGGGTGCATACGTATGTACAGTTCTGACCTGATCGCAGCGCTGCAAAAACCGCTAGAGAACAATCAGCTCTGAATTACCCCCTAAATCATTACAGCAGGGGATTAAGTCCGACTGCCCTTGCTCAGTTAATCCTATTAAAGTGATAGATGAGGACGGCTCCATCTGTAGAAATTAAGCAGTGTAAAAATGAATGCAGCTGTGATAGCACTGTATGGTGATGCACCAGGCGGCCTCTATTACAAGAAGATGCCTCCTACTGCAGTGGTGATCTCTTTCCCACCATCGAGCGGCTTATGGCACTCATTATACCATGCAATCCGCCTGTCGCAGAGGCCAGGAAATCGTCAGCTTATGACGGAGATCTCTGACCTCTTCCCTCCCCCTTAATGGCAGCAACACGCCTCCATTTTCACAAACAGAGGCCGTCACCGCCCCCGGTGGCACTCGCAGTCTGGTGCCATCCAGCTTCCATTGTCGCAGGACCCGTTTGCGCACATGTGAAGAGTGGGTCCTGTGCATGCACAAAATACAGTGAACGCCGGAACTTTGGCAATGATAGTGCAGCACATACCGCCCCTGTGTTAAGTTCGATTAACTTTCAGGAAAAACCAATACCTTATTGCACAGTTGTACGGGCCGCTGCGGCCGCTAAGTGTACGCGCAAAACCCTTATGAATATGTATACACGTTTGCATAAGCACGCCGACACGCAGTGAGCACAATGTAGCTACACGTGTGGCTGAATACACCTTAAACCTTTAACAGAAATGGAATGCGACACCAGTAGTTATATGTTATGTTGTGGTCCAACGCAGCAACAAATATTCACTTAAAAGGGGTAAAAACAGAATATACAACACTATTACAGAGAAGAAGCTACAACCAATGGATACATACGTTTGTTCGCCTGCGCCACCCGGATCCGGTCCTCAGTCAGTCTGGAAAGATAACCTTCAGGGAATAGACTAAGGCCGGCCAGGAGGCTTGGCTTTTATACAGTAGTTCAAAGCATGAAACAATAGAAACTGTAAGCTCTTCATCCATAGGTCAAGGGGCAGGTCATCTACAGTATGTGAGGGGTCATAGGTTGGTTTGAACAGGTGGGCGATGCTTGGTCCAGGTGCACTTGCTGGTGTCCGCCACTGGGTTCCCGCCGAATATCAGGAGTACAGTACATACAGTGAGATATGAATATTGTATTCCTGCGCATAACTATGCGCAGAAGCATGCGATTATCTGCAAACTGCGATTGGAATATTGCCCTTGAAGGTGGATACCAAACACTATGTTCTGACCTATTTCTGTCCCCTCACATCCTGCAAAGCTGAATACCTCCGTTTCTATTCATTCTAAGCAAGTGTAGGTTGCTGGTGTGGTGCGTGTGGACTATGGGGGGTCATTCCGAGTTGTTCGCTCGTTGCCGATTTTCGCAATGGAGCTATTAAGGCAAAAATGCGCATGCGCATGGTACGCAGTGCGCATGCGCTAAGTATTTTAGCTCTAAACTTAGTAGATCTACTCACGTCCGACCGAAGAATTTCCATCGTTGAAGTGATCGGAGTGTGATTGACAGGAAGTGGGTGTTTCTGGGCGGAAACTGACCGTTTTCTGGGAGTGTGCGGAAAAACGCAGGCGTACCAGGATAAAACGCGGGAGTGTCTGGAGAAACGGGGGAGTGGCTGGCCGAACGCAGGGCGTGTTTGTGACGTCAAACCAGGAACGAAACGGGCTGAGCTGATCGCAGTGTAGGAGTAAGTCTCGAGCTACTCAGAAACTGCTAAGAATTTTCTATTCGCAATTCTGCTAAACTTAGATACACTCCCAGAGGGCGGCGGCCTAGCGTGTGCAATGCTGCTAAAAGCAGCTAGCGAGCGAACAACTCGGAATGACCCCCAATGTGTGAATAATGCACTATGTGTATAAAATATAGAATATGTCTTTGTGGCATTTCTATGCGTATGCTACCTTATTTACTCATACCACGCGCCAAAACGCAAGGCCCGCGAGCCAATGTACGCAGCGTGCGGGTAAGCGCACACACAGCAGAACAAGTACACGCACGGAGGCCACTCTGTGTGGTGTTTGTACGTGATGCATGTGGGTATAATATTTTTGACTTAAACACCTGAATGACCCTCTGGTAGCGAATATGTTCACGCATTTCTGAAAAAGAGGCATGGTAAATGCACCACGTTATTACGGTGCCAGTATAGTTGCCCACACTACGCAATAGGTAAGCAACTGAGGGCGGGGGAGCTTCATTCTAACATAATGCGACCACACCCCAGTAAGGCATGACCACACCAACTTTTAAGAGGCAGACTGTCATGGGTGCTCTCATCTTCTGTTCTTGGGAGTATGGCGCTGAGCAGCGCCACCACCAATTAAAGGGCGCTGCTGTGGCTCCCGAGTCCCCCTCCCTCCTCCTCCTCCCCTGCATAGGATCTGCAAACAGCTGCTGCACCGAAGAGCCTGACTGCCTGAGCCAGCGGAGAGACAGTAAATATCTATCATCTATTCTGTCTGTCTGTCTACCCATCTATTCTGTTCGCCGTAATGTGTAAAAAGTGGACTCTGCCTGCCGTAATGTGGAAAAAGGGAAAAAAGGGGACGCTGTCTGCCGTAACATGTAAAAAGGGGACGCTGTCTGCCCTAACGTGTAAAAAGAGGACACTGTCTGCCGTAACGTGTAAAAAGGGGACACTGTCTGCCGTAACGTGTTTAAAGGAGACTCTGCCTGCCGTAACGTGTAAAAAGGGGGACTCTGTCTGCCGTAATGTGTAAAAAGGGGACGCTGTCTGCCGTAATGTGTAAAAGGGGGCTAAAACGTGACTATGGCGCGAACTGCTCCTATTTTACATAAGGGGGGGGGGCGCCGATGCCATTTCTTGCACACAGCGCTAAAGTGTCTAGTTGCGGCACTGATTGAACCACTTCTGATTGGCTGTTTGTGAATGCTCTGCTGATGCTGACTGGTGATTCCTTCATCACTCGGGCATATATTACGCTTTTATGATCGTGTTTAAGCTTCAGGTCCTATATACCTTTTTACTAATACAACACTTTGGGGGATATTCAATTGTTTTGAAAAGTCAGTTGGGTGTCTGTTTTTTCCCATCTAACAGACAGGAAAAAAACAAACACCCAACCAACTTTTCAAACATTTGAATTCCCCCCTTTGACTTTATTCATGAATGTGTAACCTGCAGTCTTAATTTTATTGTCAACCGTCAATTTCCAGCGCCTTCCTGTATCCTTGGCTAGCAAACAGTAAATAAACCCTTCCGAAACTCTGAGGCCCTCGCAGACCCTCCCCCAGCCAATGCTTGGCTTGTAAATGAGGGGACTGGATCAATACGCTCGGGGGTAAGGTTTAAACAATAAATGGATTTCTTTTTAATAAACTTTCAGACCATCTGCATTTAGATGAACATTAATATGACGAGAGAAAAGTTACTAAATAATTCAGCAGCATAATCAATAACAAAGGTTCTGAGCATTGTGTGACTCCAATTAAAAGTGATTTAAGGAGGAGATAGCTAAACAAATATTGACTGACACAACCTTGTTACACTGTATATTGTGCGACGTCCAGCGTTATTTATTGGACGGTAGTCACTTTAGGTATTTAGCATGGACAGAATGCTAAGAATACATTTGTAGAAAGTTTGTCAATATCTTTGAAGTCAGAATCAGTTCTCCATGTGATCCTGTGAGGTAAATTTACTAAGATGGGAGTTCTGTTTAAGATGGGATGTTGCCCATAGCAACCAATCACATTCCAGGTATTATCTTCAAGAAGGTACTAGACAAATGAGAAGTAGAATCGGATTGGTTGCTATGGGCAACATCCCATCTTCAATAGAACTCACATCTTAGTAAATTTACCCCTGTGAGTCAAATACAGAGACCAAAATATCCTCCTTGAGTTTTCTTCACACTGCATATTACGGCACATTATCCTTCTCACAGAAATCAGAATTCATGGGGGCCATTCCGCAGCGCCACAATTTCCTGACACGATACGCTGATTGGTCATCAAAACAGACAATCGGTGGACATTGATGATCGTGATCTGTCAGGAAAATTCAGCATGTTAAAAGTCCCACCCACTATATCATAAAACGACCCCCTTTAATTATAGCTACAGTACAGTATTTCATTGTTTCTGTATGGTTTAGCTTCATTTATGTCTAACATTAACTATAAGAGTGTTGGGATTTCAGTACTGTCTACATTACAGATGTTACCTTTTATAGCACTTTCATTATTTTTATTTCATTTGTTGGAAAACGCTTTCCCATATAAACTGGTGATGCGCGGTCCTGTGGAAACTTGGAAAGTGTAGGCTAAATGTTCCTTCTCCAATCCTTCCATCATTTTTATATTGGCTTTTACATGAGGGTGCAAAACACCCAGCTGATGTTCTGAAAGAAACACCCTGATACTAGAAACTGGAGAATAGGAGATATATTCCCAAAATATGTCCAACCTCAGCAGAACCACTTCCAATAAAGGTGGGGGCATGATGTCACAGAAGGTCATATATACTCTGCAGGTCATACTTGCCTACCTGACCCTCTCCATGAGGGAGAAAATGCTCTGTTCCTGGACTTTCCTGGTAATGTATGATTGGCATCACCTGTGGTGAAACACCTTTCTTATCAATTACCTAGCTCACCACAGGTGATGGCAATCATACATTACCAGGAAAGTCCAGGAACAGAGCATTTTCTCCCTCATGGAGAGGGTCAGGTAGGCAAGTATGCTGCAGGTCCGCATGCCTTGCAGATTCATACCTTCCAGGACCATTATAGAGAATCATTTCCCAGCATATTTACAAGTACTACTAAAGGTGCAGTTACCATAGCTGGCATCTGTGACATACAGTATAATGAGAACATAGGCCCTCATTCCGAGTTGTTCGCTCGGTAAAAATCTTCGCATCGCAGCGTTTTTCCGCTTAATGCGCATGCGCAATGTCCGCACTGCGACTGCGCCAAGTAAATTTGCTATGCACTTAGTAATTTTACTCACGGCTTTTTCATCGTTCTGGCGATCGTAATGTGATTGACAGGAAATGGGTGTTACTGGGCGGAAACAGGCCGTTTTATGGGCGTGTGGGAAAAAACGCTACCGTTTCCGGAAAAAACGCAGGAGTGGCCGGAGAAACGGAGGAGTGTCTGGGCGAACGCTGGGTGTGTTTGTGACGTCAAACCAGGAACGACAAGCACTGAACTGATCGCAGATGCAGAGTAAGTCTGAAGCTACTCAGAAACTGCTACGAGGTGTGTAATCGCAATATTGCGAATACATCGTTCGCAATTTTAAGATGCTAAGATTCACTCCCAGTAGGCGGCGGCTTAGCGTGAGCAACTCTGCTAAAATCGCCTTGCGAGCGAACAACTCGGAATGACCCCCATAGACAGCAATATAACAGTGTCCCCTATCTTCCTGTGTACCATGAAAAGCAGCATGACTAAACTAGGAAATCTATAGTTAAATTGTTTTATTTGCAAAGTGCAAACTGCCTCCCTCCCCCAGGCGCATGCTGTAATCCCATGTGTATATTCTGTGTTAGAAGTGGAGTGCGCTCTACTGTACAGTCTCCAACAACATGGCTTCTCTAGAGAAACTTCATTACCTAACCAAGATGGCCACTGATCTGCGTATGTGCGGCACCATCTTGCCACTGTGTAAGAGTAACATGGTGGAGTATAGCAGTGACGTGCGGTGAGGTCAATGGCTGGGGAGGCACTGGCTTCTCCAGTACATCCCCAGCAGCAAAAGAATACAAACCTCAGCTCACTTTTTAGGAACAGCAGATACATTAGCGTACATGGGGGGGATGGGCTGGTAATGCATATTGTGTATATACTGTGATTACAGGACAGACTCCAAAGTACCAAGACAGCTCCAGACCTACTAGCACCCTGAGCGAGATCTTTTGAAGTGTCCTCCCCTCTCTCCAATGTGCGCACGCTCCTAGGAAAGTGGATGTGGCCTCGAAACTATACTGTATATCGTGTTATCGAATTACAAATATATATATACTGTATTATCATCCCCCCTACATACACAATTGGCAGCCTTACTCATAATGCCCACAGTAGTGCTCCTTACACCTAATGCCCCAGTATAGTTACAGATAAAAGTAATGCTCTAATATACTGCCAGTTACATGTAATGCCCTAGTATACTGCCAGATAAATTGAATGCCCCAGTATAATGCCAGATAAATGTAATGCCCCCAGTATAGTGCCAGTTACACGTAATGCCCCCAGTATAGTGTCGGTTACATGTAATGCCCCACTATAGTGCCAGATACACGTAATGCCCCAGTATAGTGCCAATTATACGTAATGCTTCCTGTAGTGCCAGTTACATGTAATGCTTCCTGTATTCCCAGTTACACTTATGCCCCCTGTAGTGCCAGTTACACTTAAAACGCAGGTCATTTATGCACCAAATAAAAGGGAAGAAATTACATACAGTACACATGGGTATTACAGAGACACAATAACTGCGTGCCAGGATTCCGATACCCACATGATGATATATAACCATACATTAAGCTGTTCCATCAGTTACAACAAGGGTTATATTGCTCACAACGAACTACCAATGTTGATGGTGATGCTGAAGAAACAACTACCATCAAAATATGTTCAATAGTTCAGCAGCCAGAATACGGAGAGCACTTTGAATCAGGCGGATTATAGGAGGGGAAATAGGGGCGGTCGTCCCGGGACCCCACACATTAGGAGCCCCCACACACTGCCCCCAGACTCTCTACTGCTCACATAAAACGAAAGCATTTAGCTGTCTCCGGCTGCTGTTAGGGAACAGCTCAGCCGCCGAGGAGCTTTCAGTGAAGTCAGTCTCCTGGGTGGTGTCAGCGGGGGTCGAGTGAGCACTGACCGTATCTTCCACACTGATGTTCCTCCAGCGGGATCCAGTCAGTATAACGTGTCGCAATCCATGTTCCAACCGCCTCCCGCCTACCCCCTCACGGCCGCCTAAAGCCTGAATGCGGGGAACCCGCCACAGTCACTGCATCCCTGGCCAGCGTCTAGCCGGATAGACAATGCGGTGGCCTCCCACCGACCTTCAGGTCTTCTGGGCACGTGAGTGCAAGCTCTTCTGCCCAGTCTCTCATTCTATTTCAGCCCTCTCATTCCATGCCTGTCTCTTTCCCCAGTGCCTCTGTCTCCATGTCCCCTCTCTTTCCCATGCCTCCCTCTCACTCCCCATGCATGTCTTTTCCCCATGCCTCTCTCTCCCTTTGCCCCCCCTTTCTCCGTGCCCCCTCTCTCCCCTCCATGCCTCTCTGTCTTCGTGTCCCCACCTCTCTCTTGCTCTGTGTTTGTGCAGATATATAAACTTTTACCATTTTATTTAAAGGGGCCCCCCCAGTCATTAATCCAGCCCTGAATGGAATCAGTGACAATGGCCCTCATTCCGAGTTGTTCGCTCGCAAGCTGCTTTTAGCAGCATTGCACACGCTAAGCAGCCGCCTACTGGGAGTGATCTTAGCTTAGCAAAATTGCTAAGATAAAGTGGTAGCATAGCCAGGTGTGACAGTAGAGGGGGTATACAGAGGCACGAGTCAGATAAAGTGGTAACAAAGGCAGGTGTAACAGTAGAGGGGTATACAGAGACACGAGTCAGATAAAGTGGTAGCATAGCCAGGTGTGACAGTAGAGGGGGTATACAGAGGCACGAGTCAGATAAAGTGGTAACATAGGCAGGTGTAACAGTAGAGGGGTATACAGAGGCACGAGTCAGATAAAGTGGTAGCATAGCCAGGTGTGACAGTAGAGGGTGTATACAGAGGGATGGGTAAGGTGAAGTGGTAACATATGTACAGTAGGTGTGACAGTAATGTGACAGCTTATGCGATCCAACCCACACTTTCCCGATGACTTACTCAGACTGCAGTCGCAGATGAACATCGTGACCATTGGTCGTGTTGTTCATTTCAAACTGCGATAGCATCGCAGTTTCAGCAATCGCTAATGCAGGAAGGAGCTGGTACGCACTTACTCTTTCATTTGCATTGCTAAGAATCATAATGAAAAACTGCTAAGAGCAGCTTTGCAATTACAATCTAACCTGAATAAGGCCCTTGAACAGGTGTGACAGTAAAGAGGGAATACAGAGGCACGGGTCAGGTAAAGGGGTAACATAGGCAGTTGTGACAGTATGGGGGTTTACAGAGGCACAGGTCAGATAAAGTGATTACCTAGGCAGGTGTGATAGTAGGGGGGGGGGGGGGGGACAGAGGCACGGATCAGATAAAGTGGTAACATAGGCAGGAGTGATAGCAGAGAGGGGGGTACACAGAGGCATGGGTCAGATAAAGTGGTAACATAGGTAGGAGCGATAGTAGAGAGGGGGGTTTACAGAGGCACGGGTAAGAAAAAGTGGTAACAGGCAGGTGTGATAGTAGAGGGGGGGGGGGGCAGAGGCACGGGTAAGAAAAAGTGGTAACAGGCAGGTGTGATAGTAGGGGGGGGGGGGGGGGGCAGAGGCACGGATCAGATAGAGTGGTAACCTAGGCAGGTGTGACAGTTCAGGGGAGTGGGGTATACAGAGGCACGGATCAGATAAAGTAGTAATATAGGCAGGAGTGACAGTTGAGAGGAGGGGGGAATACAGAGACACAGATCACATAAAGTGGTAACATAGACAGGAGTGATAGTAGAGCATGCTTGCCTACACTCCCACATTCTGCGGGAGGCTCCTGTTCTACCGCTCTGTCTCCCATGCCCCGCAAAACCCTCCCCATCTAAAAACCCCAGGGGCAGCGCAAAGTCACCCAGCACAGTCAACAAGCCACCATGGAGAGCTTACAGCACAGGGGTTAATTCAGACCTGATCGCTAGGCTGCGTTTTCTCACAGCCTGCGATCAGGTCCTAACTGCGCATGTGTATGCACTGCAATGTGCAGGCGTGACGGACCTCAGCAATGGGGATCGATGCATAGCGATGGGATGGTGTGAAAAAAGCAATCGCACGGGCGATTGCAAGGAGATTGACAGGAAGAGGGCGTTTGTGGGTGTCAACTGACCGTATTCAGAGAGTGTATGGAAAAATGCAGGCGTGTCCATGCGTTTGCAGGGAGGGTGTCTGACATCAATTCCAGTCCCGGACAGGCTGAAGTGATTGCAGCGGCTGAGTAGGTCCAGGGCTGCGCAGAGACTGCACAAAATCAGTTTTTGCAGCTCTGCTACACATGCGATCGCACACTTGCACAGCTAAAATGCCCTCCTCCTGTAGGCGATGACAATCTGATCGCAGGACCTGACCCCTATGTTTGTATGTGGGTGATGTGTGTGTAGGCTGGCACTGACCCCTCTGTTTGTGTGTAGGTGACGTGTGTTTGTAGGGTGGCACTACCCCTGTGTTTGTGTGAGCGCCTGAAATTTTTCGGGTTTTGTGTTTTGGTTTTGGGTTCGGTTCCGCGGCCGTGTTTTGGGTTCGAACGCGTTTTGGCAAAACCTCACCGAATTTTTTTTGTCGGATTCGGGTGTGTTTTGGATTCGGGTGTTTTTTTCAAAAAACACTAAAAAACAGCTTAAATCATAGAATTTGGGGGTCATTTTGATCCCAAAGTATTATTAACCTCAAAAACCATAATTTACACTCATTTTCAGTCTATTCTGAATACCTCACACCTCACAATATTATTTTTAGTCCTAAAATTTGCACCGAGGTCGCTGTGTGAGTAAGATAAGCGACCCTAGTGGCCGACACAAACACCGGGCCCATCTAGGAGTGGCACTGCAGTGTCACGCAGGATGTCCCTTCCAAAAAACCCTCCCCAAACAGCACATGACGCAAAGAAAAAAAGAGGCGCAATGAGGTAGCTGTGTGAGTAAGATTAGCGACCCTAGTGGCCGACACAAACACCGGGCCCATCTAGGAGTGGCACTGCAGTGTCACGCAGGATGTCCCTTCCAAAAAACCCTCCCCAATCAGCACATGATGCAAAGAAAAAGAAAAGAAAAAAGAGGTGCAAGATGGAATTGTCCTTGGGCCCTCCCACCCACCCTTATGTTGTATAAACAAAACAGGACATGCACACTTTAACCAACCCATCATTTCAGTGACAGGGTCTGCCACACGACTGTGACTGATATGACGGGTTGGTTTGGACCCCCACCAAAAAAGAAGCAATTAATCTCTCCTTGCACAAACTGGCTCTACAGAGGCAAGATGTCCACCTCATCTTCACCCTCCGACCGATATATCACCGTGTACATCCCCCTCCTCACAGATTATCAATTCGTCCCCACTGGAATCCACCATCTCAGCTCCCTGTGTACTTTGTGGAGGCAATTGCTGCTGGTCAATGTCTCCGCGGAGGAATTGATTATAATTCATTTTAATGAACATCATCTTCTCCACATTTTCTGGATGTAACCTCGTACGCCGATTGCTGACAAGGTGAGCGGCGGCACTAAACACTCTTTCGGAGTACACACTTGTGGGAGGGCAACTTAGGTAGAATAAAGCCAGTTTGTGCAAGGGCCTCCAAATTGCCTCTTTTTCCTGCCAGTATAAGTACGGACTGTGTGACGTGCCTACTTGGATGCGGTCACTCATATAATCCTCCACCATTCTATCAATGTTGAGAGAATCATATGCAGTGACAGTAGACGACATGTCCGTAATCGTTGTCAGGTCCTTCAGTCCGGACCAGATGTCAGCATCAGCAGTCGCTCCAGACTGCCCTGCATCACCGCCAGCGGGTGGGCTCGGAATTCTGAGCCTTTTCCTCGCACCCCCAGTTGCGGGAGAATGTGAAGGAGGAGATGTTGACAGGTCGCGTTCCGCTTGACTTGACAATTTTGTCACCAGCAGGTCTTTCAACCCCAGCAGACCTGTGTCTGCCGGAAAGAGAGATCCAAGGTAGGCTTTAAATCTAGGATCGAGCACGGTGGCCAAAATGTAGTGCTCTGATTTCAACAGATTGACCACCCGTGAATCCTTGTTAAGCGAATTAAGGGCTGCATCCACAAGTCCCACATGCCTAGCGGAATCGCTCCCTTTTAGCTCCTTCTTCAATGCCTCCAGCTTCTTCTGCAAAAGCCTGATGAGGGGAATGACCTGACTCAGGCTGGCAGTGTCTGAACTGACTTCACGTGTGGCAAGTTCAAAGGGCATCAGAACCTTGCACAACGTTGAAATCATTCTCCACTGCACTTGAGACAGGTGCATTCCACCTCCTATATCGTGCTGAATTGTATAGGCTTGAATGGCCTTTTGCTGCTCCTCCAACCTCTGAAGCATATAGAGGGTTGAATTCCACCTCGTTACCACTTCTTGCTTCAGATGATGGCAGGGCAGGTTCAGTAGTTTTTGGTGGTGCTCCAGTCTTCTGTACGTGGTGCCTGTACGCCGAAAGTGTCCCGCAATTTTTCTGGCCACCGACAGCATCTCTTGCACGCCCCTGTCGTTTTTTAAAAAATTCTGCACCACCAAATTCAAGGTATGTGCAAAACATGGGACGTGCTGGAATTTGCCCATATTTAATGCACACACAATATTGCTGGCGTTGTCCGATGCCACAAATCCACAGGAGAGTCCAATTGGGGTAAGCCATTCCGCGATGATCTTCCTCAGTTGCCGTAAGAGGTTTTCAGCTGTGTGCGTATTCTGGAAAGCGGTGATACAAAGCGTAGCCTGCCTAGGAAAGAGTTGGCGTTTGCGAGATGCTGCTACTGGTGCCGCCGCTGCTGTTCTTGCGGCGGGAGTCCATACATCTACCCAGTGGGCTGTCACAGTCATATAGTCCTGACCCTGCCCTGCTCCACTTGTCCACATGTCCGTGGTTAAGTGGACATTGGGTACAACTGCATTTTTTAGGACACTGGTGAGTCTTTTTCTGACGTCCGTGTACATTCTCGGTATCGCCTGCCTAGAGAAGTGGAACCTAGATGGTATTTGGTAACGGGGGCACACTGCCTCAATAAATTGTCTAGTTCCCTGTGAACTAACGGCGGATACCGGACGCACGTCTAACACCAACATAGTTGTCAAGGACTCAGTTATCCGCTTTGCAGTAGGATGACTGCTGTGATATTTCATCTTCCTCGCAAAGGACTGTTGAACAGTCAATTGCTTACTGGAAGTAGTACAAGTGGGCTTACGACTTCCCCTCTGGGATGACCATCGACTCCCAGCGGCAACAACAGCAGCGCCAGCAGCAGTAGGCGTTACACGCAAGGATGCATCGGAGGAATCCCAGGCAGGAGAGGACTCGTCAGAATTGCCAGTGACATGGCCTGCAGGACTATTGGCATTCCTGGGGAAGGAGGAAATTGACACTGAGGGAGTTGGTGGGGTGGTTTGCGTGAGCTTGGTTACAAGAGGAAGGGATTTACTGGTCAGTGGACTGCTTCCGCTGTCACCCAAAGTTTTTGAACTTGTCACTGACTTATTATGAATGCGCTGCAGGTGACGTATAAGGGAGGATGTTCCGAGGTGGTTAACGTCCTTACCCCTACTTATTACAGCTTGACAAAGGGAACACACGGCTTGACACCTGTTGTCCGCATTTCTGGTGAAATACCTCCACACCGAAGAGCTGATTTTTTTGGTATTTTCACCTGGCATGTCAACGGCCATATTCCTCCCACGGACAACAGGTGTCTCCCCGGGTGCCTGACTTAAACAAACCACCTCACCATCAGAATCCTCCTGGTCAATTTCCTCCCCAGCGCCAGCAACACCCATATCCTCCTCATCCTGGTGTACTTCAACACTGACATCTTCAATCTGACTATCAGGAACTGGACTGCGGGTGCTCCTTCCAGCACTTGCAGGGGGCGTGCAAATGGTGGAAGGCGCATGCTCTTCACGTCCAGTGTTGGGAAGGTCAGGCATCGCAACCGACACAATTGGACTCTCCTTGTGGATTTGGGATTTCGAAGAATGCACAGTTCTTTGCTGTGCTGCTTTTGCCAGCTTGAGTCTTTTCATTTTTCTAGCGAGAGGCTGAGTGCTTCCATCCTCATGTGAAGCTGAACCACTAGCCATGAACATAGGCCAGGGCCTCAGCCGTTCCTTGCCACTCCGTGTGGTAAATGGCATATTGGCAAGTTTACGCTTCTCCTCCGACAATTTTATTTTAGGTTTTGGAGTCCTTTTTTTACTGATATTTGGTGTTTTGGATTTGACATGCTCTGTACTATGACATTGGGCATCGGCCTTGGCAGACGACGTTGCTGGCATTTCATCGTCTCGGCCATGACTAGTGGCAGCAGCTTCAGCACGAGGTGGAAGTGGATCTTGATCTTTCCCTAATTTTGGAACCTCAACATTTTTGTTCTCCATATTTTAATAGGCACAACTAAAAGGCACCTCAGGTAAACAATGGAGATGGATGGATTGGATACTAGTATACAATTATGGACGGGCTGCCGAGTGCCGACACAGAGGTAGCCACAGCCGTGAACTACCGCACTGTACTGTGTCTGCTGCTAATATATAGACTGGTTGATAAAGAGATAGTATACTCGTAACTAGTATGTATGTATAAAGAAAGAAAAAAAAACCACGGTTAGGTGGTATATACAATTATGGACGGGCTGCCGAGTGCCGACACAGAGGTAGCCACAGCCGTGAACTACCGCACTGTACTGTGTCTGCTGCTAATATATAGACTTGTTGATAAAGAGATAGTATACTCGTAACTAGTATGTATGTATAAAGAAAGAAAAAAAAACCACGGTTAGGTGGTATATACAATTATGGACGGGCTGCCGAGTGCCGACACAGAGGTAGCCACAGCCGTGAACTACCGCACTGTACTGTGTCTGCTGCTAATATATAGACTGGTTGATAAAGAGATAGTATACTCGTAACTAGTATGTATGTATAAAGAAAGAAAAAAAAACCACGGTTAGGTGGTATATACAATTATGGACGGGCTGCCGAGTGCCGACACAGAGGTAGCCACAGCCGTGAACTACCGCACTGTACTGTGTCTGCTGCTAATATATAGACTGGTTGATAAAGAGATAGTATACTCGTAACTAGTATGTATGTATAAAGAAAGAAAAAAAAACCACGGTTAGGTGGTATATACAATTATGGACGGGCTGCCGAGTGCCGACACAGAGGTAGCCACAGCCGTGAACTACCGCACTGTACTGTGTCTGCTGCTAATATATAGACTGGTTGATAAAGAGATAGTATACTCGTAACTAGTATGTATGTATAAAGAAAGAAAAAAAAACCACGGTTAGGTGGTATATACAATTATGGACGGGCTGCCGAGTGCCGACACAGAGGTAGCCACAGCCGTGAACTACCGCACTGTACTGTGTCTGCTGCTAATATATAGACTGGTTGATAAAGAGATAGTATACTCGTAACTAGTATGTATGTATAAAGAAAGAAAAAAAAACCACGGTTAGGTGGTATATACAATTATGGACGGGCTGCCGAGTGCCGACACAGAGGTAGCCACAGCCGTGAACTACCGCACTGTACTGTGTCTGCTGCTAATATATAGACTGGTTGATAAAGAGATAGTATACTCGTAACTAGTATGTATGTATAAAGAAAGAAAAAAAAACCACGGTTAGGTGGTATATACAATTATGGACGGGCTGCCGAGTGCCGACACAGAGGTAGCCACAGCCGTGAACTACCGCACTGTACTGTGTCTGCTGCTAATATAGACTGGTTGATAAAGAGATAGTATACTCGTAACTAGTATGTATGTATAAAGAAAGAAAAAAAAACCACGGTTAGGTGGTATATACAATTATGGACGGGCTGCCGAGTGCCGACACAGAGGTAGCCACAGCCGTGAACTACCGCACTGTACTGTGTCTGCTGCTAATATAGACTGGTTGATAAAGAGATAGTATACTACTAATATTATATATACTGGTGGTCAGGTCACTGGTCACTAGTCACACTGGCAGTGGCACTCCTGCAGCAAAAGTGTGCACTGTTTAATTTTAATATAATATTATGTACTCCTGGCTCCTGCTATAACCTATAACTGGCACTGCAGTAGTGCTCCCCAGTCTCCCCCACAATTATAAGCTGTGTGAGCTGAGCAGTCAGACAGATATATAATATATATAGATGATGCAGCACACTGGCCTGAGCCTGAGCAGTGCACACAGATATGGTATGTGACTGACTGAGTCACTGTGTGTATCGCTTTTTTCAGGCAGAGAACGGATATATTAAATAAACTGCACTGTGTGTCTGGTGGTCACTCACTATATAATATATTATGTACTCCTGGCTCCTGCTATAACCTATAACTGGCACTGCAGTAGTGCTCCCCAGTCTCCCCCACAATTATAAGCTGTGTGAGCTGAGCAGTCAGACAGATATATATAATATTATATATAGATAATAGATGATGCAGCACACTGGCCTGAGCCTGAGCAGTGCACACAGATATGGTATGTGACTGAGTCACTGTGTGCTGTGTATCGCTTTTTTCAGGCAGAGAACGGATTATAAAGTAAACTGCACTGTCCTCACTAGTAAACTCTCTCCACTCAGTCTCTACACTTCTACAGTAACAGTACTCCTCCTAGTCAGCTCCAGTAAATCTCTCTCAGTCTCTTATAATCTAAATGGAGAGGACGCCAGCCACGTCCTCTCCCTATCAATCTCAATGCACGTGTGAAAATGGCGGCGACGCGCGGCTCCTTATATAGAATCCGAGTCTCGCGATAGAATCCGAGCCTCGCGAGAATCCGACAGCGTCATGATGACGTTCGGGCGCGCTCGGGTTAACCGAGCAAGGCGGGAAGATCCGAGTCGCTCGGACCCGTGAAAAAAAACATGAAGTTCTGGCGGGTTCGGATTCAGAGAAACCGAACCGGCTCATCTCTAGTGTAGATGACATGTGTGTGTGTAGGCTGGCACTGACCCCAGTGTTTGTGTGTAGATGACGTGTGTGCATGTGTGTGTGTAGGGTGGCACTGACCCCTTTGTGCTCAAACAGTGGAAGTCATAAAAAAAACGAGAGGGCTCACGATGAGAGGAGTCGGTCAGTGATCACATAAATAAGTGACATTTTGGGATTGCACATGCCACCCATACACAATAGATAAGAACCACTTGGCCCATCTAGTCTGCACTGATACCACTCCCCCCATGTATTAGTGTGGTGGTGTGCGAGAGAGGACATGGGCGATATGCGCTCTTGTCATTGTAGGTGCTGCTGTTTAAAAGATAGCAGGCCGATGTGCAGGGCAACGTACAGTATGAATGGTTCCAACACCTGCAGCTATTGATTTAGACAGCTGCATGGTGGCGATGCCCACACACCACAGCAGGGACAGAGCTGTCTCTGGCTGTGGCGGCTGCCGGCTCATGGCTGCACGGGAGATCTCATTAGAGTAGCAAGAGCTCGAACATGCGCACTGGAGCCGGCCGGGCACTCTGTGCTCAGGGGAACATCGCTGGAGGGGGGAGTTTTCGTCCCCTCGCTTTGACAGACAAGATGTTCACACATCTTGTCGATGTTGTTTCCTGCTTCGCCTCGGTAATGAGGCGATGCAGGAAGTGGTATAGCGACACGATCCGTGCTGCTATAATACATCTCCCCTTTAGTTTCCACCTGTCACTGCATAATACCACCCTGAGCTGCAATTGACACACCCATAGGTGGAGCTAGACACACCCTTTAGGCGAAGCATGTCATGGAAGCTCAGCGTCCCACTGTGCGAACTCTCATACCATCTAGAATCTCCCTGAAACTAGTGATGAGCAGGTTCAGTTCCTCGGGATCCGAACCCCCCCGAACTTTACCCATTTTTGCACGGTTCCGAGCAGACTCAGATCCTCCCGCCTTGGTTAACCCGAGCGCGCCCGAACGTCATCATCCCGCTGTCGGATTCTCGCGAGAATTGTATTCTATATAAGGAGCCACGCGTCGCCGGCATTTTCACTCGTGCTTTGGAGATGATAACGAGAGGACGTGTCTCGGTCCTCTCAGTTCTTTCTTTCTACAGTGTGCTGCAAATATCTGTGCTCTGTGTTCTGCAAATATCTGTGCTCAGTGTGCTGCAAATATCTGTGCTCAGTGTGCTTTATTGTGGGGACTGGGGACCGCCAGTATATAGTAGGAGGACAGTGCAGAGTTTTGCTGACCAGTGACCACCAGTATTATACGTTCTCTGCCTGAAAAACGCTCCATATCTGTGCTGCATTGTAGTATATAGTAGGAGGACAGTGCAGAATTTTGCTGACCAGTGACCACCAGAATTATATCAGTATGGTACAGTAGTCCACTGCTCTACCTACCTCTGTGTCGTCAAGTATACTATCCATCCATACCTGTGGTGCATTTCAGTTTTTTGTGCGCAGTATATATATATAGAAGTAGGATAGTGCATAATTTTGCTGACCACCAGTATATAATATATAGCAGTACGGTACAGTAGTCCACTGCTCTACCTACCTCTGTGTCGTCAAGTATACTATCCATCCATACCTGTGGTGCATTTCAGTTTTTGTGCGCAGTATATATATATATATAGAAGTAGGACAGTGCATAATTTTGCTGACCACCAGTATATAATATATAGCAGTACGGTACAGTAGGCCACTGCTCTACCTACCTCTGTGTCGTCAAGTATACTATCCATCCATACCTGTGGTGCATTTAAGTTTTTGTGCGCAGTATATATATAGTAGTAGGACAGTGCATAATTTTGCCGACCACCAGTATATAATATATAGCAGTACGGTACAGTAGGCCACTGCTCTACCTACCTCTGTGTCGTCAAGTATACTATCCATCCATACCTGTGGTGCATTTAAGTTTTTGTGCGCAGTATATATATATAGTAGTAGGACAGTGCATAATTTTGCTGACCACCAGTATATAATATATAGCAGTACAGTACAGTAGGCCACTGCTCTACCTACCTCTGTGTCGTCAAGTATACTATCCATCCATACCTGTGGTGCATTTAAGTTTTTGTGCGCAGTATATATATAGTAGTAGGACAGTGCATAATTTTGCTGACCACCAGTATATAATATATAGCAGTACGGTACAGTAGGCCACTGCTCTACCTACCTCTGTGTCATCAAGTATACTATCCATCCATACCTGTGGTGCATTTAAGTTTTTGTGCGCAGTATATATATAGTAGTAGGACAGTGCATAATTTTGCTGACCACCAGTATATAATATATAGCAGTACGGTACAGTAGGCCACTGCTCTACCTACCTCTGTGTCATCAAGTATACTATCCATCCATACCTGTGGTGCATTTAAGTTTTTGTGCGCAGTATATATTAGAGATGAGCGGGTTCGGTTTCTCTGAAACCGAACCCGCACGAACTTCATGTTTTTTTTACGGGTCCGAGCAGACTCGGATCCTCCCGCCTTGCTCGGTTAACCCGAGCGCGCCCGAACGTCATCATGACGCTGTCGGATTCTCGCGAGACTCGGATTCTATATAAGGAGCCGCGCGTCGCCGCCATTTTCACACGTGCATTGAGATTGATAGGGAGAGGACGTGGCTGGCGTCCTCTCCATTAGAAATTAGATTAGAAGAGAGAGAGAGATTGTGCAGAGTCAGACAGAGTTTACCACAGTGACCAGTGCAGTTGTTGTTAGTTAACTTTTATTTATTTTAATATAATATATCCGTTCTGTGCTATATCCGTTCTCTGCCTGAAAAAAAACGATACACAGCAGCAGCCAGTCACACAGTGTGACTCAGTCTGTGTGCACTCAGCTCAGCCCAGTGTGCTGCACATCAATGTATAAAAGGCAAAGCTTATAATAATTGTGGGGGAGACTGGGGAGCACTGCAGGTTGTTATAGCAGGAGCCCCCAGGAGTACATAATATTATATTAATTTAAAATTAAACAGTGCACACTTTTGCTGCAGGAGTGCCACTGCCAGTGTGACTAGTGGTGACCAGTGCCTGACCACCAGTATAGTAGTATATTGTTGTATGTATTGTATACTATCTCTTTATCAACCAGTCTATATTAGCAGCAGACACAGTACAGTGCGGTAGTTCACGGCTGTGGCTACCTCTGTGTCGGCAGTCGGAACTCGGCAGGCAGTCCGTCCATCCATAATTGTATTACAATATATACCACCTAACCGTGGTATTTTTTTTTCTTTCTTTATACCGTCGTCATAGTGTCATACTAGTTGTTACGAGTATACTACTATCTCTTTATCAACCAGTGTACAGTGCGGTAGTTCACGGCTGTGGCTACCTCTGTGTCGGCAGTCGGCAGGCAGTCCGTCCATCCATAATTGTATTATTATTATAATATATACCACCTAACCGTGGTTTTTTTTTCATTCTTTATACCGTCATAGTGTCATACTAGTTGTTACGAGTATACTACTATCTCTTTATCAACCAGTGTACAGTGCGGTAGTTCACGGCTGTGGCTACCTCTGTGTCGGCAGTCGGCAGGCAGTCCGTCCATCCATAATTGTATTATTATTATAATATATACCACCTAACCGTGGTTTTTTTTTCATTCTTTATACCGTCGTCATAGTGTCATACTAGTTGTTACGAGTATACTACTATCTCTTTATCAACCAGTGTACAGTGCGGTAGTTCACGGCTGTGGCTACCTCTGTGTCGGCAGTCGGCAGGCAGTCCGTCCATCCATAATTGTATTATTATTATAATATATACCACCTAACCGTGGTTTTTTTTTCATTCTTTATACCGTCGTCATAGTGTCATACTAGTTGTTACGAGTATACTACTATCTCTTTATCAACCAGTGTACAGTGCGGTAGTTCACGGCTGTGGCTACCTCTGTGTCGGCAGTCGGCAGGCAGTCCGTCCATCCATAATTGTATTATTATTATAATATATACCACCTAACTGTGGTATTTTTTTTTCTTTCTTTATACCGTCGTCATAGTGTCATACTAGTTGTTACGAGTATACTACTATCTCTTTATCAACCAGTGTACAGTGCGGTAGTTCACGGCTGTGGCTACCTCTGTGTCGGCAGTCGGCAGGCAGTCCGTCCATCCATAATTGTATTATTATTATAATATATACCACCTAACTGTGGTATTTTTTTTTCTTTCTTTATACCGTCGTCATAGTGTCATACTAGTTGTTACGAGTATACTACTATCTCTTTATCAACCAGTGTACAGTGCGGTAGTTCACGGCTGTGGCTACCTCTGTGTCGGCAGTCGGCAGGCAGTCCGTCCATCCATAATTGTATTATTATTATAATATATACCACCTAACCGTGGTTTTTTTTTCATTCTTTATACCGTCGTCATAGTGTCATACTAGTTGTTACGAGTATACTACTATCTCTTTATCAACCAGTGTACAGTGCGGTAGTTCACGGCTGTGGCTACCTCTGTGTCGGCAGTCGGCAGGCAGTCCGTCCATCCATAATTGTATTATTATTATAATATATACCACCTAACTGTGGTATTTTTTTTTCATTCTTTATACCGTCGTCATAGTGTCATACTAGTTGTTACGAGTATACTACTATCTCTTTATCAACCAGTGTACAGTGCGGTAGTTCACGGCTGTGGCTACCTCTGTGTCGGCAGTCGGCAGGCAGTCCGTCCATCCATAATTGTATTATTATTATAATATATACCACCTAACCGTGGTTTTTTTTTCATTCTTTATACCGTCATAGTGTCATACTAGTTGTTACGAGTATACTACTATCTCTTTATCAACCAGTGTACAGTGCGGTAGTTCACGGCTGTGGCTACCTCTGTGTCGGCAGTCGGCAGGCAGTCCGTCCATCCATAATTGTATTATTATTATAATATATACCACCTAACTGTGGTATTTTTTTTTCTTTCTTTATACCGTCGTCATAGTGTCATACTAGTTGTTACGAGTATACTACTATCTCTTTATCAACCAGTGTACAGTGCGGTAGTTCACGGCTGTGGCTACCTCTGTGTCGGCAGTCGGCAGGCAGTCCGTCCATCCATAATTGTATTATTATTATAATATATACCACCTAACCGTGGTTTTTTTTTCATTCTTTATACCGTCATAGTGTCATACTAGTTGTTACGAGTATACTACTATCTCTTTATCAACCAGTGTACAGTGCGGTAGTTCACGGCTGTGGCTACCTCTGTGTCGGCACTCGGCAGGCAGTCCGTCCATCCATAATTGTATTATTATTATAATATATACCACCTAACCGTGGTTTTTTTTTCATTCTTTATACCGTCGTCATAGTGTCATACTAGTTGTTACGAGTATACTACTATCTCTTTATCAACCAGTGTACAGTGCGGTAGTTCACGGCTGTGGCTACCTCTGTGTCGGCAGTCGGCAGGCAGTCCGTCCATCCATAATTGTATTATTATTATAATATATACCACCTAACCGTGGTTTTTTTATACCACCTAACCGTGGCAGTCCGTCCATAATTGTATACTAGTATCCAATCCATCCATCTCCATTGTTTACCTGAGGTGCCTTTTAGTTCTGCCTATAAAATATGGAGAACAAAAAGTTGAGGTTCCAAAATTAGGGAAAGATCAAGATCCACTTCCACCTCGTGCTGAAGCTGCTGCCACTAGTCATGGCCGAGACGATGAAATGCCAGCAACGTCGTCTGCCAAGGCCGATGCCCAATGTCATAGTACAGAGCATGTCAAATCCAAAACACCAAATATCAGAAAAAAAAGGACTCCAAAACCTAAAATAAAATTGTCGGAGGAGAAGCGTAAACTTGCCAATATGCCATTTACCACACGGAGTGGCAAGGAACGGCTGAGGCCCTGGCCTATGTTCATGGCTAGTGGTTCAGCTTCACATGAGGATGGAAGCACTCAGCCTCTCGCTAGAAAACTGAAAAGACTCAAGCTGGCAAAAGCACCGCAAAGAACTGTGCGTTCTTTGAAATCCCAAATCCACAAGGAGAGTCCAATTGTGTCGTTTGCGATGCCTGACCTTCCCAACACTGGACGTGAAGAGCATGCGCCTTCCACTATTTGCATGCCCCCTGCAAGTGCTGGAAGGAGCACCCGCAGTCCAGTTCCTGATAGTCAGATTGAAGATGTCAGTGTTGAAGTACACCAGGATGAGGAGGATATGGGTGTTGCTGGCGCTGGGGAGGAAATTGACCAGGAGGATTCTGATGGTGAGGTGGTTTGTTTAAGTCAGGCACCCGGGGAGACACCTGTTGTCCGTGGGAGGAATATGGCCGTTGACATGCCAGGTGAAAATACCAAAAAAATCAGCTCTTCGGTGTGGAGGTATTTCACCAGAAATGCGGACAACAGGTGTCAAGCCGTGTGTTCCCTTTGTCAAGCTGTAATAAGTAGGGGTAAGGACGTTAACCACCTCGGAACATCCTCCCTTATACGTCACCTGCAGCGCATTCATAATAAGTCAGTGACAAGTTCAAAACTTTGGGTGACAGCGGAAGCAGTCCACTGACCAGTAAATCCCTTCCTCTTGTAACCAAGCTCACGCAAACCACCCCACCAACTCCCTCAGTGTCAATTTCCTCCTTCCCCAGGAATGCCAATAGTCCTGCAGGCCATGTCACTGGCAAGTCTGACGAGTCCTCTCCTGCCTGTGATTCCTCCGATGCATCCTTGCGTGTAACGCCTACTGCTGCTGGCGCTGCTGTTGTTGCCGCTGGGAGTCGATGGTCATCCCAGAGGGGAAGTCGTAAGCCCACTTGTACTACTTCCAGTAAGCAATTGACTGTTCAACAGTCCTTTGCGAGGAAGATGAAATATCACAGCAGTCATCCTACTGCAAAGCGGATAACTGAGTCCTTGACAACTATGTTGGTGTTAGACGTGCGTCCGGTATCCGCCGTTAGTTCACAGGGAACTAGACAATTTATTGAGGCAGTGTGCCCCCGTTACCAAATACCATCTAGGTTCCACTTCTCTAGGCAGGCGATACCGAGAATGTACACGGACGTCAGAAAAAGACTCACCAGTGTCCTAAAAAATGCAGTTGTACCCAATGTCCACTTAACCACGGACATGTGGACAAGTGGAGCAGGGCAGGGTCAGGACTATATGACTGTGACAGCCCACTGGGTAGATGTATGGACTCCCGCCGCAAGAACAGCAGCGGCGGCACCAGTAGCAGCATCTCGCAAACGCCAACTCTTTCCTAGGCAGGCTACGCTTTGTATCACCGCTTTCCAGAATACGCACACAGCTGAAAACCTCTTACGGCAACTGAGGAAGATCATCGCGGAATGGCTTACCCCAATTGGACTCTCCTGTGGATTTGTGGCATCGGACAACGCCAGCAATATTGTGTGTGCATTAAATATGGGCAAATTCCAGCACGTCCCATGTTTTGCACATACCTTGAATTTGGTGGTGCAGAATTTTTTAAAAAACGACAGGGGCGTGCAAGAGATGCTGTCGGTGGCCAGAAAAATTGCGGGACACTTTCGGCGTACAGGCACCACGTACAGAAGACTGGAGCACCACCAAAAACTACTGAACCTGCCCTGCCATCATCTGAAGCAAGAAGTGGTAACGAGGTGGAATTCAACCCTCTATATGCTTCAGAGGTTGGAGGAGCAGCAAAAGGCCATTCAAGCCTATACAATTGAGCACGATATAGGAGATGGAATGCACCTGTCTCAAGTGCAGTGGAGAATGATTTCAACGTTGTGCAAGGTTCTGATGCCCTTTGAACTTGCCACACGTGAAGTCAGTTCAGACACTGCCAGCCTGAGTCAGGTCATTCCCCTCATCAGGCTTTTGCAGAAGAAGCTGGAGGCATTGAAGAAGGAGCTAACACGGAGCGATTCCGCTAGGCATGTGGGACTTGTGGATGCAGCCCTTAATTCGCTTAACAAGGATTCACGGGTGGTCAATCTGTTGAAATCAGAGCACTACATTTTGGCCACCGTGCTCGATCCTAGATTTAAAGCCTACCTTGGATCTCTCTTTCCGGCAGACACAGGTCTGCTGGGGTTGAAAGACCTGCTGGTGACAAAATTGTCAAGTCAAGCGGAACGCGACCTGTCAACATCTCCTCCTTCACATTCTCCCGCAACTGGGGGTGCGAGGAAAAGGCTCAGAATTCCGAGCCCACCCGCTGGCGGTGATGCAGGGCAGTCTGGAGCGACTGCTGATGCTGACATCTGGTCCGGACTGAAGGACCTGACAACGATTACGGACATGTCGTCTACTGTCACTGCATATGATTCTCTCAACATTGATAGAATGGTGGAGGATTATATGAGTGACCGCATCCAAGTAGGCACGTCACACAGTCCGTACTTATACTGGCAGGAAAAAGAGGCAATTTGGAGGCCCTTGCACAAACTGGCTTTATTCTACCTAAGTTGCCCTCCCACAAGTGTGTACTCCGAAAGAGTGTTTAGTGCCGCCGCTCACCTTGTCAGCAATCGGCGTACGAGGTTACATCCAGAAAATGTGGAGAAGATGATGTTCATTAAAATGAATTATAATCAATTCCTCCGCGGAGACATTGACCAGCAGCAATTGCCTCCACAAAGTACACAGGGAGCTGAGATGGTGGATTCCAGTGGGGACGAATTGATAATCTGTGAGGAGGGGGATGTACACGGTGATATATCGGAGGGTGAAGATGAGGTGGACATCTTGCCTCTGTAGAGCCAGTTTGTGCAAGGAGAGATTAATTGCTTCTTTTTTGGGGGGGGTCCAAACCAACCCGTCATATCAGTCACAGTCGTGTGGCAGACCCTGTCACTGAAATGATGGGTTGGTTAAAGTGTGCATGTCCTGTTTTGTTTATACAACATAAGGGTGGGTGGGAGGGCCCAAGGATAATTCCATCTTGCACCTCTTTTTTCTTTTCTTTTTCTTTGCATCATGTGCTGATTGGGGAGGGTTTTTTGGAAGGGACATCCTGCGTGACACTGCAGTGCCACTCCTAGATGGGCCCGGTGTTTGTGTCGGCCACTAGGGTCGCTTATCTTTCTCACACAGTCAGCTACCTCATTGCGCCTCTTTTTTTCTTTGCGTCATGTGCTGTTTGGGGAGGGTTTTTTGGAAGGGACATCCTGCGTGACACTGCAGTGCCACTCCTAGATGGGCCCGGTGTTTGTGTCGGCCACTAGGGTCGCTTATCTTACTCACACAGCGACCTCGGTGCAAATTTTAGGACTAAAAATAATATTGTGAGGTGTGATGTGTTCAGAATAGGCTGAAAATGAGTGTAAATTATGTTTTTTGAGGTTAATAATACTTTGGGATCAAAATTACCCCCAAATTCTATGATTTAAGCTGTTTTTTAGGGTTTTTTGAAAAAAACACCCGAATCCAAAACACACCCGAATCCGACAAAAAAAATTCGGTGAGGTTTTGCCAAAACGCGGTCGAACCCAAAACACGGCCGCGGAACCGAACCCAAAACCAAAACACAAAACCCGAAAAATTTCAGGCGCTCATCTCTAGTATATATATAGTAGTAGGACAGTGCATAATTTTGCTGACCACCAGTATATAATATATAGCAGTACGGTACAGTAGGCCACTGCTCAACCTACCTCTGTGTCGTCAAGTATACTATCCATCCATACCTGTGGTGCATTTAAGTTTTTGTGCGCAGTATATATATAGTAGTAGGACAGTGCATAATTTTGCTGACCACCGGTATATAATATTTAGCAGTACGGTACAGTAGGCCACTGCTCTACCTACCTCTGTGTCGTCAAGTATACTATCCATCCATACCTGTGGTGCATTTAAGTTTTTGTGCGCAGTATATATATAGTAGTAGGACAGTGCATAATTTTGCTGACCACCAGTATATAATATATAGCAGTACGGTACAGTAGGCCACTGCTCTACCTCTGTGTCGTCAAGTATACTACAAAAGTTCAGTAAAATGACCCAAAAATCAAAATTAAAAGCGTCTTATGAGAAGCGTAAACTTGCCAATATGCCATTTACAAAACGGAGTGGCAAGGAACGGCTGAGGCCCTGGCCTATGTTCATGGCTAGTGGTTCAGATTCACATGAGGATGGAAGCACTCATCCTCTCGCTAGAAAACTGCAGTGCCACTCCTAGATGGGCCAGGTGTTTGTGTCGGCCACTTGTGTCGCTTAGCTTAGTCACACAGCTACCTCATTGCACCTCTTTTTTTCTTTGCATCATGTGCTGTTTGGGGACTATTTTTTAAATCTGCAATCCTGTCTGACACTGCAGTGCCACTCCTAGATGGGCCAGGTGTTTGTGTCGGCCACTTGGGTCGCTTAGCTTAGTCACACAGCGACCTTGGTGCACCTCTTTTTTTCTTTGCATCATGTGTTGTTTGGGGACTATTTTTTTATAGTGCTATCCTGTCTGACACTGTAGTGCCACTCCTAGATGGGTCAGGTGTTTGTGTCGGCCACTTGGGTCGCTTAGCTTAGTCACACAGCTACCTCATTGCACCTCTTTTTTTCTTTGCATCATGTGCTGTTTGGGTAATATTTTTTGAAGTGCCATCCTGTCTGACACTGCAGTGCCACTCCTAGATGGGCCAGGTGTTTGTGTCGGCCACTTGGGTCGCTTAGCTTAGTCACACAGCGACCTTGGTGCACCTCTTTTTTTCTTTGCATCATGTGCTGTTTGGGGACTATTTTTTAAGTGCCATCCTGTCTGACACTGCAGTGCCACTCCTAGATGGGTCAGGTGTTTGTGTCGGCCACTTGGGTCGCTTAGCTTAGTCACACAGCTACCTCATTGCACCTCTTTTTTTCTTTGCATCATGTGCTGTTTGGGGACTATTTTTTTAAGTGCCATCCTGTCTGACACTGCAGTGCCACTCCTAGATGGGCCAGGTGTTTGTGTCGGCCACTTGGGTCGCTTAGCTTAGTCACACAGCTACCTCATTGCACCTCTTTTTTCTTTGCATAATGTGCTGTTTGGGGACTATTTTTTAAATCTGCCATCCTGTCTGACACAGCAGTGCCACTCCTAGATGGGCCAGGTGTTTGTGTCGGCCACTTGGGTCGCTTAGCTTAGTCACACAGCTACCTCATTGCGCCTCTTTTTTTCTTTGCATCATGTGCTGTTTGGGGACTATTTTTTAAATCGGCCATCCTGCATGACACTGCAGTGCCACTCCTAGATGGGCCAGGTGTTTGTGTCGGCCACTTGGGTCGCTTAGCTTAGTCATCCAGCGACCTCGGTGCAAATTTTAGGACTAAAAATAATATTGTGAGGTGTTCAGAATAGACTGGAAATGAGTGGAAATTATGGTTATTGAGGTTAATAATACTATGGGATCAAAATGACCCCCAAATTCTATGATTTAAGCTGTTTTTGAGGGGGTTTTGTAAAAAAAAAACCCGAATCCAAAACACACCCGAATCCGACAAAAATTTTCCAGGGAGGTTTTTGCCAAAATGCGTCCAAATCCAAAACACGGCCGCGGAACCGAATCCAAAACCAAAACCCGAAAAATGTCCGGTGCACATCACTACCTGAAACTAGTTTCCAAAAGTATGCAAGTATGTAATAGAGAGGGGCGGTATACAGAAGAACGGATCAGATAAAGTGGTCACATAGGCAGGTGTGATACTAGAGGGGGTATACAGAGGCACAGTTCAAATAAAGTGGTAACCTAGGCAGGTATGACAGTTGAGGGGTGTGGAGTATACAGAGACACGGATCAGATAAAGTGGTAACATTGGCAGGAGGGATAGTAGAGAGGGGGTATACAGTAGAGATGTGCACTTGAAATTTTTCGGGTTTTGTGTTTTGGTTTTGGGTTCGGTTCCGCGGCCGTGTTTTGGGTTCGACCGCGTTTTGGCAAAACCTCACCGATTTTTTTTTGTCGGATTCGGGTGTGTTTTGGATTCGGGTGTTTTTTTCAAAAAACACTAAAAAACAGCTTAAATCATAGAATTTGGGGGTCATTTTGATCCCAAAGTATTATTAACTTCAAAAACCATAATTTACACTCATTTTCAGTCTATTCTGAATACCTCACACCTCACAATATTATTTTTAGTCCTAAAATTTGCACCGAGGTCGCTGGATGACTAAGCTAAGCGACCCTAGTGGCCGACACAAACACCTGGCCCATCTATGAGTGGCACTGCAGTGTCACGCAGGATGTCCCTTCCAAAAAACCCTCCCCAAACAGCACATGACGCAAAGAAAAAAAGAGGCGCAATGAGGTAGCTGTCTGAGTAAGCTAAGCGACCCTAGTGGCCGACACAAACACCTGGCCCATCTAGGAGTGGCACTGCAGTGTCACGCAGGATGTCCCTTCCAAAAAACCCTCCCCAAACAGCACATGACGCAAAGAAAAAAAGAGGCGCAATGAGGTAGCTGTGTGAGTAAGATAAGCGACCCTAGTGGCCGACACAAACACCGGGCCCATCTAGGAGTGGCACTGCAGTGGCACGCAGGATGGCCCTTCCAAAAAACCCTCCCCAAACAGCACATGACGCAAAGAAAAAAAGAGGCGCAATGAGGTAGCTGTGTGAGTAAGATAAGCGACCCTAGTGGCCGACACAAACACCGGGCCCATCTAGGAGTGGCACTGCAGTGTCACGCAGGATGTCCCTTCCAAAAAACCCTCCCCAAACAGCACATGACGCAAAGAAAAAAAGAGGCGCAATGAGGTAGCTGTGTGAGTAAGCTAAGCGACCCTAGTGGCCGACACAAACACCGGGCCCATCTAGGAGTGGCACTGCAGTGTCACGCAGGATGTCCCTTCCAAAAAACCCTCCCCAAACAGCACATGACGCAAAGAAAAAAAGAGGCGCAATGAGGTAGCTGTGTGAGTAAGCTAAGCGACCCTAGTGGCCGACACAAACACCGGGCCCATCTAGGAGTGGCACTGCAGTGGCACGCAGGATGGCCCTTCCAAAAAACCCTCCCCAAACAGCACATGACGCAAAGAAAAAAAGAGGCGCAATGAGGTAGCTGTGTGAGTAAGATAAGCGACCCTAGTGGCCGACACAAACACCGGGCCCATCTAGGAGTGGCACTGCAGTGGCACGCAGGATGGCCCTTCCAAAAAACCCTCCCCAAACAGCACATGACGCAAAGAAAAAAAGAGGCGCAATGAGGTAGCTGTGTGAGTAAGATAAGCGACCCTAGTGGCCGACACAAACACCTGGCCCATCTAGGAGTGGCACTGCAGTGTCACGCAGGATGTCCCTTCTAAAAAACCCTCCCCAAACAGCACATGACGCAAAGAAAAAAAGAGGCGCAATGAGGTAGCTGTGTGAGTAAGATAAGCGACCCTAGTGGCCGACACAAACACCGGGCCCATCTAGGAGTGGCACTGCAGTGGCACGCAGGATGGCCCTTCCAAAAACCCTCCCCAAACAGCACATGACGCAAAGAAAAAAAGAGGCGCAATGAGGTAGCTGTGTGAGTAAGATAAGCGACCCTAGTGGCCGACACAAACACCGGGCCCATCTAGGAGTGGCACTGCAGTGGCATGCAGGATGGCCTTTCCAAAAAACCCTCCCCAAACAGCACATGACGCAAAGAAAAAAAGAGGCGCAATGAGGTAGCTGTGTGAGTAAGATAAGCGACCCTAGTGGCCGACACAAACACCTGGCCCATCTAGGAGTGGCACTGCAGTGTCACGCAGGATGGCCCTTCCAAAAAACACTCCCCAAACAGCACATGACGCAAATAAAAATGAAAGAAAAAAGAGGTGCAAGATGGAATTGTCCTTGGGCCCTCCCATCCACCCTTATGTTGTATAAACAGGACATGCACACTTTAACCAACCCATCATTTCAGTGACAGGGTCTGCCACACGACTGTGACTGAAATGACGGGTTGGTTTGGACCCCCACCTAAAAAGAAGCAATTAATCTCTCCTTGCACAAACTGGCTCTACAGAGGCAAGATGTCCATCTCATCATCATCCTCCGATATATCACCGTGTACATCCCCCTCCTCACAGATTATCAATTCGTCCCCACTGGAATCCACCATCTCAGCTCCCTGTGTACTTTGTGGAGGCAATTGCTGCTGGTGAATGTCTCCACGGAGGAATTGATTATAATTCATTTTAATGAACATCATCTTCTCCACATTTTCTGGATGTAACGTCGTACGCCGATTGCTGACAAGGTGAGCGGCGGCACTAAACACTCTTTCGGAGTACACACTTGTGGGAGGGCAACTTAGGTAGAATAAAGCCAGTTTGTGCAAGGGCCTCCAAATTGCCTCTTTTTCCTGCCAGTATAAGTACGGACTGTGTGACGTGCCTACTTGGATGCGGTCACTCATATAATCCTCCACCATTCTTTCAATGGTGAGAGAATCATATGCAGTGACAGTAGACGACATGTCCGTAATCGTTGTCAGGTCCTTCAGTCCGGACCAGATGTCAGCATCAGCAGTCGCTCCAGACTGCCCTGCATCACCGCCAGTGGGTGGGCTCGGAATTCTGAGCCTTTTCCTCGCACCCCCAGTTGCGGGAGAATGTGAAGGAGGAGATGTTGACAGGTCGCGTTCCGCTTGACTTGACAATTTTCTCACCAGCAGGTCTTTGAACCCCAGCAGACTTGTGTCTGCCGGAAAGAGAGATCCAAGGTAGGCTTTAAATCTAGGATCGAGCACGGTGGCCAAAATGTAGTGCTCTGATTTCAACAGATTGACCACCCGTGAATCCTTGTTAAGCGAATTAAGGGCTCCATCCACAAGTCCCACATACCTAGCGGAATCGCTCCGTGTTAGCTCCTCCTTCAATGTCTCCAGCTTCTTCTGCAAAAGCCTGATGAGGGGAATGACCTGACTCAGGCTGGCAGTGTCTGAACTGACTTCACGTGTGGCAAGTTCAAAGGGCATCAGAACCTTGCACAATGTTGAAATCATTCTCCACTGCGCTTGAGACAGGTGCATTCCACCTCCTATATCGTGCTGAATTGTATAGGCTTGAATGGCCTTTTGCTGCTCCTCCAACCTCTGAAGCATATAGAGGGTTGAATTCCACCTCGTTACCACTTCTTGCTTCAGATGATGGCAGGGCAGGTTCAGTTGTTTTTGGTGGTGCTCCAGTCTTCTGTACGTGGTGCCTGTACGCCGAAAGTGTCCCGCAATTCTTCTGGCCACCGACAGCATCTCTTGCACGCCCCTGTCGTTTTTAAAAAAATTCTGCACCACCAAATTCAAGGTATGTGCAAAACATGGGACGTGCTGGAATTTGCCCATATTTAATGCACACACAATATTGCTGGCGTTGTCCGATGCCACAAATCCACAGGAGAGTCCAATTGGGGTAAGCCATTCCGCGATGATCTTCCTCAGTTGCCGTAAGAGGTTTTCAGCTGTGTGCGTATTCTGGAAAGCGGTGATACAAAGCGTAGCCTGCCTAGGAAAGAGTTGGCGTTTGCGAGATGCTGCTACTGGTGCCGCCGCTGCTGTTCTTGCGGCGGGAGTCCATACATCTACCCAGTGGGCTGTCACAGTCATATAGTCCTGACCCTGCCCTGCTCCACTTGTCCACATGTCCGTGGTTAAGTGGACATTGGGTACAACTGCATTTTTTAGGACACTGGTGAGTCTTTTTCTGACGTCCGTGTACATTCTCGGTATCGCCTGCCTAGAGAAGTGGAACCTAGATGGTATTTGGTAACGGGGGCACACTGCCTCAATAAATTGTCTAGTTCCCTGTGAACTAACGGCGGATACCGGACGCACGTCTAACACCAACATAGTTGTCAAGGCCTCAGTTATCCGCTTTGCAGCAGGATGACTGCTGTGATATTTCATCTTCCTCGCAAAGGACTGTTGGACAGTCAATTGCTTACTGGAAGTAGTACAAGTGGGCTTACGACTTCCCCTCTGGGATGACGATCGACTCCCAGCAGCAACAACAGCAGCGCCAGCAGCAGTAGGCATTACACTCAAGGATGCATCGGAGGAATCCCAGGCAGGAGAGGACTCGTCAGAATTGCCAGTGACATGGCCTGCAGGACTACTGGCATTCCTGGGGAAGGAGGAAATTGACACTGAGGGAGTCGGTGGGGTGGTTTGCGTGAGCTTGGTTACAAGAGGAAGGGATTTACTGGTCAGTGGACTGCTTCCGCTGTCGCCCAAAGTTTTTGAACTTGTCACTGACTTATTATGAATGCGCTGCAGGTGACGTATAAGGGAGGATGTTCCGAGGTGGTTAACGTCCTTACCCCTACTTATTACAGCTTGACAAAGGCAACACACGGCTTGACAAATGTTGTCCGCATTTCTGGTGAAATACTTCCACACCGAAGAGCTGATTTTTTTGGTATTTTCACCAGGCATGTCAACGGCCCTATTCCTCCCACGGACAACAGGTGTCTCCCCGGGTGCCTGACTTAAACAAACCACCTCACCATCAGAATCCTCCTGGTCAATTTCCTCCCCAGCGCCAGCAACACCCATATCCTCCTCATCCTGGTGTACTTCAACACTGACATCTTCAATCTGACTATCAGGAACTGGACTGCGGGTGCTCCTTCCAGCACTTGCAGGGGGCGTGCAAATGGTCGAAGGCGCATGCTCTTCACGTCCAGTGTTGGGAAGGTCAGGCATCGCAACCGACACAATTGGACTCTCCTTGTGGATTTGGGATTTCGAAGAACGCACAGTTCTTTGCGGTGCTTTTGCCAGCTTGAGTCTTTTCATTTTTCTAGCGAGAGGCTGAGTGCTTCCATCCTCATGTGAAGCTGAACCACTAGCCATGAACATAGGCCAGGGCCTCAGCCGTTCCTTGCCACTCCGTGTGGTAAATGGCATATTGGCAAGTTTACACTTCTCCTCCGACAATTTTATTTTAGGTTTTGGAGTCCTTTTTTTACTGATATTTGGTGTTTTGGATTTGACATGCTCTGTACTATGACATTGGGCATCGGCCTTGGCAGACGACGTTGCTGGCATTTCATCGTCTCGGCCATGACTAGTGGCAGCAGCTTCAGCACGAGGTGGAAGTGGATCTTGATCTTTCCCTAATTTTGGAACCTCAACATTTTTGTTCTCCATATTTTAATAGGCACAACTAAAAGGCACCTCAGGTAAACAATGGAGATGGATGGATACTAGTATACTTATGGATGGACTGCCGAGTGTCGATAATAATATGGATGATAATGAGATGAAATCAATATAATATCACTAGTACTGCAGCCGGACAGGTATGTATATTTATTATGTAATGACTGATGACGGACCTGCTGGACACTGTCAGCTCAGCAGCACCGCAGACTGCTACAGTAAGCTACTATACTATAGTAGTATGTACAAAGAAGAAAGAAAAAAAAAAACCACGGGGAGGTGGTATACAATTATGGATGGACTGCCGAGTGCCGACACAGAGGTAGCTACAGCCGTGGACTAACGTACTGTGTCTGCTGCTAATATAGACTGGATGATAATGAGATGAAATCAATATAATATCACTAGTACTGCAGCCGGACAGGTATGTATATTTATTATGTAATGACTGATGACGGACCTGCTGGACACTGTCAGCTCAGCAGCACCGCAGACTGCTACAGTAAGCTACTATACTATAGTAGTATGTACAAAGAAGAAAGAAAAAAAAAAACCACGGGGAGGTGGTATACAATTATGGATGGACTGCCGAGTGCCGACGCAGAGGTAGCTACAGCCGTGGACTAACGTACTGTGTCTGCTGCTAATATAGACTGGATGATAATGAGATGAAATCAATATAATATCACTAGTACTGCAGCCGGACAGGTATGTATATTTATTATGTAATGACTGATGACGGACCTGCTGGACACTGTCAGCTCAGCAGCACCGCAGACTGCTACAGTAAGCTACTATACTATAGTAGTATGTACAAAGAAGAAAGAAAAAAAAAACCACGGGGAGGTGGTATACAATTATGGATGGACTGCCGAGTGCCGACACAGAGGTAGCTACAGCCGTGGACTAACGTACTGTGTCTGCTGCTAATATAGACTGGATGATAATGAGATGAAATCAATATAATATCACTAGTACTGCAGCCGGACAGGTATGTATATTTATTATGTAATGACTGATGACGGACCTGCTGGACACTGTCAGCTCAGCAGCACCGCAGACTGCTACAGTAAGCTACTATACTATAGTAGTATGTACAAAGAAGAAAGAAAAAAAAAAAACCACGGGGAGGTGGTATACAATTATGGATGGACTGCCGAGTGCCGACACAGAGGTAGCTACAGCCGTGGACTAACGTACTGTGTCTGCTGCTAATATAGACTGGATGATAATGAGATGAAATCAATATAATATCACTAGTACTGCAGCCGGACAGGTATTTATATTTATTATGTAATGACTGATGACGGACCTGCTGGACACTGTCAGCTCAGCAGCACCGCAGACTGCTACAGTAAGCTACTATACTATAGTAGTATGTACAAAGAAGAAAGAAAAAAAAAAAACCACGGGGAGGTGGTATACAATTATGGATGGACTGCCGAGTGCCGACACAGAGGTAGCTACAGCCGTGGACTAACGTACTGTGTCTGCTGCTAATATAGACTGGATGATAATGAGATGAAATCAATATATATGTATATATAATATCACTAGTACTGCAGCCGGACAGGTATATATATTTATTATGTAATGACTGATGACGGACCTGCTGGACACTGTCAGCTCAGCAGCACCGCAGACTGCTACAGTAAGCTACTATAGTAGTATGTATAAAGAAGAATGAAAAAAAAAAAAACCACGGGTAGGTGGTATACAATATTATATATATATATATATATATATATATATATATATATATTAAACTGGTGGTGATTGATTATTAAACTGGTGGTCAGGTCACTGGTCACACTATCAGCAACTTGCAAGTAGTACTCCTAAGCAGACAATCACAAAATATATTATACTGGTCTGGTGGTCAGTGTGGTCACAATGGCAGTGTGGCACTGACTCTGGCAGCAAAAGTGTGCACTGTACGTTATATGTACTCCTGAGTCCTGCTCTCAGACTCTAACTGCTCCCCACTGTCAGTGTCTCCCCCACAAGTCAGATAATTAATACAGTCACACTATCTAATCTATATCACTTCAGCAAGTAGTAGTAGTATAGTAGTACTCCTCCTAATAATGCTCCCCAAAATTACTACTACTGTGTCTCTCTCTACTGTCTCACTCTCTTCTCTAAACGGAGAGGACGCCAGCCACGTCCTCTCCCTATGAATCTCAATGCACGTGTGAAAATGGCGGCGACGCGCGGCTCCTTATATAGAATCCGAGTCTCGCGATAGAATCCGAGCCTCGCGAGAATCCGACAGCGGGATGATGACGTTCGGGCGCGCTCGGGTTAACCGAGCAAGGCGGGAAGATCCGAGTCGCTCGGACCCGTGTAAAAAAACCTGAAGTTCGGGCGGGTTCGGATTCCGAGGAACCGAACCCGCTCATCTCTAGTATACAGAGGCACGGGTCAGATAAAGTGGTAACATAGACGGGTGTGATAGTAGAGGGTGGGTATACAGAGGCACGGATCAGATAAAATGATAACCTAGGCAGGTGTGATAGTAGAGGGCGGGTATACAAAGGCACGGATCAGATAAAGTGGTAACTAGAGATGAGCGGGTTCGGTTTCTCTGAATCCGAACCCGCACGAACTTCATGTTTTTTTCACGGGTCCGAGCAGACTCGGATCCTCCCGCCTTGCTCGGTTAACCCGAGCGCGCCCGAACGTCATCATGACGCTGTCGGATTCTCGCGAGACTCGGATTCTATATAAGGAGCCGCGCGTCGCCGCCATTTTCACACGTGCATTGAGATTGATAGGGAGAGGACGTGGCTGGCGTCCTCTCCATTTAGATTAGGGTTGAGAGAGAGAGAGAGAGATTGACCTGAGGCTGTGATACTGTAGAAGAGAGTGCAGAGTTTAGTGACTGACGACCACAGTGACCACCAGACAGTGCAGTTGTTTGTTTTATTTAATATATCCGTTCTCTGCCTGAAAAAAACGATACACACAGTGACTCAGTCACATACCATATCTGTGTGCACTGCTCAGCCCAGTGTGCTGCATCAATGTATATATATATATCTGACTGTGCTCAGCTCACACAGCTTATAATTGTGGGGGAGACTGGGGAGCACTGCAGTGCCAGTTATAGGTTATAGCAGGAGCCAGGAGTACATAATATTATATTAAAATTAAACAGTGCACACTTTTGCTGCAGGAGTGCCACTGCCAGTGTGACTAGTGACCAGTGACCTGACCACCAGTATATATAATATTAGTAGTATACTATCTCTTTATCAACCAGTCTATATTAGCAGCAGACACAGTACAGTGCGGTAGTTCACGGCTGTGGCTACCTCTGTGTCGGCACTCGGCAGCCCGTCCATAATTGTATATACCACCTAACCGTGGTTTTTTTTTCTTTCTTTATAGTCATACTAGTTACGAGTATACTATCTCTTTATCAACCAGTCTATATTAGCAGCAGACACAGTACAGTGCGGTAGTTCACGGCTGTGGCTACCTCTGTGTCGGCACTCGGCAGCCCGTCCATAATTGTATATACCACCTAACCGTGGTTTTTTTTTTCTTTCTTTATACATACATACTAGTTACGAGTATACTATCTCTTTATCAACCAGTCTATATTAGCAGCAGACACAGTACAGTGCGGTAGTTCACGGCTGTGGCTACCTCTGTGTCGGCACTCGGCAGCCCGTCCATAATTGTATATACCACCTAACCGTGGTTTTTTTTTCTTTCTTTATACATACATACTAGTTACGAGTATACTATCTCTTTATCAACCAGTCTATATATTAGCAGCAGATACAGTACAGTGCGGTAGTTCACGGCTGTGGCTACCTCTGTGTCGGCACTCGGCAGCCCGTCCATAATTGTATATACCACCTAACCGTGGTTTTTTTTTCTTTCTTTATACATACATACTAGTTACGAGTATACTATCTCTTTATCAACCAGTCTATATATTAGCAGCAGACACAGTACAGTGCGGTAGTTCACGGCTGTGGCTACCTCTGTGTCGGCACTCGGCAGCCCGTCCATAATTGTATATACCACCTAACCGTGGTTTTTTTTTCTTTCTTTATACATACATACTAGTTACGAGTATACTATCTCTTTATCAACCAGTCTATATTAGCAGCAGACACAGTACAGTGCGGTAGTTCACGGCTGTGGCTACCTCTGTGTCGGCACTCGGCAGCCCGTCCATAATTGTATATACCACCTAACCGTGGTTTTTTTTCTTTCTTTATACATACATACTAGTTACGAGTATACTATCTCTTTATCAACCAGTCTATATATTAGCAGCAGACACAGTACAGTGCGGTAGTTCACGGCTGTGGCTACCTCTGTGTCGGCACTCGGCAGCCCGTCCATAATTGTATATACCACCTAACCGTGGTTTTTTTTTCTTTCTTTATAGTCATACTAGTTACGAGTATACTATCTCTTTATCAACCAGTCTATATATTAGCAGCAGACACAGTACAGTGCGGTAGTTCACGGCTGTGGCTACCTCTGTGTCGGCACTCGGCAGCCCGTCCATAATTGTATATACCACCTAACCGTGGTTTTTTTTTCTTTCTTTATACATACATACATACTAGTTACGAGTATACTATCTCTTTATCAACCAGTCTATATTAGCAGCAGACACAGTACAGTGCGGTAGTTCACGGCTGTGGCTACCTCTGTGTCGGCACTCGGCAGCCCGTCCGTAATTGTATATACCACCTAACCGTGGTTTATTTTTCTTTCTTTATACATACATACTAGTTACGAGTATACTATCTCTTTATCAACCAGTCTATATATTAGCAGCAGACACAGTACAGTGCGGTAGTTCACGGCTGTGGCTACCTCTGTGTCGGCACTCGGCAGCCCGTCCATAATTGTATATACCACCTAACCGTGGTTTTTTTTTCTTTCTTTATAGTCATACTAGTTACGAGTATACTATCTCTTTATCAACCAGTCTATATTAGCAGCAGACACAGTACAGTGCGGTAGTTCACGGCTGTGGCTACCTCTGTGTCGGCACTCGGCAGCCCGTCCATAATTGTATATACCACCTAACCGTGGTTTTTTTTTCTTTCTTTATACATACATACTAGTTACGAGTATACTATCTCTTTATCAACCAGTCTATATTAGCAGCAGACACAGTACAGTGCGGTAGTTCACGGCTGTGGCTACCTCTTTGTCGGCACTCGGCAGCCCGTCCATAATTGTATATACCACCTAACCGTGGTTTTTTTTTCTTTCTTTATACATACATACTAGTTACGAGTATACTGTCTCTTTATCAACCAGTCTATATATTAGCAGCAGACACAGTACAGTGCGGTAGTACACGGCTGTGGCTACCTCTGTGTCGGCACTCGGCAGCCCGTCCATAATTGTATATACCACCTAACCGTGGTTTTTTTTTCTTTCTTTATAGTCATACTAGTTACGAGTATACTATCTCTTTATCAACCAGTCTATATTAGCAGCAAACACAGTACAGTGCGGTAGTTCACGGCTGTGGCTACCTCTGTGTCGGCACTCGGCAGCCCGTCCATAATTGTATATACCACCTAACCGTGGTTTTTTTTTCTTTCTTTATACATACATACTAGTTACGAGTATACTATCTCTTTATCAACCAGTCTATATATTAGCAGCAGACACAGTACAGTGCGGTAGTTCACGGCTGTGGCTACCTCTGTGTCGGCACTCGGCAGCCCGTCCATAATTGTATACTAGTATCCAATCCATCCATCTCCATTGTTTACCTGAGGTGCCTTTTAGTTGTGCCTATTAAAATATGGAGAACAAAAATGTTGAGGTTCCAAAATTAGGGAAAGATCAAGATCCACTTCCACCTCGTGCTGAAGCTGCTGCCACTAGTCATGGCCGAGACGATGAAATGCCAGCAACGTCGTCTGCCAAGGCCGATGCCCAATGTCATAGTACAGAGCATGTCAAATCCAAAACACCAAATATCAGTAAAAAAAGGACTCCAAAACCTAAAATAAAATTGTCGGAGGAGAAGCGTAAACTTGCCAATATGCCATTTACCACACGGAGTGGCAAGGAACGGCTGAGGCCCTGGCCTATGTTCATGGCTAGTGGTTCAGCTTCACATGAGGATGGAAGCACTCAGCCTCTCGCTAGAAAAATGAAAAGACTAAAGCTGGCAAAAGCAGTAGCACCGCAAAGAACTGTGCGTTCTTCGAAATCCCAAATCCACAAGGAGAGTCCGACTCCAATTGTGTCGGTTGCGATGCCTGACCTTCCCAACACTGGACGTGAAGAGCATGCGCCTTCCACCATTTGCACACCCCCTGCAAGTGATGGAAGGAGCACCCGCAGTCCAGTTCCTGATAGTCAGATTGAAGATGTCAGTGTTGAAGTACACCAGGATGAGGAGGATATGGGTGTTGCTGGCGCTGGGGAGGAAATTGACCAGGAGGATTCTGATGGTGAGGTGGTTTGTTTAAGTCAGGCACCCGGGGAGACACCTGTTGTCCGTTGTAGGAATATGGCCGTTGACATGCCTGGTGAAAATACCAAAAAAATCAGCTCTTCGGTGTGGAAGTATTTCACCAGAAATGCGGACAACAGGTGTCAAGCCGTGTGTTCCCTTTGTCAAGCTGTAATAAGTAGGGGTAAGGACGTTAACCACCTCGGAACATCCTCCCTTATACGTCACCTGCAGCGCATTCATAATAAGTCAGTGACAAGTTCAAAAACTTGGGCCGACAGCGGAAGCAGTCCACTGACCAGTAAATCCCTTCCTCTTGTAACCAAGCTCACGCAAACCACCCCACCAACTCCCTCAGTGTCAATTTCCTCCTTCCCCAGGAATGCCAATAGTCCTGCAGGCCATGTCACTGGCAATTCTGACGATTCCTCTCCTGCCTGGGATTCCTCCGATGCATCCTTGCGTGTAACGCCTACTGCTGCTGGCGCTGCTGTTGTTGCTGCTGGGAGTCGATGGTCATCCCAGAGGGGAAGTCGTAAGCCCACTTGTACTACTTCCACCAAGCAATTGACTGTCCAACAGTCCTTTGCGAGGAAGATGAAATATCACAGCAGTCATCCTACTGCAAAGCGGATAACTGAGGCCTTGACATCCTGGGTGGTGAGAAACGTGGTTCCGGTATCCATCATTACTGCAGAGCCAACTAGAGACTTGTTGGAGGTACTGTGTCCCCGGTACCAAATACCATCTAGGTTCCATTTCTCTAGGCAGGCGATACCGAAAATGTACACAGACCTCAGAAAAAGAGTCACCAGTGTCCTAAAAAATGCAGCTGTACCCAATGTCCACTTAACCACGGACATGTGGACAAGTGGAGCAGGGCAGGGTCAGGACTATATGACTGTGACAGCCCACTGGGTAGATGTATGGACTCCCGCCGCAAGAACAGCAGCGGCGGCACCAGTAGCAGCATCTCGCAAACGCCAACTCTTTCCTAGGCAGGCTACGCTTTGTATCACCGGTTTCCAGAATACGCACACAGCTGAAAACCTCTTACGGCAACTGAGGAAGATCATCGCGGAATGGCTTACCCCAATTGGACTCTCCTGTGGATTTGTGGCATCGGACAACGCCAGCAATATTGTGTGTGCATTAAATCTGGGCCAATTCCAGCACGTCCCATGTTTTGCACATACCTTGAATTTGGTGGTGCAGAATTTTTTAAAAAACGAGAGGGGCGTGCAAGAGATGCTGTCGGTGGCCAGAAGAATTGCGGGACACTTTCGGCGTACAGGCACCACGTACAGAAAACTGGAGCACCACCAAAAACTACTGAACCTGCCCTGCCATCATCTGAAGCAAGAAGTGGTAACGAGGTGGAATTCATCCCTGTATATGCTTCAGAGGTTGGAGGAGCAGCAAAAGGCCATTCAAGCCTATACAATTGAGCACGATATAGGAGGTGGGATGCACCTGTCTCAAGCGCAGTGGAGAATGATTTCAACGTTGTGCAAGGTTCTGATGCCCTTTGAACTTGCCACACGTGAAGTCAGTTCAGACACTGCCAGCCTGAGTCAGGTCATTCCCCTCATCAGGCTTTTGCAGAAGAAGCTGGAGACATTGAAGGAGGAGCTAACACGGAGCGATTCCGCTAGGCATGTGGGACTTGTGGATGGAGCCCTTAATTCGCTTAGCAAGGATTCACGGGTGGTCAATCTGTTGAAATCAGAGCACTACATTTTGGCCACCGTGCTCGATCCTAGATTTAAAGCCTACCTTGGATCTCTCTTTCCGGCAGACACAAGTCTGCTGGGGTTCAAACACCTGCTGGTGAGTAAATTGTCAAGTCAAGCGGAACGCGACCTGTCAACAACATCTCCTCCTTCACATTCTCCCGCAACTGGGGGTGCGAGGAAAAGGCTCAGAATTCCGAGCCCACCCGCTGGCGGTGATGCAGGGCAGTCTGGAGCGACTGCTGATGCTGACATCTGGTCCGGACTGAAGGACCTGACAACGATTACGGACATGTCGTCTACTGTCACTGCATATGATTCTCTCCCCATTGAAAGAATGGTGGAGGATTATATGAGTGACCGCATCCAAGTAGGCACGTCACACAGTCCGTACTTATACTGGCAGGAAAAAGAGGCAATTTGGAGGCCCTTGCACAAACTGGCTTTATTCTACCTAAGTTGCCCTCCCACAAGTGTGTACTCCGAAAGAGTGTTTAGTGCCGCCGCTCACCTTGTCAGCAATCGGCGTACGAGGTTACATCCAGAAAATGTGGAGAAGATGATGTTCATTAAAATGAATTATAATCAATTCCTCCGTGGAGACATTGACCAGCAGCAATTGCCTCCACAAAGTACACAGGGAGCTGAGATGGTGGATTCCAGTGGGGACGAATTGATAATCTGTGAGGAGGGGGATGTACACGGTGATATATCGGAGGATGATGATGAGGTGGACATCTTGCCTCTGTAGAGCCAGTTTGTGCAAGGAGAGATTAATTGCTTCTTTTTTGGTGGGGGTCCAAACCAACCCGTCATATCAGTCACAGTCGTGTGGCAGACCCTGTCACTGAAATGATGGGTTGGTTAAAGTGTGCATGTCCTGTTTATACAACATAAGGGTGGGTGGGAGGGCCCAAGGACAATTCCATCTTGCACCTCTTTTTTCTTTTCTTTTTCTTTGCGTCATGTGCTGTTTGGGGAGGGTTTTTTGGAAGGGACATCCTGCGTGACACTGCAGTGCCACTCCTAGATGGGCCCGGTGTTTGTGTCGGCCACTAGGGTCGCTTATCTTACTCACACAGCTACCTCATTGCGCCTCTTTTTTTCTTTGCGTCATGTGCTGTTTGGGGAGGGTTTTTTGGAAGGGACATCCTGCGTGACACTGCAGTGCCACTCCTAGATGGGCCCGGTGTTTGTGTCGGCCACTAGGGTCGCTTATCTTACTCACACAGCGACCTCGGTGCAAATTTTAGGACTAAAAATAATATTGTGAGGTGTGAGGTATTCAGAATAGACTGAAAATGAGTGGAAATTATGGTTTTTGAGGTTAATAATACTTTGGGATCAAAATGACCGCCAAATTCTATGATTTAAGCTGTTTTTTAGGTTTTTTGGAAAAAAACACCCGAATCCAAAACACACCCGAATCCGACAAAAAAAATTCGGTGAGGTTTTGCCAAAACGCGGTCGAACCCAAAACACGGCCGCGGAACCGAACCCAAAACCAAAACACAAAACCCGAAAAATTTCCGGCGCTCATCTCTAGTGGTAACCTAGGCAGGTGTGACAGTAGAGCGGTGAGGTATACAGAGGCATGGATCATATAAAGTGGTAACCTAGGCAGGTGTGACAGTAGATGGGTGAGGTATACAGAGGCATGGATCATATAAAGTGGTGACCTAGGCAGGTGTGACAGTAGAGGGGTGAGGTATATAGAGTCATGGATCAGATAAAGTGGTAACCTAGGCAGGTATGACATTATATAGAAGCACTGTTTGAGCTTCTCAGAGAACAGAGAGAATCTCAGACGCAGAACCTCATATTTCTATTCTGACAACATACCCTGTCCTTAGGAAAAGAAATGTCTGTCTGCATTTAGACTATTTGTTATGTCTGTGTTTGGCCTGACAGTCTCCATTACTGAGCTGGGGCTCTCACACCCTTTATTCCAGTCTCTAAATTGTACAAGATGCCATGTATCAATCATATCTGTTATATGTGTTATGGACGGAGTGAGAGAGTCTCGTGCCTGGGGCAGTGACTGGAAGATGAAGACACAAAGCAGCACTGAGCTCCCAGGTTTTATTAAAATAATATTTCCTCTTCCATAGCACATCCGTATGTTTCCGTGTGGAGCCGCAGGTAACTGGCTGGAGTTTAAAGGCAGCATTAAAAGGTGAATCCTGATAATGTGATCTCCCCAGCTTAGAACTGTTATCAAACATAAGCCGTCTATTAATTTATTGTGCTTGACATTAACTATAAACTTTAAGCTAGCTTATCAACTAAAATAAAGACACGGACACAACTGCGTTGGATTAAATGGTCATTGAATTTATTAATTGGAATGACCTCACTCGTAGTGGGTGGCCAGGAAGACGCTACCACTAACCAGCTCTAGTCACGATCTTACAAAATGGCGGCGACTAAACGCCCCAACTGTCATGGGTGCGACTGAAACGCCCCATCTATATATATCAGCATAACCTGTGTTGTGAAGGTCTCACCACCCCTTCCTATAGCAGAGTGAGGATGCTCCCCGAGGAAGCGCCCCTCGCCCCCCCCCCCCCCCCCCACAAGGGCAGGACACACTCGCCGTCCTTCAAAAGGGGTAAGTGCCCCACAACACCACTTATGCTACAAGTGACCGCTGGCCAGTAGCGCCTTCCCGCCCACTAAGTCTGAAAGAAAGATAATAGTAAGCCAAATTGAAAAGAGCCAAATTAGATAGCCAATAGGGCGGGTGGGTGGGCTTCCAACCGACAAGAGGAAGCAAATCTGGAAGTTTCTACCCTTCATGCACTAAATCACCTCCCCTACACTCACCGATAGGCTGGCCCTAACCAATTACAACTCACTCAAAACTCTGATCTGCCTAGCAACAAAGACATCTTCAACCAATCACAAAAATGTAAGACTCTTATACAGATTTCCTGCCTAGCCAGGCACTCTCCTTATCTAAGCCGTCTATTAATTTATTGTGTTGACATTAACTATAAACTTTAAGTTTGCTTATCAACTAAAATAAAGACACAGACACAACTGCGTTGGATTAAATGGTCATTGAATTTATTAATTGGAATGACCTCACTCGTAGTGGGTGGCCAGGAAGACGCTACCACTAACCAGCTCTAGTCACGATCTTACAAAATGGCGGCGACTAAACGCCCCAACTGTCATGGGTGCGACTGAAACGCCCCATCTATATATATCAGCATAACCTGTGTTGTGAAGGTCTCACCACCCCTTCCTATAGCAGAGTGAGGACGCTCCCCGAGGAAGCGCCCCTCGCCCCCCCCCCCACAAGGGCAGGACACACTCGCCGTCCTTCAAAAGGGGTAAGTGCCCCACAACACCACTTATGCTACAAGTGACTACTGGCCAGTAGCGCCTTCCCGCCACTGCCAGTTTCAGAGAAACGCAGCCCGCCAACCCAATACGAATGAAATCCAACCAGAACCAACTAACCAAACAAGAACAAAAGACCCGTCAAAACAACTCCCATCCCTAACTACAAAGATAACAAACTAATCCAGACAAGAAAACAGAGCCCTCAGAAAAACTCCAATCCCAAGATGGGAGAGATGTACACCATCCTTCCTAAAATAAAAGGGACTCTGGAGCACCAATAGCGGATGTCTAACTGCCAAACCGCCAGCAGCCAACACAAACTTCGACACAGCAAAGTTAATCTTCTTCCTAGCCCTGTCAAGCGCTGTGACGTTCTGGGATCCCCTCCAGACAAACCGAGGAATAATGTCAGACCAAACCAAGCGTACACCAGGCCAAAGCAAGCTAAGTTCTTCCAAATCCACCTGAATCCGAAGGATAAGATCTATACCCTTAAGGTGACCGACATCGTTACCACCCAGGTGCAGCAGCAACCATTGAGGACACCCCCAACGCTGCTCCTGCTGAAACAACAGATCCAAAAGTCCAGACCACCTGAGACCTCTCACACCTAACCATCGCACTCTGCGACCATCTAACAACTCAGACGACCTATCAGCAAGGGGATGACGCTCGGCCCAAAACACGTAAGAATGGCCAACTACCCAAATCTGTTCGGTGGAATCAGTGGACACTGTAAAAGAAAAAAGTAACCTAGCTGTCATGCAGTGCCCATAAAACGGGGAAGTAGAAAAGTTAGACCGATCCGAACAGTTAGTAACAAAAAACCCAAGTGAAGGGGAAAACTTAAAAAACCTCCCGTGGACCTGAAGTGTCAGCCAATTGTAATTAGGCCCCCTCGGAGGAAAAATTTAAAAAATCCCTTCACACCTCCAATTGTGGAACGCTAACCATACCAAAATTGGCAGGTAAACAACGTTTTTGGGTTAGCGCAAGTAGTGCAACATTAAACCTTACCCAATCTAATATAAGACTTAAACGCGGCAGACTTCCATCGACCCATTTCCTGAATGGCTGACGGTGGAAGGCCGCGCGCCGCAGCGCAAGTTGCCGCACCGATGCGGAAGGAATGCATCCCATATTCAGCGCTATTCAGCCCCAGGGCGGCCAAACAGCGCTTCAACAAAGCGGCAAACTGAAACCGAGTAAGAGGCAATGCATCCCCGTGCAGCAGTACTTGAGCACCACAATTAGGCCGTAAGGGCAAATTCATTTGCGCGAGCAGTACAGGGCACAAGTCGTCATCCTCCTGAGCCTTCAAAGTCACCCAGCGTCCTCGACCCAGCTGGTCGGTCTTGGAACGGGGTAACCTACACATAACGACACCGTCCTTGAGCACCAGGTCCCTGAAAAGCATGCCTGTATCAGTGGACCGTTTATTAGCGGCCACCAGCTCGCCAACCCGAAAGGCCCCAAAAAATGCAAAGGAAAAGGCTGCACGAAAAAGGAACGCCTCAAACGCGGAATCAGTCACCACCGGCAGAATCGCCATGAGCTCGCGCAACAACTGCGTGTCAATAGGTCTGCACGTATCTGGCTGGGATGGACTTAACCTTGCCCAACCCCTGAGCGCCTTGGATAAAGTAAACGACCTGGTGGGGTCCATCCCCTGCTGCAACCGAGCATGGAACGAAATCCCCGCCAAAGCCGCGGACATGGATGCCTTGGACCTACCACTCTGGTGACACTCCCAAACAAAGGCCAACAAAACATCCTCCTCTGACTTCCCCCCGGCCCCACACCTAAGCCGGTGTGCCTGCCACTCATGCCAAGCCGCAGCATATGCGCGACGGGTCGAAGGAGCCAAGGAATTCAGCGCCAAGCCGGCTACGCTAGTTCTATAATCTGCCAAACAGAAGTTGGACATGTCAAGCCTAGGGCCTCAGCCCCGCGGGCCAACATGCGAAACCTGGCAAAGTCAAAACACGACAGCGCATCATCGATGCCGTTATCGACCCCAGGCACGTGCTTCGCTGTGAAATTGATGTTAAAACGTATACATTGTAACACCAAAAATCTCAACAGCCTGTTGATAATGCACGTTGATTGTTTACCGCCTGCACCACCCCCAAATTGTCGCACCAAAAGACGATCGTCCGGTTCGCCAACTTGGAGGCCCACAACTCCACCGCCACAATTATCGGAAACAGCTCCAATAAAAGTAGGTCAGCAGTAAAACCACGAGATACCCAAGACTGGGGCCAGGCCGAAACACACCACTCGCCTTGGAAAAAAGCACCAAAACCCGTAGAACCTGCAGCATCTGTGAACAGCTCCAGGGAAGAATTAGCGACGGGCCGGATGGGCCACAACAATTCTGAATTAAAGGTAACCAAAAAGGTCGACCAAGTTCTAAGGTCGTCCTTAATCTCACGAGACAGACGAATGGTGTGATGCGACCCAGTCACTCCAGCCGTGGCCCTCTCGAGCTTACGGCAAAAAACCCTCCCCTTGGGAATGACCCGGCAAGCAAAATTAAAGGAGCCTAAAAGAGACTGCACCTGACGAAGTCTAACTCTACGCTTACTCAAGCAGTCCTCAATCTGTCCCAAAAGCTTCCTGACCTTGTTCGCAGGAATGCGACAACAACCCGCGCTAGTGTCAACCTCGATACCCAGATAAGAAAGGCAACACGTGGGTCCCTCCGTCTTATAGTGGGCAACAGGCACTCCCAGAACCCTGGACAAGGCGACCGCCGAAATAAGGAGCTCCTGGCAAATGCTGCTGTCTCTTGGGCCTACAAAAAGAAAGTCATCAAGATAGTGGGCGATCCCAACGTGCCTAGTTCCCGCAGAAATGCACCAATGCAGGAACGAGCTGAATTTCTAGTAATAGGCGCAAGAGACAGAGCAACCCATCGGCAAACATTTGTTCACATAGAAAAAAACGCCTAACCGAAAACCCATGAACCTGAAAGAGTCGGGGTGAAGGGGAAGAAGGCGAAAAGCGGACTCAACATCTAACTTGGCCAACAGTGCTGCGGGCCCAAAACCCAGAATCAACTCAAGTGCCTCATCAAACAACTGATACCTAACCGTGCAAAACTCCTCAGGAATGGCGTCGTTAATGGAGCCCCCATGTGGGTAGGACAAATGCCGGATCAAGCGGAATTTGCCCGGTGCCTTCTTGTGAACTACCCCCAAGGGGGATACGCATAACCCGGGCAGAAGCTCATATGTGAAAGGGCCGCACATGCGACCTAACTTCACCTCCGCCTCCACCTTCTGCCTGACCACATGGGGAAACTCCCTTGCCGACTTCAAATTCCTGCGAGACACGACCTGAACTGATTCCGAAATGGGCAAACGAAAACCGCAACTAAACCCGGCTAACAAAAACTCGGCATCTGCCCTCTTGGGGTAACGGTGCAACCATTTTGCCAACTCCGGTACAACTATAGGTGAGGGTGCCCTATTTCGCACTGCCGGCAGCAGCACCCTGGTCGGCCTGCTTAACCCCGCCTCCGGACTTACAATCCTTGGCAGGGTGATTGGCTCCACAGATGCGGCAGGAGTGACGAAAACGACAGGCCGCACCCCTAGTGCATTTAGAGTCGTTAAACGCAAAACACTTGCCCTTCGCTGCCGTCCCGGGGACATTCTTACCCCCCGAAAACTTCCTTTTAGTCTGCCCCTCAACCGTACTACCCCCTTGGTTGGAAACCTCCATCCAAACCTCGACATCCTTAAAACCCAAAGGTAACGTCGGATTGCCATTCTGATTTTTACGGAATTTTTCATCATAATCCCTCCAGACGGAACCTTTGTACTTTAAGAACATCTCGTTAATCAAAAACATGTATTTCACCACATTCAGATGTTCGTCTGGGCGAGTTTTCAGGTAAACAGCAGAAAAGACTAAGAAACCTCTCAACCAGTGATGAAAACTCCGGAAAGCATTTTCACCGACACCACCCGCCTTCTTAGCCTTTTCGAAGTCCTTCCTCATGTCGTCCGTGAGGATGAACAGGTCGACAAATTTCCCTTTAACTATTTTCTCCTTCATCCTCTTCCGTAAGCCCCGAGTAACAGCAGTGTTGGCGCAGCGCACCATCTCCGAAAACAACGGCGGCTCGTCAGGAGCCGCCGCCTTTTTCGGCACCTTATCCTTGCCCACCACCTTGGCGACCTCGCGCGCAACTAATTTCGCAAGCTTGCGCGGGCGTTTGGGCGAATCAGACCCCTCAGAGGATTCAGATGATGACACAACAGATGAATCATCCGCAACATCATGCTCACCAGAACCTGAAGGGCCAGGGGTGTCGGCCATCTCAGCCGCCTGCGAGAGACCAGGAATTGAAGTACTGGCACCTGCCGGGGATGGGTCCGCATCTCCGCGCCTCCCGGATCCGTCCTGCACCGGAGCAGCCTGAGGGGCCGAAGAGCTGTCTGCGCTAACCTCGGGAACAGAAACAAGCGGTATTAAGTTACCAGGAACGTCAGCCAAACCAACCAATGGACCGGGGAGGGGGCGTGGTGCTCCCCGCCCGGGGCCCCCAAAGGTAACGGTGTACCCGACACGGACGGTACCGCCTGAGCTGGCGGCGCATGGGATGGGGGAAGGTACGGAGGCACGATACCTGCCTGGCTAATTCTGGGAAAGCGACCATTTGGGGACCCAAAACCACGCTGCCAAGGATACCCGTAGGGCCCCGGCTGCACCGGGGGATAAGGCCGTTGACAGTGCGGAAACTGATGGAAGGGTGGCGCCGGAAGGGAAGAGGACTGGAACCCTCCCCCGAAAGAAGAAACATTAGGGGGGTGGCCGAAAGCTTGCCCCATCCCAGAGGACCAGACTGACTGGACCACCTGTGGGGTGGAAAATAGTGGGGGAAAACTTTGAGAAACTGCTGGGGCAAACGGAAATTGCAAATAAGGTAGGCCCATACCGCTGGGGGAGGAGAATGCCGGCAAGCCAAGAGTGCCTGTAGTAAAACTATCCCCCGCCACGGACCTGGAAGCTGTAAAGGACGCAGGTTGGCCTGGAAAAGACACAGAGTCTGCTGCGAGCCTTGTACAGAAAAGGCCCGCAGTACCTCCAAGTGTCCAGCAGATGGCTGCCCCTCCCCACCCAGCATAGCACTAGCAGCTTGCTGAGGTTCATGGGAGCTGCAGCCAGGCACTAAAATGGCCGCCGTGGGGGGAGCCTGCCCTCGGAGCACAGTACTCCCCCCAGCTAGATCATTCAAATGCCCGCTGACACCCCCCTGGCCACTTGGGCCCTGTGATGCCCACCATCAGCCAGGGGTGCATCAGGGGCCACAATAGCACCGGGCGCGGGACCCGTGGGGGGGCCCGCTATGCCCCGGGGTAGCCACGCCCACACCCACTCCTATAATTGAAACCAGCGCGGCCGGGGGTACCGAATCCCCGCCGCGCATGTAGCCCGCAGCAGCACCGGTGACCGCCGTCCCATACCCGCTGATCGCGGGAGAGACGCGGCCGGCCGGTGCTGCAGGCACAGGGACACTCGCGGCCGGGGGTGCCGAATCCCCGCCGCTAGACATCAGCCCCCCAGCGCCAGTGGCCGCCGTGCCAGACCCACTGACCGCGGGACACACGGAGCCGCCGGGCGCTGTAGTGTGCACGGAGACGGGAGGCGCTGACGGATCATGCGCCGTCGCGTCTCCCGCTCTGGAGCTGAGAGCGGGCCTGGCAGGGAGAGCAGCAGGGCGGCGGAGGCGCACAGCCCCTGGCGGGGGAGCTGAGTCCACCAGCCGCTGGGGACGGGGAGCAGAGCGCTTGGGCCTGGGCATGCTGCAGGGGACACACGAGCTGGGCAATTTGGAATGGCAGGGCGGGGGGCAAGAGAAGGCAGCAGGGGGGGGGAACAAATAATTTAAAACTGTACAAAAGTATAAAATGAAAGTAGATAGGAAAGGGATAGATAAAGAAGGAGGGAATAGAGAAAAAATCAGAGCAAGAAATCTCAAGGGGAGAAAGAGTGAGAGAGTCAGCAATAATACAGCCTGCACTTATCACTTCCAACCGACAAGAGGAAGCAAATGTGGAAGTTTCTACCCTTCATGCACTAAATCACCTCCCATACACTCACCGATAGGCTGGCCCTAACCAATTACAACTCACTCAAAACTCTGATCTGCCTAGCAACAAAGACATCTTCAACCAATCACAAAAATGTAAGACTCTTATATAGATTTCCTGCCTAGCCAGGCACTCTCCTTATCGAAACAAAAGGACCCTCAAAATCCAGCAATTAACTGTGTGTCTGGAAATATTTTATTAGATAAATGAGCAACCAAGAAAAACATACATCTGTACAAACCAAAGACAAAATCCCCACTAAACTGTAAACACGCGCCCCCAACTTTATACATCATAAAAAGAGTCCAATTTCTCATAGTCCATGGAGAAAAAGCCCTATAACAATAACAGGGCTTCAAAATAAAAGCAATAAAGTGGGGCCACTACCAACAAGAAACAAAAACAATACACATAATTATATATTTACAACACAAGCAAAAAAGAACTGAGCAAGTACTTCAAGCATATGTAAAGCCATACACTAAAAAAAACTTTAAACATCTAAGGGAGTGTAAAAGGATAGCAAAAGCCAAAGTCAAGAGAAGCACCTTTGGCCACCCACTCAAGGGGGTTTGAGGTGGTGCCATAACCTGGACCACCCCACGGCCTCCATCCAACGCCTCTCCAGATCCCTTATCTTCCAAACCTAGTGCAGAATGTCAGCCACCACCACATCCCAGGGGAGGACTTTTTGCCTAATGGACATCTGACACCGTGCATTCCATGTGAAGTATCTAACTACTACAATGACTACAAACAAGGTGGATAACTCAAAGTGACCAACCCTCTTGAACGCCCCATAAGCCCACTCAGCAGTGGTGCAAGTAGAAAAAATGTCTTACAGGTACTGTGTGCGTGTGTCAAAAAATGGGTGTGACCAAATGCCACATGGGGCATGGCCAATGAAATGGAGGCGTGATACACATATGGGGGGGCAGATACACATATGACCCCAATAGTGCCAAATACACGTTGCCCCACAGTGCCAGATATACATTGCCCACAGTGCCAGATATACATTGCCCCACAGTGCCAGATACACATTACCCCACAGTGCCAGATACACATTGCCCCACAGTGCCAGATACACAAATGCCCTCAGAGTGCCAGATATACATTGCCTCACAGTGCCAGATACGCAAATGCCCCCACTGTGTCAGATATACATTGCCCTCCAGTGCCAGATACAGAAATGCCCCCACAGTGCCAGATATGCCCCCAATGCCAGATACATATATGCCCCCAGTGCCAGATATGCCCCCAGCGCCAGATACAGAAATGCCCCCAGTGCTAGATACACATGTCCCCACAGTGCCAGATATGGCCCCAGTGACAGATACACATGTCCTAACAGTGCCAGATATGCCCCCAGTGCCAGATACAGATATGCCCCCAGTGCCAGGTACACATGTCCCCCCAGTGCCAGATATGCCCCCAGTGCCAGATACAGATATGCCCCCAGTGCCAGATACACATGTCCCCTCAGTGCCAGATATGCCCCCTGTGCCAGATACAGATATGCCCCCAGTGCCAGATACAGAAATTCCCCCCAGTGCCAGATACAGAAATGCCCCCACAGTGCCAGATATGCCCCCAGTGCCAGATACAGAAATGCCCCCAGTGCCAGATACACATGTCCCCTCAGTGCCAGATATGCCCCCAGTGCCAGATACAGATATGCCCCCAGTGCCAGATACAGAAATGCCCCCCAGTACCAGATATGCCCCCAGTGCCAGATACAGAGATGCCCCCAGTGCCAGATACACATGTCCCCCCAGTGCCAGATATGCCCCCGTGCCAGATACAGAGATGCCCCCAATGCCAGATACAGAAATGCCCCCCAGTGCCAGATATGCCCCCAGTGCTAGAAACAGAGATGCCCCCAGTGCCAGATACACATGTCCCCCCAGTGCCAGATATGCCCCCAGTGCCAGATACTGTGATGCCCCCAGTGCCAGATACAGAACTTCCCCCCCAGTGCCAGATGCAGAAATGCCCCCAGTGCCAGATACAAAGATGCCCCCAGTGCCAGATACATATGTCCCCGCAGTGCCAGGTACACATGCCCCCCCCCCTGCTGCTTACCTTGCTGCTGCTTCCTGTGTGTGAGGGGAGGAGAGCGCAGCGTGCACCTCTCCTGCCCCTCAGTGTCTACCTTGAATTAGGCGCTGATCCGTAAGCCAATCAATGCTCGCGGTCCGGCATCCAATCAGGAGCCTTGGCCTTGGCTGCCAGTCCACGAGTTGAAGGAAAACACTGAGGGGCAGGAGAGGCGCATGCTGCGCTCTCCTCCTCTCATGCAGCAGCGCTGCTGGTGAGCAGCAGCAGGGGAGGGAGGGTGGGAGCGGCGGCTCGGTGGCGTGGGTACGGCGTAGCCACAGCTAAATTCTTAAGGGTATTCACAAGTACCCACCCACTTGCAGCGCTGCCACTCAGGGTAACTCAGCCCCAAAAGGCATGGGATGCCCAAGGCCCTGGAAACTCTCCTATAAACCTCCACATTGAAGGGACACTTGAGCAAGAAATGGTCCATTGTCTCCTCCTCCCCTAGACACTCCTCACGTGGGCAGCCACGATCAACGGCATTTCTATATTTCAAGTTTCCCCTCATGTAGAGCCTTCCATGAAAGGAGAGCCAGGTAATGTCCCGAAACTTCAGTGGGATCCTCTCGGAGTTAAACAGAGCAAGCTCATCTGAAGACACACTACCCAGGCAGTCCTTCAAAAACAGTGGTTCCCAGAAGTGAGACTGCAAAATTCTCCTCTCCAACACCCTTTTAGAGGAGTTTATGACCTCTCCTGCCTCCAGGCCCTATCGCCATGTCACTTTCAAGCTAAGAGTCATAAGTCGGGAGGTACCCATGCCTAACTCGCAAGCTCTTTATACTCCCTCCATCTAACCATGCATTGAGGAAGGGAGACATCCAGACTCTAAAACCCTCTACCCATTGAGGAGGAGCCTCTAACTGGAGGCCTTGCAGTTGTAATTTAAGAAAGGTCAACAAACAGAATAGCACTGGGTTGGCCATTCCCAGGCCTCCTTCCCTCCTCGATCTGTAGGTGACAATGCTCTTGATTAGATTCAACCTATTTCCCCAGAGCATCCGGAAAAATAAAGCATAAATCTTAGTCCATCTAGATTCCGGCAAAAGACACACGTAGCTGACATACAAGAAAATTGGGATCAGAAAGGTTTTAATAAGATCCGCCCTTTCCCTGAGAGACAACTTCCATCTCTTCCAATGCTCCACTTTCCGGCTGGCTTCATCCAGCCTAAGATCCCAAGATTCGGGTGGCATAATCGCCAGGGCCAAATATGATGCCTAAAACTTTGATCTCTTGGCTCGCCTGGGGAAGGCCATCCGAAAGGTCAAACTCCTGACCCTATCCAGAAAACCTCACACTTATCCTGGTTGACCTGAGAACCTGAAGCTTCAGAGTACTCCTGGAAAGCCGACACCACACCATCTGCCTCTGATGGATCTGACAAGATGACTGTGACATCGTCTGCGTAAGCCACCACTTCCAACGAGCATCCCGGGCCCAGCAAGACCCCCCTTACAATGCCACCCTCCAGCTTTCTAATGAAGGGGTCGATGGCAAAGACATATAGGAGGGGGCTCAGGGGGTGAACCCCGTAAGGACAAGTGAATGGCGAATGTGCACATCCACCAGACCCGCCTGCCTAACCATACTATCTAAAAAATAGGAATCATAACCCAGAGCAGTCTTTGAACGCCCCCTGTCTTTTGGCCTAAGGATGATATTGAAATCACCACCAAAGACTATCTGCTGGGCTGAAAAAAGATATGGCTTTATCTCCCTGAAAAGACACTTCCTTTCCCACTTAGTCTGGGGGCAATAGATGTTTATAAGCCTTAGGTCGTGTCCTCTCCGGTTGACATCCAAAACCATACACCAGCCTACCTGAGACTCAATAAACCGTTGGACAGTTATCATGCTGGTAAAAAGGGCCGCCAGCCCACTGTATGACTCGGCCGCAAGAGACCAGAAAGACGGCCCACGCCTCCACTCAGTTTTTGCCTTGTGAAGGTCTGCAAGCTGTCCAATCCTGGTCTCCTGCAAAAACGAAATATCAACTTCCAGTTTGCTAAAAAAAAACCTCAAAAGCCATGTGCCGAGTGCATACTGAAAGGATTGAGGCCACATTAACTGTGGCAAACCTAATGGGCTGAGAATCCATCCTTCAGGGTTATTGAAATAGGACTTAACTCACTTCTTTGCTTGCTTCGAAGACTCCTCATCTGAGGAGCCCAACCGCTTGCACCTCACACCGGTCAGCAAGGAGTCCCCCTCCAAAACGACCTCCTCGTCAGAGGAAAGAGCCTTGCCAAACCCCGGAGAAGAAACCACAACTTTAGTAGCTACACCTGCATCAGACACCCCAAGGGGGCAACCAGTAGTTATATCCCCCTCAGCATCTGGGGGAGCAGGAGGGACTGAAGGAGGAACAGGGGGGGGGGGGGGGGGGAGGGAAGAGGGGACAGGGACTTGGTCAGAAAGAACCTGAGGGGCAGGAGCTGGTTCCCCCACAGAAACCACTGAAGAGGATACAGCATCAGGCACAGGACCCTGAAGGCCCAGACAAGGAGAAGAAAGCGGCGCCCCACCCACCCCCTGAACTTTATCATGCACCTTAGGTGCTCTACCCAAAAAAGGAGCCACCAACTCATCCAAAACTTCCTCCACCTACTTCTTCCCTTTGCGTCTGCCTTTCCCCTTACCCTTAGCTGACACAATCTGATAAGGGGAAGGTACCTGAGACACCTTTTTCCTCTTCTTCATTATTTTAGGCTGGAAGACTAAATCTCCATTTTCAGCTCTAACAATTTCCATCACTGGAAAGCACGTCAAAATCATTGGAAAGAATCAATGCCCCATTCTCATTACCCCTACATCTACTAGCCCTCTTCTTATTTCTCTTCACCACCTTAAAGGGCTCCTCGCCAATGACGCCAGGACCACTAGTACCCAACCCTGACGTGCCTTCACCAGCCTTCACCCGATCTTCTCTATCTGCAACAGACACTTCCCCTAATGTGACCACCACAGGAGAATGCTCTGTACCAAAAACTTCCTCCTCTACTCTCTTTGCCACCTCAGCAAATTCTGTGTCCAGACTACTATTGTGAAAGGCCATGAGGCCTTGACTGAAAGGGTGCCCTTCAGAGCCACACAAATTGCAAGTGATCACACCACAATCTCTAGCTAGATGCCCCGCCTTATTACACCGGGAACACTTCTGCTCCGGACAGTCTCTACTAATGTGCCTGAAATCCCCACAACGAAGGCACATCTGGGGTTGGCCTGGATAAAAACACTTTATGTGATCACCACCTATGTAGGCCACAGATGGAACATGCACACCATGGCGCAACTTAACAGTGGACTCCCAGGCCCCACCCCAGACATCGAAAGCACTAGGAGCCTTCACTAACGGTGTAACCAAGGACTCTACATACCTTAATAACCAGAAGGACAGATCAACCTCGCTCAGAGATTCGTTACGGACCAATACCGTGACTTTAGCCATCTCCATTTTAGTTACAGCAAAAGCCCGGAAATTAACCCACGGTTCCTTAACCTTAAAGCCTGCCCACTTCTCCCAAAAGGCCTGAAATCCATTATAAGTCATGAAACTCACATCGTATTCATTGGAACCAACCGGGTGGATGCACGCAAAAAGATCTTTAGCCACAAAACCCATATCAACAAACTTTTTTTTTAAATCATGTTGCGTTGGAGGGGCTGCATTATCTATCCATTTTAGCGGAACCACATTCCTGCACTTTAAAGGTTGACCCCCACTTCCTCCTGAGGTCACTACTCTATTCACCCCACCACCCGGACCACCCATCACTGCCCTTGCATAAGACACCACCTCTGGCACAAGTGGAGGCATTGACTCCACATTTTTAGTATTAACCCCTTGTGAACCACCTACTACAACTGGCACAGGGTTTGCACTGCTATTTTTATTATTCTCCCTTTCTATTAGCGCCAAAGCAGCCCCCACTCTAGCAGGAACCTCAAAACTACCGAATATTGTTTCTACCAGCTGCGTTTGGACATCGTTTAGACTCCCTTTATTCAAAGCCGGCATACCCTGTGCAAATTTTGTCGGGCTCTTACCAACTAATGCTTTTTTAACATTAACACCTGCCGGATCAGCTTCCTCAGGGCATTGTACAGGCTCACCCGACCGCTGCCCCTCCACTTCCTTTCCTACCTTAGCATCAAAAGTCACTGTCGATACGGCTACTGCTGTCACAGCCACCGCTTGCCCAGAGACTGCTGCCACCTCTACTTTGTCAGTATCCATAGCAATAACTCCCGATGGCTGTACATCACTATCCTGCATAAACATTGCAGACGGCAATGCCCCCTCCCCCTCCAACTGCCGGATGGCCTCATAAGTTGGATGCACGCCTTCCTCACTATCCATAACCTCTACAGCAACATTAGGCGGAAGCACGTCCACAGACTCCGCCTCCGACTGGCCACTCTCACTAGCGGCAGCCATTTTGGACACCAAGACCTCCAATTCATCATCTCCCGCAGCTCAATTGTCAAGGCAGGCCTATCTCTGCTGAATGCTTTATTCCTCTTTTTCTTTTTCACAGCCACAGACCATTTTAACAAGCAAATCTCCCGCTCCAGCTCCAGAACTAATGCTTCCATATCTATTTTCTCTTCAACCGGCACCTACGCTATAGGAAATGAATCTGCTGCCGGGACGACCATAGCTGCCATCAGTGCCAGATTAACAATGGGGCGGATGGAGCTCCAGCTCCAGGCCTCCACATAAAAATAGGCCCATCATCATGGCAGCATGATGATCACTAACCACCAGCTGGCCACAACGTCAGCAATAACTCATAACTTTTAAGACTGCATTTCTATTTTTTTTCACAAAATTATACAATATTTTATATTTTTAGATATTTAGAGAGACATTGGAGCTGATAATGTTGGGGTGTACACGCCCACATGTCTCTAGCCACACCCACACAGCACTGATCACACCACTCCCATTTCTAACAATAGGCCCTTGAATATTTTCAGCTCCAGGCCCATGTGGCCCTTAATCCGGCCCTGGCTGCCATCCCCAACTGCTCTCCCTCAGCAGACACCAGACCACCCTCCCCTTCCATACATCCCGAGGCTTCCTGCACCTCCTTTTTCTCAGTTGCAGAAACATCACCAGCATTAGGCTGCATATTTGTATTATCCACTGCAGACACATCACCAGCATTAGGCTGCATAGCTAGATTAACCCCTGCAGACACATAACCAGCATTAGGCTGCATAGCTAGATTAACCCCTGCAGACACATCACCAGCATTAGGCTGCATAGCTAGATTAACCCCCTGCAGACACGTTACCAGCATTTGGCTGCATATTTGAATTGTCCACTGCAGACATATCACCAGCATAAGGCTGCATAGTTACACCATCCGCCATTAAATCTGGCGCACTCACAGTTTCAGCTTCCTGCCGCACAAACTTGCTTCCCGCAGACTGCTCACCATCCACGCCAGCCGGGGCTTGCTCCATAGTAGGTGTCCCGCCGGCTTGCCTCCCTCCAGCCTCTGTATCCACAACCTTGCTGGCAACCATTACACACTCCCCACCAGGAGCCTCCTCCAAATGCTGCTCGGCTGACCGCATTCCATCTGCCGGTACTGCAACATGCATCCGCAGCTGAGGCTAGGGCAGTATGCCTGGGGATATCAGCATCCTCCCTCTTAGCAGCACTACCGGTATCTCTGCCAGCTGCACCTCCGCAGAAACACTATATCACTGTGATTTTCTTCCACAAACACATCACTTTCTTGGGACAGGCTCTCCAAGCACTGGTGAACATCTATAAATCCCACTTTCCCATCCGTCTTCGCTTTTCCCTGGCTGCTGCAATGGCCAGTTGTAAAAGGGACTAGGCCTGGGCCAGGCCAGGACCTCTCCTGGACCTCCTTCCCAGGAGGCCCCATCCCTTTCTGGAGAGGCCTCCATGAAACACTGGTACTCTGTCTTGCCTCTGGAAATCAAAAGCTCAGCAGCACACCTGCTCACACCACTGCTGAACTTTGGGGGTCATTCCGAGTTGTTCGCTAGCTGCCGTTGTTCGCAGAGCAGCGATCAGGCTCAAAATCGGCATTTCTGCGCATGCATATGCACCGTACTGCGCACGCGCAACGTACGGGTACAGAGGCCTTTGTGGTTTTGCACAGGTTCTAGCGAAGTTTTAATTCGCACTGGCGGCCGCAAGAAGATTGACAGGAAGGGGCGTTTCTGGGTGTCAACTGACCATTTTCAGGGAGTACTTAGAAAAACGCAGGCGTGCCAGGGAAAACGCAGGCGTGGCTGGGCGAACGCTGGGTGGGTGTGTGACATCAAAAGCCAACCCTCCAACATTAGAATCAACGCACACGAAGAGTAAGTCCAGGGCTGGTCTTGTTTTGCACAAAATATTTTTGCAGGCGCTCTGCTGCACAGGCGTTCGCACTTCTGCAAAGCGAAAATACACTCCCCGGTGGGCGGCGACAATGCGTTTGCACGGCTGCTAAAAACTGCTAGCGAGCGATCAACTCAGAATGACCACCTTTGTGTCTGGAACAAACCAAATTGTCATGCAATTGGAGCAAATATGTTTATATTTCTCTTACGTCCTAGAGGATGCTGGGGACTCCAAAAGGACCATGGGGTATAGACGGGATCCGCAGGAGCTTGGGCACACTGAAAAGACTTAAACAGGGTGTGAACTGGCTCCTCCCTCTATGCCCCTCCTCCAGACCTCAGTTAGACTCTGTGCCCAGGAGTGACTGGACACTCACTAGGGGAGCTCTCCTGAGTTTCTCTAGAAAAGACTTTTGTTAGGTTTTTTATTTTCAGGGAGACCTGCTGGCTACAGGCTCCCTGCAGCGTGGGAGTGAGGGGAGAGAAGTCAGACCTACTTCTACTTAGTTAAGGGCTCTGCTTCTCAGGCTACTGGACACCATTAGCTCCAGAGGGTTCGATCACTTGGTGCGCCTAGCTGCTTGTTCCCGGAGCCGCGCCGTCACCCCCCTCACAGAAGCCAGAAGACAGAAGCCGGGTGAGTATGAGAAGAACAGAAGACTTCAGGACGGCAGAAGACTTCAGTAACCAGGTACAGCGCAGCGGTAATGCTGCGCTCCGTGCTCCCACACACTATCACCAAAGGCACTCACAGGGTGGAGGGCGCCGGGGGGGGGGGGGGGGCAGCATGTTACTGAGGTCCGGGAGCCGGCAGAAGCCTTTTCGGTGCCTCGGCACCGTTTCTCAGACCCCCGCCGGCATTTTCAAAGTTTAAAATTTGGCGGGCTGAAGCGCGCCGGGAAGGGGCGGGGCTTAGCAGCGCGGCTCACAGCGCCACTTTCTCCTCCACACGCGGCTGAAGGAGACGTTGGCCCGGGACCTCCACAGCTCCTCTCAAAGTAACGGGGAGCTAGTGGGGGGGGCGCAGTTTGTAGTGATGAGCACCGGAAATTTTTCGGGTTTTGTGTTTTGGTTTTGGGTTCGGTTCCGCGGCCGTGTTTTGGGTTCGAACGCGTTTTGGCAAAACCTCACCGAATTTTTTTTGTCGGATTCGGGTGTGTTTTGGATTCGGGTGTTTTTTTCAAAAAACCCTAAAAAACAGCTTAAATCATCGAATTTGGGGGTCATTTTGATCCCAAAGTATTAAGAACCTCAATAACCATAATTTCCACTCATTTTCAGTCTATTCTGAAAACCTCACACCTCACAATATTATTTTTAGTCCTAAAATTTGCACCGAGGTCGCTGGATGGCTAAGCTAAGCGACCCAAGTGGCCGACACAAACACCTGGCCCATCTAGGAGTGGCACTGCAGTGTCACGCAGGATGGCCCTTCCAAAAAACACTCCCCAAACAGCACATGACGCAAAGAAAAAAAGAGGCGCAATGAGGTAGCTGTGTGAGTAAGCTAAGCGACCCTAGTGGCCGACACAAACACCTGGCCCATCTAGGAGTGGCACTGCAGTGTCACGCAGGATGGCCCTTCCAAAAAACACTCCCCAAACAGCACATGACGCAAAGAAAAAAAGAGGCGCAATGAGGTAGCTGTGTGAGTAAGCTAAGCGACCCTAGTGGCCGACACAAACACCTGGCCCATCTAGGAGTGGCACTGCAGTGTCACGCAGGATGGCCCTTCCAAAAAACACTCCCCAAACAGCAGCACATGACGCAAAGAAAAAAAGAGGCGCAATGAGGTAGCTGTGTGAGTAAGCTAAGCGACCCTAGTGGCTGACACAAACACCTGGCCCATCTAGGAGTGGCACTGCAGTGTCACGCAGGATGGCTCTTCCAAAAAACACTCCCCAAACAGCACATGACGCAAAGAAAAAAAGAGGCGCAATGAGGTAGCTGTGTGAGTAAGCTAAGCGACCCTAGTGGCCGACACAAACACCTGGCCCATCTAGGAGTGGCACTGCAGTGTCACGCAGGATGGCCCTTCCAAAAAACACCCCCCAAACAGCACATGACGCAAAGAAAAAAAGAGGCGCAATGAGGTAGCTGTGTGAGTAAGCTAAGCGACCCTAGTGGCCGACACAAACACCTGGCCCATCTAGGAGTGGCACTGCAGTGTCACGCAGGATGGCCCTTCCAAAAAACACCCCCCAAACAGCACATGACGCAAAGAAAAATGAAAGAAAAAAGAGGTGCAAGATGGAATTGTCCTTGGGCCCTCCCACCCACCCTTATGTTGTATAAACAGGACATGCACACTTTAACCAACCCATCATTTCAGTGACAGGGTCTGCCACACGACTGTGACTGAAATGACGGGTTGGTTTGGATCCCCACCAAAAAAGAAGCAATTAATCTCTCCTTGCACAAACTGGCTCTACAGAGGCAAGATGTCCACCTCATCATCATCCTCCGATATATCACCGTGTACATCCCCCTCCTCACAGATTATCAATTCGTCCCCACTGGAATCCACCATCTCAGCTCCCTGTGTACTTTGTGGAGGCAATTGCTGCTGGTCAATGTCTCCACGGAGGAATTGATTATAATTCATTTTAATGAACATCATCTTCTCCACATTTTCTGGATGTAACCTCGTACGCCGATTGCTGACAAGGTGAGCGGCGGCACTAAACACTCTTTCGGAGTACACACTTGTGGGAGGGCAACTTAGGTAGAATAAAGCCAGTTTGTGCAAGGGCCTCCAAATTGCCTCTTTTTCCTGCCAGTATAAGTACGGACTGTCTGACGTGCCTACTTGGATGCGGTCACTCATATAATCCTCCACCATTCTTTCAATGGGGAGAGAATCATATGCAGTGACAGTAGACGACATGTCCGTAATCGTTGTCAGGTCCTTCAGTCCGGACCAGATGTCAGCATCAGCAGTCGCTCCAGACTGCCCTGCATCACCGCCAGCGGGTGGGCTCGGAATTCTGAGCCTTTTCCTCGCACCCCCAGTTGCGGGAGAATGTGAAGGAGGAGATGTTGACAGGTCGCGTTCCGCTTGACTTGACAATTTTCTCACCAGCAGTTCTTTGAACCCCTGCAGACTTGTGTCTGCCGGACAGAGAGATCCAAGGTAGGTTTTAAATCTAGGATCGAGCACGGTGGCCAAAATGTAGTGCTCTGATTTCAACAGATTGACCACCCGTGAATCCTTGTTAAGCGAATTAAGGGCTCCATCCACAAGTCCCACATGCCTAGCGGAATCGCTCTGTGTTAGCTCCTCCTTCAATGTCTCCAGCTTCTTCTGCAAAAGCCTGATGAGGGGAATGACCTGACTCAGGCTGGCAGTGTCTGAACTGACTTCACATGTGGCAAGTTCAAAAGGTTGCAGTACCTTGCACAACGTTGAAATCATTCTCCACTGCGCTTGAGACAGGTGCATTCCACCTCCTATATCGTGGTCAGTTGTATAGGCTTGAATGGCCTTTTGCTGCTCCTCCAACCTCTGAAGCATATAGAGGGTTGAATTCCACCTCGTTACCACTTCTTGCTTCAGATGATAGCAGGGCAGGTTCAGGCGTTTTTGGTGGTGCTCCAGTCTTCTGTACGTGGTGCCTGTACGCCGAAAGTGTCCCGCAATTCTTCTGGCCACCGACAGCATCTCTTGCACGCCCCTCTCGTTTTTTAAATAATTCTGCACCACCAAATTCAAGGTATGTGCAAAACATGGGACGTGCTGGAATTTGCCCATATTTAATGCACACACAATATTGCTGGCGTTGTCCGATGCCACAAATCCACAGGAGAGTCCAATTGGGGTAAGCCATTCTGCGATGATCTTCCTCAGTTGCCGTAAGAGGTTTTTAGCTGTGTGCGTATTCTGGAAAGCGGTGATACAAAGCGTAGCCTGCCTAGGAAAGAGTTGGCGTTTGCGAGATGCTGCTACTGGTGCCGCCGCTGCTGTTCTTGCGGCGGTAGTCCATACATCTACCCAGTGGGCTGTCACAGTCATATAGTCCTGAGCCTGCCCTGCTCCACTTGTCCACATGTCCGTGGTTAAGTGGACATTGGGTACAACTGCATTTTTTAGGACACTGGTGAGTCTTTTTCTGAGGTCTGTGTACATTTTCGGTATCGCCTGCCTAGAGAAATGGAACCTAGATGGTATTTGGTACCGGGGACACAGTACCTCCAACAAGTCTCTAGTTGCCTCTGCAGTAATGATGGATACCGGAACCACGTTTCTCACCGCCCAGGATGCCAAGGCCTCAGTTATCCGCTTTGCAGCAGGATGACTGCTGTGATATTTCATCTTCCTCGCAAAGGACTGTTGGACAGTCAATTGCTTGGTGGAAGTAGTAAAAGTGGTCTTACGAGTACGACTTCCCCTCTGGGATGACCATCGACTCCCAGCAGCAACAACAGCAGCGCCAGCAGCAGTAGGCGTTACACGCAAGGATGTATCGGAGGAATCCCAGGCAGGAGAGGACTCGTCAGAATTGCCAGTGACATGGCCTGCAGGACTATTGGCATTCCTGGGGAAGGAGGAAATTGACACTGAGGGAGTTGGTGGGGTGGTTTGCGTGAGCTTGGTTACAAGAGGAAGGGATTTACTGGTCAGTGGACTGCTTCCGCTGTCGCCCAAAGTTTTTGAACTTGTCACTGACTTATGATGAATGCGCTGCAGGTGACGTATAAGGGAGGATGTTCCGAGGTGGTTAACGTCCTTACCCCTACTTATTACAGCTTGACAAATGCAACACACGGCTTGACAAATGTTGTCTGCATTTCTGTTGAAATACTTCCACACCGAAGAGCTGATTTTTTTGGTATTTTCACCAGGCATGTCAATGGCCCTATTCCTCCCACGGACAACAGGTGTCTCCCCGGGTGCCTGACTTAAACAAACCACCTCACCATCAGAATCCTCCTGGTCAATTTCCTCCCCAGCGCCAGCAACACCCATATCCTCCTCATCCTGGTGTACTTCAACACTGACATCTTCAATGTGACTATCAGGAACTGGACTGCGGGTGCTCCTTCCAGCACTTGCAGGGGGCGTGCAAATGGTGGAAGGCGCATGCTCTTCACGTCCAGTGTTGGGAAGGTCAGGCATCGCAAACGACACAATTGGACTCTCCTTGTGGATTTGTGATTTCGAAGAACGCACAGTTCTTTGCTGTGCTTTTGCCAGCTTGAGTCTTTTCATTTTTCTAGCGAGAGGCTGAGTGCTTCCATCCTCATGTGAAGCTGAACCACTAGCCATGAACATAGGCCAGGGCCTCAGCCGTTCCTTGCCACTCCGTGTGGTAAATGGCATATTGGCAAGTTTACGCTTCTCCTCTGACAATTTTATTTTAGATTTTTGAGTCCTTTTTTTACTGATATTTGGTGTTTTGGATTCTACATGCTCTGTACTATGACATTGGGCATCGGCCTTGGCAGACGACGTTGCTGGCATTTCATCGTCTCGGCCATGACTAGTGGCAGCAGCTTCAGCACGAGGTGGAAGTCGATCTTGATCTTTCCCTATTTTTGGAACCTCAACATTTTTGTTCTCCATATTTTAATAGGCACAACTAAAAGGCACCTCAGGTAAACAATGGAGATGGATGGATACTAGTATACTTATGGATGGACGAGCGACTGCCGACACAGAGGTAGCTACAGCCGTGGACTACCGTACTGCGTCTGCTGCTTATATAGACTGGATGATAATGATATAAAAAATATATATATATATCACTACTGCAGCCGGACAGGTATATATTATATAATGACGGACCTGCTGGACACTGTCAGCAGCACTGCAGACTCCTAAAGTAAGCTACTAGTAGTATCAAGAAGATAGAAAAAAAAAAAAACACCACAGGTAGGTGGTATACAATTATGGATGGACGAGCGACTGCCGACACAGAGGTAGCTACAGCCGTGGACTACCGTACTGCGTCTGCTGCTAATATAGACTGGATGATAATGATATAAAAAATATATATATATATATCACTACTGCAGCCGGACAGGTATATATTATATAATGACGGACCTGCTGGACACTGTCAGCAGCACTGCAGACTCCTAAAGTAAGCTACTAGTAGTATCAAGAAGATAGAAAAAAAAAACACCACAGGTAGGTGGTATACAATTATGGATGGACGAGCGACTGCCGACACAGAGGTAGCTACAGCCGTGGACTACCGTACTGCGTCTGCTGCTAATATAGACTGGATGATAATGATATAAAAAATATATATATATATCACTACTGCAGCCGGACAGGTATATATTATATAATGACGGACCTGCTGGACACTGTCAGCAGCACTGCAGACTCCTAAAGTAAGCTACTAGTAGTATCAAGAAGATAGAAAAAAAAAAAAACACCACAGGTAGGTGGTATACAATTATGGATGGACGAGCGACTGCCGACACAGAGGTAGCTACAGCCGTGGACTACCGTACTGCGTCTGCTGCTAATATAGACTGGATGATAATGATATAAAAAATATATATATATATCACTACTGCAGCCGGACAGGTATATATTATATAATGACGGACCTGCTGGACACTGTCAGCAGCACTGCAGACTCCTAAAGTAAGCTACTAGTAGTATCAAGAAGATAGAAAAAAAAAACACCACAGGTAGGTGGTATACAATTATGGATGGACGAGCGACTGCCGACACAGAGGTAGCTACAGCCGTGGACTACCGTACTGCGTCTGCTGCTAATATAGACTGGATGATAATGATATAAAAAATATATATATATATCACTACTGCAGCCGGACAGGTATATATTATATAATGACGGACCTGCTGGACACTGTCAGCAGCACTGCAGACTCCTAAAGTAAGCTACTAGTAGTATCAAGAAGATAGAAAAAAAAAAAACACCACAGGTAGGTGGTATACAATTATGGATGGACGAGCGACTGCCGACACAGAGGTAGCTACAGCCGTGGACTACCGTACTGCGTCTGCTGCTAATATAGACTGGATGATAATGATATAAAAAAATATATATATATATCACTACTGCAGCCGGACAGGTATATATTATATAATGACGGACCTGCTGGACACTGTCAGCAGCACTGCAGACTCCTAAAGTAAGCTACTAGTAGTATCAAGAAGATAGAAAAAAAAAAAACACCACAGGTAGGTGGTATACAATTATGGATGGACGAGCGACTGCCGACACAGAGGTAGCTACAGCCGTGGACTACCGTACTGTGTCTGCTGCTAATATAGACTGGATGATAATGATATAAAAAAAATATATATATATCACTACTGCAGCCAGACATGTATATATTATATAATTAATGACGGACCTGCTGGACACTGTCAGCAGAATGCGTTTATAGAATAAAAACACCACACGACGAGTGTTTAACTTTTTCAGGCAGACAATCACAATATACTGGTGGTCAGACAGTGGTCACTGGTCAGTCACACTGGCAGTGGCACTCTGGCAGCAAAAGTGTGCACTGTTAAATAATATGTACTCCTGCTACTGCTCCCCAGTCTCCCCCACAATTAAGCTGTGTGAGCACTGAGCACTCAGCACAGTCAGATATACATAGATGATGCAGCACACTGAGGCTGAGCACAGATATGGTATACTGTTACTGTGTCACTGTGTATCGTTTTTTTTCAGGCAGAGAACGGATTATATTAAATAATAATATAATAAAAAAACTGCACTGGTGGTCACTGGTCAGTCACTAGTAAACTCTGCACTCTCTGAGTACTCCTAAGCTCCAGTAAATCAAGTGTCTCACTCTCACTCTCTCTCTTCTAATCTAAATGGAGAGGACGCCAGCCACGTCCTCTCCCTATGAATCTCAATGCACGTGTGAAAATGCGGCGACGCGCGGCTCCTTATATAGAATCCGAGTCTCGCGATAGAATCCGAGCCTCGCGAGAATCCGACAGCGGGATGATGACGTTCGGGCGCGCTCGGGTTAGCCGAGCAAGGCGGGAAGATCCGAGTCTGCCTCGGATCCGTGTAAAAAAGCTGAAGTTCGGGGGGGTTCGGATTCCGAGGAACCGAACCCGCTCATCACTAGCAGTTTGTGGTGTATTTTATTATAATTTAAGCAGCGCTGGTCACATATATCCCTTGACGGGATATTTGGGCGCTGGGGTGTGAGCTGGCATACTCCCTCTGTGTCCTCTATCTGGGCTTCATTGTGGGCCTGTCCCCTAGCTGAGACATTCTGTGTGTGTCCGTGTGTCGATAATAGAGATGAGCGCCGGAAATTTTTCGGGTTTTGTGTTTTGGTTTTGGGTTCGGTTCCGCGGCCGTGTTTTGGGTTCGACCGCGTTTTGGCAAAACCTCACCGAATTTTTTTTGTCGGATTCGGGTGTGTTTTGGATTCGGGTGTTTTTTTCAAAAAACCCTAAAAAACAGCTTAAATCATAGAATTTGGGGGTAATTTTGATCCCAAAGTATTATTAACCTCAAAAAACATAATTTACACTCATTTTCAGCCTATTCTGAACACATCACACCTCACAATATTATTTTTAGTCCTAAAATTTGCACCGAGGTCGCTGTGTGAGTAAGATAAGCGACCCTAGTGGCCGACACAAACACCGGGCCCATCTAGGAGTGGCACTGCAGTGTCACGCAGGATGTCCCTTCCAAAAAACCCTCCCCAAACAGCACATGACGCAAAGAAAAAAAGAGGCGCAATGAGGTAGCTGTGTGAGTAAGATTAGCGACCCTAGTGGCCGACACAAACACCGGGCCCATCTAGGAGTGGCACTGCAGTGTCACGCAGGATGTCCCTTCCAAAAAACCCTCCCCAAACAGCACATGACGCAAAGAAAAAAAGAGGCGCAATGAGGTAGCTGACTGTGTGAGAAAGATAAGCGACCCTAGTGGCCGACACAAACACCGGGCCCATCTAGGAGTGTCACTGCAGTGTCACGCAGGATGGCCCTTCCAAAAAACCCTCCCCAAACAGCACATGACGCAAAGAAAAAAAGAGGCGCAATGAGGTAGCTGACTGTGTGAGTAAGATTAGCGACCCTAGTGGCCGACACAAACACCGGGCACATCTAGGAGTGGCACTGCAGTGTCACGCAGGATGTCCCTTCCAAAAAACCCTCCCCAAACAGCACATGACGCAAAGAAAAAAAGAGGCGCAATGAGGTAGCTGTGTGAGTAAGATTAGCGACCCTAGTGGCCGACACAAACACCGGGCCCATCTAGGAGTGGCACTGCAGTGTCACGCAGGATGTCCCTTCCAAAAAACCCTCCCCAATCAGCACATGATGCAAAGAAAAAGAAAAGAAAAAAGAGGTGCAAGATGGAATTATCCTTGGGCCCTCCCACCCACCCTTATGTTGTATAAACAAAACAGGACATGCACACTTTAACCAACCCATCATTTCAGTGACAGGGTCTGCCACACGACTGTGACTGATATGACGGGTTGGTTTGGACCCCCCCCAAAAAAGAAGCAATTAATCTCTCCTTGCACAAACTGGCTCTACAGAGGCAAGATGTCCACCTCATCTTCACCCTCCGATATATCACCGTGTACATCCCCCTCCTCACAGATTATCAATTCGTCCCCACTGGAATCCACCATCTCAGCTCCCTGTGTACTTTGTGGAGGCAATTGCTGCTGGTCAATGTCTCCGCGGAGGAATTGATTATAATTCATTTTAATGAACATCATCTTCTCCACATTTTCTGGATGTAACCTCGTACGCCGATTGCTGACAAGGTGAGCGGCGGCACTAAACACTCTTTCGGAGTACACACTTGTGGGAGGGCAACTTAGGTAGAATAAAGCCAGTTTGTGCAAGGGCCTCCAAATTGCCTCTTTTTCCTGCCAGTATAAGTACGGACTGTGTGACGTGCCTACTTGGATGCGGTCACTCATATAATCCTCCACCATTCTATCAATGTTGAGAGAATCATATGCAGTGACAGTAGACGACATGTCCGTAATCGTTGTCAGGTCCTTCAGTCCGGACCAGATGTCAGCATCAGCAGTCGCTCCAGACTGCCCTGCATCACCGCCAGCGGGTGGGCTCGGAATTCTGAGCCTTTTCCTCGCACCCCCAGTTGCGGGAGAATGTGAAGGAGGAGATGTTGACAGGTCGCGTTCCGCTTGACTTGACAATTTTGTCACCAGCAGGTCTTTCAACCCCAGCAGACCTGTGTCTGCCGGAAAGAGAGATCCAAGGTAGGCTTTAAATCTAGGATCGAGCACGGTGGCCAAAATGTAGTGCTCTGATTTCAACAGATTGACCACCCGTGAATCCTTGTTAAGCGAATTAAGGGCTGCATCCACAAGTCCCACATGCCTAGCGGAATCGCTCCGTGTTAGCTCCTTCTTCAATGCCTCCAGCTTCTTCTGCAAAAGCCTGATGAGGGGAATGACCTGACTCAGGCTGGCAGTGTCTGAACTGACTTCACGTGTGGCAAGTTCAAAGGGCATCAGAACCTTGCACAACGTTGAAATCATTCTCCACTGCACTTGAGACAGGTGCATTCCACCTACTATATCGTGCTCAATTGTATAGGCTTGAATGGCCTTTTGCTGCTCCTCCAACCTCTGAAGCATATAGAGGGTTGAATTCCACCTCGTTACCACTTCTTGCTTCAGATGATGGCAGGGCAGGTTCAGTAGTTTTTGGTGGTGCTCCAGTTTTCTGTACGTGGTGCCTGTACGCCGAAAGTGTCCCGCAATTCTTCTGGCCACCGACAGCATCTCTTGCACGCCCCTGTCGTTTTTTAAAAAATTCTGCACCACCAAATTCAAGGTATGTGCAAAACATGGGACGTGCTGGAATTGGCCCAGATTTAATGCACACACAATATTGCTGGCGTTGTCCGATGCCACAAATCCACAGGAGAGTCCAATTGGGGTAAGCCATTCCGCGATGATCTTCCTCAGTTGCCGTAAGAGGTTTTCAGCTGTGTGCGTATTCTGGAAAGCGGTGATACAAAGCGTAGCCTGCCTAGGAAAGAGTTGGCGTTTGCGAGATGCTGCTACTGGTGCCGCCGCTGCTGTTCTTGCGGCGGGAGTCCATACATCTACCCAGTGGGCTGTCACAGTCATATAGTCCTGACCCTGCCCTGCTCCACTTGTCCACATGTCCGTGGTTAAGTGGACATTGGGTACAGCTGCATTTTTTAGGACACTGGTGACTCTTTTTCTGAGGTCTGTGTACATTTTCGGTATCGCCTGCCTAGAGAAATGGAACCTAGATGGTATTTGGTACCGGGGACACAGTACCTCCAACAAGTCTCTAGTTGGCTCTGCAGTAATGATGGATACCGGAACCACGTTTCTCACCACCCAGGATGCCAAGGCCTCAGTTATCCGCTTTGCAGTAGGATGACTGCTGTGATATTTCATCTTCCTCGCAAAGGACTGTTGAACAGTCAATTGCTTACTGGAAGTAGTACAAGTGGGCTTACGACTTCCCCTCTGGGATGACCATCGACTCCCAGCGGCAACAACAGCAGCGCCAGCAGCAGTAGGCGTTACACGCAAGGATGCATCGGAGGAATCCCAGGCAGGAGAGGACTCGTCAGACTTGCCAGTGACATGGCCTGCAGGACTATTGGCATTCCTGGGGAAGGAGGAAATTGACACTGAGGGAGTTGGTGGGGTGGTTTGCGTGAGCTTGGTTACAAGAGGAAGGGATTTACTGGTCAGTGGACTGCTTCCGCTGTCACCCAAAGTTTTTGAACTTGTCACTGACTTATTATGAATGCGCTGCAGGTGACGTATAAGGGAGGATGTTCCGAGGTGGTTAACGTCCTTACCCCTACTTATTACAGCTTGACAAAGGGAACACACGGCTTGACACCTGTTGTCCGCATTTCTGGTGAAATACCTCCACACCGAAGAGCTGATTTTTTTGGTATTTTCACCTGGCATGTCAACGGCCATATTCCTCCCACGGACAACAGGTGTCTCCCCGGGTGCCTGACTTAAACAAACCACCTCACCATCAGAATCCTCCTGGTCAATTTCCTCCCCAGCGCCAGCAACACCCATATCCTCCTCATCCTGGTGTACTTCAACACTGACATCTTCAATCTGACTATCAGGAACTGGACTGCGGGTGCTCCTTCCAGCACTTGCAGGGGGCGTGCAAATGGTGGAAGGCGCATGCTCTTCACGTCCAGTGTTGGGAAGGTCAGGCATCGCAAACGACACAATTGGACTCTCCTTGTGGATTTGGGATTTCAAAGAACGCACAGTTCTTTGCGGTGCTTTTGCCAGCTTTAGTCTTTTCAGTTTTCTAGCGAGAGGCTGAGTGCTTCCATCCTCATGTGAAGCTGAACCACTAGCCATGAACATAGGCCAGGGCCTCAGCCGTTCCTTGCCACTCCGTGTGGTAAATGGCATATTGGCAAGTTTACGCTTCTCCTCCGACAATTTTATTTTAGGTTTTGGAGTCCTTTTTTTTCTGATATTTGGTGTTTTGGATTTGACATGCTCTGTACTATGACATTGGGCATCGGCCTTGGCAGACGACGTTGCTGGCATTTCATCGTCTCGGCCATGACTAGTGGCAGCAGCTTCAGCACGAGGTGGAAGTGGATCTTGATCTTTCCCTAATTTTGGAACCTCAACTTTTTTGTTCTCCATATTTTATAGGCAGAACTAAAAGGCACCTCAGGTAAACAATGGAGATGGATGGATTGGATACTAGTATACAATTATGGACGGACTGCCACGGTTAGGTGGTATAAAAAAACCACGGTTAGGTGGTATATATTATAATAATAATACAATTATGGATGGACGGACTGCCTGCCGACTGCCGACACAGAGGTAGCCACAGCCGTGAACTACCGCACTGTACACTGGTTGATAAAGAGATAGTAGTATACTCGTAACAACTAGTATGACACTATGACGACGGTATAAAGAATGGAAAAAAAACCACGGTTAGGTGGTATATATTATAATAATAATACAATTATGGATGGACGGACTGCCTGCCGACTGCCGACACAGAGGTAGCCACAGCCGTGAACTACCGCACTGTACACTGGTTGATAAAGAGATAGTAGTATACTCGTAACAACTAGTATGACACTATGACGACGGTATAAAGAATGGAAAAAAAACCACGGTTAGGTGGTATATATTATAATAATAATACAATTATGGATGGACGGACTGCCTGCCGACTGCCGACACAGAGGTAGCCACAGCCGTGAACTACCGCACTGTACACTGGTTGATAAAGAGATAGTAGTATACTCGTAACAACTAGTATGACACTATGACGACGGTATAAAGAATGAAAAAAAAACCACGGTTAGGTGGTATATATTATAATAATAATACAATTATGGATGGACGGACTGCCTGCCGACTGCCGACACAGAGGTAGCCACAGCCGTGAACTACCGCACTGTACACTGGTTGATAAAGAGATAGTAGTATACTCGTAACAACTAGTATGACACTATGACGGTATAAAGAATGAAAAAAAAACCACGGTTAGGTGGTATATATTATAATAATAATACAATTATGGATGGACGGACTGCCTGCCGACTGCCGACACAGAGGTAGCCACAGCCGTGAACTACCGCACTGTACACTGGTTGATAAAGAGATAGTAGTATACTCGTAACAACTAGTATGACACTATGACGGTATAAAGAATGAAAAAAAAAACACGGTTAGGTGGTATATATTATAATAATAATACAATTATGGATGGACGGACTGCCTGCCGACTGCCGACACAGAGGTAGCCACAGCCGTGAACTACCGCACTGTACACTGGTTGATAAAGAGATAGTAGTATACTCGTAACAACTAGTATGACACTATGACGACGGTATAAAGAAAGAAAAAAAAATACCACGGTTAGGTGGTATATATTGTAATACAATTATGGATGGACGGACTGCCTGCCGAGTTCCGACTGCCGACACAGAGGTAGCCACAGCCGTGAACTACCGCACTGTACTGTGTCTGCTGCTAATATAGACTGGTTGATAAAGAGATAGTATACAATACATACAACAATATACTACTATACTGGTGGTCAGGCACTGGTCACCACTAGTCACATTGGCAGTGGCACTCCTGCAGCAAAAGTGTGCACTGTTTAATTTTAAATTAATATAATATTATGTACTCCTGGGGGCTCCTGCTATAACAACCTGCAGTGCTCCCCAGTCTCCCCCACAATTATTATAAGCTTTGCCTTTTATACATTGATGTGCAGCACACTGGGCTGAGCTGAGTGCACACAGACTGAGTCACACTGTGTGACTGGCTGCTGCTGTGTATCGTTTTTTTTCAGGCAGAGAACGGATATAGCAGAGAACGGATATATTAAAATAAATAAAAGTTAACTAACAACAACTGCACTGGTCACTGTGGTAAACTCTGTCTGACTCTGCACAATCTCTCTCTCTCTTCTAATCTAATTTCTAATGGAGAGGACGCCAGCCACGTCCTCTCCCTATCAATCTCAATGCACGTGTGAAAATGGCGGCGACGCGCGGCTCCTTATATAGAATCCGAGTCTCGCGAGAATCCGACAGCGTCATGATGACGTTCGGGCGCGCTCGGGTTAACCGAGCAAGGCGGGAGGATCCGAGTCTGCTCGGACCCGTGAAAAAAACATGAAGTTCGTGCGGGTTCGGTTTCAGAGAAACCGAACCCGCTCATCTCTAGTCGATAATACATGTCCGCATGTCTGAGGCTGAATGTTATTCACCGGAGGAGGTTATTGGGGGAGCGGATGCGGGTCTAGATTTGGGCCTGTCGGCGAAGCCGACACCTGATTTACTCACATTGATAAGTACAATTAATACGAATGTAGCTTCTTTATCAAAGAGGTTGGATAAGTCTGAGTCACAGACACAGGTGTGGAAAAAGTCCATGGAGGAGGTTTTGTCTCAGGTGCACTGCAGACCCCATCGGGGTCGCAAAAGCGGCCATTTACTCAAGTGGTAGATACTGATACCGACACGGACTCTGATTCCGAGGTCGATTTCACTGAGGCTGCTTTACATCCACGATTAGTTAAGAGTATTCAATACATGATTGTGGCTATAAAAGATGTTTTACGCATTTCTGATGAACCTGCGGTACAGGAAACAAGGATTTGCTTGTTCAAGGGAAAAAAACCTGAGGTGAAGTCCCCCCCCCCCCCTCTCATGAAATGAATACTCTTTGTGAAAAGGCTTGGGAGTCGCCGGACAAGAGGTGGCAGATTCCCAAGAGGATTTACATGGCGTATCCTTTCCCCTCCGATGACAGGGAAAAATGGGAGTCGTCTCCAAATGTTGACAAAGCTCTATCTCGTTTGTCTAAGAAAGTGGCGCTTCCGTCTCCTGACACAGCAGCTCTCAAGGATCCGGCGGATCGCAAGCTGGAGACGTCTCTGAAGTCTATTTTCGCTAATTCGGGTGCATTGCTCAGACCTGCTGTGGCGTCGGTATGGGTGAGTAGTGCTATTGCTAAATGGGCTGAGAATTTAGCTAATGATATGGATACCCTTGATAAAGATAATGTTATTTTGACTCTTGGTTATATCAAGGACGCTGCAGATTACCTGAAGGATGCGGCGAGGGATGTTTGTCTCTTGGGATCAAGAGCCAATGCCATGTCGATATCGGCCAGGAGGGCGTTGTGGATCCACCACTGGAATGCTGATGCCGACTCCAAGAGAGCTATGGAAGCTTTACCCCTCAAAGGTAATGTCTTGTTTGGGGACGGCTTGGCTGACCTGGTCTCTACCGTGACGGTGGGTAAGTCCTCTTTTCTTCCCTATGTTCCCACACAACAGAAAAAGGCACCACATCAGCAGATGCCATCCTTTCGTCCCAATAAATACAGGCGTGGAAAAGGTTCGTCCTTCCTCGCTTCAAAGGGTAGAGGAAGGGGAAGGAAGTCGCCTGCGGTGTCAGGCGCCCAGGACCAAAAGTCCTCCCCTGCCTCTACCAAGTCCACCGCATGACGCTGCGGCTTCCCTGGTGGAGTCCGGACCGGTGGGGGGCCGTCTGCGAATCTTCAGTCAGGTCTGGATTCAATCAGACCTGGATCCTTGGGTCCTAGAGATTGTGTCTCAGGGATACAAGCTGGAGTTTCGGAAAGGTGCCCCCTCACCGGTTTTTCATTTCGGCCTTACCAGTGTCTCTTCCGGACAGGGAGGTGGTGCTGGCAGCGATACAAAAATTGTGTCAACAGAGGGTCATTGTTCCCGTTCCCCCGTCCCAACGGGGTAGGGGTTCTACTCGAGCCTCTTTGTTGTGCCGAAACCGGACGGTTCGGTCAGACCGATTCTGAATCTAAAATTCCTCAATCCATACTTGAAAGTTTTCAAGTTCAAGATGGAATCTCTTCGAGCTGTGATTTCCAGCCTAGAAGGGGGGGATTTTATGGCGTCAGTCGACATAAAGGAGGGCTACTTACTTACACGTCCCGATATATCCTTCGCATCAGGCCTTCCTCAGGTTTGCGATACAGGATTCTCATTACCAATTTCAGACGTTGCCGTTTGGGCTTTCCACGGCCCCGAGGATTTTCACCAAGGTCATGGCAGAAATGATGGTACTCCTTCGCAAGCAAGGGGTTACAATTATCCCGTACTTGAACGATCTCCTGATAAAGGCGAGGCCCAAGGAACGGTTGCTGAGAAGTGTAAACTTGTCGCTGTCGGTTCTGCGACAGCACGGTTGGGTGCTAAATTTTCCAAAATCTCAGTTGATTCCGACCACTCAACTGCCTTTTCTGGGCATGATTCTGGACACAGAGTTACGGAGAGTATTTCTTCCAGAAGAAAAAGCTCTGGAACTGCAGTCGATGGTCAGAGAACTTCTGAGGCAGACGAGTGTGTCAATCCATCACTGTACTCGGGTTCTGGGGAAAATGGTTGCGGCATACGAAGCCATTCCGTTTGGCAGGTTTCATGCCCGGGTGTTTCAGTGGGACTTGCTGAGCAAATGGTCCGGGTCTCACCTGCACGTGCACCGGAAGATAAGTCTATCTCCCAGAGCCAGAATTTCTCTCCTGTGGTGGCTACAAAGTTCTCACCTCCTAGGAGGACGCTGGTTCGGTATCCTGGACTGGGTACTTCTGACAACAGATGCAAGTCTCCGGGGCTGGGGCGCAGTCACCCAAGGAAGAAACTTCCAGAGGAAATGGTCGCTCCAGGAAGCTTGTCTCCACATAAATGTTCTCGAGTTAAGAGCCATTTACAACGGCCTGCTACAAGCAAGAAGCCTTCTTCAGGTTCGACCTGTCCTGGTTCAGTCAGACAACATCACAGCGGTGGCACATATAAACCGTCAAGGCGGAACAAGGAGCAGAGCGGCAATGGAGGAGGCCACAAGAATCCTTCGCTGGGTGGAACAACACGTGAGCGCCCTGTCAGCAGTCTTCCTACCGGGAGTGGACAACTGGGAAGCAGATTTCCTCAGCAGACACGATCTCCATCCGGGAGAGTGGGCTCTTCACCAAGAGGTATTTGCAGAGGTGACAAAGCATTGGGGAATTCCGTTGATCGACATGATGGCGTCTCGTCTCAACAAGAAGCTCCCGAGGTATTGTTCCAGGTCAAGGGACCCCCAAGCCAGTGCAGTGGATGCCCTGGTGTCTCCGTGGGTGTTCCAGTCAGTGTATGTGTTCCCTCCACTTCCTCTCATTCCAAAGGTACTGGGGATCATTCGACGAGCAAGGGTTCAGGCGATTCTCGTCGTTCCAGATTGGCCAAGAAGGGCCTGGTACCCGGATCTTCAGGAATTACTGGTGGAAGGTCCTTGGCCGCTTCCTCTAAGAGAGGACCTGTTGTTGCAGGGTCCATGCGTGTTTCCAGACTTACAGTGGCTGCGTTTGACGGCATGGAAGTTGAGCGCCAGTTCTTAGCTCGTAAGGGTATTCCCGGGGAGGTCATTCTCATTAAGGCTAGGAAGGAGGTTACGGTGAAACATTATCACCGTATTTGGAGAAAGTATGTTTCCTGGTGTGAGACTAAAATGGCACCTGCGGAAGATTTTCACTTGGGTCGTTTCTCCACTTTTTGCAGACAGGTGTAGATGCAGGCCTGAAATTAGGCTCCATCACGGGGGTTCATTCCGAGTTGTTTGCTCGTTATTTTTTTCCGCTACGGAGCGATTAGTCGCAAACTGCGCATGTGCAATGTTCGCAGTGCGCCTGCGCCAAGTAAATTAGCACAAAAGTTTGGTATTTTACTCACGGCGTAACAACGTTTTTTCTTCGTTCTGGTGATCGGAGTGTGATTGAGAGGAAGTGGGTGTTTCTGGGCGGAAACTGACCGTTTTCTGGCAGTGTGCGGAAAAACACAGGCGTTTCAGGTAAAAACGCGGGAGTGTCTGGAGAAATGGGGGAGTGGCTGGCCGAACGCTGGGTGTGTTTGTGACGTCAAACCAGGAACGAAACTGACTGAACTGATCGCTAATCGTGAGTAGGTCTGGAGCTACTCAGAAACTGCTAAGAAATTTATTTTCGCTATTCTGCGAATCTTTCATTCGCAATTCTGCTAAGCTAAGATTCACTCCCAGAGGGCGGCGGCTTAGCGTGTGCAATGCTGCTAAAAGCAGCTAGCGAGCGAACAACTCGGAATCACCCCCAAAGTGCAGATTTCGGCTTTCTCTATTTTCTTTCAAAAAGAATTAGCTGTCCTCCCAGAGGTTCAGACTTTTGTGAAAGGAGTAATGCATATCAATCCTCCGTTTGTGCCTCCTGTGGCTCCATGGGATCTTGAGGTGGTCTTACAGTTTCTCATGTCTTCCTGGTTTGAACCTTTGCGTAAGGTTGAGTTGAAGTTTCTCACTTGGAAGGTAGTCATGCTGTTGGCGCTGGCGTCTGCCAGGCGGGTGTCAGAGTTGGTGGCCTTATCTCATAAGAGCCCGTACTTGATTTTTCATTCGGATAGGGCGGAATTGAGGACTCATCAACAATTTCTGCCTTAGGTGGTTTCTTCGTTTCACATTAACCAACCTATTGTGGTGCCGGTGGCTACGGATGCTGTGGCGGTTCCAAAGTCTCTGGATGTTGTAAGAGCTTTGAAGATCTACGTCGCCAGAACGGCTGTTGCCAGGAAAACTGAGACGCTGTTTGTCCTGTATGCTTCCAACAAGATTGGTCATCCTGCTTCAAAACAGACTATTGCACGCTGGATTTGTCGTACGATTCAGCAGGCTCATTCTTCAGCCGGGCTACCAGTGCCGAAGTCAGTAAAAGCCTATTCTATCAAAAAAGTGGGCTCATCTTGGGCGGCTGCCCGAGGCGTCTCGGCAGAGCCGGCCCTAACCAATATGATTCCCTAGACAAGATTTTGGTTGGTGCCCCCTAGCACCACCGCTAGTTCTGCAAGAGATGCCCGGCATGAGTCAGCTGGCAGCTCTGCTAACGTGGGCGCCTTTTGTTTATGAAAATGCATCTTATTTGCATTACTATGTGGCTAGGATGCACAAGCAGCTTCTGCTGATTAAAATGATATGCAGCATGCCTATATTGTGTGTGTGACTGCGGCTGTATCTGCATCCGAAATGCTACATTACAGTGATTTCCAGGAATACACTGCAATGTTACATTTCGTATGCAGAAACAGCCACAGTCACACACGGAATATAGGCATGCCGCATATCATTTTAATCAGCAGAAACTGCTGGTACCCCTAGGCATACCAAACGCCCTAGGCATTTGCCTAGTTTGCCTATGCCTAAGGCCGGCTCTGACTAGTCCCCTATGAGCGCGGTCCTGCGCAGGTTGCCGATCAGTGACAGGGAATGTATGTCGGCTGTGGGCAGAAGAGGGGGGTCTGCTATGGACCTTAGAGGTATTGCAACTACTGACAATACCTGGGAAAGAGATGTTTTTACCTGAACCGGTATCTCTAGAAGAAACATGGTCAGTGTGTTTCTTTTTACTTGTGCACTTTCTCACCACTCTGTGAGAATATGCAGGAGGAGAAGGAGTCTCAGTATTCTGACTGACTTCTCCCTCCTCAGAGTTGTCCCTGTTGTTATCCGACCTGACAGGGTTAATAATTCTTCTTCTTTTAAATATAATATCCTCATCTGAGGAAGTAGTTGTGTCGGCAGCTTTGTCTAGGCTCTTACTAGAAGGCTGCCTGCCTCTTTTGCTGCGCTGTGGGGACACTATCAGAGTGTCTGTTGCTGATACAGACACTGTGTCCTCCATTCTCAGCGCTGAGGTAAAATCTAAGGTCTGGGGGCGGGGCCTAGCACCTTATAGGGTGCGCGCGCATGCCCGGTGGTGTGCGCATGCTTCCGTGACGTGCGCCATTCGCGCATGCACAGGTCCCTGCACGGCCGCTCTCCCCTGGCTGTGGGAAGGTAAGTGAAAGTTTTCTTTCACTATACCTTCCCAGCGATTCGTCGGGAGGCTTGCACCTAACCCACCAGCTGTTGCTGCTAGGTGGCAAGCCTCCCGACGAACAAACAGGGGCAGATTATAGTCAGGACGGATGGAGTGGTAAACTAAGAGGCCCCCACAAATCAGGACGCCCCCGCACATTGCCCCTACCTGCCCACTCTGCAACCTCTCTTGTCCCTCCAGATCCTCCCTGGCAGCACCGCAGACTCCTCAAATGCAAGGCCCTTCCCCTGCTCACCTTCTAGTCCAGTCAGTGTCTCTGTCTGGAGTGGAGCTGAGCAGTGTTTAGCTTGCTCACCTGGCTCCCCCGCTCTCCCAGCCCAAGCTACTGCCTGGTGAAAGATAGATGACAGAACAAACGTGGCATTACCTGTCAGGACCTGGGGTCCTGACAGGTAATGCAGTGGTGCCCGTTTGCTTCATAACCCTCTCCTGTGTGCATGCTCTTTCCTCCCCCTGCCCACTGAAACGACAGCAGCTGTGATGGGGGGCCCTAGACAGCAACGTGTCACAAAACGTATAAAAACAATTAAAAATTGTATAGTACACTGGGGTACAGCATAAAAAAACAAACAAACAAACAAAGCACTCTTACATGGACAGAGCACGCCTGGATAACACAGTAGCACGGTCTCGGCTTTACAGCTTTGCCGAGCGGCTACCTGATCGGGTTCAAACACTTTTGCTAAGTTCTACAAGTTTGATACCCTGGCTGATGAGGACCTTGCGTTTGCTCAGTCGGTGCTGCAGAGTCGTCCGCACTCTCCTGCCCGGTCTGGAGCTTTGGTATAAACCCCATGGTCCTTTTGGAGTCCCCAGCATCCTCTAAGACGTAAGAGAAAATAGGATTTTAGTACCTACCGGTAAATCCTTTTCTCCTAGTCCGTAGAGGATGCTGGGCGCCCATCCCAGTGCGGACTGTTACTTGCAGTGTATTCTTGCTGGTTAAATTAGTTTATACACGGGTTGTGTATTTCTGGTTTCAGCTTGTTGCTGTTGTTTATTCATACTGTTATCTGGTTTACTGTTACTCCGGTTGTACATTATGTTTATGGTGTGGGCTGGTATGTTTGTAGCCCTTAGTTTAAACAAAAATCCTTTCCTCGAAATGTCCGTCTCTCCTGGGCACAGTTCCTATAACTGAGGTCAGGAGGAGGGGCATAGAGGGAGGAGCCAGTTCACACCCAGTTTAAGTCTTTCAGTGTGCCCAAGCTCCTGCGGATCCCGTCTATACCCCATGGTCCTTTTGGAGTCCCCAGCATCCTCTACGGCAGGGGTGGGCAATTATTTCAGCTGAGGGGCCACTTGACATTTCCTGTCAGTATCCGAGGGCCACATACAAAATAGCAGCTCTCCCCACTTGCCAAAAATATAGGGACGTGGCTTCATGTGGAAGGGGTGTGGGCAAAAAATAATACAGATTCATATTAGGCTGCACAATAGTCTCCATTATTCAAATTGCGCCACACAGCGCCACTTACACACATTACACCAGGTAGAGCCCCTTTTACACACATTACGGCAGGTAGAGAGCCTTTTTACACATTAACATTTTATTTAGGATAATTATTGTGCAGCAAGCAAATTATCCAGTGTCTTATGGCCCCTGGGGAAAGGTGTGACACGGTGACAGACACGGTGACAGAACACGGTGGGGGTGACACGGTGACAGAACACAGGGGGGTGTGACACGGTGACAGAACACGGTGGGGGTGACACAGTGACAGAACACGTTGGGGTGACACAGTGACAGAACACGGTGGGGGTGACACAGTGACAGAACACGGTGGGGGTGACACAGTGACAGAACACGGTGGGGGTGACACAGTGACAGAACACGAGGGGTGACACGGTGACAGAACACGGTGGGGGTGACACGGTGACAGAACACGGGGGGGGGGTGACACGGTGACAGAACACGGGGAGGGGGGTGACAGTGACAGAACACGGGTGTGTGACACAGTGACAGAACACGGTGGGGGTGACTCGGTGACAGAACACCGGGGGTGTGACACAGTAACAGAACACGGGGAGGGGCGGTGACAGTGACAGAACACGGATGTGTGACACGGTGACAGAACACGGGGGTGTGACACAGTGAAAGAACACGGTTAGGGGGGGTGACAGTGACAGAACACGGTGGGGGTGACAGTGACAGAACACGGGGACGGGGGTGACAGTGACAGAACACGGATGTGTGACATGGTAACAGAACATGGGGGGTGTGACACAGTGACAGAACACGGTGGGGGTGACACGTGACAGAACATGGGGGGGCGGGTGACACAGTGACAGAACACAGGGGAGGTGACACAGTGACAGAACACGGGGGGGGAGGTGCCACAGTGACAGAACACAGGGGGGGTGACACAGTGACAGAACACGGGGGGGGGGGGGTGACACAGTGACAGAACACGGGGGGGGTGACACAGTGACAGAACACAGGGGGGTGACACAGTGACAGAACATGGGTGGGGGGTGACACAGTGACAGAACACGGGGGGGGGTGACACCATAGGCGTGCGCAGCACATTTTATTAGGGGGTGCACCATCGGAGGGGTGTGTCTAGCACCGCCTTTTGGGCGTGTCTAGCACCATCTATTGAGGTCAACGCAATATAAAATATCCACCCTTGTACCAATCCTAATAAAGCAGATACATTGTCAGATGTTGTGGTGTGCACCAAACAAACACCCCTGATGGCACTCACTGCAATTACAGTGCTCCTCCTCAGCCTGGTCTGGCTCCCCCTCTCTTTCCCCTGCAAGCTGCAGCAGCTTACTTACACGTCAGTAACTCACTGACACTGACAGGCGCAGACTAGTACTGCTGCTGCTGGAAAAATGAGTGACGTGTCAATGTTGCTGCCAACCGCCTGCCAGTATTGAATTTGTCTTCCTAAGAGGAACGCTGGCTGCATGCTGATCCTCATCAGTGGCTGGCGTTGGAATAGCATGGGAGAGAGGTGGGCATGTGGCGGGTGTGGCGGGTGGGCGTGCGAGCAGCATGACGTAATGACATCACGCTGTTTTTGTACATGGAGGTGGAGCTGGGAGTTTGAAAACCGGTGGCAGTGGCACCCTTTATTAACCCAGGCGTCCGGTCAGTAATGCAGTCCTGACAGGGTGCAGCGCAGAGGGGACAGTAATCAGCCTGCTCGGCGAATGCTGCATCAGGCATGTGAGATCGGGGTGCCAGACATTAGGGGGTGCCTGTGCGCACCAGGCACCCCCCCCTGCGCACACCTATGGGTGACACAGTGACAGAACACGGGAGGGGTTGGTACAGTGAGAGCTAAAGATCTCTCTCCCAAACCTAAAACAGTCTGACGCCACTGCCCGCACACACAAATATACGCACACTTTCACACACACTTTCTCACACACACACACACACACACACACACACACACACACACACACACACACACACACACACACACACACTTTCTCTCACTTTTCCCATTAACTTACTGATCTGGCTGGCAGTGGCAGGGAGGATGGATCTGTAGCAGTCTGGCTCTTGTCCCATGTAGCTCCGCCCCCTGCGGTCCCGTGTAGCCCCGCCCCCCATCGCCACGTAGCCCCGCCCCTTTTCGGCTGAACGCAGCAGTTGTCACTGGGGACTCTGGAGGCGGGAGGAGGAGGCTGCTACAACGCAGCAGCAGCAGGGGAGAGAGTCGCCGCCGGCAGCTTGGAGGTACTGCAGTACAGAGCAATGACAAGCAGCTCAGCCGGTCGGGCCGCTTGTCATTGCTCACTGGTGGGAGGCAGTGGGCCGGGCAGGATCGGTTTGCGGGCCGCATCCGGCCCGCGGGCCGTATTTTGCCCACCCCTACTCTACGGACTAGGAGAAAAGGATTTACCGGAAGGTACTAAAATCCTATTTTTTTCTGTGCAGGGTTAATACTGGCCGCTTTTGCACGTAGCCCACAGATGCTAGACAGCTTTATTTTTACACTGCAATTTAGATTTCACTTTGAAAACACCCCACACAAATCTACCTCTCCCTGCACATGTTACATCTGCACCACCTATAGTGTAATACCCCAGTTGCTTGCTCTACTGCTTTACTTACAAACATGAATCAAACTCTATGTGTATACACTATGTCCCAAATGTTACAGCATTGCCAGATTAAGGGGGTGCGCAGGGTATACTGTACCCCGGACCCCATCTGTCAGGGGGGCCCCAGCCAGAATACACTGACAATACTAGCTCTCCCTTTTGTGCAGCAGCAGAACCAGGCAGCCAGAATGCGAGCAAGACAGTATGCAGTGTAGGCAGAGACACAGGAGTATCAGGTTTCATGAGCAACTGATGGAGCTTCCCGGCCAGAGGAGAGATAGGAGGGGGGAGAGAGCTGTAAGTGACCCAGGGATCCCAGCTTCTCCTCCTCCCCACCAGGGGGCCTGGGTCCTGTGCAACCTGTTATCTAATGAAAGACTTTGGATCTAGAGAGAAAGACACACTGCATCCTCCTAAGTCCTGTACCAGTGTGTAAGTAGTATAGAGGTTGCTTCCATTCTTGCATGTGACAAGGTAAATTATAGATTTTATTTCTCTATGTGTATTTTAAGGTTGTTGAAGTTGTCTTTGTTCTACTACAAGAAAGCTTTATAAAATAGTTGTCTCTCAATTCGGTGGAGCTATAAACAGTACCCAGGCATTCAATTATGAGTAGATCAGACTCTTATGTAATGTAGGTACGCTTTAAAATAATAAATGTCAATAGTCTTACTCAGTGAGAGAGTTCAACAAGGTTCTGTATAAGAGTATATAAAAAGTACTTGAAAACTGGATTCTATAGTCCTCCTGAAGATGAAAAGTTGCTGTCTGTATTCCTTTTATGCCAGATATCTCCTCTACCAATATTCACATCAACAAGTTTGTTTTTATATAAACCTCTTTGCCTTTAGATCATGATCCTCCCAGAAGTACATTCAGAACAGAAAAAAAAAGGAAATAAAATAAAAAGTGCCGGAGTAAAAACATTTGTGGCATTCATAAGCAGGTGAAATGGACTCCTACCAATTAGGTGAGAGACACTAAAGGTGCATACACACGTTGCGATTTTCCTTGCGATATCGACTATATAGTCCATATCGCAGAAAAATATAGTGCATATTGCACTGTGTGTATACAGCTTGCGATGCCGGTGCGCAGTCCAGCGGGATCGGCATTGCAAGACAAAATAGACTTTACAGGCAGCCCAACATTGACTATATCGGTGGTGCAGGGCCACCAGAGCCGGCCTTAGGCATAGGCAAACTAGGCAAATGCCTAGGGCATTTGGTATGCTTAGGGGCACCAGCAGCTTCTGCTGATTAAAATGATATGCGGCATGTCTATATTCTGTGTGTGACTGCGGCTGTATCTGCATACGAATGCTACGTTGCAGTGTATTCCTGGAAATCACTGTAATGTAGCATTTTGTATGCAGATACAGCCGCAGACGCACACAGAACATAGGCATGCTGCATATCATTTCAATCAGCAGAAGCTGCTTGTGCGTCCTAGCCACATAGTAATGCAAATAAGATGCATTTTCATAGACAAAAGGTGCCCGACGTTAGCAGAGCTGCCAGCTGACTCATGCCAGGCATCTTCTGCAGAATGAGCGGCGGTGCTAGGGGGCACCAGCCAAAATCTTGCCTAGGGCATCATATTGGTTAGGGCCGGCTCTGAGGGCCACGGCCACATTGCATAGTCAATGTCGGTCATTGACTGCATCGGTGCGTGTGTACGCACCTTTTGGGGTAAATTTACTAAAGCTTCACTAATTCAGAGAATTAGTGATATTGCCCATAGCAACCAATCAGATGCTGTCTATCATTTTCTAAAAGGCAATCTGATTGGTTGCTATAGGCAACATCACAGACTGTCTGGATTTAGAAGCTTTAGTAAATTTACCCCACAATATGCACAGTGGTATTAATGTGGTAACCCAAGCAAAGTGCCAACAGTCGACAACCTCAGCATTCGTTACATCCTCTGTCAACATCTCCTAACACTCCTCCACCAACATGTTTCGGCCCCCTTGAGACCTTTGTCAAGGTAAGGAAGAGTGGTATCAGGCTGGGTATTTATACCCCTCTACCCAATCAGCAGACAGCAATATTGTATGAAGCCTTTTAGAATGTGCTATGTTCTTTAAGTGTGTGACATACGTATACACGGGTGTAGTACGGCTGACCGGCGGTCTCCTGACCGCCGGTCAGCTTACCGACGCCGGGATCCCGGCAGCATACCGACGCCGGTATCGCGGCGGGGAGGGGCGAGTGCAGCAGGCCCCTCGCCGGTCAGCTGACCGGCGGTCACATGAATACCACCCGTATACACACATTTCTATTGTCCCATCACTGTAACTCTACCTAAGTCCAGGTACAAATGAGGAACCCTAAAACATAACAGAATCTAAAGAAAAAAACAATAATCATATATGGTCTCGCCCCTTCTCTTAAGAGAGGACAGATTTAGATGCTACACACTTCCATCTTGTGACCCAAAACTGCCAGTCATCCCAAGATTGACAGAGGAGGAATCCAATCATGGTCGACTTAGGTAGAGTTATGGTGAGACAGTAAAAATGTGTGTCACATATCTTAAAGAACATAGCACATTCCAAGAGGTTTCATATTGCTATCTGCTGATTGGTTAGAGGGGCTATAAATACCCAGCCTGATACTACTCCTCCTTATCAAAGGCCTCAAAGGCCTCAAGGGGCACGAAACATATTGATGGAGGAGGTTTAAGAGATGCTACCAGAGGGTATAATGAAAACTGAGGTTGCTGACCGTTTACACTTTGCCCGGGTTTCTAGTATCTTAAAACCAATGCGCATATATTGAGGCTTAGCATCTCACACCTAATTGGTAGGAGTCCATTTTACCTGTTTATGAATGCCACAAATGTTTTTACTCCTGCAATTTTTTTTCTTTAAAGAAGTATTACACTGTGTTTTTTCTTTTCTCTTTTGTCCTGAATGTGTTTCTGGGAGGATCACGATCTAAAGGCAAAGACGTTTATATAGGAACAAACTGGTTGATGTGAATATTGCTACAGGAAATATCTGACATAAAAGGAATACAGACAGCAACTTTACATCTTCAGGTAGACTATAGAGTCCAGATTGCAAGTACTTTTTATTCTACAGATCCTTGATGAACTCTTTCACTGAGTGAGACTATTGACATTGACTGTAGTTTAAATCTAATATACACAATTATTTAATATACATAATCCATACTTCCCAACATGACCCATTCCAAGAGGGACAAAATGCTCTCTACCTGGACTTCCCTCCTAATTTATGATTGCTATCACCTGTATTGAAACACCTTTCTTATCAACTAAATAGTTCAACGCACGTGATGCCAATCATATATTAGAGGAAAGTCCAGGTAGAGAGCATTTTGTCCCTCCTGGAATGGGTCATGTTGAGAAGTATCTACAATCTAATATAAACTTCCCTTCACTCGGGCCCCCCCTGTCTTAAGTGCCCCAGGCTCCCCCAAGGCTTAATCCAGCCCTGTGTAAAATCCTGCAAGTTGCCGCCACCTCCCTCTTCCTTGCTGTGTGTGCTGACTGTCAGTCACTCAGCACTAAATGCCCACCCACTCTCTCGTTCATAGTGGGCAAGATGGTTACTCGCATCTTGCTTTGCCTCCGTGGGCATGATCTCCATCTCCCAGCACAGAAATGCATGTCATCCGGTAATCTACAGCTCGCATAGTTTCATACCATCTATGGAAAACCCACCGATGTCCATCCCTAGTCTCAAAATATACAGACCTGTTAGGCGCCATCTTTTTTTCCCCTGAAGCCTAGTGCCCCATGTCACAGAATTCTCTCATTACCTCCATCACATTGCTAGGGGCTTTGGCCTAATGCCAGAGGGTCTTCTTTCTTTCTTTCTTTCTTTCTTTCTTTCTTTCTTTCTTTCTTTCTTTCTTTCTTTCTTTCTTTCTTTCTTTTTTTCTTCATTTGTCTTTCTGCTTTTTGTTTTCTTTTTCTTCTACTTCTTTTTCTACTTTTTTTCTTTCTTCTATTTTCTTTCTTTCTTTCTTTCTTTTTTTCTTCATTCGTCTTTCTGCTTTTTGTTTTCTTTTTCTTCTACTTCTTTTTCTACTTTTTTCTTTCTTCTGTTTTCTTCTTTTTTCTTCTTCCTTTTTCTTCTTCTTTTTTCTGCTTTTTCTGCTTCTTGTTTTTTTTTCTTTTTTTCTTCATTTTCTTTTTCTTATGATACAAAGGTTACCTCTTCACTGCAAAAGCAAAGTTCTAGAAACCTTCCCGCTAAGGATGGATCTCCTTTAGTCCCTCATGGGCCACATTCACACCGTCTTGTAAAAATTAGGTTATTTTATTTGCTAGATTTGCATTAAAAAGTCTGTAAAGGTCATTTAGTAACTGTAAAAAATGCACAGATTTTACACAGATTTCATTTTGTGAAGATCCGTTAATGTGCCTGTATTGCACTAACGTATTTAAAAGCCGAGGTACTGCTTTAGGATAATGATCCACCCAGTGAGACAACACTGTTGACACTACCTTATTGCAAGAAGCACTGCACTAAAAGTACCTGTATAGAATGCTTCCAATAGGAGCGTTTTATCACCAAAGAAGAACCAACGTTGGCACTGCGGCCTTGTATCTTTCACAGTACATTTCAGCAGAGTAACCAGTGTCTGGCAGCAGAGAGAGAATCTCATTCAATTCTCTTTTCACAATAACAATGGAAATTACAACAATGCACTACAGGGATTTGTCGGAAATAAAACAGATGAAGCCATCTCCCAGCTTTTATTCCCTTTCCAAATATATTATCTTTATTCAGAATGTGTTCTCTGTGTCCGATAGCTGCAGCCGGAGAGACGTTGGATGTTGCACAACACTCTGTCCTAGCACAGAACACATTATAATCTCCACTTCTCACATTCACAATGAGAAACAAATGAAGCCGCCGATTCCGATTCCCCAGCTGCATGTAATGTTGCGATGGAACAGCAGCAAAATCTCAGGGATGGACATTTTACCATCCGGAGACACATACTGAATCTTCTTTTTCTGATGACATTTACCAATTCTTATTGGTTTACACAAATGGGCAACTGTCAAGGCAGCATTTATTGCGAGGGCAACGCGTTTCACCACGTATGAGAGGAGAGATGACTTGACATCGTTCAAGAGAGAAAGGATCATAGCCACAAGAAATATTTTGATGAGATATTACAAATTAACTTTGCAGAGAGAGTTAGATTTGGGTGGGTTATATTGTTTCTGTGCAGGGTAAATACTGGCTGCTTTATTTTTACACTGCAATTTAGATTTCAGTTTGAACACACCCCACCCAAATCTAATCTCCCTGCACATGTTATATCTGCCCCCCACCCTGCAGTGCACATGGGGGGGTCATGCCGAGTTGATCGCTAGCTGCCGTTGTTCGCTGCGTAGCAATCAGTGAAAAAAATGGATAATCAGCGCATGCGTATGCTCCGCAATGCGCACGCACGTTGTACAGGTAAAAAAGTCCATTGTGGTTTTGCACTGGATCTAGCGACGATTCCAATCACACAGCCGGCCGCAAGGAGATTGACAGAAAGTGGGCATTTCTGGGTGTCAACTGACCATTTTCAGGGAGTGCTTAGAAAAACACAGGCGTTGCAGAAAAAACGCAGGCGTGGCTTGGCGTTCGCTGGGCGGGTATGTGACATCAAAAGCCATCCCTCCGTCGTTAGAATCAACGCACATGAAGAGTAACTACAGGGCAAAACCATTTTGTAGGCGCTCTGTTGCACAAGCGTTCGCACTTCTGCAAAGCTAAAATACACTCCCCAGTGGGCGGCGACAATGCGTTTGCACGGCTGCTAAAAACTGCTAGCGAGCGATCAACTCGGAATGACCCCCATGGTTTTGCCAACTGCTAACAAATTTGCTGCTATGATCAGGACTGAATTACCCTGTATGTTAGCACATTGGCTTTGTGGTATACAGCCCGGATGTGCATTACAGCAATTTATTTCTTCCGAAGGTCCACTGTTGTTGTTTCTCGAGGAAAAATAATGATGGCTGGCCGGATAATTGCAGTGTGACCATGCAGCCGCTGTATTTCACACGTGTCAGGATTTGCATAGCTGAACTGGTAATTACACATAATGCACCTAAAATAATTTCAGCACAGCTGCCGGGCATGCATATTTCATGTGTTTCATTGTTAGAAGTCACATAAAAGTGAATACACAATATTCTTTATTTCACTTATATCAGTAAGGACCTTCGTTTCATTTTTAGGGGTCAATCCAAAACTTAGCGAAGGGTGCAATGTACCATTGCTGCAGGGTGTAAACGCTGGCAACAGCACCTGAGTCGGTGGTACTGTAAGTTTGACATAGTGCTGTACTTACGCACTGGAAATAGGATTCACTATAAATCTGTGGGCAGAGCCGGCCCTAATCAATATGATGGCCTAGGCAAGATTTTGGATGGTGCTTCCTAGCACCGCAAGTAGTTCTGCCTCTGACCCTGCGCTCCTTTCCCAGCACCATCATCCGTCACTCATAGCAGTCGTCATTTTGATGCTCCTACCCCCTATATTTTAAATAGGAACAGTGCGCACATTCGGCGCGCGGCCCAAAAAGGGGCAAGTTCTTTTGGAAAGGGGCATGGCCACACAATAGTACCCCCAATTCAAATTACACCACACACTAGTGCCACGTTATACACATTATATCATGCTATAGTGTCCCTTCTTCACATTACATCACACAGTAGTACCACTTTACCTTATATACATTACTAATCACAGTAGTGCTCCTTATTCACATTACATCACACTGAATTGCTCCTTATTCACATTACACCACACCATATAGCTCTTTACTCACATTAGACCACAAAGTAGTGCCCTTTCTATACATTACGCCACTCAGTAGAGCACTTTATACACATAATGCCACACATTAGTAATGTCTTTATACACATAGGGGGTCATTCCGAGTTGATCGCTAGCTGCCGTTGTTCACAGCGCAGCGATCAGGCTAAAAATCTGCATTTCTGCGCATGCGTATGGGCCGCAATGCACACGTGTGACATACGAGTTCAAAGACCTTTGTGGTTTTGCACAGGTTCTAGCGAAGTTTTCAGTTGCACTGACGGCTACAAGAAGATTGACGGGAAGGGGGCGTTTCTGGGTGTCAACTGACCGTTTTCAGGGAGTGTTTGGAAAAACGCAGGCGTGTCTGAAAAAACGCAGGCGCGGCTGGGCGTTCACTGGGAACTTTGCGGTCAGCGGTGAGGTTACTCGCGGTCAACCGCTGACCGCAAAGTTCCCACCATTGGATACAATGGAGCGCATAGGCGCTACATTGTATCTCTGCCGTGTGCAGCCTCACTGACACTACAGGAGCGCACAGCTAATCAGGAGAGTGCCACGACGTGGCGCTCCCTGATTGGCTGAAGGGACCCTCTTTGACAGGAGTCAGGGGGGGTCCTGGCAGTCGGGGAAAGGGGTCCCATGTGTAAACATGGGACCCCTTTCAGTGCGTGGATCAGGTATGCGGTTTGTTTTTTTGCCAAGTACGTGGATTATTAAAAAAGGACACGACACACTGGATTTAGGTGAGTATAATTTTATTTTCAGGTACCCTGGAATCGACGTCGAGACATGGGCCGAGTCGGCATCTGAACATAGGTAAGTATGTGTGAATGTAGGTGTGCATGTATGTAATAAACTTTTACTGTCACGGTGTGTGTGTCCTGTTTTTTGTTGGGTATTTTTTTAGTAGTAGTACTACAGGTACCAGCGGGCCAGGTTTTCCACCGCATGCTGGTACTTGTGGTTCTCCAAGTACCACCTTGCGGGGGAGGCTTGCTGGGACTTGTAGTACTGCTACTAAAAACAATATTCTGAATTTTTACACTTGGCTATCAGCCCCCCATCCGCCGCCCTTGGATGGGGGGGACAGCCTCGGGCTTCACCCCTGGCCCTTGGGTGGCTGGAGGGGGGGATCCCTAGATTTAAGGGGTTCCCACTCCTCCAGGGTACCCCGGCCAGGGGTGACTAGTTGGGGATGTAATGCCAGGGCAGCCAGGACCACAATAAAAGTGTCCCCCGGCTCTGGCATTATGTACCTGGCTAGTGGAGCCCGGTGCTGGTTCAAAAATACGGGGGACCCCTACGCTTTTTGTCCCCCGTATTTTTTGCACCAGGACCAGGCGCAGAGCCCGGTGCTGGTTGATTAAATATGGGGGAACTCCAGTCATTTTTTCCCACATTTTTTCAACCAGGACCGAATCAAAGAGCCCGAGGCTGGTTTTGCTTAGGAGGGGGGACCCCACACATTTTTTTTTTCTAATTTTACATAATTTCCCACCCATTCCCACTGATAACCATGCACGGATATCATGGATCTGTGCATGACTATCAGAACACGGTAAAAAAAAGCAGGTCTGTTTTAAAACTGCTTTTTTTTTTACGATTTGTATTTTTTCACGGCAGTGTTTGGCTATTGCCGGCAGTGTTTGTGAAATACAAATTTGAGTAAATTACCGAGTTCTAGCAAATAACAGGCGTATTTGACCGATGGTGTATTAATTCGTAATTTTTTATTTTGACTTCAACAAAAATACGAATGCCCTCATCACTGCCGTGATTTGAGTTTAGTAAATTCCCGAGATGACACTTTGAAGAAAAAACACCATCTCGGTCAAAATCGGGACATTAGTTAATATACCCCCCTGATTTTGGTCTCGCTCTATGCCTGCAACCAAGATCAATCTAAGTTTTTTCATTCATTATTCCGACACATTGGTAGAGTAGCACAGGGACATGGTATCCGGTCTCTAGGTCGACCACACTTAGGTTGATAGTCATTAGGTCGACCACTAATGGTCAACATGGTTTCTTTGTCGACATGGTCACTAGGTTGACATGTACTAGGTCGACATGACAAAAGGTCGGCATGAGTTTTTCACAATTTTTTTTACTTTTTCATACTTTACGATCCACGTGGACTACGATTGGGAATGATAACTTGTGCCAAGCGCAGTGGTAGCGGTGCAAGACACCTTGGGGGTCATTCTGACCCATTCGCACGCAGCGGTTCTTCGCTGCGATGCGAACGGGACCGAAAAGCGCATGCGCGACGGACGCTTTGAGCACGCGCGTCGTTGCCCGGTGACGATCGTCGCCATACAACGACGCCGCCAGCGAGGAAAGTGATCGCAGCAGCGATCGCAAGTAGACGGACAGGCGGGAGGCGTTCCGAGGCGGATACTCACCGTTTTCCAGGCAGGCGTTTGGAGGGCGGATGTCTGATGTCACAGCCGGGACCTTCATCGCTAGATCCGTCGCACTGGGTAAGTAGCTGCAGGGCTGGTTTTGCAGGAATCTTTTTTAGCATAGCAGGGCTGCACAAGCGATTGCAGCCCTGCTTTGCTAAAATACACTCCCCCATAGGCGGCGTTAGGTTGATCGCACGAGCAGCAAAAAGTTGCAACGTGCGATTAACTCGGAATGACCCCCCTTGCCCGAAACATAGCAAGGGGACGCGGTGCACTAATTGGGGTTCCCGGTCACTCCACAAAGAAAACGACACCAAAAAATAAAAAAAAACTCACGTCGACCTTGCTGACGTCGACCTAATGCTTGTGTCAACATATTTTAGGTGTCGACTTAGTCACTGTCGACCAATAGTGGTCGACCCTATGAACCACACCCCAGGGACATATAATTCTAGGGGGGGGACTTTAACACTGTAATTGATCTACCTCTATTTCTCATAAAATGGCTGCTTCCTCAGTCAGGGCCTCTCGTACCCTTTATTCCTCCCTAAAACAATATAATCTATGTGACTCCTGTCGCCAGAAACACGCTCTGGCCAGAGGCTATACTAATTTCTCTGCCACACATCAGCTCTACTCATGTATTGATAGGATAACATCTCCGATTACAGATTCTGGGATTACCCCATTCACGTGGACCGATCATTCCGGAACTTATATCTTGTTAGATATTTATAAGGCCCCCAGGGGAGAATGCAAATGGTGTTTGAGTGACTCCATCCTGCAGGACCCATCTACTAAAGCTTAAATTAAAGTGCCCATTCAACACTTTTTCGAGGAAAATGCCTCTCCCGACATTTTCCCTGAAATTATATGGGAGGTGCATTATTCCAATCTTAGGGGCCACTTGATGGCTAAGTCCCCTGTAATTAGCAAAAAAGCAGCGCATGAAATTTCCTTGCGAATCTCAAATTGCCACTCTCACATAGACAATCTCCCTTTGCTGCTTTACTATTATGTATAGAACATCTCAAAGGTCAATTAAACACTCTCCTATCCCACCGTGCAGCAGTTGTTTTACAAAAATTACACCAGTGTTTTTATGACAAAGCAGATAAAATTTATATTATTTTGGCAAATAAACTGAGATGTAAACAAGCAATAGGCACGATTAACAAACTATACTCTAATAAATTGGGGTCCTTTGCTTATGATCCTATAGTAATGGTAGATGAGTTTAAAGAATTCTATAACTCACTGTACAATTTGTCGGAGCCTACCCCTTCCTCCCCGAGGGAGTGCGTTCATACCCATGGCTTAAAGTGGTCCTGGAGAGGTGGTGGAACTCATTTACCCAACCACCTGCTCCTTCACCTCCCCTTAGGCGGATCCAGAGCCAGTGCTAAGATTTTAGGCACCCCCATGCAAACTATAAATTTGTCCATTACCTCTCATACTTTATAAAGTGATAGTGGTCTCACAAGGAAGGGGCGTGGTCACACAATATTACCCCCAAAAAGGTTGTCCCCATTATACCGCATGTAGTGCACCTGATTCATATTACACCACATAGTAGTGCCCCTTATTCACGTTACAACACACAGTAGTTGCCCTTATTCACATTATGTCACTCAGTAGTGCCGTTTATTCATATTACTCTACACAGTGGTACCACATATACACCTTGTGGAATTACTGTGCAAGAGATGGTGGAGGTGGAACTGGTTCCCCCTACAATTACAGGTGGTGGAACTCAGTTCCACCTTGTTCCCCGCACTTTAACCCCTGTTCATACCTATCAATTCAATACCAGTAAGACGGAAGTACTTGATTTTGATATTTCAACTCCTATTAAACAAACTCTAGAAGCCTCGTTGCCATTTGCATAGCATAAACATAAAATTAAGAGTTTAGGCGTTTATCTGACTCGCAACCGTCATCAGCTTTTTCAAGCCAATTTTCCTTGATTATTGGATTAAGTGAAATCTGACCCTCAATCAGACCCTCAATCATGGTCCAATCAATTCATCTCATGGATCAGTCGTGTGAACTCAGTGAAAATGAACATAGTCGTTCGGCTCCTATACCTTTTTTAAACCCTCCCAATATATATCCCTCCTTATGTATTTCAATTCTTGCAATTTCAAACTTCTCACTTTGTTTGGGCCAGTAAACGCCCTAGGGTAAAACTGAAAGTTTTGCAGCGTCCTGGAGGCCTGGGTATTCCCAACTTCAAAGAATTCCTTTTAGCAGCACAACTTGCCTTCAGTGTACAATGGTGCAATCCCAGGGCTGGAAAGGTCTGGGTTGATATTGAAGTGGACAAATTGGGCCTCTCCACGATCTCTTCCTTACTATGGCTTCCGAAGACACGCCGTCCCCGTTCTGTGATTTCCCACCTGATCGTTTTGCGCACCTTATCCATTTGGGATTTTCTTAATAGAAAATACAAGTTACAGTAGCTCCCAGCCCATCTCCTTTGGTCCCTTTATTCCATAACCCTTATTTCCCTCCAGGCATAAATAGATCAGGCTTTTTCTCAGTGGAAAAGGGGTAACATATTGTATCTACTGTAAATGATATTGCTAAAGATGCTGGCTTTCCCCAGTTCTCTCCCCAATTCTCTCAGATTCAAGAACGGACGACGCTCCCCTCTTTAGACTTTTTCCAGTATCTACAGATTAGACATTTCCAAGATTGGAGCTCTTCTCATTAACAGGCCCCTTACAGCTTTTGAGAAGCTCTGCTGGAGACGCTCCTCGACCAAAGGCAAGAGGGTCTATTTACTAAGCTTTGAATGGAGATAAAGTGCATGGAGATAAAGGGGGACATTTACTAAGCAGTGATAAGAGCGGAGAAGTGAGCCAGTGGAGAAGTTGCCCCATCAACCAATCAGCAGCTCTGTATAATTTTATAGTATGCAAATTATAGATGTTACTTCAATGCTGATTGGTTGCCATGGGCAACTTCTCCACTGGCTCACTTCTCCGCTCTTATCACTGCTTAGTAAATGTACCCCAAAGTACCAGTCACTCAGCTCCTAGCTGCCATGTTACAGGCTGGGTTTGAAAAATGACAGTTAAGAGCTGGTTGGCTGGTACTTTATCTCCATCTACTTTATCTCCATCCAGTGCTTAGTAAATAGACCTCCTAATCTCTAATCTTCATGCATTGATGGTCAGGGAGGTGCCTACCGTGGGGGACTCTCATAAGGCTGCCTGGGGGAAAGATTTGGGTTCCGAACTAGACCCTGAAGAATAGTCGGAGATATGGGATAATGCTGCTTCCAGCTTAATTAGAGATGTGCACTTGAAATTTTTCGGGTTTTGTGTTTTGGTTTTGGGTTCGGTTCCGCGGCCGTGTTTTGGGTTCGACCGCGTTTTGGCAAAACCTCACCGAATTTTTTTTGTCGGATTCGGGTGTGTTTTGGATTCGGGTGTTTTTTTCAAAAAACACTAAAAAACAGCTTAAATCATAGAATTTGGGGGTCATTTTGACCCCAAAGTATTATTAACCTCAAAAACCATAATTTCCACTCATTTTCAGTCTATTCTGAATACCTCACACCTCACAATATTATTTTTAGTCCTAAAATTTGCACCGAGGTCGCTGGATGACTAAGCTAAGCGACCCTAGTGGCCGACACAAACACCTGGCCCATCTAGGAGTGGCACTGCAGTGTCACGCAGGATGGCCCTTCCAAAAAACACTCCCCAAACAGCACATGACGCAAAGAAAAAAAGAGGCGCAATGAGGTAGCTGTGTGAGTAAGATAAGCGACCCTAGTGGCCGACACAAACACCTGGCCCATCTAGGAGTGGCACTGCAGTGTCACGCAGGATGGCCCTTCCAAAAAACACTCCCCAAACAGCACATGACGCAAAGAAAAAAAGAGGCGCAATGAGGTAGCTGTGTGAGTAAGATAAGCGACCCTAGTGGCCGACACAAACACCTGGCCCATCTAGGAGTGGCACTGCAGTGTCACGCAGGATGGCCCTTCCAAAAAACACTCCCCAAACAGCACATGACGCAAAGAAAAAAAGAGGCGCAATGAGGTAGCTGTGTGAGTAAGATAAGCGACCCTAGTGGCCGACACAAACACCTGGCCCATCTAGGAGTGGCACTGCAGTGTCACGCAGGATGGCCCTTCCAAAAAACACTCCCCAAACAGCACATGACGCAAAGAAAAAAAGAGGCGCAATGAGGTAGCTGTGTGAGTAAGATAAGCGACCCTAGTGGCCGACACAAACACCTGGCCAATCTAGGAGTGGCACTGCAGTGTCACGCAGGATGGCCCTTCCAAAAAACACTCCCCAAACAGCACATGACGCAAAGAAGAAAAAAAGAAAAAAGAGGTGCAAGATGGAATTGTCCTTGGGCCCTCCCACCCACCCTTATGTTGTATAAACAGGACATGCACACTTTAACCAACCCATCATTTCAGTGACAGGGTCTGCCACACGACTGTGACTGAAATGACGGGTTGGTTTGGAGCCCCACCAAAAAAGAAGCAATTAATCTCTCCTTGCACAAACTGGCTCTACAGAGGCAAGATGTCCACCTCATCATCATCCTCCGATATATCACCGTGTACATCCCCCTCCTCACAGATTATCAATTCGTCCCCACTGGAATCCACCATCTCAGCTCCCTGTGTACTTTGTGGAGGCAATTGCTGCTGGTCAACGTCTCCACGGAGGAATTGATTATAATTCATTTTAATGAACATCATCTTCTCCACATTTTCTGGAAGTAACCTCGTACGCCGATTGCTGACAAGGTGAGCGGCGGCACTAAACACTCTTTCGGAGTACACACTTGTGGGAGGGCAACTTAGGTAGAATAAAGCCAGTTTGTGCAAGGGCCTCCAAATTGCCTCTTTTTCCTGCCAGTATAAGTACGGACTGTGTGACGTGCCTACTTGGATGCGGTCACTCATATAATCCTCCACCATTCTTTCAATGGGGAGAGAATCATATGCAGTGACAGTAGACGACATGTCCGTAATCGTTGTCAGGTCCTTCAGTCCGGACCAGATGTCAGCATCAGCAGTCGCTCCAGACTGCCCTGCATCACCGCCAGCGGGTGGGCTCGGAATTCTGAGCCTTTTCCTCGCACCCCCAGTTGCGGGAGAATGTGAAGGAGGAGATGTTGACAGGTCGCGTTCCGCTTGACTTGACAATTTTCTCACCAGCAGGTCTTTGAACCCCAGCAGACTTGTGTCTGCCGGAAAGAGAGATCCAAGGTAGGTTTTAAATCTAGGATCGAGCACGGTGGCCAAAATGTAGTGCTCTGATTTCAACAGATTGACCACCCGTGAATCCTTGTTAAGCGAATTAAGGGCTCCATCCACAAGTCCCACATGCCTAGCGGAATCGCTCCGTGTTAGCTCCTCCTTCAATGTCTCCAGCTTCTTCTGCAAAAGCCTGATGAGGGGAATTACCTGACTCAGGCTGGCAGTGTCTGAACTGACTTCACGTGTGGCAAGTTCAAAGGGCAGCAGAACCTTGCACAACGTTGAAATCATTCTCCACTGCGCTTGAGACAGGTGCATTCCACCTCCTATATCGTGCTGAATTGTATAGGCTTGAATGGCCTTTTGCTGCTCCTCCAACCTCTGAAGCATATATAGGGTTGAATTCCACCTCGTTACCACTTCTTGCTTCAGATGATGGCAGGGCAGGTTCAGGCGTTTTTGGTGTTGCTCCAGTCTTCTGTACGTGGTGCCTGTACGCCGAAAGTGTCCCGCAATTCTTCTGGCCACCGACAGCATCTCTTGCACGCCCCTCTCGTTTTTTTAAAAATTCTGCACCACCAAATTCAAGGTATGTGCAAAACATGGGACGTGCTGGAATTTGCCCATATTTAATGCACACACAATATTGCTGGCGTTGTCCGATGCCACAAATCCACAGGAGAGTCCAATTGGGGTAAGCCATTCCGCGATGATCTTCCTCAGTTGCCGTAAGAGGTTTTCAGCTGTGTGCGTATTCTGGAAAGCGGTGATACAAAGCGTAGCCTGCCTAGGAAAGAGTTGGCGTTTGCGAGATGCTGCTACTGGTGCCGCCGCTGCTGTTCTTGCGGCGGGAGTCCATACATCTACCCAGTGGGCTGTCACAGTCATATAGTCCTGACCCTGCCCTGCTCCACTTGTCCACATGTCCGTGGTTAAGTGGACATTGGGTACAACTGCATTTTTTAGGACACTGGTGAGTCTTTTTCTGACGTCCGTGTACATTCTCGGTATCGCCTGCCTAGAGAAGTGGAAACTAGATGGTATTTGGTAACGGGGGCACACTATCTCAAGAAATTGTCTAGTTCCCTGTGAACTAACGGCGGATACCGGACGCACGTCTAACACCAACATAGTTGTCAAGGCCTCAGTTATCCGCTTTGCAGCAGGATGACTGCTGTGATATTTCATCTTCCTCGCAAAGGACTGTTGGACAGTCAATTGCTTGGTGGAAGTAGTAAAAGTGGTCTTACGATTTCCCCTCTGGGATGACCATCGACTCCCAGCAGCAACAACAGCAGCGCCAGCAGCAGTAGGCGTTACACGCAAGGATGCATCGGAGGAATCCCAGGCAGGAGAGGAATCGTCAGAATTGCCAGTGACATGGCCTGCAGGACTATTGGCATTCCCGGGGAAGGAGGAAATTGACACTGAGGGAGTTGGTGGGGTGGTTTGCGTGAGCTTGGTTACAAGAGGAAGGGATTTACTGGTCAGTGGACTGCTTCCGCTGTCGCCCAAAGTTTTTGAACTTGTCACTGACTTATTATGAATGCTCTGCAGGTGACGTATAAGGGAGGATGTTCCGAGGTGGTTAACGTCCTTACCCCTACTTATTACAGCTTGACAAAGGCAACACACGGCTTGACAAATGTTGTCCGCATTTCTGTTGAAATACTTCCACACCGAAGAGCTGATTTTTTGGGTATTTTCACCAGGCATGTCAACGGCCATATTCCTCCCACGGACAACAGGTGTCTCCCCGGGTGCCTGACTTAAACAAACCACCTCACCATCAGAATCCTCCTTGTCAATTTCCTCCCCAGCGCCAGCAACACCCATATCCTCCTCATCCTGGTGTACTTCAACACTGACATCTTCAATCTGACTATCAGGAACTGGACTGCGGGTGCTCCTTCCAGCACTTGCAGGGGGCGTGCAAATGGTGGAAGGCGCATGCTCTTCACGTCCAGTGTTGGGAAGGTCAGGCATCGCAACCGACACAATTGGACTCTCCTTGTGGATTTGGGATTTCGAAGAACGCACAGTTCTTTGCGGTGCTTTTGCCAGCTTGAGTCTTTTCATTTTTCTAGCGAGAGGCTGAGTGCTTCCATCCTCATGTGAAGCTGAACCACTAGCCATGAACATAGGCCAGGGCCTCAGCCGTTCCTTGCCACTCCGTGTGGTAAATGGCATATTGGCAAGTTTACGCTTCTCCGACGACAATTTTATTTTAGATTTTGGAGTCCTTTTTTTACTGATATTTGGTGTTTTGGATTTGACATGCTCTGTACTATGACATTGGGCATCGGCCTTGGCAGACGACGTTGCTGGCATTTCATCGTCTCGGCCATGACTAGTGGCAGCAGCTTCAGCACGAGGTGGAAGTGGATCTTGATCTTTCCCTAATTTTGGAACCTCAACATTTTTGTTCTCCATATTTTAATAGGCACAACTAAAAGGCACCTCAGGTAAACAATGGAGATGGATGGATACTAGTATACTTATGGATGGACGAGCGACTGCCGACACAGAGGTAGCTACAGCCGTGGACTACCGTACTGTTTCTGCTGCTAATATAGACTGGATGATAATGAGATGAAATTAATATATATATATATATATATATATATATAATATCACTAGTACTGCAGCCGGACAGGTATATATATTTATTATGTAATGACTGATGACGGACCTGCTGGACACTGTCAGCTCAGCAGCACCGCAGACTGCTACAGTAAGCTACTATAGTAGTATGTATCAAGAAGAAAGAAAAAAAAAACCACGGGTAGGTGGTATACAATTATGGATGGACGAGCGACTGCCGACACAGAGGTAGCTACAGCCGTGGACTACCGTACTGTGTCTGCTGCTAATATAGACTGGATGATAATGAGATGAAATTAATATATATATATATAATATCACTAGTACTGCAGCCGGACAGGTATATATATTTATTATGTAATGACTGATGACGGACCTGCTGGACACTGTCAGCTCAGCAGCACCGCAGACTGCTACAGTAAGCTACTATAGTAGTATGTATCAAGAAGAAAGAAAAGAAAAAAACCACGGGTAGGTGGTATACAATTATGGATGGACGAGCGACTGCCGACACAGAGGTAGCCACAGCCGTGGACTACCGTACTGTGTCTGCTGCTAATATAGACTGGATGATAATGAGATGAAATTAATATATATATATATATATAATATCACTAGTACCGCAGCCGGACAGGTATATATATTTATTATGTAATGACTGATGACGGACCTGCTGGACACTGTCAGCTCAGCAGCACCGCAGACTGCTACAGTAAGCTACTATAGTAGTATGTATCAAGAAGAAAGAAAAGAAAAAAAACCACGGGTAGGTGGTATACAATTATGGATGGACGAGCGACTGCCGACACAGAGGTAGCTACAGCCGTGGACTACCGTACTGTGTCTGCTGCTAATATAGACTGGATGATAATGAGATGAAATTAATATATATATATATATACAAACAAATATAGAAAACCACAGCACTCGCCACCCCAGAAGCGGGGTGCAGTGTCTGCACTCTCCACTCATAGGGTGGGGTGCATGCAGCCCATGGCCACCTACCCAAATACATACAAAATAGAGAATTCAGCACTCACCATAGCAAGCTCACTTGTCCTCACAACATCAATAAATAAATAAATGATGGGGGTTTAGTTGGTGGATTGGCCAATGCACGGAAGCCTGCATACCGATTTTCAAGGTACCCCACCTTCATGCAGGTCCTACAGAAGGACCTGCATGAAGGTGGGGTACCTTGAAAATCGGTATGCAGGCTTCCGTGCATTGGCCAATCCACCAACTAAACCCCCATCATTTATTTATTTATTGATGTTGTGAGGACAAGTGAGCTTGCTATGGTGAGTGCTGAATTCTCTATTTTGTATATATATATATATATATATATAATATCACTAGTACTGCAGCCGGACAGGTATATATATTTATTATGTAATGACTGATGACGGACCTGCTGGACACTGTCAGCTCAGCAGCACCGCAGACTGCTACAGTAAGCTACTATAGTAGTATGTATCAAGAAGAAAGAAAAAAAAACCACGGGTAGGTGGTATACAATTATGGATGGACGAGCGACTGCCGACACAGAGGTAGCTACAGCCATGGACTACCGTACTGTGTCTGCTGCTAATATAGACTGGATGATAATGAGATGAAATTAATATATATATATATATATATATATAATATCACTAGTACTGCAGCCGGACAGGTATATATATTTATTATGTAATGACTGATGACGGACCTGCTGGACACTGTCAGCTCAGCAGCACCGCAGACTGCTACAGTAAGCTACTATAGTAGTATGTATCAAGAAGAAAGAAAAAAAAAAAAACACGGGTAGGTGGTATACAATTATGGATATCAAGAAGAAAGAAAAGAAAAAAAAACACGGGTAGGTGGTATACAATTATATATATATTATATACAATTATATATATATATATATATATATATATATATATATTAAACTGGTGGTGATTAATTAAACTGGTGGTCAGGTCACTGGTCACACTATCAGCAACTTGCAAGTAGTACTCCTAAGCAGACAATCACAATATATACTGGTGGTCAGTGTGGTCACAATGGCAGTGTGGCACTCTGGCAGCAAAAGTGTGCACTGTACGTTAAAATATGTACTCCTGCTCTCAGACTCTAACTGCTCCCCACTGTCTCCCCCACAAGTCAGATATACAGTCACACTATCACTTCAGCAAGTAGTAGTACTCCTCCTAATGCTCCCCAAAATTACTAAAGTAAATACTGTGTCTCTCTCTACTCTAGTCTCACTCTCTTCTCTATAAACGGAGAGGACGCCAGCCACGTCCTCTCCCTATCAATCTCAATGCACGTGTGAAAATGGCGGCGACGCGCGGCTCCTTATATAGAATCCGAGTCTCGCGATAGAATCCGAGCCTCGCGAGAATCCGACAGCGGGATGATGACGTTCGGGCGCGCTCGGGTTAACCGAGCAAGGCGGGAAGATCCGAGTCGCTCGGCCCCGTGTAAAAAAACCTGAAGTTCGGGCGGGTTCGGATTCCGAGGAACCGAACCCGCTCATCTCTACTTTATATGTCTCAAAATTTAAGAAAATGTATATAAACTGATATACAGGTGGTATTATGTGTCCTCCCGCCTACAAACAATGTACCCAGATACTTCAGATAGATGCTGGAGGGGGTGCTCTGAATAGGGTACATTTATTCATATTTGGTGGCAATCTATTAAGATCATTACACCATGGAAAGAAATTGTAACCCTTATTTCACAATAATTATGTTATTGAAGTCCCTGTCCTTTCTGCCCCCAAATATTTTCTTTTCCCACGTGTATTTGCAGAACTAACTAGGGGGTAAATTTACTAAGATGGGAGTTCTATTTAAGAAGGGATGTTGCCGATAGCAACCAATCAGATTCTACTTCTCATTTATCTGGCACCTTCTAGAAGATAATACCTGGAATCTGATTGGTTGCTATAGGCAAAATCCCATCTTAAATAGAACTCCCATCTTAGTAAATATACCCCCAGGTGTCAAAACAAATTAGCGCGACATATTATAAATGCCAAATAGCCGCAGATTGGTAGAAGCCCTCTTCCCCATCTTTAAAAACGGTTATTTCTCGTATTTGGTGCAACTACAAGATGGAGTATATGACGAGCATAATCAAACACTCTGCCATATCCTTTGATAAGGTATGGAATCCTTGGCTGGCATCTCAGAATGCCCCTTCCCCATTTCTCCGATAATATCCCAAATGGGACAACTCTATAATAACTTTAGCTATAGCCTTCCTCTCGAGTCTTCATCCCATTCTCATCCCATTTTCTTTCTTATCTTCTTTCTCTATCTTTTTACTATACCTTATCCTCTAATGGTACATTGCACCGTTATACATGAGGAAACTCTTCTCTCTCCATAAATAAAACAGATCACTACAAAATTCACTGTTATCTGAATTCATAAAACTGTTATACATGTACTTTTGTATCGCAATGTGATCAATTCAATAAAAAATAAAAAAGTTTATAAAAGAAAAGAATCTGACGTACAGTATCAGAAATACAGAGTGCATTGCAGTTTACAAGCAGACTGGTTTGCTGTATACCTACAGTAAGTAGCGGGGGTGGCTGTAGTCAGGTGTCAGTCTAGGTTGACAGTGAAGAGGAGCAGAAAAGAGCTGCCAACAAACTAAGAGAGAAGATTGTGGACAGAACAAAGAGCTGCCAGAAAACAGCAGAGGATGGAGAGATGTCATGGCAGCAGGACCCATAGAAGGAAACACTGCAAGCGGGATCTTCACCAAAGAGCTTGCCTTGACCGCAAGTTGAAGACACTGGGTTCAAGATGTAGCAACATCAAAAGAAGATCCGGCATTGGACAAGCTGAGGGTCAAGGAGGAATGATGCGCATGGGCATAGCTACCATAGGTGCAGGGAGTGCAGCTGCTATGGGGCCCAGAGCTGAGATGGTCCACCTTTCCTGTCACAGTTACATGTGTTATATACTGTACAAGGGCATAGCTACCATAGGGGCAGTGAGTGCAGCTGCTATGGGGCCCAGAGCTGAGAGGGGCCACCTTCCGAATTCACAGTTACATGTGTTATATACAGGGTGTAGCTACCATAGGGGCAGTGAGTGCAGCTGCTATGGGGCCCAGAGCTGAGAGGGGCCACCTTCCGTATTCACAGTTACATGTGTTATATACAGGGTGTAGCTACCATAGGGGCAGTGAGTGCAGCTGCTATGGGGCCCAGAGCTGAGATGGTCCACCTTCCCTGTCACAGTTACATGTGTTATATACAAGGGCGTAGCTACCATAGGTGCAGAGAGTGCAGCTGCTATGGGACCCAGAGCTGAGAGGGGCCACCTTCCCTGTCACAGTTACATGTGTTATATACAGCGGTGTAGCTACCATAGGTGCAGGGAGTGCAGTTGCTATGGGCCCAGAGCTGAGAGGGGCCACCTTCCCTGTCACAATTACATATGTTATATACAGAGGCGTAGCTACCATAGGTACAGGGAGTGCAGCTGCTATGGGGCCTAGAGCTGAGAGGGGTCACCTTCCCTGTCACAGTTACATGTGTTATATACAGCGGCGTAGCTACCATAGGTGTAGGCAGTGCAGCTGCTATGGGGCCCAGAGCTGAGAGGGGCCACCTTCCCTATCACAGTTACATGTGTTATATACAGCGTGTAGCTACCATAGGTGCAGGGAGTGCAGCTGCTATGGGTCCCACAGCTGAGAGGGGCCACCTTCCCTGTCACAGTTACATGTGTTATATACAAGGGTGTAGCTACCATAGGTGCAGGGAGTGCAGCTGCTATGAAGCCCAGAGCTGAGAGGGGCCACCTTCCCTGTCACCAGTGGTTAAAGTGGGCCGGAACGGGGCGGAACTGCGTTCCGTCACCTCTAATTGCAGGCGGAACCAGTTCCGCCTCCGCCCGGCCACAGCATCAGGTCCCGACTCCCAGCTGCATTTTAAAGTTGGCAGCGGCCGCCAGCCAATCCAGGCTCACGGGACCGCTGTAGCACCAATCAGAAGTAGGGGCGGCTATGTCAAAATCTGGCGTGAGCCAATCACGGCTCGCGGACCGCCAGCCAATGAGAAGCTGCCAAGTGGCAGCTTCTCATTAGCTGGCGGTCCGTGAGCTGGGAATGGCACATAATCGGCGCCAGATTCAAAGTAAGCCTCGCAAAGTACATCCCCTGTGTGTGGAGGCTGGTGTCCCAGGCGCCCCTGTGCAGCACTTAAACCTGCTCCTTCACACAGCACTACATAGAGAGAGCCGGGCAGCGCTACAGCTACATGCTCCGCCCCTTCCCAGCTCCCGACCTCAGCTGCCAGGCCCGGCGACAGGGGGCGTCTAAGGGGACATCCGTATCGGGCTCCATGCTTCAGAGGGGGATCAGGTGCATAAAAAATGAGGCCGCATCACCGAATCTCTATAAAGGAAATTTGAAAAACTTCAGCTCCCGCCCACTCGCATCCTCCTGTTCGTCCGCATCCATCCGTCCAGCCTGCTGGCTGCCTCAAATCAACTGGCTTTCCAGCAGTCAGCGGCGCTTTCTCACGACTGACTGTGTGCCCATGAAGAGTGGAGGAGCGGAAGCAATGTGCACTGATCACCGTCCAGGTGCAGGAACTGGATCGCCTGAGCAAGTAAAGACTCAAAAAAGGTAGCCTCTATTAGCTAGGAGAGGGACAGGACCATTGTAATAACAATCCTGAAAAATGCATTTGAGTTTGCCTAGAATGACACACTAAAGCACCAGCACCATTGTCATGTGGGGCAATTATTTACTATAAAATAACAACAACAACAAAAAGTTCTAATTTGTGATGCTTTGAATAATGCTTAACTGTGTGTATTTGTGTGTATATTTGTATATATATATATATATATATATATCTATCCCATACTAGTATGTGGGGCGGGCAATGTGAAAAAGATTGTGCTACTGTGAGGCATTATTTTGAATTGGTGGTACTTATGTGTGGCCATGCCCCTTCCTTGTGAGGCCACACCCATTTTTGCGGCACGCGTGTCTTCGGCGTGCGCTAATCGGGAGGAGTCGTGGAGGTGGTAAGTTCCCCCACCTCTCCAGGACCACTTTAAGCCCTGCCTGTCACAGTTACATATGTTATATACAGCGTGTAGCTACCATAGGTACAGGGAGTGCAGCTGCTATGGGGCCCAGAGCTGAGAGGGGCCACCTTCCCTGTCACAGTTACATGTGTTATATACAGCGTGTAGCTACCATAGGTGCAGGGAGTGCAGCTGCTATGGGTCCCACAGCTGAGAGGGGCCACCTTCTCTATCACAGTTACATGTGTTATATACAAGGGTGTAGCTACCATAGGTGCAGGGAGTGCAGCTGCTATGGGGCCCAGAGCTGAGAGGTGCCACCTTCCCTGTCACAGTTATACGTGTTATATGCAAGGGTGTAGCTACCATAGGGGCAGGGAGTGCAGCTGCTATGAAGCCCAGAGCTGAGAGGGGCCACCTTCCCTGTCACAGTTACATATGTTATATACAGCGTGTAGCTACCATAGGTACAGGGAGTGCAGCTGCTATGGGGCCCAGAGCTGAGAGGGGCCACCTTCCCTGTCACAGTTACATGTGTTATATACAGCGTGTAGCTACCATAGGTGCAGGGAGTGCAGCTGCTATGGGTCCCACAGCTGAGAGGGGCCACCTTCTCTATCACAGTTACATGTGTTATATACAAGGGTGTAGCTACCATAGGTGCAGGGAGTGCAGCTGCTATGGGGCCCAGAGCTGAGAGGTGCCACCTTCCCTGTCACAGTTACATGTGTTATATGCAAGGGTGTAGCTACCATAGGGGCAGGGATGCAGCTGCTATGGGGCCCAGAGTAGAGAGGAGCCACCTTCCCTGTCACAGTTACATGTGTTATATACAAGGGTGTAGCTACCATAGGTGCAGGGAGTGCAGCTGCTATGAAGCCCAGAGCTGAGAGAAGTGTTTTTTATTATTTCCATTAAAAAAAAAGGAATATCAACAGAACAAACAAAATACAAGCCAGTGCCAAATAAACAGATGCCAAATAACAGGAGCGGCATGACATTATAGAGATTGACATCCATAATAAACACGTATTTGCTGCTAAAGCATACTTTAGTACAAAACATAAAGAGTGGATAAGACCATGCCTGACAAAATAAACAAGCGGTGGCTGTGTCGGAGTCACGGCCGCAGGTCTTTTGGGTGTAGAGCTGTTGGGTGGGTGTTAGAAATGAGTGAATGCGCAGAGTTTGGGTTTATAGAGATATATATATTTTTTGGCTGTATACAGAAATCTTGTGCAGAGAGTAATGTGTTCTGAGAGAATGTCTTACCTATTCTAGGCTGAGAATGGTCTTGTTGCCGATGGGCCGAAGGTATGAGAAGCAACTCACGTATGGCATGAGATCGACGCTGATGTTTCTCATGGAAGTCAAGTTGATGTACGTGTTTCTACTTCATTCCTTTCTGTATCTATCTCCTTAAGCTCGACGGGAGCAGTAGACATACAGTACTCGATTGCGGCTGGCGGTGCCCGGTGTCCTCAGCTTTCTTACATTGTCTGTAGGCTCTCTTACGCTCAGCCTCAGACATTTTGGGCTAGTTTGATTCCTTTGGACTCATTCTTTCTTCTTGTTTGCGTTTGCGGTAGGCTTGAACCTCCCTTAAATTAAGATATTCAGACATTTTGGAAAGTTTTCACAAAGTTCTCAACTATTTTACAATTTTTCACACACCTAATCAAGTTTTCTCACAAATATAATTACAGAGGTCAATAGATCTTGCATAGACTAAACGAATGACACCTCCTGGTACGTGCTATCATGTGGTGGTCTCAAGTTATACTAATTTTACAGCGGGCACTGAGCGACGATTACACCACAGAATGGAGGACGCATGCGCCTCCCACTATTTCGTCATCTAACCCTGAACGCTATTTCAGTATACTTTTTGGACCTTCCTCTCTTCAACTCAACTCTTATTATATTTTTGCTAGCTTTTATAGTTTTGACATTTCTGAAGTCTGGTGCACACTTTTTTGGTACACACAGATTTTTACCGAGGGACCCCATACTGGAACAAGACTATAGACGTATTCTACGTCAACAAGAAAACAATAACAAGATTTATGGTAAGAACTTACCGTTGTTAAATCTCTTTCTGCGAGGTACACTGGGCTCCACAGGGAATAATATCGGGGTGTACAGTAGGATCTCGATCTGAGGCATCAACAGGCTCAAAGCTTTGGCTGTTCCCAGAATGCATAGCGCCGCCTCCTCTATAACCCCGCCTCCATGCACAGGAGCTCAGTTTTTGTTAACCAGTCCAATGCAGTAGCAGGCAAAAGAGACGACAACTGTTAGTAGCCACAAACAGCACATTTTCACAACAGGAGAAAGTGTCAGCGGCTAATGGCATACCAACCCAAAGAAGCTAAGTGCGTCAGGATGGGCGCCCTGTGGAGCCCAGTGTACCTCGCAGAAAGAGATTTAACAATGTTAAGTTCTTACAATAAATCTCGTTTTCTGCTGCGGGGTACACTGGGCTCCACAGGGAATAACATCGGGGATGTCCTAAAGCAGTTCCTTATGGGAGGGGATGCACTGTAGCGGGCACAAGAACCCGGCGTCCAAAGGAAGCATCCTGGGAGGCGGATGTATCGAAGGCATATGACCTTATGAACGTGTTCACTGAGGACCACGTAGCCACCTTGCACAATTGTTCAAGGGTCGCACCACGGCGGGCCGCCCAAGAAGGTCCAACAGACCGAGTAGAATGGACCTTAATAGTAGCAGGAGCTGGACGACCAGCCTGTACATAAGCATGTGCAATCACCATTCTATTCCATCTGGCCAAGGTCTGCTTGTGAGCACGCCAGCCACATTTGTGAAAACCAAACAGTACAAAGAGGGAATCAAACTTCCTGATAAGAGCTGTCCTCTTCACATAGATACGGAGAGCCCGTACCACATCCAAAGACCACTCTTTGGAAGACAATTCAGGAGAGGCAAAGGCCGGAACCACAATCTCCTGATTAAGGTGGAAAGAAGACACCACCTTAGGTAGGTACCCGGGACGTGTTCTAAGAACCGCCCGGTCACAGTGAAAAATCAGATATGGGGAACTACAAGACAAGGCACCCAAATCCGACACCCGTCTGGCAGAGGCAATAGCCAGCAGAAACAATACCTTAAGAGAAAGCCACTTAAGGTCTGCCGATTCAAGAGGCTCAAACGGAGACCCTTGCAACGCCTCCAGAACCACCGAAAAGTCCCAAGGAGCCACAGGCATCCCGCCTGTGGCTCCTTGGGACTTTTCGGTGGTTCTGGAGGTTGAATCCGCAACACACCCTGAGTAAATGTATGAACATCAGGTAAAGTTGCAATTTTTCTCTGGAACCAAACCGACAAGGCAAAAATATGAACCTTGATGGAGGCCAGACAAAGGCCCAAGTCCAGGCCCTGCTGTAGAAAGGCCAAAAGTTTGGCCGTACTAAACTTGTAAGCATCATGATTGTTAGATGCGCACCAAGCAAACTAAGAATTCCAGACCATATGGTAAATCCGAGCAGAAACTGGTTTCCGGGCCTTCAACATGGTTTGAATGACCGCCTCAGACAATCCTTTGGCCCTTAAGACGGAAGCTTCAAGAGCCACACAGTCAAAGCCAACCGGGCTAAATCCTGATATACACAGGGGCCCTGAACGAGGAGATCTGGGCGCTGCGGAAGTAGAAGGGGACGCTCTATCGAGAGACCCTGAAGGTCTGAGAACAAATGCCATCTGGGCCACGCTGGAGCGATCAGAAGTAGGGTTCCTCCTTCTTGCTTGAACTTCCTAATTACTCTGGGCAGGAGTGACACCGGAGGGAACACGTATGGCAGCCGAAAGTTCCATGGAATTGCCAGTGCGTCCACGAACGCTGCTTGAGGATCCCTTGTCCTTGCTCCGAAGACCGGATCCTTGTGATTGTGTCGAGATGCCATCAGGTCCACATCTGGAAGGCCCCACTTGTCCACGAGGAGTTGAAACACAACTGGATGGAGGCTCCATTCTCCGGCATGTACGTCCTGATGACTGAGAAAGTCCGCTTCCCAGTTTAGGACCCCCGGAATGAACACTGCCGATATGGCTAGCAGATGGCGTTCCGCCCACTGAAGAATCCGTGATACTTCCCTCATTGTCATGTGTCTTCGAGTGCCGCCTTGATGATTGATGTACGCCACCTTGGTGGCGTTGTCCGACTGCACTTGAACAGGTCTGTTCTGTATTAAATGCTGGGTCAAGTTCAATAAGTTGAACACCGCCCGCAATTCCAGAATGTTTATCGGGAGGAGAGACTCCTCCTTGGTCCACCGACCCTGAAGGGAGTGTTGCTCCAACACCGCGCCCCAACCTCTCAGACTGGCATCCGTCGTCAGAAGAACCCAGTTGGAGATCCAGAAGGGACGACCCCTGCTCAATCGTTGGTCCTGAAGCCACCAGCTCAGTGACAGATGAACCTCCAGAGACAAGGAGATCATTTGAGACCTGATCCGGTGAGGCAGGCTGTCCCACTTGGCAAGAATCAACTTCTGCAGAGGGCGGGAATGGAATTGAGCGTACTCCACCATGTCGAAAGCCGACACCATGAGACCTAGCACTTGCACTGCCGAATGTATTGACACTTGCGGACAAGATAGGAAGCATCGAATCTTGTCCTGAAGCTTCAGGACTTTCTCCTGAGACAAGAACAATCGCTGGTTGTGAGTGTCCAACAACGCCCCCAGGTGCACCATGCTTTGAGCAGGGACCAGGGAAGAGTTCTTCAAGTTGATGAGCCACCCGTGGGCTTGCAGAAACTGGATAGTCAGATCCAGATGGCGTAGGAGAATTTCTGGGGAATTTGCCAGGATCGTCCAGGTACGGTAGGATCCTGACCCCTTGACGGCGGAGCACAGCCGTCATTACCACCATGACCTTGGTGAAGACTCGCGGAGCCGTGGTCAAACCAAAAGGTAACGCCCGAAATTGGTAATGGAGGTTGCCAGCCGCAAACCTCAGGTACAGCTGATGCGACACTGCAATGGGAATATGCAGGTAAGCATCCTGTATGTCCAGGGAGACCATGTAATCCCCAGGTTCCAAGGCCAGAACAATAGAGTGAAGAGTTTCCATACGAAACTTCGAGACCCTCACAAATTTGTTCATGGACTTGAGGTTGAGAATGGGCCAGGAGGACCCATTCGGTTTCGGGACTAGGAACAGCGGTGAATAGTACCCCTTGCCTCTCTGAGCCAGAGGCACCTGTACTACCACTCCTGTGTCCAGGAGGGACTGTACCACCGAATGAAGAGTTTGTGCCTTCACCTGATCCGAAGGGACTTCTGTCAGGCAAAATCGACGAGGGGGGCGATTCTTGAAGGATACGGCGTAACCTTGAGTGACGACTTCCCGTACCCAGGCATCAGAAGTGGTCTTCAACCATTCCTGGGTATACCCTAGAAGTCAGCCCCCCACCCTGGGACCCCCAGAGGGAGGCCCGTCCCGTCATGCAGCAGGCTTGTCAGTTTTGGAAGCAGGCTGATGGGCAGCCCAGGCCCATTTGGGTTTGGAAGTGCGAACCTGTTTCGGGTACGCCTGACCTTTTGCTTTCCCTGAAGGACAAAAGGAGCTAAATGGAGTACTCTTAGCCTTCGGCACCGAAGGAGCAGTACTAGGCAGACATGCTGTTTTAGCAGAAGCTAAGTCCGCCACTATCTTGTTGAGGTTTTCTTCGAAAAGAATGTCTCCCTTAAAAGGGAGTACCTCTAGGGTTTTCTTAGAGTCCATATCCACAGACCAGGACCGTAACCAGAGAATCCGGCGAGTCAAAATGGACGTAGTACGAGCCTTGGCAGCCAGAATACCGGCATCAGAAGCCACTTTCTTAATGTAATGAGACGCTGTGACAATATATGACAAGCATTGTCTAGCATGATCAGAAGCAATGGAAGGCAACTCCGCCTCCAGCTCCTGAGCCCACGCTTCCACAGCTTCTGCAGCCCATATCGCTGCAGTGGTGGGCCTATGCGCAGCACCGGTTAGGGTGTAAATTGCCTTTAAACAACCCTCCAAATGCTTATCCGTCGGCTCTCTCAGGGACGTGACGTTAGTTACAGGCAGAGCTAAGGATACCACCAGCCGCGCCACCTGCGAATCCACTGGCGGGGGTGTTTCCCAATTTTTATTTAGCTCCGCAGAGAGGGGGTAGCGAGCCAGCATCTTCTTGTGAGGTGTGAATTTCTTTCCTGGATTTCCCCAGGACTCCTGTCGCATGTCAACTAAATGGTCAGAGTGAGGTAAAACTTGTTTAACCACTTTCTGACATTTAAACCTGTCCGGTTTCTCAGGGGCAGCATCAGGCTCCAGGTTATCATCAACTTGAAGAATGAGCCTGATAGCCTCCAACAAGTCAGGAACATCCACCTGTGAAACAGCTTCCCCATCAGAAGCATCGGAATCAGAATCTGTGGTGTCAGTATAAACGCCATCCTCATCAGACAAGGTGTCTGGGACGTTGGTGGATTGTGAGGAAGTAATTGCCCACTTAGAAGACCCCTTGGTCTTAGGCGGGCGAGGGTTAGACTTCTGAAGAGTCAGTGACTGGTTCAATTGCTGTAACTGATTGGACAGTTGATCTGCCCACGGCGGGTTAACCGCGGGGACCATAAGCGGTTGTACCGGCACAGGAGGTCCCATAGGGGGCGTTAGTCTAGTTACCAGCGTATTCAATAGCGTGGAGAAGGTAGCCCAAGGTGGGTCATTTTGAACCCCCGTTGCTACAGTCCCACTGGGGGGTAAGGAACCCCCAGAACTTGAACCCTCAGCTGCTATATTATCCTCGAATGTGTCTGCAGCGTCAACACCACGCAATGTGGGATCAGCCCCAGCACCGTTGCCCTTTGTAGCTGACATAATCAAAAGCTCAATGCAAGGCAACACAGTACAATATCAGCAGCACAATACCGGACAAGATCTCCCTGTGCAGTGTACTGTATTTCAGCACAAACAGGGAATTCTAGAGGTATATGGTGACAAGAAATCACAGAGAAAAATACACACTGAATATATCCTGTGAATTACCTATATTAATGATAAACCTGACACACTTAGCCCCCTTAGGTTATAGAATATAGGGATAGCAATCTGAGTGAGATACACGAAATGGAGGTCACACAGCAGTTATATGCACACACACAGAGTCACAGTTTGTACAATACAGAAGTTATGACATGCAATAAAACTGCACTGGACTAGCAATACAGAGTAGTACTATGTATAGCTATACACTTAATAGATACTAGGTGCTTCATCGCGCCCTACGGGCGCTCTTCACACCGTCGCAAGGGGCTACGCCCCCTTAACCCTTGCATGCCTTTCTGGGGTTTAATATTTGTATTATATGGAGTATTACCTGCATTCCTTTGTTAGTGGTTAAATATTGCACAATGAAAGGGCGTGCGATGGTGAAGGAGGCGCAGCCCCTTGCGACGGCGTGAACAGCACCTGCAGGGCACGATGTACAGAATGTAGCGGGTGCGGGGGGGACTGCGGATGGTGTCTGTAGATGCTGCGGGTGGAGGGGAGGCAGAAGTGGGGGTGGGGCCTGGATGGGGAAGGTTCGGGAAGTGCTGCGCGTGGGGGAGGGGCAGAGGAGTGGGGGATGCAGATGGGGGAGGGGTCCGGAGGCACTGAAGGTGGGGGAGGGGCAGGGGTGCCACGGGTGGAAGAGGGGCAGGTGTGGGGATGTTGTGGATGGATGAAGGGTTCCGGAGGTGCTGTGGGATGGGAAGGGACGGGAGTGCCGGGGGTGGGGTAGGGGACCGCAGGCACCATGGGTAGGGTAGGGGCAGGTACGGGTGTTGCGGCGGATGGGAAAGGAGGTGCTGCAGGTGGTGGAGGGGCAGGTGCGGGGGTGCCATTGGTGGGGGAGGGGTGGGTGAGGGGGGGACCGCTGATGGAGGAGGGTGTCTGCAGATGCTGCGGGTGGAGGGGGGCAGGTGTGGGGGGAGACATATAAGGGGGGTGAATGGTGGAAGGGGCCTGGAGGTGCTGTGGGTGGTGAAGGGGTGGAGGAGTGGGAGCCACGGGTGGTGTAGGGGGTCTGGAGGCACAGCATGTGCGGGAGGGGTGGAGTGCCGCATGTGGTGGAGGGGAAGGTGCGGAGGTGTGGTGCATTGGGGAGAGGTCTGGAGGCGCTGCGGGTACTGTATATGCCATAAAAGGTAGTTGGAGGGTATGCAGTAACAGGGCCAGGACAGGGGTGACAGGGTCAGTACAGGGTTGACAGGGCCAGGACAGGGGTGACAGGGTCAGAACAGGGGTGACGGTGCCAGGACAGGGGTGACGGGGCCAGGACAGGGGTGACGGGGCCAGGACAGAAATGATAGGGACAGGATAAGGGTGACAGGGCCAGGATAAGGGTGAAAGGGCCAGGATAAGGGTGGCAGGGCAAGGCCAGGGGTGACAGGGACATGACAGAACACAGGGCACGGGAGAGATTGGTATTAGGGACAAAACAGTGGTGACAGACAGATGTGTCTTACCGGAGTCACTGCTGCTGGCTGCTGCTGTTCCACTCCAACCTGTTGGGATCTGCTGCTGCTGGAGACTTGGCATGGCTGACTCTCTCAGGCTGGATTCCTGCTTCCTCTGCCCGTCCGCATCCCTCCCCCCCTCCTCAGTCACACACCGCAGACCTCGCGCAGCTGCCGGGCACTGTGGTAAGGTGAGACTGGAAATGACTGGTTAGCCCCCAGGAGACGCTGCGGCTGGAGGGAGGAGGGGGTCATAGCATGCACGTGGCGCGGACCTCACGGCTTCCGGGCACTGTGGTAAGGGGAGACTGGGAGTGACTGGTTAGCTCCCAGGAGACGCTGCGGCTGGAGGGAGGAGTGGGTCAGAGCCTGCAAGCAGCTCGGATTTCTGTAGCGCTACCCGCCAGCTAAAGTGTGTGAAGGAGCTGGGCGCACCTCACTGCGGGTGGCAGTGCTGCAGCTAGCGGTGGGGTTGCCGGGGCTGGAGATAACAGAGGCAGTACGGAACCTGCACAGCGGCAGGTGCCCCACTAAACTGCAGCTGAGAAGTGTGGAGTGTGCTAGAAAGTGACGCTCCTCCGCACCAGAGAGACCCTGCTGAGTATGCCGATGTGGGGGGTCAAGCACACAGTGAGCCGGTGCCCGTCTGTCTGTATGACATACCCCTCACACACCCCCATACCTCCCAAATGTCCCGATTTTCGCGGGACAGTCCCATTTTTTGGGGTCTGTCCCGCTGTCCCACCCGCGGGTCGCAGTGTCCGGCGGTGGGGGGGGGGGGGCAGTAGGAAAGCTCCTGTACTCGCTGTTCTGCTTAGCAGAGCGCAGCGGTGAATAGTGGAGACAGAGGGAGAGGGGGCATCAGGGGGTACGGATTAATGGGGGGGTTCCAGCAGCAGAGCCGGATTAAGGTGGGGGGGGGCAGGGGATACGTACCGTTGGCCCCACAGTTTTAGGGGGCCCCCCGGCTGGAGTAGCTCTGTTCCAGCTCAGAAGCCCCCCCCCCCCGTCCTGCCAGCAACAGCGGCAGCATTTGTGCTACAGTCAGCACACGCTGCTGCATATTGGCAGGTCTGTGGTGTTGCAGGGAGGCAGCAGTCTCCCTGCTTTCTTCTCCCTGTGCGGGTGTGTAGGGGGGGAGCGACCACCTCCTCTGGATTTAGCCCTAGCTAAGGGGCCAAAATTCCATCAAAAAAATAAAAATAAAAATAGAAATTTGCATAAGGGGCGTGGCCACGCGGGCCGCGATTAGGCCACGCCCTAACCCACAGCAGGCACAGCAATGAGATAGGGCTCCCCTGTCACAAGTGCCCTGGGCCCCCCGGACTCATAATCAGCCCCTGGGAGCATGCCAGCAGCTCACAGAGCGCTGGGCATGACCCCTCACTGACGAAAACGGGGCCCTCCCATGAAGCCACGCCCCCTTTTCGCCGAGTGTGTTTCCCTCCTTCTGCCTGGATAAAGCTCCTGCAGAAAGCTGGGAGGTCTGCACCCCTGCCTGTGCCATGCCCAATGCCCATGCTATCTGCTTCTGCTCCTAGTCTCCTGTAGATTTGGCCAGATCTCTGTGACTCATTTGACTAACTCCGCCCACTGTTGTAACTCCGCCCAGCGTTAGCAAATGAATCACAAGGTCACAGAATAGGGCTATTATATAGGAGATAACAATGCACAGTAAAGACTGGATGTATATCACAGGGTACTTGTACTATATAACCCTGACAAAATGCACTTTTTCTTAACTAACACTGTCAGCAGACATGTAGAATACTTAAGTTTCCTGTAAAATGCACAGCGCTGACCGGCAGGCGGCTTTACAGAGGAGGATTTGCACAAACAGTCCCAGGATTAGCTCAGCTTGTCCTAATGGCGCCCAAACGCTGACAGGGAGTGAGTGAGGGAGAGAGAGATATGCAGCTCCAGGGAGGGAACATTTACTCTAAATGGCACCCTTGGGCTGGGGGAGGGGCTACAGGTCCAAGCCTTATCACCCTGCTGGACTTCATCACCGGGTACTGGGGGCTTAAATAAACGGTTTTATGAGAGAAAAACCGATCTGTGCCCATGCCCTGGTGGTCTAGTGGGGTCCCTGTACTGCCACAGTGTCCACGCCAGCGCGCGCAGCCCGCCTCCTACCGGCCGCGCGGGCTAACGATTTACAGCGGGTCCCGCCGGGGGGACCCACTTACCTCCTCCCTGAGTGCGGCCACGCGATCCAGGAGAGCAGTGGTCGTGTGTGTGTCTAACAAGAAGAAAACCGGAGCCTCCGCTGCAGGTACATGGCAACCATGGCGCGGGAGTATACAGCGCCGCTGGGGGAGGTGATGGAGCTGCAACAGGAGATGTCTGACTGACATCCAGCACTTACAGTGCCTCTGCTGCAGCCCTTGAAGTCTTCATTTTTCTTCAAACAGCTTTTTCCTAGGGCTGCTGGAGCAGCCCCCCTGTTGTATGCCTGCTTACTGCATGGTACCAACTACAAAACTGAGCTCCTGTGCACGGAGGCAGGGTTATAGAGGAGGCGGCGCTATGCATTCTGGGAACAGCCAGAGCTTTGAGCCTGTTGGTGCCTCTGATCAAGATCCTACTCTACACCCCGATGTTATTCCCTGTGGAGCCCAGTGTACACCGCAGCAAAAAAGACAGTAAAAGTTCATGTGTAACTCCCCAAGATCTCTTGCCAGAGGCCAGTCACTTCTCCAAAACTTCTGCAGTCATAACAAGACAGATACAACGGAGACCACAATTTATGATATTTGGCCAGAGCACTAACATTGTAGGACTCTTCCAGTGAAACCCCAAATAAGTCCACAAGAGGGTCAAGTAGAGGCAAGGCAGGAACAGTGGAGGAGATGGATGATAGCAGCATGGATCGTGCCGCTATAGCACTTCCTGCTTCGCCTCGTTACCTAGGCGAGGCAGGAAGCCACACCAACAAGATGTATTAACATCCTGTCTGCCGAGTATTCCCGCTAAAGCACACAGCACATCAGCTTAGTGCTGTTGCAATGCGTCACCCCCTCGCCCAGCTTCTCTTGGCATGCAAAAGATCTCCTGTGAGTACAGGGTAGAATAGAGTACAGATATAGCCCAACACCCCTGGAGGTCTGCGACACAGTTTTGAGCAGTCAGAAACATGGTGCAGGCTCCATGTTTCTACTGATCTGCGCACGCGCACTACAGAAATCACTGTGAAAATGGGAACTGCGCTATTTTCCCAGAGAACGGCACATGCTCAGCAGACTCTGGCACATTGTCTACTCAGGACATCAGTGGCGGATCTTGCCACGGGCAAGCAGGACTTTTGCCCGGGGCACCGCCTTTTGGAGGGCGCCGGCGCCATCCGGAGGGCGCCGCACCATGGCAAGATCCTCCACTGTCAGTGTGCGCCCCAGCAGTGTCCCCCCGCTGTGCCCCCCCTCCCGCTGTGAGAAGGGAACCAGACGCTATGCGTCTGGTTTCCCTTCGTGGCGCTGGTCCTCCCCCGCTCTGAAGGGAATCAGACGCTAAGCGTCTAGTTTCCCTTCATGGAGAGGACCTTTGGTGTGCGGTGCGCGATGACGTCATCGCGCACCGCACAGCATTGTGGCATAGACGCTAGGGGTCATAATTGACCTCTAGCGCTTATGCTGTGCTATGGGAGAGACGTCATGACTGACGTCTCTCCCATAGATCCGAGGAGAAGAGCGGCGCCGGTCTGCAGGGTCTGGAAACAGGAGCGGGGTACAGTAAGTATACTTTTTTTTTTCTTTTTTTTTTCAGCGGCGCTACAAATGGGGGGCGTGACTGACCACGCCCCCATGTTAAGCCACGCCCCTAACTTTTGCCCGGGGCGCCGCAAGGGCAAGAACCGGCCCTGCAGGACATGCGCCTGCAAGAGAGGAGGAGGGGGCTCACACGGAGAATGCACACTGGCCCACCCCTCTTCTTCCACCCCTTAATCAACCTTAGGCCCAGATTTATCAAGCCTTAGAGAGTGATAAATTGCATGGTGATAACGTAATAACCAATCAGCACCTAACTGTCATTTTTCAAACACAGCCTGTAAGATGACAGTTAGGAGCTGGTTGGTTGGCACTTTATCACCGTGCAATTTATCACTCTCCAAGGCTTGATAAATCTGTGGCTTAATAAGATTTTTTTTAAAGCATGTAGGGGTATATTTAAACCCTGGGGGGGAAAAAGTCCTCAAAAGAAAATTTACCCTATATGCTTACAGAAATTAAAATGTAACATCTCCTATATAATAGCCCAGATCTGTGACTCTGTGCCTGGGCCTCTAACGCTGGGTGTGGCTAGAAGCTCTCATTGGGTTAGTGGCAGGTCTATCATACCCAGTCCACAGCTTATTGGGCGAGAAACTCCCTCCCACACAGGTTACATCCAATGGGAGGCTCTGCCCTTTGGCTGCTGTGTTTTCACAGACCAGGGGGTATATTTACTAAGCTCCCGATTTTGACCGAGATGCCGTTTTTTCATCAAAGTGTCATCTCGGTCAATCTCGGTCATTTACTAAACACTAATCACGGCAGTGATGAGGGCATTCGTAATTTTTTGCTAGTTCAGGTAAAAAATTACGAATGAATACACCATCGGTCAAATTACGCCTGTTTAGATACGAATCTCGGTCATTTACTAAGCAAAAAAACACAAAACACTGCCGTGAAAAATTACAATTCGCAAAAAAGTCCTAAAAAAAAACAGACCTGCTTTTTTTATTCGTGATTTGAGATGCATGCAGGGATCCATGAGATCCGTGTATGTATATCAATGGGAAGGGGTGGGAAAGTGTTTTTTGTTGTTAAAAAAAATTGCGTGGGGTCCCCCCTCCTAAGCATAACCAGCCTCGGGCTCTTTGAGCCGATCCTGGTTGCAGAAATATGTGGAAAAAAATGACAGGGGTTCCCCCATATTTAAGCAACCAGCATCGGGCTCTGCGCCTGGTCCTGGTCCCAAAAATACGGGGGACAAAAAGAGTAGGGGTCCCCCGTATTTTTAAAACCAGCACCGGGCTCCACTAGCTGGACAGATAATGCCACAGCCGGGGGTCACTTTTATACAGCGCCCTGCGGCCGTGGCATCAAAAATCCAACTAGTCACCCCTGGCCGGGGTACCCTGGGGGAGTGGGGACCCCTTCAATCAAGGGGTCCCCCCCCCCCAGCCACCCAAGGGCCAGGGGTGAAGCCCGAGGCTGTCCCCCCCCATCCAATGGGCTGCGGATGGGAGGGCTGATAGCCTTTGTTGTAAAATAAAAGATATTGTTTTTAGTAGCAGTACTACAAGTCCCAGCAAGCCTCCCCCGCATGCTTGTACTTGGAGAACCACAAGTACCAGCATGCGGCGGAAAAACGGGCCCGCTGGTACCTGTAGTACTACCACTAAAAAAATACCCAAAAAAACACAAGACACACACACCGTGAAAGTATAATTTTATTACATACATACACACATACATACATACTTACCTTATGTTCCCACGCAGGTCGGTCCTCTTCTCCAGTAGAATCCAAGGGGTACCTGTTGAAGAAATTCTACTCACCAGATCCAGTGGTCCAGGCTCCTCGGCAAATCCAGGGATAATCCACGTACTTGAATAAAACAAAAAAACGGTTGCCCGACCACGAACTGAAAGGTGACCCATGTTTGCACATGGGTCACCTTCCCACGAATGCCAGAAACCCACTTTGCCTTCTGTCTAAGTGGGTTTCTTCAGCCAATCAGGGAGTGCGACGTTGTAGCACTCTCCTGATCAGCTGTGTGCTGCTGTCCTCACTGACAGGCAGCACGCGGCAGTGTTACAATGTAGCGCCTATGCGCTACATTGTAACCAATGATGGGAACTTTCTGCTCAGCGGTGACGTCACTTTAGGTCAACCGCAGGGCAGAAAGTTCCCATCATTGGTTACAATGTAGCGCATAGGCGCTACATTGTAACACTGCCGTGTGCCGCCTGTCAGTGAAGACAGGAGCACACAGCTGATCAGGAGAGTGCTACAACGTGGCACTCCCTGATTGGCTGAAGAAACCCACTTAGCCAGAAGGCAAAGTGGGTTTCTGGCATTCGTGGGAAGGTGACCCATGTGCAAACATGGGTCACCTTTCAGTTCGTGGTCGGGCAACCGTTTTTTTGTTTTATTCAAGTACGTGGATTATCCCTGGATTTGCCGAGGAGCCTGGACCCCTGGATCTCGTGAGTATAATTTATTCAACAGGTACCCCTTGGATTCTACTGGAGAAGAGGACCGACCTGCGTGGGAACATAAGGTAAGTATGTATGTATGTATGTGTGTATGTATGTAATAAAATTATACTTTCACGGTGTGTGTGTCTTGTGTTTTTTTGGGTATTTTTTTAGTGGTAGTACTACAGGTACCAGCGGGCCCGTTTTTCCGCCGCATGCTGGTACTTGTGGTTCTCCAAGTACCAGCATGCGGGGGAGGCTTGCTGGGACTTGTAGTACTGCTACTAAAAACAATATCTTTTATTTTACAACAAAGGCTATCAGCCCTCCCATCCGCAGCCCATTGGATGGGGGGGGACAGCCTCGGGCTTCACCCCTGGCCCTTGGGTGGCTGGGGGGGAGGGACCCCTTGATTGAAGGGGTTCCCACTCCCCCAGGGTACCCCGGCCAGGGGTGACTAGTTGGATTTTTGATGCCACGGCCGCAGGGCGCTGTATAAAAGTGACCCCCGGCTGTGGCATTATCTGTCCAGCTAGTGGAGCCCGGTGCTGGTTTTAAAAATACGGGGGACCCCTACTCTTTTTGTCCCCCGTATTTTTGGGACCAGGACCAGGCGCAGAGCCCGATGCTGGTTGCTTAAATATGGGGGAACCCCTGTCATTTTTTTCCACATATTTCTGCAACCAGGAACGGCTCAAAGAGCCCGAGGCTGGTTATGCTTAGGAGGGGGGACCCCACGCATTTTTTTTTAACAAATTACATTGTTTACTTTAAAAAAAAAAAAACCCCAGCACGGATCACACAAATCCGGCCGAGATTGATTGTAAAAAAAAACGGCAGTGTTTTGCTAATCACTGCCGTTAAATTAGGTAAAAAAACACGAATGACATCGACATCGGAAGCAAAGAAAAACACGAATACGACAGCTTAGTAAATTAGTCGTAATCCATTCAAAAAGTTGCAGTTTTACACTGTCGATGTCATTCGTGATTGAACTTTGACCTATTTTCGGAAATTACGAATCTTAGTAAATATACCCCCAGGATTAGCAATGGGACTGATGGAGCTGCAGCTCCAGGTCCACACCCCAAAATAGGCCCCCTGCATCTGCAGCATCATACCCTCCAACAATTTACACATAAACATTGATACAAATTCGAAAAGGGGCACGCCCCTTTTCCTATACTTTCACTGGAAGCTTGGAGAGTCAAAAATCGGTACAGACCATAAAAAAAAGGTACTGTACCTGGCTACAAGGTACAGCTGGAGGGTATGCCACTGCATCTGCACAGCAAGTGTCTGCGCTGTAGATAGGGGGGGGGGAATCTTTTACTGCAGCGTCCTATGTCCTGCTGCCAGTCCGCCTGCCCCCTCCGGCATCAACAATCCCCACTCCCTAGCCGCGCCGCTGGTGGAACAAAAGCTGCTGCGGCCACCGGCATTGATGTGTATGAAAGCGGCGCAGCGGAAGGCTTTCATAGCCCTCCCTGCGCCGCATACTCTCTGAGCTCCGGAGCCTCCTCTGCGTGTGATGTCACAGAAGTGCCTCCCAGCCACTGCCGCGCCCAGATCCCCAAAGGCCCTGACTCCGCAACACAGCACCTGGGCTGCCGGCCTGGAAGCCCCGAGATGGCTAATGTAACAGATAGAGAGGGTGATATCGCGGAGGGTAATGTCTGGACGCTGAATCAATGTAACAGGAGACAGTACTGCGCAGTGCAGTGGGTGTGCAGTCAGGGCCGGTGCTAGGGTGTTCGGCGCCCCCCTGCAAACTATAAATTTGAACTCTCGCATACTTTACAAAGGCACAGCGCACATAATACCCCCTGTACTAGAGACACTTACACATGTAACGCCCCCTGTACCAGAGACGCTTACACATGTAATGTCCCCTGAACCAGTGACGCTTACACATGTAACGCCCCCTGTACCAGTGACACTTACACAAGTAACACCCCCTGTAGCAGTGACGCTTACACAAGTAATTCCCCCTGTAGCAGTGACACTTACACATGTAACGCCCTCTGTACCTATGCCACTTAGACACGTAACGCCCTCTGTACCGGTGCCGCTTAGACATGTAACACCCCTGTAGCTGTGCCACTTAGACACGTAACGCCCCCTGTACAGGTGACGTTTACACATGTAACACCCCCTGTACCAGTGATGCTTACACATGTAACGCCCCCTGTACTAGTGCCACTTACACACGTAACGCCCCCTGTAGCAATGCCGCTTACACACGTAACGCCCCCAGTAGCAGTGCCGCTTACACACGTAATACCCCCTGAAGCAGTGCCGCTTACATACATAACGCCCCCTGTACCAGAGACGCTTACACACGTAATGCCCCCTGTACCAGTGACGCTTACACACGTAACGCCCCCTGTACCAGTGACACTTACACACGTAACGCCCCCTGTACCAGTGCTGCTTACACACGTAATGCCCCCTGTACCAGTGCCGCTTACACACGTAACGCCTCCTGTACCAGTGACGCTTACACACATTATGCTGCAGTCGCACATACACACACAACAGACACATATATATACAAACACACACACATACATACTGTACATACATTAACACATACACAGTCACACATATATACAGTATACAGAGATACTGTATATGCACACACACTCACTCTTTCCATACACTTACCTAATGAAGTCTGGCTGGCCGAAGCTGTAGCAGCTCATCCTCCTGCTGCAGCATGGTCCCGTCTAGCTCCGCCCCTTATTCCCATCTGGCTCCACCCCCTTTGGCTCCCGCCCGGCCACTGAATGTCACACTGGGGAGGGGACGGGGGGAGGAGGCTTTGTGCTGCCGGCGCCGAGGGGGAGAGGAGGGGGCTTTGTGCTGATGGCGCCGCTGCATGTGTGACAGCAGCCGGCAGCAGCAGGGATAGCAGCAGCAGCTCAGCACAGGGATGCAGAGCAGGGAGAATGCCTCTCCTTCCTGGTGTCTCCCTGCACTGCATCCCTTTGCTGAGTGGCTAGCGCCAGGCCTGTGTGCAGTGTCACTAACACTGACACTGGACTGCACTCTCACCTTTTACATTGATTCAGCCAGCCACTCAGTTCTGCCAGCCAGTCACTATTGTTAGCACCAGTGTCCCAACGCGCAGCATTACAGAGAAGTAGACGCACTAAATAAACTACAGCTCCCAGCAGCCCTTAGTGCCAAAGCATTCCCGCCCTTAGGGCTGCTGGGAGCTGTAGTTTATTTAGTGTATCTTCTTTCCTGTAATGTAGCGCGTTGGGACACCGGCGCTAACAATAGTGAATCATACCTCCCAACTGTCCCGATTTTGGCGGGACAGTCCCGTTTTTCACGTTCTGTCCCGCTGTCCCACCCGCGGGTCGCAGTGTCCCGCAAGTGGGGGGGCAGTTGGGAGATCCCTCCCTGTCACTCGCTGCTCTGAGGAGAGCAGCGGTGAATAGATGCTGTGCGCATGCGCACAGCGTCTATTCCTGGCAGAGAGGGACAGGGGGCACGGCCAGCAGCTCTCACAGCGCTGTCCGTGCCCCCATAATGATGAAAACGGGGCGTGGCTTGTGATTTTGGCACGAGGCCACGCCCCCTTTTCGGCATGTCACGCCCCCTAATTTCGGGCGCGCGCCGAAGGCGCGCACAGATGTCCCTCTTTCGATTCATGCAAAGTTGGGAGGTATGGTGACTGGCTGCTGTGCGAGTCTCCGGGAGAGCCTCTGCCAAAGGGAGGACAGCAGCTTAGCTGCTGACAGGAGGATAAGCAGGATAAGCATTACCCGCCCCTTCCCCACTCACAGTACCACAAGGCCCCATCCGCAGCACCCCCACACACTCCCTCAAGCACCCGCGGTAGCTCTGGACCCCCTCCCCCACCCGCCCCTCCCGCCGCACCACCGCATCCGCCCCTCCCCCACACAGGGCACCACTGCAACTGCTCCTCCCCCACCCACGGTGCCTCCAGACCCCCACCCACGGCACCCACGCACCCTCCCCCACCCGCGGCACCACCGCACCAGCCCCTCCCCCTCCCGCGGCACCCCCGATCCCATCCGGGTCTTCCCCGCACCCACCACTCCCCCAACCAAAGAACCTACTAGGTGATTCATCAGGCCCTGCTTGTGCTGTTCACGCCATTGCAAGGGGCTTCGACCCCTTAACCATTGCACGCCCTTTGTCCGTGCAATATTTAACCACTCACACAATTATGATTGGAGGTAATACTCCATATAATAAAAATATTGCACGCCACAAGGGTGTGCAAGGGTTAAGGCGGCGTAGCCCCTTATGATGGTGTGATTAGCGCCCGTAGGGTGTGATGAATCACCTTGTCAGTAATAATGAAGAACTAGTCAGCTTTAATAGAAATCCACAAGCTACTATCCAAGGCCGGTTCTACACCTTGCGGCGCCCAGTGCGAAAGTTTCCACTGGCGCCCCCCCGCAAAACAGTTAGTTCGTGAAAATAGGGGCGTGGCTTCATAGGGGAGGGTCGTGGCCACAGTTATGCCCCCAGTAGCTGTGCCCCCAGATTTGCCCCAAGTAGTTGTGCCCCCCAGTGTGATGTTAGTGTATTAGAATGCTTAATATTTGTAGACACTCCCTTACTAATATGTGTAAGCCTGAATCTTCAGTGATGATCCCTGGGACCAGGGGGATGCTGGGAAGTGGGTGGTCCAGTGTGCAGTGTGCCTGGAGTTGGTGATGGAAGAAAAACAGCACAGCAGTGAACTCACATGTCTCTGTGTCCTTATGACTGGATTTACAAACATATGAACAAAACACCCAGTAGCTGTGCCCCCAGTTAATTTGCCCCCAGTAGCTGGTCCCCCTGTAGCTGTGCCCCCTGTAGCTGTGCCCCCAGTATGTACCCTCTGTAGTTGTGCCCCTTGTAGTAGCGACGCTTTCAAAGCCTAAAGGAAAAAAAAACCTTACCAGCCTTGCTCCTGCTTCCGGACCACTGCTGCCGCTGTCTCCGGGCGCCGGCTCCTCTCTATGGGAGAGACGTCATGATGTCTCTCCCATAGCAGCGCCGCACTGACACTAGGGATCAGTTTTGACCTCTAGCTTCAGTCAGTGACGCCGGCTGCAGCGGGCGCACACGGCGCTCGCTGCAGCCGGGGAGTAGGGGAGCAGGGAGGATTAGTAACGGCTCTTGCCACGGCGGCGCCCTCAGGGTAGCGGTGCCCCGGGCAAAAAGCCTTCTTGCCCGTGGCAAGAGCCACTACTGCTACTATCCTTTGATATCTCTGATGTACATTAGCAATAAGCAAAGGAGACAAAAATAAAAAGTTTCTGTCTGCGTTGGACACAGTAGCCATTACTAATGAACAAGCTCCCAAAGGGCAGTGATACATAGGCCTGGCTGAAATCAATGGGGAACATGCCACGTCTACCACCTCCCCAACCGACCAGTGTGTGATTATCACAACGAGCTATCGACCCTGTGTAACCTCTACTACTTTGAGCCAGTTGTGAGCTTTGTGTTACTTTACTTTCATCTGCGGAGAAGACGGATAGGAGAGCTCCGTCTAGCCAAATTCCCTGCTTGGCTGCTGTGTGAGTCAGGAACCACTTGATAGACAATAGACGACGGTTTCCAAGTTACTATATTACTTTATGATCAGAGGCACAGACTAAAAGCTTCTTCCCCGCGTCTGACTTATTGCAAGCGCAGAACCGAGTATTTTCTGCTCCATCATAAAAACATTTTTATGTTGCTTTTGTATCTGTAAAATAATATGAATTAGACTGGAAAAAAAAGGGAAGCGCTGAAGGGCAGAATGGAATATTTTTTAATCATTTTATGGATGAAAGGCCCAAAACTGGGGGTTATTCAGTGTAGCACGCAAGTCGCCTACATCTGCGGTCAGCTGTGGCTTACTCAGAATGGCCGTCGGACCCGAACGCCTAAGTCCAGTAAGTCTGCACCCGACGACGCAGACCCTGGACCCGTCATGCCTTCAAAATGGGGGGGGCAATACATCTCTATTTTGAAGAATGGTGATGCCCCCGTTCTGCCTCCCAAATGCGGCAGCATTTTAATCATGCTGTGGCTGACAGGTGGGCTGTGAGTGACATGGCACGTGGACAGAATGGGTCTTGAGCCTGTGCAGACCCCACACCATCGGATTTGTACGTAAATCATTGGGTGACTTTGCATACAAATCTGAATTATAGCCAAAGTTCCCGTTGATGCCCAGTTACACCCACTGAGCCACAAGTGTGATGCGTACAACCCTGAATCACTCAAAGGGCCTGATTCAGAGACACGTGACCTGCACACTGTGCCTGACTCAGATATGGTTGGAGGTGCCCCTATTGTCGCAGAGTACAGATTTTCACTACTTTGCACATGTGCAGGTCCTGCTCTTCTCGTGCGTGAATGGGTCCTGCAACATACAGTAGGACGCAGAGCGTTAGCAGTCAGTGATTGAAAGTCTGTTGCCATCTAGGTGGCGGTGACGGGCTCCATTTTTTTTAAAACAGAGGTGTGTCGTTGCTGTTTATGGGTGCGAAGCAGCAGTGATAGCAGCTCCAACCACATCTGAGTTAGGAACACTGGGGGTCATTCCGAGTTGTTCGCTCGTTATTTTTTTCTCGCAACGGAGCGATTAGTCGCGAATGCGCATGCGCAATGTCCGCAGTGCGACTGCGCCAAGTAAATTTGCTATGCAGTTAGGAATTTTACTCACGGTTTTTTCTTCGTTCTGGTGATCGTAATGTGATTGACAGGAAGTGGGTGTTTCTGGGCGGAAACTGGACGTTTTATGGGTGTGTGCGAAAAAACGCTACCGTTTCTGGGAAAAACGCGGGAGTGGCTGGAGAAACGGAGGAGTGTCTGGGCGAACGCTGGGTGTGTTTGTGACGTCAAACCAGGAACGACAAGCACTGAACTGATCGCAGATGCCGAGTAAGTTTGAAGCTACTCAGAAACTGCTAAGAGGTGTGTAATCGCAATTTTGAGAATCTTTCGTTCGCAATTTTACTATGCTAAGATTCACTCCCAGTAGGCGGCGGCTTAGCGTGTGCAAAGCTGCTAAAAGCAGCTTGCGAGCGAACAACTCGGAATGAGGGCCACAATGCAGATATTCATGTAGTTGAGCGATTATTTGCAACCAGTGTCGGACTGGGGCATGTAGGGCCCATCGAGGGAATGCAGTGGTAGGGGCCCATGTTTAGGGGTGTGGCCAGTCTGCAGAGGGGGTGTGGCTTGCCACATCATTGGTTTGACTAACCATTAGAGCAGGCTTTTTCAACCAGTGTGCCGTGGCACACTAGTGTGCCGTGACCAGTTGCAAGGTGTGCCGCGGAGCCAGAGCAGTGTCCTGCACCTTCAGAGTGAACTGTTGGCCCGGGCTCTTTTTAGAGGATCAGTCATGCTCCGGCCGTGACCTATGACTTGAAGACGCGGCGGTGTGGTATCATAGGTCACTGCTGCCGCGTCTACCACCCAGCCAGCCCACTTGCCTGCTTACACATCTTCCAGTTCCCGCCTGCATACACAGCTTTCCTTGCCAACCCACATCCACACCTGCCCAATTGCCCCCTGCTCAGTATTTGCAGCACTCCCCTATGAACGCCCGCAACCGAGGGACAGGGAGGAGGACAGCTGACCGGTAGGGGCTAATATTTGTTATTTTATTTCTCCTGTGGGGAACAATAAGATTTATGTGGGGAGAATAAGGATTTATATGGATTTATGGGGGGAACAATGTGAATAATTAATGTGGGGAGCAATACGATTTATGTGGGGAGAAATGTGATTGATTTATGTGTGAGCAACATGATTTATGTGGGGAGCAACTGTGTAGGCCAATGTATGTGTGGATTTTTCTTTACTGTGAGGGCCAATGTGTGTTTTTTGTTTTTTTTTCTGTGGGGAACTGATGGTGTGCCCTGGGAATTTTAAAATATTATTCGGTGTGCCGTGACTAAAAAAAGGTTGAAAATCACTGCATTAGAGAGTGCAATGTCCTGGCCCCTTCATAAATATATACAGTAAATTCAGCTGCTGCATGCATGATAATGTACCAGATTAATAACAGCAACGCACCGTAGAAAATACACCATAGTCCAGTATAAGGTAACATATGTATAATTCCAGTACACAGTCTGGAACCTGATCCTTAGAGCAGGAGGTGGGCCCCCAGACAGTAGGGCCCACCGGTGGTTTCCCCTGTACCCCTGTGGGCCAGTCCAAGCCTGTTTGCAACTGTGCATGGATGAAGATATCTGAAAACATCTATGGTGCACGTGTTACACAAAGTGTACGCCTAAAGGTGCCCTCCTGCCCAGATGCACAGTCGCAGGCATAAGCAGAGGCGGAACTCCCATTGGTGCAGCAGGCACATGCCCCCTGTTCTCCATACCACAGTGGACATTGTGCTTGTACCCTTGTCACCCACTGTCTCTCCCTGTCATCCACTGCCTCTTCCTGCCACCCACTGGCTCTCCCTGTCACCCATGGTCTCTTCCTGCCACCCACTGGCTCTCCCTGTCATCCACTGCACTCCGCTGTCACCCACTGTCTCTCCGTCACCCATTGTTTCTTCCTATCACCCACTGCCTCCCACTGCACTCTGCTGTCACCCACTGCCTCCCCAGCCACCCACTGTCTCCACTGTCACTTACTGCCTCTCCCTGTCATCTATTGTCTCTTCCTGTCACCCACTGCCTCCCGCTGTCTTTTGTTGTCACCATCTGCCTCTTCCTGTCACCCACTGCTGTGTGGCATATTGTGAACTTGGGTTGGAGTGGAGGAAGGGGGCCCAAATTATATTTTTGCACCTGGGCCCACCACTCACAAGTTCCACCACTGGACATAGGAGGCCATGGTCAGATGGAGAAATTGTACCTGCCACACTGCAAGTGCAACTGATGGCGGCGTATGAAGATGCATCAATTAGCTTTACATGGACACAAAAAGTTTCTATTCTTGCACATTCGGCCGCACAAGGGAAGACGTTTTTAGTGGCATCGGCATAGAGTTGCAGACCGACAACCACCAACACAGACGCAGCTGCATGTGCTTCTGTATCTGACTCAGAACCAGGCCTGTAAAGTTGCATACGCAGGCTCCCACACATGCGCGGCTGCTAAAAAACGCAAGATTCGTCCACAAAGTAACTCAGGCCCAATGTGTATTACAGTAGGGGGCAATAAATTATTGCATACCTTCCAACACTGCAGCCTCAGGACCCTGAGCCCTCAAAAGGGGTGGAGCCTTATGGCAAGGGGGTGGGGCATCATAGCACCCCCGCCCGCACTACTGTGGGGGCAGGCCCAGCACTCTCGGAGATGCTGAGTTGCCCCAGGCTTTCCCTGCAACATGTACAGATGCGTGCGAATGTGGTGCAGAGCAGAGGAGACAGGGCTCCTCCTAACCCCCTCCACAGGTCACTGCGGCCCCCAGTTGGGACAGCAGGACAATTCTAGAAGGAACGGGCTGTCCCTCTGAAAGCAGGACAGTTGGGAGGTATGTTATTGTGTGTCAGTAATTCTCTCAAAGGGATGGTTTTACTGTAATGCTTGTATTTATGCTTTGTACTGTTGTTCATTGTATATTTACGCTTTGTTTTTAGGTAAACCTCTTGTTCGTCCATGCATACTTGTGGTGCTTAACAAACAAACAAACAAACAAACAAACAAACAAAAACTAGTAATATTAATATATGTCTTTGGAATGTGGGCAAATTGGAGGACCTGGGGAGAACATACAAACTCCACACATATAGAATCAGGTTTGGATTTGAACCCATGACCCCAGTGGTGTGAGGCAGCAAAGCTAACCAATCTCATAAAGGATGATGAAAATTATGACTCCTGGAATTGCTCAGAAAAGAATAAATGGGCAGTATACGGTACGTATGTATTATATGTCAACCAGGAATTAAGCCACCTATGGAGCATAAATCACCTATGGAGCACTGTGGATGGAGACTGTAAGTACAATGAGTGCAGAGTAACATATGGAAGAGTAATTGCCGAAACACCAGTATCAGTAGGAGACTGAAGGAACAATCACCTATGATATCCTTGTAAATGTTCCGGGAAAATGTAAGAGCACTAATTAAAGAAAGAGAAAGAACGTTTTCAGCTGTCACTTGTGAATCAGAACGTAATCTTATCCTATGGTGCTTTTAATGTCCCATTTCTGTAGTAATATGCTTTAATGTGCTCACCAGTGGCATCCACTCCTACAGCAACGCTGAGATGAAACACAGGATAAAGCTTTTTAAATATACGCTCTACCTCTCCCCATCTGGCTCCCCCCGCTCAGCTCACACACCATTTGTTTGCATAGAAAACCTTTGTCTTTCATTTCACTATATATATATATATATATATATATATATATATTAAAAAAAACAGTTTCCCAAGTGCGCTAAATAAGACTGTATCTACAATGATTCTTCCAGTGTTGTTTCCATAAGTCAGAATTGAATACTGGAGAAGATTTGTATCTGGGAACCTGTAACGGACACCCCTCACCAAGATGGTCACCCAAACAAGAGGCCCAAGGCCAATTAGTAAAAAATTGTTTTAATAACACATGTTAAAACAAATACAGTTTTCACCTAAAATTCCTCATATAGTGTTCACAAAGATGTGTTGAAAATGATGACAATAAAGGATAACCAGTATGTTCGTTGTGTGGTCTTTAACTCTAGATACTCCCTCACCTTTTTCAAGGTGCGAGCTTAAGAGGGAGTATCTTCACAAACTATGCTGGAAACACCTGACTGACAAACCAAACGCGTTTCGTCTTATCGACTACATCAGGGGTAACAAATATATAAAACAGGCTTATTTGCCATTAATAGATTTGTGTGTGGAGAATCACAACCTTGGATATAGTGATAAAAAGGGATTCTCTTAAGTTCGCTCCTGATAGGAGCTTTCTTGGTGGTTCCTTTTAGGAATCCTAATGGTCCTAGATATAAAATTCTGCCTTAAAGATAATTATTCGAGACTCCTTTGTGGAGCTCCTTATAGGGACTATTGATTGAGGTTCCCTTTAAAAATACTGGCAGTCAGATTTTGACGCACTGCCTGAATAAGATATCCAGATCTTACAATCAGGACTATTTCTGATTCAGGTATTAGCCCGTATATAGAATACTTCTAGGAAAAAATACTTCAAAAAGTATAAAGCTGATTTGACAATCACAACGCAATGAAAACCACCTCAGTAAAACTCACAGAATGGATCCTGAGAGATTCTGGCTGTGAATGGAAGTGGCAATTTACAGTAACGCCTCTGAATGTCCGCGGCGGCTTACCCTTATTTAATTCTGATCAATGCTGTTAGGCAGTTTACGGCTTAAACTCCATGATTAATCCTTCTCGCTCTCTCTTGTCAGCAGTAGGAAGTGTGACCACGCCCACTCAGTGATGTGGACACACCTCCTTAGATTTGTGACATCCCCCCCCCTCCCTTCCCCGGGTCCCAACTCAGACTGCTAGTATGATAGATGCCATCCCATAACTTTCCTGAAGTGCATCCACTTCTTCTTCTGGCGTTACCCTATGGACGCCTGTGGGCTTCTTTCCGTGTTTTCCCCTGAGAGGGATCCAGTCGGATCCTTCGCAGCACCCCCCACAGCGCGTGCATCACTCAATACATGTCAGAAGGAGTCCATGTTTCTAAACCCGGAAGTCCTTCTATCATAACGAACAGCTCTTACCAGGGGTTCAGTATGAAATCCCGTCTGTCGGGATCCCGACCTCGATCACAGCATGTACGCTCACCACGCTTCAAGCACGGTGGCGACACGCTAATCTATTCCCCATCGGGTGGTGGCGTGGACCACCACCCAAGTGGGGTTTCTGGACAGCGGTCGGGATTCCGACTGCCGGCAATTCAATGGGTTTCGGGAGTTTTGGCGTCTGGATTTTGACCGCCGGGATCCTGACTGTAGAGAATTTAACTGCGTCCCCTTACCGGGAGAGCTGTCCGTTTGTGATTTTCTTCAAGCATACGGCGTTAGTAAATGCTGTCATGCTTGCGATGAGTAGTGGGATGAATCACATTTTTGTCATGCATCCCACCCAGGAGCTGATTACTTGGTACTTTATCTTTCTCTAAGGTGTGATACCTATACCCCAGGGCATTTGGAAAATCTTCCAAACCATGATCCAAACTCCCAATGTAACAGTGGCGTGGAGGAGGGGCAGCTTCACGTGTAATAAGCTTCTCCGTTATATCAGCAGCCACTACTTAATATTGGAGGTGGGTGACATTATTGTTTGGGGTGCCCATTAATCATTGTGCCACTTAACGGTAGCATCCGCTCCGATAACCATGAGAGAGATTCTGTCACTCTGTTCCATAGAAGTCCTATGTACCGGCTCAAACTGCTACTGGCACCCGGTGTGGTTCCAGTGTACTGGATATACTTTTCATAAAGTGCCAACCATCCAGGGAGAGGTCCTCTTAGCCTTGCGGTATCACCTCTGCATGTACACTATGGGGGTCATTCCGAGTTGATCGCTAGCAGCCGTTGTTCGCAGCGCAGCGATCAGGCTAAAAATCGGCATTTCTGTGCATGCGTATGCACCGCAATGCGCACGCGCGACGTACGGGTACGAAGTCCATTGTGGTTTTGCACTGGTTCTAGCGAAGCTTTCATTCGCACTGGCGGCCGCAAGAAGATTGACAGGAAAGGGGCATTTCTGGGTGTCAACTGACCGATTTCAGGGAGTGCTTAGAAAAACACAGGTGTGCCAGGGACAGGCCCGCCATCAGGGGGGTGCTGCGGGCACAGCAGTCCCGGGCCCAGCCTCTCTAACAGAAAGGGGAGGGCCCGGGCTGCTCATGCCGCTGCCCTCCCGCCGCTGTCCGTCCTCCTCTCGCCGCAGCCACCGCTGCCCGGCTCCTGCAGGCTATAGAAAAGCCCCTCTCAAGATGGCCGCCGCCTCAGAGGAGACAGTTATTAAAGATACTAGAGGAGGCTCTAGTATCTTTAATAACTGTCTCCTTCGAGGCTGCGACCATTTTGGAAGGGAAATTTTCTATAGATGTACTTGCAATAGGCTCCTGAACAGTCTGCAGCGGTGGCAGAGGCTGCAGGGGGTGGGGTGGGGGACAAAGGACAAGCAGAACCCCTGCCATCAAGCAGTACCCCAATGAGCAGGTACTGGGCATATATATATAGGCTTACAACAGTGGCTTTTGGTGTGTGATTTCTTTCTTGAGTGCCGCCGATATTTCCTTGCTACATGGCAGTCTGACTGCACTTACGGAGGGCAACAGGGATAGCTATCTTATTTTACAGAGAGTGCCGGACCTCTTGGACACTATATATATATATATATATATATATATATATATATATATATATACACAATAGTATCAGGCGGCACTCACAGCATTATAGACACTGATGAATAAACGGTCAGACTCCGTATAGATAAATCAACGTTTCAATTTCATTACAAATTGTCGTCAGGATACAAATAAAACATTAGTATTGTCACCTTATATCCCCACCGCTGTGTGCATTTCTCCTGCCCGCCGCGGCGCCAGCACAGGACGCCGGAGCGGGACGCTGTCCGATGACGTAGCGGCTGAACGCCGTCACATCCGCTCTGAGCCCCATCACCATGGAAAACATAAACACCCCCAAGTGCTGCAGTAAATTACAGAAACATACCAATAGAATCCATACTAGAAATATGTATGTATATACATTAGCTGAATCACCACGCACATATATTACTTAATAGTTACCGCGCTGCTCAAACATGCACGGGAGAACATAATGTGTCAAATCTCAGCAAAAATAATAAAATCAGATGGATATATATATGGCATAATCAGAAAAATAGAACTAAACATTAGAGATGAGCGGGTTCGGTTCCTCTGAATCCGAACCCGCCCGAACTTCATGTTTTTTTACACGGGTCCGAGCGACTCGGATCTTCCCGCCTTGCTCGGTTAACCCGAGCGCGCCCGAACGTCATCATCACGCTGTCGGATTCTCGAGAGGCTCGGATTCTATCGCGAGACTCGGATTCTATATAAGGAGCCGCGCGTCGCCGCCATTTTCACACGTGCATTGAGATTGATAGGGAGAGGACGTGGCTGGCGTCCTCTCCGTTTAGAAATAGATAGGAGAGTGAGAGTGAGACACTTCATTTACTGGAGCTTAGGAGGAGTACTCAGAGAGTGCAGAATTTTGCTGATAGTAGTTAGTTAGTTATACTAGTGACTGACTAGTGAGACCACCAGTGCAGTTTTATTATTATTTAATATAATCCGTTCTCTGCCTGAAAAAAACGATACACAGTGACTCAGTCACATACCATATCTGTGCTCAGCCCAGTGTGCTGCATCATCTATGTATAATATCTGACTGTGCTCACACAGCTTAATTGTGGGGGAGACTGGGGAGCAGTTATAGGTTATAGCAGGAGCCAGGAGTACATATTAAACAGTGCACACTTTTGCTGCCAGAGTGCCACTGCCAGTGTGACTGACCAGTGACCTGACCACACTGACCACCAGTATATTGTGATTGTCTGCCTGAAAAAGTTAAACACTCGTCGTGTGACTTGTGTGGTGTTTTTTTATTCTATAAAAAACTCATTCTGCTGACAGACAGTGTCCAGCAGGTCCGTCATTATATAATATATACCTGTCCGGCTGCAGTAGTGATATATATATATTTTTTATATCATTATTTATCATCCAGTCTATACTAGCAGCAGACACAGTACGGTAGTTCACGGCTGTAGCTACCTCTGTGTCGGCACTCGGCAGTCCATCCATAATTGTATACCACCTACCCGTGGTTTTTTTTTTCTTTCTTCTTTATACATACTACATCTCATTATCATCCAGTCTATATTAGCAGCAGACACAGTACAGTACGGTAGTCCACGGCTGTAGCTATCTCTGTGTCGGCACTCGGCAGTCCATCCATAATTGTATACCACCACCTACCCGTGTTTTTTTTTTTCTTTCTTCTTTATACATACTACATCTCATTATCATCCAGTCTATATTAGCAGCAGACACAGTACGGTAGTCCACGGCTGTAGCTACCTCTGTGTCGGCACTCGGCAGTCCATCCATAATTGTATACCACCTACCCGTGGTTTTTTTTTCTTTCTTCTTTATACATACTACATCTCATTATCATCCAGTCTATATTAGCAGCAGACACAGTACGGTAGTCCACGGCTGTAGCTACCTCTGTGTCGGCACTCGGCAGTCCATCCATAATTGTATACCACCTACCCGTGTTTTTTTTTTCTTTCTTCTTTATACATACTACATCTCATTATCATCCAGTCTATATTAGCAGCAGACACAGTACGGTAGTCCACGGCTGTAGCTACCTCTGTGTCGGCACTCGGCAGTCCATCCATAATTGTATACCACCTACCCGTGGTTTTTTTTTTCTTTCTTCTTTATACATACTACATCTCATTATCAACCAGTCTATATTAGCAGCAGACACAGTACGGTAGTCCACAGCTGTAGCTACCTCTGTGTCGGCACTCGGCAGTCCATCCATAATTGTATACCACCCACCCGTGGTTTTTTTTTTCTTTCTTCTTTATACATACTACATCTCATTATCAACCAGTCTATATTAGCAGCAGACACAGTACGGTAGTCCACGGCTGTAGCTACCTCTGTGTCGGCACTCGGCAGTCCATCCATAATTGTATACCACCTACCCGTGTTTTTTTTTTTCTTTCTTCTTTATACATACTACATCTCATTATCAACCAGTCTATATTAGCAGCAGACACAGTACGGTAGTCCACGGCTGTAGCTACCTCTGTGTCGGCACTCGGCAGTCCATCCATAATTGTATACCACCTACCCGTGGTTTTTTTTTTCTTTCTTCTTTATACATACTACATCTCATTATCAACCAGTCTATATTAGCAGCAGACACAGTACGGTAGTCCACGGCTGTAGCTACCTCTGTGTCGGCACTCGGCAGTCCATCCATAATTGTATACTAGTATCCATCCATCTCCATTGTTTACCTGAGGTGCCTTTTAGTTGTGCCTATTAAAATATGGAGAACAAAAATGTTGAGGTTCCAAAATTAGGGAAAGATCAAGATCCACTTCCACCTCGTGCTGAAGCTGCTGCCACTAGTCATGGCCGAGACGATGAAATGCCAGCAACGTCGTCTGCCAAGGCCGATGCCCAATGTCATAGTACAGAGCATGTCAAATCCAAAACACCAAATATCAGTAAAAAAAGGACTCCAAAACCTAAAAGAAAATTGTCGGAGGAGAAGCGTAAACTTGCCAATATGCCATTTACCACACGGAGTGGCAAGGAACGGCTGAGGCCCTGGCCTATGTTCATGGCTAGTGGTTCAGCTTCACATGAGGATGGAAGCACTCAGCCTCTCGCTAGAAAAATGAAAAGACTCAAGCTGGCAAAAGCAGTAGCACCGCAAAGAACTGTGCGTTCTTCGAAATCCCAAATCCACAAGGAGAGTCCAATTGTGTCGGTTGCGATGCCTGACCTTCCCAACACTGGACGTGAAGAGCATGCGCCTTCCACCATTTGCACGCCCCCTGCAAGTGCTGGAAGGAGCACCCGCAGTCCAGTTCCTGATAGTCAGATTGAAGATGTCAGTGTTGAAGTACACCAGGATGAGGAGGATATGGGTGTTGCTGGCGCTGGGGAGGAAATTGACAAGGAGGATTCTGATGGTGAGGTGGTTTGTTTAAGTCAGGCACCCGGGGAGACACCAGTTGTCCGTGGGAGGAATATGGCCGTTGACATGCCTGGTGAAAATACCAAAAAAATCAGCTCTTCGGTGTGGAAGTATTTCAACAGAAATGCGGACAACATTTGTCAAGCCGTGTGTTGCCTTTGTCAAGCTGTAATAAGTAGGGGTAAGGACGTTAACCACCTCGGAACATCCTCCCTTATACGTCACCTGCAGCGCATTCATAATAAGTCAGTGACAAGTTCAAAAACTTTGGGCGACAGCGGAAGCAGTCCACTGACCAGTAAATCCCTTTCTCTTGTAACCAAGCTCACGCAAACCACCCCACCAACTCCCTCAGTGTCAATTTCCTCCTTCCCCAGGAATGCCAATAGTCCTGCAGGCCATGTCACTGGCAATTCTGACGATTCCTCTCCTGCCTGGGATTCCTCCGATGCATCCTTGCGTGTAACGCCTACTGCTGCTGGCGCTGCTGTTGTTGCTGCTGGGAGTCGATGGTCATCCCAGAGGGGAAGTCGTACTCGTAAGCCCACTTTTACTACTTCCACCAAGCAATTGACTGTCCAACAGTCCTTTGCGAGGAAGATGAAATATCACAGCAGTCATCCTGCTGCAAAGCGGATAACTGAGGCCTTGGCATCCTGGGTGGTGAGAAACGTGGTTCCGGTATCCATCATTACTGCAGAGCCAACTAGAGACTTGTTGGAGGTACTGTGTCCCCGGTACCAAATACCATCTAGGTTCCATTTCTCTAGGCAGGCGATACCGAAAATGTACACAGACCTCAGAAAAAGAGTCACCAGTGTCCTACAAAATGCAGCTGTACCCAATGTCCACTTAACCACGGACATGTGGACAAGTGGAGCAGGGCAGGGTCAGGACTATATGACTGTGACAGCCCACTGGGTAGATGTATGGACTCCCGCCGCAAGAACAGCAGCGGCGGCACCAGTAGCAGCATCTCGCAAACGCCAACTCTTTCCTAGGCAGGCTACGCTTTGTATCACCGGTTTCCAGAATACGCACACAGCTGAAAACCTCTTACGGCAACTGAGGAAGATCATCGCGGAATGGCTTACCCCAATTGGACTCTCCTGTGGATTTGTGGCATCGGACAACGCCAGCAATATTGTGTGCGCATTAATTCTGGGCAAATTCCAGCACGTCCCATGTTTTGCACATACCTTGAATTTGGTGGTGCAGAATTTTTTAAAAAACGACAGGGGCGTGCAAGAGATGCTGTCGGTGGCCAGAAGAATTGCGGGACACTTTCGGCGTACAGGCACCACGTACAGAAGACTGGAGCACCACCAAAAACTACTGAACCTGCCCTGCCATCATCTGAAGCAAGAAGTGGTAACGAGGTGGAATTCAACCCTCTATATGCTTCAGAGGTTGGAGGAGCAGCAAAAGGCCATTCAAGCCTATACAATTGAGCACGATATAGGAGGTGGAATGCACCTGTCTCAAGCTCAGTGGAGAATGATTTCAACGTTGTGCAAGGTTCTGATGCCCTTTGAACTTGCCACACGTGAAGTCAGTTCAGACACTGCCAGCCTGAGTCAGGTCATTCCCCTCATCAGGCTTTTGCAGAAGAAGCTGGAGACATTGAAGGAGGAGCTAACACGGAGCGATTCCGCTAGGCATGTGGGACTTGTGGATGGAGCCCTTAATTCGCTTAACAAGGATTCACGGGTGGTCAATCTGTTGAAATCAGAGCACTACATTTTGGCCACCGTGCTCGATCCTAGATTTAAAGCCTACCTTGGATCTCTCTTTCCGGCAGACACAAGTCTGCTGGGGTTGAAAGACCTGCTGGTGAGAAAATTGTCAAGTCAAGCGGAACGCGACCTGTCAACATCTCCTCCTTCACATTCTCCCGCAACTGGGGGTGCGAGGAAAAGGCTCAGAATTCCGAGCCCACCCGCTGGCGGTGATGCAGGGCAGTCTGGAGCGACTGCTGATGCTGACATCTGGTCCGGACTGAAGGACCTGACAACGATTACGGACATGTCGTCTACTGTCACTGCATATGATTCTCTCACCATTGAAAGAATGGTGGAGGATTATATGAGTGACCGCATCCAAGTAGGCACGTCACACAGTCCGTACTTATACTGGCAGGAAAAAGAGGCAATTTGGAGGCCCTTGCACAAACTGGCTTTATTCTACCTAAGTTGCCCTCCCACAAGTGTGTACTCCGAAAGAGTGTTTAGTGCCGCCGCTCACCTTGTCAGCAATCGGCGTACGAGGTTACATCCAGAAAATGTGGAGAAGATGATGTTCATTAAAATGAATTATAATCAATTCCTCCGCGGAGACATTGACCAGCAGCAATTGCCTCCACAAAGTACACAGGGAGCTGAGATGGTGGATTCCAGTGGGGACGAATTGATAATCTGTGAGGAGGGGGATGTACACGGTGATATATCGGAGGATGATGATGAGGTGGACATCTTGCCTCTGTAGAGCCAGTTTGTGCAAGGAGAGATTAATTGCTTCTTTTTTGGTGGGGGTCCAAACCAACCCGTCATATCAGTCACAGTCGTGTGGCAGACCCTGTCACTGAAATGATGGGTTGGTTAAAGTGTGCATGTCCTGTTTATACAACATAAGGGTGCGTGGGAGGGCCCAAGGACAATTCCATCTTGCACCTCTTTTTTCTTTAATTTTTCTTTGCGTCATGTGCTGTTTGGGGAGTGTTTTTTGGAAGGGCCATCCTGCGTGACACTGCAGTGCCACTCCTAGATGGGCCCGGTGTTTGTGTCGGCCACTAGGGTCGCTTATCTTACTCACACAGCTACCTCATTGCGCCTCTTTTTTTCTTTGCGTCATGTGCTGTTTGGGGAGGGTTTTTTGGAAGGGACATCCTGCGTGACACTGCAGTGCCACTCCTAGATGGGCCCGGTGTTTGTGTCGGCCACTAGGGTCGCTTATCTTACTCACACAGCTACCTCATTGCGCCTCTTTTTTTCTTTGCGTCATGTGCTGTTTGGGGAGGGTTTTTTGGAAGGGACATCCTGCGTGACACTGCAGTGCCACTCCTAGATGGGCCCGGTGTTTGTGTCGGCCACTAGGGTCGCTTATCTTACTCACACAGCTACCTCATTGCGCCTCTTTTTTTCTTTGCGTCATGTGCTGTTTGGGGAGGGTTTTTTGGAAGGGACATCCTGCGTGACACTGCAGTGCCACTCCTAGATGGGCCCGGTGTTTGTGTCGGCCACTAGGGTCGCTTATCTTACTCACACAGCTACCTCATTGCGCCTCTTTTTTTCTTTGCGTCATGTGCTGTTTGGGGAGGGTTTTTTGGAAGGGACATCCTGCGTGACACTGCAGTGCCACTCCTAGATGGGCCAGGTGTTTGTGTCGGCCACTAGGGTCGCTTATCTTACTCACACAGCTACCTCATTGCGCCTCTTTTTTTCTTTGCGTCATGTGCTGTTTGGGGAGGGTTTTTTGGAAGGGACATCCTGCGTGACACTGCAGTGCCACTCCTAGATGGGCCCGGTGTTTGTGTCGGCCACTAGGGTCGCTTATCTTACTCACACAGCTACCTCATTGCGCCTCTTTTTTTCTTTGCGTCATGTGCTGTTTGGGGAGGGTTTTTTGGAAGGGACATCCTGCGTGACACTGCAGTGCCACTCCTAGATGGGCCCGGTGTTTGTGTCGGCCACTAGGGTCGCTTATCTTACTCACACAGCTACCTCATTGCGCCTCTTTTTTTCTTTGCGTCATGTGCTGTTTGGGGAGGGTTTTTTGGAAGGGACATCCTGCGTGACACTGCAGTGCCACTCCTAGATGGGCCCGGTGTTTGTGTCGGCCACTAGGGTCGCTTATCTTACTCACACAGCTACCTCATTGCGCCTCTTTTTTTCTTTGCGTCATGTGCTGTTTGGGGAGGGTTTTTTGGAAGGGACATCCTGCGTGACACTGCAGTGCCACTCCTAGATGGGCCAGGTGTTTGTGTCGGCCACTAGGGTCGCTTATCTTACTCACACAGCTACCTCATTGCGCCTCTTTTTTTCTTTGCGTCATGTGCTGTTTGGGGAGGGTTTTTTGGAAGGGACATCCTGCGTGACACTGCAGTGCCACTCCTAGATGGGCCAGGTGTTTGTGTCGGCCACTAGGGTTGCTTAGCTTAGTCATCCAGCGACCTCGGTGCAAATTTTAGGACTAAAAATAATATTGTGAGGTATTCAGAATAGACTGAAAATGAGTGGAAATGATGGTTTTTGAGGTTAATAATACTTTGGGATCAAAATGACCCCCAAATTCTATGATTTAAGCTGTTTTTTAGGTTTTTTGGAAAAAAACACCCGAATCCAAAACACACCCGAATCCGACAAAAAAAATTCGGTTAGGTTTTGCCAAAACGCGGTCGAACCCAAAACACGGCCGCGGAACCGAACCCAAAACCAAAACACAAAACCCGAAAAATTTCCGGCGCTCAACATACCTATCAAGGGAAAGACTAATTAAATGGGGTAAGATTAATCAGTAGACACAGATATGGTCGCCCTCAACACTTCTTATTACAATTAGTACTCATGCAGCCTTCTAGAAGCATGATAGAGGAAAATTCTCATTCAAGCCACGTGGAGACAGAACATCAAGTTTGAAGATCCACCTGGACTCACACCTCAGAAGGGCTGCACCCCTATCGCCACCTCTCAGGGATAAAGGGATGTGATCTAACATACGGTACTTGATGCTAGCTACACTATGCTTTAATTCAGCGAAATGCCTCGCTACTGGCTGATCGCTTGTGCCAGTAGTAAGTGCCTGTCTGATAGCTGAACGATGTGCTGTCATCCTCTCCTTGAACTTTCTAATAGTTTTACCTATATAGGAGAGCCCACAAGGGCATATGATCTGATATACAACGTAAGTGCTTTCGCACGTTAAACGATGATGAATTTTAATCTTGGTTCCAAGATGAGGATGACAAAAAGTGTCACCACTAATTAAATATTTACATGTAGTACATGGACATTTATGGCAACCTGCTCTACCTGTCACCCAAAAATTTTTTGATGGTGGTAGCCCCTTCCCTGTGATGTCCGTTTTGACTAAAATATCTCGTAGATTACTAGACTTAGAAAAGCAAGGCATCAGGTCTACTTTATTCAATCCCAAATTTTCGTCTGACTTAATAAGATGCCAGTGTTTCTTAGTAATTTTACTGACCATTTCTGATCGTGAATGAAATTGATTAACCCAAGGGAATTTAGAGTTTCCTGTAGCCCTATCTCTCTTAACTAGTAGATCCTTTCTGTCCATAGCCAATACTTTATTCTTGTCAAGAAGTAATTTGTGCCGTTTGTACCCCCTAGCTACAAACTTAGAGATCAAATCATCAATTTGAATGGCTGCTGTATCAACATCATCGTTGATCCTTCTAACTCTAATCATCTGAGAGTATGGCAAGCCATATTTCAGACTTCTAGGGTGACAACTCTTCCAATGTAGAAAAGTGTTGCGGTCAGTAGGTTTAGTAAAAACCGTGGTGGTAATCCTACCCTCCATAAGAGAAATTCTAACGTCAAGAAAGTCAATGACCTGTCTGTCCATCTTAAAAGTAAATTTAACAGGACTAGTGGAACTATTATGTTGTTCCATGATTGATTTAAAGCTTTCCTCTGTGCCCCTCCGCACAAGCAGGAGGTCATCAATAAATCTAGTGTAAAACACAATGTTTGTTGCAATCTCAGGGTCTTTAAAAAATACCTCATGCTCTGCCGCAAACATAAAAATGTTAGCGCACGTCGGAGCAACTGCGGAACCCATCGCACACCCTTTGGTCTGTAGATAAAAATTTCCATCAAAAAGAAAATAATTTTTAGTGAGGATGAGTTCCAGCAGTTGCCCGATAATTTCAATGTGAGTTTTATCAAGAGAACTACATTCCATCAAAAACTTCTGCACTGTTTCCAACCCCTCGGCATGAGGAATAACAGTGTACAAACTGCACACATCTGCCGTAATTAACCATACATCACTAGGAACAGTGCCTAAATCAATTAATTTATTGAGGAGTGCTGTGGTGTCCAACAAATAATTAGGTTGTACCTGTACAAAAGGTTGCAAGATGGAATCTAATAAGATGGAAGTGGGTTGAAATAAAGAACCACGTGCCGCGATAATAGGCCTGCCCGGTGGAGGGTCTAAACCCTTGTGGATCTTTGGCAAACTGTACAGTAATGGGACCAGGGGAAACTCTGGAATAAGGACCTCAAAGCACTCCTCAGTAATAAGTAAGGCATCCAATGCAAGTAAAAGAATCTCTCTAAGATTTTTAGAAAAACCAACAGTAGGGTCACCCTTGAGTTTTAGATAAACACTGGGTTCCGCTAACTGCCGCTGTAACTCAATTCTATAGTCATTCAAATCCTGGAGAACGACCGCACCACCCTTGTCGGCTGGACGGATAATCAAATTCGCATTGCTGGATAGAGATTTCAATGCTCTGGCTTCTTGCTGATTAAGGTTAGGACCAAAAGGAGCTGGTTCTTGCATTGTGTTTATCACCTGCTGATCAATTATACGCATAAAAGTTTTAATACTAGGGTTGTTAGAAAGTGGATCAAAAGAAGATGGCTTCTTAAACTGTAGCAAATTCGGAGGAATAGACCCTTCGGCATTCCTATTAGATTGTTTCTGTGAAAAAAAATCCTTTAATTTGAGTTTTCGTTGGAGTTGATGTTTTTCAATATTCCACCTTAAGTGATCAAAATCTCTGGATGGTACGAAAGAGAAACCTTTTGAGAGGACACTTTTCTCACTATGTGTTAATTCCACACTAGAGAGATTAAAGATTATTTGTTCTTGTTGGCAGCGGGTGGCTTTTTTCCACGCTTGGGTGCATCTAAATTGTCCGCCTCGTCGGGTAGGGCGTCTTTGCGGGCACCGGTGCGCGTTGTCACACCTAAAGGGAGGTTAGGACCTCTGCGACGATTTCGATTACATTGGGGTTCAGAGTCACTTGCTGTACTGGTGTTTTCAGCGGAGGTCTCGGTGTCTAAGGCTGTTCTCGGGTACCGTTGTCTGCGAAAGAAGGGGCGTTTAATCTCACCTTCCTTGTTGCCAGACAGCCATCTGTAGACCTGATGATTGTCATAATCCTTCTCCACTTTCAGGAATTTCTCCCGTTTATATTTAATCAGGTCTTGCTTGTAGGTGGCAAGCTGATTGTTGAGTTTATTCAGCCACTCATTTTCCTTATCAGCCTCTAATAGCGGTACATGCGTTAACTCCAATGCTGAGATTTTCATTTTGACAGATTCCACCTCTTTGTTAGAATGCTCGATAACCAGTAACATTAAATCTGCCGAGCATTTATTCAGGATGGAAACCCATTTGCGGCAGAAGGCAGGGTCCCACCTACCTATTGTGGGACAGTTACGTACTCTGAATCCCCTCGGTATTTTTTTAGAGCGAAAGTAATCGCTAAGTGTGATTGCATGAAACGTGAAATCAATTTCTTTTTTCTTTAATCGTAGTAGATCTCGGAAAATCACATCAGTAGAAAGTGCCTCAATTTGATCAAAAAGTTATTCTGAAACAGAGACTGACACTATTACATAAGGAACAACTTTTTGATCAAATTGAGGCACTTTCTACTGATGTGATTTTCCGAGATCTACTACGATTAAAGAAAAAAGAAATTGATTTCACGTTTCATGCAATCACACTTAGCGATTACTTTCGCTCTAAAAAAATACAGAGGGGATTCAGAGTACGTAACTGTCCCACAATAGGTAGGTGGGACCCTGCCTTCTGCCGCAAATGGGTTTCCATCCTGAATAAATGTTCGGCAGATTTAATGTTACTGGTTATCGAGCATTCTAACAAAGAGGTGGAATCTGTCAAAATGAAAATCTCAGCATTGGAGGTAACGCATGTACCGCTATTAGAGGCTGATAAGGAAAATGAGTGGCTGAATAAACTCAACAATCAGCTTGCCACCTACAAGCAAGACCTGATTAAATATAAACGGGAGAAATTACTGAAAGTGGAGAAGGATTATGACAATCATCAGGTCTACAGATGGCTGTCTGGCAACAAGGAAGGTGAGATTAAACGCCCCTTCTTTCGCAGACAACGGAACCCGAGAACAGCCTTAGACACCGAGACCTCCGCTGAAAACACCAGTACGGCAAGTGACTCTGAACCCCGACGTAATCGAAATCGTCGCAGAGGTCCTAACCTCCCTTTAGGTGTGACAACGCGCACCGGTGTCCGCAAAGACGCCCTACCCGACGAGGCGGACAATTTAGACGCACCCAAGCGTGGAAAAAAGCCACCCGCTGCCAACAAGAACAAATAATCTTTAATCTCTCTAGTGTGGAATTAACACATAGGGGTATATTTACTAAGCTCCCGATTTTGACCGAGATGACGTTTTTTCTTCAAAGTGTCATCTCGGTTAATCTCGGTCATTTACTAAACACTAATCACGGCAGTGATGAGGGCATTCGTAATTTTTTGCAAGTTCAGGTAAAAAATTACGAATGAATACACCATCGGTCAAAACGCGGCTGTTTAAGTATGAATCTCGGTCATTTACTAAGAAGTGCAAAGCCAAAAAAGAACAAACACTGCCGTGAAAAATTACAACTCGTAAAAAAGTGCTAAAAAAAAACAGACCTTTTTTTTTTATTCGTGATTGGATAGGCATGCACGGATCCATGAGATCCGTGCATGTATATCAGTGGGAAGGGGTGGGAAAGTGCTTATTTTTTTAAAAAAAATTGCGTGGGGTCCCCCCTCCTAAGCATAACCAGCCTCGGGCTCTTTGAGCCGATCCTGGTTGCAGAAATATGGGGAAAAAAATGACAGGGGTTCCCCCATATTTAAGCAACCAGCATCGGGCTCTGCGCCTGGTCCTGGTCCCAAAAATACGGGGGACAAAAAGAGTAGGGGTCCCCCGTATTTTTAAAACCAGCACCGGGCTCCACTAGCTGGACAGATAATGCCACAGCCGGGGGTCACTTTTATACAGCGCCCTGCGGCCGTGGCATCAAAAATCCAACTAGTCACCCCTGGCCGGGGTACCCTGGGGGAGTGGGAACCCCTTCAATCAAGGGGTCCCCCCCCCCCAGCCACCCAAGGGCCAGGGGTGAAGCCCGAGGCTGTCCCCCCCCATCCAATGGGCTGCGGATGGGAGGGCTGATAGCCTTTGTTGTAAAATAAAAGATATTGTTTTTAGTAGCAGTACTACAAGTCCCAGCAAGCCTCCCCCGCATGCTGGTACTTGGAGAACCACAAGTACCAGCATGCGGCGGAAAAACGGGCCCGCTGGTACCTGTAGTACTACCACTAAAAAAATACCCAAAAAAACACAAGACACACACACCGTGAAAGTATAATTTTATTACATACATACACACATACATACATACTTACCTTATGTTCCCACGCAGGTCGGTCCTCTTCTCCAGTAGAATCCAAGGGGTACCTGTTGAAGAAATTCTACTCACCAGATCCATGGGTCCAGGCTCCTCGGCAAATCCAGGGATAATCCACGTACTTGAATAAAACAAAAAAACGGTTGCCCGACCACGAACTGAAAGGTGACCCATGTTTGCACATGGGTCACCTTTCCACGAATGCCAGAAACCCACTTTGCCTTCTGGCTAAGTGGGTTTCTTCAGCCAATCAGGGAGTGCCACGTTGTAGCACTCTCCTGATCAGCTGTGTGCTCCTGTCCTCACTGACAGGCGGCACACGGCAGTGTTACAATGTAGCGCCTATGCGCTACATTGTAACCAATGATGGGAACTTTCTGCCCTGCGGTTGACCTAAAGTGACGTCACCGCTGAGCAGAAAGTTCCCATCATTGGTTACAATGTAGCGCATAGGCGCTACATTGTAACACTGCCGCGTGCTGCCTGTCAGTGAGGACAGGAGCACACAGCTGATCAGGAGAGTGCTACAACGTGGCACTCCCTGATTGGCTGAAGAAACCCACTTAGCCAGAAGGCAAAGTGGGTTTCTGGCATTCGTGGAAAGGTGACCCATGTGCAAACATGGGTCACCTTTCAGTTCGTGGTCGGGCAACCGTTTTTTTGTTTTATTCAAGTACGTGGATTATCCCTGGATTTGCCGAGGAGCCTGGACCACTGGATCTGGTGAGTAGAATTTCTTCAACAGGTACCCCTTGGATTCTACTGGAGAAGAGGACCGACCTGCGTGGGAACATAAGGTAAGTATGTATGTATGTGTGTATGTATGTAATAAAATTATACTTTCACGGTGTGTGTGTCTTGTGTTTTTTTGGGTATTTTTTTAGTGGTAGTACTACAGGTACCAGCGGGCCCGTTTTTCCGCCGCATGCTGGTACTTGTGGTTCTCCAAGTACCAGCATGCGGGGGAGGCTTGCTGGGACTTGTAGTACTGCTACTAAAAACAATATCTTTTATTTTACAACAAAGGCTATCAGCCCTCCCATCCGCAGCCCATTGGATGGGGGGGGACAGCCTCGGGCTTCACCCCTGGCCCTTGGGTGGCTGGGGGGGGGGGACCCCTTGATTGAAGGGGTCCCCACTCCCCCAGGGTACCCCGGCCAGGGGTGACTAGTTGGATTTTTGATGCCACGGCCGCAGGGCACTATATAAAAGTGACCCCCGGCTGTGGCATTATCTGTCCAGCTAGTGGAGCCCGGTGCTGGTTTTAAAAATACGGGGGACCCCTACTCTTTTTGTCCCCCGTATTTTTGGGACCAGGACCAGGCGCAGAGCCCGATGCTGGTTGCTTAAATATGGGGGAACCCCTGTCATTTTTTTTCCCATATTTCTGCAACCAGGATCGGCTCAAAGAGCCCGAGGCTGGTTATGCTTAGGAGGGGGGACCCCACGCATTTTTTGGGGGGATTTTACATTGTTTAATTAAAAATAAAAAATAAAAAGAACCCCAGCACGGATCACACAGATCCGGCCGAGATTGATTGTAAAAAAAAACGGCAGTGTTTTGCTAATCACTGCCGTAAAATTAGGTAAAAAAAAACGAATGACATCGACATCGGAAGAAAAGAAAAACACGAATACGACAGCTTAGTAAATCCATCGTAATAAATTCAAAAAGTTGCAGTTTTACACTGTCGATGTCATTCGTGATTGAACTTTGACCTATTTTCGGAAATTACGAATGTTAGTAAATGTACCCCATAGTGAGAAAAGTGTCCTCTCAAAAGGTTTCTCTTTCGTACCATCCAGAGATTTTGATCACTTAAGGTGGAATATTTAAAAACATCAACTCCAACGAAAACTCAAATTAAAGGAGTTTTCTTCACAGAAACAATCTGATAGGAATGCCGAAGGGTCTATTCCTCCGAATTTGCTACAGTTTAAGAAGCCATCTTCTTTTGATCCACTTTCTAACAACCCTAGTATTAAAACTTTTATGCGTATAATTGATCAGCAGGTGATAAACACAATGCAAGAACCAGCTCCTTTTGGTCCTAACCTTAATCAGCAAGAAGCCAGAGCATTGAAATCTCTATCCAGCAATGAGAATTTGATTATCCGTCCAGCCAACAAGGGTGGTGCGGTCGTTCTCCAGGATTTGAATGACTATAGAATTGAGTTACAGCGGCAGTTAGCGGAACCCGGTGTTTATCTAAAACTCAAGGGTGACCCTACTGTTGGTTTTTCTAAAAATCTTAGAGAGATTCTTTTACTTGCATTGGATGCCTTACTTATTACTGAGGAGTGCTTTGAGGTCCTTATTCCAGAGTTTCCCCTGGTCCCATTACTGTACAGTTTGCCAAAGATCCACAAGGGTTTAGACCCTCCACCGGGCAGGCCTATTATCGCGGCACGTGGTTCTTTATTTCAACCCACTTCCATCTTATTAGATTCCATCTTGCAACCTTTTGTACAGGTACAACCTAATTATTTGTTGGACACCACAGCACTCCTCAATAAATTAATTGATTTAGGCACTGATCCTAGTGATGTATGGTAAATTACGGCAGATGTGTGCAGTTTGTACACTGTTATTCCTCATGCCGAGGGGTTGGAAACAGTGCAGAAGTTTTTGATGGAATGTAGTTCTCTTGATAAAACTCACATTGAAATTATCGGGCAACTGCTGGAACTCATCCTCACTAAAAATTATTTTCTTTTTGATGGAAATTTTTATCTACAGACCAAAGGGTGTGCGATGGGTTCCGCAGTTGCTCCGACGTGCGCTAACATTTTTATGTTTGCGGCAGAGCATGAGATATTTTTTAAAGACTCTGAGATTGCAACAAACATTGTGTTTTACACTAGATTTATTGATGACCTCCTGCTTGTGCGGAGGGGCACAGAGGAAAGCTTTAAATCAATCATGGAACAACATAATAGTTCCACTAGTCCTGTTAAATTTACTTTTAAGATGGACAGACAGGTCATTGACTTTCTTGACGTTAGAATTTCTCTTATAGAGGGTAGGATTACCACCACGGTTTTTACTAAACATACTGACCGCAACACTTTTCTACATTGGAAGAGTTGTCACTCTAGAAGTCTGAAATATGGCCTGCCATACTCTCAGATGATTAGAGTTAGAAGGATCAACGATGATGTTGATACAGCAGCCATTCAAATTGATGATTTGATCTCTAAGTTTGTAGCTAGGGGGTACAAACGGCACAAATTACTTCTTGACAAGAATAAAGTATTGGCTATGGACAGAAAGGATCTACTAGTTAAGAGAGATAGGGCTACAGGAAACTCTAAATTCCCTTGGGTTAATCAATTTCATTCACGATCAGAAATGGTCAGTAAATTACTAAGAAACACTGGCATCTTATTAAGTCAGACGAAAATTTGGGATTGAATAAAGTAGACCTGATGCCTTGCTTTTCTAGGTCTAGTAATCTACGAGATATTTTAGTCAAAACGGACATCACAGGGAAGGGGCTACCACCATCAAAAAAAATTTTGGTGACAGGTAGAGCAGGTTGCCATAAATGTCCATGTACCACATGTAAATATTTAATCAGTGGTGACACTTTTTGTCATCCTCATCTTGGAACCAAGATTAAAATTCATCATCGTTTAACGTGCGAGAGCACTTACGTTGTATATCAGATCATATGCCCTTGTGGGCTCTCCTATATAGGTAAAACTATTAGAAAGTTCAAGGAGAGGATGACAGCACATCGTTCAGCTATCAGACAGGCACTTACTACTGGCACAAGCGATCAGCTAGTAGCTAGGCATTTCGCCGAATTAAAGCATAGTGTAGCTAGCATCAAGTACCGTATGATAGATCACATCCCTTTATCCCTGAGAGGTGGCGATAGGGGTGCAGCCCTTCTGAGGTGTGAGTCCAGGCGGATTTTCAAACTTGATGTTCTGTCTCCACGTGGCTTGAATGAGAAGCTTCCTCTATCATGCTTCTAGAAGGCTGTATGAGTACTAATTGTAATAAGAAGTGTTGAGGGCGACCATATCTGTGTCTACTGATTAATCTTACCATATTTAATTAGTCATTCCCTTGATAGGTATGTTTAGTTCTATTTTTCTGATTATGCCATATATATATATATCCATCTGATTTTATTATTTTTGCTGAGATTTGACACATCATGTTCTCCCGTGCATGTTTGAGCAGCGCGGTAACTATTAAGTAATATATGTGCGTGGTGATTCAGCTGATGTATATACATACATATTTCTAGTATGGATTCTATTGGTATGTTTCTGTAATTTACTGCAGCACTTGGAGGTGTTTATGTTTTCCATGGTGATGGGGCTCAGAGCGGATGTGACGGCGTTCAGCCGCTACGTCATCGGACAGCGTCCCGCTCCGGCATCCTGTGCTGGCGCTGCGGCGGGCGGGAGAAATGCACACAGCGGTGGGGATATAAGGTTAGAATACTAATGTTTTATTTGGATACAAATAAAACATTAGTATTCTAACCTTATATCCCCACCGCTGTGTGCATTTCTCCCGCCCGCCGCAGCGCCAGCACAGGATGCCGGAGCGGGACGCTGTCCGATGACGTAGCGGCTGAACGCCGTCACATCCGCTCTGAGCCCCATCACCATGGAAAACATAAACACCTCCAAGTGCTGCAGTAAATTACAGAAACATACCAATAGAATCCATACTAGTTGGAGTGCCGGACACCTTTTGTACACCTATATATATATATATTATAAAGAGAAATATAATATTTTATTTAATTGTTATTATTTATTTATATATATATTGTCAAAGTCAAAAATATTGCAGTACACACATCATGTACAAACTACAAACAGGTGGCCTCCGTGCGCGTACTTGCTCTGCTGTGCGTGCGCATATTCGCAATTTGCGTATGGTCGCTCCTGCGGTCCTGCGCATTAGCGCGTGGTATGAGTATTTATGGTAGAGTTTGTGAGCGCATGGAAGGCTATCAAAACACATTACATATTTAATCCAAATAGTGCACAATGTACACATAGTCTCCTTGCATCACATCAGAAATTAACAGCAGTTTAAATGGTAACAGAACAAAGGGATTCCCCTTTACAGGATAGGAGGGGACAAAACAAGGATGCAAGGTGGTGTTTGGTATCCAGCAAGGTGGTGTTTGGTATCCAGCTGTAGGGTATTTTAAGGGAAACATTCCGGTGTTGGTTTGAGGAAGATCGCATGTTCCTGCGGATAGTTATGTGCAGGAGCAGAATAAAGATATAAACTGTATTTATTGTACATTATGTATGCGGTGGGAATCCAGAGGAGACCACCCACAAGAGCAGTGAAAATAGACATCGCCCACCTATTCAAACAGACCTATGACCTCTCCTGTACTGTAAATGACCATCCCTATGTCCAATGGACAAAGAGATTACAGTATCCATTGTGTTATGTTTTGGATGAAGTGAATAAAGAGAGCCTGCAGCAGGCCTGGTCAGACACAAGGCTCACAACGTTATCTATCAGATGGCGGGGGACCGGACCGGGTAGCGCAAGCGAATCCACTCACGTATGTAACATTGACTGTAGCCATTTACTCTGTTATATTGTATTGTATTGTTTGTATTGTTAAACCCTTTCAGCAATAATACGCTGTGGTGTCGGAACCCAGTGGTTTAACTACAGATTGGTGTTGTGTATTTCTTTCCCTGCTAAGGTTTAAAGTGTAATAGTATCACACTGCATTGCTGCATAAGGATTAAAGTGTAATAGTATCACACTGCATTGCTGCATAAGGTTTAAAGTGTAATAGCATCACACTGCATTGCTGAATAAGGTTTAAAGTGTATTCATTGGGTGTGTACGCGCTGTGTGTACTTTGTACCGTCAGCGCAGCGTTTGTACGCAAAGTCCGTACACGATACGGGACTCTGTACGCTAACAGCATAAAAAGTACGTAGTGTGTTTAAGGTATAGCTTTCATTCCTGTATATAAATCAGCATTGTCAATTGGGGGCTCTCACGGGATATCACGTTCTTAATTATGCACTGTACATTACAAACGTGGCTGTAATTGACCGGCTCCAATGGACGCATTGAGAAGCTGATGAAAATAACATCCACGTTAATGTAATTTTGTGGTATCAGTAAGCCGCTGGTATGAAATTCAAGGGACAATGCGTTTCTCATAATATTTAAGATGCTAAAATGTATTTTTATTGTTGCAAAACAAGGTTCAAATAAGTCATATTGTGTGTGATTCAGATTGGATTGTTTATCTGTTAAGTAGGGTTAAAAGTACATTTAAAAGTTGCTGCATAGCCTTGATATAGTTTTTATTTTTAACTCAGGCCTAAAATAACTTCAGGTGCTTGTATGATGTGTGATTTCTTTGTGACAAAGGAAGCCGCATGGTCTGTCCTCCATTTTGGACTAACCACATGGCCTGTCCACCATTTTGTGTAACCCTCATGGATGTGGAAGGGGGAGTAGCAGCGGCCATTTTGGGAAGGTCATTTTCTAAATGGCTGATTTTCACTGCTCAGAATAATCAGCTTTCCTTGGTCACATCAAAAACACCATTTATGAGTTACCAATGCATTTATTTAACCCATGCCATAGTCAATTACAAATAGTTTCAGCTGTGCCTAGTGAAAATTAATAGTGAGATGAATACTTGATGTAAGAATTACAACAACAAAAAAAAGAAAGTTTTTTTTCTTTTACCTCTAGGATTTAGTTAAAATCTGCTTGCTAGTTTAGGATAGCCATTGAAATGCAAATTAACCTGTGTAACTGCTTTTTCCTAGCAGTGAAAAACCACCTTTACAGGCAGCCAAAAGCACATAGCATTGATTTGCAAATTAGAAGCACTGAATGGGTAAATGAGTCCCATAGGAGACCAGTGAATAGTACATATATATAATATTATAATTATGTGTGTGTTTATATGAATGTATGTTCTGCAAGATGGCTATCCAATCTGAATCATATCATTTAAATTATTGATTATTGCTAGAGTCATTATAGATCTGTGTGAAATAGGATACATTTGTGGCTATATAGGTAAATTTATAGGTAAATCTGAAATAACAGTATTTTAAGGAAGTAAGCGTAAAGCACAAACAAACTCTGGCCTAGTTGTAAAGATTTATACGGAACAAGTGTGTGTTGTGTTTAGTGGGCAATAGTAGTTTTTATTGCTCACATTTATAGAAGCTGTGTGATTTGTTTTATTGCAGACGCAGGGTTTTGTACACGTGTCTTGGGCAAAGTAAAGGACTGCGCACGCAGCGTAAGAGACACGCACGGTCGCGTGTTTGCGCAAAGTGCGTAAGAATGCGGGCGCTGAGTACAAATTATACAATAGTGTCGTTTAGTTCAAAGGTGGGATAGTAGACATTTAATACAATAGCACATAACTATCAGATTTCAAAAGCAGATTACTCTAAATTTAGTTTAAAAACTGTATTGTCTCTGGGGTAAAGCTGCCTATCTGAATGGATCCAAATTTTCTGTACAGAAAAGACAAAGTGTACTTGAGCGAGCGAACGTAGGAGTGAGTGGAACTGAACCCCGGAAGTCGGGTCCCATGGTACATCAAGTAAGAGGAGGCTTGGTGGCGTGAAGTGGCTGACTCACGTTAATATAGATTGAAATACGCAAATCGTGAGGTGATTTGTAGAGGAGCGTGATAGTGCATTGTATTGCGAAGTATTGAAGTAAAAAGGTTTTTTTGGTATTACGCTCCGGACTGAGGGTCCCAGTTTGTACAACGACCCGTGGTCGTACGGCAGATAAGTAACAAGTACCTATATGCTGTGCGATTGGACCGCGCATTTGTGGGTGCGATATATATAGCGCAACTGGATACCACTTTACGAGCTTTTGCGTAAAATCGCGGTATCATTAGCGCTGTATAGAGCATACGCAAGTGTGATTTGTGTATAAGGTTATAGGGAGTTTTCGCTGGTCTCTCTCAGGAAAATCTCCAGCGGTGTATATTCACTGGAATAGGTAAGTCACTCCTAAACACTTCCAGTAAATAGAAACTAAATAGGGCCTCACTGGGTACGCAGTGTTCACTATTGGAGTGAGTCGTGGTACTCAGCGGAGATGGAGCGAGTGAAAGCGCTAGATGTCTTTCACCGTCTATCTGCGGTGTGCATTGGGGATTGCGTTTATTGGCAAAAAGTCCGCAATGGGATCCAATTGCACAAGCAGTGGGCGTTTAGAAACTAGGGTTCAGGTTGAGGTGCCGCGGCCCAGGGGGTCAGCGAGGTTTATTATGTGTGAAAAGTATGGTTCACACACGGAGGCTTTTTGCAAGGAATGGGTATGTATGACTGACAAAGATAGGGTACCATTCCCTAAGGTGAGCGGCTTTGAACCAGAGGTATTACAGAACTTAAGGATAAGGATATGTCTGATAAAATCCAAAAAACAAAGGAGTAGACATACAGATTGTTTCAATTTATGGCAACAGGAGGGAGACGTGCAAAGGGAATTAGCTCGCGCAGCAGGTTCCAAACCTAGCGGGAAAATAATGGCTACCGCACCACCACCACTACCGTATATTGCGGGGAAGAAGATGGCTACAGTCAATGGTATATCCATAAAATATAGTAGTATGTAAAAACAATGTATTAACCCTAATTATTTTTTGCAAGATGTATCCTGTTTTTTGAAGTCTTTTCAAGGTTATAGGTCACACGAGGATGATGGACTTGTTGGCAGATCAGTTCCTGTATTTATTTACAGACAGAGAGAGACATAAGATGCATTGGAGGTAATGGTAATTGTATCGCTGGCCTGTAACTGTAATTGTATGTAACTGTATGTTTTAACTGCTTACTGTATGAGTTGTAACTATAGGTATACTGTACTTTGTAATATATATATTGAATCTATATATTTTTTTTAATAACAAATATATCCAGCCAAATCGCAGCTCTCCTCCAAGCAGTCACCTTGCTGCAGGAAACTCAGGTGGGGCCTGTTCAACCAGGTAGAGCAGTAACAATATTCCCCAATGAAAGAACTGGTGAGGTCACAGCTACCGGTAAGTGTGAGACAGATCATTGCACAGAGACAACAACACCTCACAGTAAACAGATTAGGAACGGAATGGTAGGATTACACCTTGTCTTGGAAATAGTAACCCCCAATGGGGGAACCGATAGTCAGGGAATAATCCTCACCAGGAATAATGCAATGTATTGCCCGTGGCCCAGAGATGAGCTGCGATCAATCATTTCAGAATTCCCTGACCCTCGGAAGCATTTAGCCAGATGTCAGAAATTTTTCAGAGATCTGGGTAATGCGTATGAACCGACAAACAAACACTGGTGGATATTTTTGAAAGCGTAATTCAAAAGGGATATATGGAGCACCTCTCCAATGCGCGGAGACGGCTGCCTTAACAGTATAAACCAAAATATGGGCGTAACTCACTCCCAAAAAAGGCAATAAAGTATAAAGAGACAGGTATATACTGTACTAGGTGCCAAATGACAATGTATAACACAACAATAGCAAGGTGTGAAGACAAACAATTAAAATACAATAGGTAAACGTCCCTTTACATTACTTTAAATCAGGCGTGTAAAGGGTTCTCTGATTTCCTCATAGATAGACGGGTAGTCTCAGCAGGGATTCAATTCGTGGTGTCATAAAAAATGAAGATAAAGGAATATCTAGTGTAATACAGTTTTATTCCTTTAAATAACAATAACACACATATTCCCTGTAAACAACCCTTTCCAATGGATAGAATTAATTATTGAATACTATATAGAGCACATGCAGCATAAAGGATGCCAGCCAAGCTGTGTATAGGGGTTGCAATTACCGGATAGTAGGAGGATAAAATATCCTCAAACAAGCATATTCTTAAGGGGGGTACTCACAGAGCGATATTCTAAGCAATCTGACTAGATTGCTTAGAATATCGGCAGGATCGCTCCGTGTATAGCCCCCTCGGCGATAGCGATGCGCGGCCCCGCACATCGCTATCGCCGCTGCTAGATTGGCCTGCATGCAGGCCAATCTAGCGGGTCGCTCACTTCACCCGCTGGGTGAAGTGAGCGGCCCCCCCCGTCTCCCCCCGCACGCTCAGCACAGATCGCGCTGTGCTGAGCGGCAGGAGAGATGTGTGCTGAGCGGTTCGCTCAGCACGCATCTCTCCTTGATCGGCCCGTGAGTACTGGGCTTTAGTCACCAGACAGCCTCCCGGGAAATGGCGTTCTGGATATTCCGGCAAAAGCTCCTTCCACAAACAGCAGACCAAGTACCCCAGCTGCGCCTAGCTGGGGTACTTGGTCTGCTGTTTGTGGAAGGAGCTTTTGCCGGAAAATCCAGAACGCCATTTCCCGGGAGGCTGTCTGGTGACTAAGAATATGCTTGTTTGAGGATATTTTATCCTCCTACTATGCGGTAATTGCAACCCCTATACACAGCTTGGCTGGCATCCTTTATGCTGCATGTGCTCAATATAGTATTCAATAATTAATTATATCCATTGGAAAGGGTTGTTTACAGGGAACATGTGTGTTATTGTTATTTAAAGGAATAAAACTGTATTACACTAGATATTCCTTTTTCTTCATTTTTTATGACATCATGAATTGAATCCCTGCTGAGACTACCCGTCTATCTATGAGGAAATCAGAGAACCCTTTACACGCCTGGTTTAAAGTATTGTAAAGGGACGTTTACCTATTGTATTTTAATTGTTTGTCTTCACACCTTGCTATTGTTGTGTTATACATTGTCATTTGGCGCCTAGTACAGTATATACCTGTCTCTTTACACATTTTTTAAAGCGTGCCTACCTCCTAATATTGACACCCAAAAATGTATCACTGATTGTAGATTAGAGTCGGATAGTCTTATGACTGACAAAACACAATCAGGAGATCTTAGAGCAAATTAACATGCAACTAGAGTTGTATTTCCCCACAACTGTTAAGTGGAGAAATTTTTTTCTCCATAAAACAGAGGGAAAATGAAATGACATCTGAATACTTCCATCAGGACCTGCAAATAATAGATAGATACATGGGGGTATCAGATACAGGGAACGATGCGAATTACAGGAAGGTAGCTGTTTCTGTATTAATGGACGGACTCAATCAGACATTAAGGGACAGGGTACAAACATTTTTTGCCTGATTGGAGAGGGGCCACAGTAGCTTGTCGTAGAGAGTGCGCGATTGAACACCATAAGAATATTGCTACTGCTAGGCGTAGAGAACTGCAGGAGGATAGGCTGGGGATTGAAAGTATACAGGCTCTTACACCAGAGTCTCATCAGCCTAAACCCCACAAACCCTGGTGGTAAGAAAAGACAGAGAAATGTTACATTTGTAAAAAAATAAAGGACATTTTGCTAGAGATTGCAAGAGTAGTAGAGCACATAGCCAATATAGACCCCTAGACAGAGAAAACAAGCCTCGTTATTAAACACATAGACGGGATCAAGGGACATATAGTAAGGAGTCACGAGCCATATAGAAAACACAGATTCGGTTAATGGGAAGAATGGAATAAATGCAACTTTACCCTTTTGACAGAACTTACTGGGGTTAGGAGGAGGTCCCTAAACTTCTGCTTCTTTCTCTAGCAGAAGTGACCTCTAATTAATTTAACAGAAGTTTTGTTAGAGATGGTATACATATAGCGTGCTCCCACCCAGGAAGTACGAATTATGTTGGATACCCACGAAGACTAAGGTTGCATTTCGCTGTTCTAGATACATGTCCATCACAGGTAGAGAAAATGATCTCAAAGATACCGGGTTCCCTATGAATTTAGAATGGACAGGACACTGGATTGATGGCTGGGATAGTCCCAGTAGAGATATAACACACATAGATTTTTTTTTGGGGGGAGCAGATCGAGTAGAGAATCATTCCCCTTAGTGCCCAATCCAGATGTCAAACTTTGTAAAATCTTCTTTGCCTCTTCCAACTTATCTGTTACTAAACTCTATGTGATTTGTCTTCAAAGCTTCCTCTTCATCCCTTACGTTCACCGACAGGATTACAGTTCAGACGCCACAGGCCTACTCAGTCTTTTAGAGTTCTGCCCAAATACAATATATCTCACCAGTATAGGGACACCAGTATCAGTGTGCCTGGTCATGCACAAAGGGTGGAGAATGGTAATACGGGTGAAGGGAGACTGTATATAGACACCGATATACATGATGGCGTGACAGCCTGATGGTGAACGCAAATCTGAAAAAAAATATTTTTATTATTTCCTATCTCTTTTCAGTCTCCACAGATGGTTTACGTCACACAACTGATAATACACAACAGTTAAACACATTGAAATGCAAGATTTATGTTCCCTACAGAAAGGTCGCTGACCCGGAGAGAACTTGTGACAAAGAGCAGAGTGTAGAGAACCTCGTATCACTGGACTGTCTGTTCCGGGAAGGTTGAGAGGCAGGACTGTTGAAGGGCATCCGAGCACAGATCTAGAACGGTTGTAGTATCATTCTTTGTTATCACCTCCCCCTGCATTTTCCTGTCTTTTCCCCTTCTTATTTTCCTCCTTTCCCTAAACGAAATGGATCGATCACAAGAGACTGCGTTTAGGGTTCTATTAGTAATTCTGGTTTTGATCAAGACAGTTTGTTTTGGTGAGGGTCCCAGAGAGGTCGAGCAGGGATCTGGAATGGGTTCTGATGATGAGTATGAATTTGTAGAATCTCAGGAGCGGCACATCTCTCAAGTAAAGGCTAGCATCAGTAAGCGCTCTGGTAGTCAGGGAGCTCGGAGGCACTGTGAGGGGTTATTGTCTGATGAATATTGTATTTGTAGGAATTGTGAGAATATAGTTGAGGATGGGTGAATCCAGAGATGTCAGTCCAACCTTAATATCGACATGGACCATAATCCGTTGAGTGATTACCACTCACTAGTGGGTAAGGTCTTAAACCAGACAGAATGCTGGGTGTGCTCACAGGTACCTCAAGGTCAGAGCAAGTCAGGATTAGTACCGTACCTTTTAGCAATAGATGAGGTACTTGAATTACGGGGTGAGAGACTGGTGGACAAGAAATTCAATATCTCTAGGCCCCCTAGTTTGAAGCTCCACCAGTATCATGTAGACAGGTCCTTATTATGTTTTAATATTTCCAATTACCGGGAAATTGGGAAGTGACGTGGAATAACCAGACAATGACCTTTTCACACAGAGCTGATAGGATACCCATAGACTCTGAACTTGTACGCCAAATAGCAAACAGTGGGAGGTATTTTCGGTATAGGTATACTCGTTGAAGCAAGACCATGTGGGTTGGAAAAGTATCGCCAGGGTATTGTACCCATATCATCCAGCCCGATACTTGTACTGAGCAGATGGGAGAACTAGGGATTGGTTTCTTCACTTGGAAAGTTCGTAATATGGTGATGTCATATTTTGTCCCCTATGTTCTCTCAGATGATGCCTATTTCACATGTGGGAGGAAGGCGTACAAGTGGCTTGCCCCGAGCTCAGAGGGATGGTGTTATATTGGGAGAGTACTGCCAGAGGTCATGACCATAACCCATGATAAGATGAAAGACGTTCACCGCAGTGCTCAGGCTCCTTATACTCATACTCACTATGAACACATCATCAAGAGACAACTCATAGATAGGACAGAGCACGCAGCCTCTGATTTAATCCACGAATCCACCGGGATTCAATTCCTTCTCTCATTAGACATCACCCGTACTGCCAGAGGAATTATAAATTATAGGTATATCCATGCGCTAGCGAACTTGATAGATAATATCACTGAGATGTATGACGACACCTTCAGGTATGCGGGAAGGGAGTTACAAGCTTACAAGCAGGAACTGATTCCACGCAATTGGTTCTCAGGTTTAGGAGAGTGGGCTCGAGTCAAAATGTCATCATGAGTGTAGGGAAGTTTCTCCTTTGTATCCTGGGAGGCGTCATAATTATTGGTTTGATATTTAGGTGTGTTCTAATTCTGACGCGGCGCAAGCACGGCACAAAATTGATGAGTCTAAGGAGCAAGGGTACTGTTACAGCAGCAGATTTGGTTTACGACCCATCCATAGAGACTGTGATATGATAAGGATTGCAAATTAATTTCATGGCCTGTTTCATTCACCCATTTTTCTTTTGTCTCCCCCTCTGCCCAGATACATCCATCCGGAAAAAGACATCAGCCCTACCCAAAATGTTTATGTGAATGTATCTCCTATATAATAGCCCAGATCTGTGACTTTGTGCTTCATTTGCTAATGCTGGGCGGAGTCAAAACACTGGGCGGAGTTAGTCAAATGAGTCAGAGATCTGAGCAAATGTATAGGAGACTTGGAGCAGGAGCAGGAGCAGATGGTATGGCCATGGCACAAGCAGGGGTGCATACCTCCCAACTTTCTTCAGGCAGGAGGGACACACGCACAGCAAAAAGGGGGCATGGCCAACGGGAAAGGGAGCGTGGATTCGCGGGTGGACCCGCGATCGCGAGCCATGCCCCTGTTTTCGTCAGTGAGGGGGCATGGCCAGCGCTCTGTGAGCTGCTGGCATGCCCCCAACGGCAGATTATGAGTCAGGGGGGCCCAGGGCACTTGAGACAGGAACCTTATCTCATTGCTGTGCCTGCTGTGGGTTTGGGGGCGTGGCCTAATTGCGGCCCTCGTTGCCACGCCCCCTTATGCAAATTCAGGGATTTTTTTTTTTTTTTTTTTTTATGGGATTTTGGCCCCTCAGCTAGGGGTAAATCCAGAGGGGGTGGTTGCTCCCCCTACACACCTGCACAGGCAGAAGAAAGCAGGGAGGCTGCTGCCTCCCTGCAACATCACAGACCAGCCAACACGCAGCAGCGTGTGCTGACTGTAGGCATAGGCGTGCGCAGCACATTTTATTAGGGTGTACACCGCTGGAGGGGCAAGTCTAGCACCACCTATTGGGTGTGGCTAGCACCATTTTACAATTAGTGTAAGTGGGGGAGCATAAGAATGCAAATAATGCCTCTCAGCCTGCCCCCCCCTTTCACTCTGTGCCTCTCAGCCTGCCCCCCCCCCCCCCTTTTCACTCTGTGCCTCACAGCCTGCCCATCTTCACTCTGTGCCTCTCAGCCGGCTACCCCTTCCCTCTGTGCCTCTCAGCTGGCTACCCTTTCCCTCTGTGCATCTCAGCCTGCCCCTCCCTTTCACTCTGTACCACTCAGCCTGCCCTCCCTCCTTTACGCTGTGCCTCTCTGCCGGCTACCCCATCCCTCTGTGCCTTTCAGCCTGTCCCTCCGCCTTTCACTCTCTCAGTCTGCCCCCATTCACCCTTTCAGCCTGCACCTCAATCTGTGTGAATCCTCCCTTCTCCCCCCTCCGTTCTCTCACCTGCATGTGAGGCCAGGAGCAGCACCGCGGCAGTCAGTAATCAGACAGGGCAAGGACTCGGAGCGCTGCGCAGTAGTGAGAGTGACAGGCTCGCTGGTGGCAACTCAAATGTGGCGCTGGCCACAGGCCAATCAGAAGCTGCGGTCCGGCAGCCAATCAGTAGCCGCTGCTCCCGATTCGCTGGCGCTACGAGAGCTCCGATTGGCTGGAGACCGGCGCTGCATTTTAATGCCACCATCGAGTCTGTCACTCACTACTGCGCAGCGCTCCCTGCCCTGTCTGATTACTGACTGCCCTGCTCCTGTCCGCCGGCTCACATGTACTCTGCTGCCACCTGGGCCCCCCATGTCTGTCAGGGCCAAGGACAAAGGTTCGACGGTCGGCCACGCGTGCGGGGGGGTAATGGACATTAGGGGGTGCCTGTTCGCACCAGGCACCCCCTGTGCGCACGCCTATGACTGTAGGACAATGCTGCTGTTACTGGCAGGACGGGGGGAGCTTCAGAGCTGGGACAGAGCTACTCCAGCTGGGGGCCCCCCTAAAACTGTGAGGCCCCCTGGGCACACCCTTAATCCGTACCCCCTGGGCCCACCCTTAATCCGTACCCCCTGATGCCCCCTCTCCCTCTGTATCCACTAAATAGACGCTGTGTGCATGTTAAGCAGAACAGCGAGTACAGGAGCTTCCCAACTGCCCCCCCCCCCACCCCGGGAGACTGCGGCCCGCGGGTGGGACAGTGGGACAGACCCAAAAAAATGGGACTGTCCCGCGAAAATCGGGACAGTGGGGAGGTATGGGTGTGTGTGAGGGGGTATGCCATACAGACAGACGGGCACCAGCTCACTGTGTACTTGACCCCCCACATCAGCATACTCAGCAGGGTCTCTCTGACGCGGAGGAGCGTCACTTTCTGGCACACTCCACGCTTCTTAGCTGCAGTTTTGTGGGGCACCTGCCGCTGTGCAGGTTCCATACTGCCTCTGTTATCTCCAGCCCCGGCAACCCCACCGCTAGCTGCAGCACTGCCACCCGCAGTGAGGTGCGCCCAGCTCCTTCACACACTTTAGCCGGCGGGCAGCGCTGCAGAAGTCTGCGCTGCTTGCAGGCTCCGACCCCCTCCTCCCTCCAGCTGCAGTGTCTCCTGGGGGCTAACCAGTCACTCCCAGTCTCCCCTTACCACAGTGCCCGGCAGCCACGAGGTCCGCGCCGCGTGCATGCTATGACCCCCTCCTCCCTCCAGCCGCAACGTCTCCTGGGGGCTAACCAGTCACTCCCAGTCTCCCCTTACCACAGTGCCCGGCAGCCGCGCGAGGTCCGCGGTGTGTGACTGAGGAGTGGGGGGGAGGGATGCGGACGGGCAGAGGAAGCAGGACTCCAGCCTGAGAGTCAACCATGCCAAGTCTCCACCAGCAGCAGATCCAAACAGGTTGGAGTGGAACAGCAGCAGCCAGCAGCAGTGACTCCGGTAAGACACATCTGTCTGTCACCACTGTTTTGTCCGTAATACCAATCTCTCCCGTGCCCTGTGTTCTGTCATGTCCCTGTCACCCCTGGCCTTGCCCTGTCACCCTTATCCTGGCCCTTTCACCCTTATCCTGGCCCTGTCACCGCTATCCTGTCCCTGTCATCCTTATCCTGGCCCTGTCACCCCTATCCTGGCCCTGTCACCCTTATCCTGGCCCTGTCACCCCTATCCTGGCCCTGTCACCCCTATCCTGTCCCTGTCATTTCTGTCCTGGCCCGTCACCCCTGTCCTTGCCCTGTCACCCCTGTCCTGGCCCCGTCACCCCTGTCCTGGCCCCGTCACCCCTGTTCTGACCCTGTCACCCCTGTCCTGGCCCTGTTACTGCATACCCTCCAACTATCTTTTTGGCAGGTACAGTACCCGCAGCGCCTCCAGACCCCTCCCCAATGCACCACACCTCCGCTCCTTCCCCTCCACCACATGCGACACTCCACCCCTCCCCCACACGCTGTGCCTCCAGACCCCCTACACCACCAGCGGCTCCCACTCCCCCACCCCTCCACCACCCACAGCACCTCCAGACCCCCTCCACCATCCACCCCCATATATGTCTCCCCCCACACCTGCCCCCCTCCACCCACACCATCTGCAGACACCCTCCTCCATTCGCGGTCCCCCCCTCACCCACCCACGGCACCTCCGCACCTGCCCCTCCACCACCTGCAGCGCCTCCGGATCCCCTACCCCATCCTCTGCACCACCCGCACCTGCCTCTCCCCCACCGCGGTGCCTCCGGACCCCCTACCCCCGCCCCTTCCCATCCGACAGCACCTCCGGAACCCTTCACCCATCCGCAACAACCCTGCACCTGCCCCTCCCCCGTGGCACCCTGCCCCTCCCCCACCTGCAGTGCCTCCGGACCCCTCCCCCTTCTACAGCCCCCACTCTTCTGTCTCTCCCCCACCCGCAGCACCTCCCAACCCTTCCCCATCCGGGCCCCCCCGCATCTGCCCCCCTCCACCTGCAGCATCTACAGACACCCTCCCCCATCCGCAGTCCCCCCCGCATCCGCTAATTCTGTACATCGTGCCCTGCAGGTGCTTTTCACGCCGTCGCAAGGGGCTGCGCCTCCTTCACCATCGCACGCCCTTTCATTGTGCAATATTTAACCACTAACAAAGGAATGCAGGTAATACTCCATATAATACAAATATTGAACCCCATATAGGCATGCAAGTGTTAAAGGGGCGTAGCCCCTTGCGACGGTGTGAAGAGCGCCCGTAGGGCGCGATGAAGCACCTAGTATATATATATATAAATATATAGTACTGTATATCACCTTGTGTCCACTGACCAGTGGATTCAGCTGGAGTTATTGGCCAGACCAGTCCTAGTTGCTGTTTTAACTCTGTTGCTAAACAAATCCATTAAGGAGCAGGTTTATACGATAAAGAGTTGAGGTGTTTCAGCTTCATGGTTGAGTTCTTTAGATTTTTCAGTATTTCGCTGTGAGACTGCTGAATGTAACTGTCTGATGGAATTGTCTTCAGCCGAGCTGCCTGCAAAACACCTTTTCTTCCAGTGAGCAAAATAGCAGATCATCTGCTGATTTTATATGGCATTTATAGAGGGGAAAAATATATGTATATTTTTCCGTCTTCCCCAATGAGGTGGGCAAGTGTTCCCCTCAGCTGATATGGGTACCATTGACAACCCTGGCTTGGGTAATCAGTACCCCCCCAAACGCCCCCACCACCACCACCCTTAGGCGTCCCTGCGTACAAGCAGTGGTCATTAAATAATGGCCATTCAGCCGAGTGATTTACCATCAGCTATCTGGTACCTTGAGCATCTTCCCTGATATTACTAACACTCAGGCCCGGCGACAGGAGTTGTCAAAGGAGACAGACATACAAGGCCCCAAGGGTCAGAGGGGCCCCGAGGATCATGGAAACAAAAAACGTAGCTGCACTGCTGTCAGTGCTCTTTAAACTTGCTGCTCCGTTCGCCAATTAACTAAAAAACTAACTGGAGGGCCGCACTAGACTCCCCCCCCCCCCTACTCTGTCATTTGAGTAATTCCGGTGTGATGCTGGTGTCATAAGGCCCACGCCCTGCCCCCTCCCTGTCTCTTGCTGCTGCCTCCCACGTCATGTCAGTGCCAGTCTCCGGCGAGCTGCGTGAAGACTCTTATGGCTACATGTCCCAGGCTGTGGCTGGTCACCTCTCCTTTCCCCTCTGCAGCACGCCACATTCTGGCCGTGGAGGGCAGATCGCATGACTCTGGGACAGACATATTTGTGGGGAGAGGCTGACAGGATGCATCTGCTGCCATCTTTGTTCCTGGCAGGAGTAGAGACAGCGCAGGTGTATATTTGTAGTGACTCAGGAGAAGGTACTTTACCTAACTAACCTAACAAAACTATTACCGTTATTGTACGTTTTTCCCAATATCTGTGTGCCGCTGGCTGCATGTAGTGGCATCGGTATGAACTACATGAGCTGATGTTGGGCTCATTATTCTGTGTTGGATTCTACACTGGGTGAACTGTAGTCTATGTAAAAGCAAGGACTGGATTTTCTTTTGGGCTGTCATATGGGGGGAATCTGTATTCTGTGTGGTGGTATTTGGGAGGGCAGTATTTTGTGTTGTAGGGATTATGTAAGCAGAGGGAAGAGGCAGTATTCTAGGGTTTGGGGGATTATGGTGGGGCGAGGGGGGAATTTATGTATGTGTGTGTCTTTGTGTATATGTGTGTGTGTATGTGTGTTTGTATATAAATATATATATATATATATATATGTATGTATATATAATGTATCTTGCATGGAAGGAGGGTGGGGGGTGCAGGGGGCCCCAGAGATGTCCGTGTACCATGCTCCAAGATTTCTGTTGCCGGACCTGCTAACACTTAGCAATGGCTCTCACTGTTAATGGAAACATGCTCTTTAAGTGAGGCTGCCTGTCCTTGAAACATGCCCACACTCATTACTGGGAGACTAACACAATCTGTCTATGCCAATTATGAAAGATCTTTACCAGGCTGGGTATTATCCGTGTGCATCCAATCCAGATTCTACGTTCACACTCTTTGTCACATTCACTGAACTCTCTGCTTGGACAGCGGTGGATATAATCGCCATTTAATCGATACAGGAGTTTTTCTTTTTTGTAATTCAAACGTAAAATTCCTTTCCTGCAACAAATACTTAAAAGAGCAACAAAACAGTTAAACTGATACACAGGGGATGATCATGAGTCAGATAGAGTGGATTTCAGGATACTGCACGTGGGCCAGATGAATACATCGGCGATTGCACATGGCCAGATCACCCTTAAGCACACAGAGTTAACTAATACAGTGCTCAGTCACAGAGTGTGGACAGAGGTGAGACATCTGGTTCATGAGTTGCATCATTATTCAAACATAAATAACTCCAGTTATGAAAAAAGTAATTTTTGACCCAAACTCTCTCTCTGATTGCCGTTGCATCTCTCATCTACTTGAGAGACTTGCCTACACCTGTCTCATACAACCTATTGGCTACACTTAACTCTGGCTTTCATTCCTCACTCCCCAGGGACTGCACTGACTAAGGTGGTCAATTATTTGATCACTGGTAAAGCTAAAGTCCATTACTCCCCTGGATCCTTCTGCTGCATTTAGCTCTGTTGACCACTCTCTTGTCATACAATGCTGCAGCCCTCATCTTTCTCACCAAACGCACTACGTCCACCTCTCCTCTCTTTAAGACCTTCACTCGCTCCCCTTCCCCTTCAGAATTCAATTCAAGCTTCCCACTTACAAAGCCCTCACCCACTCCTCTCCCATCTACTGTACATCTCTGACCTTATCTCCCTTTACTCTCCCACCCGTCCTCTCCGCTAATACACCCCGTGTCTCCTGCCTACTGATTACCTCTTCCCACTCCTACCTCCAAAAGTTTTCACATGCTGCTCCCTTTCTCTGAAATTCCCTACCTCTCCCCCTCAGACTCTCCACCTCTCTCCAAAACTTCAAACAGTAGTGCGTTTGGTGAGGAAAATGAGCCGGGCAGCAGCATTGAGGATACAGTAGATTGGAGTGGAGAGAGGTATTTGTCAGGAATGCCAGTCAGGAGGGGATTACACTAGTCCAGTCTGGAGATGACCAGTTAGTGGATAAGGGTCTTAGTAGCATCCTGGGTGAGAAAGGGTCTGATCCTGGAAATCGTTTTTAGATGAAGACGGCAGGTTTGTGAGAGGTGCTGAATATATGGTTTGAAGGAGAGGGAGGAGTCAAGGATTACTTCAAGACAGCGCATTTGGGGGCTAGAGGAGATAGTAGTGCTATCAATAGATAATGAGATTGTGGGAGGTGAGGTTATGCGGGATGGAGGGAAGATGATCAATTCGGTCTTAGGCAGGTTAAGTTTAAGAAAGCGCTGGTACATCCAAACAGAGATAGCAGAGAGACAGTTGGAGATACGAGTGAGGAGAGCAGGGGAGAGGTCCGAAGAGGAAAGATAGATTTGAGTGTCATCAGCATAGAGATGATATTGGAAATCAAAAGAACTAATGAGCTTACCTAGTGAGGACGTATAGAGAGAGAAAAGAAGAGGACCAAGGACAGAACCTTGGGGTACACATACAGTAAGTGGAAGTGAGGGAGAGGTGGAGTCATGAGAGGAGACAGAGAATGAACAGTCAGAGAGGTGGGAAGACAGCCAAGAGAGGGCAGTATCACGCAGACCAATGGAGTGAAGGATTTGCAGTAGTAGAGGGTGGTCCACAATGTCAAAAGCAGCAGAGAGATCAAGAAGAATAAGTAGAGAGTAGTGGCCCTTAGATTTAGCAGCATGGAGGTCATTGCAGACTTTTGTAAGGGCAGTTTCAGTGGAGTGGAGAGGACGGAAGCCAGACTGGAATGGGTCAAGCAGTGAGTGTGAGCAAAGAAAGGAAGTAAGGCATTTGTAGACAATACGCTTCAGGAGTTTGGAGGCAAAAGGGAGAAGAGAGATGGGTCGGTAGCTGGAGAGAGTGTTTGGATCAAGGGTAGGTTTTTTAAGAATAGGAGAGATGAGTGCATACTTGAATGCAGAGGGGACGGTGCCTGATGAGAGGGAGAGATTGAGAAGGTGGGAAAGATGGGAACAGGCAGAAGGAGAGAGGAAGCAGAGGAGGTAGGAGGGGATAGGGTCAAGTGGGGAGGTGGTGAGGGGATAGGAACTAATGAGGGCCATGACTTCCTCACCAGATGCATGGGAGAAAGATGTCAGAGTTGGTGAGAGGGGTGGTAAGGTATGGGGGGAGGCTGGTTGCTGATGGTCTGGTGTGATGTGATGTCCTGACATATGGAGTCAACTTTGGACGTGAAGTAAGTGGCAAAGTCAAGAGCAGAGAGTAAGGAAGGGAGATGAGGTGGAGGTGGGCAGAGGAGTTGAGGGAGGCAAAGAGGCACCGGGGGTTGGAAGGGAGGAGATGAAGTTCTTGAAATATGACTGTTTAGTAAGAGAAAGGGCAGCACTGAAGGATGAGAAGATAAGTTTGAAATGGAGGAAGTCTGCCTTAGAGCTTGATTTCCTCCAGTGTCGCTCAGCAGTACCTGAGCATTTTTGCAGATATCGGGTGTATTTGGTGTGCCAGGGTTGAAGTGTTAATTTGCAAGGGTGAATAGTGGTTGGTGGAGCAAAAGAGTCAAGAGCAGAAGTAAAGGATGCACTGTATATGGAAGTGGCTTGTTCAGGGCATATGAGAGAGAGAATAGGAGGGAGAGGTGAGTCAAACAGGGAGGAAAGAAATGTGGTGTCAATAGCCTCAATGTTACTTTTAGTGATGGTAGCCTTAGGAGGTAGAGTTGGGGAAGCAGAGAGAGATAGGTTAAAGGAGAGTAGGTGGTGGTCAGAGAGGGGAAATGGGGAGTTGGAAAAATCAGAAATATCACAACAGTGAGTGAAGACCAGATCCAGTGAGCTCCCATTCACATGGGTGGGTGAGGAGGTCCACTGGAAGAGACCAAGTGAAGAGGTGAGGTTAAGGAGTTTAGAGGCAGGGGATTGTGTGGGGATATCGATAGGGATGTTAAAATCGCCTAGGATAATGGAGGGAATGTCAGAAGAGAGGAAGTGAGGAAGCCAAGAAGCAAAGTTGTCGATGAATTTGGAGGCAATGCCAGAGGGGTGGTAAATGACAGCTACTCTAAGATGGACTGGTTGGAAGAGGCGTATAGCATGGACCTCAAATGTAGAGAATGTAAGGGATGGTTCTGGTGGTATGAGTTGGTAGGAGTAACTAGAAGGTAAAAGGACCCCAACACCTCCCCCATGCCGACCCCCAGGTCGGGGTGTGTGTGTGAATGTGAGGCCCCCAGCAGAGAGAGCAGCAGGAGAAGTAGTGTCAGAGGGAGGAATCCAGGTTTCAGTAATGGCTAGTAGGTGCAGGGAGTTGGAAATGAAAAGGTCATGAGTGGGGACCAGTTTGTTACAAACAGATCTGGCATTTCAGAGGGTACAGGATAGGGGGGTATGAGTTTGTGGAGAGATATGAATGAGATTATCAGGGTTGCTGTAGCGATGAGGTGAGATTAACTTTGAGGGCAGGGATGATGAGAGAATAGTGGTGGTGCGGGTGGCTGAGCTAGGAGGGGAAACTGCAGGAGGTGGGCAGGGAGGGAGTTCAGTGTGATGTGGATGGGGGTGTGGGGAGGTAACAGGGAAGGGAGGGAGCATGGCTGAGTTGTGGGGTAGCAGGACCATGGGGCAGAGGTGAATGAAAGTGGGGTAACAGGAAAGGAGGGGAAAGGAAACAGAGGGATGGAGGGGAGACAGTGGAGGGGAGAGAAGATGAGGTGTAGGAGACTAGTGCTATATGAGGGCTCTATCCTACTGTCATGATCAGGGATGAAATCGGCAGTTGGAAGGTATGTGCCTTCCACTGCTGCTCTGCAAAGCAGAACAGTGTTGAACGGGTGCCACATGCGCCTGACATTTATGTGTGCAACACTGAAATCGTACTAGGAAAGGGAAAGGAAATGTCTTTCAGAGCGAGACACACCCCTGTCCCAAACACTTGATATCCAATGTTAGGCGGTGTGAGCATGACAGGTACCACTGCCCAGGGTGCAAGGCCAAGGAGGTGGCACAGCTGCTCGTCCCTTGTGAAAGCTCCCAGCTCGAGTGCTGGGAAACACGACACTGTCAGAGCAACATAGCTGGATTACAGAAGAATAGTGGCTGAGCGACTGAGTATGTGTGTGAAAGTGTGTGGTTGTGTGTGCATGTGTAGGAGGGGGGAAGGGGGGGTATTGCCAACAGCATAAAAGCTCAAGGAGGGGTTTCATAGGAAGTGGCAGAGGGGTTGGCAGTGGTGCACGGCATTGTTGGCTCAGGACTGTATCATTGACTAGGTGCATACGCTACCCTTGCAGATATGGGTGCATTTTGAGATTTTCTTTTTTGGGGCACATTTTACACCTACCCTTTTGCTGCAAAATTCTTCCAGCTCTATATGAGCCCCTACATGTCATTTTGCAGCAAGTAACAGATTGGAATTAACTGCTCTTAGGGGGTTATTCAGGTTTCTTAGCAAACCAAAATAGCACACTAATGGGCAAAGCCATGTGCACTGCAGGTGGGGGGGGGGGGGGGGGGGGGGGTAGATGTATATGTGCAGAGAGAGTTAGATTTGGGTGGGGCGTGTTCAAACTGAAATCTAAATTGTAGTCTAGAAATTAAGTAGCCAGTATTTACCCTGCACAGAAACAATATAACTCACCCAAATCTAACTCTCTCTGCACATGTTACATCTGCCCCACCTGCAGTGCAATATGGTTTTGCCCAATTGCTTACTTTTTTGGTTTGCTAACAAACCTGAATATCCCCTTATTCTTACACTTGTGTCACATGTAGCTATCCTGTGACTACATTTAATGAATATTACAGGTGATATGAGAATCCTGTAGTATGGACAAGCTCATGAATCTCATATTGTGCAAACGCTGCTGCAGTCACATAAAATGGGAGAATATAACAATCTGTCATAGATCCTTTAGTTTTAAGCCCTCAGTGTCCAATATCCTCTCCTGAAGACTTTTTTAAGTCCTGTTCCACTTTCCAGAAAGTCAGTTCCTGGGAGTTTAATGAGTCCAATCTACCTATAACATGGGCAGAAAGCCAAACTCTTCTCTGCAAAAGTGTGTATACAGTGAATATATATATATATCTCCGAACTATCAAACCCAAACAAATTTGCCCGACTCGACGAGGAATCGGAGGATGATTGTGAAGAAATGACGGTGCCGGAGGAGACTGCTCCCTCTAGCATCCAGAGGAGCGGTCCCTCTGGCGCGGTTGAGATAAAAGATAGTGAGGTACCTAGTCAGATGGTGGTGGTAGGGGATTCAATCATCAGGAAGCAATCTGCTACCGGGACCGTGATCGCCGTACAGTCTGTTGTCTCCCGGGTGCTCGGGTGCGGCACATCGCGGACCGGGTAGATAGATTGTTGGGAGGGGCTGGGAAAGACCCGGCGCTCTTGGTGCACGTTGGCACCAATGACAAAGTTAGCGGAAGGTGGGATGTACTTAAGAAAGACTATAGGGACTTAGGAAAGAAACTGAAGGCAAGGACATCTAAGGTAATATTCTCGGAATTATTACCCGTGCCACGCGCTAGTCCAGGGAGGCAGAGGGAGATTAGGGAGGTAAATGTGTGGCTTAGGGATTGGTGCAGGAAAGAGGGGTTTGTGTTCCTGGAACACTGGGCGGACTTCTCAGTCAGGTGCCATCTCTTTTGTCGTGACGGATTGCACCTGACTGAGGAGGGGGCAGCGGTGCTGGGGGGAAGGATGGTTAGAAGGTTGGAGGAGATTTTAAACTAGGAGCCTGGGGGGAGGGTTTAGCTAGAAACTACGGGTCATGCAGTGAGAATAGTGGGGATGGCGGTAGTAAACTAAATGGGGGAGAAGTTGGGGGAAGGGTAAGAGCAGGCGGTAAGGTTACTAACATGGGTACTAAAAGAGATTTTACCAAAGCACTAACCAATGACGATTACAGGTCATCATTGCTACATAAGGTGAAAGATGTCCCTAACGCAAGGGGAAATACTTATCTTAGTTGTATGTATGTAAACGCCAGAAGCATTACTGGTAAAAAGGGTGAACTATAAATACTTGCAGCAAGCAAACAGTATGATATTATAGGCATTACTGAAACTTGGTGGGACGAATCTCATGATTGGACAGTCAATCTAGAGGGCTATACACTGTTTAGGAGAGACAGACTAAATAAAAAGGGTGGAGGGGTGTGTCTTTACGTAAAGCCGTTTTTAAAACCTGATATATGGGAAGATATTCAGGAGGGGACTGTAGACACTGTCGAGACATTATGGGTAGAAATTGCATGCGGGGAAAAAGGAATAAAAAAGTTAGTATTGGGTGTATGCTATAGGCCGCCTGGTATCAACGCATCTGATGATGAATTGTTACTAAAGCAAATTGAAAGAGCAGCAGGAGTAGGAGACATAGTAGTGATGGGAGATTTTAACTATCCAGAGATAAACTGGAAAAACGATTCATGAGATACTGCTAGGGGTAATATGTTTTTAAACACATTTAATGATAACTACTTAGTTCAACTAATTGAGGAACCAACTAGGTACAATGCAATCTTAGACCTGTTATTAACAAACAATGTGGATTTGGTATTAGGTATGATAGTAGGGGAACCCATAGGAAACAGCGACCACAATATGGTCACATTCAATATCAGTTTCCATAAACAGCCCTATACTGGCTGAACTAGGACTCTAAACTTTAGCAAAGCAAATTTTGAAAAGATGAGGGTATTTTTCAGGGATATTGAATGGGAAGGTTTGTTTTTAGGAAAAAATACTACGGAGAAATGGGAGGTACTAAAATTCCTGCTAGCTAAAAATACACTCAAATTTATTCCTACAAGCAGCAAAAAAAGGAATAAAAATCATAAACCGATGTGGCTTAACAAAAAGATTAAGGAATTTATGGGCAAGAAAAGGCAAGCATTTAAAAAATACAAATCTGACGGGGAAGCAGAGTCATTTCAGCACTATAAGGAATGTAACAAGACAAGTTGGGAGTCTTAAGCAAAAATGATAATGACATAGCGGATACACTAAATTAGTTTTTTTTCAACAGTATTTACTAGAGAGGACCCAATTCAGGGACTAACATATAATCTCAATTATGAGAATATCCCACTGATAGGTACTTATTTAAGCGAGGAAGTAGTCTGTGACCGATTAAAACATTTAAAGATTAATAAGTCACCAGGTCCCGATGGTATTCACCCAAGGGTTCTAATGGAGCTTCATTCTGAACTTGCAAAGCCGCTATTTTTGATCTTTAAGGATTCAGTAATATCAGGTATGGTTCCCAAAGACTGGCGTATAGCGGAAGTAGTGCCTATATTCAAAAAGGGAAGTAAAGCTGAACCAGGTAATTATAGACCAGTCATTCTTACATCTATAGTGGGGAAAGTATTGGAAGGTATTCTAAGATATAGTATTCAGAAGTTCCTTGAAGTCAATAAGGTCATTAAAAGGAATCAACATGGGTTTATAAAGGACAGATCCTGTCAAAGCAACTTACTTGGCTTTTATGAAACAGTAAGCGCAAACCTAGATCAGGATAAAGAGGTGGGTGTAATCTTTTTAGATTTTGCCAAAGCGTTCGTTACTGTACCACACATGAGACTTATCTACAAGCTACAAGAATCAGGGCTAGGATAATAGGGAGCAGCTCGTTGTGGTTAATGGATCTTTTTCAACTTGGACTGAAGTGCTAAGTGGTGTGCCGCAAGGCTCAGTATTAGGACCGCTATTGTTCAATATTTTCATTAACGATCTAACAGAAGGTCTAGAGAACATGGTGTCAATTTTTGCAGATGATACCAAATTGTGTAAAGTTATAAATGCGGAGGGGGATGCTGAGTCGCTTCAGAATTACTTAGTTAAATTAGAAGCTTGGGCAGCGAAATGGAGAATGCGCTTCAATACAGACAAGTGTAAGGTAATGCACTGTGGTAACAAGAACAAAAATAACACCTACAGTACCTACTAAATGGGATAAAATTAGGGTATTCTGTACTGGAAAAGGACTTAGGTGTCCTCATAGATAGCAAACTAAGCAGTAGTACCCAAAGTAGGACTGCAGCAAAGAAGGCAAATAAGATATTAGCATGCATAAAACGGGGAATTGATGCTAGGGACGAGAGTATTATACTCCCGTTATATAAATCACTTGTGATGCCAAACCTTGAATACTGTGTACAATTCTGGGCACCTTACTACAAAAAGGATATCCTGGAGCTAGAAAAGGTTCAAAGGCGGGCGACCAAACTAATTAAGGGTATGGAGACGCTGGAATACGAGGAAAGGCTTGCAAGACTAGGCATGTTTACACTGGAAAAGAGGAGATTAAGAGGGGACATGATCAACATTTACAAATATATAAGGGGACAATATACAGATCTTGCGCAGGACCTGTTTTTGGTTAGATCAACACAGAGAACTCGTGGACACTCGCTCAGGTTAGAGGAGAGGAGATTCCACACAATACGGCGTAAAGGCTTTTTTACGGTAAGGACGATACGTGTTTGGAATTCCCTGCCTGAGGGAGTTGTAATGGCCAACTCAGTCAACACCTTTAAGAATGGGTTAGATAAATTCCTAATGGATAAAGATATCCAGGGTTACGGGGCATAGTCACGCACAATGGTTATTATAAAAAAGAGGGGTTAATCGGAATGGCAGTCAGCAACTTCAGTCACAATTTTATACAAAATAATCGTGCATAGGAGACCACAAATAGGTTGAACGCGATGGACAATTGTCTTTTTTCAACCTTAGATACCATGTTACTATATATATATATATATATATATATATATACACCATGCCCCCATCTCAGAAGTTCCCTATGGGAGGATTCCGTTTGTTCGATCCAACCTTAATATAAGGGCACAACGTGCCCTTATAATATAGATAGATATACATTATATATATATATATATACACACACATATATATATATATATATATATATATATATATATATATATACAACAAGGGGTACCCTAGGCGCTAAGTGAAAGAACAAAGAGCTGCACCTCAAGATGAACCTTCTGTTAGATAAGGCTCAAAGATAACAAAAATGAAACACAGATCTGAGGGCGCTAATTAACAATACCTAATTAACATATAAACAGTTTAAAAAGCAGTTTTGATATTTATTTACAGTATATACATACAATATAGCAACAACATGATATCACAGAAATATAATTCCAAGTATTATCTGATTAGAAATCCATTAATGATACAGTCCTTTATCAGCATGTGGCATAGGTGGACTCAATGCTTGAAAGATTCCTTCTTTGTCAGCATGTAGCATGGATGGAAAGAATGCTTGAAAAAAAAACGTGTTTCGTCCCTACTGGGACTTCCTCAGGGGTATTGTTTCTAAATTGATAAACAATGGACAATGATTCTAAACCAGTACTAGCAGCCTCTCAATGAGGATTATAGTAATGTAACTATACATACCAAATGCTGAATAACTTAAAAAGAGTCCTGAAGAGGCATGTGTATCACTGTATGTATCGATATGTATGAATATAAAACCTAAAAACAATATATTAAAAGTTTTTTCTTAAAAAAAATCTCTAAAAAGAACTCTCTAGAGGTGAAAAAATGAGTTTGAGGATGAACAGGGGAGGAAGGTAACATAATAATACATACCAAGTTACTTTGATAGGTAACTTAATGGCGTGATTCCATGTTTACACGGAATCCAACAGATAACAGTTCAGAACATGGTCAATTAAGTGACCTGTATTGAGAAGAGAATTAGGGCTTAATCAGTAAAAAGCCAAAAGGGTGGTATTGGAACTTAAACAATGGTTTAAGCAAAAAAGGAGAACAATACATACCGATCTTGGGTAAAAGGAAAGTTTAACCCTGACTCTATAGAAAGGTAACCAACTTCATATGGCCGCACCACAGCTAATAAACCTAAAAAGTTGATTAACAATTTGGACGTAGTTAGTACCTTAGAATATACTCAATTAAATCTTATTCCTAGTATATAACTCATAATTGGTATATGGGTATAAATAAAGAGAGGTTCTCTCTCCAAATCTATTATAATTATAATTGTAGTTCTTATTTGGACATTAGATAAAAAATATATCGATAGTTCCTAACATGCCAATATAAACTGGATTTGTTTTACCAAGGTATAAATGCATAGACAACCATACAAATGTGAACAGACACTTTAAAAATAAAAATATATAAATATAAATAATCCCAGTGTCCATATATGAAAGCAAGATAGCATCAGTGATACTTACAAATGGGAGCAAAGTGATCCTCTCAGAGTCCAAGGTAATACTGAGAGAGGTGTCCTAGACCAACTACTTATACTCTTAACCACATGACATCACTTCCTTAGGGAATTTAGTGAGGTAAATGGACAATGGGAACAAAAAGGCTTATAGTCTGGTCTTAAATTCATACTACAGGCTAATGGTAAGGAATGGCTGTGACCTTACTATACTAATAGTAAGAAATGAAAGGATATATTAAGAACTTTTGAGCCTAATTACCGCCGGTGGAACGCACTTGCGTGTACGTTCCACTGGCCGGAAGTCACGGGACCGAATGTAGGGAGGAAGTGTCCACGGCTAATGGAACGCACTGTTACAGTCACATAAAATGGGAGAATATAACAATCAGTCATATATCCTTTAATTCTAAGCCCTCAGTGTCCAATATCCTCTTCTGTAGACTTTTAAGCTATCTCTTCCTGTTCTACTTTCCAGAAAGTCAGTTCCTGGGAGTTTAATGAGGCCAAACTACCTATAACGTGGCAGAAAGCCAAACTCTTCTCTGCAAAAATGTGTATACAGTGTATAATAAGAATTTACTCACCGGTTATTCTATTTCTCGTAGTCCGTAGTGGATGCTGGGGACTCCGTAAGGACCATGGGGAATAGACGGGCTCCGCAGGAGACTGGGCACTCTAAAGAAAGATTAGGTACTATCTGGTGTGCACTGGCTCCTCCCTCTATGCCTCTCCTCCAGACCTCAGTTAAGGAAACTGTGCCCGGAAGAGCTGACATTACAAGAAAAGGATTTGGAATCCAGGGTAAGACTCATACCAGCCACACCAATCACACCGTACAACTTGTGATAACCTTACCCAGTTGACAGTATGAACAACAACTGAGCATCACTCAAAAAGATGCCACATAACAATAACCCTTTATTAAGCAATAACTATATACATGTATTGCAGAAAGTCCGCACTTGGGACGGGTGCCCAGCATCCACTACGGACTACGATAAATAGAATTACCGGTGAGTAAATTCTTATTTTCTCTGACGTCCTAGTGGATGCTGGGGACTCTGTAAGGACCATGGGGATTATACCAAAGCTCCCAAACGGGCGGGAGAGTGCGGATGACTCTGCAGCACCGCACGGGCAAACACAAAAGGTCCTCCTCAGCCAGCGTATCAAACTTGTAGAATTTTGCAAATGTGTTTGAACCCGACCAAGTAGCAGCTCGGCAAAGCTGCAATGCCGAGACCCCTCGGGCAGCCGCCCAAGAAGAACCCACCTTCCTTGTGGAATGGGCTTTTACTGATTTTGGATGCGGCAACCCAGCCGCACAATGATCCTGCTGAATCGTGTTACAGATCCAGCTAGCAATAGTTTGCTTTGAAGCCGGAGCACCCAGCTTGTTGGATGCACACAGGATAAACAGCGAGTTAGTTTTCCTGACTCCAGCCCTTCTGGATACATAAATCTTCAAAGCCCGGACTACGTCCAGCCACTTGGAGTCCTCCAAGTCACGAGTAGCCGCAGGCACCACAAAAGGTTGGTTCAAATGAAAAGATGATACCACCTTTTGCAGGAATTTCGGACGAATCCGCAATTCTGCCCTGTCCATATGGAAAACCAGGTAGGGGCTTTTACCTGGCAAAGCCGTCAATTCTGACACACACCTAGCCGAGGCTAAGGCCAACAGCATGACCACTTTCCACGTGAGATACGTGAGCTCCACGGTCTTCAGTGGCTCAAACCCGTGGGATTTCAGGAAACTCAACACCACGTTAAGATCCTAAGGCGCCACTGGTGGCACAAAAGGGGGCTGAATATGCAGCACTCCCTTAACAAACGTCTGAACCTCAGGCAGTGAAGCCAGTTCTTTTTTAAAGAAAATGGATAGGGCCGAAATCTGGACCTTTATGGACCCTAATTTTAGGCCCATAGTCACTCCTGACTGTAGGAAGTGTAGGAATCGACCCAGCTGGAATTCCTCTGTAGGGGCCTTCCTGGCCTCACAGCAATCAACATATTTTCGCCATATACGGTGATAATGCTTCGCTGTCACGCCCTTCCCAGCCTTTATTAGCGTAGGAATAACTGCATCCGGAATGCCTTTTTCCACTAGGATCCGGCGTTCAACCGCCATGCCGTTAAACACAGCCGCGGTAAGTCTTGGAACAGACAGGGCCCCTGTTGTAACAGGTCCTGTCTGAGAGGCAGAGGCCATGGGTCCTCTGTGAGCATTTCTTGCAGTTCCGGGTACCAAGTCCTTCTTGGCCAATCCGGAGCAATGAATAGTGTTCTCACTCCTCTTTTTCTTACAATTCTCAGCACCTTTGGTATGAGAGGAAGAGGAGGAAAAACATAGACCGACTGGAACACCCACGGTGTTACTAGTGCGTCCACAGCTATCGCCTGAGGGTCCCTTGACCTGGCGTAATACTTTTTAGCTTTTTGTTGAGGCGGGACGCCATCATGTCCACCTGTGGCAGTTCCCACCAATTTGCAATCTGCGTGAAGACTTCCTGATGAAGTCCCCACTCTCCCGGGTGGAGGTTGTGCCTGCTGAGGAAGTCCGCTTCCCAGTTGTCCACTCCCGGAATGAACACTGCTGACAGTGCGCCTACGTGATTCTCCGCCCAGCAAAGAATTCTGGTGGCTTCTACCATCGCCACCCTGCTCCTTGTGCCGCCTTGGCGGCTTACATGAGCCACTGCGGTCTGACTGGATCCGAACCGGTTGGTCGCGAAGCAGGATCTCCGCTTGACTTAGGGCGTTGTATATGACCCTTAGTTGATGTGAAGGCAAGTCACCTGACTTGACCACAGCCCCTGGAAATTTCTTCCCTGTGTGACTGCCCCCCACCCTCGGAGGCTTGCATCCGTGGTCACCAGGACCCAGTCCTGAATGCCGAATCTGCGACCTTCGAGAAGGTGAGCACTCTGCCGCCACCACAGGAGAGACACCCTGGCCCTGGGGGATAGGGTGATTAACCGATGCATCTGAAGATGTGATATGGACCATTTGTCCAGTAAGTCCTATTGGAAGGACCTCGTATGGAACCTGCCGAAGGGAATGGCCTCGTATGAGGCCACCCTCCTTCCCAGGACTCGAGTGCAGTGATGCACTGACCCCTGTTTTGGTTTTAATAGATTCCTGACCAGTGTCACGAGCTCCTGAGCCCTCTCTATCGGGAGATAACCCTTTTCTGGTCTGGGTCTAGGATCATGCCTAGGAGAAGCAGATGAGCTGTAAGAACCCACTGCGACTTTGGAATATATAGAATCCAGCGGTGTTGCCGTTACACTTCCAGAGAAAGTGATACGCTGTTCAGCAACTGCTCTCTTGATCTCGCTTTTATGAGGAGATCGTCCAAGTACGTGATAATAGTGACACCTTGCTTCCGCAGGAGCACCATCATTTCCGCCATTACCTTGGTGAACATTCTCAAGGCCGTGGAGAGACCAAACGGCAACCTCTGAAATTGGTAATGACAATCCCGTACCGTAATTCTGAGGTATGCCTGATGAGGTGGATAAATGGGGACCTGAAGGTATGCATCCTTTATGTCCCGAGTCACCTTTCAGGCTCGCAATAACCGCTCTTAGCGATTCCAACTTGAACTTGAACCTTTTCAGGTATATGTTCAGGGATTTTAAATTCAATATGGGTCCGACCGAACCGTCAGGTTATGGGACTACAACATTGTCGAATAATAACCCCCTCCTTGTTGAAGGAGGGGAACCTTGACCACCGCCTGTTGAAGAAACAATTTGTGAATTGCAGTTAACACTGTTTCCCTCTCGTGGGGGGAAGCCGGCAGGGCCGTCGGTGAGGGGGCATCTTCTCAAAGTCCAGCTTATATCCCTGAGAACAATATCGATCGCCCAGGGATCTAACAGGGAGTGAACCCACTTGTGGCTGAACTTACGAAGGCGTGCCCCCACCGGGCCTAGCTCCGCCTGTGGAGCCCCAGCGACATGCGGTGGATTTTTGTAGAGGCCGGGGAGGACTTCTGTTCCTGGGAACTAGCTGTGTTGTGCAGCTTCTTTCCTCTGCCGCCGCCTCTGGCAAGAAAGGACGCACCTCGGACTTTCTTGTTTCTTTATTCGAAAGGCTGCATTTGATAATGTCGTGCTTTCCTAGGCTGTGCAGGAATATAAGGCAAAATATTAGAATTTACCAGCTAAAGCTGCGGAGACCAGGTCCGAGAACCCTTCTCCACACAATCCTCAGCCTTCCATATGCCTCTTAAGTTGGCATCATCTGTCCATTGTATATTCTACAGGACACGTCAAGAAGAAATCGACATAGCTTTGACTCCAGGACCCAGTATACTCATGTCTCTTTGGGCATGTTTTATATATATATATATATATATATATATCTCTTAAGACAGCATCTACAATATGTATATATCTATATATATACATATATATATATATATATATGCTTACTAGGGTCTCAATCTCTGCTGATAAGGTACCTGTCCACGCTGCCACAGCGCTATAAACCCATGCCGACACAATCGCCGGTCTGAGTAGTGTACTAGAATGTGCACGCTATCTGCAGGATCCCTGAGAACAGCTAGTGCTACCGTCTGGGCAAACGTGACACCCTAGGGGAAGATTCCCATCACATCCTGGCCCTAGTGGGGAAAGGATACTGCCTGAGAATTCCTTGTGGGAAGCTGCAGTTTCTTGTCTGGAGATTCCCGCCCTTTTTCCTCATGAGAGGAGGGAAATTTACCTCAGATTTCTTCCCCTTAACATGTGTACCCTTGTGTCAGGGACAAATGAGTCATCAGTGATATGCAAATCATCTTTTATTACAATATTGAATACCTTTCAGCCATTTTGGCTGTAACTTTGCATTATCGTAGTCGACACTGGAGTCAAACTCCGTGTCGATATCAGTGTTTATTATTTTGGATAGTGAGCATTGTGAGACTCTGACGGTCTCTGTGACATAGGGACAGACATAGGTAGATTTCCTGTCTGTTCTCTAATCTTTTGTGCAGTAATTTCACCTTAGCACTTACACATATCCAAACAGGTGTCGGCGTTGTCGACGGAGACACCCTCTCACACACATATTTTCTCTATCTCCTCCTTAGGGGAGCCTTTTACCTCAGACACGTCGACACACGCGTACTTACACACCACACACACAGGGGATGCTCTATTTGAAGACAGTTCCCCCACAAGGCCCTTTGGAGAGACAGAGAGAGAGTATGCCAGCACACACCCCAGCGCTATATAACCCAGGGATTACACTACAACTCAGTGTTTACCCAGTAGCTGCTGTATATACAAATTTGCGCCTAAATTTATGTGCCCCCCCTTCCCTCTTTTCACCCTTTGTGTATCTGGATACTGCAGGGGAGAGCCTGGGGAGCTTCTTTCCAGTGGAGCTGTGAATAGAAAATGGTGCTGGTGTGCTGAGGAAGAAGGCCCCGCCCCCTCAGCGGCGGGCTTCTGTCCCGCTTTCTGTGTAAAAAATGGCGGGGGTTTTTACATATATACAGTGCCTGACTGTATATATGTATTTTATGCCAAAAAGGTACTTCAATTGCTGCCCAGGGAGCTCCCCCTGCACCCTACAGTGACCAGAGTGTGAAAGTGTGCTGGGAGCAATGGCGCACAGCTGCGGTGCTGTGCGCTACCTTAAATGAAGACAGGAGTCTTCTGCCGCCGATTTCGCCTTCAAGCTTCTGTTCTTCTGGCTCTGCGAGGGGGACGGCGGCGCGGCTCCGGGAACGGACGATCGACGACAGGTGCCTGTGTTCGAACCCTCTGGAGCTAATGGTGTCCAGTAGCCTAAGAAGCACAAGCTAGCTGCAAGCAGGTAGGTTTGCTTCTCTCCCCTTAGTCCCACGTAGCAGTGAGTCTGTTGCCAGCAGAAGCTCACTGAAAATAAAAAACCTAACAAATACTTTCTTTTACTAGCAGGTTCAGGAGAGCCCACTAGGAGCACCCAGCTCTGGCCGGGCACAGATTCTAACTGAGGTCTGGAGGAGGGGCATAGAGGGAGGAGCCAGTGCACACCAGATAATACCTAATCTTTCTTTAGAGTGCCCAGTCTCCTGCGGAGCCCGTCTATTCCCCATGGTCCTTACGGAGTCCCCAGCATCCACTAGGACGTCAGAGAAATATAATTTATAAATATATATATATATATATATATATATATATATATATATATATATAATATATGCAATATAGTTAGACCGGCACTCCCACACATCAACGTCTCTGCTTCGGTGCCCCCAGGATCAATGTAAAAGATGATAAGAAGTACTGGGGCACTCGGAGACTTAAATGCGGTAAAGTATATTTCAACAAGCCATCATGCGGATACCAACGTTTCGGGGCTCAGCCGCCCCTTTGTCAAGGTGCATAACATGTATATATACCATGCCCCCATCTCAGAAGTTCCCTATGGGAGAATTCCGTTTGTTCGATTCAGCTGTAATATAAGGGCACGACCGTGCCCTTATAATATAGATAGATAGATATACATGGTATGTTGATAGCATTTCCTTGGTAACGGGGTCTAGTCTGTCTCACTCTTTACACTAGAGATGAGCGCCGGAAATTTTTCGGGTTTTGTGTTTTGGTTTTGGGTTCGGTTCCGCGGCCGTGTTTTGGGTTCGACCGCGTTTTTGCAAAACCTCACCGAATTTTTTTTGTCGGATTCGGGTGTGTTTTGGATTCGGGTGTTTTTTTCAAAAAACACTAATAAACAGCTTAAATCATAGAATTTGGGGGTCATTTTGATCCCAAAGTATTATTAACCTCAAAAACCATAATTTACACTCATTTTCAGTCTATTCTGAATACCTCACACCTCACAATATTATTTTTAGTCCTAAAATTTGCACCTAGGTCGCTGGATGACTAAGCTAAGCGACCCTAGTGGCCGACACAAACACCGGGCCCATCTAGGAGTGTCACTGCAGTGTCACGCAGGATGTCCCTTCCAAAAAACCCTCCCCAAACAGCACATGACGCAAAGAAAAAAAGAGGCGCAATGAGGTAGCTGTGTGAGTAAGATAAGCGACCCTAGTGGCCGACACAAACACCGGGCCCATCTAGGAGTGTCACTGCAGTGTCACGCAGGATGTCCCTTCCAAAAAACCCTCCCCAAACAGCACATGACGCAAAGAAAAAAAGAGGCGCAATGAGGTAGCTGTGTGAGTAAGATAAGCGACCCTAGTGGCCGACACAAACACCGGGCCCATCTAGGAGTGTCACTGCAGTGTCACGCAGGATGTCCCTTCCAAAAAACCCTCCCCAAACAGCACATGACGCAAAGAAAAAAAGAGGCGCAATGAGGTAGCTGTGTGAGTAAGATAAGCGACCCTAGTGGCCGACACAAACACCGGGCCCATCTAGGAGTGTCACTGCAGTGTCACGCAGGATGTCCCTTCCAAAAAACCCTCCCCAAACAGCACATGACGCAAAGAAAAAAAGAGGCGCAATGAGGTAGCTGTGTGAGTAAGATAAGCGACCCTAGTGGCCGACACAAACACCGAGCCCATCTAGGAGTGTCACTGCAGTGTCACGCAGGATGTCCCTTTCAAAAAACCCTCCCCAAACAGCACATGACGCAAAGAAAAAAAGAGGCGCAATGAGGTAGCTGTGTGAGTAAGATAAGCGACCCTAGTGGCCGACACAAACACCGGGCCCATCTAGGAGTGTCACTGCAGTGTCACGCAGGATGTCCCTTCCAAAAAACCCTCCCCGAACAGCACATGACGCAAAGAAAAAAAGAGGCGCAATGAGGTAGCTGTGTGAGTAAGATAAGCGACCCTAGTGGCCGACACAAACACCGGGCCCATCTAGGAGTGTCACTGCAGTGTCACGCAGGATGTCCCTTCCAAAAAACCCTCCCCAAACAGCACATGACGCAAAGAAAAAAAGAGGCGCAATGAGGTAGCTGTGTGAGTAAGATAAGCGACCCTAGTGGCCGACACAAACACCGGGCCCATCTAGGAGTGTCACGCAGGATGTCCCTTCCAAAAAACCCTCCCCAAACAGCACATGACGCAAAGAAAAAAAGAGGCGCAATGAGGTAGCTGTGTGAGTAAGATAAGCGACCCTAGTGGCCGACACAAACACCGGGCCCATCTAGGAGTGTCACTGCAGTGTCACGCAGGATGTCCCTTCCAAAAAACCCTCCCCAAACAGCACATGACGCAAAGAAAAAAAGAGGCGCAATGAGGTAGCTGTGTGAGTAAGATAAGCGACCCTAGTGGCCGACACAAACACCGGGCCCATCTAGGAGTGGCACTGCAGTGTCACGCAGGATGTCCCTTCCAAAAAACCCTCCCCAAACAGCACATGACGCAAAGAAAAATTAAAGAAAAAAGAGGTGCAAGATGGAATTGTCCTTGGGCCCTCCCACCCACCCTTATGTTGTATAAACAGGACATGCACACTTTAACCAACCCATCATTTCAGTGACAGGGTCTGCCACACGACTGTGACTGAAATGACGGGTTGGTTTGGACCCCCACCAAAAAAGAAGCAATTAATCTCTCCTTGCACAAACTGGCTCTACAGAGGCAAGATGTCCACCTCATCATCATCCTCCGATATATCACCGTGTACATCCCCCTCCTCACAGATTATCAATTCGTCCCCACTGGAATCCACCATCTCAGCTCCCTGTGTACTTTGTGGAGGCAATTGCTGCTGGTCAATGTCTCCACGGAGGAATTGATTATAATTCATTTTAATGAACATCATCTTCTCCACATTTTCTGGATGTAACCTCGTACGCCGATTGCTGACAAGGTGAGCGGCGGCACTAAACACTCTTTCGGAGTACACACTTGTGGGAGGGCAACTTAGGTAGAATAAAGCCAGTTTGTGCAAGGGCCTCCAAATTGCCTCTTTTTCCTGCCAGTATAAGTACGGACTGTGTGACGTGCCTACTTGGATGCGGTCACTCATATAATCCTCCACCATTCTTTCAATGGTGAGAGAATCATATGCAGTGACAGTAGACGACATGTCCGTAATCGTTGTCAGGTCCTTCAGTCCGGACCAGATGTCAGCATCAGCAGTCGCTCCAGACTGCCCTGCATCACCGCCAGCGGGTGGGCTCGGAATTCTGAGCCTTTTCCTCGCACCCCCAGTTGCGGGAGAATGTGAAGGAGGAGATGTTGACAGGTCGCGTTCCGCTTGACTTGACAATTTTCTCACCAGCAGGTCTTTCAACCCCAGCAGACTTGTGTCTGCCGGAAAGAGAGATCCAAGGTAGGCTTTAAATCTAGGATCGAGCACGGTGGCCAAAATGTAGTGCTCTGATTTCAACAGATTGACCACCCGTGAATCCTTGTTAAGCGAATTAAGGGCTCCATCCACAAGTCCCACATGCCTAGCGGAATCGCTCCGTGTTAGCTCCTCCTTCAATGTCTCCAGCTTCTTCTGCAAAAGCCTGATGAGGGGAATGACCTGACTCAGGCTGGCAGTGTCTGAACTGACTTCACGTGTGGCAAGTTCAAAGGGCATCAGAACCTTGCACAACGTTGAAATCATTCTCCACTGCACTTGAGACAGGTGCATTCCACCTCCTATATCGTGCTCAATTGTGTAGGCTTGAATGGCCTTTTGCTGCTCCTCCAACCTCTGAAGCATATAGAGGGTTGAATTCCACCTCGTTACCACTTCTTGCTTCAGATGATGGCAGGGCAGGTTCAGTAGTTTTTGGTGGTACTCCAGTCTTCTGTACGTGGCGCCTGTACGCCGAAAGTGTCCCGCAATTCTTCTGGCCACCGACAGCATCTCTTGCACGCCCCTGTCGTTTTTAAAAAAATTCTGCACCACCAAATTCAAGGTATGTGCAAAACATGGGATGTGCTGGAATTTGCCCATATTTAATGCACACACAATATTGCTGGCGTTGTCCGATGCCACAAATCCACAGGAGAGTCCAATTGGGGTAAGCCATTCCAGGATGATCTTCCTCAGTTGCCGTAAGAGGTTTTCAGCTGTGTGCGTATTCTGGAAAGCGGTGATACAAAGCGTAGCCTGCCTAGGAAAGAGTTGGCGTTTGCGAGATGCTGCTACTGGTGCCGCCGCTGCTGTTCTTGCGGCGGGAGTCCATACATCTACCCAGTGGGCTGTCACAGTCATATAGTCCTGACCCTGCCCTGCTCCACTTGTCCACATGTCCGTGGTTAAGTGGACATTGGGTACAACTGCATTTTTTAGGACACTGGTGAGTCTTTTTCTGACGTCCGTGTACATTCTCGGTATCGCCTGCCTAGAGAAGTGGAACCTAGATGGTATTTGGTAACGGGGGCACACTGCCTCAATAAATTGTCTAGTTCCCTGTGAACTAACGGCGGATACCGGACGCACGTCTAACACCAACATAGTTGTCAAGGCCTCAGTTATCCGCTTTGCAGCAGGATGACTGCTGTGATATTTCATCTTCCTCGCAAAGGACTGTTGGACAGTCAATTGCTTACTGGAAGTAGTACAAGTGGGCTTACGACTTCCCCTCTGGGATGACCATCGACTCCCAGCAGCAACAACAGCAGCGCCAGCAGCAGTAGGCGTTACACGCAAGGATGCATCGGAGGAATCCCAGGCAGGAGAGGACTCGTCAGAATTGCCAGTGACATGGCCTGCAGGACTATTGGCATTCCTGGGGAAGGAGGAAATTGACACTGAGGGAGTTGGTGGGGTGGTTTGCGTGAGCTTGGTTACAAGAGGAAGGGATTTACTGGTCAGTGGACTGCTTCCGCTGTCGCCCAAAGTTTTTGAACTTGTCACTGACTTATTATGAATGCGCTGCAGGTGACGTATAAGGGAGGATGTTCCGAGGTGGTTAACGTCCTTACCCCTACTTATTACAGCTTGACAAAGGCAACACACGGCTTGACACCTGTTGTCTGCTTTTCTGTTGAAATACCTCCACACTGAAGAGCTGATTTTTTTGGTATTTTCACCAGGCATGTCAACGGCCATATTCCTCCCACGGACAACAGGTGTCTCCCCGGGTGCCTGACTTAAACAAACCACCTCACCATCAGAATCCTCCTGGTCAATTTCCTCCCCAGCGCCAGCAACACCCATATCCTCCTCATCCTGGTGTACTTCAACACTGACATCTTCAATCTGACTATCAGGAACTGGACTGCGGGTGCTCCTTCCAGCACTTGCAGGGGGCGTGCAAATGGTGGAAGGCGCATGCTCTTCACGTCCAGTGTTGGGAAGGTCAGGCATCGCAACCGACACAATTGGACTCTCCTTGTGGATTTGGGATTTCGAAGAACGCACAGTTCTTTGCGGTGCTTTTGCCAGCTTGAGTCTTTTCAGTTTTCTAGCGAGAGGCTGAGTGCTTCCATCCTCATGTGAAGCTGAACCACTAGCCATGAACATAGGCCAGGGCCTCAGCCGTTCCTTGCCACTCCGTGTGGTAAATGGCATATTGGCAAGTTTACGCTTCTCCTCCGACAATTTTATTTTAGGTTTTGGAGTCCTTTTTTTACTGATATTTGGTGTTTTGGATTTGACATGCTCTGTACTATGACATTGGGCATCGGCCTTGGCAGACGACGTTGCTGGCATTTCATCGTCTCGGCCATGACTAGTGGCAGCAGCTTCAGCACGAGGTGGAAGTGGATCTTGATCTTTCCCTAATTTTGGAACCTCAACATTTTTGTTCTCCATATTTTAATAGGCACAACTAAAAGGCACCTCAGGTAAACAATGGAGATGGATGGATACTAGTATACTTATGGATGGACTGCCGAGTGCCGACACAGAGGTAGCTACAGCCGTGGACTACCGTACTGTACTGTGTCTGCTGCTAATATAGACTGGTTGATAATGAGATGTAGTATGTATAAAGAAGAAAGAAAAAAAAAAACCACGGGTAGGTGGTATACAATTATGGATGGACTGCCGAGTACCGACACAGAGGTAGCTACAGCCGTGGACTACCGTACTGTACTGTGTCTGCTGCTAATATAGACTGGTTGATAATGAGATGTAGTATGTATAAAGAAAGAAAAAAAAAACCACGGGTAGGTGGTATACAATTATGGATGGACTGCCGAGTGCCGACACAGAGGTAGCTACAGCCGTGGACTACCGTACTGTACTGTGTCTGCTGCTAATATAGACTGGTTGATAATGAGATGTAGTATGTATAAAGAAGAAAGAAAAAAAAAACCACGGGTAGGTGGTATACAATTATGGATGGACTGCCGAGTGCCGACACAGAGGTAGCTACAGCCGTGGACTACCGTACTGTACTGTGTCTGCTGCTAATATAGACTGGATGATAATGAGATGTAGTATGTATAAAGAAGAAAGAAAAAAAAAACACGGGTAGGTGGTATACAATTATGGATGGACTGCCGAGTGCCGACACAGAGGTAGCTACAGCCGTGGACTACCGTACTGTACTGTGTATGCTGCTAATATAGACTGGTTGATAATGAGATGTAGTATGTATAAAGAAGAAAGAAAAAAAAAACACGGGTAGGTGGTATACAATTATGGATGGACTGCCGAGTGCCGACACAGAGGTAGCTACAGCCATGGACTACCGTACTGTACTGTGTCTGCTGCTAATATAGACTGGATGATAATGAGATGTAGTATGTATAAAGAAGAAAGAAAAGAAAAACCACGGGTAGGTGGTATACAATTATGGATGGACTGCCGAGTGCCGACACAGAGGTAGCTACAGCCGTGGACTACCGTACTGTGCTGTGTCTGCTGCTAATATAGACTGGATGATAATGAGATGTAGTATGTATAAAGAAGAAAGAAAAAAAAAAACCACGGGTAGGTGGTATACAATTATGGATGGACTGCCGAGTGCCGACACAGAGGTAGCTACAGCCGTGGACTACCGTACTGTACTGTGTCTGCTGCTAATATAGACTGGTTGATAATGAGATGTAGTATGTATAAAGAAGAAAGAAAAAAAAAACCACGGGTAGGTGGTATACAATTATGGATGGACTGCCGAGTGCCGACATAGAGGTAGCTACAGCCATGGACTACCGTACTGTACTGTGTCTGCTGCTAATATAGACTGGATGATAATGAGATGTAGTATGTATGTATAAAGAAGAAAGAAAAAAAAACCACGGGTAGGTGGTATACAATTATGGATGGACTGCCGAGTGCCGACACAGAGGTAGCTACAGCCGTGAACTACCGTACTGTGTCTGCTGCTAATATAGACTGGTTGATAATGAGATGTAGTATGTATAAAGAAGAAAGAAAAAAAAACCACGGGTAGGTGGTATACAATTATGGATGGACTGCCGAGTGCCGACACAGAGGTAGCTACAGCCGTGGACTACCGTACTGTACTGTGTCTGCTGCTAATATAGACTGGATGATAATGAGATGTAGTATGTATAAAGAAGAAAGAAAAAAAAACCACGGGTAGGTGGTATACAATTATGGATGGACTGCCGAGTGCCGACACAGAGGTAGCTACAGCCGTGAACTACCGTACTGTGTCTGCTGCTAGTAGACTGGATGATAAATAATGATATAAAAAATATATATATATCACTACTGCAGCCGGACAGGTATATATTATATAATGACGGACCTGCTGGAGTGGACACTGTCTGTCAGCAGAATGAGTTTTTTTATTTTTATAGAATAAAAAAACACCACACAAGTCACACGACGAGTGTACTTTTTCAGGCAGACATTCAATCACAATATACTATACTGGTGGTCAGTGTGGTCAGGTCACTGGTCACAGTGGTCAGTGGTCTGTCACACTGGCAGTGGCACTCTGGCAGCAAAAGTGTGCACTGTTTAATATGTACTCCTGGCTCCTGCTATAACCTATAACTGCTCCCCAGTCTCCCCCACAATTAAGCTGTGTGAGCACAGTCAGATATTATACATACAGTAGATGATGCAGCACACTGGGCTGAGCACAGATATGGTATGTGAGTGTGACTGAGTCACTGTGTATCGTTTTTTTCAGGCAGAGAACAAGAACAGAACGGATTATTAAATAATAATAAATTATAAAACTGCACTGGTGGTCAGGTCACTGGTCATCAGTCACTAGTATAACTCCTCCTAAGCTCCAGTAAGTAAATGAAGTGTCTCACTCTCACTCTCCTATCTATTTTAATTTCTAAACGGAGAGGACGCCAGCCACGTCCTCTCCCTATCAATCTCAATGCACGTGTGAAAATGGCCGCGACGCGCGGCTCCTTATATAGAATCCGAGTCTCGCGATAGAATCCGAGCCTCGCGAGAATCCGACAGCGTGATGATGACGTTCGTGCGCGCTCGGGTTAACCGAGCAAGGCGGGAAGATCCGAGTCGCTCGGACCCGTGTAAAAAAACATGAAGTTCGGGCGGGTTCGGATTCAGAGAAACCGAACCCGCTCATCTCTACTTTACACGCCACACGCCGATCAATGGTAGGAACGGGATTGATGATGTGGCGGAAGTTTCTGGCGGCCAAATGGGCAGCACGTATGCACGGGGTGATTATCATCTATAAAGGTATGTTTCACATGTTTGTTTTTTATGCCTGACGACGATTTTCATTAAATCGAAACATTGCTCTACTTGGTCTCCAGTAGATCTTTGATGTAAAGACCCAAGAGTGCCGCCTACCAACCGCTATATGTCACAGCAGTATCCTGCATAGGAGGGCACCGGGCACCTTAAACATCTTTACAGGGAGTGCCGAACACATTCACATTCAATTCTAAATAGGCTCTTGCACGAGCTGTTAAGGCACCCGACAACCAGCAAAGTGGACGCTGGCCTCAGCACCCAAAGTCGGACATCCTTTTGCTACTATTATTCACGGTGGTTTCACATTTATTCTAAGCTTCCAGCACTATTATGGATACCCTACTGGAGGACTCCACAGGTTTCCGCAATATCACCCTGCCTATGGGGGAATTTCTACCCATGTCGGATATAGACGCCGAACGGATTCTGGTGAAAGACAAGCTCTCTACTGCCATAGGAACAGACACACCAGAAAACATTTTTATTCAACTACTCAGGTTAAAGAAACGTGAAGTAGATTTCTATCTACATGGAGTGACCTTGTCGGACTATTTTCGATATAAAAAAATCCCACGAGGCTTTAGAATTAGGAACATGCCCACAATCGGCCGTCATAATCTGGACTTTTGCCGCAGATGGGTAGCGGTCCTTAACAAAGCCTCTTTTGATCTCATACTCCTCGTTATCGAAGCGTCAACCAGAGAACTCAATATTACCAAAGACAAAATTAAAGACTTGGAACACATATCAATGCCAACCTTAACTACTGCGGATAATGGTGAATGGCTCACTAAACTTTCCACACAGATAGACAAATACCGCACCGACCTTATTAAATTTAAGACCAATAAACTCTCCATCGTAACACGTGATTACGAGGAAAATAAAGTCTACATGTGGACCAGCAATCCCTCTGCTAGATCCAGGAATTTCCGCCCCCGACAACAACGCAGACAGAGAAGATTTCCCCTAGAGACTAACATCTCCAGTGGAACGTCGCAGAGTGACACAGATGCTGCCTCTACTAGCAGAAAGACATCAACCAAACATCTCCCTTTAGGGGTTCGCACGAGGGCCCAGAGGGACACAGGTGGAGAAACAGAACCAGACGAGGAGGTCAATGCCAAAGGCAAAGCAAAAAAGAACACAAAAAACAAGAAATGATTCACAACCTATCTTCCAGGACTCTGACTACATCTGAAGTAAAAGTCTTGCAGCGTGGCCTTAATTTTGTTCTTACTAATCAGTTTAATGGGCTGAACTGTCGCATAGACCTCACACGCTTCAATAGACAGCTGTGCCTTAAGGAGCATTTTGGAAAAGCACAAACACTAACTGAGACTGATCGAAAATGTCCCATACGTCCCAAATCACTTTTCGACCCGACATCAACTAACGCTACCATTAAGGTTTTTTCTAAAACTTTACTGGGTGATATTGAACATTTGGAAAAGCTTCCCCCTAAGAGACGCTTTAATCTTTCTAGGGAGGAATCCCTTGTCCTTAAAGATCTGTCCTCATACACAGACATCATGATCCGCCCTGCGGACAAAGGGGGCGGGATCGTGATAGAAGACCTAAGCGATTACAAACTGGAGGCTTATAGACATCTTGACAATCCATTGGTTTATACCAAACTTAATAAGGACCCTACAGATTTATATTTCAAACAGCTTCTTGAACTATTAACGACTGCCCATGATGATGGTATCATCGATTTGGACACAAAAAGGGCCTTGCTGATTACTGAACCTATTGTCCCGCTGTTCAATCTCATCCCTAAAATACACAAGGATAGATTTAACCCACCCGGACACCCAATCATATTGGCCCGCAACTCTTTGCGACATAATGTGTCTCGATACATAGATTTTTTTATGCAACCTGTTGTTCAGAATCAGATTACATATCTTGAGGACACCAGCATGTTCTTGGAAAGACTTAGAGAATTAGAAAACCTCCCTTCAACATATTGGCTATGTACATGTGATGTTAATAACCTATACACCAATATCCCGCACGACAGAGGGCTACAGGCAGTTCAAACTCTAATTTCCAAAAGCCCCCCTTATGAAGGACCTGAGATTACCTTTTTTCTATCACTGCTCGAATTAACCCTGACAAAGAACTATTTTTTGTTTAACAACGAGTTCTATCTGCAGTCTCTTCAGTGTGCTATGGGTCCTGCGGCCGCTCCGGTGTACGCAAATACATTCATGTTTGCAGTCGAACAGCATTTGTTTTTTGATATAGATGAGTATAAGTGCAAGATAGCTTTTTACACTCGCTATATCGACGACAGATTCATGATCTGGACAGGATCCAAACAGGAATTTATCTCCATGATGGAAGATGTCAATGTATGGGACGCAAACATCAAATTTACTTTTGAGATCCAGGAACGTAGCATACATTTTCTGGACGTCAATGTCATCCGTTATAACGAAACACTGCAAACTTCTTTATATAGCAAGCCGACTGACTGCAACAATTTACTGTTATCTTCCAGTCACCATCCAACTTCACTTAAGAAAGGACTTCCGTTCTCACAGGTCTTAAGAGTTTGCCGGATCTGCAGTAACCAAATGGATGAGCACCAACAAATGAACATCATGGCTAAAAAATTCTTACAATGCGGATACCCTAATTCTCTTCTAACTAAAGCTAAACAGTGAGCCATGGAAGCTACAAAAACCAATAACATTACTAAGAAAATGAAAAATCCCAAAGATAATATTCACCCCTTGGTATAAGTTAACAATTTCTCCAAGGCCACCAATCATCTAATTTCCCGAACAAAAAGATTCTGGCCAGTGGTGCAAAATGATCAAGACCTGCCAGCCATCAAGGGGACTCCGCTTTTACTATGCTATACATGGGGACGGAACATTAAGGACAAAATAGTCCATACTGATATTTCTGGTTTAAAGCCGAATGCCGCATCCCATTTCCTGACCCGGAAACCATGGAACTATTAATGCCTGGGATGCACGACATGCCTGTATCTGGAAACAGGTGACACTATTTTACATCCACATTCTGGCAAAAGAATTAAAATCAATCAAGCCCTCACATGTACGTCCAAATTCGTTGTATACTATGGGGGTCATTCCGAGTTGTTCGCTCGCAAGCAGCTTTGCACACGCTAAACCGCCGCCTACTGGGAGTGAATCTTAGCTTATCAAAATTGCGAACGAAAGATTAGCAGAATTGCGAATAGACACTTCTTAGCAGTTTCTGAGTAGCTCCAGACTTACTCGGCATCTGCGATCAGTTCAGTCAGTTTCGTTCCTAGTTTGACGTCACAAACACACCCAGCATTCGCCCAGACACTCCTCCGTTTCTCCAGCCACTCCCGCGGTTTTCCCAGAAACGGTAGCGTTTTTTCACACACACCCATAAAACGATCAGTTTCCGCCCAGAAACACCCACTTCCTGTCAATCACATTACGATCACCAGAACGAAGGAAAAACCTCGTAATGCCGTGAGTAAAATTCCTAACTGCATAGCAAATTTACTTGGCGCAGTCGCACTGCGGACATTGCGCATGCACATTAGCGACTAATCGCTCCGTTGCGAAAAAAAAATAACGAGCAAACAACTCGGAATGACCCCCTATATTCGCTGCCCTTACGATCTGCTGTACATTGGAAAAACTACCTGTCAATTCCGAGAGAGAATAGCACAGCATAGAAGTGTCATTAAACTCATATTAGAGGGGAAACCAGTCGACCAACCGGTGGCCAAGCACTTCAAGTCGGCCAGACACACTTTGTCTGCCCTACATAACAAGATGCTTGACCAAATTCCTGAAACTAAACGTGGAGGCGACAGAGCAAGAGCTCTGCTTCAATTAGAAGCACGCTGCGTATACCGCCTGAACACCGTAGCCCTGCACGGCTTGAATGAACTCCTGACCCTCAATTGCTTTATTTAGTTATTGTGATTTCCATTCTTTGAGCATATGTTTAACACTTTATCACTAATCTTTAGCCAGAGTATATCACAACCGTTTTTAGCCGAGTTATTATCACAGTTTGCACAGTATACTCCACAGTAATAGAAGTCTCTTTATTAAGTCATCTAAAACACTAACATTAAATAACTATTTGGAGATACTGGTGGTCATTCCGAGTTGTTCGCTCGTTGCCGATTTTCTCTATACTTCGATTAGTCGCTAACTGCGCATGGTACGCAGAGCGCATGTGCTTAGTTATTTTACAAAAAACTTAGCTGTTTTGATGTAGTCTCTGCGGCGCTTTTCAGTCGCACTGGTGTTTGGTTAATGATTGACAGGAAAGGGGCGTTTCTGGGCGGCAACTCAGCGTTTCCCGGCGATGGCTAAAAAACGCAGGCGTGTCCGGACAAACGCGGGAGTGTCTGGAGAAACGGGGGAGTGGCTGGCCGAACGCAGGGCGTGTTTGTGACATCAAACCAGGAACGAAACGGGCTGAGCTGATCGCAGTGTAGGAGTAAGTCTGGAGCTACTCAGGAACTGCTAAGAAATTTCTATTCACAATTCTGCTAATCTTTCGTTCCCAATTCTGCTAAGCTAAGATACACTCCCAGAGGGCGGCGGCCTAGCGTGTGCAATGCTGCTAAAATCTGCTAGCGAGCGATCAACTCGGAATGACCCCCCCACTGTTGCCAAACTCCTGACTTCTACCTCTCTGTTATGTTTCTTTTTCCTGTTGATAGGGTTTCCTTGGTAACGGGGTCTAGTCTGTCTCACTCTTTACACGCCACACGCCGATCAATGGTAGAAACGGGATTGATGACGTGGCAGAAGTTTCCGGCGGCCGAATGGGCAGCACGTATGCACGGGGTGATTATCATCTATAAAGGTATGTTTCACATGTTTGTTTTTTATGCCTGACGACGATTTTCATTAAATCGAAACGTTGCTCTACTTGGTCTCCAGTAGATCTTTGATGTAATGACCCAAGAGTGCCGCCTACCAACCGCTATATGTTACAGCAGTATCCTGCATAGGAGGGCACCGGGCACTTTAAACATATTTACAGGAAGTGCCGAACAGGGCCCTCATTCCGAGTTGATCGGTCGCAAGGCGAATTTAGCAGAGTTACACACGCTAAGCCGCCGCCTACTGGGAGTGTATCTTAGCATCTTAAAATTGCGACCGATGTATTCGCAATATTGCGATCACAAACTACTTAGCAGTTTTAGAGTAGCTCCACACTTACTCTGCCTGTGCGATCATTTCAGTGCTTGTCGTTCCTGGTTTGACGTCACAAACACACCCAGCGTTCGCCCAACCACTCCCCCGTTTCTCCGGCCACTCCTGCGTTTTTTCCGGAAACGGTAGCGTTTTCAGCCACACGCCCATAAAACGCCGTGTTTCCGCCCAGTAACACCCATTTCCTGTCAATCACATTACGATCGCCGGAGCGATGAAAAAGCCGTGAGTAAAAATACTATCTTCATAGCAAAGATACTTGGCGCAGTCGCAGTGCGAATATTGCGCATGCGCACTATGCGGAATTTCACTGCGATGCGATGAAAAATACAGAGCGAACGACTCGGAATGAGGGCCCACATTCACATTCTATTATTTATATATATATATATATATATATGTATACACTAGGTGATTCATCGCGCCCTGCGGGCGCTCTTCACACCGTCGTAAGGGGCTATGCCCCCTTAACCCTTGCACGCCCTTGTGGTGTGCAATATTTTTATTATATGGAGTATTACCTCTAATCATAATTGTGTGAGTGGTTAGATATTGCACGGACAAAGGGCGTGCAATGGTTTCGGGGTTGAAGCGCCTTGCAATGGAGTGAACAGCGCACACAGGGCCTGATGAATGACCTAGTAGGTGCTGTGGTTGGGGGAGTGGCGGGTGCAGGGGAGAGGCGGATGGGGTCCGGGGGTGCCATGGGTGGGGGAGGGGCAGTTGCGGGGGTGCCACGGGTGGGGGAGGGGCTGGTGAGGTGGTGCCGCGAGTGCGTGGGTGCTGCAAATGGGGGTTCAGAGCCACGCGGGGGTGCCACGGGTGGGGGAGGGTTGGGTGAGGTGGTGCGGCGGGTGGGGGAGGGGCAAGTGCGGAGGTGCTGTGAATGGAGGAGGGTATCCGGAGCCACCGCAGGTGCTAGTGGGGGTGTGTGGGGGTGCCGCAAATGGGGCCCGGAGGCACTGCGAGTGGGGGAGGGGCGGGTAATGCTTCTCCTGCTTCTCCTCCTGGAAGCAGCTAAGCTGCTGTCCTCCCTTTGGCAGTGTCTCTCCCGGACACTCGCACAGCAGCCAGTCACTATTGTTAGCACCGGTGTCCCAAAGTGCCGCATTACAGGGAAGAAGATGCATTCACTAAACTACAGCTCCCAGTAGCCCTAAGGGCCGGAATGCTTCGGCGCTAAGGGCTGCTGGGAGCTGTAGTTTATTTAGTGCGTCTACTTCCCTGTAATGCGGCGCGGTGGGACACCGGCGCTAACAATAGTGACTGGCTGGCAGAACTGACTGACTCGCTGAATCAGTGTAAAATGTGTAGAATCAGTGTAAAATGTGAGAGTGCACTGCACTGCACAGCACTGTCACCTTTTACATTGATTCAGCATCCAGACATTACCCTCCGCGATATCACCCACTCTATCCATTACATTAGCCATCTCGGGGCTTCCAGGCCGGCAGCCCAGGTGCTGTGTTGCGGAGTCAGGGCCTCTGGGGATCTGGGCGCGGCTGTGGCTGGGAGGCACTTCTGTGACATCACGCGCAGAGGAGGCTCAGGGGCTCAGAGAGTATGCGGCACAGGGAGGGCTATGAAAGCCTTCCGCTGCGCCGCTTTCATACACATGTATGCCAGTGGCCGCAGCAGCTTTTGTTCCACCTGCCCCGCGGCTAGGGAGTGGGGATTGTTGATGCCGGAGGGGGCAGGCGGACTGGCAGCAGGACATAGGACGCTGCAGTAAAAGGTTTTTTTCCCCCCTATCTACAGCGCAGAGACTTGCTGCAGATGCAGTGGCATACCCTCCAGCTGGACTTTTTTGGCAGGTACAGGACCTTTTTTATGGTCTGTACCGATTTTTGGCTCTCCAAACTTCCATTGAAAGTATTGGAAAAGGGGCGTGGCCACACCACTTTGCCCGTGGCCATGCCGCCTTTTTCGAATTTGAAGCAATTTTTATGTGTAAATTGTTGGAGGGTATGTTGCTGCAGATGCAGTGGGCCTATTTTGGGGTGTGGACCTGGAGCTGCAGCTCCATCAGCCCCATTGTTAATCCTGCTCTGGGAACACACAGCAGCCAAAGGGCAGAGCTTCCCATTGGATCTAACCTGTGTGGGAGGGCGTTTCTCACCCAGTCAGCTGTTAACTGGGTGTGATAGACCTACTGCTAACCCAATGAGATCTTCTAGCCACGCCCAGCGTTATACACACAGTCACAGAGTCACAGATCTGGGCTATTATATAGGAGATATATACTCATCCAGCAAAGAAGCGGCAGTCAGAGGCAATATGAATAACAACAGACAGATATATTATGATTCCATCAGCGTCAACGTTTCGGAGCGCGTAGCCCCATCGTCAGGACTTGGCAACACACAGGTACATGTTGCTAGGTCTGTTGTTATTCATATTGCCTCTGAGTGCTGCTTCTCTGCTGGATGAGTATTATTTCTGACAAGTGAGCACTGGAGCACGCTGGAGTCTGTGTGAGTGCCGGCTGCTGCTGGAATGTTATATATATATATATATATATATATATCTATCCACAACAGAGGAGCACTCACCAGTCTTCAAAGCAATTTTTTTCTTTATTTTCAATGTTTCAGTCCCTAGTGGGACCTTTGTCAAGATCCCACTAGGTACCAAAACGTCAACACCCCCTTCTGTCATGAATTGTTGAAAATAAAGAAAAAAACTGCTTTGAAGACTGGTGAGTGCTCCTCTGTTGTGGATATATATTGGAATTGATGGGTCAGAGTCATCTATCATTATATGGAAGTCACCCCAGCATATATTTAAAAGGCCAGAGTGGGGACTGTTTGGAAATTGTATGTATATATATATATATATATATATATATATATATATATATATGGAAAAGGCAGCACTCAGTGAAAGATATAACCAACAAAACAAATGGTGGCCTCTGAAGAAAACCACTCTGTGCTGGTTGAAACAGCTGTCGGGCTTCAGCTGTCGGTCTATATGCATTGCAATCTTTATGAAAAATAGATAGATATTTAATCTGTAAAATTGAGTGCTGGTTTCACTACCTGGGAAAAGTGAGCATACAGTGTATATCTATATATACTGTATATAGTTGTACACTGTATATTTCAGGGGTTTTTTACTTTTATTAAACTTTTGTATTACTAATATACAATATGTTAATGTTTTTAATATCATGAATAAATTTAAAATCAAATGTAGGGACACCAGGACTATTTCTGCCCCCATTATTTCACAGGTTTGTAAAAATAAGAATTTACTTACCGATAATTCTATTTCTCGTAGTCCGTAGTGGATGCTGGGAACTCCGTAAGGACCATGGGGAATAGCGGCTCCGCAGGAGTCTGGGCACATCTAAAGAAAGCTTTAGGATCACCTGGTGTGCACTGGCTCCTCCCCCTATGACCCTCCTCCAAGCCTCAGTTAGGATACTGTGCCCGGACGAGCGTACACAATAAGGAAGGATTTTGAATCCCGGGTAAGACTCATACCAGCCACACCAATCACACTGTACAACTTGTGATCTGAACCCAGTTAACAGCATGATAATAGAGGAGCCTCTAGAAAAGATGGCTCACTACAGCAATAACCCGAATTTTTTTTTTTTTTTGGTAACAATAATTATGTACCAGTATTGCAGACAATCCGCACTTGGGATGGGCGCCCAGCATCCACTACGGACTACGAGAAATAGAATTATCGGTAAGTAAATTCTTATTTTCTCTGACGTCCTAGTGGATGCTGGGAACTCCGTAAGGACCATGGGGATTATACCAAATCTCCCAAACGGGCGGGAGAGTGCGGATGACTCTGCAGCACCCAATGAGAGAACTCCCGGTCCTCCTCAGCCAGGGTATCAAATTTGTAGAATTTTACAAACGTATTTGCTCCTGACCAAGTAATTGCTCGGCAAAGTTGTAAAGCCGAGACCCCTCGGGCAGCTGCCCAAGATGAGCCCACCTTCCTTGTGGAGTGGGCATTTACAGATTTTTGGCTGTGGCAGGCCTGCCACAGAATGTGCAAGCTGAATTGTACTACAAATCCAACGAGCAATCGTCTGCTTAGAAGCAGGAGCACCCAGCTAGTTAGGTGCATACAGGATAAACAGCGAGTCAGATTTCCTGACTCCAGCCGTCCTGGAAACATATATTTTCCGGGTCCTGACAACGTCTAGCAACTTGGAGTCCTCCAAGTCCCTAGTAGCCGCAGGCACCACAATAGGTTTGGTTCAGGTGAACGCTGAAACCACCTTAGGGAGAAACTGAGGACGAGTCCTCAATTCCGCCCTGTCCGAGTGGAAAATCAGATAAGGGCTTTTACAGGATAAAGCCACCAATTCTGACACGCGCCTGGCCCAGGCCAGAGCCAACAGCATGACCACTTTTTCTGTGAGATATTTTAACTCCACAGATTTAAGTGGGTCAAACCAATGTGACTTTTGGAACCCAAAAACCACCTGGAGATCCCAAAGTGCCACTGAAGGCACAAAAGGAGGCTGTATATGCAGTACCCCTTTAACAAATGTCTGAACTTCAGGGACTGAAGCTAGTTCTTTTTTGGAAGAAAATTGACAGAGCCGAAATTTGAACCTTAATGGACCCCAATTTCAGGCCCATAGATACTCCTGTTTGCAGGAAATGTAGGAATCGACCCAGTTGAATTTCCTCCGTCGAGCCTTACTGGCCTCGCACCACGCAACATATTTTCGCCAAATGCGGTGATAATGTTTTGCGGTTACATCCTTCCTGGCTTTTATCAGGATAGGGATGACTTCATCCGGAATGCCTTTTTCCTTCAGGATCCGGCGTTCAACCGCCATGCCGTCAACGCAGCCGCGGTAAGTCTTGGAACAGACAAGGTCCTTGCTGGAGCAGGTCCCTTCTTAGAGGTAGAGGCCACGGATCCTCCGTGAGCATCTCTTGAAGTTCCGGTAACCAAGTCTTTCTTGGCCAATCCGGAGCCACTAATATAGTGCTTACTCCTCTCCATCTTATCAATCTCAGTACCTTGGGTATGAGAGGCAGAGGAGGGAACCCATACACTGATTGGTACACCCACGGTGTTACCAGAGCATCTACAGCTATTGCCTGAGGGTCCCTTGACCTGGCGCAATACCTGTCGAGTTTTTCCCAATGGTTTATAATCATGTGGAAGACTTCTGGGTGAAGTCCCTACTCTCCCGGGTGGAGGTCGTGCTGAGGAAATCTGCTTCCCAGTTGTCCACTCCCGGAATGAAAACTGCTGACAGTGCTATCACATGGTTTTTCGCCCAGCGAAGAATCCTTGCAGCTTCTGCCATTGCCCTCCTGCTTCTTGTGGCACCCTGTCTGTTTATGTGGGTGACTGCCGTAACGTTGTCCGACTGGATCAACACCGGCTGACCTTGAAGCAGAGGTCTTGCTAGGCTTAGAGCATTGTAAATGGCCCTTAGCTTCAGGATATTTATGTGAAGTGATGTCTCCAGGCTTGACCATAAGCCCTGGATATTCCTTCCCTGTGTGACTGCTCCCCAGCCTCGCAGGCTGGCATCCGTGGTCACCAGGACCCAGTCCCGAATGCCGAATCTGCGGCCCTCTAGAAGATGAGCACTCTGCAACCACCACAGGAGGGATACCCTTGTCCCTGGTGACAGGGTTATCCGCTGATGCATCTGAAGATGCGACCCGGACCATTTGTCCAGTAGGTTCCACTGGAAAGTCTTGCGTGGAATCTGCCGAATGGGATTGCTTCGTAGGAAGCCACCATTTTTACCCAGAACCCTTGTGCATTGATGCACTGAGACTTGGTTCGGTTTTAGGAGGTTTCCGACTAGCTCGGATAACTCCCTGGCTTTCTCCTCCGGGAGAAACACCTTCTTTCTGGACTGTGTCCAGGATCATCCCTAGGAACAGAAGACAAGTCGTCGGAACCAGCTGCGATTTTGGAATATTGAGAATCCAATCGTGCTGCCGCAACACTACCTGAGATAGCGCTACACCGATCTCCAACTGTTCCCTGGATCTTACCCTTATCAGGGAATCGTCCAAGTAAAGGATAACTAAAATTCCCTTCCTTCGAAGGAATATCATCATTTCGGTCATTACCTCAGTAAAGACCCGGGGTGCCGTGGACCATCCCTACGGCAGCGTCTGAACTGATAGTGACAGTTCTGTACCATAACCTGAGATACCCTTGGTGAGAAGGGTAAATTTTGACATGAAGGTAAGCATCCTTGATGTCCCGAGACATCATGTAGTCCCCTTCTTCCAGGTTTGCAATCACTACTCTGAGTGACTCAATTTTGAATTTGAACCTCTGTATGTAAGTGTTCAAAGATTTTAGATTTTAAAATCGGTCTCACCGAGCCGTCTGGCTTCGGTACCACAATAGTGTGGAATAATACCCCGTTCCCTGTTGCAGGAGGGGTACCTTAATTATCACCTGCTGGGAATACAGCTTGTGACTGGCTTCCAAAACTGCCTCCCTGTCAGCGGGAGACGTCGGTAAAACAGACTTTTGGAAACGGCGAGGGGAATACGTCTCGAATTCCAATTTGTACCCCTGAAATATTACCTGAAGGATCCAGGGGTCTACTTGCGAGTGAGCCCACTGCGCACTGAAATTCATTGAGAATGGGCCCCCACCGTGCCTGAACTTGTAAAGCCCTAGCGTCATACTGAGGGCTTGGCAGAGGCGGAAAAGGGTTTCTGTTCCTGGGAACTGGCTGATCTCTGCAGCCATTTTCCTCTCCCTCTGTCACGAGCAGAAAAGAGGAACCCTTTTGTCCGCTTGCCAACCAGGACTGCGCCTGATAATACGGCGTCTTATTTTGAGAGGCGACCAAGGGTACATCCCCTTTTTTAAGGCAATACTTCCAAATGCCGTTTGGAATCCCTGACCACTTTACTGGTAGAATACAATGCACTTATACTTGATGCCAGTCGGCAAATATTCCGCTGTGCATCATGCATATATAGAAATGCATCTTTTAATTGCTCTATAGGCAATAATATACTGTCCTTATCTAGGATATCAATATTTCCAGTCAGGGAATCCGACCACGCCAACCCAGCACTGCACATCCAGGCTGAGGCGATTGCTGGTCGCAGTATAACACCAGTATGTGTGTAAATAAATACATTTTAGGATACCCTCCTGCTTTTTATTAGCAGGATCCTTAAGGGCGGCCATCTCAAGAGAGGGTAGAGCCCTTGTTCTTACAAGCGTGTGAGCGCCTTATCCCCCGTAGGGGGTGTTTCCCAACGCACCCTAACCTCTGGCGGGAAAAGGTATACTGCCAATAACTTTTTAGCAATTATCAATTGTTATCGGGGGGAAACCCACGCATCATCACACACCTCATTTTATTTTTCAGATTCAGGAAAACTACAGGAAGTTTTTCCTCACCAAACATAATACCCCTTTTTTTGGTGGTATTCATATTATCAGAAAAGTGTAAACATTTTCCATTGCCTCAATCATGCAATGTGTGGCCCTATTGGAAATCACGGTTGTCTCTTCACCGTCGACACAGGAGTCAGTATCCGTGTCGGCGTCTGTATCTGAGGTAACGGGCGCTTTAGAGCCCCTGTATGAGACGTCTGGACATGCACAAGCTGGGTAGCCGGCTGTCTCATGTCAACCACTGTCTTTTATACAAAGCTGACACTGTCACGCAATTTCAACAGTACATCCACTCAGGTGTCGACCCCCTAGGGGGTGACAACACTATTACAGACACTCTACTCCGTCTCCACATCATTTTTCTCCTCATACATGTCGACACAAACGTACCGACACACAGCACACACACAGGGAATGCTCTGATAGAGGACAGGACCCACTAGCCCTTTGGGGAGACAGAGGGAGAGTTTGCCAGCACACACCAGAGCGCTATATATATACAGGGATAACCTTATATAAGTGTTTTTCCCTTTATAGCTGCTGTATTGTTTATACTGCGCCTAATTTGTGCCCCCCTCTCTTTTTTAACCCCTTTCTGTAGTGTAGTGACTGCAGGGGAGAGCCAGGGAGCTTCCCTCCAACTGAGCTGTGAGGGAAAATGGCGCCAGTGTGCTGAGGAGATAGGCTCCGCCCCTTTCTTGGCGTCCTTATCATCCGTTTTTCTGTATGTTTTGGCAGGGGTTAAATGCATCCATATAGCCCAGGAGTTATATGTGATGCATTTATTTTAGCCATATAAGGTTTTTATCGATTTATTGCGTCTCAGGGCGCTGCCCCCCCCAGCGCCCTGCACCCTCAGTGACCGGAGTGTGAAGTGTGCTGAGAGCAATGGCGCACAGCTGCGGTGCTGTGCGCTACCTTATCTGAAAACAGAATCGTCTTCTGCCGCCGATTTTCCGGACCTCTTCGCTCTTCTGGCTCTGTAAGGGGGCCGGCGGCGCGGCTCCGGGACCCATCCAGGCTGAACCTGTGATCGTCCCTCTGGAGCTAATGTCCAGTAGCCAAGAAGCCCAATCCACTCTGCACGCAGGTGAGTTCGCTTCTTCTCCCCTTAGTCCCTCGATGCAGTGAGCCTGTTGCCAGCAGGTCTCACTGAAAATAATAAACCTAAACTAAAACTTTCACAAAGAGCTCAGGAGAGCCCCTAGTGTGCACCCTTCTCGTCGGGCACAGAAATCTAACTGAGGCTTGGAGGAGGGTCATAGGGGGAGGAGCCAGTGCACACCAGGTGATCCTAAAGCTTTCTTTAGATGTGCCCAGACTCCTGCGGAGCCGCTATTCCCCATGGTCCTTACGGAGTTCCCAGCATCCACTAGGACGTCAGAGAAATAGGGGGTTAGGTTCGGGGGATTTACAGAACTGATTATTTCTCTTAGCTATCATATATCTGTGTTTATCTATCATACGAAATGTGTTATACGGTATAAACTCTTCCATTATGTAGCAACACTGTATGCGGTTTACACTGACGCGTTTTGCAGACCATCTGTTATATGATCCTTCCTTCGTACATGTTTGGTGTATTTTGCTTTTTACAGAACACTGAGCACATTTTAAGGTTGACTTTGTCTTGCTTGGCCATATAAAACTGTTACATGACTCACAGTACTTAGAACTCAACAATAGGCTCTTTGGTATAAGCAAAGTCAGGCATCTAACATTGTAAATAAAAAGTATATAGATTTCATGGTAACTTTGAAATTAAATGGCCCATGGACAGTTTCTGCCCCCTGTCGGACGCACTTTGCCCACAGAGAGAAAAACTGCATTACAAGAGTCCTGTCTCACGTGGCGATGGGTTCCTTTATTAAGCACACAGAAGTACAATAGAGATTGCAGAAACAAAAATGTACTGCATCATGTCACTAGGTATCACACTCAGTGATGCCGCTAACAGTGAAGGGTAATTCCTGATTTACCATATAAATGAAATCATTGCATCAAAAACGTCTTGTTCAATTTACATATACGATCATTTCACACAGGGATGGATTCATTATTAAAGACGGAATATTTTTTGATTTTAATAACTGTGGAGCATATTTATCATAGTACGACAAGCCGTGTGGCCAGTGAATGCAGGAGTTTGTGCCTTTGGTAGAGATTTGGCCCGTGCATCAAGGTGTCACCACCTAGGCGAGTAATGCTTTTTCTGTTGTTGCTGGCTCACGTTGCTGCTAACAGAGGATAATGGGGCAGATGTGATGTATTAAGCCTGGAGAAGTGATAAAGCAGTGATAAGTGGAAGGTGAACACGCACCAGCCAATCAGCTCTTAACTGTCAATTTACATATTGGAGCTGATTGGCTAGTGTGTTATCACCTTGCACGTATCGCTGCTTTATCACTTCTCCAGGCTTAATGCATCTGCCCCAATAAATGAAATAAGACTAAGGGGTCTATGTACTAAGCTTTGCAGAGTGGGTGGAGATAAAGGGGTCTAATAAATAAGCCTTGGGTGGAGATACAGTGGATGAAGCTAAAGTACCAGCCAATCAGCTCCTAACTGTCATGTTACAGGCTGTGTTTGAAAAATGACAAGAGCTGGTTCATTGGTACTATGGGATTTAGTTACAATCCCTTGGAGAGAGATAAAGTGGACAGAGATAAAGTACCAGCCAATCAGCTCATAACTGTTATGTTACAGACGGTGTTTGAAAAATGACAGTTAGGGGCTGATTGGCTGGTACTTTAACTATCATTTAAGTTGGTCTGATTGGGCCTTTGTGGAGTTAGTGCCTAACCCTAACCTTCCCTCATAGGTGCCTAGAATAGTGTCGGTATTCCGGCGTCGGTAATCTGACTGCCGGGATCCCAACAGGTGGGATCCTGACTGCATCCCCACTTAAATATTGCCTCAAAAACACAAGGGTGGACAATCACCTTAGAAATTCATTGACATACTACACTATTGTATTGTCCAATTTTGTTTTTCATAAAAATCCAGTATATGACTGGAACCAAACCAGGAAGTACTTTGGAAGGAGAACTAAGAAAGAACCATCCTCTCAAGAATCTTTTTACATATAAGGCAGTGGTTCCCAAACTTTTTTGAATCACGGCACCCTAAAGTATCAGAATTTTTTTTTCAGGGCACCCCTAGGCCAAAAGTTTTTTTTATTTAGAAAGTTAGAAAGAATTATTAAATTAAGTAGATTGTGTTTATGTCATCCTTAGGTTAGTGATGAGCGGGTTCGGTTCCTCGGAATCCGAACCCCCCCGAACTTCACCGATTTTACACGGTTCTGAGGCGGACTCGAATCTTCCTGCCTTGCTCGGTTAACCCGAGCGCGCCCGAACGTCATCATCCCGCTGTCGGATTCTCGCGAGATTCGTATTCTATATAAGGAGCCGCGCGTCGCCGCCATTTTCACTCGTGCATTGGAGATGATAGGGAGAGGATGTGTGCAGCGTTCTCTCAGTTGTGTTCAGTGTGCTGCAAATATCTGTGCTCAGTGTGCTGCAAATATCTGTGCTCAGTGTGCTTGCAAATATCTGTGCTCAGTGTGCTGATAATATCTACGTTCTCTGCCTGAAAAACGCTCCATATCTGTGCTCAGTGTGCTGCAAATATCTGTGCTCAGTGTGCTTTATTGTGGGGACTGGGGACCACCAGTATTATATAGTAGGAGGACAGTGCAGAGTTTTGCTGACCAGTGACCACCAGTATTATACGTTCTCTGCCTGAAAAACGCTCCATATCTGTGCTGCATTGTAGTATACAGTAGGAGGACAGTGCAGAATTTTGCTGACCAGTGACCACCAGTATTATATCAGTACGGTACAGTAGTCCACTGCTCTAACTACCTCTGTGTCGTCAAGTATACTATCCATCCATACCTGTGGTGCATTTTAGTTGTTGTGCGCAGTATATATAGTAGGAGGACAGTGCATAATTTTGCTGACCACCAGTATATAATATATAGCAGTACGGTACAGTAGTCCACTGCTCTACCTACCTCTTTGTCGTCAAGTATACTATCCATCCATACCTGTGGTGCATTTTAGTTGTTGTGCACAGTATATATAGTAGGAGGACAGTGCAGAATTTTGCTGACCACCAGTATATAATATATAGCAGTACGGTACAGTAGGCCACTGCTCTACCTACCTCTGTGTCGTCAAGTATACTATCCATCCATACCTGTGGTGCATTTAAGTTTTGTGCAGTATATATAGTAGGAGGACAGTGCATAATTTTGCTGACCACCAGTATATAATATATAGCTGTACGGTACAGTAGGCCACTGCTCTACCTACCTCTGTGTCGTCAAGTATACTATCCATCCATACCTGTGGTGCATTTTAGTTGTTGTGCACAGTATATATATTAGGAGGACAGTGCATAATTTTGCTGACCACCAGTATATAATATATAGCAGTACGGTACAGTAGTCCACTGCTCTACCTACCTCTGTGTCGTCAAGTATACTATCCATCCATACCTGTGGTGCATTTTAGTTGTTGTGCGCAGTATATATAGTAGGAGGACAGTGCATAATTTTGCTGACCACCAGTATATAATATATAGCAGTACGGTACAGTAGTCCACTGCTCTACCTACCTCTGTGTCGTCAAGTATACTATCCATCCATACCTGTGGTGCATTTTAGTTGTTGTGCACAGTATATATAGTAGGAAGACAGTGCAGAATTTTGCTGACCACCAGTATATAATATATAGCAGTACGGTACAGTAGTCCACTGCTCTACCTACCTCTGTGTCGTCAAGTATACTATCCATCCATACCTGTGGTGCATTTTAGTTGTTGTGCGCAGTATATATAGCAGAATTTTGCTGACCACCAGTATATAATATATAGCCGTTCGGTACAGTAGTCAACTGCTATTGATATATTACTGGCATATAATTCCACACATTAAAAAATGGAGAACAAAAATGGGGAGGGTAAAATAGGGAAAGATCAAGATCCACTTCCACCTCGTGCTGAAGCTGCTGCCACTAGTCATGACTGAGACGATGAAATGCCATCAATGTCGTCTGCCAAGGCCGATGCCCAATGTCATAGTAGAGAGCATGTAAAATCCAAAAAACAAAAGTTCAGTAAAATGACCCAAAAATCAAAATTAAAAGCGTCTGAGGAGAAACGTAAACTTGCCAATATGCCATTTACGACACTGAGTGGCAAGGAACGGCTGAGGCCCTGGCCTATGTTCATGGCTAGTGGTTCAGCTTCACATGAGGATGGAAGCACTCATCCTCTCGCTAGAAAAATGAAAAGACTTAAGCTGGCAAAAGCACAGCAAAGAACTGTTCTTCTAAATCACAAATCCCCAAGGAGAGTCCAATTGTGTCGGTTGCGATGCCTGACCTTCCCAACACTGGACGGGAAGAGGTGGCGCCTTCCACCATTTGCACGCCCCCTGCAAGTGTTGGAAGGAGCACCCGCAGTCCAGTTCCTGATAGTCAAATTGAAGATGTCACTGTTGAAGTACACCAGGATGAGGAGGTGTTGCTGGCGCTGAGGAAGAAATTGACAAGGAGGATTCTGATGGTGAGGTGGTTTGTTTAAGTCAGGCAACCGGGGAGACACCTGTTGTCCGTGGGACGAATATGGCCATTGACATGCCTGGTCGAATTAAAAAAAAAAATCACCTCTTCGGTGTGGAATTATTTCAACAGAAATGCGGACAACTGGTGTCAAGCCGTGTGTTGCCTTTGTCAAGCTGTAATAAGTAGGGGTAAGAACGTTAACCACCTAGGAACATCCTCCCTTATACGTCACCTGGAGCGCATTCATCAGAAGTTCAAAAACTTTGGGTGACAGCGGAAGCAGTCCACTGCCAACTAAATCCCTTCCTCTTGTAACCAAGCTCCTGCAAAGCACACCACCAACTCCCTCAGTGTCAATTTCCTCCTTAGACAGGAAAGCCAATAGTCCTGCAGGCCATGTCACTGTCAAGTCTGACGAGTCCTCTCCTGCCTGGGATTCCTCCGATGCATCCTTGAGTGTAACGCCTACTGCTGCTGGCGCTGCTGTTGTTGCTGCTGGGAGTCGATCGTCATCCCAGAAAGGAAGTCGGAAGACCACTTGTACTACTTCCAGTAAGCAACTGACTGTCCAACAGTCCTTTGCGAGGAAGATGAAATATCACAGCAGTCATCGTCACAGAAGTTCAAAGACCTGCTGGTGAGAAAATTGTCAAGTCAAGCGGAACGTGACCCGTCAACAGCTCCTCCTTCACATTCTCCCGCAACTGGGGCTGCGAGGAAAAGGCTAAGAATTCCGAGCCCACCCGCTGGCGGTGATGCAGGGCAGTCTGGAGCGAGTGCTGACATCTGGTCCGGACTGAAGGACCTGCCAACGATTACTGACATGTCGTCTACTGTCACTGCATATGATTCTGTCACCATTGAAAGAATTGTGGAGGAATATATGAGTGACCGCATCCAAGTAGGCACGTCAGACAGTCTGTACGTATACTGGCAGGAAAAAGATGCAATTTGGAGGCCCTTGCACAAACTGGCTTTATTTTATTTCGGAGTGTGTACTCCGAAAGAGTGTTTAGTGCAGCCGCTCACCTTGTCAGCAATCGGCGTACGAGGTTACTTCCAAAAAATGTGGAGAAGATGATGTTCATCAAAATGAATTATAATCAATTCCTTCTTGGAGACATACACCAGCAATTGCCTCCAGAAAGTACACAGGGACCTGAGATGGTGGATTCCAGTGGGGACGAATTAATAATCTGTGAGGAGGGGGATGTACACAGTGAAAGGGGTGAGGAATCGGAGAATGAGGAGGAGGTGGACATCTTGCCTCTGTAGAGCCAGTTTGTGCAAGGAGAGATTGATTGCTTCCTTTTTGGTGGGGGCCCAAACCAACCAGTCATTTCAGTCACAGTCGTGTGGCAGACCCTGTCGCTGAAATTATGGGTTTGTTAAATTGTGTATGTCCTGTTTATACAACATAACGGTGGGTGGGAGGACCCAAGGACAATTCCATCTTGCACCTCTTTTTTTCTTTCATTTTTCTTTGCATCATGTGCTGTTTGGGGACTATTTTTTGAAGTGCCATCCTGTCTGACACTGCAGTGCCACTCCTAGATGGGCCAGTTGTTTGTGTCGGCCACTTGGGTCGCTTAGCTTAACCATCCAGCGACCTTGGTGCACCTCTTTTTTTCTTAGCATCAAGTACTGTTTGGGGACTATTTTTTAAATCTGCCATCCTGTCTGACACAGCAGTGCCACTCCTAGATGGGCCAGGTGTTTGTGTCGGTCACTTGGGTCGCATAGCTTAGCCATCCAGCGACCTTGGTGCACCTCTTTTTTTCTTTGCATCATGTGCTGTTTGGGGACAATTTTTTTAGGTGCCATCCTGTCTGACACTGCAGTGCCACTCCTAGATGGGCCAGGTGTTTGTGCCGGCCACTTGGGTCGCTTAGCTTAGTCATCCAGTGACCTTTTTAGGACTAAAAATAATATTGTGAGGTGTGAGGTGTTCAGAATAGACTGGAAATGAGTGGAAATGATTGTTATTGAGGTTAATAATACTATGGGATCAAAATGACCCCCCAATTCTATGATTTAAGCTGTTTTTGAGGAGTTTTTGCAAAAAAAACACCCGAATCCAAAACACACCCGAATTCCGAAAAAAAATTTCAGGGAGGTTTTGCCAAAACGCGTCCGAATCCAAAACACGGCCGCGGAACCGAATCCAAAACCAAAACACAAAACTCGAAAAATGTCCGGTGCACATCACTACCTTAGGTTCACTTGTGTGGTGAGGGACGAGATTTGCTTCTGTTTGTCCAAATACAGTACAGTACTTTATGATAGGAAGCCACCGGCACTGGTTTTATAATAATATTAATTTTAAAGGGTCCTGGACCACCAACCCAGGACACCCCTGCAAGTACCCCGGGGTACTCCAGGGCGGCCACGGCACACAGTTTGAGAACCACTGATATAAGGGAACGTTTGGTTTTCATTAACTTAATTTTTAGTAGTGATGAGCGGGTTCGGTTTCTCGGAAACCGAACCCCCCCGAACTTCACCCTTTTTACATGGGTCCGAGCCATACTCGGATTCTCCCGTATGGCTCGGTTAACCCGAGCGCGCCCGAACGTCATCATCCCGCTGTCGGATTCTCGCGAAATTCGGATTCTATATAAGCAGCCGCGCGTCGCCGCCATTTTCACTCTTGCATTGGAAATGTTAGGGAGAGGACGTGGCTGGCGTCCTCTCCGTTATTGTTGAACTTGATTGTGCACTATTGCTTAATTGTGGGGAGGGCTGGGGAGCAGCTGTATAATATAGGAGGAGTACAGTGCAGAGTTTTGCTGATCAGTGACCACCAGTTATCCGTTCTCTGCCTGAAAAAAACGCTCCATATCTGTGCTCAGTGTGCTGCATATATCTGTGCTCACACTGCTTAATTGTGGGGACTGGGGAGCAGCTGTATTATATAGCAGGAGTACAGTGCAGAGTTTTGCTGGCAGTGACCACCAGTATACGTTGTCTGCCTGAAAAACACTCCATATCTGTGCTCAGTGTGCTGCTTTATTGTGGGGACTGGGGACCACCAGTATAATATTATATAGGAGGAGTACAGTGTAGAGTTTTGCTGACCAGTGACCACCAGTATATAATATATAGCATTACGGTACAGTAGGCCACTGCTGTACCTACCTCTCTGTCGTCATTAAGTATACTATCCATCTAGATTCTATACCTGTGGTGCATTTCAGTTGTGCAGTTTGCTGACACAGTGACCACCAGTATATATAGCAGTACGGTACGGAAGGCCACTGCTGTACCTACCTCTGTGTCGTCATTAAGTATACTATCCATCTACATTCTATACCTGTGGTGCATTTTAGTTTTGCAGTTTGCTGACACAGTGACCACCAGTATACTATATATAGCAGTACGGTACGGAAGGCCACTGCTGTACCTACTTCTGTGTCGTCATTAAGTATACTATCCATCTACATTCTATACCTGTGGTGCATTTTAGTTTTGCAGTTTGCTGACACAGTGACCACCAGTATACTATATATAGCAGTACGGTACGGAAGGCCACTGCTGTACCTACCTCTGTGTCATCATTAAGTATACTATCCATCTACATTCTATACCTGTGGTGCATTTTAGTTTTGCAGTTTGCTGACACAGTGACCACCAGTATATTGTATATAGCAGTACGGTACGGAAGGCCACTGCTGTACCTACCTCTGTGTCGTCATTAAGTATACTATCCATCTACATTCTATACCTGTGGTGCATTTTAGTTTTGCAGATTGCTGACAGTGACCACCAGTATATATTAGAGATGAGCGGGTTCGGTTTCTTTGAATCCGAACCCGCACGAACTTCACTTTTTTTTTCACGGGTCCGAGCGACTCGGATCTTCCCGCCTTGCTCGGTTAACCCGAGCGCGCCCGAACGTCATCATGACGCTGTCGGATTCTCGCGAGACTCGGATTCTATATAAGGAGCTGCGCGTCGCCGCCATTTTCACACGTGCATTGAGATTGATAGGGAGAGGACGTGGCTGGCGTCCTCTCCATTAGAATAGATTAGAAGAGAGAGAGAGAGAGATTGTGCAGACAGAGTTTACCACAGTGACCAGTGCAGTTGTTGTTAAGTTAACTTTTATTTAATATATCCGTTCTCTGCTATATCCGTTCTCTGCCTGAAAAAAACGATACACAGCAGTCACACAGTGTGACTCAGTCTGTGTGCACTCAGCTCAGCCCAGTGTGCTGCACATCAATGTATAAAAGCTTATAATAATTGTGGGGGAGACTGGGGAGCACTGCAGGTTGTTATAGCAGGAGCCAGGAGTACATAATATTATATTAATTTAAAATTAAACAGTGCACACTTTTGCTGCAGGAGTGCCACTGCCAGTGTGACTAGTGGTGACCAGTGCCTGACCACCAGTATAGTAGTATATTGTTGTATACTATCTCTTTATCAACCAGTCTATATTAGCAGCAGACACAGTACAGTGCGGTAGTTCACGGCTGTGGCTACCTCTGTGTCGGCAGTCGGCACTCGGCAGGCAGTCCGTCCATCCATAATTGTATAATTATATACCACCTAACCGTGGTATTTTTTTTTCTTTCTTTATACCGTCGTCATAGTCATACTAGTTGTTACGAGTATACTACTATCTCTTTATCAACCAGTGTACAGTGCGGTAGTTCACGGCTGTGGCTACCTCTGTGTCGGCAGTCGGCAGGCAGTCCGTCCATCCATAATTGTATTATTATAATATATACCACCTAACCGTGGTTTTTTTTTCATTCTTTATACCGTCATAGTGTCATACTAGTTGTTACGAGTATACTACTATCTCTTTATCAACCAGTGTACAGTGCGGTAGTTCACGGCTGTGGCTACCTCTGTGTCGGCAGTCGGCAGGCAGTCCGTCCATCCATAATTGTATTATAATATATACCACCTAACCGTGGTTTTTTTTTCATTCTTTATACCGTCATAGTGTCATACTAGTTGTTACGAGTATACTACTATCTCTTTATCAACCAGTGTACAGTGCGGTAGTTCACGGCTGTGGCTACCTCTGTGTCGGCAGTCGGCAGGCAGTCCGTCCATCCATAATTGTATTATAATATATACCACCTAACCGTGGTTTTTTTTTCATTCTTTATACCGTCATAGTCAGTCATACTAGTTGTTACGAGTATACTACTATCTCTTTATCAACCAGTGTACAGTGCGGTAGTTCACGGCTGTGGCTACCTCTGTGTCGGCACTCGGCAGGCAGTCCGTCCATCCATAATTGTATTATAATATATACCACCTAACCGTGGTTTTTTTTTCATTCTTTATACCGTCATAGTGTCATACTAGTTGTTACGAGTATACTACTATCTCTTTATCAACCAGTGTACAGTGCGGTAGTTCACGGCTGTGGCTACCTCTGTGTCGGCAGTCGGCAGGCAGTCCGTCCATCCATAATTGTATTATAATATATACCACCTAACCGTGGTTTTTTTTTCATTCTTTATACCGTCATAGTGTCATACTAGTTGTTACGAGTATACTACTATCTCTTTATCAACCAGTGTACAGTGCGGTAGTTCACGGCTGTGGCTACCTCTGTGTCGGCAGTCGGCAGGCAGTCCGTCCATCCATAATTGTATTATAATATATACCACCTAACCGTGGTTTTTTTTTCATTCTTTATACCGTCATAGTCAGTCATACTAGTTGTTACGAGTATACTACTATCTCTTTATCAACCAGTGTACAGTGCGGTAGTTCACGGCTGTGGCTACCTCTGTGTCGGAACTCGGCAGGCAGTCCGTCCATCCATAATTGTATTACAATATATACCACCTAACCGTGGTTTTTTTTTCATTCTTTATACCGTCATAGTCAGTCATACTAGTTGTTACGAGTATACTACTATCTCTTTATCAACCAGTGTACAGTGCGGTAGTTCACGGCTGTGGCTACCTCTGTGTCGGAACTCGGCAGGCAGTCCGTCCATCCATAATTGTATTACAATATATACCACCTAACCGTGGTTTTTTTTTCATTCTTTATACCGTCATAGTCAGTCATACTAGTTGTTACGAGTATACTACTATCTCTTTATCAACCAGTGTACAGTGCGGTAGTTCACGGCTGTGGCTACCTCTGTGTCGGAACTCGGCAGGCAGTCCGTCCATCCATAATTGTATTACAATATATACCACCTAACCGTGGTTTTTTTTTCATTCTTTATACCGTCATAGTCAGTCATACTAGTTGTTACGAGTATACTACTATCTCTTTATCAACCAGTGTACAGTGCGGTAGTTCACGGCTGTGGCTACCTCTGTGTCGGAACTCGGCAGGCAGTCCGTCCATCCATAATTGTATTATTATAATATATACCACCTAACCGTGGTTTTTTTTTCATTCTTTATACCGTCATAGTGTCATACTAGTTGTTACGAGTATACTACTATCTCTTTATCAACCAGTGTACAGTGCGGTAGTTCACGGCTGTGGCTACCTCTGTGTCGGCAGTCGGCAGGCAGTCCGTCCATCCATAATTGTATTATAATATATACCACCTAACCGTGGTTTTTTTTTCATTCTTTATACCGTCATAGTCAGTCATACTAGTTGTTACGAGTATACTACTATCTCTTTATCAACCAGTGTACAGTGCGGTAGTTCACGGCTGTGGCTACCTCTGTGTCGGAACTCGGCAGGCAGTCCGTCCATCCATAATTGTATTACAATATATACCACCTAACCGTGGTTTTTTTTTCATTCTTTATACCGTCATAGTCAGTCATACTAGTTGTTACGAGTATACTACTATCTCTTTATCAACCAGTGTACAGTGCGGTAGTTCACGGCTGTGGCTACCTCTGTGTCGGCACTCGGCAGGCAGTCCGTCCATCCATAATTGTATTACAATATATACCACCTAACCGTGGTTTTTTTATACCACCTAACCGTGGCAGTCCGTCCATAATTGTATACTAGTATCCAATCCATCCATCTCCATTGTTTACCTGAGGTGCCTTTTAGTTCTGCCTATAAAATATGGAGAACAAAAAAGTTGAGGTTCCAAAATTAGGGAAAGATCAAGATCCACTTCCACCTCGTGCTGAAGCTGCTGCCACTAGTCATGGCCGAGACGATGAAATGCCAGCAACGTCGTCTGCCAAGGCCGATGCCCAATGTCATAGTACAGAGCATGTCAAATCCAAAACACCAAATATCAGAAAAAAAAGGACTCCAAAACCTAAAATAAAATTGTCGGAGGAGAAGCGTAAACTTGCCAATATGCCATTTACCACACGGAGTGGCAAGGAACGGCTGAGGCCCTGGCCTATGTTCATGGCTAGTGGTTCAGCTTCACATGAGGATGGAAGCACTCAGCCTCTCGCTAGAAAACTGAAAAGACTCAAGCTGGCAAAAGCACCGCAAAGAACTGTGCGTTCTTTGAAATCCCAAATCCACAAGGAGAGTCCAATTGTGTCGGTTGCGATGCCTGACCTTCCCAACACTGGACGTGAAGAGCATGCGCCTTCCACTATTTGCATGCCCCCTGCAAGTGCTGGAAGGAGCACCCGCAGTCCAGTTCCTGATAGTCAGATTGAAGATGTCAGTGTTGAAGTACACCAGGATGAGGAGGATATGGGTGTTGCTGGCGCTGGGGAGGAAATTGACCAGAAGGATTCTGATGGTGAGGTGGTTTGTTTAAGTCAGGCACCCGGGGAGACACCTGTTGTCCGTGGGAGGAATATGGCCGTTGACATGCCAGGTGAAAATACCAAAAAAATCAGCTCTTCGGTGTGGAGGTATTTCACCAGAAATGCGGACAACAGGTGTCAAGCCGTGTGTTCCCTTTGTCAAGCTGTAATAAGTAGGGGTAAGGACGTTAACCACCTCGGAACATCCTCCCTTATACGTCACCTGCAGCGCATTCATAATAAGTCAGTGACAAGTTCAAAAACTTTGGGTGACAGCGGAAGCAGTCCACTGACCAGTAAATCCCTTCCTCTTGTAACCAAGCTCACGCAAACCACCCCACCAACTCCCTCAGTGTCAATTTCCTCCTTCCCCAGGAATGCCAATAGTCCTGCAGGCCATGTCACTGGCAAGTCTGACGAGTCCTCTCCTGCCTGGGATTCCTCCGATGCATCCTTGCGTGTAACGCCTACTGCTGCTGGCGCTGCTGTTGTTGCCGCTGGGAGTCGATGGTCATCCCAGAGGGGAAGTCGTAAGCCCACTTGTACTACTTCCAGTAAGCAATTGACTGTTCAACAGTCCTTTGCGAGGAAGATGAAATATCACAGCAGTCATCCTACTGCAAAGCGGATAACTGAGTCCTTGACAACTATGTTGGTGTTAGACGTGCGTCCGGTATCCGCCGTTAGTTCACAGGGAACTAGACAATTTATTGAGGCAGTGTGCCCCCGTTACCAAATACCATCTAGGTTCCACTTCTCTAGGCAGGCGATACCGAGAATGTACACGGACGTCAGAAAAAGACTCACCAGTGTCCTAAAAAATGCAGTTGTACCCAATGTCCACTTAACCACGGACATGTGGACAAGTGGAGCAGGGCAGGGTCAGGACTATATGACTGTGACAGCCCACTGGGTAGATGTATGGACTCCCGCCGCAAGAACAGCAGCGGCGGCACCAGTAGCAGCATCTCGCAAACGCCAACTCTTTCCTAGGCAGGCTACGCTTTGTATCACCGCTTTCCAGAATACGCACACAGCTGAAAACCTCTTACGGCAACTGAGGAAGATCATCGCGGAATGGCTTACCCCAATTGGACTCTCCTGTGGATTTGTGGCATCGGACAACGCCAGCAATATTGTGTGTGCATTAAATATGGGCAAATTCCAGCACGTCCCATGTTTTGCACATACCTTGAATTTGGTGGTGCAGAATTTTTTAAAAAACGACAGGGGCGTGCAAGAGATGCTGTCGGTGGCCAGAAAAATTGCGGGACACTTTCGGCGTACAGGCACCACGTACAGAAGACTGGAGCACCACCAAAAACTACTGAACCTGCCCTGCCATCATCTGAAGCAAGAAGTGGTAACGAGGTGGAATTCAACCCTCTATATGCTTCAGAGGTTGGAGGAGCAGCAAAAGGCCATTCAAGCCTATACAATTGAGCACGATATAGGAGATGGAATGCACCTGTCTCAAGTGCAGTGGAGAATGATTTCAACGTTGTGCAAGGTTCTGATGCCCTTTGAACTTGCCACACGTGAAGTCAGTTCAGACACTGCCAGCCTGAGTCAGGTCATTCCCCTCATCAGGCTTTTGCAGAAGAAGCTGGAGGCATTGAAGAAGGAGCTAACACGGAGCGATTCCGCTAGGCATGTGGGACTTGTGGATGCAGCCCTTAATTCGCTTAACAAGGATTCACGGGTGGTCAATCTGTTGAAATCAGAGCACTACATTTTGGCCACCGTGCTCGATCCTAGATTTAAAGCCTACCTTGGATCTCTCTTTCCGGCAGACACAGGTCTGCTGGGGTTGAAAGACCTGCTGGTGACAAAATTGTCAAGTCAAGCGGAACGCGACCTGTCAACATCTCCTCCTTCACATTCTCCCGCAACTGGGGGTGCGAGGAAAAGGCTCAGAATTCCGAGCCCACCCGCTGGCGGTGATGCAGGGCAGTCTGGAGCGACTGCTGATGCTGACATCTGGTCCGGACTGAAGGACCTGCCAACGATTACGGACATGTCGTCTACTGTCACTGCATATGATTCTCTCAACATTGATAGAATGGTGGAGGATTATATGAGTGACCGCATCCAAGTAGGCACGTCACACAGTCCGTACTTATACTGGCAGGAAAAAGAGGCAATTTGGAGGCCCTTGCACAAACTGGCTTTATTCTACCTAAGTTGCCCTCCCACAAGTGTGTACTCCGAAAGAGTGTTTAGTGCCGCCGCTCACCTTGTCAGCAATCGGCGTACGAGGTTACATCCAGAAAATGTGGAGAAGATGATGTTCATTAAAATGAATTATAATCAATTCCTCCGCGGAGACATTGACCAGCAGCAATTGCCTCCACAAAGTACACAGGGAGCTGAGATGGTGGATTCCAGTGGGGACGAATTGATAATCTGTGAGGAGGGGGATGTACACGGTGATATATCGGAGGGTGAAGATGAGGTGGACATCTTGCCTCTGTAGAGCCAGTTTGTGCAAGGAGAGATTAATTGCTTCTTTTTTGGGGGGGGTCCAAACCAACCCGTCATATCAGTCACAGTCGTGTGGCAGACCCTGTCACTGAAATGATGGGTTGGTTAAAGTGTGCATGTCCTGTTTTGTTTATACAACATAAGGGTGGGTGGGAGGGCCCAAGGATAATTCCATCTTGCACCTCTTTTTTCTTTTCTTTTTCTTTGCATCATGTGCTGATTGGGGAGGGTTTTTTGGAAGGGACATCCTGCGTGACACTGCAGTGCCACTCCTAGATGGGCCCGGTGTTTGTGTCGGCCACTAGGGTCGCTAATCTTACTCACACAGCTACCTCATTGCGCCTCTTTTTTTCTTTGCGTCATGTGCTGTTTGGGGAGGGTTTTTTGGAAGGGACATCCTGCGTGACACTGCAGTGCCACTCCTAGATGGGCCCGGTGTTTGTGTCGGCCACTAGGGTCGCTAATCTTACTCACACAGTCAGCTACCTCATTGCGCCTCTTTTTTTCTTTGCGTCATGTGCTGTTTGGGGAGGGTTTTTTGGAAGGGCCATCCTGCGTGACACTGCAGTGCCACTCCTAGATGGGCCCGGTGTTTGTGTCGGCCACTAGGGTCGCTAATCTTACTCACACAGCTACCTCATTGCGCCTCTTTTTTTCTTTGCGTCATGTGCTGTTTGGGGAGGGTTTTTTGGAAGGGCCATCCTGCGTGACACTGCAGTGCCACTCCTAGATGGGCCCGGTGTTTGTGTCGGCCACTAGGGTCGCTAATCTTACTCACACAGCTACCTCATTGCGCCTCTTTTTTTCTTTGCGTCATGTGCTGTTTGGGGAGGGTTTTTTGGAAGGGACATCCTGCGTGACACTGCAGTGCCACTCCTAGATGGGCCCGGTGTTTGTGTCGGCCACTAGGGTCGCTTATCTTACTCACACAGCGACCTCGGTGCAAATTTTAGGACTAAAAATAATATTGTGAGGTGTGAGGTATTCAGAATAGACTGAAAATGAGTGTAAATTATGGTTTTTGAGGTTAATAATACTTTGGGATCAAAATGACCCCCAAATTCTATGATTTAAGCTGTTTTTTAGTGTTTTTGGAAAAAAACACCCGAATCCAAAACACACCCGAATCCGACAAAAATAATTCGGTGAGGTTTTGCCAAAACGCGTTCGAACCCAAAACACGGCCGCGGAACCGAACCCAAAACCAAAACACAAAACCCGAAAAATTTCAGGCGCTCATCTCTAGTATATATAGCAGTACGGTACGGAAGGCCACTGCTCTACCTACCTCTGTGTCGTCAAGTATACTATCCATCCATACCTGTGGTGCATTTCAGTTGTGCGCAGTATATATAGTAGTAGGCCATTGCTATTGATAGTTACTGGCATATAATTCCACACATTAAAAAATGGAGAACAAAAATGGGGAGGTTAAAATAGGGAAAGATCAAGATCCACTTCCACCTCGTGCTGAAGCTGCTGCCACTAGTCATGGCCGAGACGATGAAATGCCATCAACGTCGTCTGCCAAGGCCGATGCCCAATGTCATAGTAGGGAGCATGTAAAATCCAAAAAACAAAAGTTCAGTAAAATGACCCAAAAATCAAAATTAAAAGCGTCTGAGGAGATGTGTAAACTTGCCAATATGCCATTTACGACACGGAGTGGCAAGGAACGGCTGAGGCCCTGGCCTATGTTCATGGCTAGTGGTTCAGCTTCACATGAGGATGGAAGCACTCATCCTCTCGCTAGAAAAATGAAAAGACTTAAGCTGGCAAAAGCACAGCAAAGAACTGTGCGTTCTTCTAAATCACAAATACCCAAGGAGAGTCCAATTGTGTCGGTAGCGATGCCTGACCTTCCCAACACTGGACGGGAAGAGCTTGCGCCTTCCACCATTTGCACACCCCAGCACGGAAGGAGCACCCGCAGTCCAGTTCCTGATAGTCAAATTGAAGATGTCACTGTTGAAGTACACCAGGATGAGGATATGGGTGTTGCTGGCGCTGGGGAGGAAATTGACAAGGAGGATTCTGATGGTGAGGTGGTTTGTTTAAGTCAGGCACCCGGGGAGACACCTGTTGTCCGTGGGACGAATATGGTCATTGACATGCCTGGTCAAAATACAAAAAAAATCACCTCTTCGGTGTGGAATTATTTCAACACAAATGAGGACAACAGGTGTCAAGCCGTGTGTTGCCTTTGTCAAGCTGTAATAAGTAGGGGTAAGGACGTTAACCACCTAGGAACATCCTCCCTTATACGTCACCTGCAGCGCATTCATCATAAGTCAGTGACAAGTTCAAAAACTTTGGGTGACAGCGGAAGCAGTCCACTGACCACTAAATCCCTTCCTCTTGTAACCAAGCTCCTGCAAACCACACCACCAACTCCCTCAGTGTAATTTTCCTCCTTACCCAGGAAAGCCAATAGTCCTGCAGGCCATGTCACTGGCAAGTCTGACGAGTCCTCTCCTGCCTGGGATTCCTCCGATGCATCCTTGAGTGTAACGCCTACTGCTGCTGGCGCTGCTGTTGTAGCTGCTGGGAGTCGATCGTCATCCCAGAGGGGAAGTCGGAAGACCACTTGTACTACTTCCAGTAAGCAATTGACTGTCCAACAGTCCTTTGCGAGGAAGATGAAATATCACAGCAGTCATCCTGATGCAAAGCAGATAACTCAGGCCTTGGCAGCCTGGGCGGTGAGAAACGTGGTTCCGGTAACCACCGTTAATTCAGAGGCAACTAGAGACTTGATTGAGGTACTGTGTCTCCGGTACCAAATACCATCTAGGTTCCATTTCTCTAGGCAGGCGATACCGAAAATGTACACAGACCTCAGAAAAAGACTCACCAGTGTCCTAAAAAATGCAGTTGTACCCAATGTCCACTTAACCACGGACATGTGGACAAGTGGAGCAGGGGAGACTCAGGACTATATGACTGTGATAGCCCACTATGTAGATGTATTGCCTCCCGCAGCAAGAACAGCAGCGGCGGCACCAGCAGCAGCATCTCGCAAATGCAAACTCGTTCCTAGGCAGGCTACGCTTTGTATCACCGCTTTCCAGAAGAGGCACACAGCTGACAACCTCTTACGGAAACCGAGGAAGATCATCGCAGAATGGCTTACCCCAATTGGACTCTCCTGGGGATTTGTGACATCGGACAACGCCACCAATATTGTGCGTGCATTACATGTGGGCAAATTCCAGTACGTCCCATGTTTTGCACATACATTGAATTTGGTGGTACAGAATTATTTAAAAAACGACAGGGGCGTGCAAGAGATGCTGTCGGTGGCTCGACTTTCGGCATTCAGCCACCGCGTGCCGAAGACTGGAGCACCAGCAAACACTCCTGAACCTGCCCCGCCATCATCTGAAGCAAGAGGTGGTAACAAGGTGGAATTCAACCCTCTATATGCTTCAGAGGATGGAGGAGCAGCAAAAGGCCATTCAAGCCTATACAGCTACATACGATATAGGCAAAGGAGGGGGAATGCACCTGACTCAAGCGCAGTGGAGAATGATTTCAACGTTGTGCAAGGTTCTGCAACCCTTTAACTTGCCACACGTGAAGTCAGTTCAGACACTGCCAGCCTGAGTCAGGTCATTCCCCTCATCAGGCTTTTGCAGAAGAAGCTGGAGAGATTGAAGGAGGAGCTAAAACAGAGCGATTCCGCTAGGCATGTGGGACTTGTGGGTGGAGCCTTAATTCGCTTAACCGGGATTCACGGGTGGTCAATCTGTTGAAATCAGAGCAATACATTTTGGCCACCATGCTCGATCCTAGATTTAAAACCTACGTTGGATCTTTCTTTCCGGCAGACACAAGTCTGCAGAAGTTCAAAGACCTGCTGGTGAGAAAATTGTCAAGACAAGCGGAACGTGACCCGTCAACAGCTCCTCCTTCACATTCTCCCGCAACTGGGGCTGCGAGGAAAAGGCTAAGAATTCCGAGCCCACCCGCTGGCGGTGATGCAGGGCAGTCTGGGGCGAGTGCTGACATCTGGTCCGGACTGAAGGACCTGCCAACGATTACTGACATGTCGTCTACTGTCACTGCATATGATTCTGTCACCATTGAAAGAATTGTGGAGGAATATATGAGTGACCGCATCCAAGTAGGCACGTCAGACAGTCTGTACGTATACTGGCAGGAAAAAGATGCAATTTGGAGGCCCTTGCACAAACTGGCTTTATTTTATTTCGGAGTGTGTACTCCGAAAGAGTGTTTAGTGCAGCCGCTCACCTTGTCAGCAATCGGCGTACGAGGTTACTTCCAAAACATGTGGAGAAGATGATGTTCATCAAAATGAATTATAATCAATTTCTTCTTGGAGACATTCACCAGCAATTGCCTCCAGAAAGTACACAGGGACCTGAGATGGTGGATTCCAGTGGGGACGAATTAATAATCTGTGAGGAGGGGGATGTACACAGTGAAAGGGGTGAGGAATCGGAGGATGAGGAGGAGGAGGTGGACATCTTGCCTCTGTAGAGCCAGTTTGTGCAAGGAGAGATTGATTGCTTCTTTTTTGGTGGGGGCCCAAACCAACCAGTCATTTCAGTCACAGTCGTGTGGCAGACCCTGTCGCTGAAATGATGGGTTTGTTAAAGTGTGTATGTCCTGTTTATACAACATAAGGGTGGGTGGGAGGGCCCAAGGACAATTCCATCTTGCACCTCTTTTTTCTTTCATTTTTCTTTGCATCATGTGCTGTTTGGGGACTATTTTTTGAAGTGCCATCCTGTCTGACACTGCAGTGCCACTCCTAGATGGGCCAGTTGTTTGTGTCGGCCACTTGGGTCGCTTAGCTTAACCATCCAGCGACCTTGGTGCACCTCTTTTTTTCTTTGCATCATGTGCTGTTTGGGGACAATTTTTTTAGGTGCCATCCTGTCTGACACTGCAGTGCCACTCCTAGATGGGCCAGGTGTTTGTGCCGGCCACTTGGGTCGCTTAGCTTAGTCATCCAGCGACCTTTTTAGGACTAAAAATAATATTGTGATTTGTGAGGTCTTCAGAAATGAGTGGAAATGATGGTTATTGAGGTTAATAATACTATGGGATCAAAATGACCCCCCAATTCTATGATTTAAGCTGTTTTTGAGGGGTTTTTGTAAAAAAAACACCCGAATCCAAAACACACCCGAATTCCGAAAAAAAAATTTCAGGGAGGTTTTGCCAAAACGCGTCCGAATCCAAAACACGGCCGCGGAACCGAATCCAAAACCAAAACACAAAACCCGAAAAATGTCCGGTGCACATTACTACCTTTGGTTCACTTGTGTGGTGAGGGACGAGATTTGCTTCTGTTTGTCCAAATACAGAACTTTATGATTGGAAGCCACCGGCACTGGTTTTATAATAATATTAATTTTAAATGGTCCTGGACCACCAACCCAGGACACCCCTGCAAATACCCCGAGGCACTCCAGGGTTGCCACGGCACACAGTTTGAGAACCACTGATATAAGGGAACGTTTGGTTTTCATTAACTTCATTTTTAGTAGTGATGAGCAGGTTCGGTTTCTCGGAAACCGAACCCCCCCCTGAACTTCACCCTTTTTACACGGGTCCGAGCCATACTCGGATTCTCCCGTATGGCTCGGTCAACCCGAGCACGCCCGAACGTCATTATCCCGCTGTCGGATTCTCGCGAGATTCAGATTCTATATAAGCAGCCGCGCGTCGCCGCCATTTTCACTCGTGCATTGGAAATGTTAGGGAGAGGACGTGGCTGGCGTCCTCTCCGTTATTGTTGAACTTGATTGTGCACTATTGCTTAATTGTGGGGAGGGCTGGGGAGCAGCTGTATAATATAGGAGGAGTACAGTGCAGAGTTTTGCTGATCAGTGACCACCAGTTATCCGTTCTCTGCCTGAAAAAAACGCTCCATATCTGTGCTCAGTGTGCTGCATATATCTGTGCTCACACTGCTTAATTGTGGGGACTGGGGAGCAGCTGTATTATATAGCAGGAGTACAGTGCAGAGTTTTGCTGACAGTGACCACCAGTATATGTTGTCTGCCTGAAAAACACTCCATATCTGTGCTCAGTGTGCTGCTTTATTGTGGGGACTGGGGACCACCATTATAATATTATATAGGAAGAGTACAGTGCAGAGTTTTGCTGACCAGTGACCACCAGTATATAATATATAGCATTACGGTACAGTAGGCCACTGCTGTACCTACCTCTGTGTCGTCATTAAGTATACTATCCATCTAGATTCTATACCTGTGGTGCATTTCAGTTGTGCAGTTTGCTGACACAGTGACCACCAGTATATATAGCAGTACGGTACGGAAGGCCACTGCTGTACCTACCTCTGTGTCGTCATAAAGTATACTATCCATCTACATTCTATACCTGTGGTGCATTTTAGTTTTGCAGTTTGCTGACACAGTGACCACCAGTATACTATATATAGCAGTACGGTACGGAAGGTCACTGCTGTACCTACCTCTGTGTCGTCATTAAGTATACTATCCATCTACATTCTATACCTGTGGTGCATTTTAGTTTTGCAGTTTGCTGACACAGTGACCACCAGTATACTATATATAGCAGTACGGTACGGAAGGCCACTGCTGTACCTACCTCTGTGTCGTCATTAAGTATACTATCCATCTACATTCTATACCTGTGGTGCATTTCAGTTGTGCAGTTTGCTGACACAGTGACCACCAGTATATATAGCAGTACGGTACGGAAGGCCACTGCTGTACCTACCTCTGTGTCGTCATTAAGTATACTATCCATCTACATTCTATACCTGTGGTGCATTTTAGTTTTGCAGTTTGCTGACACAGTGACCACCAGTATACTATATATAGCAGTACGGTACGGAAGGCCACTGCTGTACCTACCTCTGTGTCGTCATTAAGTATACTATCCATCTACATTCTATACCTGTGGTGCATTTTAGTTTTGCAGTTTGCTGACACAGTGACCACCAGTATACTATATATAGCAGTACGGTACGGAAGGCCACTGCTGTACCTACCTCTGTGTCGTCATTAAGTATACTATCCATCTACATTCTATACCTGTGGTGCATTTTAGTTTTGCAGTTTGCTCACACAGTGACCACCAGTATACTATATATAGCAGTACGGTACGGAAGGCCACTGCTGTACCTACCTCTGTGTCGTCATTAACTATACTATCCATCTACATTCTATACCTGTGGTGCATTTTAGTTTTGCAGTTTGCTGACACAGTGACCACCAGTATACTATATATAGCAGTACGGTACGGAAGGCCACTGCTGTACCTACCTCTGTGTCGTCATTAAGTATACTATCCATCTACATTCTATACCTGTGGTGCATTTTAGTTTTGCAGATTGCTGACAGTGACCACCAGTATATATAGCAGTATGGTACGGAAGGCCACTGCTCTACCTACCTCTGTGTCGTCAAGTATACTATCCATCCATACCTGTGGTGCATTTCAGTTGTGCGCAGTATATATAGTAGTAGGCCATTGCTATTGATAGTTACTGGCATATAATTCCACACATTAAAAAATGGAGAACAAAAATGGGGAGGTTAAAATAGGGAAAGATCAAGATCCACTTCCACCTCGTGCTGAAGCTGCTGCCACTAGTCATGGCCGAGACGATGAAATGCCATCAACGTCGTCTGCCAAGGCCGATGCCCAATGTCATAGTAGAGAGCATGTAAAATCCAAAAAACAAAAGTTCAGTAAAATGACCCAAAAATCAAAATAAAAAGCGTCTGAGGAGAAGCGTAAACTTGCCAATATGCCATTTACGACACTGAGTGGCAAGGAACGGCTGAGGCCCTGGCCTATGTTCATGGCTAGTGGTTCAGCTTCACATGAGGATGGAAGCACTCATCCTCTCGCTAGAAAAATGAAAAGACTTAAGCTGGCAAAAGCACAGCAAAGAACTGTGCGTTCTTCTAAATCACAAATACCCAAGGAGAGTCCAATTGTGTCGGTTGCGATGCCTGACCTTCCCTACACTGGACGGGAAGAGCTTGCGCCTTCCACCATTTGCACGCCCCGTGCAAGTGCTGGAAGGAGCACCCGCAGTCCAGTTCCTGATAGTCAAATTGAAGATGTCACTGTTGAAGTACACCAGGATGAGGATATGGGTGTTGCTGGCGCTGGGGAGGAAATTGACAAGGAGGATTCTGATGGTGAGGTGGTTTGTTTAAGTCAGGCACCCGGGGAGACACCTGTTGTCCGTGGGACGAATATGGTCATTGACATGCCTGGTCAAAATACAAAAAAAATCAGCTCTTCGGTGTGGAATTATTTCAACACAAATGCGGACAACAGGTGTCAAGCCGTGTGTTGCCTTTGTCAAGCTGTAATAAGTAGGGGTAAGGATGTTAACCACCTCGGAACATCCTCCCTTATACGTCACCTGCAGCGCATTCATCATAAGTCAGTGACAAGTTCAAAAACTTTGGGTGACAGCGGAAGCAGTCCACTGATCACTAAATCCCTTCCTCTTGTAACCAAGCTCCTGCAAACCACACCACCAACTCCCTCAGTGTCAATTTCCTCCTTACCCAGGAAAGCCAATAGTCCTGCAGGCCATGTCACTGGCAAGTCTGACGAGTCCTCTCCTGCCTGGGATTCCTCCGATGCATCCTTGAGTGTAACGCCTACTGCTGCTGGCGCTGCTGTTGTAGCTGCTGGGAGTCGATTGTCATCCCAGAGGGGAAGTCGGAAGACCACTTGTACTACTTCCAGTAAGCAATTGACTGTCCAACAGTCCTTTGCGAGGAAGATGAAATATCACAGCAGTCATCCTGCTGCAAAGCAGATAACTCAGGCCTTGGCAGCCTGGGCGGTGAGAAACGTGGTTCCGGTATCCACCGTTAATTCAGAGGCAACTAGAGACTTGATTGAGGTACTGTGTCCCAGGTACCAAATACCATCTAGGTTCCATTTCTCTAGGCAGGCGATACCGAAAATGTACACAGACCTCAGAAAAAGACTCACCAGTGTCCTAAAAAATGCAGTTGTACCCAATGTCCACTTAACCACGGACATGTGGACAAGTGGAGCAGGGCAGACTCAGGACTATATGACTGTGACAGCCCACTGGGTAGATGTATTGCCTCCCGCAGCAAGAACAGCAGCGGCGGCACCAGTAGCAGCATCTCGCAAACGCCAACTCGTTCCTAGGCAGGCTACGCTTTGTATCACCGCTTTCCAGAAGAGGCACACAGCTGACAACCTCTTACGGAAACTGAGGAAGATCATCGCAGAATGGCTTACCCCAATTGGACTCTCCTGGGGATTTGTGACATCGGACAACGCCAGCAATATTGTGCATGCATTACATGTGGGCAAATTCCAGCACGTCCCATGTTTTGCACATACATTGAATTTGGTGGTGCAGAATTATTTAAAAAACGACAGGGGCGTGCAAGAGATGCTGTCGGTGGCCCGAAGAATTGCGGGCCACTTTCGGCATTCAGCCACCGCGTGCCGAAGACTGGAGCACCAGCAAACAGTCCTGAACCTGCCCTGCCATCATCTGAAGCAAGAGGTGGTAACGAGGTGGAATTCAACCCTCTATATGCTTCAGAGGATGGAGGAGCAGCAAAAGGCCATTCAAGCCTATACATCTGCCCACGATATAGGCAAAGGAGGGGGAATGCACCTGACTCAAGCGCAGTGGAGAATGATTTCAACGTTGTGCAAGGTTCTGCAACCCTTTGAACTTGCCACACGTGAAGTCAGTTCAGATACTGCCAACCTGAGTCAGGTCATTCCCCTCATCAGGCTTTTGCAGAAGAAGCTGGAGACATTGAAGGAGGAGCTAAAACAGAGCGATTCCGCTAGGCATGTGGGACTTGTGGATGGAGCCCTTAATTTGCTTAACCAGGATTCACGGGTGGTCAATCTGTTGAAATCAGAGCACTACATTTTGGCTACCGTGCTCGATCCTAGATTTAAAACCTACGTTGTATCTCTCTTTCCGGCAGACACAAGTCTGCAGAGGTTCAAAGACCTGCTGGTGAGAAAATTGTCAAGCGGAACGTGACCCGTCAACATCTCCTCCTTCACATTCTCCCGCAACTGGGGGTGCGAGGAAAAGGCTAAGAATTCCGAGCCCACCCGCTGGCGGTGATGTAGGGCAGTCTGGAGCGAGTGCTGACATCTGGTCCGGAGTGAAGGACCTGCCAACGATTACTGACATGTCGTCTACTGTCACTTCATATGATTCTCTCACCATTGAAAGAATGGTGGAGGATTATATGAGTGACCGCATCCAAGTAGGCACGTCAGACAGTCTGTACGTATACTGGCAGGAAAAAGAGGCAATTTGGAGGCCCTTGCACAAACTGGCTTTATTCTACCTAAGTTGCCCTCCCTCCAGTGTGTACTCCGAAAGAGTGTTTAGTGCAGCCGCTCACCTTGTCAGCAATCGGAGTACGAGGTTACTTCCAGAAAATGTGGAGAAGATGATGTTCATCAAAATGAATTATAATCAATTCCTCCGTGGAGACATTCACCAGCAGCAATTGCCTCCACAAAGTACACAGGGACCTGAGATGGTGGATTCCAGTGGGGACGAATTAATAATCTGTGAGGAGGGGGATGTACACAGTGAAAGGGGTGAGGAATCGGAGGATGAGGAGGAGGTGGACATCTTGCCTCTGTAGAGCCAGTTTGTGCAAGGAGAGATTGATTGCTTCTTTTTTTGGTGGGGGCCCAAACCAACCAGTCATTTCAGTCACAGTCGTGTGGCAGACCCTGTCGCCGAAATGATGGGTTCGTTAAAGTGTGCATGTCCTGTTTATACAACATAAGGGTGGGTGGGAGGGCCCAAGGACAAGTCCATCTTGCACCTCTTTTTTCTTTAATTTTTCTTTGCATCATGTGCTGTTTGGGGACAATTTTTTTGAAGTGCCATCCTGCGTGACACTGCAGTGCCACTCCTAGATGGGCCAGGTGTTTGTGTCGGCCACTTGTGTCGCTTAGCTTAGTCACACAGCGACCTTGGTGCGCCTCTTTTTTTCTTTGCATCATGTGCTGTTTGGGGACTATTTTTTTGAAGTGCCATCCTGCCTGACACTGCAGTGCCACTCCTAGATGGGCCAGGTGTTTGTGTCGGCCACTTGTGTCGCTTAGCTTAGTCACACAGCGACCTTGGTGCGCCTCTTTTTTTCTTTGCATCATGTGCTGTTTGGGGACAATTTTTTTGAAGTGCCATCCTGCCTGACACTGCAGTGCCACTCCTAGATGGGCCAGGTGTTTGTGTCGGCCACTTTTGTCGCTTAGCTTAGTCACACAGCGACCTTGGTGCGCCTCTTTTTTTCTTTGCATCATGTGCTGTTTGGGGACAATTTTTTTGAAGTGCCATCCTGCCTGACACTGCAGTGCCACTCCTAGATGGGCCAGGTGTTTATGTCGGCCACTTGTGTCGCTTAGCTTAGTCACACAGCGACCTTGGTGCGCCTCTTTTTTTCTTTGCATCATGTGCTGTTTGGGGACTATTTTTTTGAAGTGCCATCCTGCCTGACACTGCAGTGCCACTCCTAGATGGGCCAGGTGTTTGTGTCGGCCACTTGTGTCGCTTAGCTTAGCCATCCAGCGACCTCGGTGCAAATTTTAGGACTAAAAATAATATTGTGAGGTGTGAGGTGTTCAGAATAGACTGGAAATGAGTGGAAATTATGGTTATTGAGGTTAATAAAACTATGGAATCAAAATGACCCCCAAATTCTATGATTTAAGCTGTTTTTTAGGGTTTTTTGTAAAAAAACACCCGAATCCAAAACACATCCGAATCCGACAAAAAATTTTCGGTGAGGTTTTGCCAAAACGCGTCCGAATCCAAAACACGGCCGCGGAACCGAATCCAAAACCAAAACACAAAACCCGAAAAATGTCCGGTGCACATCACTAATTTTTAGTGCTTGGTGTCATCAACTTTCCCGTTTTTTGTATCCAGTGTATACCAGCCCTGTACTTAGGAACCAAGACAGAGGGCCGCGACCTGCGTATTGGGTGCAGCGAAGCCCAAAACTCTTGAAGAACTCTGCGCCTCTGTTTTGGGTCTTGCCAATCTTATGGAACAGATTGCATCCTCAAATCTATGCAACTTTCCCGACAGGAGCTGTCCTTTGCGAACACAGGACTTACGATTTGGGCACAGGAAATCTCTCTGTGCATGCGCAGAGGTACGCGGCAGCAGCAGGGTGGGTGTGGGGGGTGCTGGGAGGGATACGATTGAATCCCTCTCAGGAAAAAATGCAGAAAGAAGCCCATAGGCTTCTATAGAGTAACGGCAGCAAAAGTTGAATCACTGGAACTTCACTACAAAACGTTCTAATCCGCTGCAGAACTTGGTTCCCACCATGATTTCCCACTTTTCCACTAGCGCATGAAATATTCCTCATACCCGGAGGCGCGCGTCTCTCCGTCAGTAAGAAAGGCCCGGCTTGTTTTCCAGTATACAGCACTTTGGCTCTGGAATAAAAACCTTCTGTCTCGCAGTTAGCCTAATAGACATCATTGCTGACTTCTGGTGGAACAGGCAGAGATATTCTGCATTACGATGCATCAACCAGCTCTGCGATAGGCCGTTTCATGCTCGGATAGACTCCATCACGCTCCAGATCAGATTATTTATCCATTTACAGAAGCATGAAAGAGAAAAATCTAGAAATTTACTGGAGTATAAATAACAGTGAGACGGATTTCGTTACCGTACGCCTGGAGAATAATAAGACAGGTGCTGTATGAGTTGGTGATAAATCTGCAAGAGACTCAGAATGTCTGTTTCTTCCATATTTTTCCGGTTTGTTCATGGATCCTAACTGGTGCGGCATGAGGAAATTAAATCATAAAACAAGTGTTGTAAATCTTAATGATATAAACAATATCTAGTGCGACATCATTGTTTATGATCCGGGAGGAGGCTGCTGCCAGCCTTACGTTATTTTAATAATTATAGTTTCCACCCTGTCTGGGAAAAAATACCAACTCTGTTATGTTGCTAAGCTAAGATTATCTCCACATATATATCCATTGGCGAGGCTCACCAGGCAACATCTCTAAATAAATGTCAGGAGCAACATGTGAGCATAGACAGTAATGTCTCAGGGGGAGATGTAGTGGCAGAACTTGTGGCGGTGCAGCCGGTGCATTTGCGTCGGAGCCCACCGCAATCAAGGGCCATTATAATGAGTCAGATTGACTTATTAAACTCCACCTGTCAATGTGCTGACTGGGGGTGGTATTTTGTTTGCTGGCTGTTGGGATCCCGGCGCATAGTATAACAGCACCAGAATCCCGACACCCGGCATACCGACACCTTTTCTCCCTCTTGGGGGTCCACGACCCACCTGGAGGGAGAATAGATAGCGTGGCGCGCATAGCGCGCCACCGTGCCCGCAGCGTGACAAGTGCAGGGAGCCCACAAGGGGCTCATTTGCGCTCGCCCAGCTGCCAGTCGGGATTCCAGCGCCGGTATGCTGGCCGCCAGGAGCCCGGCCGCCGGCATACCATACTACACCCACTGACTGGAGGAGAGGAGTAGAGATGCTGTGACAGGAGGAGGAGGACTCGGGGGGCTGTGGCAGCATAAAGTAGGGATGGCCATCGACCATTGACAGTTGTCAAACATCAATGGCTAACTACCGATGGTCAATGGTTTTACCATGGAAGACAGAGAGCCAATGGTTCCCTGCCATCGATGGCTGAGTATACCCCAAAAAAATTTAAATTATTTTTTACTGGCACGGAGCTTAACCCAGCCCCGGCTCTTGCTAAACCCCACCCCGGCTCTCGCTAAGCCCCGATTTTTATTGGCACGGCAAGCACCTCCCAGTGGTGGCCATCACGTGGTACAAACCATCGATTGATGGTTATCACCAATGTTGCCATCGATAGCAACCATCGATGTGCGGCCTACTGATGGCCATCCCTACCATAAAGACGGACTCATCACCTGGCCCTTACGTTGGTGCAGCTGCAGCTCTCTATTGGCCGCAGTGAATGACGGGAGGAAGGTCAAACAGGATCACCAGAGTGGGCTTTCTCTGCTGAATTGCTGCAGTGAGGAGCCTGGCTTACAACTAGTGATGAGCGAGTTCGGTTCCTCGGAATCCGAACCCCCCCGAACTTCACCCATTTTACACAGGTCCGAGGCAGACTCGGATCCTCCCGCCTTGCTCGGTTAACCCGAGCGCACCCGAACGTCATCATCCCGCTGTCGTATTCTCGCGAGATTCGTATCCTATATAAGGAGATGATAGGGAGAGGACGTGCAGCGTCCTCTCAGTTGTGTTCAGTGTGCTGCAAATATCTGTGCTCAGTGTGCTGCAAGTATCTGTGCTCAGTGTGCTTGCAAATATCTGTGCTGAGTGTACTGAAAATATCTACGTTCTCTGCCTGAAAAATGCTCCATATCTGTGCTGCATTGTAGTATAGGAGGACAGGACAGTGCAGAATTTTGCTGACCAGTGACCACCAGTATAGCAGTATGGTACAGTAGTTCACTGCTCTACCTACCTCTGTGTCGTCAAGTATACTATCCATCCATACCTGTGGTGCATTTTAGTTGTTGTGCGGTGTATATATAGTAGGAGGACAGTGCATAATTTTGCTGACCACCAGTATATAATATATAGCAGTACGGTACAGTAGGCCACTGCTCTACCTACCTCTGTGTCGTCAAGTATACTATCCATCCATCCCTGTGGTGCATTTAAGTGGTGCGGTGTATATATAGTAGGAGGACAGTGCATAATTTTGCTGACCGCCAGTATATAATATATAGCAGTACAGTACAGTAGGCCACTGCTCTACCTACCTCTGTGTCGTCAAGTATACTATCCATCCATACTTGTGGTGCATTTAAGTGGTGCGGTGTATATATAGTAGGAGGACAGTGCATAATTTTGCTGACCGCCAGTATATAATATATAGCAGTACGATACAGTAGGCCACTGCTCTACCTACCTCTATGTCATCAAGTATACTATCCATCCATCCCTGTGGTGCATTTTAGTTGTCGTGCGCAGTATATATAGTAGTAGGCCATTGCTATTGATATATTACTGGCATATAATTCCACACATTAAGAAATGGAGAACAAAAATGTGGAGGGTAAAATAGGGAAAGATCAAGATCCACTTCCACCTCGTGCTGAAGCTGCTGCCACTAGTCATGGCCGAGACGATGAAATGCCATCAACGTCGTCTGCCAAGGCCGATGCCCAATGTCATAGTAGAGAGCATGTAAAATACAAAAAACTAAATTTCAGTAAAATGACCCACAAATCAAAATTAAAAGCGTCTGATGAGAAGCGTAAACTTGCCAATATGCCATTTACGACACGGAGTGGCAAGGAACGGCTGAGGCCCTGTCCTATGTTCATGGCTAGTGGTTCAGCTTCACATGAGGATGGAAGCACTCATCCTCCTGCTAGAAAACTTAAAAGAGTTAAGATGGCAAAAGCACAGCAAAGAACTGTGCATTCTTCTAAATCACAAATCCCCAAGGAGAGTCCAATTGTGTCGGTTGCGATGCCTGACCTTCCCAACACTGGACGGGAAGAGGTGGCGCCTTCCACCATTTGCACGCCCCCTGCAAGTGCTGGAAGGAGCACCCGCAGTCCAGTTCCTGATAGTCAAATTGAAGATGTCACTGTTGAAGTACACCAGGATGAGAATATGGGTGTTGCTGGCGCTGGGGAGGAAATTGACAAGGAGGATTCTGATGGTGAGGTGGTTTGTTTAAGTCAGGCACCCGGGGAGACACCTGTAGTCCGTGGAACGAATATGGCCATTGACATGCCTGGTCAAATTACAAAAAAAAATCACCTCTTCGGTGTGGAATTATTTAAATAGAAATGCGGACAACTGGTGTCAATCCGTGTGTTGCCTTTGTCAAGCTGTAATAAGTAGGGGCAAGGACGTTAACCACCTAGGAACATCCTCCCTTATACGTCACCTGGAGCGCATTCATCACAAGTCATTGACAAGTTCAAAAACTTTGGGTGACAGCGGAAGCAGTCCACTGCCAACTAAATCCCTTCCTCTTGTAACTAGTGATGTACACAGGAAATTTTTCGGGTTTTGTGTTTCGGTTCTGGATTCGGTTCCGCGCGGCCATGTTTTGGATTCGGACGCGTTTTGGCAAAACCTCCCTGAAAATTTTTTGTCGGATTCGGGTGGTTTTTTTTACAATAAACCCTCAAAAACAGCTTAAATCAGAATTTGGGGGTCATTTTGATCCCATAGTATTATTAACCTCAATAACCATAATTTACACTTATTTCCAGTCTATTCTGAACACCTCACACCTCACAATATTATTTTTAGTCCTAAAATTTGCACCGAGGTCGCTGGATGACTAAGCTAAGCGACCCAAGTGACCGACACAAACACCTGGCCCATCTAGTAGTGGCACTGCAGTGTCAGACAGGATGGCAGATTAAAAAAATTGTCCCCAAACAGCACATGATGCAAAGAAAAAAAGAGGCGCAATGAGGTAGCTGTGTGACTAAGCTAAGCGACCCAAGTGGCCGACACAAACACCTGGCCCATCTAGGAGTGGCACTGCAGTGTCAGACAGGATGGCACTTCAAAAAAATAGTCCCCAAACAGCACATGATGCAAAGAAAAAAAGAGGCGCAATGAGGTAGCTGTGTGACTAAGCTAAGCGACCCAAGTGGCTGACACAAACACCTGGCCCATCTAGGAGTGGCACTGCAGTGTCAGACAGGATGGCACTTCAAAAAATAGTCCCCAAACAGCACATGATGCAAAGAAAAATGAAAGAAAAAAGAGGTGCAAGATGGAATTGTCCTTGGGCCCTCCCACCCACCCTTATGTTGTATAAACAGGACATGCACACTTTAACAAACCCATCATTTCAGCGACAGGGTCTGCTACACAACTGTGACTGAAATGACTGGTTGGTTTGGGCCCCCACCAAAAAAGAAGCAATCAATCTCTCCTTGCACAAACTGGCTCTACAGAGGCAAGATGTCCACCTCCTCCTCATCCTCCGATTCCTCACCCCTTTCACTGTGTACATCCCCCTCCTCACAGATTATTAATTCGTCCCCACTGGAATCCACCATCTCAGGTCCCTGTGTACTTTCTGGAGGCAATTGCTGGTGAATGTATTGTCTACACGGAGGAATTGATTATAATTCATTTTGATGAACATCATCTTCTCCACATTTTCTGGAAGTAACCTCGTACGCCGATTGCTGACAAGGTGAGCGGCTGCACTAAAAACTCTTTCGGAGTACACACTGGAGGGAGAGCAACTTAGGTAAAATAAAGCCAGTTTGTGCAAGGGCCTCCAAATTGCCTCTTTTTCCTGCCAGTATACGTACGGACTGTCTGACGTGCCTACTTGGATGCGGTCACTCATATAATCCTCCACCATTCTTTCAATGGTGACAGAATCATATGCAATGACAGTAGACGACATGTCAGTAATCGTTGGCAGGTCCTTCAATCCGGACCAGATGTCAGCACTCGCTCCAGACTGCCCTGCATCACCTCCAGCGGGTGGGCTCGGAATTCTTAGCCTTTTCCTCGCAGCCCCAGTTGCGGGAGAATGTGAAGGAGGAGCTGTTGACGGGTCACGTTCCGCTTGACTTGACAATTTTCTCACCAGCAGGTCTTTGAACCTCTGCAGACTTGTGTCTGCCAGAAAGAGAGATACAACGTAGGTTTTAAATCTAGGATCGAGCACGGTGGCCAAAATGTAGTGCTCTGATTTCAACAGATTGACCACCCATGAATCCTGGTTAAGCGAATTAAGGGCTCTATCCACAAGTCCCACATGCCTAGCGGATTCGCTCTGTTTTAGCTCCTCCTTCAATCTCTCCAGCTTCTTCTGCGAAAGCCTGAGGGGAATGACCTGACTCAGGCTGGCAGTGTCTGAACTGACTTCACGTGTGGCAAGTTCAAAGGGTTGCAGAACCTTGCACAACATTGAAATCATTCTCCACTGCGCTTGAGTCAGGTGCATTCCCCCTCCTTTGCCTATATCGTAGGTAGCTGTATAGGCTTGAATGGCCTTTTGCTGCTCCTCCATCCTCTGAAGCATATAGAGGGTTGAATTCCACCTCGTTACCACCTCTTGCTTCAGATGATGGCAGGGCAGGTTCAGGAGTGTTTGCTGGTGCTCCAGTCTTCGGCACGCGGTGGCTGAATGCCGAAAGTGGCCCGCAATTCTTCGGGCCACCGATAGCATATCTTGCACGCCCCTGTCGTTTTTTAAATAATTCTGCACCACCAAATTTAATGTATGTGCAAAACATGGGATGTGCTGGAATTTGCCCAGATGTAATGCACGCACAATATTGGTGGCATTGTCCGATGTCACAAATCCCCAGGAGAGTCCAATTGGGGTAAGCCATTCTGCGATGATGTTCCTCAGTTTCCGTAAAAGGTTGTCAGCTGTGTGATACAAAGCGTAGCCTGCCTAGGAACGAGTTGGCGTTTGCGAGATGCTGCTACTGGTGCCGCCGCTGCTGTTCTTGATGCGGGAGGCAATACATCTACCCAGTGGGCTGTCACAGTCATATAGTCCTGAGTCTGCCCTGGTCCACTTGTCCACATGTCCGTGGTTAAGTGGACATTGGGTACAACTGCATTTTTTAGGACACTGGTGACTCTTTTTTTGATGTCTGTGTACATTTTCGATATCGCCTGCCTAGAGAAATGGAACCTAGATGGTATTTGGTACTGGGGACACAGTACCTCAATCAATTCTCTAGTTCCCTGTGAATTAACGGTGGATACCGGAAACACGTTTCTCACCACCCAGGCTGCCAAGGCCTGAGTTATCCGCTTTGCAGCAGGATGACTGCTGTGATATTTCTTGTTCCTCGCACAGGACTGTTGGACAGTCAATTGCTTACTGGAAGTAGTACAAGTGGTTTTCCGACTTCCCCTCTGGGATGACGATCGACTCCCAGCAGCAACAACAGCAGTGCCAGCAGCAGTAGGCGTTACACTCAAGGATGCATCGGAGGAATCCCAGGCAGGAGAGGACTCGTCAGACTTGACAGTGACATGGCCTGCAGGACTATTGTCTTTCCTGTCTAAGGAGGAAATTGACACTGAGGGAGTTGGTGGTGTGGTTTGCAGGAGCTTGGTTACAAGAGGATGGGATTTAGTTGGCAGTGGACTGCTTCCGCTGTTTTTGAATTTGTCACTGACTTCTGATGAATGCGCTCCAGGTGACGTATAAGGGAGGATGTTCCTAGGGGGTTAACGTCCTTACCCCTACTTATTACAGCTTGACAAAGGCAACACACGGCTTGACACCAGTTGTCCGCATTTCTATTTAAATAATTCCACACCAAAGAGGTGATTTTTTTAAATAATTTGACCAGGCATGTCAATGGCCATATTCGTTCCACGGACTACAGGTGTCTCCCCGGGTGCCTGACTTAAACAAACCACCTCACCATCAGAATCCTCCTTGTCAATTTCCTCCCCAGCGCCAGCAACACCCATATTCTCATCCTGGTGTACTTCAACAGTGACATCTTCAATTTGACTATCAGGAACTGGACTGCGGGTGCTCCTTCCAGCACTTGCAGGGGGCGTGCAAATGGTGGAAGGCACCACCTCTTCCCGTCCAGTGTTGGGAAGGTCAGGCATCGCTACCGACACAATTGGACTCTCCTTGGGGATTTGTGATTTAGAAGAACGCACAGTTCTTTGCTGTGCTTTTGCCATCTTAACTCTTTTAAGTTTTCTAGCAGGATGAGTGCTTCCATCCTCATGTGAAGCTGAACCACTAGCCATGAACATAGGCCAGGCCCTACGCCGTTCCTTGCCACTCCGTGTCGTAAATGGCACATTGGCAAGTTTACGCTTCTCCTCAGACGATTTTGATTTAGATTATTGGGTCATTTTACTGAGCTTTATTTTTTTGGATTTTACATGCTCTCTACTATGACATTGGGCATCGGCCTTTGCAGACGACGTTGATGGCATTTCATTGTCTCAGCCATGACTAGTGGCAGCAGCTTCAGCACGAGGTGGAAGTGTATCTTGATCTTTCCCTATTTTACCCTCCACATTTTTGTTCTCCATTTTTTAATGTGTGGAATTATATGCCAGTAATATATCAATAGCAATGGCCTACTACTATATATACTGCGCACAACTGAAAAGCACCACAGGTATGGATGGATAGTATACTTGACGACACAGAGGTAGGTAGAGCAGTGGCCTACTGTACCGTACTGCTATATATTATATACTGGTGGTCAGCAAACTGTGCAAAACTGAAATGCACCACAGGTATGGATGGATAGTATACTTGACGACACAGAGGTAGGTAGAGCAGTGGCCTTCTGTACTGTACTGTACTGCTATATATTATATACTGGTGGTCAGCAAACTGTGCAAAACTGAAATGCACCACAGGTATGGATGGATAGTATACCTGACGACACAGTGGTAGGTAGAGCAGTGGCCTTCTGTACCGTACTGCTATATATTATATACTGGTGGTCAGCAAACTGTGCAAAACTGAAATGCACCACAGGTATGGATGGATAGTGTACTTGACGACACAGAGATAGGTAGAGCAGTGGCCAACTGTACCGTACTGCTATATATTATATACTGGTGGTCAGCAAACTGTGCAAAACTGAAATGCACCACAGGTATGGATGGATAGTATACCTGACGACACAGTCGTAGGTAGAGCAGTGGCCTTCTGTACCGTACTGCTATATATTATATACTGGTGGTCAGCAAACTGTGCAAAACTGAAATGCACCACAGGTATGGATGGATAGTATACTTGACGACACAGAGGTAGGTAGAGCAGTGGCCTTCTGTACCGTACTGCTATATATTATATACTGGTGGTCAGCAAACTGTGCAAAACTGAAATGCACCACAGGTATAGATGGATAGTATACTTGACGACACAGAGGTAGGTAGATCAATGGCCTTCTGTACCGTACTGCTATATATTATATACTGGTGGTCAGCAAACTGTGCAAAACTGAAATGCACCAAAGGTATGGATGGATAGTATACTTGACGACACAGAGGTAGGTAGAGCAGTGGCCTACTGTACCTTACTGCTATATATTATATACTGGTGGTCAGCAAACTGTGCAAAACTGAAATGCACCACAGGTATGGATGGATAGTATACTTGACGACACAGAGGTAGGTGGTGCAGTGGCCTGCTGTACCGTACTGCTATATATTATATACTGGTGGTCAGCAAACTGTGCAAAACTGAAATGCACCACAGGTATGGATGGATAGTATACTTGACGACACAGAGGTAGGTAGAGCAGTGGCCTTCTGTACCGTACTGCTATATATTATATACTGGTGGTCAGCAAACTGTGCAAAACTGAAATGCACCACAGGTATGGATGGATAGTATACTTGACGACACAGAGGTAGGTGGTGCAGTGGCCTGCTGTACCGTACTGCTATATATTATATACTGGTGGTCAGCAAACTGTGCAAAACTGAAATGCACCACAGGTATGGATGGATAGTATACTTGACGACACAGAGGTAGGTAGAGCAGTGGCCTTCTGTACCGTACTGCTATATATTATATACTGGTGGTCAGCAAACTGTGCAAAACTGAAATGCACCACAGGTATAGATGGATAGTATACTTGACGACACAGAGGTAGGTAGATCAATGGCCTTCTGTACCGTACTGCTATATATTATATACTGGTGGTCAGCAAACTGTGCAAAACTGAAATGCACCAAAGGTATGGATGGATAGTATACTTGACGACACAGAGGTAGGTAGAGCAGTGGCCTTCTGTACCGTACTGCTATATATTATATACTGGTGGTCAGCAAACTGTGCAAAACTGAAATGCACCACAGGTATGGATGGATAGTATACTTGACGACACAGAGGTAGGTAGAGCAGTGCCTACTGTACCGTACTGCTATAAAATTATATACTGGTGGTCAGCAAACTGTGCAAAACTGAAATGCACCACAGGTATGGATGGGATAGTATACTTGACGACACAGAGGTAGGTAGAGCAGTGGACTACTGTACCGTACTGCTATATATATAGTTATACTGGTGGTCAGCAAAATTTTACACTGTCCTTCTACTATATACTACAATGCAGCACAGATATGGAGCGTTTTTCAGGCAGAGAACATATAATACTGGTTGTCACTGGTCAGCAAAACTCTGCACTGTCCTCCTACTATATAATACTGCTGGTCCCCAGTCCCACAATAAAGCAATTAGCACACTGAGCACAGATATTTGCAGCACACTGAGCACAGATATGGAGCGTTTTTCAGGCAGAGAACGTAGATATTTGCACTTGCAGCACACTGAGCACAGATATTTGCAGCACACTGAGCACAGATATTTGCAGTACACTGAGCACAGATTTTTGCAGCCCATGAACATAGAAACTGAGAGGACGCCAGCCATATCCTCTCACGATCATCTCCAATGCACGAGTGAAAAATGTCGGCGACGCGCGGCTCCTTATATAGAATACGAATCTCGCGAGAATCCGACCGCGGGATGATGACGTTCGGGCGCGCTCGGGTTAACCGAGCAAGGCGGGAGGATCCGAGTTTCTCGGACCCGTGCAAAAAAAGGTGAAGTTCGGGCGGGTTCGGATCCCGAGGATCTGAACCCGCTCATCACTACTTGTAACCAAGCTCCTGCAAACCACACCACCAGTGTCAATCTCCTCCTTACACAGGAAAGCCAATAGTCCTGCAGGCCATGTCACTGTCAAGTCTGACGAGTCCTCTCCTGCCTGGGATTCCTCCGATGCATCCTTGAGTGTAACGCCTACTGCTGCTGGCGCTGCTGTTGTTGCTGCTGGGAGTTGATCGTCATCCCAGAGGGGAAGTCGGAAGACCACTTGTACTACTTCCAGTAAGCAATTGACTGTCTAACAGTCCTTTGCGAGGAAGATGAAATATCACAGCAGTCATCCTGCTGCAAAGCGGATAACTCAGGCTTTGCAGCCTGGGTGGTGAAAAACGTGTTTCCGGTATCCACCGTTAATTCACAGGGAACTAGAGAATTGCTTGAGGTACTGTGTCCCTGGTACCAAATACCATCTAGGTTCCACTTCTCTAGGCAGGCAATACCGAAAATGTACACAGACGTGCAGCGGCACCAGTAGCCGCATCTCGCAAACACCAACTCGTTCCTAGGCAGGCTACGCTTTGTATCACCGCTTTCCATAAGAGGCACACAGCTGACAACCTCTTACGGAAACTGAGGAACATCATCGCAGAATGGCTTACCCCAATTGGACTCTCCTGGGGATTTGTGACATCGGATAACGCCACCAATATTGTGCGTGCATTACATCTGGGCAAATTCCAGCACGTCCCATGTTTTGCACATACATTGAATTTGGTGGTGCAGAATTATTTGAAAAATGACAGGGGCGTGCAAAAGATGCTGTCTGTGGCCCGAAGAATTGCGGGCCACTTTCGGCATTCAGCCACCGCGTGCCGAAGACTGGAGCACCAGCAAACACTCCTGAACCTGCCCTGCCATCATCTGAAGCAAGAGGTGGTAACGAGGTGGAATTCAACCCTCTATATGCTTCAGAGGATGGAGGAGCAGCAAAAGGCCATTCAAGCCTATACAGCTACCTACGATATAGGCAAAGGAGGGGGAATGCACCTGACTCAAGCGCAGTGGAGAATGATTTCAACATTGTGCAAGGTTCTGCAACCCTTTGAACTTGCCACACGTGAAGTCAGTTCAGACACTGCCAGCCTGAGTCAGGTCATTCCCCTCATCAGGCTTTTGCAGAAGAAGCTGGAGAGATTGAAGGAGGAGCTAAAACAGAGCGATTCCGCTAGGCATGTGGGACTTCTGGATGGAGCCCTTAATTCGCTTAACCAGGATTCACGGGTGGTCAATCTGTTGAAATCAGAGCACTACATTTTGGCCACCGTACTCGATCCTAGATTTAAAACCTACGTTGTATTTCTCTGTCCGGCAGACACAAGTCTGCAGAGGTTCAAAGACCTGCTGGTGACAAAATTGTCAAGTCAAGCGGAACGTGACCCGTCAACAGCTCCTCCTTCACATTCTCCCGCAACTGGGGCTCCGAGGAAAAGGCTAAGAATTCCGAGCCCACCCGCTGGCGGTGATGCAGGGCAGTCTGGAGCGAGTGCTGACATCTGGTCCGGACTGAAGGACCTGCCAATGATTACTGACATGTCGTCTACTGTCACTGCATATGATTCTGTCACCATTGAAAGAATGGTGGAGGATTATATGAGTGACCGCATCCAAGTAGGCACGTCAGATAGTCTGTACGTATACTGGCAGGAAAAAGAGGCAATTTGGAGGCCCTTGCACAAACTGGCTTTATTTTACCTAAGTTGCCCCCCCTCCAGTGTGTACTCCGAAAGAGTGTTTAGTGCAGCCGCTCACCTTGTCAGCAATCGGCGTACGAGGTTACTTCCAGAAAATGTGGAGAAGATGATGTTCATCAAAATGAATTATAATCAATTCCTCCGTGGAGACATTCACCAGCAGCAATTGCCTCCAGAAAGTACACAGGAACCTGAGATGGTGGATTCCAGTGGGGACGAATTAATAATCTGTGAGGAGGGGGATGTACACAGTGAAAGGGGTGAGGAATCGGAGGATGAGGAGGAGGTGGACATCCTGCCTCTGTAGAGCCAGTTTGTGCAAGGAGAGATTGATTGCTTCTTTTTTGGTGGGGGTTTAAACCAACCAGTCATTTCAGTCACAGTTGTGTGGCAGACCCTGTCGCTGAAATGATGGGTTTGTTAAAGTGTGCATGTCCTGTTTATACAACATAAGGGTGGGTGGGAGGGCCCAAGGACAATTCCATCTTGCACCTCTTTTTTCTTTCATTTTTCTTTGCATCATGTGCTGTTTGGGGACTATTTTTTTAATCTGCCATCCTGTCTGACACTGTAGTGCCACTCCTAGATGGGCCAGGTGTTTGTGTCGGCCACTTGGGTCGCTTAGCTTAGTCACACAGCTACCTCATTGCGCCTCTTTTTTTCTTTGCATCATGTGCTGTTTGGGGACTATTTTTTTAATCTGCCATCCTGTCTGACACTGCAGTGCCACTCCTAGATGGGCCAGGTGTTTGTGTCAGCCACTTGGGTCGCTTAGCTTAGTCACACAGCTACCTCATTGCGCCTCTTTTTTTCTTTGCATCATGTGCTGTTTGGGGACTATTTTTTGAAGTGCCATCCTGTCTGACACTGCAATGCCACTCCTAGATGGGCCAGGTGTTTGTGTCGGCCACTTGGGTCGCTTAGCTTAGTCACACAGCTACCTCATTGCGCCTCTTTTTTCTTTGCATCATGTGCTGTTTGGGGACTATTTTTTTAATCTGCCATCCTGTCTGACACTGCAGTGCCACTCCTAGATGGGCCAGGTGTTTGTGTTGGCCACTTGGGTCGCTTAGCTTAGTCACAAAGCTACCTCATTGCGCCTCTTTTTTTCTTTGCGTCATGTGCTGTTTGGGGACTATTTTTTTGAAGTGCCATCCTGTATGACACTGCAGTGCCACTCCTAGATGGGCCAGGTGTTTGTGTCGGCCACTTGGGTCGCTTAGCTTAGTCATCCAGCGACCTCGGTGCAAATTTTAGGACTAAAAATAATATTGTGAGGTGTTCAGAATAGACTGAAAATGAGTGGAAATTATGGTTATTGAGGTTAATAATACTATGGGATCAAAATGACCCCCAAATTCTATGATTTAAGCTGTTTTTGAGGGTTTTTTGTAAAAAAAACACTTGAATCCAAAACACAACCGAATCCGACAAAAAAATTTCAGGGAGCTTTTGCCAAAACGCGCCCGAATCCAAAACACGGTCGTGGAACCGAATCCAAAACCAAAACCCAAAAAATTGTCCGGTGCACATCACTACTTACAACTGGAGGAAGTGAGGAGAAAGCCAGCCAGCTGCCAGGTGTAGGAAACTACAGTATGTTCTGAAAGTAGATTTTTTTTTTAAATCCATATTATCTCTCTCTCCTGTCTGTGTATCTAACTATCTGTCTGTCTGTCCTTCCGCCCAAACACACACATTCCATCAGTCCTATATTCCCTTCTGCGGTGCAGGCTTTACTGACTTATAAATATACTATATATATATACACACATACACACTTGTGTGGCCAGCACTTCTTTTTTAAATTATCTGTTTGCCCGATGCACTCCTTTTAACTGCGGTCGCTGGTATATATAGCGAATCTCGATGGGGGCACTCCAAGGGTTTGAAAGAAACATTCAGCTCACCAAGCTTATTTGATCAACATTTCAGGTGCACTCAGTACAGTGCAGAGTTTTGCTGATAGTGACCACCAGTTTTATTTATAATCCGTTCTCTGCCTGAAAAAAGCGATACACAGCACACAGTGACTCAGTCACATACCATATCTGTGTGCACTGCTCAGGCTCAGGCCAGTGTGCTGCATCATCTATTATCTATATATAATATTATATATATCTGTCTGACTGCTCAGCTCACACAGCTTATAATTGTGTGGGAGACTGGGGAGCACTACTGCAGTGCCAGTTATAGGTTATAGCAGGAGCCAGGAGTACATAATATATTATATAGTGAGTGACCACCAGACACACAGTGCAGTTTATTTAATATATCCGTTCTCTGCCTGAAAAAAGCGATACACACAGTGACTCAGTCAGTCACATACCATATCTGTGTGCACTGCTCAGGCTCAGGCCAGTGTGCTGCATCATCTATATATATTATATATCTGTCTGACTGCTCAGCTCACACAGCTTATAATTGTGGGGGAGACTGGGGAGCACTACTGCAGTGCCAGTTATAGGTTATAGCAGGAGCCAGGAGTACATAATATTATATTAAAATTAAACAGTGCACACTTTTGCTGCAGGAGTGCCACTGCCAGTGTGACTAGTGACCAGTGACCTGACCACCAGTATATATAATATTAGTAGTATACTATCTCTTTATCAACCAGTCTATATTAGCAGCAGACACAGTACAGTGCGGTAGTTCACGGCTGTGGCTACCTCTGTGTCGGCACTCGGCAGCCCGTCCATAATTGTATATACCACCTAACCGTGGTTTTTTTTTCTTTCTTTATACATACATACTAGTTACGAGTATACTATCTCTTTATCAACCAGTCTATATTAGCAGCAGACACAGTACAGTGCGGTAGTTCACGGCTGTGGCTACCTCTGTGTCGGCACTCGGCAGCCCGTCCATAATTGTATATACCACCTAACCGTGGTTTTTTTTTTCTTTCTTTATACATACATACTAGTTACGAGTATACTATCTCTTTATCAACCAGTCTATATTAGCAGCAGACACAGTACAGTGCGGTAGTTCACGGCTGTGGCTACCTCTGTGTCGGCACTCGGCAGCCCGTCCATAATTGTATATACCACCTAACCGTGGTTTTTTTTTCTTTCTTTATACATACATACTAGTTACGAGTATACTATCTCTTTATCAACCAGTCTATATTAGCAGCAGACACAGTACAGTGCGGTAGTTCACGGCTGTGGCTACCTCTGTGTCGGCACTCGGCAGCCCGTCCATAATTGTATATACCACCTAACCGTGTTTTTTTTTTCTTTCTTTATACATACATACTAGTTACGAGTATACTATCTCTTTATCAACCAGTCTATATATTAGCAGCAGACACAGTACAGTGCGGTAGTTCACGGCTGTGGCTACCTCTGTGTCGGCACTCGGCAGCCCGTCCATAATTGTATATACCACCTAACCGTGGTTTTTTTTTCTTTCTTTATACATACATACTAGTTACGAGTATACTATCTCTTTATCAACCAGTCTATATATTAGCAGCAGACACAGTACAGTGCGGTAGTTCACGGCTGTGGCTACCTCTGTGTCGGCACTCGGCAGCCCGTCCATAATTGTATATACCACCTAACCATGGTTTTTTTTTCTTTCTTTATACATACATACTAGTTACGAGTATACTATCTCTTTATCAACCAGTCTATATTAGCAGCAGACACAGTACAGTGCGGTAGTTCACGGCTGTGGCTACCTCTGTGTCGGCACTCGGCAGCCCGTCCATAATTGTATATACCACCTAACCGTGGTTTTTTTTTCTTTCTTTATACATACATACTAGTTACGAGTATACTATCTCTTTATCAACCAGTCTATATTAGCAGCAGACACAGTACAGTGCGGTAGTTCACGGCTGTGGCTACCTCTGTGTCGGCACTCGGCAGCCCGTCCATAATTGTATATACCACCTAACCGTGGTTTTTTTTTCTTTCTTTATACATACATACTAGTTACGAGTATACTATCTCTTTATCAACCAGTCTATATTAGCAGCAGACACAGTACAGTGCGGTAGTTCACGGCTGTGGCTACCTCTGTGTCGGCACTCGGCAGCCCGTCCATAATTGTATATACCACCTAACCGTGGTTTTTTTTTTCTTTCTTTATACATACATACTAGTTACGAGTATACTATCTCTTTATCAACCAGTCTATATTAGCAGCAGACACAGTACAGTGCGGTAGTTCACGGCTGTGGCTACCTCTGTGTCGGCACTCGGCAGCCCGTCCATAATTGTATATACCACCTAACCGTGGTTTTTTTTTCTTTCTTTATACATACATACTAGTTACGAGTATACTATCTCTTTATCAACCAGTCTATATTAGCAGCAGACACAGTACAGTGCGGTAGTTCACGGCTGTGGCTACCTCTGTGTCGGCACTCGGCAGCCCGTCCATAATTGTATATACCACCTAACCGTGGTTTTTTTTTCTTTCTTTATACATACATACTAGTTACGAGTATACTATCTCTTTATCAACCAGTCTATATATTAGCAGCAGACACAGTACAGTGCGGTAGTTCACGGCTGTGGCTACCTCTGTGTCGGCACTCGGCAGCCCGTCCATAATTGTATATACCACCTAACCGTGTTTTTTTTTTCTTTCTTTATACATACATACTAGTTACGAGTATACTATCTCTTTATCAACCAGTCTATATATTAGCAGCAGACACAGTACAGTGCGGTAGTTCACGGCTGTGGCTACCTCTGTGTCGGCACTCGGCAGCCCGTCCATAATTGTATATACCACCTAACCGTGGTTTTTTTTTCTTTCTTTATACATACATACTAGTTACGAGTATACTATCTCTTTATCAACCAGTCTATATTAGCAGCAGACACAGTACAGTGCGGTAGTTCACGGCTGTGGCTACCTCTGTGTCGGCACTCGGCAGCCCGTCCATAATTGTATATACCACCTAACCGTGTTTTTTTTTTCTTTCTTTATACATACATACTAGTTACGAGTATACTATCTCTTTATCAACCAGTCTATATTAGCAGCAGACACAGTACAGTGCGGTAGTTCACGGCTGTGGCTACCTCTGTGTCGGCACTCGGCAGCCCGTCCATAATTGTATATACCACCTAACCGTGGTTTTTTTTTCTTTCTTTATACATACATACTAGTTACGAGTATACTATCTCTTTATCAACCAGTCTATATATTAGCAGCAGACACAGTACAGTGCGGTAGTTCACGGCTGTGGCTACCTCTGTGTCGGCACTCGGCAGCCCGTCCATAATTGTATATACCACCTAACCGTGGTTTTTTTTTCTTTCTTTATACATACATACTAGTTACGAGTATACTATCTCTTTATCAACCAGTCTATATTAGCAGCAGACACAGTACAGTGCGGTAGTTCACGGCTGTGGCTACCTCTGTGTCGGCACTCGGCAGCCCGTCCATAATTGTATATACCACCTAACCGTGGTTTTTTTTTCTTTCTTTATACATACATACTAGTTACGAGTATACTATCTCTTTATCAACCAGTCTATATATTAGCAGCAGACACAGTACAGTGCGGTAGTTCACGGCTGTGGCTACCTCTGTGTCGGCACTCGGCAGCCCGTCCATAATTGTATATACCACCTAACCGTGGTTTTTTTTTCTTTCTTTATACATACATACTAGTTACGAGTATACTATCTCTTTATCAACCAGTCTATATTAGCAGCAGACACAGTACAGTGCGGTAGTTCACGGCTGTGGCTACCTCTGTGTCGGCACTCGGCAGCCCGTCCATAATTGTATACTAGTATCCAATCCATCCATCTCCATTGTTTACCTGAGGTGCCTTTTAGTTGTGCCTATTAAAATATGGAGAACAAAAATGTTGAGGTTCCAAAATTAGGGAAAGATCAAGATCCACTTCCACCTCGTGCTGAAGCTGCTGCCACTAGTCATGGCCGAGACGATGAAATGCCAGCAACGTCGTCTGCCAAGGCCGATGCCCAATGTCATAGTACAGAGCATGTCAAATCCAAAACACCAAATATCAGTAAAAAAAGGACTCCAAAACCTAAAATAAAATTGTCGGAGGAGAAGCGTAAACTTGCCAATATGCCATTTACCACACGGAGTGGCAAGGAACGGCTGAGGCCCTGGCCTATGTTCATGGCTAGTGGTTCAGCTTCACATGAGGATGGAAGCACTCAGCCTCTCGCTAGAAAAATGAAAAGACTCAAGCTGGCAAAAGCAGCACAGCAAAGAACTGTGCATTCTTCGAAATCCCAAATCCACAAGGAGAGTCCAATTGTGTCGGTTGCGATGCCTGACCTTCCCAACACTGGACGTGAAGAGCATGCGCCTTCCACCATTTGCACGCCCCCTGCAAGTGCTGGAAGGAGCACCCGCAGTCCAGTTCCTGATAGTCAGATTGAAGATGTCAGTGTTGAAGTACACCAGGATGAGGAGGATATGGGTGTTGCTGGCGCTGGGGAGGAAATTGACCAGGAGGATTCTGATGGTGAGGTGGTTTGTTTAAGTCAGGCACCCAGGGAGACACCTGTTGTCCGTGGGAGGAATATGGCCGTTGACATGCCAGGTGAAAATACCAAAAAAATCAGCTCTTCGGTGTGGAGGTATTTCACCAGAAATGCGGACAACAGGTGTCAAGCCGTGTGTTCCCTTTGTCAAGCTGTAATAAGTAGGGGTAAGGACGTTAACCACCTCGGAACATCCTCCCTTATACGTCACCTGCAGCGCATTCATAATAAGTCAGTGACAAGTTCAAAAACTTTGGGTGACAGCGGAAGCAGTCCACTGACCAGTAAATCCCTTCCTCTTGTAACCAAGCTCACGCAAACCACCCCACCAACTCCCTCAGTGTCAATTTCCTCCTTCCCCAGGAATGCCAATAGTCCTGCAGGCCATGTCACTGGCAATTCTGACGAGTCCTCTCCTGCCTGGGATTCCTCCGATGCATCCTTGCGTGTAACGCCTACTGCTGCTGGCGCTGCTGTTGTTGCCGCTGGGAGTCGATGGTCATCCCAGAGGGGAAGTCGTAAGCCCACTTGTACTACTTCCAGTAAGCAATTGACTGTTCAACAGTCCTTTGCGAGGAAGATGAAATATCACAGCAGTCATCCTACTGCAAAGCGGATAACTGAGTCCTTGACAACTATGTTGGTGTTAGACGTGCGTCCGGTATCCGCCGTTAGTTCACAGGGAACTAGACAATTTATTGAGGCAGTGTGCCCCCGTTACCAAATACCATCTAGGTTCCACTTCTCTAGGCAGGCGATACCGAGAATGTACACGGACGTCAGAAAAAGACTCACCAGTGTCCTAAAAAATGCAGTTGTACCCAATGTCCACTTAACCACGGACATGTGGACAAGTGGAGCAGGGCAGGGTCAGGACTATATGACTGTGACAGCCCACTGGGTAGATGTATGGACTCCCGCCGCAAGAACAGCAGCGGCGGCACCAGTAGCAGCATCTCGCAAACGCCAACTCTTTCCTAGGCAGGCTACGCTTTGTATCACCGCTTTCCAGAATACGCACACAGCTGAAAACCTCTTACGGCAACTGAGGAAGATCATCGCGGAATGGCTTACCCCAATTGGACTCTCCTGTGGATTTGTGGCATCGGACAACGCCAGCAATATTGTGTGTGCATTAAATATGGGCAAATTCCAGCACGTCCCATGTTTTGCACATACCTTGAATTTGGTGGTGCAGAATTTTTTAAAAAACGACAGGGGCGTGCAAGAGATGCTGTCGGTGGCCAGAAAAATTGCGGGACACTTTCGGCGTACAGGCACCACGTACAGAAGACTGGAGCACCACCAAAAACTACTGAACCTGCCCTGCCATCATCTGAAGCAAGAAGTGGTAACGAGGTGGAATTCAACCCTCTATATGCTTCAGAGGTTGGAGGAGCAGCAAAAGGCCATTCAAGCCTATACAATTGAGCACGATATAGTAGGTGAAATGCACCTGTCTCAAGTGCAGTGGAGAATGATTTCAACGTTGTGCAAGGTTCTGATGCCCTTTGAACTTGCCACACGTGAAGTCAGTTCAGACACTGCCAGCCTGAGTCAGGTCATTCCCCTCATCAGGCTTTTGCAGAAGAAGCTGGAGGCATTGAAGAAGGAGCTAAAAGGGAGCGATTCCGCTAGGCATGTGGGACTTGTGGATGCAGCCCTTAATTCGCTTAACAAGGATTCACGGGTGGTCAATCTGTTGAAATCAGAGCACTACATTTTGGCCACCGTGCTCGATCCTAGATTTAAAGCCTACCTTGGATCTCTCTTTCCGGCAGACACAGGTCTGCTGGGGTTGAAAGACCTGCTGGTGACAAAATTGTCAAGTCAAGCGGAACGCGACCTGTCAACATCTCCTCCTTCACATTCTCCCGCAACTGGGGGTGCGAGGAAAAGGCTCAGAATTCCGAGCCCACCCGCTGGCGGTGATGCAGGGCAGTCTGGAGCGACTGCTGATGCTGACATCTGGTCCGGACTGAAGGACCTGACAACGATTACGGACATGTCGTCTACTGTCACTGCATATGATTCTCTCAACATTGATAGAATGGTGGAGGATTATATGAGTGACCGCATCCAAGTAGGCACGTCACACAGTCCGTACTTATACTGGCAGGAAAAAGAGGCAATTTGGAGGCCCTTGCACAAACTGGCTTTATTCTACCTAAGTTGCCCTCCCACAAGTGTGTACTCCGAAAGAGTGTTTAGTGCCGCCGCTCACCTTGTCAGCAATCGGCGTACGAGGTTACATCCAGAAAATGTGGAGAAGATGATGTTCATTAAAATGAATTATAATCAATTCCTCCGCGGAGACATTGACCAGCAGCAATTGCCTCCACAAAGTACACAGGGAGCTGAGATGGTGGATTCCAGTGGGGACGAATTGATAATCTGTGAGGAGGGGGATGTACACGGTGATATATCGGAGGGTGAAGATGAGGTGGACATCTTGCCTCTGTAGAGCCAGTTTGTGCAAGGAGAGATTAATTGCTTCTTTTTTGGGGGGGGTCCAAACCAACCCGTCATATCAGTCACAGTCGTGTGGCAGACCCTGTCACTGAAATGATGGGTTGGTTAAAGTGTGCATGTCCTGTTTTGTTTATACAACATAAGGGTGGGTGGGAGGGCCCAAGGACAATTCCATCTTGCACCTCTTTATTCTTTTCTTTTTCTTTGCATCATGTGCTGATTGGGGAGGGTTTTTTGGAAGGGACATCCTGCGTGACACTGCAGTGCCACTCCTAGATGGGCCCGGTGTTTGTGTCGGCCACTAGGGTCGCTAATCTTACTCACACAGTCAGCTACCTCATTGCGCCTCTTTTTTTCTTTGCGTCATGTGCTGTTTGGGGAGGGTTTTTTGGAAGGGACATCCTGCGTGACACTGCAGTGCCACTCCTAGATGGGCCCGGTGTTTGTGTCGGCCACTAGGGTCGCTAATCTTACTCACACAGCTACCTCATTGCGCCTCTTTTTTTCTTTGCGTCATGTGCTGTTTGGGGAGGGTTTTTTGGAAGGGACATCCTGCGTGACACTGCAGTGCCACTCCTAGATGGGCCCGGTGTTTGTGTCGGCCACTAGGGTCGCTTATCTTACTCACACAGCGACCTCGGTGCAAATTTTAGGACTAAAAATAATATTGTGAGGTGTGAGGTATTCAGAATAGACTGAAAATGAGTGGAAATTATGGTTTTTGAGGTTAATAATACTTTGGGATCAAAATGACCCCCAAATTCTATGATTTAAGCTGTTTTTTAGTGTTTTTTGAAAAAAACACCCGAATCCAAAACACACCCGAATCCGACAAAAAAAATTCGGTGAGGTTTTGCCAAAACGCGTTCGAACCCAAAACACGGCCGCGGAACCGAACCCAAAACCAAAACACAAAACCCGAAAAATTTCAGGCGCTCATCTCTATTGTTAACACAGCCCATGCAGCATCAATGTTACCATGAACTATACCAAACTAAAGTTTTTATCAGGACCATACGGACACTGCAAAAAAAGGTTTCAGAGTTCTAGCCTTAGTGATAACCTCTCACAGGGATACTTGGAAACCAACACAAACATAGGGAAAGGAAATAAGTACGATAAGGGATAGACAAGCCACATTAACAAATTATCAAAGAAAGCAGAGAAGGGAGAGATTATCGCTAAGGCCAGACGGTGCCACGTTATTTAGTTCGAAGATCCATCTCGCCTCCAGTTGCATCAGCTTTCTATTACTATCCCCTCCTCTTATCATTGGTGGAACATAATCAATCAGTTTATAACGTAAGGCTGCCATCGTGTGCCGCGCTTCCCTAAAATGTCTGGCAACAGGCTGTTCGACATCTTTTCCTTCCAAGGATTGCCTTATGGCTGATCTATGTTGAGCTGCTCTTCCTCTATATAGGCCAGGCCACAAGGGCATTTAATGATGTAGATTACATATTTAGACGTGCAGGTAAGGACGTGTTTGATTGGTATTTTCTTCCCTGAGTGCGGATGTAACACCATTGGACCTGTTTCCAGGTACCTATCCGTACATTTGTAAGAACCTGGAGCTTTGGTAAGAAAGTGTGATCGTAATTCCCTTTGCTGGACAGTTGTATCATTATGCACCAGCCAGTCCTTAAGGTTACGCCCCCTCTGATGACAATTCAGCAGCTTATACTGATTCAAAGCTGGCTGAGATGTATCTGTCTTGATGATTGGCCACAATTTCCTTGCTTTACTTCTTACAATCTTGCTTGCAGTGTTAAAGGTGGTTATTAACGGGATCACCTTTTTAGGTTTTTTTTCTTTCTTTTGTAGGCATTGAGAACGCGGTAGTGCCAAGACTTTCCTTTTAGCATTCTCTTAATCCTCAATTGGGTAACCCCTTTCCAAATATTTTCCAATCATTCTGTCCACCTCTGCCTCGCAATCTTCCTGGTTGCTGATAATGCGTCTTGCCCGAAAAAATTGTGAGAAGGGCAAACCATTTTTCATAGCCGTGGGATGGAAGCTACTGACGTGTAGCAACGTATTTCTATCGGTGGGTTTATGATACACCGAAGTTTGGAAAAAATTCTCTCTTCTTGTGATCAAGACGTCCAGATAATGAATAACGTCAGTACTGCATTCAAACGTGAATTTAATGTCTGCATCTAGAAGGTTAATCCCTCGCATCCGATCCATGAAATCTTCCGGAGTGCCTGCCCAAATGAGCAGCAGATCGTCGATATAGCGCGTAAATAGCAGCAGCCCATCTGAGAATGCTGGATTCTGTAAAAACAGCCATTTTTCTATATCCAGCATATAGGCGTTCGCGAAGGCCGGTGCCATGTTGCTCCCCATGGCACATCCGAGCCGCTGTAAATAAAAGTGACCATCAAAATAAAATAAATTTCGGGTGAGAGCCTTCTCTAATAATTCAAGAAAGAATTTCACATCTGGTCCTTTATAATGGGGATTTCCCAAAAGCAAGCGTCTTACTGCCTCTATGCCTTCAGTATGGGGAATATTGGTGTAGAGGCTCACCACGTCTACACTCCCTAGTGTACATATCTCAGGAAGTTGTGTGAGATTCTGTAATAATAGTAGAGATGTGCACCGAAAATTTTTCGGGTTTTGTGTTTTGGTTTTGGATTCGGTTCCGCGGCTGTGTTTTGGATTCGGACACATTTTTGAAAAAATTTTGTCGGATTCGGATGTGTTTTTTTTCAAAAACCCCTCAAAAACAGCTTAAATCATAGAATTTGTGGTTAATTTTGATCCTATAGTATTTTTAACCTAAATAACCAGAATTTCCACTCATTTCCAGTCTATTCTGAACACCTCACACCTCACAATACTATTTTTAGTCCTAAAATTTGCACCAAGGTTGCTGGATGACTAAGCAAAGCGACCCAAACACCTGGCCCATCTAGGAGTGGCACTGCAGTGTCAGACAGGATGGCACTTAAAAAAATTGGACCCAAACAGCACATGATGCAAAGAAAAGAGAAAAAGAGGTGCACTGTGGTCGCTGGACGGCTAAACTGAGCGACATAAACACCTCAATATCACAGGAATTATTCGTTCTAATCAATGGTATTATTGGTCCAAATCACTGGAAGAAAATGACAAAATCACTGGAATTATTCGTTCTAATCAGTGGTATTATTGGTCCTAATCACTGGAATTAACAAGACAAAATCACTGGAATTATTTGTTCTAATCAATGGTATTATTGGTCCAAATCACTGGAAAAAAATGAAAAAAATCACCGGAATTATTCGTAAACATTTGTAGAAAGTCGCTGCTTTCTGATTACAGAAATGCTCAGATATTCCTGCGAATCCACAATCCCTTCCCAGAGGAAAAAGAAATTGAGAAACCGTTGTTTGAGAACGTTTGTTCTCTGTCCCTTACAAATGAACAAACCACTTTCCAAGAAGACTGACGTTTTTTGGGATTTTGGAGACATAATGTTTTTGAATATAAATCCTAAAGCAGGTGGTGTATTAGAGCAAAAGAGTGCAAGAGACCAGCCATGCAGTTTCTGAAATATTATGACAAAATGTTACTGTATTTCATAAACACTCATTCCTAATTCTGCTAAGTACTGTTTGGAAGAGGCGGAACTACCGCCAGTGCAACCAGTGCGTTGCACTGGGGCCCGCCTCTGTCCAGAGGCCCAAAGCATGTAATGAGTCAAACTGACTCATTACATGCCGCTGCGTGCTGCGGGCAACCGCTTGCTGCAGCGCACAGCCGCCCGGAGAGGAGCGCAGCGGCACAGGGGGAAGGAGGAGGAGGGAGGTGGAGGAGGGAGCCGCAGCAGCGCTTTGTTACTGGTTGAGGCGCTGCTGCTGCTGCCCCTCTGCTTCACTATAGGCTGTCTTCCGAGAACAGCCTATAGTGAAGTAGAGGGGCAGCAGCAGCGCCTCCACCAATAACACAGCGCTGCTGCGGCTCCCTCCTCCACCTCCCTCCTCCTCCTTCTCTACTGCCCGGGAATCGTCAAGCTGCACCGAAGAGCCTGAGCCAGCGGAGAGGGTAAGTATAATTCTTCTTTCTTTCTGTTTCTTTCTTTCTTTCTTTCTGTCTTTCTTTCTGTCTTTGTTGGGACTGCCTGCCGCAATGTGTAAAAATGGGGAATCTGCCTGCCGCAATGTGTAAAAATGGGGAATCTGCCTGCCGCTATGTGTAAAAATGGGGAATCTGCCTGCCGCAATGTGTAAAAAGGGGGAATCTGCCTGCCGCAATGTGTAAAAACGGGGAATCTGCCTGCCGCTATGTGTAAAAATGGGGAATCTGCCTGCCGCAATGTGTAAAAAGGGGGAATCTGCCTGCCGCAATGTGTTAAAATGGGGAATCTGCCTGCCGCTATGTGTAAAAATTGGGAATCTGCCTGCCGCAATGTGTAAAAAGGGGGAATCTGCCTGCCGCAATGTGTAAGAAGGGGGAATCTGCCTGCCACAATGTGTAAAAAGGGGGAATCTGCCTGCCGTTATGTGTAAAAAGTGTACGCTGTCTGCCGCTATGTGTAACAAGGGCACGCTGTCTGCCGTAATGTGTAAAAAGGGGACGCTGTCTGCCGTTATGTGTAAAAAGTGCACGCTGTCTGCTGTAATGTGTAAAAAGGGGGACGCTGTCTGCCGTAATGTGTAAAAAGAGGAATCTGTCCGCTGTAAGGTGTAAAAGGGTCTCTACCTGGTGTAGTGGTGCTACTGTGCAGCGTAATTTGAATAATGGAGACTACTGTGCACCGTTTTATGAATTGGTATTATTTTGTGGCCACACCCCTTCCCCACGAAGCCACGCCACTATGTATTTTTGCGCGCGCCTACGGCGTGCACTGACCCTGTTTTGCATGCAGGGGTGGGGCTCCGATGCCGCTTCTTGCACACAGTGCTAAAATGTCTAGTTACGGCACTGTTGCTAGGTATCCATTTCTCTGGCCCTGAGCAGGTCCCCCTCACCAGATCCTCTCCAGGGGTGAGGGGGTGGACTTGGATGGGATGGGGGGGGGGGCCCAAAGCATTTTGCCGCACCTGGGCCCACCGCTCGCTAGTTCCGCCACTGCTGTTTGGTATACTGTATCTGGCTTCCATGAGGTAGTTGTCCATTATTTCAGCTTCCATTGACCTTTTTGAAAGCGGTAGAAGTTATCGATTCTTTTTTTATTTTATTTTTTCCCCCCTATTTTTAATTTTCTCCTGCATAGCCCAGTAAAATGTTGCAATGTTAAGTATTGACTTTTGCCTTCTGGGGGTCCACTTTTTCACCAAACCCAGCCAAATCTCATCCTAACCCTCTGTTCCACGTTCTCTATGTACCTCATCTGTGTCACCCATGTCTGTCTACCCCTCCCCTTTAGATTGTAAGCTCTCACGAGCAGGGCCCTCTTCCCTCATGTGCTTATCCTTTGTCTTACTTTAATCATCTTCAACTGCACCACATCCAGCAGTCTTCTGCCACCTGATACTTATTCCAGTGTCATGTGCTTATGTAGCTATGTGTATCTACCCTGTACTTGTCCTATACTGTCAACAACTGTAAGTTGCTGTTTTCCTGTTTGATTATTTATGTACTCTGTAATTGGGCGCAGCGGAACCCTTGTGGCGCCATATAAATAAAGGATAATAATAATAATAATAATAATAATAATATAGGGTGTATAATCTCCAGGTGTATCTCACACATCACAAAGTACAGTATACAGGGTGTATAATCCCCAGGTGTATCTCACACATCGCTCAGTACAGATTACAGGATGTATAATCACCAGGTGTATCTCACACATCACACAGTACAGTATATAGGGTGTATAATCCCCAGATGTATCTCACAAATCACACAGTACAGTATATAGGGTCTACAATCCCCAGGTGTATCTCACACATCACACAGTACAGTATATAGGGTGCACAATCCCCAGGTGTATCTCACACATCACACAGTACAGTGTATAGGGTGTATAATCCCAAGGTGTATCTCACGCATCACACAGTACAGTATATAGGGTGTATAATCCCAAGGTGTATCTCACATATCGCTCAGTACAGATTACAGGATGTATAATCACCAGTGTATAGCACACATCGCACAGTACAGTATATAGGGTGTATAATCCCAAAGTGTATCTCACACATCGCTCAGTACAGTATACAGGGTGTAAAATCACCAGGTGTATAACACACGTCGCACAGTACAGTATACATACTGGTCACAACAATGCAGCAGATATTGAGCACTGATCAGGATACTAGACGTGACACAGAGCTGCAAGATACTACAGCAATGGCCTACTGTACTGTACTATGGGGGTCATTCCGAGTTGTTCACTCGTTGCCGATTTTCGCTATGCTGCGAATTGCTGCTAAATGCGCATGCGCATGGTACGCAGAGCGCATGCGCTAAGGTATTTAACACAAAACTTAGCAGTTTTGCTGGAGTTCGTACGACGCTTTTCAGTCGCACTGCTGATCGGTAAATGATTGACAGGAAAGGGGCGTTTCTGGGAGGTAACTGAGCGTTGTCCGGGAGTGTGCTAAAAAATGCAGGCGTGTCAGGGAAAAACGCGGGAGTGTCTAGAGTAACGGGGGAGTGGTTGGCCGAACGCAGGGCGTGTTTGTGATGTCAAACCAGGAACTGAACGGACTGAGCTGATCGCAATCTGTGAGTAGGTCTGGAGCTACTCAGAAACTGCAAAGAATTATTTAGTAGCAGTTCTGCTAATCTTTCGTTCGCTATTCTGCTAAGTTAAGATACACTCGCAGAGAGCGGCGGCCTAGCGTGTGCAATGCTGCTAAAAGCAGCTAGCGAGCGAACAACTCGGAATAAGGGCCGATATGTATACTGCTGGTCACCAAAATGCTGCACTGTCCTACTATATACTCAGGGCCGTTTCTTGGGGCAGGCGAGCAGTGCAACCGCACTGGATGCCCGCCGCGGCACTAACTGTGGCTCCCTGCTTCCCCCTCCTATTTCTCCCCGAGTAACCCGCTCGGGGGGCGGAGTTTCATGGAATGACGCGGTTGCGTCGTTACGTCACGACGCAACCCCGTCACTCCGCGAAACTCCCCCCCCCCCCCCCCCCCGAGCGGAGTACAGAGGGGGATCCAAGTTAGGAAGAGGGAAAGGCGAGGAGCGACTGGTGAGGCGGGCCGAAGAGCGGTAATCGCCTCTGTAAGTATTCTCTCTCTCTCTCAATGTGTACAATGGGGACACCTGCCGTAATGTGTGAAATGGGGACTCTTGCCTGCCATAGTGTGGGGATTTAATGTTATCAAGGGCATTGCGGTGTGTGGCATAGTATGGTGCAGGGGGCATTACTGTGTGGGGCTTAATATGGTAGATTTTTTTTTCCTGTGGTGGTCGTGATCAGTTGGAGCTGGGTCAAAAACTGGATTGTGAAGTAGTCTTTTCAGACGAGGCCATGCCCATTTAAATGAGGCCACACCCATTTAGATGAGGCCACGCCCCCTTGCCGGGTGCACGCGCAAGTTTGTGGGGGGGGACATTTTTTTATGTCATGGGGGGGCGCATTTTTAAATCTCGCACTGGGAGCCAAATTGGCTAGAAACTGCCCTGTATATACTGCTCACAATAATGCAGCACAGAGATAGTATACTTGACTCAGAGCTGCAAGATACAGCAATGGCCCGCTGTACTGTACTATATGTATACTGCTGGTCACCAAAATGCTGCACTGTCCTACTATATACTGCTCACAATAATGCAGCACAGAGATACAGTAATATACTTGACACAGAGCTGCAAGATACAGCAATGGCCTACTGTATTGTACTATATGTATACTGCTGGTTACCAAAATGCTGCACTGTCCTACTATATACTGCTCACAAAAATGCAGCACAGAGATAGTATACTTGACACAGAGCTGCAAGATACAGCAATGGCCTACTGTACTGTACTACTATCAGTGCCGTTTCTTGCGGCGGGCGAGCCGTGCAACCGCACGGGGCGCCCGCCGCGGCACTTCTTCATACTTTGAAACCCCCTTCTCCCTCCTCCCGAGTGCCCAGCTCGGGGGGCGGGGTTTCGCAGAATGACGCGATTGCGTCGTGACGTCACGACGCAAACGCGTCATTCCACGAAACCCCGCCCCCCGAGCTGGGCACTCGGGAGGAGGGAGAAGGGGAGCCGCGCAGACGAGGAAGGAGAGGCGGCTGAAGAGCGTCGAGAACCGCTACAAATGTAAGTCAGCCCCTCTCCCTCTCTCTCCCTTTCTCCCTCCCCACCACCTGCAGTAATGTGTAAAATGGGGACCTGTCTGCCTTAATGTGTAAAATGGGGACCTGTCTGCCTTAATGTGTAAAATGGGGACCTGTCTGCCTTAATGTGTAAAATGGGGACCTGTCTGCCTTAATGTGTAAAATGGGGACCTGTCTGCCTTAACGTGTAAAATGGGGACACCTGTCTGCCGCAGTGTGTAAAATGGGGACACTTGCCTGCGTACTGTGTAAAATGGGGGCACGTGTCTGCCGCAGTGTATAAAATGGGGACACTTGCCTGCGTACTGTGTAAAATGGGGGCACGTGTCTGCCGCAGTGTGTAAAATGGGGACACTTGCCTGCGTACTGTGTAAAATGGGGGCACGTGTCTGCCGCAGTGTGTAAAATGGGGACACTTGCCTGCGTACTGTGTAAAATGGGGGCACGTGTCTGCCGCAATGTGTAAAATGGGGACACCTGTCTGCCGCAATGTGTAAAATGGGGGCACCTGTCTGCCGCAATGTGTAAAATGGGGACACTTGCCTGTCGTACTGTGTAAAATGGGGACACTTTTTCCTGCCGCAATGTGTAAAATGGGGGCACGTGCCTGTCGTACTGTGTAAAATGGGGACACTTGCCTGCCGTGCTGTGTAAAATGGGGTAGCGTGCCTGCTGTAATGTGTAAAATGAGGACTTTTTTTTTTTAATATCCTGTGGTGGCCGTGTTGATGAGATCAGATGAGGCCACGCCCATCTTAACAAAGCCACGCCCGTTTTAATGAGGTCACGCCCCCTTACCGGGAGCGCGCGCGCCTTCGGCGCGCGCATGCTTTTCCTCTTTATATCTATGGGGGGGGGGGGGGGCGCATTTTTAAATCTCGCACTGGGAGCCAAATTGGCTAGAAACGGCCCTGACTACTATAATTATATACTGGTGGTCCCCAGTCCCCACAATGCAGCACACTGAGCACAGATTTTTGTAGCACACTGAGCACAGATAAGAAGCATTTTAAGGCAGATAACGTAGATATTTTCAGCACACTGAGCACAGATATTTTCAGCACACTGAGCACAGATATTTGCAGCACGCTGAGCACAGATTACGGAGCTTTTCAGGGAGAGAACGCAGCCACGTCCTCTCCGTTCAATCTCCAATGCACGAGTGAAAATGGCAGCGACGCGCGGCTCTTTATATAGAATATGAATCTCGCGAGAATCCGACAGCGGGATGATGACGTTCGGGCGCGTTCGGGTTAACCGAGCAAGGTGGGAAGATCCGAGGGTGCCTCGGAACCCTGTAAAATAGGTGAAGTTCGGGGGGGGTTCGGATCTCGGTGAAACGAACCCGCTCATCTCTAAATAATAGTAACAACTGATTTGTGTCCAGAAGTACAGTAGGTTCGGCTTGTATGACGGGCTGTAGATAGTTGTCCAAATATCTTGAGATATTGCTGTAGAGTGAGGGGTTATCACTAAGGCTAGAACTCTGAAACCTTTTTTTGCAGTGTCCGTATGGTCCTGATAAAAAATTTAGTTTGGCATAGTTCATGGTAACGTTGATGCTTCATGGGCTGTGTTAACAACATTTAGCAATACTATAGTATCCTTCATTGAGGTACCCCTTTTTTTCAAATAGGGTATGTGAATGTTTTTGGGGGGTTCATGCCTGAGTGATATTACCTTTATAGGGATTGGATGATTTCAGCTCATGTTAAATATGTGGGTGTTTTGTACTTCAGTGCTTTATCTAACATAAGTTGTTGCACTTATTAGCCAGTCCCTATGGTGTATTGTGTAGGTGGTGGAATCCCTTAGTTTATAGGGTACCTGCCCCTTGAGCCGTATGGGCTGTGTGTGTTGTCACGCGGCCGGGGTGGGAGAGTTTTAGCTACACTTAAGGGGTGTCTTTCTATAAACCATGCCTTGGATCCCCTGTCCCTGGCAGTCAGTGCGATCACGCTGGATGTATTTGGTGCTATTAGGCAATTTGTATTAGGTCCGTGTTTTCCGGACTTTGTTAGTGATGTTGCTACAGCAACAGGTCCCGTCCACTTTGTTGTGGAGACGGAGACAGAGAGCATTGACGTCATCGCACAGAAGCCGGAAGTGCGGGAGGTACGACGTCGGACCCATGCTCTGGTGCTATAAAGGTACGTCTTTTTTTGTATTACTGTATCCTGACGAAAGGTGCAAATAAACGCACCTGAAACGTTGATCAAATAAGCTTGGTGAGCTGAATGTTTCTTTCAAACCCTTGGAGTGCCCCCATCGACATTCGCTGTTTGCTGGGCTTTGTAGTGCCACGGGAGGGCACCCAGGTATTTACGTTGTGCTGTTGGAGTGCCGGTCACATGTGTGTGTTGACTGAAGGTTTGTGTTCACAAGTACTGTCTTTTTGACATGGCAACCACGCTAAAAAACTTTTATGAATAACGTCAGTGCTGGGAAGGTTGTTTTTCTCACAATGTTTGAACTCTTTGGTGTTTATTTTTACCAGTTGGGACTGTGGGTGTTTGGTTTTCAATCAATCAATTTGCCCACAGGTGAGCTGCTAAGTTTCTCTGAGTCGGAGGCAGAAGCAGTACTAGTTAAGGATACCCTAAGACTGCAGCTGGGGGGGAATCGGCAGAAGACATCTTTTTTGCTCTGCTCAAACTTCGCAAAAGAGAGGTTGATTACCATTTGCATGGGGTCACCATCTCTGACTATTACCGGGAACGCAAGATACCGAGGGTGTTTAGGATAAAAAACAACCCCACGATTGGGAGGACAAACCCCGAGTTTTGCAGGCGATGGGCAGCAGTGTTAAATAAATGCTCATTAGATTTAATGATTCTGGTGGTTGAGGAATCAACTAGAATCCTGAATGAGATAAAATTGAAGATTAGTGAGGTAGAGCATGCCTCCAAACATCTCTTAGTCAATGATACGAAGGAGGATTGGCTACAGAAATTACAGGCTAAAACTGATTCTTATAAACATGAGCTAATTAAATATAAAAAAACGAAACTGGCAACTGTTAACAAAGACTACGAGGACCAATCAGTTTACCCCTGGGCAACAGGGAGATACCCCCCAAGAAATAAGAAGTTATTTTCTAGACGCAACACAAGAAAGTTCCTTACGGATACTGAAGGGTCGGCTATGGACAGCTCTGCTACTGATTCAGATCAAGCAACAAATTCCAATACGGGCAAGCCCCCTTTAGGGACCGCAACACGTGCAAAGGTCGTGTCACGAAAACATGCCAGTGTAAAACAAGGTGGAGCAAACAAGGGGAGAGGGAGAGAAAAGCGTTAAGCCCCAAAAGTGACCTCATCATTAATCTCTCCTCCCATGTTTTAACATCAGATGAAAAATCATTGCTTAACAAGGGTTTGTCCTTTGTACGAGTTACTAAGTTTAATCGCTTTGACTGGAGAGGGGATTCCTGGAAGCATCAGCGGAACCTCAAACTGAAGGAATTCTTTGGGAAGATTGATGAAGCACATGAACTGGACACTTGTAAACAGCCTGTACGGGCTAAATCATTATTTGAGCCACAAACCCATAATGCAACCATAAAATGCTATGCACGTATGTTGGAAGGTGGTGTTGACAATGAGGCTAGAAAATTAACTAGAGCACCAACTAATTTATCTATGGGGAAGTTTCAAGCAATGCTTGATCTAAGTAAAAACAAAGCTCTGGTCATTAGGGCCCCTGACAAGGGGGGAGCAATTGTGCTACAGGACCTGGCAGCATATAATGATGAGGTGTATCGTCAACTAAGTGATCAAGCGGTCTACTGTAAATTGAATTCAGATCCAACGGCTAGGTACAAACAAGAGATTGATCTGATCTTGACACGAGCTCAACATGATGCTATTATTGACAAACCAACTTTAAAAGCCCTGACAGTTGAATATCCAGTAACGCCAATTCTATATACGCTACCCAAGGCCCATAAAAACCTTGACAACCCCCCGGGTCGTCCCATCATATCAGCACGTGGCTCCCTCTACAGCAATATCTCAAGATATTTGGACAACTATCTACAGCCCGTCATACAAGCCGAACCTACTGTACTTCTGGACACAACTCAGTTGTTACTATTATTACAGAATCTCACACAACTTCCTGAGATATGTACACTAGGGAGTGTAGACGTGGTGAGCCTCTACACCAATATTCCCCATACTGAAGGCATAGAGGCAGTAAGACGCTTGCTTTTGGGAAATCCCCATTATAAAGGACCAGATGTGAAATTCTTTCTTGAATTATTAAAGAAGACTCTCACCCGAAATTTCTTTTATTTTGATGGTCACTTTTATTTACAGCGGCTCGGATGTGCCATGGGGAGCAACGTGGCACCGGCCTTTGCGAATGCTTATATGCTGGATATAGAAAAACAGCTGTTTTTACAGAATCCAGCATTCTCAGATGGGCTGCTGCTATTTACGCCCTATATCGCCGATCTGTTGCTCATTTGGGCCGGCACTCCGGAAGATTTCATGGATCGGATGCGAGCGATTAACCTTCTAGATGCAAACATTAAATTCCCATTTGAATGCAGTACTGACGTTATTCATTATCTGGACGTCTTGATCACAAGAAGAGAGAATTTTTTACAAACTTCGGTGTATCATAAACCCACCGATAGAAATACGTTGCTACACGCCAGTAGCTTCCATCCCATGGCTATGAAAAATGGTTTGCCCTTCTCACAATTTCTTCAGGCAAGACACATTATCAGCAACCAGGAAGATTGCGAGGCAGAGGTGGACAGAATGATTGGAAAATATTTGGAAAGGGGTTACCCAGTTGAGGATTTAGAGAATGCTAAAAGGAAAGTCTTGGCACTACCGCGTTCTCAATGCCTACAAAAGAAAGAAAAAAAACCTAAAGAGGTGATCCCGTTAATAACCGCCTTTAACACTGCAAGCAAGATTGTAAGAAGTAAAGCAAGGAAATTGTGGCCAATCATCAAGACAGATACATCTCTGCCAGCTTTGAATCAGTATAAGCTGTTGAATTGTCATCAGAGGGGGCGTAACCTTAAGGACTGGCTGGTGCATAATGATACAACTGTCCAGCAAAGGGAATTACAATCACACTTTCTTACCAAAGCTCCAGGTTCTTACACTTACAAATGTACGGGTAGGTACCTGGAAACAGGTCCAATGGTGTTACATCCGCACTCAGGGAAGAAAATACCAATCAAACACGTCCTTACCTGCACGTCTAAATATGTAATCTACATCATTAAATGCCCTTGTGGCCTGGCCTATATAGAGAAAGAGCAGCTCAACATAGATCAGCCATAAGGCAATCCTTGGAAGGAAAAGATGTCGAACAGCCTGTTGCCAGACATTTTAGGGAAGCGCGGCACACGATGGCAGCCTTACGTTATAAACTGATTGATTATGTTCCACCAATGATAAGAGGAGGGGATAGTAATAGGAAGCTGATGCAACTGGAGGCGAGATGGATCTTCGAACTAAATAACGTGGCACCGTCTGGCCTTAGCGAGAATCTCTCCCTTCTCTGCTTTCTTTGATAATTTGTTAATGTGGCTTGTCTATCCCTTATCGTACTTATTTCCTTGTGTTGGTTTCCAAGTATCCCTGTGAGGGGTTATCACTAAGGCTAGAACTCTGAAACCTTTTTTTGCAGTGTCCGTATGGTCCTGATAAAAACTTTAGTTTGGCATAGTTCATGGTAACATTGATGCTTCATGGGCTGTGTTAACAACATTTAGCAATACTATAGTATCCTTCATTGAGGTACCCCTTTTTTTCAAATAGGGTATGTGAATGTTTTTGGGGGGTTCATGCCTGAGTGATATTACCTTTATAGGGATTGGATGATTTCAGCTCATGTTAAATATGTGGGTGTTTTGTACTTCAGTGCTTTATCTAACATAAGTTGTTGCACTTATTAGCCAGTCCCTATGGTGTATTGTGTAGGTAGTGGAATCACTTAGTTTATAGGGTACCTGCCCCTTGAGCCGTATGGGCTGTGTGTGTTGTCACGCGGCCGGGGTGGGAGAGTTTTAGCTACACTTAAGGGGTGTCTTTCTATAAACCATGCCTTGGATCCCCTGTCCCTGGCATTCAGTGCAATCACGCTGGATGTATTTGGTGCTATTAGGCAATTTGTATTAGGTCCGTGTTTTCCGGACTTTGTTAGTGATGTTGCTACAGCAACAGGTCCCGTCCACTTTGTTGTGGAGACGGAGACAGAGAGCATTGACGTCATCGCACAGACGCCGGAAGTGCGGGAGGTACGACGTCGGACCCATGCTCTGGTGCTATAAAGGTACGTCTTTTTTTGTATTACTGTATCCTGACGAAATGTGCAAATAAACGCACCTGAAACGTTGATCAAATAAGCTTGGTGAGCTGAATGTTTCTTTCAAACCCTTGGAGTGCCCCCATCGAGATTCGCTGTTTGCTGGGCTTTGTAGTGCCACGGGAGGGCACCCAGGTATTTACGTTGTGCTGTTGGAGTGCCGGTCACGTGTGTGTGTGTGTGTGTGTGTGTGTGTGTGTGTGTGTGTGTGTGTGTGTGTGTGTGTGTATATATATATATATATATATAGACAGGGGGATACTGAAGGGAGAGGCAGCGGGCAGCAGGATAGTTCCGGAGAACTGGTGGGTGCGCACTGACGGCTCTGGGAGCATTGAACGTTGGCTGATCGTGGCATATTGGGAGGGGGGGTGCTCACACACACACTACAACCTGCTCACACACACAAACTACACCTTGCTCTCTCACACACGCACACACATACTACACCTTGTTCACACACACACATTACACCTTTCTCTCTCACATACTACATTTTGCTCGCACACACACTCACACTCTCTCTCATTGTGTAGGGGCTCTACCTGGCATAATGTATAAGGAGCTCCTGTGGTGTAATGTGTATAGGGGCTCTTACTGTGCTGTAACGTATATAAGGGGTTCTTACTGTGCGGTGTAACGTGTATAAGGGGCTCTACTATGCTGTAACCTGTATAAGGTAACGTGTATAAGGGGCTCTTACTGTATGGTGTAACATGGATATGGAGCTCTTTTGTGCGGTGTAACGTGTATAAGAGGCTCTTACTGTGATGTAACGTGTATAAGGGGCTCTTACTATACTGTGTAACATGTACAAGGTGCTCTTACTGTATGGTATAATTTGAACAATGGACATTACTGTACGGTCTAATGTGAATTGGTACTATTCAGTGGCCATGCCCCTTCCCTGTGAAGCCACGCCCTTACATTTTTGGCACATGCCTTCGCCCTGCACTGTCCCTATTTTAAATATGAAATGTTGGGGTTGCGAAATTCTCTTTCTGGCACAGGGCACCAAAATGTCTAGTTACGGCATGTATGTTGGTTACTAATGTTGTCTGTAGTAGGATAACATAATGACAATATTTAGAATGGAGGAAGTTAAACCTCCTGGGCGGGGGGCGGATCACCTGTCAGGACAGGTTGTGTACCAATAGGAAGGCTAGAGGGTGGTGAGAGTGAATAGTTCTGTCTGGGACTAGTTTTTAGACTGCCTCTATCCTTTTGCCTTCGCACCCTCCCACCCCTTCCTAGCTTATTTTCGTTCGGTGATGACACTGCCTTCAGGGTGGGTAGTCATTAGCTAAAAGGTCTGAGTGGATATCTATGTTTGGCTGGTAGTTGGATTAGTTTTACTGATTGGGTTAGTTTGATTAGCTTGGGGATTGCCTTTGGATTTCAGCCGTTCTTTTTCTGTCCACCATACTTTTATTCTCTAACTCTCTTAATTAATCTTCATTTGATTGCAGGTTTTCTAGTTATTAGATTAATTTAATAATAGCTAAGAGCATTCAGCCAAAATACAAGTCTCTGTTTCATTATTATATTGTATAAGTTGTTTTAATGTTTTGCTGTTATTATGAGGCGGGGTACAGCCCTCAGCCATTAGGAGGTTCATATGTAGGCAGTGTCGGACTGGGGCATCTAGGGCCCACCGGGGGAATACTGTGGTAGAGGCCCATGTTTATTAGAGATGAGCGGGTTTGGTTCTCCGAGATCCGAACCCCCCCCCCCGAACTTCACCTAATTTACACGGGTCCGAGGCAGCCTCGGATCTTCCCGCCTTGCTCGGTTAACCCGAACGCGCCCAAATGTCATCATCCCGCTGTCGGATTCTCGCGAGATTCGTATTCTATATAAAGAGCCGCGCGTTGCCGAGATTTTCACTCATGCATTGGAGATTGAACGGAGAGGACGTGGCTATGTTCTCTGCCTGAAAAGCTCCATACCTGTGCTCAGTGTGCTGCAAATATCTGTGCTCAGTGTACTGAAAATATCTGTGCTCAGTGTGATGAAAATATCTACGTTCTCTGCCTGAAAACGCTCCATATCTGTGCTCAGTGTGCTGAAAATATCTGTGCTCAGTGTGCTGCACATATCTGCGTTCTCTGCCTGAAAAGCTCCATATCTGTGCTCAGTGTGCTGCAAATATCTGTGCTCAGTGTGCTGCATTTTGGTGACCAACAGTATATACTTGTACAGTACCAGAGGCGGATTGGCCATAGGGTTTACAGGGAAGATTCCCGGTGGGCCGATGCACCCGTGGGGCCTGTTTTGTTTGAGGACATGTGGTCCTTTTTATAGACATAATGAATAAGATGCTAAATAATTTGCATATATGAAAATTACTTTGCCACTTAGCCTGTGATTGCAGATGATCTAGTGTATGCTCTGTCTGCCTGCTTGGCTGACATACTGTATAAGATTGAGTGAATAGTGATTGGGATATGGTTAGTGTAATAAGCAAGAAAATATATCTTTCTAAAGAATGATATAGTTTCCTAAATTCGGAAGGTGTATCATAGGGTGTAGTATGGTATGCCGGCGCTCGGGCTCTTGGCGACCAGCATACTGGCGCTGGGAGCCCGACCGCCAGCATACCGACGTGTGGCGAGCACAAATAAGCCCCTTGCGGGCTCGCTGCGTTCTCCACGCTGCTATTTTATTCTCCCTCCAGGGGGGTCGTGGACCCCCACGAGGGAGAATAAGTGTCGGTATGCCGGCTGTCGGGATTCCGGCGCCGGTATACTGTGCGCCGGGATCCCAACAGCCGGCATGCTGAAGACCACCCGTATCATATAATGTGCTCATAATATTTAGTTTTATTTCTTTTTAAACTTCCCCCTTGATGCTGGACATGCCCACTATCTGGAAAGTCTTGGGGGGAGGGTGCTGCTGCCATGGCCCATGGCTAGACCTTACACCTCTGGTGCTGCCCATGTGGGGCCACTAATACAAATTTTTCCAGGGCCGTTTTTTGTTCCCAATCCGCCCCTGTACAGTACAGTAGGCCATTGCTGTATCTTGCAGCTCTGTGTCACTGCAAGTATCCATTCCATATATGTGCTGCATTTTTGTGAGCAGTATATATAGAAGTACAGTGCAGCATTTTGGTGACCAACAGTATATAGTTGTACAGTACAGTAGGCCATTGCTGTATCTTGCAGCTCTGTGTCACTGCAAGTATCCATTCCATATCTGTGCTGCATTATTGTGAGCAGTATATAGTAGGACACAGTGCAGCATTTTGGTGACCAGCAGTATATAGTTGTACAGTACAGTAGGCCATTGCTGTATCTTGCAGCTCTGTGTCACTGCAAGTTTCCATTCCATATCTGTGCTGCATTATTGTGAGCAGTATATAGTAGGACAGTGCAGCATTTTGTTGACCAGCAGTATACATATATAGTACAGTACAGTAAGCCATTGCTGTATCTTGCAGCTCTGTGTCACTTCTAGTATCCTGATCAGTGCTCAAGATCTGCAGCATTGTTGTGACCAGTATGTATACTGTACTGTGCGACGTGTGTTATACACCTGGTGATTACTGATTATACATCCTGTAATCTGTACTGAACGATGTGTGAGATACACCTGGGGATTATCATTATACACCCTATATACTGTACTGTGCAATGTGTGTTATACACCTGGTGATTATACATCCTGTAATCTGTACTGAGCGATGTGTGAGATACACCTGGGGATTATACACCCTGTATACTGTACTGAGCGATGTGTGAGATACACCTGGTGATTATACACCCTATATTATTATTATTATTATTATTATTATTATTATTATTATCCTTTATTTATATGGCGCCACAAGGGTTCCGCAGTGCCCAATTACAGAGTACATAAATAATCAAACAGGAAAACAGCAATTTACAGTTGATGACAGTATAGGACAAGTACAGGGTAAATAAACATAGTTACATCAGCAGATGACACTGGAATAAGTATCAGGTGGCAGAAGACTGCTGGATGTGGTACAGTTGAAGATTATTAAAGTAAGACAAAGGATAAGCACATGAGGGAAGAGGGCCCTGCTCGTGAGAGCTTACAATCTAAAGGGGAGGGGTAGACAGACATGGGTGACACAGGTGGGGTACATAGAGAACGTGGAACAGAGGGTTAAGGTGAGATTTGGCTGGGTTTGGTGAAGAAGTGGACCCTCAGAAGGCACAAGTCAATACTTAACATTGCAACATTTTACTGGGCTATGCAGGAGAAAATTAAAAATAGGGAAAAAAAATAAAATAAAAGAATCGATAACTTCTACCGCATTCAAAAAGGTCAATGGAAGCTGAAATAATGGACAACTACCTCATGGAAGCCAGATACAGTATACAGTAACATTTTGTCATAATATTTCAGAAACTGCATGGCTGGTCTCTTGCACTCTTTTGCTCTAATACACCACCTGCTTTAGGATTTATATTCAAAAACATTATGTCTCCATCATCCCAAAAACGTCAGTCTTCTTGGAAAGTGGTTTGTTCCTTTGTAAGGGAAAGAGAACAAACGTTCTCAAACAACGGTTTCTCAATTTCTTTTTCCTCTGGGAAGGGATTGTGGATTCGCAGGAATATCTGAGCATTTCTGTAATCAGAAAGCAGCGACTTTCTACAAATGTTTACGAATAATTACAGTGATTTTGTCATTTTCTTCCAGTGATTTGGACCAATAATACCATTGATTAGAACGAATAATTCCAGTGATTTTGTCATTTTCTTCCAGTGATTTGGACCAATAATACCATTGATTAGAACAAATAATTCCTGTGATATTGAGGTGTTTGTGTCGCTTAGCTTAGCTGTCCAGCGACCACAGTGCACCTCTTTTTCTCTTTTCTTTGCATCATGTGCTATTTGGGGCCAATTTTTTTAAGTGCCATCCTGTCTGACACTGCAGTGCCACTCCTAGATGGGCCAGGTGATTGTGCCGCCCTCTTGGGTCGCTTTGCTTAGTCATCCAGCGACCTTGGTGCAAATTTTAGGACTAAAAATAGTATTGTGAGGTGTGAGGTGTTCAGAATAGACTGGAAATGAGTGGAAATTGTGGTTATTGAGGTTAATAATACTATAGGATCAAAATTACCCCCAAATTCTATGATTTAAGCTGTTTTTGAGGGGTTTTTGAAAAAAAACACCCAAATCCAAAACACACCTGAATCCGACAAAAAATTTTAAGGGAAGTTTTGCCCAAACGCGTCTGAATCCAAAACACGCCCGTGGAACCGAATCCAAAACCAAAACACAAAACACAAAAAATTTACAGTGCACATCTCTAATGTTTATGGGGTGTGCCCAGCCGCCACATTGGTTTGCCTAACCATTTTGCATGGGTTGGTCCCCTAGATAAATATATACAGTAAATACTGTAGTGCATGCATGATAATGTACTAGATTAGTAACAGCACAGTCTGGATCCTGATCCCTAGAGGAGGGGGTGGGCCCCCAGGCAGTAGGGGGCAGTAGGGGGGCCCCAGGCAGTAGGGCCCACCGTGGTTTTCCCTGTACCCCTGTGGGCCAGTCCAACCCTGTATGTAGGTCCCTAATTGTGGTTCTGATACTGTCATACAGGTAAAGGGTGACTGCTATCCACTGGATAAGGGGTCGCTGTGATGAGTGTTTTGTCTGGTTGACAGAAAGGTAAGCTTCACCCCTGAGAGGCGCGGCCCCTACCCTACCTGAGTCCACGGCTCTTCTTCCCTGTCTCTGAATTTATCCTGCTCTTGCCGCTCTGCTGAGGACCTGACTGTTGCCATGGAGGAGAAGAAGAGCTTCCCTCCAAGCGATGCAGTTCTGGCCTGAGCCTAGGAATGAAAAGGGATTTCGGAATCCCCCCCCCCACAGGGCCGGTGCTAGGGTGTTCGGCGCCCCCCTGCAAACTATAAATTTGCGCCCTCCAATACTTTACAAAGGGACAGTGCACATAATGCTTTTACACATAATTCTCCCTGTAGTAGTGCCACTTATACACAACGCCCCCTATAGTAGTGGCGCTTACACACGTAACTCCCCCTGCAGCAGTGACGCTTACACACGTAACACCCCCCTGTACCAGTGACACTTACATACGCTACGCCCCCTGTAACAGTGACGCTTACACATGTAATGACCCCTGTACCAGTGACGCATACATACATAACGCCCCCTGCAGCAGTGACACTTACACACGCAATGCCCCCTGTACCAGTGCTGCTTACACACGTAACGCCCCCTGTACCAGTGACGCTTACACACGTAACGCCCCCTGTACCAGTGACGCATACATACATAACGCCCCCTGCAGCAGTGACACTTACACACGCAATGCCCCCTGTACCAGTGCTGCTTACACACGTAACGCCCCCTGTACCAGTGCTGCTTACACACGTAACGCCCCCTGTACCAGTGACGCATACATACATAACGCCCCCTGTACCAGTGACGCATACATACATAACGCCCCCTGCAGCAGTGACACTTACACACGTAACGCCCCCTGTACCAGTGACGCATACATACATAACGCCCCCTGCAGCAGTGACACTTACACACGCAATGCCCCCTGTACCAGTGCTGCTTACACACGTAACGCCCCCTGTACCAGTGCTGCTTACACACGTAACGCCCCCTGTACCAGTGACGCATACATACATAACGCCCCCTGTACCAGTGACGCATACATACATAACGCCCCCTGCAGCAGTGACACTTACACACGCAATGCCCCCTGTACCAGTGCTGCTTACACACGTAATGCCCCCTGTACCAGTGACGCTTGCACACGTAATACCCCCTGTAGCAGTGCCGCTTATACAAGACGAAACGCCCCCTGTAGCAGTGACGCTTACACACATTATGCTGCACAGTCACACATATACCACATACACATATACATTACACACATACTGTACATACATTACACATATACAGTACAAATACACACACTCTGTAGATACACTTTCTCACTCACTCTCCCTCAACTCACATCTGGCTGGCCGGATCTGTATTCTGCTTTCTGTGTTCCTCTGCAGCATGGCCATGGTCCCGTGTAGATCCGCCCCTCAGCGCCAGCAAGCCCCGTCCCTTTTTTGGGCTGGATACACACAGACACTGGACTGCTGTCGGGGTTTGGGGGAAACTTCATGCTGCCGGCACCGCTGCCTGTCAAACAGTGTGACAGGCACAGCAGCCGGCAGGAGCAGCAGGGGGCCCAGGCGCAGCAGCAGGGATGCAGAGCAGGGGGAGCGCCTCTCCAGCCCTGGCGCCTACCTGCTTTGCATCACTTTGCTGAGTAGATAGCGCCGGGCCTGCCCCCCCCCCCACACACACACCCATTAACACTTCTACTGTGCCGTCTGACCCATTCCCTATATACAGAACACACACTCCACACAGTGTCAGTGTTATTCATGTAAATGCAGAGTAGTTTTCAAATCAGTATCATGACATCCCGATTTTATTGAATACTGATACACTGTGTTCCCCTTTTTCCAGGCACACGCAAAAAAATCCCTAATTTGGGATGGGGGGGGGGGGGCAAGGCATTTTTTTGCACCTGGGCCCACCACTCACTAGTTCTGCCACTGGGGAGATGTATCAAACTTTGCGGGGAGATAGAGGGGGTCATTCTAACCCGATCGCACGCTGCAGTTTTTTGCAGCATAGCGATTGGGTCAGATCTGCGCATTCTCCGGTGCTGCAGTGTGCCGGCGCATGGCCGCCCTTCGCTACACTACGATCGCCTCTGCCTGATTGACAGGCAGAGGCGGTCGATGGGCAGGAGGGGGTGAAACGGCGGCATTTGGCCACCGTTTTGTGGGCGTGGTCCGGCCAACACAAGGGTGGCCGGACCGTGCGGGGAGTGGCACGCAGCCACTGCGGGCTGGGGAGCGAAGAGTAGCTCCCGGCCAGCACGCTAAAGCTGCACTGGTCGGGAGCTACTCTTGAAGTGCAGAGGCATCGCCGCTGTGCGATACCTTTGCACTTCTGCGAGGGGGGGCCGGACTGACATGCGGGGCAGACTAGCTCTGTGCTGGGCGTCCCCCAGTATGTCTGAGTTTATGATTGTAGCTGTGCTTTCATTTTTCAGGCTGTGTTTGAAAAATGACAGTGAGTAGCTGACTGGCTGGTACTTTGGGCGTGATGCATCGTGGTTAAAAAAAATGTGGGCAATCCTCTGAAAATTCCATTTGACCGCTTTTCTCAATGCGCCAAGCTCTGGAATTGGATTCATGGCATTGCTAAAGAGGGTGTTGCTTAATTGAAGCCTATGAGTTTCTTTTTGCAGACTTCCCTGAGAGGGATCCAATTGGATAGCTCTCACCCCCCCCCCCCCCCCACCACCACCACCACCCCCGTCGGCACATGCATCAGATGACAGATGCACAGAAGGACTCCTGGCTCATAAAACTTTGAGTCCTTCTATCACAAAGGACAGTTCTTATCAGGAGAGCTGTCCTTTTGGATTTTTTTTAAGAATGCAGTGTTAAAAAGCACCGCTATGCTTGTAATAAGTGGCGGGATGCATCACATGCGCAGCACATGATCGGGGTATTATGCTGCAGAGTGGCATCGCAGGGACAGAGCTTTCTCGCAAGCTTTGTCCCTTCATGCAAATGGATGTATTGCGAATTGGGTCGATTTTATCACATCACATCTGCATCCTCAGATACAGGTGGTGATAAATCGGCCTCTAAAGGGGGGTACTCACGGGAGAGATGTGTGCTGAGCGATCTTAACACAGACCGCTCAGCACACATCTCTCTCCCCGCTCAGCACAGCCCGATGTGCTGAGCGAGGGGGAAAGCCGACGGGGGCCGCTCACTTCACACAACGGTGAAGTGAGCGACCGCTAGATTGAGCCTGCATGCAGGCTCGATCTAGCACCGGCGATAGCGATGTGCGGGGGCTGCGCATCGCTATCGCTGGGGGGCATACACACGGCAGATCCGTGCTTAAAATCTAAGCAATCTAGCAAGATTGCTTAGATTTTAAGCACGGATCTCTCCGTGTGTACCCCCCTTTAGAGATGTGTGCCAGACCATTTTTGCTGGATTTGGCTCTGATTCATCATATGGTTTTGGATTTGTCAAATTTGACTGCCTGGCTTTGGATTTGGATTTTTTTCCAAAATCGATAAAAAAAGCTAAAATCACATAATTTGGGCCTTTTTTGTTCCTAAAGTATTATTAGCCTTAATAATATGAATTTCTACTCATTTCCAGTCAATTTGACCACATAACAGCTCACAATATTGCGTTCACCAATTTTGGCCTAAGGCTGCAGCAAACTGGCTGGTTCCTAAGCAACAGAGCAGCGGCACAAATACACGGCAGTCTATAGCACATCTATGAGACATTGCCACAGCGTACTGAGGTGCAATGCACAATACAAACAAATGCAATCATTAAAAAAAAAAATCAGTTGGTAGCTTGGCTCACACTGCGTGTAGTCAGACTGCTTTTTTACGCACACGCACTTGGGTACTACAGTATACTGGGGTGCAATGCGCAGAACAGTACAAATATAACAATTTTAATTTTTTTAACTTTTTTGATATTTAAAAAAAAATTCTGTCACACTGTGAACGCAGTGGGTGGGGCCTATGGAGTCAGTGCAGCATCACTGTTATGGAATTAGACTAAGGAGACTGGACACAGTAACAGCGCAGCCACTTAGAGGTGGATTTAGCATCAGCAGCACAGCCCCTTAGAGATGGACAAAGCCCCAGCTGCACAGCCCCTTACAGATGGACACAGTGACAGCACGGCCCCTTACAGATGGACACAGCCCCAGAACCTTAGACCCTTAGAGATGGACACAGTGACAGCGCAGCCCCTTACAGATAGGCACAGCTCCTTAGAGATGTACACAGTGACAGCAGCACAGACCCTTAGAGATGGACACAGTGACAGCAGCACAGCCCCGTAGAGATGGAGACAGTGACAGCAGCACAGCCCTGAGAGATGGAGACAGTGACAGCAGCACAGCCCCTAATGGACACGGTGACAGCAGCACATCCCCTTAGAGATAGACACAGTGACAGCAGCACAGCCCTTAGAGATGGAGACAGTGACAGCAGCACAGCCTCTTATGTACACAGTGACAGCAGCACAGGCCCTTAGAGATAAACACAGTGACAGCAGCACAGCCCCTTAGGGAGGGATAAAGTGAACGCAGCACAGACCATCAGAGATGGACACAGTGATAGCAGCACTGCCCCTTAGAGATGGACAAAGCCCCAGCAGCACAGCCCCTTAGAGATGGACAAAGCCCCAGCAGCACAACCCCTTAGAGATGGACAAAGCCCCAGCAGCACAGCCCCTTAGAGATGGATACAGTGAACACAGCACAGCCCATTAGAGATGGAGACAGTGACAGCAGCACAGCCCCTTAGAGATGGACACAGTGACAGCAGCACAGCCCCTTAGAGATGAACATAGACCTAGCAGCACAGCCCCTTAGAGATAAACACAGTGACAGCAGCACAGCACATTAGAGATGGACTCAGTGACAGCAGCACAGCCCCTTAGAGATGGACAAAGCACCAGCAGCACAGCCCATTAGAGATGGAGACAGTGACAGCAGCACAGCCCCTTAGAGATGGACACAGTGACAGCAGCACAGCCCCTTAGAGATGGACACAGTGACAGCAGCACAGCCCCTTAGAGATGAACACAGACCTAGCAGCACAGCCCCTTAGAGATGGACTCAGTGACAGCAGCACAGCCCCTTAGAGATGGACTCAGTGACAGCAGCACAGCCCCTTAGAGATGGACTCAGTGACAGCAGCACAGCCCCTTAGAGATGGACTCAGTGACAGCAGCACAGCCCCTTAGAGATGGACACAGTGACAGCAGCACAGCCCCTTAGAGATGGACAAAGCCCCAGCAGCACAGCCCCTTAGAGATGGATACAGTGAACACAGCACAGCCCATTAGAGATGGAGACAGTGACAGCAGCACAGCCCCTTAGAGATGGACACAGTGACAGCAGCACAGCCCCTTAGAGATAAACACAGTGACAGCAGCACAGCACATTAGAGATGGACAAAGCACCAGCAGCACAGCCCATTAGAGATGGAGACAGTGACAGCAGCACAGCCCCTTAGAGATGGACTCAGTGACAGCAGCACAGCCCCTTAGAGATGAACACAGACCTAGCAGCACAGCCCCTTAGAGATAAACACAGTGACAGCAGCACAGCACATTAGAGATGGACTCAGTGACAGCAGCACAGCCCCTTAGAGATGGACAAAGCACCAGCAGCACAGCCCATTAGAGATGGAGACAGTGACAGCAGCACAGCCCCTTAGAGATGGACACAGTGACAGCAGCACAGCCCCTTAGAGATGGACACAGTGACAGCAGCACAGCCCCTTAGAGATGGACACAGTGACAGCAGCACAGCCCCTTAGAGATGGACACAGTGACAGCAGCACAGCCCCTTAGAGATGAACACAGACCTAGCAGCACAGCCCCTTAGAGATGGACTCAGTGACAGCAGCACAGCCCCTTAGAGATGAACACAGACCTAGCAGCACAGCCCCTTAGAGATGGACTCAGTGACAGCAGCACAGCCCCTTAGAGATGAACACAGACCTAGCAGCACAGCCCCTTAGAGATGGACTCAGTGACAGCAGCACAGCCCCTTAGAGATGGACTCAGTGACAGCAGCACAGCCCCTTAGAGATGGACAAAGCCCCAGCAGCACAGCCCCTTAGAGATGGATACAGTGAACACAGCACAGCCCATTAGAGATGGAGACAGTGACAGCAGCACAGCCCCTTAGAGATGGACACAGTGACAGCAGCACAGCCCCTTAGAGATAAACACAGTGACAGCAGCACAGCACATTAGAGATGGACAAAGCACCAGCAGCACAGCCCATTAGAGATGGAGACAGTGACAGCAGCACAGCCCCTTAGAGATGGACACAGTGACAGCAGCACAGCCCCTTAGAGATGAACACAGACCTAGCAGCACAGCCCCTTAGAGATGGACTCAGTGACAGCAGCACAGCCCCTTAGAGATGAACACAGACCTAGCAGCACAGCCCCTTAGAGATGGACTCAGTGACAGCAGCACAGCCCCTTAGAGATGAACACAGACCTAGCAGCACAGCCCCTTAGAGATGGACTCAGTGACAGCAGCACAGCCCCTTAGAGATGGACTCAGTGACAGCAGCACGCACAGCGTCTATTCACTGCTGTCTAGCAGAGCAGTCACTGACAGGAGCCTCCCAACTGCCCCCACCGCGGGACACTACGGCTTGTGGATGGGACAGTGCCAAAAAATTTGCACGATCCTGCGAAAATCGGGGCAGTTGGGAGGTATGAACATGGTAGTGTTAGAACAGGAGATCGCTACTGCACAGTGGGGGTAATTCCAAGTTGATCGCAGCAGGATCTTTGTTAGCAGTTGGGCAAAACCATGTGCACTTCAGGGGAGGCAGATGTAACATGTGTAGAGAGAGTTAGATTTGGGTGTGGTGTGTTCAATCTGCAATCTAAATTGCAGTGTAAAAATAAAGCAGCCAGTATTTACCCTGCACAGAAACAAAATAACCCACCCAAATCTAACTCTCTCTGCACATGTTACATCTGCCCCCCCCCCCTGCAGTGCACATGGTTTTGCCCAACTGCTAACAAAGTTCCTGCTGCGATCAACTCAGAATTACCCCCAGTATCCAAATATGGCTCCTCCGGGATAATGCTTTATTCCCATACCAAGATGACAGTACTATTGTTAAGTATGTGCGGCGCCATCCTGTTACTGTATTTAAGTTACGTAGTGGGAGATGGACGTCTCCTCCTTTGATCCAGAAACCGCGATGCTATATGTTGCATTAAATGCTGTTCCAGCACCTGTACCACAACCACATCCCAGAGACAGCCACCGACTGCTGATCTGCCTGGATCCCACTCCGCTTCATGCTCCTCCCCTACTAGTGTAACAGTGAGTACGGCTTGCACAGAACACCACCCTGCCTGGTTAAGCCACACTGTACTTGTTCTTGGGTCATCTTGCAATCCTTTAGTATGTACCTTTAACTCTGCTAAAACCACCACCTGTACACGTGTCTAACAGGTAGCACATTCACCACTAAGGTTATTTTTTTTGTTAGCGCAGTACAAGTAACAAATGTAGGCTATGAAGTAGCTACTTAGGAGCCACATTAATCCAACTGTGCTTGGTTCCAGTTCTGCTGATTACAAATCCCCCATCTTTGAGCTTTATTTTTGTACTTGGTGCACTTAGATGGTCCATACAGGCCATAAGGGGCACCTCGCTAAACAGTTCCTCAAACTAGAAGTGGGAGTAGAAGCACAACCACTAAACTGTCACATTTCTGAGTCCAATAAGGTGGCTCTGCAAAATGTGGTTTCTGCTCTGCAAAGTTGGACACACCAATGCTCTGCATTCGTCTTCTTTACAATGAGCGCACTATTGCTGCACAGTTGCGGCCACTACTGATATAATGTATGCACCTTTACATACTATCAGCTGCCAAACTTGTAGGCAGAGCTGCTAAAATTGATCCCCTGGGTCCACTAGCCTGCACCCCTATATTTTACTCCCCATTCCAGAGTCCCGTGTCAGTGCTGCAGAGATTTGCGTATACGCAGTAAAGAAGTTACCAGGAACATGGGGCGGGTGCAGGGCCGGTGCAAGGTTTCTCGGCACCCTAGGCAAAACTTCTGCCTTCTGCCCCTTCCCCCAGGTGGTCTTCTGGTTGCCGAATGTCGGGATCCCGGCGCACAGTATACCGGCGCCGGAATCCCGACACCCAGCCTACCGACACATATTCTCCCTCGTGGGGGTACACGACCCCCCTGGAGGGAGAATAAATAGCGTGGCGGCGAGCGCAGCGAGCCCGCAAGGGGCTCATTTGCGCTCGCCACGCTGTCGGTATGCCAGCGGTTGGGCTCCCGGCGCCGGTATGCTGGTAGCTGGGAGCCCGGCGCCGGCATACCATACTACACCCCCTTCCCCCTACCCACCCTTCAGATGAAAGGCATGTTGTTCTCACCCCCTCCCCCCTACTCTGGTAAATGTCTGCTGTTCTATCCCCCCAAAATCTGTATGCATGCTACTGCTCATCCTCCCAGACTGTGTGCATGCCTGCTCCTTATCTCCTCCCCCCACCCCCTCACCACACCGCTGCTCTCGCCCTCTTTCCTTATCAATACAGAGAATGCACTGTGCAGCCACCTTACCTGCAGGCTGCAGTGCAGAGTTGAAACTGAGTAGTCTGTGAAAGAGCCTGGAATGAAGAGCAGTGCTGCATGTCACCCCCAGCCAGGACTCCAGGAGCTGTCAAAGTTACTGCCTGTGCCGGGTGGAGGTGGAGCTGGAGGCTGCAATACGGGAGCTTAGCAGTCACGGCTACTGTAAGATATGCATTCTCTGGGATTACAGTGGCTGTAAAAGGTAGGGCAGCTGTAGCAGGCTGCCCCCTCAGGTTCCGGCACCCCTAGGCAGCTGCCTAAAGCTGCGTAGTGGAAGCTCCGGCCCTGGGCGGGTGCCATGTTGGCGGAGACCGCTGTAGACTCTTGCATATAGTATACTGTACCTTTAGAGAGATGGGGCATGCATTGAAAAAATACTGACAACCGCTGACCGCTGGTCAAAATACCGACATGGCCAAAATACAGACATTTAAAATGCCGACAAGGTCAAAATACCAACATTTAAAATGTTGACAGGTCAAAAAGTCAACATTACTTTTTCATGATTTTTGAATTGAAACCGACTTGTTCATATTTTGCCATCCCAGTAGACCTGGAGGGGGAATATAATAGTGTGCCGAGCGCAACGAGCCATGCGAGGGGACGAGGTACACTTATACGGTGTCCATGCCGACCTGTGTCAACATACACGCAATAAAAAAAATTGTGTTAACTTTTTGACCTGTCGACATTTTAAATGTTGGTATTTTGACCTTGTCGGTATTTTGAACTTGTCGGTACTTTGACCATCAGTCAATTGTTGTCGGGATTTTGACCGTCGTGATTTTGATTGTAGGTATTTCATACTAAACCCCGCACAGGGGCCACCTTCTCTCTTATACACCCTGTTCAAGCAACATGGAGCAAGACAAACAATCTCAGGGTTTCGGCCTGCACTGAGTTACACCCCAGGGCACAGAGCGTCTGTCTTGACTTACTTAGGGGGTCATTCTGACCCGTTCGCTCGCTGCTTCTTGTCGCAGCCGAGCGAACGGGTCCCTACTGCACATGCCGGACAGCCGAAGGCTGTAGCAGGGCTGCGATCGCCTCTGCCTGATTGACAGGCAGAGGTGATCGCTGGGCAGGAGGGGGCGGAACGGCGTCTCCTGGGAGCGGTTCGGCCAATGCAGGCGCGGTTGGACCAAATTGGGGGAGGGGGGCGTTCCGCAGCAGCTGCGTGACGTCACACGCATCCGCTGCGGGCCAGGGAGCGATGAGTAGCTCCCGGACAGCACGCTAAAGCTGCGCTGGCCGGGAGCTACTCTTGAAGTGCAAAGGCATCGCCGTTGTGCGATGCCTTTGCACTTCTGCGGGGTGGGGGACGGCACTGACATGTGGGGCGGATTAGCCCTGTACTGGGCGTCCCCCCGCATGTCAGTGTGAATGATCGTAGCTGTGCTAAATTTAGCACAGCTACGATCAACTCGGAATGACCCCCATAGTGCATTGACAACTAGTGAGAAATCACCTACATTTCACTTTAAACCCTTGGATGGTGAAAACGCTTCTAAATTCTTTTTTAACAATGAGCAAAGCTCTTGTCTGTTTGCCTGATAAAATAATCCCAGACACAGGCAGTGATGTTCTCCACCCTTTAATTATGGAAATTCCCATCTGTGTCAGAATCGCATACAGTAAATCTGATCTTTAAATACCTGGGTTCGGAAATAGCCAAGATTTCTGAATAAAATATTAATTTAGATTATTTTACAGCCATAAAAGCCTCTATTACATGTGGCTCGATGCCTTAAGGCTGTTAGCGGGATCACCTTGCCACTGAGGTCTGTATTCTTCATTCATTCAGAAAACCAAATGACTGCAGTAAGTGGCTTCACAGTCACCTGAAAGACCCAGATCTCTGTCGTCACGCCTTGAACTTGTTGCACTAAATGTAAGTTCTTATTTATTTCTTCTGCACGACTGTAACCGTTTTATAAACTGATTCAGGATCAAACCTACAGCAGTGTTTCGGGAAAATTTCTGGTGCATCAAATATTTAATATTTATTTTTTATTAACAGTTTCTTATATAGCGCAGCATAGTCCGTTGCGTTTTAGAATTGGAACAACAGTGATAACATAAAACTGGGTAATAACAGAGAGACATAGAGCTTACAATCTATAGGGAAATAGGCACTGATACACAAGGAAAGGTGCTACCTATGGGGGTCATTCTGACCTGTTCGCACGCATCGGTTCTACGCTGTGGTGCGAACGGGTCAGAACTGCGCATGCGTGGCAGCCGCAATGCACACGCGCGTCGTTGCCTGGCGATGGCTGTGGCCTGAACAAAGAAGAAAGTGATCGCTAGCGCGATCGCAAGAAGATTGACAGGGAGGAGGCGTTCCGGGGCGTCTACTCACCATTTTCCAGGCGTGGAGATCCGAACGCAGGCGTGTCCAGGCGTTTGGAGGGCAGATGTCTGACGTCAATCTCGGGACCTTCGTCGCAGAGGATCCAGCGACGAAAGTCCCGAGATTGACGTCAGACAGGTCTGACCCTGGTCTGACCCTGGTCTTGTTTTGCAGGAAACTTTTTTAGCATGGCAGGTCTGCACAAGCGATCGCAGCCCTGCTATGCGAAAATATGCTCTCCCATAGGCGGCGTCAAGTTGATTGCACGAGCAGCAAAAAGTTGCTGCTTGCGATCAACTCGGAATGACTACCAATATCATAATGGTCCAGCCAGATTGCTGAATTTCTTGGTGGGCTGTATGATAAAGTCACACAGCAATGTAGGCCAGGGATCAGAGGGATGACAAATTGAAGAAATCGAAAATACTGTATGTTAGGCTGTATGGAAGGGAAGTAATTAGATATGAATATTTATGAAGGTTATCTGAGCAGTTATGGAATTTAATAGCGATGTCTGAAGAGGTGAGTTGTCAGGAAATGCTTGAAGGTTTGGAGACTAGAGGTGAGTCTTATTGTGTGTGGGAGGGATTCCACAGAGTAGGTGTAGCCTGAAGAAAGTCTGGCAGCGAGTAATGAGTGTGGATGAGAGACGCAGATCTTGTGCAGAGCGGAGAGGTCTGGTAGGGAGATATTTTGGGATGAGTGAAGAGATGTATGTTGGTGCAGTTTGGTTAATAGCCTTCTGTGTAAGTAAAAGTATTTTATATTGAATACGGTAGAATACAGGTAACCAATGGAGGGACTGACAGAACGGATCAGCAGACAAAGAACATCTAGCAAGGAAAATTAGCCTTGCAGCTGCATTCAGAATGGATTGTTGTGGTTAGAGTCTCTCTTTGGTAAGACCAGTAAGGAGACTATTACAGTAATCAATGCGGGAGATGATGAGAGCATGGATTAGAGTTTTTGCAGTATACAATCAAAAAGTTAAAAACTAGCACTCCAACTCAGTGGTGCAGCGACAAAAGCTTGAGATGGTCACCCCACCTCCAAAAGTCCACAATACAAACCTACAATTTGCCGATGCGCGCACCCTCTAGGGCAGGCTTTTCAACCAGTGTGCCGTGGCACACTAGTGTGCCGCGACCAGTTGCAAGGTGTGCCATGGAGCCAGAGCAGCTTCCTGCACCTTCAGAGTGAACTATTGGCCTGGGTTCTTCTTAGAGGATGTCATGCTCCGGCTGTGACCTATGCCATGAAAATGATGTGATATCACAGGTCACAGCCGCCGCGTCTCACCACCCAGCCAGCCAACCCGCCTGCATACACATCTTCCAGTTCCCATCTGCATACACAGCTTTCCTTGCACACCCACATCCACACCTGCCCGACCGCCCACTGCTCAGTATTCGCAGAACTCCACTATGAACAACCCCCGCCACTAAGGGACAGGGAGGAGGTCAGCTGGTCATAATATTTGTTATTTTATTTCTCCTGTGGGGAACAATAGGATTTCAATAGGATTTATGTGCGGAGAATAAGAATTTATGGATTTATGGGGGTAACAATGTGAATAATTCATGTGAGGAGCAATAGGATTTATGTGGGGAGCAATGTGATTGTTTTTTTTTTCTGTTCAGGCCAATGTATGTGTAGTTTTTTTTGGCTTTTTTTTTACCGTGAGGGTCATTGTGTGTGTTTTGTTTTTTTTCTGTGGGGAACTGATGGTGTGCTTTGGCAATTTTAAAATATTGTTTGGTGTGCCGCGAGTAAAAAAAGGTTGAAAATCACTGCTCTAGGGTATAAGGTGTTTAATTTCAAGTAGGTTTCTCCTCTTATAGTCCCCAAAATCTTGTTTGTAGGCTCAGTTTTTTGGTTTGGCCAGTAGGAAGTTTATTTCTATTTGCGTCCTCTCCCTGGTTATAATAAAAGTCTGCCCTCCTCCATGTCAGTCATCAAGAAACAAAGGAGAGTATATATAGTGAAGTACAGTTTAATACATTCCAAAACCTATATTAAAATAGATTCTCATAAAAATCAATTGCATAAAAAATCCACCCAAAAATCAGGCAGTTTTGCGTACCAGATACAGTGGGGTGTCAAGAAGTGCCCACCCTATATCGCATGTGATGTCAGTCAGGTACCTCCTTGGTTATAAGCATTTTCTCATCACTGGGTGTGTGACTCCAATTGGTTCAGGATACTGATCTGCTACAGTCCACCTGATCAGTTCACCAACGCGTTTCTGCTCACTAGGAGCCTTTATCAAGGTGTAAGGTGGACTCAAGTGATTTGGGTACTTAAACCCTTAGGAGTGATCTGATTGGTCCAGACTGTGTAGCTCTCAACATTGCATCAAGCCTCATTTCACATACTTAGGCTATTCAGAAAGTATCCACAATACATTTGCATCACTGCTTATTATATGCAGACATCTCAATGTTCCTTGCAGTACACGTGACAGCCGGGCAGGGCCAGGTCCATCCGTGATTTTAAAGCATTGCACGCCAGGCCGTCTCATCACATAAGCACTCAGTTTATTCACAGTTCAGACAGGGTTATCATGACAATAACATTTAATTTCTTGTTCTCCTCTCCAGCGTAATATTCATATGGGTTACATCAGGTTAGCATTTCCTTCCATTCGCTTCACTGGCAATAACAGCGTTAACAATGATGGTACAGCATTACAGTACATACCAGTGCAGTCTCTGGGAATCAGCAGTGTGGCGTCCGCAAACTGAGATTCATTTCGGTGCGTTTTCCCCCAATTCGCTTGGGGATATCTGCAGTCTATATAAACGTGATTTCTCAAGGACTCATCACTGGGGGCCTTCTGCCACACGTGGTTTCCTACCACTCACCCAGTTAGTCCTCTCCTGAAGACTCACACCTCCCATCCTGCTTCTTGGGTACCCCTGAAGGTGGGGATCCCCTTTGTTCCTGGTTCCTCCCACTGTACTCTGCATACTGTGGTTATAACACTGCACTCTCCATCTCTCACTGAATCTGCTGGCTCTCCTGTTACACTGCAGATATGGGCTCTCCCTCTCTTCATAGCAACACCCACATGCTGCTCTTCTCTCCATAATGCCAGGAACTATGGAACTCACTTTCGCTTGTCCACAGTCCCCGGACTGCATTTCTCCCAGTTCTCAGCTCACACTGAACTCTAGCCTGTCCTTTGTTCCTTGTCCTAAAAAACCCCTACACTTCCTGTCCTAACCCCCTACATGTGGCAGGGTCTGCCAGAACTGGTTTTGGGGCCATAAACTCCCCCACTCACTGATAAGAATCAAATGGCTTTTGGAACTTTCCAATACAGTATCTCTTGTTTCCTAACATTCCAGTATGCCACACATAAAGCGCTATAATTAGCGCTAATTAAACGCGTGTGTTCCGCCACCCTGGAACACACTTTACTTCCTGTTTCTGCTGCTGGCCCCGTGTTCCTATACAGATATTTGTATAAATATCTTAGTAATAGAAAAACTCTCAGTGCGGTCTGTAAGAGGATGTGGAATGCGGAAGTGCCGTGCGTCACGGTAACACGTCACGGGACCTCTAACCGGCGGAAGCACAGGTCACTTCCACCGCTGGTTAGGAACACATACCCCCCAACTGTACATTTTTAATAGGTACAGTACATTTGTTTTAAGGTCTGTACCGATTTTTGGCTCTCCAAACTTCCATTGAAAATATGGGAAAAGGCCCTTTACCCGTGACCACGCCCCCTTTTCTAATTTGTACCACTGTTTATGTGTAAAATGTTGGAGGGTATGGGAACACAGGGCCGGCGGCAGAAACAGGAAGTACTGTGCGTTCCAGGGAGCTGGAACGCACGCGATTAATTAGCGCTAGTTATAGCGCTTTATGTACTTCAAGGAACTATGAAATGTCTGCATAGAATAAGCAGTGATGCAAATGTATTGTGGATACTTTCTGAATAGCCTAAATATATGAAATGAGGCTTGATGCAATGTTAATTGAGACTACAAACAAGATTTTGGGGACTATAAGAGGAGTTCCGAAACCTACTTGATATTAAGGGGTGCATTTACTAAGCAGTGATAAGAGTGGAGAAGTGAGCCAGTGGAGTAGTTGCCCCATCAACCAATCAGCAGCTCTGTATCATCTTATAGTATGCAAATTATAGATGTTACTTCAGTACTGATTGGTTGCCATGGTCAACTTCTCCACTTGCTCACTTCTCTGCTCTTATCACTGCTTAGTAACTGTCCCCCTAAACCATAGGCGTGCGCACGGGGGGTGCCTGGTGCGCACAGGCACCCCCTAATGTCCGGCACCCCCCGCTCGTCACGGCTACGATCCGATCATCACGGTCTGTGTGCTGCTGTTGTAGCAGTGCTACTGCAGCAGCACACAGATAGCAACGATCGGATCACCTGTGCGCAGCGCTGCCCGGCGGTTACATCCCCTCCCGTCCCGCTGCGCTTCCGCCGGTCATCAGTAGCCGCATCGTCACTCACAGAGAGTGACTGCCTCACGATCTGACATGCACCCGGCCGCTCCCTCCCTTCCTCCCTGGCCACGGCGCCCTGTGCTGTCCTCCCGCCTCCAAGTCCTGCCCGCGCTCAATCTCTCTCAAGTCTGGGTGAGAGTCTGTGGGGGGATAAAAAAAATGTTATAAACGAAGGGTTGTTACTTTATGATATATATATATATATATATATATATATATATAGTAGCTGGGCCAAGCAATCCATAGTTTACTGAATGCACCTACAATCTATTAGTGCACTCAGTAAACTACTGATTACTTGGCTCAGCTATATATTTATATATATATATATAATATATATAATGCTCTGAGTGGGCCGTATACACTTCGAGCACTGACTGAAGATTCCCGCTGCCGCATCCACTGGTCACAGAGCTTTCTCAAAACGACAGCCAATCAGGAGCGGCCGCGCGGCCTCCTTATCCACTGCACAGCAGTCCACAGCCTCCGCCACAGCTCAATAGGTAATTTTACCCTGCTGCCTTTTTCTCTCCCTAGTCCCTACTGTATGCTCTTGCTGTCCCTCTGTCACTCTCCCTGTCACTATGTCCCTGCTGTCACTCTCCCTGAATTTTGTCTCATACCGTGTGCTATAATGTGAATTGCGGCTCATTCCGTCTGCTATAATGTGAATTTTGGCTCATACCATGTGCTATAATGTGAATTTCGGCTCATACCGTGTGCTATAATGTGAACTGCGGCTCATACCGTGTGCTATAACGTGAATTGCGGCTCATACCGTGTGCTATAATGTGAATTTCGGCTCATTCCGTCTGCTATAATGTGAATTGCGGCTCATACCGTGTGTTATAATGTGAATTGCGGCTCATACCGTGTGCTATAATGTGAATTGCGGCTCATACCGTGTGCTATAATGTGAATTGCGGCTCATACCATGTGCTGTAATGTGAATTTCGGCTCATACCGTGTGCAATAATGTGAATTTCGGCTCATACCGTGTGCTATAATGTGAATTTCGGCTCATACCGTGTGCTATAATGTAAATTGCGGCTCATACCGTGTGCTATAATGTGAATTTCGGCTCATACCGTGTGCTATAATGTGAATTTCGGCTCATACTGTGTGCTATAATGTGAATTTCGGCTCATACTGGGGTAAATTTACTAAGGTGGGAGATTTTTAGAACTGGTGATGTTGCCCATGGCAACCAATCAGATTCTACTTACCATTTATCTAGCTGCTTCTAGCAGATAATAGATATAATCTGATTGGTTGCTATGGGCAACATCACCAGTTCTAAAAATCTCCCACCTTAGTAAATTTACCCCACTGTGTGCTATAATGTGAATTTCGGCTCATACCGTGTGCTATAATGTGAATTTCGGCTCATACCATGGGGTATAATGTGAATTTTGTCTCATAACATGGGGTATAATGTGAATTTCAGCTCATACCGTGTGCTATAATGTGAATTTTGGCTCATACCGTGTGCTATAATGTGAAAGGTGCAACAGTACTCTATAGTATAAGGGGTCCTACTATTGTGATGCATAATGTGTATAAGGGTTATATGGGGTGGTAAACTGCACTGAAGGACACCCACCCTTTTGAGTGGCCACACCCCCTTTTCTGAAGAATTTCCACCTTCACTTTTCCATACCCCCACTTCAAAATTTCCACTTTGACCACATTGTGTGTGTGTGTGTGTGTGTGTGTGTGTGTGTGTGTGTGTGTGTGTGTGTGTTTGACTGGAGGGGACAATATGTGTGTGGGGTGACTGGGGGCACTGTATGATCCAGGAAGGGGGAGGAAGCAGACTGGCCCTTTCCCACCCCATGTGGTTTGTGCCACTTTTTTATATATATATTTTTAAGCAGGTACCTGCGGCACTGTGGTTTATTAAAGGGGCATATACAGCAGCACTGTCAACGCAGTACTAGCGGGAGGAGGTGATCCAGTCCCTCCTCTCACCTTTTCTTCTCCTCTCTGATGCTGTTGCCCGACGTCACAATCCAACAGTAACCAGAAGAGGTTACCGCTGCTGCCGGTGCTGAAAGGGTGAACCGCCGCTGCCTCAGGTACCCAGTGCATCTTGTACTGAAGGGACACACACACAGTGATGCTTGTACTAGGGGTACGTGGACAGAATGAGCTACACAGTGCCACCTGTACCCCCTCTCTCTCTACCCTGGCCCTCTCTCTCTACACTCTGTCTTGCCTCTCTCTTTTTCTCCCTCCTTCTCTCTGACTGCTAATATATGGTGCTAGGCATGTCCGGTAGGCAGTGCAAGGCATGCCACTCCAGTTGTGCACCCCCTTATAAAGTGTGTTGCGCACGCCTATGCCCTAAACACCTTATACCCTAGAGGGTGGACGCATAGGCAAATTGTTTTTGCAGTGTCTTGTGCAAGATATGGTTTCATTTTGGATATGTTTTCTAGATGTATGTAATATGATTTTGAGACAGATTGAATGTGGGGGTACGGTCCTGAGTCACGGATGACACCTAGGCAGCGAGCTTGTGGGGTAGGGTTGATTGTTGAGTTCTCAGCAGTGATAGACATTATTATTATTATTATTATTATTATTATTATTACATTATTACATTTTATTTATAAGGCGCCACATGTGTTTCGCAGCGCCGTACAAAGGACAGTACAGGGAGACAAACATAGCATTACAGTAAATAAATAACAGAAATAGAGCACGGGTAAAATAGAGCACCACACGTTCTCAAGACATAATACAGCTAAGATGTAAGTATTGATGGAGTGCTCATCGTACTACTAGAGGCTGATGGCCATAGATAGAGATGAGCCTTTACTAGCAGGATAAAGATGGTCGTTGAGTAGGGGAGAGCTGCGAGTGAAATGTGTCGAGACGAGGGCTTAGATAACAAGAGGAAAGAGAGCCCTGCTCTGAAGAGCTAACAATCTAGTGGGGAGGGGCGACAGACAGATGACAAGAGGTGCAGGCAAGTGGGAGGTAGCCTGATGGCAGTATGCAAGCAAAGCTGAGATGTTCACGGCATGAGGCAGGGGGGTGGAGGCGCGGCTTCAGCACTGGGTTATGCATCGGGAGGGCATGCTTTGATGAATAGGTGGGTTTTTAGTGCCCGTTTGAAGCTTTGCAAGGTCAGGGAGAGTCTAATGGAGCGGGGGAGTACGTTTCAAGTCGTGAGATGACCAGTGAGTGGATGATGAGTTTAGTTGCACTCTGGGAGAGGTATGGACTGATACGAGCAATGTTGCTTAGCTGGAAACGACAGGATTGTGCCAGAGCTTGGATGTGGGGTGCAAAGGAGAGGGAGGAGTCAAGAGTGAAGCCCAAGCAGCGGAGTTGGGGAACGGGGTAGATGGTGGTGTTGTCAACAATGATGGAGATATTGGTCGGGTGTGTTGCTTTGGCTGGGGGGAAGATGATGAGTTCAGTTTTGTCCATGTTGAGCTTCAGAGAGCGTTCAGACATCCAGGAGGAGATTGCGGAGAGGCAGCTGGAAACCTGAGAGAGGACAGAGGGGGACAGATCAGGAGAGGAGAGGTAGAGTTGTGTGTCATCAGCATAGAGGTGGTATTGAAGGCCAAATGAGTTAATGAGCGCACCCAGGGAAGAGGTGTACAGGGAGAACAGAAGGGGTCCAAGGACAGAACCCTGAGGGACACCAACAGGAAGGATGGAAGGGTGTGAGGTGGTGCTGGAGGCAGACACAGAGAAGGAGCGGTTATATCAGGATGGTAACTACTATTGGCCAGTGGAAATATAATTCATTGGACTTCTACAAAATAACTGATCCACAGGATAAGGTTATCTAAAAAAAAGGGTTCATTATTAATAGTTATTTATTTATACAGTATAGCGCACACATGTTCCACAGCACTTTACAGATAATATTAGCCCATTTACATCTGTGCCTGTTCCAGTGGAGCTTACAATCTATTCCTGAGCACATGGACACACAAACACACAAGGGATCACTTTTTTTTGTCAGAAACCAAATAACCTTCCAGTATGTTTATGAATTGTGGAAACCAACACAATTCCTGGGGGAAACCAACACAAACCATGTGGAGAACATATAAACTCCACACAGGGCCTTTGGTGGGAATCTTACCCAAGATCTCAATGTTGTGAGGCTGCAATGCTAACCACTGCACCACCATGCTGTGCTCACTAAGGTATCATCCGTACTGATAATTACTATACGAAAAGAAACAGATAAATAAGCTGTACTGTATCACAGATTCCATGAAGGTAGAGGTTAATCAATGAATTATCTCCAGATGGTCAGTATAGAATTTATGATACAGCACTATTACAGAGATGGACTTCCTTCTTATCATCCCCTCTATTATAGATTAGTTTCTAATTAACTGAAACTTGACATGTTCCTAATTAAGAAAAACTCCTCGGAGAATTGGGAAAGATAGAAAAGTGCAAAGAAAGATTCAGCGGAATCCTGAACACTAAGCACATAATAGTCCCCAGGGTTCCGCCACTAAAACATTGTGTGACGTGATTAACGCAACGGTCTACGCGCTCGTTTCCAGGCCACAAATCGCAAAACTGGTCAGCTGTCAATGCAAATTAGTTCAATACATATCAATACAATGAAATGAACTAGTAGTTCTATACCATGTCTTACATCTTTCTCTTCCACAATCCATGTACAGCCCATACAATGTATCCTATACCATATCGCCAACATCCATTTATTAGAAATAATTGCTCGGCATTCTCCCAGGATTTCCTGTGCCGCACAATTACTACAAATGTAACAAATGTCGTGGTGGGTTGTGCTACACATACTGGGGCAGGTAAGCGCTTCATGTCGGACTAACGAGTAAGGGAAGAAGCGTAATGGAGGAATACAACAATTTTATATAAGTCCACAGGTGATACATCACGTTGTTATATTTGCCGTGGGTCCGCCATGCACTGTAGGTAGTCGGAATACTTGTCACACATAGGAGCATGTCCAATTAGCCGTGAGATTTTTGCGGCTGAAATGAATGCGCCTATCGCGCCCAATTACTGATTAATGCGGCGATGCACGCTCCTGATTCACGAGTCATCCAATTGTAAAAAAAACTTGCAAGGTCATTTTGGCTGTAAACAGCCTTATTAATTATTTGGAAAATGGGGAAATTAGCCTGTACGCTAAAAACCCAAATGGCAAATAAATATTGGACAACATTATACTGAATAATTGATGTCTATTACAAGCCAAAAGCTAAATATTTGGAACTCCTAAAAGGTTTCATATGGCTGATTTTAAAAGTTTTTAACAGAAGCGAAAAAAGGATAGAAAACTATTTTTTTTCCTGCAAATAAATAATATAGTTAAATTTAGGGGGACATGAACATACCTGCAAGGGTAAATTTACTAGGGGGGTAAATTTACTAAGATTCGTGTTTGGTCGAAATTGCATTCTCGTGTGAGTTTGCCCTATTTCTGCACCTCGTAGATTTACTGAAGACAACACGTGTGTAAAAACATGATTTGGACAGAAATAGACGTCAAAACAGACAAACAAGCTAACTTGCAGTACTTTCCATAGACAGGAATACAAGTCACGGATTTACTTAGAATTGTGTTTTAAAACCACAAAAAAACAAGGAGCAAAACAGAAGAATCACATAGATTGCCCCGTGAGTCGTGTGTTCAGCAGAAGCCTTCACGGTACAGCAGTGGCTGATTTTACCTATGGCCTGCAGGACTGCACCCAGGGTCGGACTGGCCCACAGGGGAACGGGGGAAACCACCAGTGGGCCCCACTGCCTGTGGGCCCACCTCCTCCTGTTATTAATCTTCTACATTACCATGCACGCACAAGCAGTGTTTACTATACAGATGGGTCCTTGTTTATCTTGACCTTTAATAGGATTAACTGAGACTGGGCAATCAGACTTAATCCCCTGCTGTAATGACTTAATCCCCTGCTGTATTGTTCTCGGTATTGTGTTGCAGCTGAGAACAATAGATGAAGTGTTTGTGTTGATAAACCATGTTGTGCCTAGGTGCAGCAAACTAGCCAAGATAACCGTGGACCCATCTGTATATATATTTATCATGGTGGCCCAGCCCATGCACTCTCTGCTGGTTAGCCTGGACTCTGTGGTGGTTGGCCACACCTCCACTATTGGCCACACCCATAAGCTTTGCCCCCTACCACTGCATTTCCCCGGTGGGTCCTTCTTGCCTCAGTCTGACACTGACTGCACCCCCCCCCCCCCCACTTAGTAAAATCCACCACTTAAGTGAGCGCATCTGAGCCAGTGTCAGTCTGTGTGACTGCACTGGCTACACTGTGACTGGCAGTAATTTCCTATTGGAAATCCTACCTGCCAGTCACCCGCAGGGCAGCAAATCCCCGATCGTCGGCACAATCCGGCTTCTATGGGCTGCAGCTGGTGCAGTTCATAGAAGCCGGGAGTTTGCGTATGCGCACTCAAGCTGCTGCTTGTACGCATGTGCAGGTTCCAGTGCCTGCCAGATACATTGCGCAGGTGTCGAGACCTGGCTGGCTGGGCGAAGGCTCTCTCCTTTCTCTCTCTGGCCAGGGCAGCAGCACAAAGAAAAACCAGTGTGTGGTCATCATCCCCCTCCTTCAAAAGTATAACTAGTCTTGGACCTATGAGCCCATCCTGGTCCTGGAAAAATTAGGGAAACCTGCCTGGGGGTCCCCTGTATTTCCAATAACCAGCACGGGCTCAAATAGGCTAGGTACAGTATTGTGGCCAATCAATCAGCTTTTTTCAATAACAGCCTGTAAAATGACAGGAGCTGATTGAATAGTAATTTGGGGAAGTTTATTGAAGCTTGGAGAGAGATAAAGAGAATGGTGGACATTTCATATGTCTATAGTGACATAAAATTCTGAGTAGTATACTGAATGAAGCGGCGACAGGTGGAGGTGTGTCCATGGTAACTGCTTGACCTATGAGGTTGCTGAGGAATCAGGTGATGGGAGGGGCTTGGCCCTTATGAGGGGATGATTGATTAAGTTCTCCCTCTTGTCCTCAGGAAAAATTAAACAGTGAAGTGCTCTGTGTTTGTGTTGTACTGAACTATTTTTCTCTATCGTCCTAGTGGATGCTGGGGTTCCTGAAAGGACCATGGAGGATAGCGGCTCCGCAGGAGACAGGGCACAAAAGTAAAGCTTTCCGATCAGGTGGTGTGCACTGGCTCCTCCCCCTATGACCCTCCTCCAAGCCAGTTAGATTTTTGTGCCCGGCCGAGAAGGGTGCAATCTAGGTGGCTCTCCTAAAGAGCTGCTTAGAAAAGTTTAGCTTAGGTTTTTTATTTTACAGTGAGTCCTGCTGGCAACAGGATCACTGCAACGAGGGACTTAGGGGAGAAGAAGTGAACTCACCTGCGTGCAGGATGGATTGGCTTCTTGACTACTGGACATCAGCTCCAGAGGGACGATCACAGGTACAGCCTGGATGGTCACCGGAGCCTTGCCGCCGGCCCCCTTGCAGATGCTGAAGTAAGAAGAGGTCCAGAATCGGCGGCAGAAGACTTCTCAGTCTTCTAAAGGTAGCGCACAGCACTGCAGCTGTGCGCCATTTTCCTCTCAGCACACTTCACACGGCAGTCACTGAGGGTGCAGGGCGCTGGGAGGGGGGCGCCCTGGGAGGCAAATGAATACCTATTTTGGCTAAAAATACCTCACATATAGCCTCCGGAGGCTATATGGAGATATTTAACCCCTGCCAGAATCCGTTAAGAGCGGGAGACGAGGCCGCCGAAAAAGGGGCGGGGCCTATCTCCTCAGCACACAGCGCCATTTTCCCTCACAGAAAGGCTGGAGGGAAGGCTCCCAGGCTCTCCCCTGCACTGCACTACAGAAACAGGGTTAAAACAGAGAGGGGGGGCACTAAATTGGCGTTAGAAATATATAAAAAAGATGCTATAAGGGAAAACACTTATATAAGGTTGTCCCTATATAATTATAGCGTTTTTTGGTGTGTGCTGGTAAACTCTCCCTCTGTCTCTCCAAAGGGCTAGTGGGTCCTGTCCTCTATCAGAGCATTCCCTGTGTGTGTGCTGTGTGTCGGTACGTGTGTGTCGACATGTATGAGGACGATGTTGGTGAGGAGGCGGAGCAATTGCCTGTAATGGTGATGTCACTCTCTAGGGAGTCGACACCGGAATGGATGGCTTATTTAGGGAATTACGTGATAATGTCAACACGCTGCAAGGTCGGTTGACGACATGAGACGGCCGACAAACAATTAGTACCGGTCCAGACGTCTCAAAAACACCGTCAGGGGTTTTAAAACGCCCGTTTACTTTAGTCGGTCGACACAGACACAGACAGGGACACTGAATCCAGTGTCGACGGTGAATAAACAAACGTATTCCTTATTAGGGCCACACGTTAAAGGCAATGAAGGAGGTGTTTCATATTTCTGATACTACAAGTACCACAAAAGAGGGTATTATGTGGGATGTGAAAAAACTACCGTAGTTTTTCCTGAATCAGATAAATTAAATAAAGTGTGTGATGATGCGTGGGTTCCCCCCGATAGAAAATTATGGGCGGTATACCCTTTCCCGCCAGAAGTTAGGGCGCGTTGGGAAACACCCCTTAGGGTGGATAAGGCGCTCACACGCTTATCAAAACAAGTGGCGGTACCGTCTATAGATAGGGCCGTCCTCAAGGACCAGCTGACAGGAGGCTGGAAAATATCATAAAAAGTATATACACACATACTGGTGTTATACTGCGACCAGCGATCGCCTCAGCCTGGATGTGCAGAGCTGGGGTGGCTTGGTCGGATTCCCTGACTAAAAATATTGATACCCTTGACAGGGACAGTATTTTATTGACTATAGAGCATTTAAAGGATGCATTTCTATATATGCGAGATGCACAGAGGGATATTTGCACTCTGGCATCAAGAGTAAATGCGATGTCCATATCTGCCAGAAGATGTTATGGACACGACAGTGGTCAGGTGATGCAGATTCCAAACGGCACAAAGGTGTATTGCCGTATAAAGGTAGGGGAGTTATTTGGGGTCGGTCCATCGGACCTGGTGGCCACGGCAACTGCTGGAAAATCCGCCGTTTTTACCCTAAGTCACATCTCTGCAGAAAAAGACACCGTCTTTTCAGCCTCAGTCCTTTCGTCCCTATAAGATCATATCTGCCCAGGGATAGAGGAAAGGGAAGAAGACTGCAGCAGGCAGCCCATTCCCAGGAACAGAAGCGTTCCACCGCTTCTGACAAGTTCTCAGCATGGCGCTGAGACCGTACAGGACCCCTGGATCCTACAAGTAGTATCCCAGGGGTACAGATTGGAATGTCGAGACGTTTCCCCTTCGCAGGCTCCTGAAGTCTGCTTACCAAGGTCTCCCTCCGACAAGGAGGCAGTATGGGAAAAAATTCACAAGCTGTATTCCCAGCAGGTGATAATTAAATTACCCCTCCTACTACAAGAAAAGGGGTATTATTCCACACTATATTGTGGTACTGAAGCCAGAAGGCTAGGTGAGACTTATTCTAAAAAAATTTTTGAACACTTACAAAGGTTCAAATCAAGATGGAGTCACTCAGAGCAGTGATAACGAACCAGGAAGAAAGGGACTATATAGTGTCCCGGGACATCAGGGATGCTTACCTCTATGTCCCAAATTTGCCCTTCTCACTAAGGGTACCTCAGGTTCGTGGTGCAGAACTGTCACTATCAGTTTCAGACGCTGCCGTTTGGATTGTCCACGGCACCCCGGGTCTTTACCAAGGTAATGGCCGAAATGATGATTCTTCTTCGAAGAAAAGGCGTCTTAATTATCCCTTACTTGGACGATCTCCTGATAAGGGCATAGTCCAGGGAACAGTTGGAGGTCGGAGTAGCACTATCTCGGATACTGCTACAACAGCACGGGTGGATTCTAAATATTCCAAAATCGCAGCTGATCCCGACGACACGTCTGCTGTGCCTAGGGATGATTCTGGACACAGTCCAGAAAAAGGTGTTTCTCCCGGAAGAGAAAGCCAGGGAGTTATCCGAGCTAGTCAGGAACCTCCTAAAAACAGTGCATCATTGCACAAGGGTCCTGGTAAAAATGGTGGCTTCCTACGAAGCAATTCCATTCGGCAGATTTCACGCAAGAACTTTTCAGTGGGATCTGCTGGACAAATGGTCCGGATCGCATCTTCAGATGCATCAGCGGATAACCCTATATCCAAGGACAAGGGTGTCTCTCCTGTGGTGGTTATAGAGTGCTCATCTTCTAGAGGGCCGCAGATTCGGCATTCAGGTTTGGATGCTGGTGACCACGGAGCCCAGCCCGAGAGGCTGGGGAGCAGTCACACAAGGAAAAAATTTCCAGGGAGTGTGATCAAGTCTGGAGACTTTTCTCCACATAAATATACTGGAGCTAAGGGTAAATTTATAATGCTCTAAGCTTAGCAAGACCTCTGCTTCAAGGTCAGCCGGTATTGATCCAGTGGGAAAAACATCACGGCAGTCGCCCACGTAAACAGACAGGGCGACACAAGAAGCAGGAGGGCAATGGCAAAAACTGCAAGGACTTTTCGCTGGGCGGAAAATCATGTGATAGCACTGTCAGCAGTGTTTCATCCCGGGAATGGAAACTGGGAAGCAGACTTCCTCAGCAGGCACGACCTCCACCCGGGAGAGTGGAAACTTCATCGGGAAGTTTTTTCCACATGATTGTAAACCGTTGGGAAATACCAAAGGTGGACATGATGGCGTCCCGTCTGAACAAAAAACGGGACAGGTATTGCGCCAGGTCAAGAGACCCTCAGGCAATAGCTGTGGACGTTCTGGTAACACCGTGGGTGTACCAGTCGGTGTATGTGTTCCCTCCTCTGCTTCTCATACCTAAGGTGCTGAGAATTATAAGACGTAGAGGAGTAAGAACTATACTCATGGCTCCGGATTGACCAAGAAGGACTTGGTACCCGGAACTTCAAGAGATGCTTACAGAGGTCTTATGGCCTCTGCCGCTAAGAAGGGACTTGCTTCAGCAAGTACCATGTCTGTTCCAAGACTTACCGCAGCTGCGTTTGTCGGCATGGCGGTGGAAAGCCGGATCCTAAGGGAAAAAGGCATTCCGGAAGAGGTCATTCCTACCCTGGTCAAAGCCAGAAAGGAGGTGACCGCACAACATTATCACCACATGTGGCGAAAATATGTTGCGTGGTGTGAGGCCAGGAAGGCCCCACAAAGAAATTTCAACTCGGTCGTTTCCTGCATTTCCTGCAAACAGGAGTGTCTATGGGCCTCAAATTGGGGTCCATTAAGGTTCAAATTTCGGCCCTGTCGATTTTCTTCCAGAAAGAATTGGCTTCAGTTCCTGAAGTCCAGAAGTTTGTCAAGGGAGTATTGCATATACAACCCCCTTTTGTGCCTCCAGTGGCACTGTGGGATCTCAACGTAGTTCTGGGATTCCTCAAATCACATTGGTTTAAAACCAGTCAAATCTGTGGATTTGAAGCATCTCACATGAAAAGTGACCATGCTCTTGGCCCTGGCCTGGACCAGGCGAGTGTCAAATTGGTGGTTTTTTCTCAAAAAAAGCCCATATCTGTTTGTCCATTCGGACAGGGCAGAGCTGCGGACTCGTCCCCAGTTCTCTCCCTAAGGTGGTGTCAGTGTTTCACCTGAACCAGCTTATTGTGGTGCCTTGCATCTACTAGGGACTTGGAGGACTCCAAGTTGCTAGATGTTGTCAGGGCCCTGAAAATATGTTCCAGGACGGCTGGAGTCAGGAAAACTGACTTGCTGTTATCCTGTATGCACCCAACAAACTGGGTGCTCTTGCTTCTAAGCAGACTATTGCTAGTTGGATGTGTAATACAATTCAGCTTGCACATTCTGTGGCAGGCCTGCCACAGCCAAAATATGTAAATGCCCATTCCACAAGGAAGGTGGGCTCATCTTGGGCGGCTGCCCGAGGGGTCTCGGCTTTACAACTTTGCCGAGCAGCTACTTGGTCAGGGGCAAACACGTTTGCTAAATTCTACAAATTTGATACCCTGGCTAAGGAGGACCTGGAGTTCTCTCATTCGGTGCTGCAGAGTCATCCGCACTCTCCCGCCCGTTTGGGAGCTTTGGTATAATCCCCATGGTCCTTTCAGGAACCCCAGCATCCACTAGGACGATAGAGAAAATAAGAATTTACTTACCGATAATTCTATTTCTCGGAGTCCGTAGTGGATGCTGGGCGCCCATCCCAAGTGCGGATTATCTGCAATACTTGTACATAGTTACAAAAATCGGGTTATTATTGTTGTGAGCCATCTTTTCAGAGGCTCCGCTGTTATCATACTGTTAACTGGGTTTAGATCACAAGTTGTACGGTGTGATTGGTGTGGCTGGTATGAGTCTTACCCGGGATTCAAAATTCCTCCCTTATTGTGTACGCTCGTCCGGGCACAGTACCTAACTGGCTTGGAGGAGGGTCATAGGGGGAGGAGCCAGTGCACACCACCTGATCGGAAAGCTTTACTTTTGTGCCCTGTCTCCTGCGGAGCCGCTATCCTCCATGGTCCTTTCAGGAACCCCAGCATCCACTACGGACTCCGAGAAATAGAATTATCGGTAAGTAAATTCTTATTATAACTATGAATTTGTTGTATTTTCTTCTCCATTTCCTTTCAATCTTTACTACTCTATTTTTCTCCACCGTTTTCTTTAATCTTTCCTTTATTTAACTATTCTTTACTTTAACATGCCATGGCCCAGTCGTGCTGCGGGTCCCCCTATCCGTTTTATTGAAAGTGGTGGAAGGGGTACCGCTGAGTCTGTGTCAAGATGGGGACAGGACATTACAGCACAGGGAAGATGGCGGGTTGTAGAAAATGTGGGTGGTAATACTGCCACCTGGGATCGAGCTCGACCTCCTAAAAGAGCTGTGGCGGGCGGAGCTGCGTCACGCAGAGGCCGAGTGACCAGCTCATCTGTGTCACGCGCTGGTGGCGTACTTAGTGGTGTGAGTGCCATTGCTTTGGAAGGGCAAACCGAAGGTACAATGTCTCGGAGCATGAGTGCCCTGGTGGAATCACAGAGTAGGGTGATGCAGAGAGTGATAACATCAAGAGGGGTTACCGCAGGATTGCATGTTCCAGAGGTGTGCCACGGTCGTTCCGTGGGCCCGCGGGAGACCGTGGCTTGCAGAGGCGTTCGTTACAGAACAGGGCTTTCCAGAGGTGAGTAATCTGGAAGGGGCACAAGTAAACAATTGGTGGTGTAAGGCTTGGGAGCACCCAATAGAGGCAGTAACAGGGAGAGGATCAGTTTAAGGGGAGCCTATGGAATCACAGAGGGAGTTGGTCAGCGCGTGGGTACTAGGCCTGGCAAATGCTGGCGTGCAGCAGAGAATTGAGCCTGTTAACTTGAGTATGGGGGCAGTAGTGTGGCATCTAAAGTAACTCAAAGCAGGCGCACGGTTCCTAGGCGGTCATACGCAGTGCGTTTAGGGCGCAAAGGTGCTGGCTGGAATTCATCTGAGGTGGCGTCTATATGCACTTCAGTATTATCAGCACTGGTCCCTGTTCTTACTTTGGGTCATGCTGAGGGGAGAGTTTTGAGGGGGCAGAAGCCCTCCATGATTAATAAGTGAACCAGCGACCGCGGATTCACGCGCTAGGGCACACTGGGAAAGTGGGGGTAATGAGATATTTGCTGAGCGTCTAGTAGATGTCTCCCCTTGCATTTCTCCTGCAGAATCTTTGATTGTCCTTGAACTACAGGAGGATTCAGGGGAGTCAGTTGCTGTGGTTGAATCCGCTCTGGACGATGGCGGTCGATTTTATGTTGAGTCTGATTTTGACCTTGAAGCGTGTCAGGAGGGTGCGGTAGCCAGCTCGTGCAATAAGTCAGTGGTTAAGGAGAAAACATGCAAGCAAAAAACTGCAGATAAGTGAAAGCATAGGCGCAGGTTCAGGAGGGAGAGTGGTTTATCCACATCTTTCTCTGAGTCCTCAGATGCAGAGGATAGTAATTGCAGTGGTTGCAAGAGAAAACACAAAAGAAAGCGCAATCACAGCAGTTCTAGTATGTCCTCAGAGGAGGGTCCTGAGGATTCTCTGCAATGTGCTAATACGGCTGTTTTAAGAGGAATACGGGTCAGAATTAGGGATCATATACGAGAGGGCTGATCAGAGGCGTAACTAGGGCAGGGCGAGTGGGGCACGTGCCCTGGGTGCCTTGGCAGGCCCAGCAGAGGGGGGCGCCGCCGGCGGCCAGGGCATCATGCCCCACTCGCCCCCGTCATGCTGCAATGTGAGGGGAGGAGAGCGCAGTGTCTCTCCTGCCCCTCAATGTCCTCACTACCGCTGCCGCGCAGCGCTGCATGTGTCCGGTCTCCGGTGGCGTTAGCCAATCAGAGCTTGCGGACCAGCTCCTGATTGGCTGCCGGTCCGCGAGCTTTGATTGGCTAACGAACCGGCACCACATAGCTGCCGCCGGAGACCTGGAGCATTGAGGGGCAGGAGAGGCGCTGCGCTCTCCTCCCCTCACATAGCAGAGGGAAGAAAACGGTGAGTGACGGGGGGGTCCTTATATCTGGCACTGTGGGGCATGTATCTGGCACTGTGGGGCATGTATCTGGCACTGTGGGGCATGTACCTGGCACTGTGGGGCATGTAACTGGCACTGTGGGGCAATGTAACTGGCACTGTGGGGCATGTATCTGGCACTGTGGGGCATTGTATCTGGCACTGTGGGGCAGTGGCGTCACAAGCCGGGTGCGGGGGGTGCGGCCCGCACCTGGGTGTGACGCCTACTAAGGGGTGACACCACACTGTGGGCTCCTCCGCTGTGACAGGAGCCGAGCGCTGCAGTGTAAAAGTCTGCTACAGCACCCGGCCCCTGTCATAGAAGAGGAGCCGACAGTGCTGGTAGACTGTCTCCGGGGGCAGCTCAGTACAGCCCAACATCTCCAGAGATGTTGGGCACGCCCCCGGAGTGATGCCCCAGAGAGGCCACGCCCCTTTGTTGTCGGCCACACCCCTTTTTGCCGCGAGCGCGTACCGGGTGTCACCACACCCGGTGACGCCACTGCTGTGGGGCATGTATCTGGAACTGTGGGGCATTGTAACTGGCACTGTGGGGCATGTAACTGGCCCTGTGGGGCATGTATCTGGCACTGTGGGGCATTGTAACTGGCACTGTGGGGCAATGTAACTGGCCCTGTGGGGCATGTAACTGGCACTGTAGGGCATGTATCTGGAACTGTGGGGCATTGTATCTGGCACTGTGGGGCATGTAACTGGCACTGTGGGGCATGTATCTGGCACTGTGGGGCAATGTAACTGGCACTGTGGGGCATGTAACTGGCACTGTGGGGCATTGTATCTGGCACTGTGGGGCATGTAACTGGTACTGTGGGGCATGTATCTGGCACTGTGGGGCATTGTAACTGGCACTGTGGGGCATGTAACTGGCACTGTGGGGCATTCTATCTGGCACTGTGGGGCATGTATCTGGAACTGTGGGGCATTGTAACTGGCCCTGTGGGGCATGTATCTGGCACTGTGGGGTATTGTAACTGGCACTGTGGGGCAATGTAACTGGCCCTGTGGGGCATGTAACTGGCACTGTGGGGCATTGTATTTGGCACTGTGGGGCATGTAACTGGCACTGTGGGGCATGTATCTGGCACTGTGGGGCATTGTAACTGGCACTGTGGGGCATGTATCTGGCACTGTGGGGCATGTAACTGGCACTATGGGGCATGTATCTGGCACTGTGGGGCATTGTAACTGGCACTGTGGGGCATGTAACTGGCACTGTGGGCCATTGTATCTGTGGGCCATTGTATCTGGCACTGTGGGGTATGTAACTGGCACTGTGGGGCATGTATCTGGCACTGTGGGGCATTGTATCTGGCACTGTGGGGCACTGTATCTGTCACTGTGGATCTGACACTGTGGGGCACTGTGTATCTGGCACTGTGGGGCATTGTGTATCTGGCACTGTGGGGCAATTGTGGGGTAGGTGATAGGGTGCTGAGAGGCGACACGGAGGGTAGGTGATAGCCATGTTGGCACGCCCCATTTTCAGTGGCCACACCCCTTCTGGTGTGTGGCCACGCCCATTTTCCATACTTCTTTTGGTGTGTGTTTTTTTTTTTTTTTTTGGGGGGGGGGAGGGCCACTCTTCATCTTGCCCTGGGCTCCAAAAACCCTAGTTACGCCTCTGGGGAAGCTTTGAGGAAGCACCTGTGTGCGAAACGCGTTAGGGAATTGCCTTTCACCCTGCCAAGTGATCAGCGATATTGTTTGGGATCAACCCTGCCGGATTGGGAGCTAAGGACAACCAACGAGACCTCCTACACACCTGCCGCTCCAGCTGAACTGCAATCAAAGGAGACGCGGCTAGCAAGGTGGAGAGTCTATTCTGAAAATTGTCCACATACAAGCGGCCCCACTCACGTTGAGGGTTAGAAACCATCCAGCACCGCTACCACCACGGAGGACGGACGGGGAGAAGGAAAGCAAACCAGCATCGCTGTGCACGGCGAGGATCTCCCCATCACGTCTGCATCCACGGACACGGTGGTAAGCGGCTCAATTTAGAAACTGTCAGTCCATGGACTTTGCAATTATATGAATGAGAACTGTGGTCCTATGCTAAAGACTGAGTTCTAATACAACGAAGATAAGCAATATTCAATGTTGTGGAAACTGTGTCTTTAAACAGAGAACTGAGTTTTCACCTTGGAAAATCACCGTTTAAACGTTGTGGACACATAAATTATGTTGCATTTTAATCCAGGAGTGTAACTATTAATTGTCTCTGATAGATTTGAGCACTGGATGTCTAAAACAGAGAAATATCATTATTTTTATTATTATAAAATAATTTTTTAGAATGTGCCCCTAATGAGTATGCAATACTTAATTTTTTATTATATTGTTGTATGAGATATAACGTTTGTACTAAAATAAACACCAGAGAAGTGAAAAACACGTGTTTTTAATCATATACGCACCTGGAGAAATAGCGCAATCAGTCACTTTTCCACTTTTCCTCTTTTTTCATGTTAACATGTGTGCATTAACTAGCAAAGCAAAGAAGGCATTAGCTGCGGCCAGAAAGAAATCGGGTATAGGTGAAGAGGCATATAAATCATATTCTAATTGGCAAAAGGTATGCTGATCTTTGCAGCCTGTTATTTAGAAACGAGACCTCAAATTTGAACGTAATGAAATATATGTATTTGTTACATGAATTAGCGAGATTAGGGCGCGGGACAGCTTAGAGGATTTATGATGAGGATTTTCATAGGAAACAGCATGGCAAAGCTGTCATAGATTTTGGTAAAAAAGATGTTGACATGTTTGTAGACGTTACACAACCACAGAAGAGTGGTTCTAAAACGATTAGTGTGAAACGTGGTAGTAACAGTAATAGATGGACGGCACGGAAGAACAGTCAAGGTAGGTGTTATGCTTTTAATAATGGCCAATGTACCCTAGGGTCTAGGTATCGTTTTCAGCATGTTTGTATTCGCTGTGGGGGGTCACATCCCATTAGAGACTGCTCACGGCCCTCAGGTGGTAGAGGAGATTTTAACAGACAGCAAAACCGCGCTCCCGCAGGTTGCTAATGCTAAGTAGGGCCCCTACTGTGAGATTGGATAAATTGTCTTATTGGTTAGAATATTACCCAAACAGGGAAGACGCTTAGTTGTTAAGGTTGGGTTTTTCCAGAGGTTTCACTTTGACTATTAAGTGCCAAGTTTGTTCTGGTGTGGTTCGTAATTTGTGCTCGGCTGAGCAGTTTTTGAAAATTTTTAAAGAAAAAGTTGATAAAGAGGTTGCTTTGGGAAGAATGGTAGGGCCTTTTAGTTCTCCGCCAGTTCCAGATTTCATTTTGTCCCCGGTGGGTGTTGTTCCTAAGAAGACCCCGGGAAAGTTTAAATTAATTCAGCATTTAATATGTCCAAAGGGGATTTCAGTTAATGATGCCATTCTGGAGTTCTTGACCATGGTAGTTTATCAATCCTTTGAAGATGCATTGGCAAAGGTTAGGTCATTTGTTAGGGGAGCGTTGATGAGTAAAATTGACATAAAGTCAGCTTTTCGTCTTTTGCCCATTGATCCGGAATTTTTACGCTATTTGGGTTTTTCACCTGGCAGATGGTTTCTATGTTGATAGATGTCTTCCTGTGGGTTGTTATCTTGTTCAGATTTTGAAAAGTTAAGTAGTTTCTTGCATTGGTGCATTTCAGAATATTCAAGTCAGTCTGGAATTGTTCATTATTTAGATGATTTCTCTGACGTCCTAAGTGGATGCTGGGACTCCGTAAGGACCATGGGGAATAGCGGCTCCGCAGGAGACTGGGCACAACTAAAAGAAAGCTTTTGGTCTAACTGGTGTGCACTGGCTCCTCCCTCTATGACCCTCCTCCAGACCTCAGTTAGAATCTTGTGCCCGACTGAGCTGGATGCACACTAGGGGCTCTCCTGAGCTCCTAGAAAAGAAAGTATATTTTAGGTTTTTTATTTTCAGTGAGATCTGCTGGCAACAGACTCACTGCTACGAGGGACTAAGGGGAGAAGAAGCGAACCTACCTGATTGGAGCTAGTTTGGGCTTCTTAGGCTACTGGACACCATTAGCTCCAGAGGGATCGAACACAGGACCCGACCTCGATCGTTCGGTCCCGGAGCCGCGCCGCCGTCCCCCTTACAGAGCCAGAAGCATGAAGATGGTCCTGAAAATCGGCGGCAGAAGACTTCGGTCTTCAACAAGGTAGCGCTCAGCACTGCAGCTGTGCGCCATTGCTCCTCATACTCCGGTCACTGATGGGTGCAGGGCGCTGGGGGGGGGGGGGGGGGGGGCGCCCTGAGCAGCAATATTCATACCTTGGCTGGCAAAAAAAATCACAATATATAGTCCCAGAGGCTATATATGTGATAAATACCCCTGCCAGAATCCATAAAAAAGCGGGAGAAAAGTCAGCCGAAAAAGGGGCGGGGCTATCTCCCTCAGCACACTGGCGCCATTTTCCCTCACAGCTCCGCTGGAAGGATCGCTCCCTGGCTCTCCCCTGCAGTTTCACAGCTTCAAAAGGGTAAAAAAGAGCGAGGGGGCATTAAATTTAGGTGCAGCAATATATATATATTATATATATAAGCAGCTATAAGGGAAAAACACTCAGTTATAGTGTTAATCCCCGTGTTATATAGCGCTCTGGTGTGTGCTGGCATACTCTCTCTCCTGTCTCCCCAAAGGGCTTTGTGGGGGTCCTGTCCTCTGTCAGAGCATTCCCTGTGTGTGTGCGGTGTGTCGGCACGGCTGTGTCGACATGTTTGATGAGGAGGCTTAAGTGGAGGCGGAGCAGATGCCGATAAATGTGATGTCACCCCCGACACCTGAGTGGATGGTTATGTGGAAGGAATTACGTGACAGTTTCGACTCCTTACATAAAAGGTTGACGACATACCAAATATGGGACAGCCAGCTTCTCAGCCTGTGCCTGCCCAGGCGTCTCAAAAGCCATCAGGGGCTCTAAAACGCCCGCTACCTCAGATGGCAGACACAGATGTCGACACGGATACTGACTCCAGTGTCGACGACGATGAGACTAATGTAACTTCCAATAGGGCCACACGTTACATGATTGAGGCAATGAAAAATGTGTTGCATATTTCTGATGTTACCCCAGGTACCACAAAAAAGGGTATTATGTTTGGAGAGAAAAAACTACCAGTAGTTTTTCCTCCATCTGAGGAATTAAATGAAGTGTGTGAAGAAGCGTGGGCTTCCCCCGATAAGAAACTGGTAATTTCTAAAAGGTTACTAATGACGTACCCTTTCCCGCCAGAGGATAGGTCATGTTGGGAAACATCCCCTAGGGTGGATAAAGCGCTCACACGCTTGTCAAAGAAGGTGGCACTACCGTCTCCGGATACGGCCGCCCTAAAGGAACCTGCTGATAGAAAGCAGGAGGCTATCCTGAAGTCTGTATATACACACACAGGTATTATACTGAGACCAGCTATTGCTTCAGCATGGATGTGCAGTGCTGCAACTGCGTGGTCAGATTCCCTGTCGGAAAATATTGATACCCTAGACAGGGACACTATATTGCTAACCGTAGAGCATATTAAAGACGCAGTCTTATACATGAGAGATGCACAGAGGGATATTTGCCGGCTGGCATCTAAAATAAGTGCAATGTCCATTTCTCCCAGGAGGGGTTTATGGACTCGGCAGTGGACAGGGGATGCAGATTCTAAAAGGCACATGGAAGTTTTGCCTTACAAGGGTGAGGAGTTGTTTGGGGATGGTCTCTCGGACCTCGTTTCCACAGCGACAGCTGGGAAGTCAGCATTTTTACCCCATGTTCCCTCACAGCCAAAGAAAGCACCGTATTATCAGGTACAGTCCTTTCGGCCCCAGAAAGGCAAGCGGGTTAAAGGCGCGTCCTTTCTGCCCAGAGGCAGAGGTAGAGGAAAAAAGCTGCAGCATACAGCCAGTTCCCAGGAGCAAAAGTCCTCCCCCGCTTCCTCCAAGTCCACCGCATGACGCTGGGGCTCCACAGGCGGAGCCAGGTTCGGTGTGGGCCCTTCTCAAAAACTTCAGCAATCAGTGGGCTCGCTCACGGGTAGATCCCTGGATCCTTCAAGTAGTATCTCAGGGGTACAAGCTGGAATTCGAGACGTCTCCCCCCCGCCGTTTCCTCAAATCTGCCTTGCCAACAACTCCCTCAGGCAGGGAGGCAGTGTTAGAGGCAATTCACAAGCTGTATTCCCAGCAGGTGATAGTCAAGGTGCCCCTACTTCAACAAGGACGGGGTTACTATTCCACAATGTTTGTGGTACCGAAACCGGACGGTTCGGTGAGACCCATTTTAAATTTGAAATCCTTGAACACATATATAAAAAAATTCAAGTTCAAGATGGAATCGCTCAGGGCGGTTATTGCAAGCCTGGACGAGGGGGATTACATGGTATCTCTGGACATCAAGGATGCTTACCTGCATGTCCCCATTTACCATCCTCACCAGGAGTACCTCAGATTTGTGGTACAGGATTGTCATTACCAATTCCAGACCGTTGCCGTTTTGGTCTATCCACGGCTCCGAGGGTATTTACCAAGGTAATGGCCAAAATGATGATACTCCTTCGAAAGAAGGGAGTTTTAATTATCCGTACTTGGACGATCTCCTGATAAAGGCGAGGTTCAGGGAGCAGTTGTTGGTCGGGGTAGCACTATCTCGGGAGGTGCTACAACAGCACGGCTGGATTCTAAATATTCCAAAGTCACAGCTGGTCCCTACGACACGTCTACTGTTCCTGGGGATGGTTCTGGACACAGAACAGAAAAAAAGTGTTTCTCCCGGAGGAGAAGGCCAAGGAGCTGTCATCTCTAGTCAGAGGCCTCCTAAAACCAAAACAGGTGTCGGTGCATCACTGCACGCGGATCCTGGGAAAGATGGTAGCTTCCTACGAAGCAATTCCATTCGGCAGGTTCCATGCAAGAACCTTACAGTGGGACCTGTTGGACAAGTGGTCCGGATCGCTTCTTCAGATGCATCGGCTGATAACCCTGTCTCCAAGGACCAGGGTGTCTCTGCTGTGGTGGCTGCAAAGTGCTCATCTTCGAGAGGGCCGCAGATTCGGCATACAGACTGGGTCCTGGTGACCACGGATGCCAGCCTTCGAGGCTGGGGGGGCAGTCACACAGGGAAGAAACTTCCAAGGACTATGGTCAAGTCAGGAGACTTCCCTACACATAAATATTCTGGAACTGAGGGGCCATTTTCAATGCCCTAAGTCAGGCAAAACCCCTGCTTCAAAACCAGCCGGTACTGATCCAGTCAGACAACATCACGGCAGTCGCCCATGTAAACCGACAGGGCGGCACAAGAAGCAGGACGGCGATGGCAGAAGCCACAAGGATTCTCCGATGGGCGGAAAATCACGTGTTAGCACTGTCAGCAGTGTTCATTCCGGGAGTGGACCACTGGGAAGCAGACTTCCTCAGCAGACACGACCTCCACCCGGGAGAGTGGGGACTTCATCCGGAAGTCTTCCAACTGATTGTAAACCATTGGGAAAAGCCACAGGTGGACATGATGGCGTCCCGCCTAAACAAAAAGCTAGAAAGATATTGCGCCAGGTCGAGAGACCCTCAGGCGATAGCTGTGACGCTCTAGTGACACCGTGGGTGTACCGGTCGGTTTATGTGTTCCCTCCTCTTCCTCTCATACCAAAGGTACTGAGGATAATAAGGAGAAGAGGAGTAAGAACTGTACTCATTGTTCCGGATTGGCCAAGAAGAGCTTGGTACCCGGAACTTCAAGAAATGATCTCAGAGGGACCCATGGCCTCTGCCGCTCAGACAGGACCTGCTGCAGCAGGGGGCCCTGTCTGTTCCAAGACTTACCGCGGCTGCGTTTGACGGCATGGCGGTTGAACACCGGATCCTGAAGGAAAAGGGCATTCCGGAGGAAGTCATTCCTACGCTGATTAAAGCTAGGAAAGAAGTGACCGCAAACCATTATCACCGCATTTGGAGAAAATATGTTGCGTGGTGTGAGGCCAGGAAGGCCCCAACGAAGGAATTTCAGCTGGGCCGTTTTCTGCACTTCCTACAGTCAGGGGTGACTATGGGCCTCAAATTGGGTTCCATTAAGGTCCAGATTTCGGCTCTATCGATTTTCTTCCAGAGGAGAACTGGCTTCACTACCTGAAGTTCAGACTTTTGTTAAGGGAGTGCTGCATATTCAGCCCCCTTTTTGTGCCTCCAGTGGCACCTTGGGATCTCAACGTGGTGTTGGATTTCCTAAAGTCACATTGGTTTGAGCCACTTAAAACCGTGGAATTGAAATATCTCACGTGGAAAGTGGTCATGTTGTTGGCCTTGGCTTCGGCCAGGCGTGTATCAGAATTGGCGGCTTTGTCATGTAAAAGCCCTTATCTGATTTTCCATATGGATAGGGCAGAATTGAGGGCTCGTCCCAGTTTCTCCCTAAGGTGGTATCAGCTTTTCATCTGAACCAACCTATCGTGGTGCCTGCGGCTACAAAAGACTTGGAGGCTTCCAAGTTGTTGGACGTAGTCAGGGCCCTGAAAATTTATGTTTCCAGGACAGCTGGAGTCAGAAAGACTGACTCGCTATTTATCCTGTATGCGCCCAACAAGTTGGGTGCACCTGCTTCAAAGCAGACTATTGCTCGCTGGATCTGTAGTACGATTCAGCTTGCACATTCTGCGGCTGGACTGCCGCATCCTAAATCAGTGAAAGCCCATTCCACGAGGAAGGTGGGCTCTTCTTGGGCGGCTGCCCGAGGGGTGTCGGCTCTACAACTTTGCCGAGCGGCTACTTGGTCGGGATCAAACACATTTGCTAAATTCTACAAGTTTGACACCCTGGCTGAGGAGGACCTAGAGTTTGCCCATTCGGTGCTGCAGAGTCATCCGCACTCTCCCGCCCGTTTGGGAGCTTTGGTATAATCCCCATGGTCCTTACGGAGTCCCAGCATCCACTTAGGACGTCAGAGAAAATAAGAATTTACTCACCGGTAATTCTATTTCTCGTAGTCCGTAGTGGATGCTGGGCGCCCATCCCAAGTGCGGATTGTCTGCAATACTTGTATATAGTTATTGTTTAACTAAAGGGTTATTGTTGAGCCATCTGTTGAGAGGCTCAGTTGTTGTCATACTGTTAACTGGGTATTGTATCACGAGTTATACGGTGTGATTGGTGTGGCTGGTATGAGTCTTACCCGGGATTCAAAATCCTTCCTTATTGTGTCAGCTCTTCCGGGCACAGTATCCTAACTGAGGTCTGGAGGAGGGTCATAGAGGGAGGAGCCAGTGCACACCAGTTAGACCAAAAGCTTTCTTTTAGTTGTGCCCAGTCTCCTGCGGAGCCGCTATTCCCCATGGTCCTTACGGAGTCCCAGCATCCACTACGGACTACGAGAAATAGAATTACAGGTGAGTAAATTCTTATTTTTTTGTTCATGGGCCCCACTGAGTCCGATATTTGTGGTAATATTTTATCGAATGAATTGTCATTGTTTACTGATTTTGGGGTTACAGTAGCTGATGAAAAGACCTATATCAGTGTTGACCTTCTTGGGTATTGAAATTTAGACGATTGAGGGTTGCTGTCGTTTTCCCAGGGAAAAAGTAGTAAAGTTGAGGGAGGATATAATGGTGGCATTGGCTAATGGCAAGGGGACGTTGAAACAGGCTCAATCATTGTTGGGGTCACTTAATTTTGCTTGCAGGGTTATCCCAATGGGTAAGGTCTTTAGCAGGAAGTTGGAAATAGCGACAGCTGGTGTAAAGAGGCCAGGTCCTTTTATACGCTTACCTAAAGAAATTCATAGGGATTTGCATATTTGGGAAGAATTTTTGTCGAATTTTAATGGTGTTCGCATTTGGCAGTCTGCACCCAGATCCAATGTTGAGTTGCAGTTATTCACTGATGCGTCTGGTTCTTTGGTTTTGGAGCGTAACTGGAGGGCACGTGGTGTGCGTCCCCCTGGCCCAAAGCATGGTTTAGTGAAGGCCTAACAGGGAATCTGTTGTTATTAGAGTTATTCCCAATCATGGTTGCGTTAGAGTTATGGCACGAGGTATTGGCCAATGTTTCAGTAGTTTTTTGGTGCGATAATTTGGGGGTAGTTCAGGCGATTAACAGTTAAAAAAGCTGCTGGCCTACCTGTTTTGCATTTGTTGGGTCAGATTGTCCTGCGTTGCCTACAATGGAATATTAATTTTTGCACCAGGCATGTTCCTGGCATTGAAAATGGCGTGGCAAATGCTCTATCACGTTTTGAATGGCACAGGTTCATGGTGCTAGCGCCGAATGCGAAGATATCTGGTGACCCTTGCCCATCTTATGTCTGGCAGGTGATACACCCGGATTGGAGGACCTAGCGCTAAGGTCTTTGGCACCTTCCACTCTTTGGGGGTACAGAACAGCAATAAGAGAGTGGGACAGATATGTCCACATGCGTCAAGTCCAAGGTAAGAGCGATTATACCATGTTGTTGGATCATGTTGGAGAATGTTTTAGCGAAGGCAAGTCAAGAGAGTTTGTAGCACGCTTACTGTCTGCTCTATCTTATTTCTTAAGACTTGAAGTCCGGCATGATTTCACTAAATCTTTCTCTTTAGCGAGAGTACTGAAAGGGTTGGCGTGAGCGTGAGTGATGCACCCTGTACAGGACACACGAAGACCAATAACCATTTCAATGTTGCGGCACGTGGTGGTCGTTTTGCAAGAGGTCTGTGCGTCTGATTACGAAGCACTTTTATTTAGATTGTGTTTCGTGATGGCCTTCTTCTGGGTTTTTAGAGTCGGTAAATTGGTGGCAGCATCAAAAACAGCGATGTCATCTATGCTTCGTGAGCATGTGTCACTGGACAGAGGATGCTTATAATGCAAAGTGCAGTGTTCCAAAACTGATCAATTAGGCAAAGGGTGTTGGGTGGCCTTGAGGTGTGTTGAGGATATTGAGGTTTGCCCAGTGTCACTGGCAAAGGAATATTTGAGAGCAAGGACTGATATTCCAGGTCCATGGTTGCAGCATATGGAAAGTATGCCAGTTACTCAATTCCAATTTAGATGGGTGATGGAACGTTGTATTTCCACGATTGGTTTGCCAGTATCGAAACACGGTACCCATTCATTCCGTATAGGTGCGGCGACAAAAGCGGCTGCTGAATGCCGTTCGAGCTGGCAAATTAGAGCTCTTAGTAGGTAGGGGTCTTGAGGAATTTTTTATCCTGTCATGTGCCTTAAGCCATGGGGTTCACACCCGCTTAACAGGTGTGTTTTCCGCCTCTCGTCAAGTCTGATTCTTCATATTCTCCCTCCCCCCCCCCCACCCTACCTTTCAAATATGTCATCTTAGAGTCCAAATTAAAAATATCTTAATGATTAAAAATACCATTTTAGAAAGGTCATAATCGGAATAGTTGGTTTTTTTTTGTCTTGGAAGTAAGGTTGCTTTTAGGTTATTTCTTTGAATTCTTGTAGTATGCAGGTTGTCTGAATATTGTTTTTATATTTTCAGATTGGCGTTTGGATGAGTGTCCGATATGAATTGTGGGGCACTCGTATGTCTTTCACGGTGAAAGGTCTGGGTTGGAGTGTCTACAGGCCCCTGAAGCGGAGCTGATCTAGTGGATCAGTGTGAGGGGCCTACGTTGGGAGCAAGTCATGCCCCTATTTTGGCAGCAGATGAAGAGCTCAGGATGCCTGTTGAGAGTGGTGTTCCATGCCCGGGGAAATAACTTGACCAGAAGGTTGGGTTGGGTCTTGACCTCCGGAAAACCATGGTTAGGGACCTAGTTAGCCTACAAAACAGGTTACCCTTCCTAAGCGTGTGATGTCTGACATCATTCTACGGTTAGTGTGGAGAGGTGCGGAGAGACTGGCTGCCATAGAGTTGGTCCGGTGCCGGGTCAATTCTGTGGTGGGACGGGCTATGAGTGAGAACTGGGGGGTTTGTGGTCCCACATCCCTCCATTTCAGTTTCTACCCCTCAGGTCTACATGGCCGATGGTGTCCATTTGAATTTGAGGGGTATGGAAATTTTTCAGGAGTACCTGTTGTCAGTCTATAGATTATCTCCGCCCCGCCTCTCCCTGATGTAGTAAACAGGTCCCGGGACGCATCGACCTGGGAGCCCGGTTACGCAGCCACTGACCCGGTATTCAACCCGGGTATAACACTGCTTTATTTCCGGGTTGAATTGCTGGGTCAGGCGACCCACGATTTTGACTATGCCCCTTTCACACCGTATGCCGGGTCGATACCGGGTTATTTGTGCGGTGTGAAAGAGGTATTACATAATTATAGTGTCACACAGCTACATACAGTAGTTACAGGTACACAGATAGTTATATACTGTAGTTACACAGTTATATAATTATACTGTCACATAGCTACATAGTTACAGCTACACAGATAGTTACATACTGTAGTTACACAGCGGCAGATGTATTAGGCAACGCACCAGCCAATCAGCTCCAATATGTAAATTAACAGTTAGGAGCTGATTGGCTGGGCAATTATCACCTTCCACTTATCACTGCTTTATCACTTCTCCGGGCTTAATACATCTGCCCCACAGTTACATAATTACACTGCACACAGCTATATAGTTACAGGTACATAGATAGTTATAGAGTTACACAGTTACATAATTATACTGTCACACAGCTACAAAGTTACAGGTACACAGATAGTTATAGAGTTACATAGTTACATAATTATACTGCCACACAGCTACATAGTCACAGATACACAGATAGTTATATAGGTACACACATAATTATACTGTCACACAGCTACATAGTTACATGTACACAGATAGTTATATAGGTACACACTTACATAATTATACTGTCACACAGCTACATAGTTACAGGTACATAGATAGTTATAGAGTTACACAGTTATATAATTATACTGTCACACAGCTACATAGTTACAGATACACAGATAGTTATATAGGTACACACTTACATAATTATACTGTCACACAGCTACATCCTGGGATCCCGGCGCTCAGCATACCGACACCGGGATCCCGGCCGCAGAATGCCAATGGGGGGGTCAAGCGCAACAAAGCCCCTTGCAGGTTTGGTGGCTCGCAGCTCCTATTCCCACTCTATGGGTGTTGTGGGAATAAGCCTTGTGGGTCGGCATCGCGCCTAACGGCATTCAGAGGGTGGAATTCAAATTTTTGAAAAGTCGGTTGGGTGTCGTTTTTTCCTGTCTATTAGATAGGAAAAAACAGACTCCCAACTGACTTTTCAAACATTTGAATCTCCCCCAGAGTGTTTGGGATTCCGGCGTCGGCATGCTGACGGTAACATAACCGCATCCCCTTTGCACAGTGCTTATCTTTGTCATGGGTTAAATTACCAGCAAACCAATAAAGTACAATGAGAATAAGGATAAAATTCAAGACACAGATATTATAAAAATCCTGCACAGTAAGTCTATTACCTCATTATTAAAAGCCACCTTACAGTGAGAGAACACGAAATGAAATTACCTTCGCGCGTTCCTCACAATCCTGCACTGTCTAACTCTTCCCAGCACTTTGCATTGGGAACGTCACCCACCTGTTTAAATAAAGCCTTGGGCATCTGTTAGGAGTGACATTTATATCATGTTATAACAACAGAGCAATGTGCAGGGTTTTAATATATTTGGTCCTAGGGAAATCATTTATTGCTTTGAAACTGGTTGTCTGTCAAAACTGCTTAAAGTAAGTGGAATGATCTGTAATTCGATGGCAGGCTTCCTCTAATGGCTGCGCTACGTTATACAGCGAGCAGTAGAAACGCAGCATGTACTGGAATACACTCACACTACCAGACACGTATGGAGGTGAGCATGTAGCGGAACCGTCATAGACACATAAATAAACCAGTGTTCCAAGGTCCTAGCGGAACTCCTGTACACTAAATAATAATAATAACAACAAATAATACAATAGCAATGGGAAAATGAACACTGCAGCTCTGACGCGGGATTCTGGAGCGCTAAGTACAATATACAGGTACAGGGGGTGCGTTGGGCTTGCACTCGTTATACTGTAGATACGCCAGTGGCGTCACAAGGCGGGTACAGGGGGTGTGTCGCCTGGAAGAGGTGACACCAATCTGTGGGCTCCTCCTCCGCAGTGACAGGAGCCAGGTGCTGCAGTGTGAATGTCTGCTACAGCGCCCGAATCCTGTCATAGCAGAGGAGCCGACAGCGCTGCAGACAGTCTCCGGGGGCAGCCCAGTACAGCACGGCATTTCCGGAGATGCTGGGCACGACCCCAGAGTAATGACCCTGCGAGGCCACACCCCTTTATATGCGGCCACGCCCCCTTTTGCCGTGAGTGCGCCTCCGGCGTGCTGGCATATCAAGGGTGCGCACCGAGTGACACCACATCCAGTGACGCCTCTCAGATACGCCACTGATACAAGGAAAACATTTAACGGAGCAGTACATTTTATATTGTGTTTTTATTGTTATCGGTATTCAGGGCCGGCAACAGAAATCTCGGGGCCCCGTACAGTGATATCTCTGGGGCACCTATATACACTGTATATATATATATATATATATATATAAGCACAGTATTCGGGCAGCACACCTTTCAGATAATAATGATGCCGGTGCCAGCTTCAGATCCTCCCCGGCAAGGAGTTCAATACAACAGCAAATCACAAGCGGCACACGGACAAATAAACTCACGACGGTGCAGGCATATGTAGCAGCAACGTTTCGATGTATTTTATTTTCACATCGTCATCAGGCATATAACAACCATGAAACCGAGCTCACCTTATATCCCCACCGAGTGACACGTGCCGCCAGCAGCGTCCGGAACCAGGAAGTATGGCGCCCACCAATGACGTCATCACGCCCAGTCCGTAGCCCTGGTAACCGGTGCTATTAAAAACAAAGTGAAAAATGGCAAAGGGTAAACTGAAAAGCATACAGGATAACAATCTAAGTTTAGCACAGATAATACAAAAGCAGCAGAAATGCAGCATAAAGAAAATACTGTCAACATTAAGTATTATATGAATATAATAATATTTAAATAAATGCATGAAGACCCAAAGTATCGTTTAAACCACGAGGTACAAGAGTACCTAATCTATGAATCCAGCCCGACTCGCACTTGAGTAATCTAAGTGAGCGATTACCGCCCCTCAAAGATGCTGGCACATGATCAATAATCATGTATTGTAAGTTAGCCATACTATGTCCTGCTTCTACAAAGTGCCGTGCAACTGGATGATTACTACTACCAGCTTCCAACGCAGCCCGAACAGTGGAACGATGCCCAGCCATTCGCTCACGTAGGGTATTATCGGTCTTGCCGACATAATAAAGTCCGCAAGGACATCTAATAAAATAAATAATAAACTTAGTAGTACATGTAACTTTGTGTCTAATGTAGAACCTTTTGCCACTGTATGGATGACAGAAACTGTCACCAGCAACAAGGTATCTGCATGTAACGCAACTGATACATTTGTAGCATCCATTGCGTCGACTGAGAAAATGTTGAGTAGAAGGAACACTTGACATATTAGTGATATCAGTTTTAAATACCCAATCACGGATGTTCCGCCCTCTAGTGTAACAAGGCATAAGTGTCTTATCTTCCAAATTTAGATCTCCATCAGTGCTTACAATCGGCCAAAGATGTCTAGAAACAGATTTAATAGCACCTCTGGACGTATTAAAATGTTTCACCCAGGGCATACGATTTTCTTGACTATTTTTCTTGGCAGATTGCAGCAAGGTGTTCCTAGACTTAGATAATGCTTTTTCTTTAGCTAACAATAGGGTGGACAAAGAATATCCCCTAGCTAAAAACTTATCAATCATCTTGTTGATTTGACATACAGCATCCTCCCTATTGCTACAAATTCTACATGCCCTTAAAAACTGAGAATATGGAAGTCCATATTTCAGTGGTTTAGGGTGAAAACTGCTCGAATGTAATAGCGTGTTTCTGTCGGTTACTTTAGTATACAGATCGGTCGTGATCTCCTGGTTATTCAACTTGATCATCACATCAAGAAAATTCATAGAGCAACTGCTGATATCATATGTGAATTTGATAGGGCAATTGGATTGGTTGTGATCACTGATGAAAGATACCAATTGTTCCTCTGAGCCAGACCATATCATGAATAAATCGTCAATATATCTGACGTAAAAAAATATATTCTCTGAGATGGTCATATCAGAAAAAAAGATGTCACGCTCAGCTTGGAACATGTATGAGTTGGCGTACGATGGGGCCACATTGGACCCCATCGCACAGCCCGAAGTCTGCAAATAAAAATTACCATCAAAAATAAAATAATTGCAGGTCAGTATCATTTCCAGAAGATCACAAAGCAAATCTATGTCCGGTCCCACATAAAGTGGGTTGTTACTCAATAATCGACGTACTGCGTGAATACCATAATTATTAGGAATCACAGTATATAAGCTTGACACGTCAAGACTGCATAATAAGCTGTTAGGTGGTACCCTCCCAACGGATGCAAGTTTCTTAAAAAAAACTAGTCGTATCAAGTAAATAGTTAGGATGTCCTAAAATGCATGGCTGTAATAAACCATCCAGATAAACAGAACAATTCTGAAATAAAGAGCCACGAGCCGCTATAATCGGGCGTCCCGGAGGACACTGAGCGTCCTTATGTATTTTGGGCAAAGAATATAAAAGCGGTGTAACCGGCCATTTAGGAATTAATGCGTCACATAAATGCAGAGATATAATCCCATCATTAACAGCTTGTGATAATCTATCAGACAATTTCAAAGTAAATTCGGCAGTAGGATCATGATCAAGTAATCTGTATACTTCAACATCTGCTAACTGCCTCAAAAGTTCATTCCTATAATCATCCAGATTCTGAACTACAATTGCCCTACCTTTGTCAGCAGGGCGAATAACCACATCATTATAGTTAGACAGATCTTTCAAAGCTTCAAACTCAATAGCAGAAAGATTATTGGAATGAGACATAGAAGAACAGTGAGATTTAACAGCCGTCTCAACATTACAATTAAGCATCCTAGAGAAGGTTTTAATAGATACATTATTAGTATATGGTTCAAAACTGGATTTATTTTGTAATTTACGTAACTGAGGTGGTAAAACCTCAGTATCCTTAATACTACTGGATGCATTAGTTCCATGAAAGAATTCATGCAACCGAAGTTGTTGTTACGATTCCTGTACTCCAGACTGGAGAAGATCTTATGGCAGAGATCTGAGTACAGGAATGAAATACAGGTTGTGGGAGCTGGAAAGCCTAGTAACCCCTGGCACCCTAACTCCGTTGTCTCGCCCGTGTTATCAGAAATCCCCTGCGAGACTATGGTTGCTTGAGCCCATGGCAGCCGCGTTCGAAGGGCGGATTATGTCTGCCCAACCCCGATGCCCCCGCAGGTCTTAATGGGAGACAAGGGGAAGTCCGAGACAGGGTGATAACAAGGGGCCCTCTGACTAAGCAACCAAGCCAGGGGTTACAAGCTAACTTAACTAAATCAAAAGGTATGTGCGGACTAGCCGCCAGGGAAAAGGACAACCAAAGATCCACTGATCCGACACTCCTATCCGGCACCGCTGGACACCAGAGTGGATCTTGTGGAAGCGGAATCCTCCGCAAAGCTCCAGAACACAATATAAACAAAATAATAAATAATAGCGGACAAGCCGCAACACACGGCTGCGCCGCGACTCACGAACACCACCAGATGTTAAAGGTGCTCGATCAGACTCCAGGAACAGATGGTAACTTCCGAGTACAGGATCACTGAGAACAGGAACAAACGAACAGACCGGGACTGGGAACTCTCTCAGCAGCAGAATCAGGCAAACAGGAAGCTATCACCGGCGTCTGTGAGGAGTCCTGGGAGTGCTTTTAACAGAGAGTCCTAATTAAATAATCCAGAGCAGCTGGCCTATTGCATGATTCCAACTGACAAAATGCAATTAGCAGCCAGGTGAGGCTGAACACATGGAACAAGCTGCAATTACACAGACTAACCAGCGGCAGCAGACAAGAGCATACTAAAACAGAGCAACAGGAAATCCTAGCATGCAAGACAACTAAATAAACATGAAATACCTAACAAAAATGCAAAACAGGAATGAGCCACAGCCGTGGCTCATAACATTACCCCCCCCTTGAGGAGGGGTCAAAAGACCCCAATATTCAGACTATCCAGAACAAGGGATACAAAAAAAAAAAAAAAAACCTGACACAATGGTCTAACAGACAAGAAAACAAAAAACAAGCTGTAGCAACAACTTGTAACAGTGCCCTCCCCTTGATGGTGGCCACTGGACACAAGACAAGGAAAAAAAAAATCTCTCTTTTTTTTTTTTTTATCAAGGCAAGAGTCAAAAATTATTTCTTTTTCTTCTTCTTCTTTTTACAAAGCTCTTTAGGTCTGACCAAGGTAATTCCCCAAACATTGTCTGAACTGATGGTACCACCCAGCAAGGCTGCGTTCAAATCAGAGACAGGTCTCTTACCCTTGGGAGCTGAACTTTCTGGTAAAGTACTATTATTAGAAGAAGAAGTCAGAAAAGCACATCCTGCAGTCAAAGCAACGGGCTGGGACTCTTGTGCCGAGTTTACAGTATTTGGTGGACTCTCAGCAGACAAGACGGGTGACTTAGAGGAACCTGAACCAATTTCTTTGAAACCGTATCTTTTAACAATTGCATCACAGAATGCTTGGGGATCCTGAAGAATGGGATCTTCAGCTTTCATTAGGCTGGTTGCCCACTCAGAAGGCTCTCCTCTAAAAGAATAAATCAGATAGAGCCCAAGGTTTTCTGAAGTGATGCCCAGAAATGGTCTAGACAACATAATAGTGTAATAGTGTTTGAAAAGCGCCATAAATTGGGCGAAGTCCCCATCAAAGGTTATGGATGTTGAAATATCAGAGTCAGGATCTGTTTCCTTTTCATCTGACTGACTGGAGTGCTTTGCTAGGACCTGGTCACTATTGACCTTACTCGAGGCTGAGACTCTCTGAACCCCACCCGGGGCTGAGACTTTCTGAACCCCACCCGGGGCAGTGACTTTCTGAACCCCACCCGGGGCAGTAACTTTCTGAACCCCACCCGGGGCAGTAACTTTCTGAACCCCACCCGGGGCAGTGACTTTCTGAACCCCACCCGGGGCAGTGACTTTCTGAACCCCACCCGGGGCAGTGACTTTCTGAACCCCACCCGGGGCAGTGACTTTCTGAACCCCACCCGGGGCAGTGACTTTCTGAACCCCACCCGGGGCAGTGACTTTCTGAACCCCACCCGGGGCAGTGACTTTCTGAACCCCACCCGGGGCAGTGACTTTCTGAACCCCACCCGGGGCAGTGGCCTCCGGGAACCCCGCTGGGGCAGTGGCCTCCGGGAACCCCGCTGGGGCAGTTGCCTCCGGGAACCCCGCTAGGGCAGTGGCCTCCGGGAACCCCGCTGGGGTCAGCACCTCGGATTCTTTTACTGGGACCGGGCCGTTGGCCTCCCTGACTGGGATCGGGCCACCGGCCTCCCTCTCTGAGTCGATAATTATCGAAAGTTCTTCCGTGACTATGACTTCCGGGACTTTTGCTGAAGCAATAACGTTCAGATCCTCCACTAATGCTATGCTTCTTAAGTTCTTTCCTGGGGAAGCGACTTCTAGACCCTTCTTTGGGGCTGCGTCTCTCGAGACCCCACTTGGGGATATTACTTCAAAGATCCCTTCTGGGGTTTTGCTTCTCGAGTTCCCTTCAAGAACTATGGTTTTAGATACCCTTTCTGGGGTTGCGCTCCTCAAGTCCCTACCTGGGGTAACAGCTTCTGAGACCCCTTCTGGTATGGAAACCTGAGCTACAATATTTGATTTCCCTCTATAAGCTTGGGTATCGGGTACCGCTCCAGCACTCTGGGCATCGGGTACCGCTCCAGCACTCTGGGCATCGGGTACCGCTCCAGCACTCTGGGCATCGGGTACCGCTCCAGCACTCTGGGCATCGGGTACCGCTCCAGCACTCTGGGCATCGGGTACCGCTCCAGCACTCTGGGCATCGGGTACCGCTCCAGCACTCTGGGCATCGGGTACCGCTCCAGCACTCTGGGCATCGGGTACCGCTCCAGCACTCTGGGCATCGGGTACCGCTCCAGCACTCTGGGCATCGGGTACCGCTCCAGCACTCTGGGCATCGGGTACCGCTCCAGCACTCTGGACATCGGGTACCGCTCCAGCACTCTGGGCATCGGGTACCGCTCCAGCACTCTGGGCATCTGGTACCGCTCCAGGACCCTGGGCTACGGGCACCACTCCAGGACCCTGGGCTACGGGCACCACTCCAGGACCCTGGGCTACGGGCACCACTCCAGGACCCTGGGCTACGGGCACCACTCCAGGACCCTGGGCTACGGGCACCACTCCAGGACCCTGGGCTACGGGCACCACTCCAGGACCCTGGGCTACGGGCACCACTCCAGGACCCTGGGCTACGGGCACCACTCCAGGAACTTGCAACTCCGCTTCCACAGGAACCTCAAGAGAGGAGAGAAACATTCTCTTTTGATTCCTGAATCTATAATGGGGCCCCCTTGCCCAAGGACCCCAATTATAGGACAGAGAGCTTTTTTGTGTGGGTTGTGTGACAAGTACCTCTGCCACAGTAGAGACAGGAGTAGGTCTTGTATCATGACTCAACTTGGACAGAGGGCAAGACTCGTCACCACACTTTGGCTTGCGCAACTCACAGGTCTGCAGATAATGGCCTAAACCCCCACAATATAGGCATAAGTTTAAGTTTCTGCGACGCAGACGCTCCTCTTCTGAGAGCCTGGGCCGCAGAAAACTTTTAAACTTTTTCTCTTCAATTAAACCAGAGGATTCTCTTGTCACCATACTGTGAACAAGAGTCTCTTTAGAGATAGATGTACTCTCAACGACTTCTGGCAAAATAAGCAAGATTTTAGTCAGAAGGTTTTGCAGTTGCTTTAGGGATTGCTGAAAAGCTTCCAGTCGCTCTGGTCTCAAAGCACTGAATACAGAGTTCAGGGCTGCGAGAGATGCCTGCAGGGCTTGCATAGTAGACATAGGAGGATTTAAAACTAGACAAGACAAGACAAGGCAAGACAAGGCTAGGCAAGGCAAGGCAAGGCAAGGCAAGGCAAGACTAAATTTTGCTAAACAAATCAAGACTTTTTTTTTGTATTTTTTTTTTTTTTTTTTTTTAAAACACCGGACTGGATTCTAAACTCCGGACTGGATTCTAAACTCCGGACTGGATTCTAAACACCGGACTGGATTCTAAACACCGGACTGGATTCTAAACACCGGACTGGATTCTAAACACCGGACTGGAGTCTGCACACTGAATTCTATACAGGACTGGATTCTAAACACCGGATTGGATTCTGCACACTGAATTCTAGACAGGACTGGATTCTAGACTAGACACTGGACTGGGCCAAAAAAGAAAAAAAAAGTTTTATTTCTTTTTTGTGGTATGGCCGGTGATAATGTTACGATTCCTGTACTCCAGACTGGAGAAGATCTTATGGCAGAGATCTGAGTACAGGAATGAAATACAGGTTGTGGGAGCTGGAAAGCCTAGTAACCCCTGGCACCCTAACTCCGTTGTCTCGCCCGTGTTATCAGAAATCCCCTGCGAGACTATGGTTGCTTGAGCCCATGGCAGCCGCGTTCGAAGGGCGGATTATGTCTGCCCAACCCCGATGCCCCCGCAGGTCTTAATGGGAGACAAGGGGAAGTCCGAGACAGGGTGATAACAAGGGGCCCTCTGACTAAGCAACCAAGCCAGGGGTTACAAGCTAACTTAACTAAATCAAAAGGTATGTGCGGACTAGCCGCCAGGGAAAAGGACAACCAAAGATCCACTGATCCGACACTCCTATCCGGCACCGCTGGACACCAGAGTGGATCTTGTGGAAGCGGAATCCTCCGCAAAGCTCCAGAACACAATATAAACAAAATAATAAATAATAGCGGACAAGCCGCAACACACGGCTGCGCCGCGACTCACGAACACCACCAGATGTTAAAGGTGCTCGATCAGACTCCAGGAACAGATGGTAACTTCCGAGTACAGGATCACTGAGAACAGGAACAAACGAACAGACCGGGACTGGGAACTCTCTCAGCAGCAGAATCAGGCAAACAGGAAGCTATCACCGGCGTCTGTGAGGAGTCCTGGGAGTGCTTTTAACAGAGAGTCCTAATTAAATAATCCAGAGCAGCTGGCCTATTGCATGATTCCAACTGACAAAATGCAATTAGCAGCCAGGTGAGGCTGAACACATGGAACAAGCTGCAATTACACAGACTAACCAGCGGCAGCAGACAAGAGCATACTAAAACAGAGCAACAGGAAATCCTAGCATGCAAGACAACTAAATAAACATGAAATACCTAACAAAAATGCAAAACAGGAATGAGCCACAGCCGTGGCTCATAACAGTTGTCTGTTAAGACGGTATTGTTCAATCTCCCAGTTGAAATCATTGAAACGTACAGTGGGGACAAAAGACAATTCAAGACTCAAAACTTTAAGCTCAATAGCTGACGAGTCCCGAGATGACAAATTAAATACTACTTTCGTTTCGGAAGCGGCGGCCTGCCTGGCCTTCCTCGACCTCACTTTGAGGCCACCCCGCCGCGTCTTCCGTCTCGTATTTGGGCACGGGTAAGAACCCCTAAAGGGGCTACAGCTTCAGTATTAGTGTGGGGAGTGTGGGGGGTATCATTATAGTCAGAGTCACTAGTAGTCGGATTGTCCGGTAATGAATCAGAATCACCCCTGGATTTCTGTTGATATATCCCCCGATTATAATATCCCCTCCTGTTAGGCTCAGAACCAGTCCACAAGTACACTTTATTTTGATCATAATCAGCAGTCACTTTATTGAATTTGTGTCTCTTAAACTGTACCAGATCACACTTATACACAGCAATCTGTTTCTCTAATTTTTCAAGCCACTTAACCTAAGTATTAGACTCCAAGATTCCTTTAAATGATGTCTCAAAGGATTTAATCTTGTCACGAATCCCTGTGAGCTCTCTACTGGCCTCCTCAATAACAAGCAGCATTAGGTCATGACTGCATTTATTAAGGATGCCAATCCAACGTTTGCAGAATGTGGCATTGTAACGCCCAATCGTTACAATGATATTAGCAGTTGCTCTATGAATTTTCTTGATGGGATGATCAAGTTGAATAACCAGGAGATCACGTCCGATCTGTATACTAAAGTAACCGACAGAAACACGCTATTACATTCGAGCAGTTTTCACCCTAAACCACTGAAATATGGACTTCCATATTCTCAGTTTTTAAGGGCATGTAGAATTTGTAGCAATAGGGAGGATGCTGTATGTCAAATCAACAAGATGATTGATAAGTTTTTAGCTAGGGGATATTCTTTGTCCACCCTATTGTTAGCTAAAGAAAAAGCATTATCTAAGTCTAGGAACACCTTGCTGCAATCTGCCAAGAAAAATAGTCAAGAAAATCGTATGTCCTGGGTGAAACATTTTAATACGTCCAGAGGTGCTATTAAATCTGTTTCTAGACTTCTTTGGCCGATTGTAAGCACTGATGGAGATCTAAATTTGGAAGATAAGACACTTATGCCTTGTTACACTAGAGGGCGGAACATCCGTGATTGGGTATTTAAAACTGATATCACTAATATGTCAAGTGTTCCTTCTACTCAACATTTTCTCAGTCGACGTAATGGATGCTACAAATGTATCAATTGCGTTACATGCAGATACCTTGTTGCTGGTGACAGTTTCTGTCATCCATACAGTGGCAATAAGTTCTACATTAGACACAAAGTTACATGTACTACTAAGTTTATTATTTATTTTATTAAATGTCCTTGCGGACTTTATTATGGGGGTCATTCCGAGTTGTTCGCTCGTTATATTTTTCTCGCAACGGAGCGATTAGTTGCTAATGCGCATGCGCAATGTCCGCAGTGCGACTGCGCCAAGTAAATTTGCTATGCAGTTAGGTATTTTACTCACGGCATTACGAGGTTTTTTCTTCGTTCTGGTGATCGTAATGTGATTGACAGGAAGTGGGTGTTTCTGGGCGGAAACTGGCCGTTTTATGGGTGTGTGTGAAAAAACGCTACCGTTTCTGGGAAAAACGCGGGAGTGGCTGGAGAAACGGAGGACTGTCTGGGTGAACGCTGGGTGTGTTTGTGATGTCAAACCAGGAACTAAACTGACTGAACTGATCGCAGATGCCGAGTAAGTCTGGAGCTACTCAGAAACTGCTAAGAAGTGTCTATTCGCAATTCTGCTAATCTTTCGTTCGCAATTTTGATAAGCTAAGATTCACTCCCAGTAGGCGGCGGCTTAGCGTGTGCAAAGCTGCTAAAAGCAGCTTGCGAGTGAACAACTCGGAATGAGGGCCTATGTCGGCAAGACCGATAATACCCTACGTGAACGAATGGCTGGGCATCGTTCCACTATTCGGGCTGCGTTGGAAGCTGGTAGTAGTAATCATCCAGTTGCACGTCACTTTGTAGAAGCAGGACATAGTATGGCTAACTTACAATACATGATTATTGATCATGTGCCAGCATCTTTAAGGGGCGGTGATCGCTCACTTAGATTACTCAAGTGCGAGTCGGGCTGGATTCATAGATTAGGTACTCTTGTACCTCGTGGTTTAAACGATACTTTGGGTCTTCATGCATTTATTGAAATATTATTATATTCATATAATACTTACTGTTGACAGTATTTTCTTTATGCTGCATTTCTGCTGCTTTTGTATTATCTGTGCTAAACTTAGATTGTTATCCTGTATGCTTTTCAGTTTACCCTTTGCCATTTTTCACTTTGTTTTTAATAGCGCCGGTTACCAGGGCTACGGACTGGGCGTGATGACGTCATTGGTGGGTGCCATGCTTCCTGGTTCCGGACGCTGCTGGCGGCACGTGTCACTCGGTGGGGATATAAGGTGAGCTCGGTTTCATGGTTGTTATATGCCTGATGACGATGTGAAAATAAAATACATCGAAACGTTGCTGCTACATATGCCTGCATCATCGTGAGTTTATTTGTCTGGGTGCCGCTTGTGATTTGCTTTTATATATATATATATATATATATATATTAAAGCGCAATGGAATTTGCTGCACTATATAAGAAACTGTCAATAAATAAATATTTCTACAACTATATTAATATTCATACCTCTCCTCTCCTAATATTCATACCTCTCCTCTCCTCTCCTCTCCTAATATTCATACCTCTCCTCCCAGACAGCAGTCTGTCTCTCGCCAGTGATTCCATACAGCATTCCCAACTTCCCCACCCCATCTCAAAGCCCTGTATCCCCTCACCAATCTATGCTGGGAAGAGACTCACCTGTGCTGCACTCACAAGTATCCAGAACCAAACGCCGCACAGCAGGAACCATGCGGATCTCACACCCCACCAGAAGAGCAGGGCACGGGAATCCAGGCCAGAGGAGCTGCTGGCATGTCCTGTTACTGACTGCAACAGAGCTGGACGCGGAAGAGCAGGCGCACACTGCGCTGCACAGTCACTGTGTGTAAGAGGCTCCTGTCACTCTGAGGCTGCAGCCACACCTCATACAGCTCGCTGCCCTATTTGAACAAGATGGCTCGCATCCCTGCCAGGCACTAAGCAGTCAATACTTGGGGCCCCTCTGATCCTTGAGGCCCAGTACAGGTGTCCCCTTTGACCCCCCCCCGTCGCCGGCCCTGTCGGTATTGTGATGTAGGCACAATTGATCTTGAGATGGTGTTACCTACACCCAGCAATGGGGAGCTGCAAAGCTAGGTATCTGGTCTTTAGGTCGATCTCACTTAGGTCGACAGCCATTAAGGTCGACCACTATTGGTCGATATGCATTAGGTCGACATGGTCTTTAAGTCGACATGCTCAGTAGGTCGACATGGCAAAGGTCGACACATGAAAAGGTCGACACGATTTTTCCCCAAAAAATGTCAATTTTTAAAAACTTTTTCTTACTTTACTATCCAAGTGGACTACGATTGTGAATAATAACCTATGCTGAGCGCAGCGGTAGCTCGAGTGAGGGGAGCCATGCGAGGGGACACAGTGCACCAATTGGGGTTCCCCGTCACTTTACGAAGAAAATGACACCAAAAAAATTAACAAAACTCATATCGACCTTTTCTGTGTTGACCTATTCCATTTGTTGACCTAGTCACTGTCGACCAATAGTGGCCGACCTAATGACTGTCAACCTAGTTAGGGTCGACTCAATTATACACATCCGCAAAGCTAGGGAGGCTTTGCAGGATCCCGTCATGGTAATATATCTACAGTATGTGCAAGCCTGGTCACTGCCCACACATGCACATTTTACTGGAGCCCTTCTTGTAGGCCCTACACACTGGGTGATATCACTCAGAGATATGAACGATCTTGTTCATTACTGATCGAGATACCGTTCATATCTTTGAGTGTGGAGGCACCAGCGATGAACGATGCGTGGCCCCACGCTCGTTCATCGCTGGTGCCCGTCGGCTGTGCATGCAGGCCAATATGGACGAGATCGTCCATATTTGCCTGCACTGCTATGGAAACTTCACTTCCCCCGTCACTGCCCCCCCGCCACCGGTTCGCCCGTCAGCCGTATCCGCCGTCGGGCAGCTCGGCGGTGGATCTTTAAATGTGTAGGGCCCTTTAGATGAGAAAAGCGTCACTGGAGTGATGTTTTCCCCAGGAGGAGCCTGTTTTGATAAATGTGTTACAGGAAACATTTGCTGTGATATGTGGTGTTGTCAAATATAAATCTTGGTTGATACTTCAATTAGCTGCAAAATCGCAGTAATTTACCATAATTGGCGATTTTGCAAAATTTGTGGCTTTTTTGCTGCGAAAATGGACTTTTCACGGATGTGCGTGCTCCCTCAATTCCCCCATTCAGTTGTAAATTTGTGAAAACGTGATTACCGCGAAAAATGTTGCCAAAATTAAAAAGTGAAAATTGGGTAAATCTGCTTGTAATCTGCCCAATAAAAGCTAATACCAACATCGGATAACAGTATAGAAGTTTATTATTGGTTATAATAAAATTATTTCTGGTACTGAAATTGGGTCACATGACTGTTATAAGCATTTTTTTTTTAAATGTAAAAAATGACAGAAAACTATGGCCCTCATTCCGAGTTGTTCGCTCGGTATTTTTCATCGCATCGCAATGAAAATCCGCTTAGTACGCATGCGCAATGTTCGCACTGCGACTGCGCCAAGTAACTTTGCTATGTAGAAAGTAATTTTACTCACGGCTTTTTCATCGCTCCGGCGATCGTAATGTGATTGACAGGAAATGGGTGTTACTGGGCGGAAACACAGCGTTTTAGGGGCGTGTGGCTGAAAACGCTACCGTTTCCGGAAAAAACGCAGGAGTGGCCGGAGAAACGGTGGGAGTGCCTGGGCGAACGCTGGGTGTGTTTGTGACGTCAACCAGGAACGACAAGCACTGAACTGATCGCACAGGCAGAGTAAGTCTGAAGCTACTCCAAAACTGCTACGAGGTTTGTGATCGCAATATTGCGATTACTTCGGTCGCACTTTTAAGAAGCTAAGATTCACTCCCAGTAGGCGGCGGCTTAGCGTGTGTAACTCTGCTACATTCGCATTGCGACCGATCAACTCGGAATGAGGGCCTATGTTTTTTCCAGCAAATTATAAGTGCTATCATTAAATTCTGGGTACATAAAAAATGGGTATAAGTATATATTTGGGTCATTTAAGGGGACTTTTAAAAAAGAAGGTTGAAACAGACCGATTACTCGCACCTGCAAGTCTAAAAACACCTGTCCCACTGACAAGCACCTCAATCAATATACCTGTCCCATACCTTGTACCCCAATTTCCATCATTTTGCACTTTTTCACCCCAGAATTGACATTTCATTATTGGCCAATTAAAAATAATGAAAAACTTCCAAGTGCCTTATTAGTCATTCAGGGAGGTGTCCCAGGGGTTCGGAAACGAGCCCTGACATTTTTTACTTAAAATAGGGCTTTAGCCCAACTTTTTATCTGCTCAGAGTAGGTGAATTGAAATTCGTGATAAAATGAACTGCATTCTACTGTACCTTGCTGCAGGACCATCCACTTCACTGACCCTAGAGCTGGGCAGGTTGGTCATTACAGAGAGCAATCAGGTATATGTATATCTAGAAACAGATAAATGAATCATGTCATCGTGCCATAGTGTCATCTTAAACCACTGAAATCAGAGAATTACAGTAAAGAAAAAGCAGGAGACCCAAGAGGAGAATATCTAGGAACCCACAAGCTCTTTCTCCACATATCTAAAGAAATCTTGGTTACACATTTGTCGGTTATTTCACCGAAATGTCTGGGAGTAGACTTGATGGAATAGTCTCTGGAAATTGCTGCGTGTAGTTCATGGATTTGGTATATAATAGTAATACACCTATAGTCAGAGGCGTCTCTTGCCCTCTGGACACCTGGTGCAGCCGTAAAAAGGGGCGGAGCTTTGTGATAAAGGGGCAGAGTGTCACTGGAGGGGCGGGGCTTCGTGCCCCTTCTTCCGTTCTCCTACACTTGGGGTCTGGATAGGGGCAGGGCTTCGCAGGAAGTGGACAGGGCTTCGCGTACCGAGTCGACCCCCGTTTTTCATCACTTGGCAGGATCGGGAGTTGCGGGCTGCCTCCCTTGGAGTGCTGTTTCTGCAGTGCCGGCTCCTGCTCAGTGACAGGAGCCGAGTGCTGCACATAATGTGAGCAGGAGCCGGCATTTTGGTGTCACCCCTCGGCGGGTGACACCCGGGAGCGGGCCGCACCCAGGGCCTGATTAAGGGCCACATGGGCCTGGAGCTGAAAATATTCAAGGGCCTATTGAGAAAAATGGGGGTGATGTGATCAGTGCTGTGTGGGTGTGGTGAGAGCCAAGTGGGCGTGTACATCCCCTACACTGTTAACTCCAATGTCTCTCTAAATATGTAAAAATTGCATAATTTTGTAAGAAAGATAGAAATGCAATCTTAATAGTTAGGATTTATGGCCGACCGTATGGTCAGCTGGTGGGTAGTGATCATCATGCTGCCATGATAATGGGCCTATTTTTATGTGGAGGCCTGGAGCGCCATCCGCCCCATTGTTAATCTGACCCTGACCGCACCCCCCTTGTGACGCCAGTGACTATAGTAAACAACAGCAAAAACAGAATGGGGAAAACTCAAGGGCAGATCAAAAGATGAGGGGACCATTGGCGTTTCTATAATGGGTGCAATAGGTGCGGTGCACATGGGCCCCTGGGTCCAAGGAGGTCCCATGCCGTATCCATTGCACCCATGTTTTAATACTTACCTTTCCAGAGTACCTTGTCAGGCACTGCAGCCGCTACAAAAACCACAGCCTAAATGTCTGGCGTACATGCGCAGTAGTGAAATGAGTCTCCAGAGCATGGCGGGGCCATGTTTCAGGAGACCTGCACATGCGCAGTAGTGAAATGAGTCTCCAGAGCATGGTGGGGACCATGTTTCAGGAGACCTGCATATGTGCAGTAGACTCCGGCACAATGTCTGCACGTGGGCCCCCTTTCCCTGGGGAGGGCCCTTGTGTACCCTATTTTTGGGACCCCATCACCTCCTTTTTTCTGCAAAATGCGCCGTGTTTCCAGCAATATCTGCAGCGTTGTTGGTCAGAATAGAGTTTCTGTCATACATTATTAGCAGAGATAGTTATATTATTAAATAGAGAATATTGGGTGCATTATAAATGCTATAATTCAATGTTTTACAGGTTTCTAAGTGTAAACTGCCGTGAAAGATATATCATCATGTATCTGTCGATGGCAGCTGTAACAGTGCAATGTCGTCCAATCTACCTGTAAGTTATGTTCTACAATGGATTCAGAGGATTCCCAGGGACCCTGAAGATCACGGGAAAGGCATCTGTGTCAGTAGATAATTTACAGTGGGTTCCGCATGAACGTATTCCATATTCTCTGAACGTTTGTTATTTAGAACCAACAAATCACTTCACAAACGTTCAGCTGGAGAAAAAAAAATGGAACTTAGGACAAAATTGTCTTTCAAAATGTTTTTGAATAAATAAATCCTAAAAAACTAACAGAATGAATATATATCACATAGAAATTATATATCTTATCTAATAATAGGCTAACGCTGCTCCTCACCTCTATCGGGGGAATAGCGTGCACCGGAGGCCACCAGATGGCGCCCAACGGAGCAATTCAAGTGTTGCTCCGTTCCGGCGTGCACAGCCTCTGACGCTGACATTTCTGGTAAGTTGTTCTGTCATTTTGGACTGGTAACTAGTATATATATATATATATATATATATATATAATTTATTCAATCATCTGCTAGAATACATTTTCCACTATCGTCAATCGTTCTGCAACCCAAAAGCAATGAAATACAGCTATTAAAAGAAATGATGCTTCCAGTTTATCTCTATAAAATAGGTTTGTGTACAGCAAAATATTACGCAGCAAAAATGAAATAATAAGAATAATTATTCCGTTCACGGCGCTACCTTCTCTGCTGTCCATTACTGAGGGCGGTGTAAGGGATCCTGGACTGCCGCTGCCTGATCTAATCTCTTCCTACTGTTACCTCGTTTTTATTCTTCTCCGTATTATCACCTAGAGGTTTTATTGTTTTCTTCTTTTGAGCCTTTTTTTTTTTTACACCTAAATATAATTTATTTAAAATGCATTCCTTTATTGGTATGCAACTTCCCATCATCTTCTCTCTATGGATCAGTCCCAATCAGTTAGCACAGTCACCATGACCTAGGAAGGAGAAGAATAATCAGAATACAGTCATTTAATCAAGACAGGATTTTCTAATGGTATTATGCAAAGCGGATGTTCTAGAGCAGGCATGTCAAACTCTTGGTCATCCAGCTGTTGTGAAACTACGAGTCCCAGCATGCTTTACCAGATGATCAGTGGAAGGTATGCTGGCAAAGCATGCTGGGATTTGTAGTTTCACAACAGCTGGAGGGCCACGAGTTTGACATGCCTGTTCTAGAGGAATGGGGGGAGGGGTGCAATATCACAAACCCGCCTGCACACCTCCCTAATTAATGTCTCTGTACAGGAGACCACCAGTGGACACAACTCATAATAACTCTTTACTGATGGAGAATGGTAAGGGGTATTGATTACTTCCATGATAATACATCCATGATGATACAGTAACATAGTTTCTGAGGTTGAAAAAAGACAATTTGTCCATTGAGTTCAACCTATATGTGGTCTCCGACGCTGTATTATTTTTTAGGACTAATTTTGTCTGTTGCCAATGTCGGCCGTTATGTTTATTCCTTATTTCTCTTTTTTAATAACTATAGTACGTGACTACGCACCATAACCCTGTTTATCCGTATCCATTAGGAATTTATCTAGCCCATTCTTAAAAGTGTTGACTGAGTCCGCCATTACTACTCTCTCAGGCAGGGAATTCCAAACTCGTATTGTTCTTACTGTGAAAAAACCTTTACGCCTCTGTGTGTGAAATCTCCTCTCCTCCAACCTAAGCGGGTGTCCACATGTCCTCTTTGATGATCTTACCAAAAACAGATCCCCCCGCAAGCTCTGTGTATTGTCCCCTTATATATTTGTAAATGTTGATCATGTCCCCTCTTAGTCTCCTCTTTTCCAGTGTAAACATGCCAAGCCTTTCCTCATATTCCAGCTTCCCCTTAATTAGTTTGGTCGCCCGCCTCTGAATCTTTTCTTGTTCAAGGATATCATTTTTGCAGTATGGTGCCCAAAAATTGTGCACAGTATATCAAACATTTCATTTGATTGTATGTATCTAGGATATATCACAAGCCAAGAGACTATTTCCTCCCATCGCAATCTTTTGTGCATTGTCACATTAGATCAACTGTTATTTTATTAGAGAATAACTTAGTGTATGTATGTGTTTCTCATACTCACTTTATACCGACATGGATACAGAGTGCGCCATACAATCAGTAGTATATACTAGTATATAGATAGTAGATTCATGTTCCACTATTGAAGAACGATAACTATATGAAGTGTCTACAGTGCCTGTCAATGAGTGTACTGTACATCATTCCAGATGGCAATTAATTATGCATGTTACGTTATGAATATGGCTTCTCCTACCTTGGTACTTCTATAATTTATGGTAAACAACAGAGACAGTTATTTTGTTGGAGAGTTTAAAAGTTGACTATACAATTGTCCTATTAATATTTAGGGGTCTATTTAATAAATAAAAATACAACTTTACTTCAGCATTTTAGCCATACATTTGTTTTATCTGTATTTATTCTCTGCCTGTACATTTCGCCTGTCACATTCCCGCAGCTCCCATTGGATAAGGGAATATATGGGCAGGTTGGATGGGCCAAGAGGTTCTTATCTGCCCTTAAAGTCTATGGGGTAAATTTACTAAAACTTCTAAAAATGAAAAGAGGTGACGTTGCTCATAGCAACCAATCAGATTATGACTATCATTTCTCTATTGCATCCTAGAAAATGATAGACATGAATCTGATTGGTTGCTATCGGCAACATCACCTCTTTTCATTTATAGAAACTTTAATAAATTCATCCCTATGTTTCTATATAATGGGGGCTGTGCAGGAATGTTATTTATATAGATGAGAAAAACACAAACGGGTGAGAGAAGCACAAATGGAGGATCCTGTAGCACAGAAGAGGCGTTATCTGCCTACTTTCCGGCACTGCCCCGGCCAGTTCTGTCATCTTCGCTCCCCCAGCCGGCATCGTCTTTTATTCTCCAATAATTCCAAAATCATTTAAAAGGATGCACCCCAAAACAGTAGACTTTTCTTCTCCATTTGTGCTCCCTGGCTTAAACTTTCCAGTTAAGTCAGAGAGTATAAGCCCAGGGGATCACGGAGCACCCCCAGCGTTTAGTACCCCACCTTAATTTTGGGATCCGGTCTCTAGGTCGACAAGACTTAGGTCAACAATGACTAGGTCAACAACCATTGGTCGACAGTAAGTAGATCGACATGGTTTCTAGGTCGACAGGCACTCTAGGTCAACATGTTCTAGGTCGACATGACAAAAGGTCGACATGAGTTTTTCACTCTTTTTTTTATTTTTTTAACTTTTTCATACTTTACGATCCACGTGGACTACATGCGAGGGGACACGGTGCACTAATTGGGGTTCCTGGTTACTGTACGAAGAAAACGACACCATTTAAAAAAAACAAAACTCATATCAACCTTTTTTCATGTCGACCTAGTACGTGTCGACCTAGAGTCCCTGACGACCAAGAACCCATGTCGACCTACTTACTGTCGACCAATAGTGGTCGACCTAGACACTGTCGACCTGAATCTAGTCTATCTAACATACCCCTTAATTTTATATACTTTGTTGGTTAACATATCTTTCTGTCACATACTATTTCAGTCCAGTTCAGGATCATTCCCTCTCTTATCGTTAGAGATCTTGGGTAGAGATTTATCAAAGCTTGGGGAGAGAGAGAGATAAAGCGGAGAGAGATAAAATACCAACTGTCATTTTATAGGATGCGCCAGAAACATGGCAGAAGCTGAGCAACGTCTTCACTTTATCTCTGCCCAAGATTTGATAACTCTCCCCCGTACTGTAATAACGCTGTCCTAATGGAGAATGGACACGGGGTATTGATTCCATTCTCACCGGATATTTCATTGCGTATAGAAGAGGCTGCTCTGTCTATGTATGAATACACGTGTAACTTGGAGACATGAGGTTTTCAGTCACGCTAGCTGCAATAAGGTCAGGCTGCTACAAATGGGCTTTTTAGCTTTTTCTATTCATCTAAGTGCAGCCGCTCTTTGAAGATGTACTGGGCTAATTAATAGGATAATGGGATAATCATAATTGTTGCATCGTTGGTGTCTTAAATATTCTCCGAAAGTACCACTTAGCAAGGTGTATTGAAGAAGCAATAAAATGAATTCAGTCACCCAAGCAGCTTCGCTACCGTCATTTTCTAACCACCGCGTGACCGCGGCTGTTATCTGATATGTGAAAGCAGCACTCCCAGTTCAGGCTGTGCCTCTGGTATTTACTTACCTGGTCAGGGCCCACACCAATTACCCTCCTCATCCCCAGAGCGAGCAGCCTGACCTATTCTTGTAGGGACACTTTGGGCAGATTTACCAAACCTTCTAAAGAGGGCAAGTGAAGGTGTTGCCCATAGCAACCAAATCATACAGCTGGAGCCATGCTGCCAAGCGCACAGAGATGCTCCCAGTCACTTTGAATTAGAGATGAGCGCCGGAAATTTTTCGGGTTTTGTGTTTTGGTTTTGGGTTCGGTTCCGCGGCCGTGTTTTGGGTTCGACCGCGTTTTGGCAAAACCTCACCGAATTTTTTTTGTCGGATTCGGGTGTGTTTTGGATTCGGGTGTTTTTTTCAAAAAACCCTAAAAAACAGCTTAAATCATAGAATTTGGGGGTCATTTAGATCCCAAAGTATTATTAACCTCAAAAACCATAATTTACACTCATTTTCAGTCTATTCTGAATACCTCACACCTCACAATATTATTTTTAGTCCTAAAATTTGCACCGAGGTCGCTGTGTGAGTAAGATAAGCGACCCTAGTGGCCGACACAAACACCGGGCCCATCTAGGAGTGGCACTGCAGTGTCACGCAGGATGTCCCTTCCAAAAAACCCTCCCCAAACAGCACATGACGCAAAGAAAAAAAGAGGCGCAATGAGGTAGCTGACTGTGTGAGTAAGATAAGCGACCCTAGTGGCCGACACAAACACCGGGCCCATCTAGGAGTGGCACTGCAGTGTCACGCAGGATGGCCCTTCCAAAAAACCCTCCCCAAACAGCACATGACGCAAAGAAAAAAAGAGGCGCAATGAGGTAGCTGACTGTGTGAGTAAGATAAGCGACCCTAGTGGCCGACACAAACACCGGGCCCATCTAGGAGTGGCACTGCAGTGTCACGCAGGATGTCCCTTCCAAAAAACCCTCCCCAAACAGCACATGACGCAAAGAAAAAAAGAGGCGCAATGAGGTAGCTGACTGTGTGAGTAAGATAAGCGACCCTAGTGGCCGACACAAACACCGGGCCCATCTAGGAGTGGCACTGCAGTGTCACGCAGGATGTCCCTTCCAAAAAACCCTCCCCAAACAGCACATGACGCAAAGAAAAAAAGAGGCGCAATGAGGTAGCTGACTGTGTGAGTAAGATAAGCGACCCTAGTGGCCGACACAAACACCGGGCCCATCTAGGAGTGGCACTGCAGTGTCACGCAGGATGTCCCTTCCAAAAAACCCTCCCCAAACAGCACATGACGCAAAGAAAAAAAGAGGCGCAATGAGGTAGCTGACTGTGTGAGTAAGATAAGCGACCCTAGTGGCCGACACAAACACCGGGCCCATCTAGGAGTGGCACTGCAGTGTCACGCAGGATGTCCCTTCCAAAAAACCCTCCCCAAACAGCACATGACGCAAAGAAAAAAAGAGGCGCAATGAGGTAGCTGACTGTGTGAGTAAGATAAGCGACCCTAGTGGCCGACACAAACACCGGGCCCATCTAGGAGTGGCACTGCAGTGTCACGCAGGATGGCCCTTCCAAAAAACCCTCCCCAAACAGCACATGACGCAAAGAAAAATAAAAGAAAAAAGAGGTGCAAGATGGAATTGTCCTTGGGCCCTCCCACCCACCCTTATGTTGTATAAACAGGACATGCACACTTTAACCAACCCATCATTTCAGTGACAGGGTCTGCCACACGACTGTGACTGATATGACGGGTTGGTTTGGACCCCCCCAAAAAAGAAGCAATTAATCTCTCCTTGCACAAACTGGCTCTACAGAGGCAAGATGTCCACCTCATCATCATCCTCCGATATATCACCGTGTACATCCCCCTCCTCACAGATTATCAATTCGTCCCCACTGGAATCCACCATCTCAGCTCCCTGTGTACTTTGTGGAGGCAATTGCTGCTGGTCAATGTCTCCGCGGAGGAATTGATTATAATTCATTTTAATGAACATCATCTTCTCCACATTTTCTGGATGTAACCTCGTACGCCGATTGCTGACAAGGTGAGCGGCGGCACTAAACACTCTTTCGGAGTACACACTTGTGGGAGGGCAACTTAGGTAGAATAAAGCCAGTTTGTGCAAGGGCCTCCAAATTGCCTCTTTTTCCTGCCAGTATAAGTACGGACTGTGTGACGTGCCTACTTGGATGCGGTCACTCATATAATCCTCCACCATTCTTTCAATGTTGAGAGAATCATATGCAGTGACAGTAGACGACATGTCCGTAATCGTTGTCAGGTCCTTCAGTCCGGACCAGATGTCAGCATCAGCAGTCGCTCCAGACTGCCCTGCATCACCGCCAGCGGGTGGGCTCGGAATTCTGAGCCTTTTCCTCGCACCCCCAGTTGCGGGAGAATGTGAAGGAGGAGATGTTGACAGGTCGCGTTCCGCTTGACTTGACAATTTTCTCACCAGCAGGTCTTTCAACCCCAGCAGACTTGTGTCTGCCGGAAAGAGAGATCCAAGGTAGGTTTTAAATCTAGGATCGAGCACGGTGGCCAAAATGTAGTGCTCTGATTTCAACAGATTGACCACCCGTGAATCCTTGTTAAGCGAATTAAGGGCTCCATCCACAAGTCCCACATGCCTAGCGGAATCGCTCCGTGTTAGCTCCTCCTTCAATGTCTCCAGCTTCTTCTGCAAAAGCCTGATGAGGGGAATGACCTGACTCAGGCTGGCAGTGTCTGAACTGACTTCACGTGTGGCAAGTTCAAAGGGCATCAGAACCTTGCACAACGTTGAAATCATTCTCCACTGCACTTGAGACAGGTGCATTCCACCTCCTATATCGTGCTCAATTGTATAGGCTTGAATGGCCTTTTGCTGCTCCTCCAACCTCTGAAGCATATAGAGGGTTGAATTCCACCTCGTTACCACTTCTTGCTTCAGATGATGGCAGGGCAGGTTCAGTAGTTTTTGGTGGTGCTCCAGTCTTCTGTACGTGGTGCCTGTACGCCGAAAGTGTCCCGCAATTCTTCTGGCCACCGACAGCATCTCTTGCACGCCCCTGTCGTTTTTTAAAAAATTCTGCACCACCAAATTCAAGGTATGTGCAAAACATGGGACGTGCTGGAATTTGCCCATATTTAATGCACACACAATATTGCTGGCGTTGTCCGATGCCACAAATCCATAGGAGAGTCCAATTGGGGTAAGCCATTCCGCGATGATCTTCCTCAGTTGCCGTAAGAGGTTTTCAGCTGTGTGCGTATTCTGGAAAGCGGTGATACAAAGCGTAGCCTGCCTAGGAAAGAGTTGGCGTTTGCGAGATGCTGCTACTGGTGCCGCCGCTGCTGTTCTTGCGGCGGGAGTCCATACATCTACCCAGTGGGCTGTCACAGTCATATAGTCCTGACCCTGCCCTGCTCCACTTGTCCACATGTCCGTGGTTAAGTGGACATTGGGTACAACTGCATTTTTTAGGACACTGGTGAGTCTTTTTCTGACGTCCGTGTACATTCTCGGTATCGCCTGCCTAGAGAAGTGGAACCTAGATGGTATTTGGTAACGGGGGGCACACTGCCTCAATAAATTGTCTAGTTCCCTGTGAACTAACGGCGGATACCGGACGCACGTCTAACACCAACATAGTTGTCAAGGCCTCAGTTATCCGCTTTGCAGCAGGATGACTGCTGTGATATTTCATCTTCCTCGCAAAGGACTGTTGGACAGTCAATTGCTTACTGGAAGTAGTACAAGTGGGCTTACGACTTCCCCTCTGGGATGACCATCGACTCCCAGCAGCAACAACAGCAGCGCCAGCAGCAGTAGGCGTTACACGCAAGGATGCATTGGAGGAATCCCAGGCAGGAGAGGACTCGTCAGAATTGCCAGTGACATGGCCTGCAGGACTATTGGCATTCCTGGGGAAGGAGGAAATTGACACTGAGGGAGTTGGTGGGGTGGTTTGCGTGAGCTTGGTTACAAGAGGAAGGGATTTACTGGTCAGTGGACTGCTTCCGCTGTCGGCCAAAGTTTTTGAACTTGTCACTGACTTATTATGAATGCGCTGCAGGTGACGTATAAGGGAGGATGTTCCGAGGTGGTTAACGTCCTTACCCCTACTTATTACAGCTTGACAAAGGGAACACACGGCTTGACAAATGTTGTCAGCATTTCTGGTGAAATACTTCCACACCGAAGAGCTGATTTTTTTGGTATTTTCACCTGGCATGTCAACGGCCATATTCCTCCCACGGACAACAGGTGTCTCCCCGGGTGCCTGACTTAAACAAACCACCTCACCATCAGAATCCTCCTGGTCAATTTCCTCCCCAGCGCCAGCAACACCCATATCCTCCTCATCCTGGTGTACTTCAACACTGACATCTTCAATCTGACTATCAGGAACTGGACTGCGGGTGCTCCTTCCAGCACTTGCAGGGGGCGTGCAAATGGTGGAAGGCGCATGCTCTTCACGTCCAGTGTTGGGAAGGTCAGGCATCGCAACCGACACAATTGGACTCTCCTTGTGGATTTGGGATTTTGAAGAACGCACAGTTCTTTGCGGTGCTACTGCTTTTGCCAGCTTGAGTCTTTTCATTTTTCTAGCGAGAGGCTGAGTGCCTCCATCCTCATGTGAAGCTGAACCACTAGCCATGAACATAGGCCAGGGCCTCAGCCGTTCCTTGCCACTCCGTGTGGTAAATGGCATATTGGCAAGTTTACGCTTCTCCTCCGACAATTTTATTTTAGGTTTTGGAGTCCTTTTTTTACTGATATTTGGTGTTTTGGATTTGACATGCTCTGTACTATGCCATTGGGCATCGGCCTTGGCAGACGACGTTGCTGGCATTTCATCGTCTCGGCCATGACTAGTGGCAGCAGCTTCAGCACGAGGTGGAAGTGGATCTTGATCTTTCCCTAATTTTGGAACCTCAACATTTTTGTTCTCCATATTTTAATAGGCACAACTAAAAGGCACCCCAGGTAAACAATGGAGATGGATGGATACTAGTATACAATTATGGATGGACTGCCGAGTGCCGACACAGAGGTAGCTACAGCCGTGGACTACCGTACTGTACTGTGTCTGCTGCTAATATAGACTGGATGATAATGAGATGTAGTATGTATAAAGAAGAAAGAAAAAAAAAACCACGGGTAGGTGGTATACAATTATGGATGGACTGCCGAGTGCCGACACAGAGGTAGCTACAGCCGTGGACTACCGTACTGTGTCTGCTGCTAATATAGACTGGTTGATAAAGAGATGTAGTATGTATGTATAAAGAAGAAAGAAAAAAAACCACGGGTAGGTGATATACAATTATGGACGGACTGCCGAGTGCCGACACAGAGGTAGCTACAGCCGTGGACTACCGTACTGTGTCTGCTGCTAATATAGACTGGTTGATAAAGAGATGTAGTATGTATGTATAAAGAAGAAAGAAAAAAAAACCACGGGTAGGTGGTATACAATTATGGATGGACTGCCGAGTGCCGACACAGAGGTAGCTACAGCCGTGGACTACCGTACTGTGTCTGCTGCTAATATAGACTGGTTGATAAAGAGATGTAGTATGTATGTATAAAGAAGAAAGAAAAAAAACCACGGGTAGGTGGTATACAATTATGGATGGACTGCCGAGTGCCGACACAGAGGTAGCTACAGCCGTGGACTACCGTACTGTACTGTGTCTGCTGCTAATATAGACTGGATGATAATGAGATGTAGTATGTATAAAGAAGAAAGAAAAAAAAACCACGGGTAGGTGGTATACAATTATGGATGGACTGCCGAGTGCCGACACAGAGGTAGCTACAGCCGTGGACTACCGTACTGTGTCTGCTGCTAATATAGACTGGTTGATAATGAGATGTAGTATGTATAAAGAAGAAAGAAAAAAAAACCACGGGTAGGTGGTATACAATTATGGACGGACTGCCGAGTGCCGACACAGAGGTAGCTACAGCCGTGGACTACCGTACTGTACTGTGTCTGCTGCTAATATAGACTGGATGATAATGAGATGTAGTATGTATAAAGAAGAAAGAAAAAAAAAACCACGGGTAGGTGGTATACAATTATGGATGGACTGCCGAGTGCCGACACAGAGGTAGCTACAGCCGTGAACTACCGTACTGTGTCTGCTGCGACTGGATGATAAATAATGATATAAAAAATATATATATATCACTACTGCAGCCGGACAGGTATATATTATATAATGACGGACCTGCTGGACACTGTCTGTCAGCAGAATGAGTTTTTTATTTTATAGAATAAAAAAACACCACACAAGTCACACGACGTGTGTTTAACTTTTACAGGCAGACATTCACAATACAATATAGTATACTATATACTGGTGGTCAGGTCACTGGTCAGTCACACTGGCAGTGGCACTCCTGCAGAAAAAAAGTGTGCACTGTTTAATTTTAATATGTACTCCTGGCTCCTGCTATAACCTAACTGCTCCCCAGTCTCCCCCACAATTAAGCTGTGTGAGCACAGTCAGATATTATACATAGATGATGCAGCAGCAGACTGGGCTGAGCACAGATATGGTATGTGACTGAGTCACTGTGTATCGTTTTTTCAGGCAGAGAACGGATTATATTAAATAATATAAAACTGCACTGGTGGTCACTGGTCAGTCACTAGTATAACTAACTAATACTATCAGCAAAATTCTGCACTCTCTGTCTGAGTACTCCTCCTAAGCTCCAGTAAATGAAGTGTCACTGTCTCACTCTGTCACTAGTATAACTAACTAATACTATCAGCAAAATTCTGCACTCTCTGTCTGAGTACTCCTCCTAAGCTCCAGTAAATGAAGTGTCACTGTCTCACTCTCACTCTCCTATCTATTTCTTCTCTAAACGGAGAGGACGCCAGCCACGTCCTCTCACTATCAATCTCAATGCACGTGTAAAATGGCGGCACCGCGCGGCTCCTTATATAGAATCCGAGTCTCGCGATAGAATCCGAGCCTCGCGAGAATCCGACAGCGTCATGATGACGTTCGGGCGCGCTCGGGTTAACCGAGCAAGGCGGGAAGATCCGAGTCGCTCGGATCCGTGTAAAAAAAGCTGAAGTTCGGGCGGGTTCGGATTCCGAGGAACCGAACCCGCTCATCACTACTTTGAATCCTGTTCGTTCCCAGCAGATCGCCCCAACGGGCACACCCGGAGCCACGATTAGAGTTGCACCATCTGTACTTGCCTATTTTCCGGAAACAGCTGGGAGGCTCCTGAACATTGAATTAAGCTTCTGCCCCCCCCCCCCCGGGAAAGTAGGCAAGTCTCCCAGCACCCCGCCACCCAGCCGCCCACTTGTGAAGTAAAGTGGGCGAACCGGATCATTGATGATGAGATTCGCGCTGAATTGCGTCATCTTAGCCATGTCCCCACTGTACAATGCCAGTAATATCGGCATTGTATAGCGGGGGGCCTGGCCACAATGACGCAATTGCACAGCCACGCCCCCAACCATAGCCTGACCTGCCTTGTCATCCCCCCTTCCTGCCACCTGCTTAAAGCCACGCTCCCTGCACCACAGTTTACAGTGCTGATCTGGCTACTCCCTCCTGCAGGAGGCCAGAGGCTGAACTACCGCCAGTGCAACCAGTGCGTTGCATGGGGGCCCGCCTCTGTCCAGGGGCCCAAAGCATGTAATGAGTCAAACTGACTCATTACATGCCGCTGCGTGCTGCGGGCAACCGCTGCCCGCAGCGCACAGCCGCCCGGAGAGGAGCAGCGGTACGGGGGAAGGAGGAGGAGGGAGGTGGAGGAGGGAGCCGAAGCAGCGCTTTGTTACTGGTGGAGGCACTGCTGCTGCTGCTGCCCCTCTGCTTCACTATAGGCTGTCTTCCGAGAAGATTCAGAAGTTAGATCCGCAATTTTTACTGTGCGCTGAAGTGTTGGCAGCATATCCCATTGAAGTTATTTCTTTAAGAAGAGATTTATTCTTTCAAAGGGGATACTCATGTTGAATTTGTATGTGGATGCTGCATCAGAAAACAAAACCGTTCACCGGAAGTCATGCTGCCGCCATTTTTTTTTATCCTTATATGTAATAGATCCCAAATGTTGATTTTCTAAAGGAACACTGACAGGAAGTTCCACGGCCACCATCTTCGATGATGTTGATACAGACTCAGAAGTTAGATCCGCCATTTTTAGTGTGGGCTGAAGTGTTGGCAGCGTAAAACCTTTAAGTTCTTTCTTTAGGAAGATATTTTTTCTTTCAAAGGGGGCAATCATGTTGGATTTGTACTGTATGCAGATGTTGTATCAGAAAACGAAAACATCCACCGGAAGTCATGCAGCCACCATTTTTAGGTATCTTTATATACAGTAGATCCCAAATAACGGCAAAATAGTTTTTACCTTGAAAAGAAGATAAAGGATAATGATTAGTTTGTAATAAAGCATTGTATATACCGAGATAAAGAATGGAATATTACAAAAAACATTTTAATTCAAAATCCTGGTTTAAACCAGTAGGTGCCAGTGTTTGTAGTTTGAATATTGTTTCCATCTCGGTCTTTGCTAGTATTTTCTCTGTATTACAATTACGCCAGTTTGGTTTTATGTGAATGAGTCCCGCAAAGAATTTAATTGAATTAACTGAACAAGTGTGCTCCAACCTATAGTGATCAGAAAGGTTGTGTGTGGATAAGCCCTTCTTTATATTTCTTCAATGTTCTGATAGATGGGTTTTTAATGATCTGGATGTTCTCCTAATGTATGCTTTATTGTAAATACACTCAATCACATATATGAAATTTGTAGTGTTACAAGTGATAAAGTCTTTGATTTTAATTGGAATGTTATTTACTCGAATTTCTGTATATATATATATATATATATATCTATCAACACATGTCCATCCATAACCTTCCAGCCAGGGTGTAGACAGATCCAGCACACTGCTTAATATTCAATCAGCGTTTTACTTCATATAGCAGACATGATATTTAATCAGCTTTTAACTTCATGTAGCAGAAAAGCACAAACATCTGGATTCAGCATATACTCATCGTATGCAGGGCAAGTACAGACTGGCAACATCCCAAACAGCCGTTTTCGGTGCTCCTTCCTCAGGGAAAAACCAGCTAAGGTGCCATAGTGCCTGGTGCTAAAGTGTCAAAGTGCTGTGCAAAATGCTGCATCATAGGAGAGCATTATTTATGCTCCCCTAATCAAGCTCATCACCGGCACTTGGAATCCCGTGCCGCCCCAGGGCCGGTCACACCATGCTCCCCAATCCCAGAAACATCCGTCAGTGGAACGCACGTAGCGCACCACATGACCGGAAGTCCCGGCCCGTGGAGCGCAAACAGCGCGTCACCCAGGTGGAAGTCCAGGTCCGGAAGGCGTGGTTAGTAACAGCGTCCCCGGCAACACTGCCAACAGGCCCAGGTCACCAGGCAATGATGCTATACACAGTAAAGGAACAAAATCAACAACAAAGAAAAACAAAATAAACATGAATATGAGGATCTATTGATACTGTGGAGTATTGGTTTATCAACTACGAATCATTTTAGCCTATTATATGTTCCGGTTAGCATAACATTTAAATTCCAAAAACACAATAACTGTGCAGTAACAAATTGATCCCAAAGGAAACAATAAACAATAATAGGGTGTATAAACAAAGTAAGAAAAAGAAGAGACTATACCATCAATAGCCAAAAAACAAGATCAGAGCATAATCTATATATCCTATAAGGGGCCCATCAGAGTTTACTTAAAGGAAAGGACTAAAGGAAAATTCCTCATTTAAACCATGGGGTACCATTGCATCCATGCGATATATCCATCGACACTCTTGTTGTAACAGTAATTTGTGTCTGTCACCTCCCCTTCTCAAAGGCGGAACGTGGTCGATCGGCATATATGCAAAATCACTCAGCTTATGTTCATGTGCAACATAATGTCTTGCAACCGGGGGCGTGTTCCCATCTACCTTCTGGTAGGCCTTTTTAATAGATGATCTATGCATTCCAAATCTCTCTTTTAGCATACGTATGGTTTTCCCTATATAAACCTTCTTGCAAGGACAGGTTATCATATAGGTCACAAATTTGGTTTCACATGTCATCCGATAACGCAAAGGATAACTTGTTCCCCTCATGGGGTGACAACAGCTTTTGCCAGTCAGCTTAAAATTGCAATTGACACAACCAGGACATTTATAGGCACCAATTTGAAGTTGTAGCCAGTTTGTTCCCCTACCCACACGTGGGCTAATGTCAGAGAAAGTCACTTTTTCTTTCAGACTGCGGCTCCGCTTATAGCAGAATAATGGTGGCTTGTTGCAATAGTTCTGCATCACAGGATCTGATTGCAGTATATGCCAGTGCTTGCGAATTGACTGGCGAGCATTGCCAGAGGAAATAGAGTACGTGCTGGCAAAAAACAAGCGTTCTGGCTCAACCTTAACCCGTGGCTGTAGTAATTCACGTGACAGTTGCACACATCTATCTATTGCCTGTTGCACTTCAGTGGTGTCATATCCTCTGTCGATGAATTTGTCACCCATCATTGTAAGAGCATCAGATAATTCCTCACGGTTAGAAATAATTCTTGCCACACGAACTAATTGAGAAAAAGGCAGCCCCTTTTTTAGAGCTGGTGGGTGGAAGCTGGATGCAAGTAAGAGAGAGTTTTTATCAGTGGGCTTCCTGTAGATTCCTGTTGACAGTACCCCATTGCATATTGGCACGGAAACATCAAGGAAATTAATCTCTGAAGCATCATGATTACTAGTAAATCTGATAGACCCCGGCAAATTGTTAAGTTTATTAACAAAATTAATTAGCATATTTTCGCCACCAGATCACAGTCTGAAATGATCGTCAATATATCGTACTTAGAATTTAATGTACCCTGAGAACAATGTGTCCGCCATAATATGGCGCTTTTCATACTGATGCATAAATAAATTGGCATACGATGGGGCCATATTGGACCCCATCGCTGTGCCCTTAAGTTGTAAATAGAAGGAGTTGTTAAACAAAAAGTAATTTTTATGGAGCACCACCTCCATCAACAACAGAAAAAATTCCATAGGAGGACCCGCATACTGTGGACTATGGCTCAAACATTCCTTTACAGCAGAGATTCCTTCTGTGTGCCCAATATTAGTGTATAAACTGGTGACATCTAGAGTCACCAGTATACAGACAGAAGTCAGTGGACCAATGGTCTTTAATTTACAGAGAAAATCTGTGGTATCCTTTAAATAGTAGGGGGTAGCTTGAACTACCGGTTGTAAATAAAAATCAATGTACTGGGAGACTGGCTGGCTTAGAGACCCCCGTGCAGAAATAATAGGCCTCCCTGGTGGTTTCTCTAGTGACTTGTGTACTTTCGGTAGAGTGTAGATCAATGGGATTTTGGGATACTCCTGCATAAGAAAATTTACAGTGGATTCATCAATCCAATTATTAGATAGACCCATAAGAATGATTGAATCAATTTCCTTTTTGAAGCGCTCTGTTGGATCGAAAGGGAGGAGCTTATAGCAGTCAAAATCTGATAATTGACGTAACACCTCATTAATGTAATCTAGACGGTTCATCAACACAATAGCCCCACCCTTATCAGCGGGGCGTATGATGAGGTCAGGGTTATCACGCAGACCCCTGATAGCTTCAGCTTCAGGTTTAGACATGTTCGAGAAACACATCCTCCCTTTTTGAATGGAGGTTAGTGTCTCATTACGTACCAACCTCATAAAGGTCTTTATTGAGGCATTATGTGCAGGGGGATCAAACGTACTCTTACCCTTAAATATGGACTGTTGTCTAGTATCTTCACTCTTTTTGTGAAAGAAATCTTTTAAGCGTCGTTGTCGTTGAAACTTATAAAGTTCAATTTCGCAATCAAATTTGTTCTGTCGATATGTCTGTACATATGACAGACCTTTGGACAGAACAGCCATTTCCAATGCAGTGGGCGTATAGGTTGATAGGTTCAGTACTGTTATCTCCTGCCCCCTTTGGGATTTTTTACTGCTTTTGTGTTTCCTCCCCCCTCGCCTACAGGGTTTTTTGAATTCCTGTTCCCCTTTAATAGGCTCCTGGTATTTGCCCTTTCGCCTAAAAAAGACGCAGAATTCTTATAATGTGATGAATGATCAGAGTCACTTTGAGATGTCAGAGAGTCGATATCGGTGAATTGGGCCTCCGCCCATTTTCTAAATCCCTGTCCGTTTCTCCAAGGCCAACGTATAGTCGGAGAGAACACCCAAGGGTACACCCTAGATTACTTATAGTCGTCTTTTACTTTTCTGTATTTGGTCTTTTTAAAAGCCAGCAAGTCTCCCTTAAAGGACACCAAATTTTCTTCAATCTGCGCCAACCAATCAACTGAAGTATCAGCTTTAAGTATAGACAAACCCTGTGCTTCGCAAGTGGCTATTTCCTTCTTAACATTCTCAATATCAATATTCACTTGTTGAACTACTAAGACCATAAGATCAAAACTACATTGAGTATTTGACACCACTGTCTGCAAAATTCTTTACTATTGCACCCCAGAGTAGGTTGATTTCTAATCCTTAGACCTCTTGGTATAAGGTTCTCCTTATGATATTGTGAGAGCGTAAGCCCATGCAATTCCAATTCAATCAACCTTTTGCGCAATTTCAGTAAGTCAGAATTTATCTCAGACGATGTGTCGACATCAAAAGCGAGCTGGTCAGTAGTGCTAAACAATATACGTGTTACATCTTTATCTAGAAACCTCTTCGTACCAGTATAGTCAGCAACATTCTCCATCCTATATTGAATAATACAGCAAAGTGCATGTGCAAATAACAACAAAAGAGAAAAAAACAAAATAAAAAAATCAAAGAAAATATAATTAAAATCCAATAATGGTGCAGCTCCAATTAAATTAAATAGAAGAATCACAGAACAAAGTCCCGGGAAGCCGCACTGGCACTCTCATATGTAATATTGCAGGTGACCGGTTGAAAATAAATGTTATATCAACACATGTCCATCCATAACTTTCCAGCCAGGGTGTAGACAGAACCAGCACACTGCTTAATATTCAATCAGCGTTTTACTTCATATAGCAGACATGATATTTAATCAGCGTTTAACTTCATGTAGCAGAAAAGCACAAACATCTGGATTCAGCAAATGCTCATCGTATGCAGGGCAAGTTCAGACTGGCAATATCCCAAACAGCCGTTTTCGGTGCACTCAGATCCTGTGATGCAGAACTATTGCAACAAGTCACCTTTATTCTGCTATAAGCGGAGCCGCAATCTGAAAGAAAAAGTGACTTTCTCTGACATTAGCCCACGTGTGGGTAGAGGAACAAACTGGCTACAACTTCAAATTGGTGCCTATAAATGTCCTGGTTGTGTCAATTGCAATTTTATGCTGACTGGTAAAAGCTGTTGTCACCCCATGAGGGGAACACGTTATCCTTTGCGTTATTGGATGACATGTGAAACCAAATTTGTGACCTATATGATAACCTGTCCTTGCAAGAAGGTTTATATAGGGAAAACCATGAGTATGCTAAAAGAGAGAATTGGAATGCATAGATCATCTATTAAAAAGGCCTACCAGAAGGTAGATGGGAACACGCCCCCGGTTGCAAGACATTATGTTGCACATGGACATAAACTAAGTGATTTTGCATATATATTGGAACAAACAGAAAAAAAAAGTATTCCTATGATAGGGCACACAGAGACTAATACAATTAGAATTTACTAAAAGTCATTAACCCTTAGGATAATGACCACTAATGTTAATGTTCTTTTAACATTAGTGGTCATTATCCTAAGGGTTAATGACTTTTAGTAAATTCTAATTGTATTAGTCTCTGTGTGCCCTATCAAAGGAATACTTTTTTTTTCTGTTTGTTCCAATATCTAACTTCTATTCCAGGTGAACCTCCCTATAGATATATTGCCATTTATTTTTCTAGATTAATTATTTTCTAAATGGGGAAAGGACAATAATACATAAAAAATTAAACATAATATACGTCTGTGCGATCTTTTATGTCATGATTTTGCATATATGCCGGTCGACCACGTTCCGCCTTTGAGAAGGGGAGGTGACAGACACAAATAACTGTTACAACAAGAGTGTCGATGGATATATATCGCATGGATGCAATGGTACCCCATGGTTTAAATGAGGAATTTTCCTTTAGTCCTTTCCTTTAAGTAAACTCTGATGGGCCCCTTATAGGATATATAGATTATGCTCTGATCTTGTTTTTTGGCTATTGATGGTATAGTCTCTTCTTTTTCTTACTTTGTTTATACACCCTATTATTGTTTATTGTTTCATTTGGGATCAATTTGTTACTGCACAGTTATTGTGTTTTTGGAATTTAAATGTTATGCTAACCGGAACATATAATAGACTAAAATGATTCGTAGTTGATAAACCAATACTCCACAGTATCAATAGATCCCCATATTCATGTTTATTTTGTTTTTCTTTGTTGTTGATTTTGTTCCTTTACTGTGTATAGCATCATTGCCTGGTGACCTGGGCCTGTTGGCAGTGTTGCCGGGGATGCTGTTACTAACCACGCCTTCCGGACCTGGACTTCCACCTGGGTGACGCGCTGTTTGCGCTCCACGGGCCGGAACTTCCGGTCACGTGGTGCGCGGCGTGCGTTCCACTGACGGATGTTTCGGGGGTTGGGGAGCGTGGTGTGACCGGCCCTGGGGCGGCACGGTATTCCAGGTGCCGGTGATGAGCTTGATTAGGGGAGCATAAATAATGCTCTCCTATGATGCAGCATTTTGCACAGCACTTTGACACTTTAGCACCAGGCACTATGGCACCTTAGCTGGTTTTCTCCTGAGGAAGGAGCACCGAAAACGGCTGTTTGGGATATTGCCAGTCTGTACTTGCCCTGCATACGATGAGTATTTGCTGAATCCAGATGTTTGTGCTTTTCTGCTACATGAAGTTAAAAGCTGATTAAATATCATGTCTGCTATATGAAGTAAAACGCTGATTGAATATTAAGCAGTGTGCTGGTTCTGTCTACACCCTGGATGGAAAGTTATGGATGGACATGTGTTGATATAACATTTATTTTCACCGGTCACCTGCAATATTACATATGAGAGTGCCAGTGCGGCTTCCCGGGACTTTGTTCTGTGATTCTTCTATTTAATTTAATTGGATCTGCACCACTATTGGATTTTAATTATATTTTCTTTGATTTTTTTTATTTTGTTTTTTTCTCTTTTGTTGTTATTTGCACACGCACTTTGCTGTATTATTCAATATAGGATGGAGAATGTTGCTGACTATACTGATACGAAGAGGTTTCTAGATAAAGATGTAACACGTATATTGTTTAGCACTACTGACCAGCTCGCTTTTGATGTCAACATACCGTCTGAGATAAATTCTGACTTACTGAAATTGCGCAAAAGGTTGATAGAATTGGAATTGCATGGGCTTACGCTCTCACAATATCATAAGGAGAACCTTATACCAAGAGGTCTAAGGATTAGAAATCAACCTACTCTGGGGCGCAATAGTAAAGAATTTTGCAGACAGTGCTGTCAAATACTCAATGTAGTTTTGATCTTATGGTCTTAGTAGTTCAACAAGTGAATATTGATATTGAGAATGTTAAGAAGGAAATAGCCACTTGCGAAGCACAGGGTTTGTCTATACTTAAAGCTGATACTTCAGTTGATTGGTTGACCCAGATTGAAGAAAATTTTGTGTCCTCTAAGGGAGACTTGCTGGCCTTTAAAAAGACCAAATACAGAAAAGTAAAAGACGAATATAAGGAATCTAGGGTGTACCCTTGGGTGTTCTCTCCAACTATACGTCGGCCTTGGAGAAACAGACAGGGATTTAGAAAAAGGGCAGAGGCCCAATTCACCGATATCGACTCTCTGACATCTCAAAGTGACTCTGATCATTCATCACATTATAAGAATTCCACGTCTTTTTCAGGTGAAAGGGCAAATACCAGGAGCCTATTAAAGGGGAACAGGAATTCAAAAAACCCTGTAGGCGAGGGGGGAGAAAACACAAAAGCAGTAAAAAATCCCAAAGGGGGCAGGAGATAACAGTACTGAACCTATCAACCTATACGCCCACTGCATTGGAAATGGCTGTTCTGTCCAAAGGTCTGTCATATGTACAGACATATCGACAGAACAAATTTGATTGCGAAATTGAACTTTATAAGTTTCAACGACAACGACGCTTAAAAGATTTCTTTCACAAAAAGGGTCAAGATACTAGACAATAGTCCACATTTAAGGGTAAGAGTACGTTTGATCCCCCTGCACATAATGCCTCAATAAAGACCTTTATGAGGTTGGTACGTAATGAGACACTAACCTCCATTCAAAAAGGGAGGATGTGTTTCTCGAACATGTCTAAACCTGAAGCTGAAGCTATCAGGGGTCTGCGTGATAACCCTGACCTCATCATACGCCCCGCTGATAAGGGTGGGGCTATTGTGTTGATGAACCGTCTAGATTACATTAATGAGGTGTTACGTCAATTATCAGATTTTGACTGCTATAAGCTCCTCCCTTTCGATCCAACAGAGCGCTTCAAAAAGGAAATTGATTCAATCATTGTTATGGGTCTATCAAATAATTGGATTGATGAATCCACGGTTAATTTTCTTATGCAGGAGTTTCCCAAAATCCCATTGATCTACACTCTACCGAAAGTACACAAGTCACTAGAGAAACCACCAGGGAGGCCTATTATTTCTGCATTGGGGTCTCTAAGCCAGCCAGTCTCCCAGTACATTGATTTTTATTTACAACCGGTAGTTCAAGCTACCCCCTACTATATAAAGGATACCACAGATTTTCTCTGTAAATTGAAGACCATTGGTCCACTGACTTCTGACTGTATACTGGTGACTCTAGATGTCACCAGTTTATACACTAATATTGGGCACACAGAAGGAATCTCTGCTGTAAAGGAATGTTTGAGCCATAGTCCACAGTATGCGGGTCCTCCTATGGAATTTTTTCTGTTGTTGATGGAGGTGGTGCTCCATAAATATTACTTTTTGTTCAACAACTCCTTCTATTTACAACTTAAAGGCACAGCAATGGGGTCCAATAATGCCCCATCGTATGCCAATTTATTTATGCATCAGTATGAAAAGCGCCATATTATGGCGGACACATTGTTCTCAGGGTACATTAAATTCTATGTATGATATATTGACGATCTTTTCATACTGTGATCTGGTGGCGAAAATATGCTAATTAATTTTGTTAATAAACTTAACAATTTGCCGGGGTCCATCAGATTTACTAGTAATCATGATGCTTCAGAGATTAATTTTCTTGTAGTTTCTGTGTGAATATGCAATGGGGTACTGTCAACAGGAATCTACAGTTAGCCCACTGATAAAAACTCTCTCTTACTTGCATCCAGCTTCCTCCCACCAGCTCTAAAATAGGGGCAGCCTTTTTTTCAATTAGTTCGTGTGGCAAGAATTACCTCTAACCGTGAGGAATTATCTGATGCTCTTACAATGATGGGCGACAAATTCATCGACAGAGGATATGACACCACTGAAGTGCAACAGGCAATAGATAGATGTGTGCAACTGTCACGTGATGAATTACTACAGCCACGGGTTAAGGTTGAGCCAGAACGCTTGGTTTTTGCCAGCATGTACTCTATTTCCTCTGGCAATGCTCGCCAGTCAATTCGCAAGCACTGGCATATACTGCAATCAGATCCTGTGATGCAGAACTATTGCAACAAGCCACCATTATTCTGCTATAAGCGGAGCCGCAATCTGAAAGAAAAAGTGACTTTCTCTGACATTAGCCCACGTGTGGGTAGGGGAACAAACTGGCTACAACTTCAAATTGGTGCCTATAAATGTCCTGGTTGTGTCAATTGCCATTTTATGCTGACTGGTAAAAGCTGTTGTCACCCCATGAGGGGAACACGTTATCCTTTGCGTTATCGGATGACATGTGAAACCAAATTTGTGACCTATATGATAACCTGTCCTTGCAAGAAGGTTTATATAGGAAAAACCATACGTATGCTAAAAGAGAGATTTGGAATGCATAGATCATCTATTAAAAAGGCCTACCAGAAGGTAGATGGGAACACGCCCCCGGTTGCAAGACATTATGTTGCACATGGACATAAGCTGAGTGATTTTGCATATATGCCGATCGACCACGTTCCGCCTTTGAGAAGGGGAGGTGACAGCACAAATTACTGTTACAACAAGAGTGTCGATGAATATATATCACATGGATGCAATGGTACCCCATGGTTTAAATGAGGAATTTTCCTTTAGTCCTTTCCTTTAAGTAAACTCTGATGGGCCCCTTATAGGATATATAGATTATGCTCTGATCTTGTTTTTTGGCTATTGATGGTATAGTCTCTTCTTTTTCTTACTTTGTTTATACACCCTATTATTGTTTATTGTTTCCTTTGGGATCAATTTGTTACTGCACAGTTATTGTGTTTTTGGAATTTAAATGTTATGCTAACCGGAACATATAATAGACTAAAATGATTCGTAGTTGATAAACCAATACTCCACAGTATCAATAGATCCCCATATTCATGTTTATTTTGTTTTTCTTTGTTGTTGATTTTGTTCCTTTACTGTGTATAGCATCATTGCCTGCTGACCTGGGCCTGTTGGCAGTGTTGCCGGGGACGCTGTTACTAACCACGCCTCCCGGACCTGGACTTCCGCCTGGGTGACGCGCTGTTTGCGCTCCACGGGCCGGAACTTCCGGTCACGTGGTGCGCGGCGTGCGTTCCACTGATAGATGTTTCTGGGATTGGGGAGCGTGGTGTGACCGGCCCTGGGGCGGCCCAGGATTCCAGGTGCCGGTGATGAGCTTGATTAGGGGAGCATAAATAATGCTCTCCTGTGATGCAGCATTTTGCACAGCACTTTGACACTTAAGCACCAGGCACTATGGCACCTTAGCTGGTTTTCCCCTGAGGAAGGAGCACCGAAAATGGCTGTTTGGGATATTGCCAGTCTGTACTTGCCCTGCATACGATGAGTATTTGCTGAATCCAGATGTTTGTGCTTTTCTGCTACATGAAGTTAAAAGCTGATTAAATATCATGTCTGCTATATGAAGTAAAACGCTGATTGAATATTAAGCAGTGTGCTGGTTCTGTCTACACCCTGGCTAGAAAGTTATGGATGGACATGTGTTGATATAACATTTATTTTGACCGGTCACCTGCATCATTACATATGAGAGTGTCAGTGCGGCTTCCCAGGACTTTGTTCTGTGATTCTTATATATATATATATATATATATATATATATGTTTCGCTTTTTATTTGTCGGTATGCTCTACATAGGCCACAGCGATGAAAGCCTTCAGTAAGAATCAGATTTATTGGTTTGAATGGTAAAGTGCTTCTTACTAATTCAGATTTAAGGTTTTTAGCTTTTTTATAGATGAAGGTGGGCTGATCTAGAATAATCTCTTTCAAAATAGTGTCCATCTTTAAAATGTGCCAGTGCTTTTTTATTATTGTCTCCATTTGTTTATGGCTGGAATCATATCCAGTTAGAAATGATGACTGGAATTTTGGGCTATTGTTGGTACTTCTTTTCTCTTTCGGTTGAAGCAACGAAAATCTTTCCATATCTTTTTCCAAGAAAACTTTTTTCATTTCTTGTATTTGCTCATAACACACCGGGTCTTCACTATAGTTTCTTCTGACTCTCATGAACTGGCTCTTTGGTATACCGTTCAGCCAGTTCCGGTGATGTTCACTGCCTGTTGGTATATGATTGTTACAATCATTAGGTTTTTTTTTAATTCTTGTTTGCAGGTTGCTGTCTTTTATGTAAATTGATGAACCAGAAAATGTACTTCTACATTGCTCATTTGGAAAAATAGGTGGATGTTCATGTCGTTAGAGTTTAAATATTTGCAGAAATTATCCAAATCTTCATTCCCACCCTTCCACAGGAAAAGTACATCATCAATATACCGTACCCATTTGACAATTTTTGAGTTCCATTGTTCATCCAGAAAGATGTAATTAGATTCCCAGAATGACATAAACAGGTTTGTGTATGCCAGACCAACACGAGTGCCCATGGATGTTCCTTTTTTCTGAAGATACTAATTACCACCAAAGTAGAAATAATTATTAAGTATGAAATGAATAGAATCTATAATAAAATGTTTCCTTTCTTCAGTGTGTGAAGTTTGATTGAGGAATATATCACCTCTAACCCTTTCTCATGATCTATTATAGTGTATTATGAAGATATATCCGCGGTAGTTATAGATATATTTGATTCCCACACAACTTCCTGAAGTTTTCTTATTGTGTCTCCTGTGTCTTTCAGATATGCCGGGGTTTTAACTACCAAAGTTTGGAGTAAGTGATCGATGAGAGACGAAAAAGCTCCCTATGCAGGCAATAATTGGAGGTCCTGGTGGTGTAGTAGTACTTATGTGTATTTTCGGTAACACGTAAATAGTTGGAGTTGCTGGGTCATCAATGTTAATGAATCCTAATTCTTCTTCACTGTTAACTCCCGTATTCTGATGTTTTGACAGTAGTTTCTGAAAACTTGATTTAATCCTTGTTGTAGGATCATTTTTTAATTTCTGATAGGTATGAGGGTCGGATAGTTGTCTCATGGTTTCTCCTTTGTAGTCCTCTGTGTTAAGGATGGCGATAACTCCACATATCACAGGGTTTTATTGTGATGGTCTCATCTTCTTTTAGTGTTTTAATGGCCTCTTTCTTGCTTAAGTTTAGGCCTTTGCCATTCTTTTTTCTGATTTTTAGTTTCTTGAAATCTTCAATCACCAGCTGTTGGAAGGTGTTTATGAACCAAATTAGATTTGGACATTTACTAGATACATGACACTGTAGCTAGAAGATGATTAGTTGCTATGTGCAACAACTTGTCCTCTTTATAAGGTTTGATACATGTTCCCCCTTTTGTCTAAATGAAACCTATTTTAATTAAATCAGGAAAATAGCAAGTAAGTCAGAGATCTCCAACCTTGGATAGTGTATTACATGTCGCACCAAGTTATGAAAAAAAGAAAATGCAACATATTTTATATATAGTTTAATCAAAAGGCAGCACCATAACAAATAACATGAAAAAAGCAGTACGACAATGTGTAAGAGGATATAAACGTTACAGTAGGTGTTAGCTGTAATGTTAGCTGTAATGGACCAACTAGACAGTATATTGGGCCTAATTCAGACATGATCACAGCAGCAAATTTGTTTTCTAATGGGCAAAACCATGTGCACTGCAGGTGGGGCAGACGTAACATGTGCAGGGAGATTAGATTTGGGTGGGGTGTGTTCAAACTGAAATCTAAATAGCAGTGTAAAAATAAAGTAGCCAGTATTTACCCTGCACAGAAACAATATAACCTACCCAAATCTAACTCTCTCTGCACATGTTATATCTGCCCCCCCTCCTGCAGTGCACATGGTTTTGTCCATTAAAGAACACATTTGCTGCTGTGATCAGGTCTGAAATAGTCCCATTGACTGGTATTCCACCTCTTCTGTGTACTATGGAAAGCGTACAGTACATCAAGACATACTTACCTACTCTCCCAAACATTGCGGGAGACTCCAGATTATTCATGTAGTCCCCCGCACCCCTGGAAGACTGGGTACTCCTCCTGCATCATGTAAAGTAGGCAGGAAAGGGTAAAAATGCAAAAAATGGAGGGAGCGGGGCTAAAATGATGTGAATTGTTGTAACTTTAGCCCCACCCATCCTTAAGGACACATGATTTGCAGAATTTGCCATGACAGGGGTGGGGCCTAATGACGTAGAAGCACGGGTCCCGGCTCCCAATATGCCCAGCTGCTTCTCCTCTCTGGACTTCTCCCTAAGAGGGATATAAAAAGTAGGCAACTATGCATCAGGGTTATCTACAGTACACTGACAAATGGGACTTAGACCACAAGGCAATGACCATCCAGGGCAACACCTGCTCTGTTATTTTTTCTTACATACAGTATTTAGTCATTGTGATGCTCATGTAGCATTGGACATACAGAACATCTGGGTTTTCCTTTTGGGTTTTTTGCATAAAATATGTATTTTTACACATGCTCACCCATATTCTGGCCCATTTTATCCATTTTACACTAAACCTTACTACTGGAAGGTTAGACCAGGGGATGGCAGCCATAGGCTAGCTAAGGCCGAGTAAGTACATGATCACATACAGTAAGTGCGACCTGGAAGTAGAAGCAGACACTCCTGTCAGCACGTGCCCAGTGGGAAATCCACCAATACCTGTCAGGATTAAATCGGCAGCACTATGTAGCCACTTGTGATTGGCTGATTGCTGGAAGTACATAAATCGTTAGCTGCGATGTATATATTGCGCAATCGCTCGATATATCATTCATTACGCTTCATTCAGCATGAATTGGAATTGCAAATGAACGCACACTGATTACGATCGCAACTGCAAATCTGCAAAGTCCTCTAGTCAAACCCACAAATTCATCTGCTATTATACAACCCCATAGCAAATCTAGCCCACCCCCACTGCACGTATAGCAACATTGCATACATTCCCTCAAAATTACTAAAAAAAAATTGCTTTAATACATCAATGTCAGCACAAAACTGGGATGGTTTGTTTCTTGTTATATTCTGTCAGAATAATGTTAGGCAGGTATTAAGGGTCATGATGTAAACACAATACATGCAAGGTGGCGAGCCAGCCACCTTGACCAAAGTGGAGGACCGTTACTGAACAGAGGATGAGCAGAGATAGTGTAAGGGAGTGTGGACAAAGATAAGGTTGGAGATGCAGGGAGGGCAAAGTGGTTTAAGAATTTGTAAGACTGAGGAGTTTTTCTGGATTAAGAGCAAGTCAACAAGCTAGTGAAACAGATTGCAGAAGCGGAGGACGAAGCAGTATAGCGAGAGAGGGAAATTAAACAAAAAGCAGCATTAACAATAGATTGAAGTGGGGAGAGACAAAAGTGTGGGAGACCTGTGAGGATGAGGTTACATTAGTGTAAGTGGGAAATGAGAATTGAGTATTGATGAATGAGAATTTTAGTGGCATCAGTGGCTAGCAAGAGCTCAATGCTGGTGATGTTTCAGAGATGGAAGTGGCAGGATTGAGGCTGATTGTGGGAACTAAAGGAGAGAATGGAGCCAAATAGTACAATGAGGCAGTGGACTTGGGGGACATAAGACAGGTTGATGTTATCAGCAGAAATAGAGGTTTACAGGAGAGGTGGAATGACACTGGAAGAGGGAACGACAATAAGATCAGTCTTGGCCATGTTGAGTTGCAGGAAGCTCTGGGACATCAAGAAGAAGATGACAAACAGGCAGTGGAGGATTGAGGTAGAGAATGCAGGAGAGAAGAGGTAGATTTGATTGTCAAAGGCATAGATGGTATTGAAAGCTGGAGCAGCTGATATGATTTTCAAGGGAGAAGGTATTGAAAGAAAAGAGAAGGAGGCCAAGTATGAATGAATGAGGATGCTTCAGGTGAGACAGAGCTAGAGATCGCAGTCAACACAGAAAATGAGCAGATAGTGAGGTACTTGAACAATTGTTGGACAGAGTCGCAGAGACTGATGGAGTGGAGAGTTGAAGGAAGAGTATCTGGCAGTTGACAATGTCTAAGGTGATAGAGAGTCTGGGTCTAGAGAGAGCGTTTTAAGGATGGGTCAAACTAATGCATATTTGAAAGAAGTCTCGCCAGAATCATGAGACAGGTTGAAGAGATAAACTAGGTGGGAGTAAGCATATAGAATAAGAACGGAAAGCGAATGACACAGTATGCCAGTAACAATCACCAAGGAACAGCTGGAGCAGACTTGGGTGTACTTTAATTTCTATAGTGCATCACAGTGCAGGTGTTACAGTTATCTCCAATGTAATTTGGTGGAAGCAGCTGAAAATAATCTAATTTAATTGGGGCTTATTGATGAATGAAGTCATGGAATGTAAGCATAAACATTTCAGTACATTCCCAACCAATAGGGGATGCGATTACATTGCCGGCAGTCAGGATCCTGACGCTGGAATCCCAACAAATAGATGTGTTACAGTACTGTAGCCCGCTCATATGTTAATTGTTTCTGTTGTACATTTTAATATTTGATTAAGGGGCTTTAGTATTAATTGCAGTATTTAAGTATTTAAGTTTCGTCTGTTTATAACTCCAAGTTATGGCAATGGGCCAACTTAGAACTTAGATCTTCTTCGTGCAAGTTTAATCTAACCCATGATGTCTGAGTCTAATCAATTTATGGAACATGGAAAAAAATGAAATTTAACTAATTCCTTTACAGAAGAACAGATTGTCATTGTGCTATAGGACTACACAGTGTTGCCATGGAAACAAAGGCAGGCATTTTCATTTTATATTATCTCTTCATTAAAGGTAAGAAAAAAAAACATTTTGAGTAAACAATATAATTATATTCTGCACAGAACATTAACATCACATAATGCAGTAAAAATGAAAAAAATAAAAAAAAAACTTCTGTGTAGTCTAAAATTTACAGGCGCCTAAGTGTTTGCATTCAACCCACTGCTTAGAACTGTTCTTCTGTTTTTTGGTTTTGCAAAGGGCAAGAAACACCTGTTGTGCTTTTGTTCCCAACAAGCAGGTCCCTCCTTCCTGGAGAATGACGCGATTATGTTTAATAACAATGTGAATTTCGGCACAAAAGATAAAGGTGACGCTAGATCTGCCAGATGAGGAAATAGCACCTAAATCAGCCCATCAACAGGTCTTGACCAAATACCAACGTCCCACCAAACAATGACCAGACCTTATTTTATACTACAGTAAGACCCTTCTTATCCTCAGACTTGCCAAACGTGAGATATAATGTGCAGACACAATTGCTTACAAAGTAAATCCTGGTAACAGGTTACCTTCAGGGAAACAAATAATTTGCTGCAAAACATTCACGGTAATAATATTAACATACTCCCACAGACACCAGAAGCAAATAAGAGTTCCGTTGTCGCTACATACCACCATTTCATTTTTATTTTTTTTAGATGTACTTTATTTCATCTTAATAACAAAAGGTAAAGGCATACATCAGTGGATTTATAAGAACAATAGGCAATAAATAGTACAAGTACTGTAGATAAAATAAAACGCTTGAAAGCTTAAAGGTTTCTACAGTAATGCATCCGTAGGAAGAAACAGGGCAGGAAAGGCACAGTCAAGGTTGGACTGGCCCACAGGGGTACAAGGGAAACCCCCAGTAGGCCCTACTGCCGGGGGCCCCACCCCATCCTCTAGGGATTAGGTTCTAGATTGTTCTGTTATTAATCTAGTAAATCATTGTGCATGCGCTACAGTATTTACTGTATATATTTATCAAGGGGCCTAACCCATACAAAATGGCAAACCAATGTGGTGGCTAGGCACCCTCCCACTAGAGACTGGCCACACCCCTAAACATGGGCCCCTACCACTGCATTCCCTTGGTGGGCCCTACATGCCCCAGTCCTACACTGAGCACAGTTATTGGCATGGTATGTTAAGCCAGATGAGATACTGTACCACACTATTCAGAGGTGTACACAGAAGGCATTCTAAGCTTATCCAACCATTTTAATTCTGAATGGCTTTATTGCACAGATCTAGTTGGAATACCTGAGCAGAACACCCACCTGAGGTAGAGTGACCTTCCTTCAATGGGATGCAAGAGAGACTAGGAGCTGTCAAGACTTGTCTCCTGGTCTTTGGTAGTGTCAACTTCATGTTCAAGGGGAATGTTGCTCTCTGTTATCTCAATAACGCTAGATAAGACAGCTACAACCATCTCCATAAACTACTGAGTGACCAACCAAGAAGCACTACATGTCAATGTCTTCATCAGGGCTTACTGTAAAATACCTATCTGTTTTCCATCATAAACTGACTATCTGAACTCCTTGGCGGTAGAAGAGAGGTCTGATAATAAAAATGAAACCCCGTTTGGGAAATTTCAGAGCATAATGTCTTGGGCACACTACAATGAATGGGATGGGCAATACGTAAACACATGATTACCTTTTGGGAAGATACAAAGTATAAGATACAATATACAATCAACAGGATACCTACAAAATCAGCAGCTCAGCAGATTATTCATGATACCCACAAAACACAAGGAAATTTATGGCCTTGAACGTACAAAATGGGTTACAATAGGAGCAATAAACAGTACATGGAGATATTATCCTTAATAGGGAGAGCCAAAAAACAAGAATGAACATTCTAAATATAAAGAGCCCCGAGAATCTTCACTGCCACATGTTTTTCATCTTACCCATGAACATCATGTTGGGGTAAGCAATTGGTAGTAGGGGGGATATACAGAACATTACAGATACATAGGAGCAGCAAGGAAAGCAGTGGAGGTAGAGGTTTGCTAATCCAATTTGCAGTAGGGCAGGTTGAATTTGATCATGCTGGACAACAGATAGTGCATGGGTGATGGGTCAAGATGTAAGGTACCAGTCCAACTAATGTCATGCAGGTCGTGATTCAGAGGACAAAAAGATGTGAAGCCAATTGTACTGTGGATGCATGGGTGCATCAGGCACCTTGTTGGCCTCTCTCTAATCCTAGACAGTCATAGTAGTGTGAAGACCTAGGTGTAACAGAGGAGAGTAAGGTGAGTAATAGAACCAGATGCCAAAACTCATGTGGCAGATGCGGGAAGCTAATTTTAGGCTGCAGTTGTAGTAGCATGGCTGTCTGTGATTCGGTGAATGTAGCAAAGTTGTGGACGGACTGGAGCAGAGCCGTCCAATATGATTGAGGACCACGTTGGATCTGGTTTCGGTACCAGTCCATTGGTTGAGACCATGGAAGCAAAATTCAAATAAACAGCATGTGAGATTATAAAGGTTTTAGGATCCAGTCCATTTAGGTGTGAGGAGTCCAAGATTTGGGATGACTGAAGCCAGATCCTCAGCCTGGTTAACAGGAAGCAGCTGGAGCAGCAGAGAGTACTTGGTCAGAGATGGGACCTGGATAAGCTGCAACAGGACTGGAAAGGGCATCTAGAGGAAACATGTGCCTGATCAAGGGGTCCAGGCTACAACAATGGCATCCAGGGACTGCAGAATTTGGGAGGCTGAGAGTCCAAAAAGTTGACATGAGGAGGATTGGAGGTGAATTGATCAGCTTAAGATTGGTGAAGTGTTCTATAGCATGTGAGTAAATATATTTCTGAAAGTAACAGTAATGTTTAGTCTCAGGAATAGAGCAGGAAGTTCTGAAGTGAGATAAAGGTAAAACATTGTTGTCTAAAGTAAAATCTATGCACAATACGGGATGGGCAATAGTTTAAAGGGTGAACACTCTTATTTCCAACCTTGAGAAAAGTCAACCAAGAGGTTATTTCCAACATAGGTTCAGCCAAGTCCTGCAAGTATAGCGCCTGCTATGGTGTTTGTAATATACCAAGAGAGACTAGGAGCTGTCAAGACTTGTCTCCTGGACTTTGGTAGTGTCAACTTCATGTTCAAGGGGAATGTTGCTCTCTGTTATCTCAATAACGCTAGATAAGACAGCTACAACCATCTCCATAAACTACTGAGTGACCAACCAAGAAGCACTACATGTCAATGTCTTCATCAGGGCTTACTGTAAAAGACCTATCTGTTTTCCATCATAAACTGACTATCTGAACTCCTTGGCGGTAGAAGAGAGGTCTGATAATAAAAATGAAATCCCGTTTGGGAAATTTCAGAGCATAATGTCTTGGGCACACTACAATGAATGGGATGGGCAATACGTAAACGCATGATTACCTTTTGGGAAGATACAAAGTATAAGATACAATATACAATCAACAGGATACCTACAGAATCAGCAGCTCAGCAGATTATTCATGATACCCACAAAAATACAAGGAAATTTATGGCCTTGAACGTACAAAATGGGTTACAATAGGAGCAATAAACAGTACATGGAGATATTATCCTTAATAGGGAGAGCCAAAAAACAAGAATGAACATTCTAAATATAAAGAACCCCGAGAATCTTCACTGCCACATGTTTTTCATCTTACCCATGAACATCATGCTGGGGTAAGCAATTGGTAGTAGGGGGGAAATACAGAACATTACAGATACATAGGAGCAGCAAGGAAAGCAGTGGAGGTAGAGGTTAGTTAATCCAATTTGCAGTAGGGCAGGTTGAATTTGATCATGCTGGACAACAGATAGTGCATGGGTGATGGGTCAAGATGTAAGGTACCAGTCCAACTAATGTCATGCAGGTCGTGATTCAGAGGACAAAAAGATGTGAAGCCAATTGTACTGTGGATGCATGGGTGCATCAGGCACCTTGTTGGCCTCTCTCTAGTCCTAGACAGTCATAATAGTGTGAAGACCTAGGTGTAACAGAGGAGAGTAAGGTGAGTAATAGAACCAGATGCCAAAACTCATGTGGCAGATGCGGGAAGCTAATTTTAGGCTGCAGTTGTAGTGGCATGGCTGTCTGTGATTCCGTGAATGTAGCAAAGTTGTGGACGGACTGGAGCAGAGCCGTCCAATATGATTGAGGACCACGTTGGATCTGGTTTCGGTACCAGTCCATTGGTTGAGACCATGGAAGCAAAATTCAAATAAACAGCATGTGAGATTATAAAGGTTTTAGGATCCAGTCCATTTAGGTGTGAGGAGTCCAAGATTTGGGATGACTGAAGCCAGATCCTCAGCCTGGTTAACAGGAAGCAGCTGGAGCAGCAGAGAGGACTTGGTCAGAGATGGGACCTGGATTAGCTGCAACAGGACTGGAAAGGGCATCTAGAAGAGTGCCTGATCAAGGGGTCCAGGCTACAACAATGGCATCCAGGGACTGCAGAATTTGGGAGGCTGAGAGTCCAAAATGTTGACATGAGGAGGATTGGAGGTGAATTGATCAGCTTAAGATTGGTGAAGTGTTCTATAGCATGTGAGTAAATATATTTCTGAAAGTAACAGTAATGTTTAGTCTCAGGAATAGAGCAAGAAGTTCTGAAGTGAGATAAAGGTAAAACATTGTTGTCTAAAGTAAAATCTATGCACAATATGGGATGGGCAATAGTTTAAAGGGTGAACACTCTTATTTCCAACCTTGAGAAAAGTCAACCAAGAGGTTATTTCCAACTTAGGTTCAGCCAAGTCCTGCAAGTATAGCGCCGGCTATGGTGTTTGTAATATACCAAGAGAGACTAGGAGCTGTCAAGACTTGTCTCCAGGACTTTGGTAGTGTCAACTTCATGTTCAAGGGGAATGTTGCTCTCTGTTATCTCAATAACGCTAGATAAGACAGCTACAACCATCTCCATAAACTACTGAGTGACCAACCAAGAAGCACTACATGTCAATGTCTTCATCAGGGCTTACTGTAAAAGACCTATCTGTTTTCCATCATAAACTGACTATCTGAACTCCTTGGCGGTAGAAGAGAGGTCTGATAATAAAAATGAAATCCCGTTTGGGAAATTTCAGAGCATAATGTCTTGGGCACACTACAATGAATGGGATGGGCAATACGTAAACGCATGATTACCTTTTGGGAAGATACAAAGTATAAGATACAATATACAATCAACAGGATACCTACAGAATCAGCAGCTCAGCAGATTATTCATGATACCCACAAAAATACAAGGAAATTTATGGCCTTGAACGTACAAAATGGGTTACAATAGGAGCAATAAACAGTACATGGAGATATTATCCTTAATAGGGAGAGCCAAAAAACAAGAATGAACATTCTAAATATAAAGAACCCCGAGAATCTTCACTGCCACATGTTTTTCATCTTACCCATGAACATCATGTTGGGGTAAGCAATTGGTAGTAGGGGGGAAATACAGAACATTACAGATACATAGGAGCAGCAAGGAAAGCAGTGGAGGTAGAGGTTAGTTAATCCAATTTGCAGTAGGGCAGGTTGAATTTGATCATGCTGGACAACAGATAGTGCATGGGTGATGGGTCAAGATGTAAGGTACCAGTCCAACTAATGTCATGCAGGTCGTGATTCAGAGGACAAAAAGATGTGAAGCCAATTGTACTGTGGATGCATGGGTGCATTAGGCACCTTGTTGGCCTCTCTCTAGTCCTAGACAGTCATAGTAGTGTGAAGACCTAGGTGTAACAGAGGATAGTAAGGTGAGTAATAGAACCAGATGCCAAAACTCATGTGGCAGATGCGGGAAGCTAATTTTAGGCTGCAGTTGTAGTGGCATGGCTGTCTGTGATTCGGTGAATGTAGCAAAGTTGTGGACGGACTGGAGCAGAGCCGTCCAATATGATTGAGGACCACGTTGGATCTGGTTTCGGTACCAGTCCATTGGTTGAGTCCATGGAAGCAAAATTCAAATAAACAGCATGTGAGATTATAAAGGTTTTAGGATCCAGTCCATTTAGGTGTGAGGAGTCCAAGATTTGGGATGACTGAAGCCAGATCCTCAGCCTGGTTAACAGGAAGCAGCTGGAGCAGCAGAGAGGACTTGGTCAGAGATGGGACCTGGATTAGCTGCAACGGGACTGGAAAGGGCATCTAGAAGAGTGCCTGATCAAGGGGTCCAGGCTACAACAATGGCATCCAGGGACTGCAGAATTTGGGAGGCTGAGAGTCCAAAAAGTTGACATGAGGAGGATTGGAGGTGAATTGATCAGCTTAAGATTGGTGAAGTGTTCTATAGCATGTGAGTAAATATATTTCTGAAAGTAACAGTAATGTTTAGTCTCAGGAATAGAGCAGGAAGTTCTGAAGTGAGATAAAGGTAAAACATTGTTGTCTAAAGTAAAATCTATGCACAATATGGGATGGGCAATAGTTTAAAGGGTGAACACTCTTATTTCCAACCTTGAGAAAAGTCAACCAAGAGGTTATTTCCAACTTAGGTTCAGCCAAGTCCTGCAAGTATAGCGCCTGCTATGGTGTTTGTAATATACCAAGTGGTAGGCACCTGGATGATTGGGGCATCAAAATAAATGTTTTCAGATAGTAATTACTGTACATTACTTTCCCCAGAGTGTGCTGTAATCATGAAACTGACTCAGCTCACTACATACAGTAAATATTGTCTGTGGATGTTTTTGATGATCATTTCTCTGAAAAATCTCTGTTTTGAGAAAACATTATAGCTATTTTAACTCTTGTTCACATCCCATTTGAAATGTCTACAGTGAGTATAATAGTATTCATCGTGCTAAACTGCAAGCAAATATTAAGCAGCTGTTAATAGATAAACCAGAACAAAAGCCTTTAGATAGTGATTCAGTTTCACAATGAGAGCCGAGTAATGTGTTTGGTAAAGATTGACATATTTACTGGTGATATATGAAACACTGTTTGATGTATTGCACCTGAAAATCAAACGTCAGCTGAGAAACGTAGTATGGTTGGGTCGTGGCTATTTTCAGTTATTGACTTTACAACCATAAACCTATTACAAAAACCAACTTAATTTCTGAAGCTTTAACAAGGGGATGGTGGAAAGCGTGGCTCTTTGGGGGTCATTCCGAGTTGAAATTTTGCACAGCTACGATCGTCTTCCCTGACATTTGGGGGGGGGGACGCCCAGCACAGAGCTAGTCCGCCCCACATGTAAGTCCGCCCCCCCCCCCCCACAGATGTGCGAAGGCATCACACAGCGGCGATGCCTTTGCACTTCAAGAGTAGCTCCCGACCAGCGCAGCTTTAGTGTGCTGGCCGGGAGCTACTCATCGCTCGCCGGCCTGCAGCGGCTACGTGTGACGTCATGCAGCCGCTGCGGCCCGCCCCCCCATTCGGTCCCGCCACCCATGAAACGGCGGTCAAACGTTGCCGTTCCGCCCTGTCCCGCCAAGCGATCGCCTCTGCCTGTCAATCAGGCAGAGGCGATCACATCCCTGCTATGGCCTTCGGCCGTCTGGCATGCGCCAGCGCACTACGGCGCCGGCGCATGCGCAGTAGAGACCCGTTCGCTCGGCTGCGATAAACAGCAGCGAGCGAACGGGTCAGAATGACCCCCTTTGTCCCAAGGAGACAAGCTGACCGACCTGGATGTAGAGAAGGATAGCTTAACTGCTTAAGCCATCTACATAGTTCCATCACAACAGCAGACGGTAAGCTACCATCACTATAGAAGATGGCTGAGGGATCAGTATGAAATACCTACAATCAAAATCCCGACGTTCAAAATCCCGACAACAATTGACTGATGGTCAAAATCCCGACACGGTCAAAATACTGACATGGTCAAAATACCAACATTTCAAATACCGGCAAGGTCAAAATACCAATATTTACAATGTCGACAGGTCAAAAAGTTGACACGAGTTTTTTATTGTTTTTTGGTGTGTACGTCGACATAGGTCAACATGGACACCCTATAAGTGTACCGCGTTCCCTCACATGGCTCGCCATGCTTCAGGGACGGTGCATCGCTGCGCTCGGCACACTATTATATTCCCCCTCCAGGTTCACTGGGATGGTAGAGTATGATCAAGTTGGTTTCAATAAATTAATCATGAAAAACTCATGTTGACTTTTTGACCTGTCGGCATTTTAAATGTCGATATTTTAACCTTGTTGGTATTTTAAATGCTGGTATTTTGACATGTCGACATTTCAAATGTCGGTATTTTGACCATGTCTGGATTTTGACTGTCGGTCAATGATTGTCAGAATTTTTACAGTCGGGATTTTGATTGTAGGTAAATTGATCGCATCCCGGCTCAGATAGTCCCTCTTGCTATTTACAGTATATATATATTACAATGGCAGGCCTCAATTTCTGCTTGTCAATAGTTCCTTCATATTTATGTAACTGTCACATATATGGATGAAACACATTTTGATGTGACACATGGTGCAATCCAATGACCCCAGGAAGTATGTTGGGTTTGCCGGATTGTGATGCAATAACTCCTGCCCTTCATTCTGTTGCAGTGGTAGATGGGTGAGTCTAAGTAACAATTAAAAATCTACCGACTCTACTTGCATAATTTATCTTTTTTAATGAATTCCGTAATTTTGAAGTCCAGTAGATGTCATCATATTTCCCCCAAAGTCCTCTTTGAGTCAGTTGACATAAGGAACCCAAGATGGGGAAGGGTACAGTCTACAGACAATCCCTTACAGGGTTGTTATCAAAGTGTTAATCAGACAAATAAAACAGCTGTTCTTTGCTTGGTAGTCATTGTAATAAGCTCATTAAAATTAATGATCTGTATTGATACTTGCAAAGAAATTCACTGTGAAAAATTAGGCTGGAATTTGTGACAAAGAAATACATTTTCTGGTATCACTAACTCCGAAGTATTTCACAATGATAAGATTTTAATTGGAACAGTCAAAAGCGAAACTCGTTGAGCCCAGAAAGAAATCGCGGTGAGAGATTGAACATCCTTTCTGTAGCCCGAATAAAATGCTACGTTACCACAGAATGTACGATTCAAGGAAGTGAATAATATGTATGAGCGTAGTTATTTATTTATTATTATTTATTAACAGTCTCTTATATAGCGCAGCAAATTCTGCTGCGCTTTACAACTGGACACAATTAGAAGACAAAAATAAGAATTTACTCACCGGTAATTCTATTTCTCGTAGTCCGTAGTGGATGCTGGGAACTCCGTAAGGACCATGGGGAATAGCGGGCTCCGAAGGAGGCTGGGCACTCTAGAAAGATCTTAGACTACCTGGTGTGCACTGGCTCCTCCCACTATGACCCTCCTCCAAGCCTCAGTTAGGTACTGTGCCCGGACGAGCGTACACAATAAGGAAGGATTTTGAATCCCGGGTAAGACTCATACCAGCCACACCAATCACACCGTACAACTCGTGATATGAAACACAGTTAACAGTATGAAACAATAGAGCCTCTCAACAGATGGCTCAACAATAACCCGATTTAGTTAACCATAACTATGTACAAGTATTGCAGATAAACCGCACTTGGGATGGGCGCCCAGCATCCACTACGGACTACGAGAAATAGAATTACCGGTGAGTAAATTCTTATTTTCTCTAACGTCCTAGTGGATGCTGGGAACTCCGTAAGGACCATGGGGATTATACCAAAGCTCCCAAACGGGCGGGAGAGTGCGGATGACTCTGCAGCACTGAATGAGAGAACTCCAGGTCCTCCTCAGCCAGGGTATCAAATTTGTAGAATTTTTGCAAACGTGTTTGCCCCTGACCAAGTAGCTGCTCGGCAAAGTTGTAAAGCCGAGACCTCTCGGGCAGCCGCCCAAGATGAGCCCACCTTCCTTGTGGAATGGGCATTGACAGATTTTGGCTGTGGCAGGCCTGCCACAGTATGTGCAAGCTGAATTGTACTACAAATCCAACGAGCAATAGTCTGCTTAGAAGCAGGAGCACCCAGCTTGTTAGGTGCATATAGGATAAACAGCGAGTCAGATTTTCTGACTCTAGCCGTTCTGGAAACATATATTTTCAGTGCCCTGACAACGTCTAGCAACTTGGAGTCCTCCAAGTCCCTAGTAGCCTAGGCACCACAATAGGCTGGTTCAGGTGAAACGCTGACACCACCTTTGGGAGAAACTGGGGACGAGTCCTCAATTCTGCCCTATCCATATGGAAAATCAAATAAGGGCTTTTACAAGACAAAGCCGCCAACTTTGATACTCGCCTGGCAGAAGCCAAGGCCAATAACATAACCACCTTCCACGTGAGATATTTCAGATCCACGGTTTTTAGTGGTTCAAACCAATGTGATTTTAAGAAACTCAACACCACGTTGAGATCCCAAGGTGCCACAGGAGGCACAAACGGGGGCTGACTCTGCAGCACTCCTTTTATAAATGTCTGAACTTCAGGTACTGAAGCTAGTTCTTTTTGAAAGAAAATCGACAGAGCCGAGATCTGTACCTTAATGGAACCCAATTTAAGGCCCATAGTCACTCCTGCTTGCAGGAAATGCAGAAATCGACCTAGTTGAAATTCCTCTGTTGGGGCCCTTTCGGCCTCACACCATGCAACATATTTTCGCCATATGCGGTGATAATGAGTTGCTGTAACCTCTTTCCTGGCTTTAGTAAGCGTAGGAATGACTTCCTCCGGAATGCCCTTTTCCTTCAGGATCCGGCGTTCAACCGCCATGCCGACAAACGCAGCCGCGGTAAGTCTTGGAACAGACAGGGCCCCTGCTGCCGCAGGTCCTGTCTGAGTGGCAGAGGCCATGGGTCCTCTGATATAATTTCTTGAAGTTCTGGGTACCAAGCTCTTCTTGGCCATCCACGAGTATCGTTCTTACTCCTCGCCTTCTTATTATTCTCAGTACCTTTGGTATGAGAGGCAGAGGGGAGAACACATAAACCGACTGGTACACCCACGGTGTTACCAGAGCGTCCATAGCTATCGCCTGAGGGTCCCTTGACCCGGTGCAATATCTTTTATAGCTTTTTGTTGAGGCGGGACGCCATCATGTCCACCTGTGGCCTTTCCCAATGGTGTACAATCCTATTGGAAGACTTCTGGAGGAAGTCCCCATTCTCCCGGGTGGAGGTCGTGTCTGTTGAGAAGATCTGCTTCCCAGTTGTCCACTCCGGGAATGAACACTGCTGACAGTGCTAACACATGATTTTCCGCCTATCGGAGAATCCTTGTGGCTTCTGCCATCGCCATCCTGCTTCTTGTGCCGCCCTGTTGGTTTACATGGGCGACTGCCGTGATGTTGTCTGATTGGATCAGTACCGGCTGGTTTTGAAGCAGAGGCCTTGCCGGCCTCAGGGCATTGTAAATGGCCCTCAGGTCCAGAATATTTATGTGTAGGGAAATAACCTGACTTGACCAAAGTCCCTGGAAATTTCTTCCCTGTGTGACTGCCTCCCAGCCTCAAAGGCTGGAATCCATGGTCACTAGGACCTAGTCCTGTATGCCGAACCTGCGGCCCTCTTGAAGATGGGCACTCTGCAGCCACCACAGTAGAGATACCCTGGTCCTTGGAGACAGGGTTATCAGCCTATGCATCGGAAGATGCGATCCGGACCACTTGTCCAACAGGTCCCTCTGAAAAGTTCTTGTATGGAACCTGCCTAATGGGATTGCTTCGTAGGAAGCTACCATTTTTCCCAGGACTCGCGTGCAATGATGCACCGCTACCTATTTTGGCTTCAGGAGGTCTCTGACTAGAGATGACAACTCCTTGGCTTTCTCCTCCGGGAGAAACACTATTTCTGGTTTATGTCCAGAACCATCCCCAGGAACAGTAGACGTGTCATAGGAACCAGCTGTGACTTTGGACTGTTTAGAATCCAACCATGCTGTTGTAGCCCTTTCCAAAATAGTGCTACCCCGACTACACCTGCTCCTTGGACTTCGCCCTTATAACGAGATTGTCCAAGTACGGGATAATTACAACTCCCTTTTTTTTGAAGGAGTATCAACATTTCGGCCATTACCTTGATAAAACACCCTCGGTGCCATGTACAGTCCAAACGGCAGTGTCTGGACTTGGTAATGGTAATCCTGTACCACAAATCTGAGGTACTCCTGGCGAGGATGGTAAATGGGGACATGCAGGTAAGCATCCTTGATGTCCCAGGATACCATGTAATCCCCCTCGTCCAGGCTTGGAATAACCGCCCTGAGCGATTCCATCTTGAACTTGAATTTTTATGTTCAAGGATTTTAAATATAAAATGGGTCACACCGAACCATGCGGTTTCGGTACCCCAACCCGTGTGGAATAGTAACCCCGTCCTTGTTGAAGTAGGGGCACCTTGAGTATTACCTGCTGGGAATACCGCTTATTAATTGCCTCTAGCACAGCCTCCCTGCCTGAGGGAGTTGTCAGCAAGGCATATTTTAGGAAACGGCTGGGGGGAGACATCTGGAATTCCAGCTTGTACCCCTGAAATACTACTTGAAAGAAACAGGGATCCACCTGTGAGCGAGCCCACTAATTGCTGAAATTTTTGAGACGGCCCCCCACCGTACCTGGCTACACCTGTGGAGCACCCGCGTCATGGTGTGGCCTCACAGGAGGCGGGGGAAGAATCTTGATTCTGGGAACAGGCTGACTGGTGCAGCTTTTTTCCCTCTACCCTTGTCTCTGTACAGAAAGGAAGCGCCATTTGACCCGCTTGCTTTTCTGAAGCCGAAAGGACTGTACCTTTGTCTGTGAGGAAACCTGAGGTAAAATTATTTCTTCCCAGCAGTTGCTGTGGATACGAGGTCCCAGAGACCATCCCCAAATAATTCCTCACCCTTATAAGGCTCTCTATGCGCTTTTTAAGTCAGCATCACCTGTCCAGTGACAGGTCTCTAATACCCTCCTGACAGAATGGACATTACATTTATTTTGGATGCCAGCCGGCAAAATATCCCTCTGTGCATCCCCCATATATAAGACGACGTCTTTAATATGTTTTTATGTTTGCCAACTAGTATCCCTGTTTGACAGGGTCACCGACCACGCTGCAGCAGCACTATCTGCAGGTCTCAGTCTAGTACCTGAGTGTGTAAATACAGACTTCAGGATAGCCTCCTGTTTTTTATCAACAGGTACCTATTAAAGTGGCCGTATCCTAAGACGGCAGTGCCACCTTTTTTGACAAACGTGTGAGCGCCTTATCCACCCTAGGGGATATCTCCCAGCGTAACTTATCCACCTGGCGGGAAAGGGTACGCCATCAGTAACTTTTTATAAATTACCAGTTTCTTAACGGGGGAACCCACGCTTTCACACACTTCATTTATTCATCTGATGGGGGAACAAAACACTGCCTGTTTTTTCTCCCCAAACCTAAAACCCATTTTTAGAGGTGCTTGGGTTAAAGTCAGAAATGTATAACACATTTTTTATTGCCGGGATCACGTCACGGATGTTCCTAGTGGATTGTGTATATGTCTCCACCTCGTCGACACTGGAGTCAGACTCCGTGTCGACATCTGTGTCTGCCATCTGAGAGAGCGGGCGTTTTTGAGCCCCTGATGGCCTTTGAGATGCCTGCGCAGGCGCGGGCTGCGAAGCCGGCTGTCCCACAGCTGTTACGTCATCCACCCTTTTATGTAAGGAGTTGACACTGTCGGTTAATACCTTTCACCTATCCATCCACTCTGGTGCCGGCCCCACAGGGGGCGACATCACATATATCGGCCTCTGTTCTGTCACCATATAAGCCTCCTCATTCAACATGTCGACACAGCCGTACCGACACACCGCAGACACACAGGGAATGCTCTAAACGAGGACAGGACCCACAAAAGCCCTTTGGGGGGACAGAGTAAGAGTATGCCAGCACACACCAGAGCGCTATATATATACAGGGACTAACTGAGTTATGTCCCTAATAGCTTTTATATAATATACTGTATACAGTGCCAATTTTAATGCCCCCCCTCTCTTTTCCCTCTTACTGTGCAGGGAAGAGCCAGGGAGCTTCCCTCCAGCCGAGCTGTGAGGGAAAAATGGCGCCAGTGTGCTGAGGAGATAGGCTCCGCCCCTTTTTCGCGGCCTATTCTCCCGTTTTTTATGGAATTCTGGCAGGGGTATTTACCTCATATATAGCCCCTGGGGCCATATATTGAGGTATTTTAGCCAGCCAAGGTGTTTTTATTGCTGCCTCAGGGCGCCCCCCCCAGCGCCCTGCACCCTCAGTGACCGGAGTGTGAAGTGTGTGAGAGGAGCAATGGCGCACAGCTGCAGTGCTGTGCGCTACCTTGGTGAAGACAGAGTCTTCATGCCGCCGATTTTCCGGACCATCTTCTTGCTTCTGGCTCTGTAAGGGGGACGGCGGCGCGGCTCCGGGACCGAACATCAAGGCTGGGCCTGCGGTCGATCCCTCTGGAGCTAATGGTGTCCAGTAGCCTAAGAAGCCCAATCCGGCTGCAAGCAGGCGAGTTCGCTTCTTCTCCCCTTAGTCCCTCGCTGCAGTGAGCCTGTTGCCAGCAGGTCTCACTGAAAATAACAAATTCTAAGACTATAACTTTCTAAGAGCTCAGGAGAGCCCCTAGTGTGCATCCAACCTCGTCCGGGCACGAAATCTAACTGAGGCTTGGAGGAGGGTCATAGTGGGAGGAGCCAGTGCACACCAGGTAGTCTAAGATCTTTCTAGAGTGCCCAGCCTCCTTCGGAGCCCGCTATTCCCCATGGTCCTTACGGAGTTCCCAGCATCCACTAGGACGTTAGAGAAACTGGGTAAAAACAAACAGTCATAGAGGTAGGAAGGCCCTGCTCGCAAGCTTACAATCTATGGAGTTGGCAATTTAACTAATTGTTTTTAAGAATAAAAAGTTTTGGGGACCTTTTAACTTTCTATAACTATTATACTTCAAAACAAACACAAACAACAGCGTTTTCAGAGATCCGTGTATAATTTAATAATCACACAGTTAAAAAACTTTGATTTACATGTACCTGTCAGTAATTAAATCACAAACTCTGTATATACATAAAACCATGCATATAGGGGGTAATTCCGAGTTGATTGCAGCATCAAATTTGTTAGCAGTTGGGTAAAACCATGTGCACTGCAGGGGGGGCAGATATAACATTTGCAGAGAGAGTTAGATTTGGGTGGGATATTTTGTTTCTGTGCAGGGTAAATACTGGCTGCTTTATTTTTACACTGCAATTTAGATTTCAGTTTGAACACACCCCACCCAAATCTAACTCTCTCTGCAAATGTTATATCTGCCACACATGCAGTGCACATGGTTTTGCCCAACTGCTAACAAATTTGATGCTGCGATCAACTCGGAATTACCCCCATAGTCACATATTAAAAACTAATGAATTTAAGCAACATCTCATAAGACATAGTTAGTTCATGAGTCCTCATGCAATTTTAATCAGCTATATCGTTCACGTTATCAGTGCACTGGTGTTATGAAATTGCTTGATCCAGTTAGATATTAATCTTAGTGAGTTAGTTGGTGAAAGTTCTTATAATGTATTAGTTCAATAGCACTGCGGCTCAAGCGGCTTTTATATCACCTGTTTCATACATCCAGCTCCCAATGGAGCATATGGAAACTTCTCCAGGCTCCTGGTGTCTTTAACACATTGTTGGTGCCATATCTGGAGTGTCCAATCAGGCTTGTAGGTGGTAAGTGTGCCACGTCTCTGAGGAAGGCGCTGATGTGATAAGAGGCGGAGAAACGCGTAAGCCGTCCTGCATTTGTCCAGTACCGGTACCTTTTTTACGGCACACTTACCACCTACAAGCCTGATTGGACACTCCGGATATGGCACCAACAATGTGTCCCCATTTTACACAATACGGCAGGCAAGTGTCCCCATTTTACACATTACGGCAGGCAAGAGTTTCCATTTTACACATTACGGCAGGGAAGAGTCCCCATTTTACACAATACGGCAGGCAAGAGTCCCCATGATTTTACACATTACGGCAGGCAAGAGTTTCCATTTTACACATTACGGCAGGCAAGAGTTTCCATTTTACACATTACGGCAGGGAAGAGTCCCCATTTTACACATTACGGCAGGCAAGAGTTTCCATTTTACACATTACGGCAGGCAAGATTCCCCATTTTACACAATACGGCAGGCAAGAGTCCCCATTTTACACAATACGGCAGGCAAGTGTCCCCATTTTACACAATACAGCAGGCAAGTGTCCCCATTTTACACAATACGGCAGGTAAGAGTCCCCATTTTACACATTATGGTAGGCAAGAGTCCCTATTTTACACATTACGGCAGGCAAGAGTTTCCATTTTACACATTACGGCAGGCAAGAGTCCCCATTTTACACATTACGGCAGGCAAGAGTCCCTATTTTACACATTACGGCAGGCAAGAGTGTAACGTTCGCAGTACTCAGTACTGCGGTGGACAAGCCCCAAGCACTGGAACGCAAGCTGCAGTATAAACAGAGCTCGCAGCACCCCCAAGGATCCCTAACTCCGTTGTCTCACCCTCGTTGTCAGCCTACGCCTGCGTGGCTATGGTTTCTTGGGCCCACAGCAGCCGCGTTTGAAGGGCAGATTATGTCTGCCCAACTCTGATGCCCCCCGGTCTTAGTTGGAGACAAGGCGTAGACTGAGACGGGGCGATGACAAGGGGAACCTCTAACTAGAGAAGGAAGTACCCAGTTAGGGGTGCTACAGAACTTAAAGTATGTGCGGCACAGCCACCAAGACAAAAACTACAACAAAGGCAGTGCTGTCCACAAGCCGACACAACACCGCTGTGTTCCGGTGAGGACAGCACACGCAGAACCCTCTGCAGAAAATCCAAAGCAAAAGCAACAGGTAGCTACGGCCTAGGCCGAGGGATGCGGCAAGCCGCTACTCACGAAACTGGTACGAATACTGGCAAAAAGGACATGAACCCCCAAAGTAGCTGACACAGGCTCTCAGGACCGGAGGACAGGCAGAATTCCAAACGACAGACCAGTGGACACCAAGAAGCAGGATACTGGATCAGACACAGACAAAGCCACAGGACTCCTGGACAGGAATGCTTCAAGGCAGGATACTCGATCAGACACAGGCAAAGCCACAGGACTCCTAGACAGGAATGCTTCAAGGCAGGAAGCAGCTAGACAGAAGCTATGTAATGCACTGAGACAGAATATAACAGGGAGCCCTCCAATGGCTATAGAGAACCTAATTAATTATGTTGTGCAGCTGCCCTGCTGCATGACTCCAAACTGACAGGTGCAATTAACAGACAGGTGAGGCTAAACACATGGAAACAGGCTGCAATTACACAGACTCACCACCGGCAGCCAACAAGAGTCTTCTAAACCAGAGCAAAGGAAATCCTGGCCAGCAAGAGAACTAAAACATAAAATACATGAACAGAAAGTGAACAGGAATGAACCACTGCTTGTGGTTCATAACAGTACCCTCTCCTTAAGGGTGGACACCGGACACCCCACAAAAGCCAAGGGAACAGAAACAGAAGTAAAACATAACCAAAATGTAAAACAGGAATGAGCCACTGCCGTGGCTCATAACAAAGAGTTTCCATTTTACACAATACGGCAGGCAAGAGTCCCCATTTTACACAATACGGCAGGCAAGTGTCCCCATTTTACACAATACAGCAGGCAAGTGTTCCCATTTTACACAATACGGCAGGCAAGAGTCCCCATTTTACACATTATGGTAGGCAAGAGTCCCCATTTTACACATTACGGCAGGCAAGAGTTTCCATTTTACACATTACGGCAGGCAAGAGTCCCCATTTTACACAATACGGCAGGCAAGAGTCCCCATTTTACACATTATGGTAGGCAACAGTCCCCATTTTACACAATACGCAGGCAAGTGTCCCCATTTTACACAATACGGCAGGCAAGTGTCCCCATTTTACACATTACGGCAGGCAAGAGTCCCCATTTTACACATTACGGCAGGCAAGAGTCCCCATTTTATTCATTAGGTGGCAGAGGAGGAGGGGTGGGGGGAGGAGAGAGAGAGAGACTTACGTTTAGGTTCTTCCCGCTCTTCGCCCCGCCTCTCCCTCGTCGCGCCGGCTCTTCCTGTAGCTTGGCTCCCCCTCCTCCCTCTTCCCAAGTACCCAGCTCGGGGGCGGAGTTTTGAGGAATGACGCGGTTGCGTCGTGATGTCACAACGCAACCACGTCATTCCGCGAAGAGGGAGGCAACAGAGAGCAGCAGAAGCGCCGCGGTGGGCGCCCCGTGCGGTTGCACGGCTCGACGGCCGCAAGAAACGGCACTGTGTACGCCAAGCATCTAAAATTCACTTTGTGCAGTCTCTGTGCAGCCCAGGACTTACTCCTACAGTGCGATCACATCAGGCTGCCATCAGACACCCTCCCTAAAAACACTTGGGAATGCTTGCGTTTTTTCCAGACACTCCCAGTAAATGGTCAGTTACAACCCACAAACGGCTTCCTCCTGTCAATCACCTTGTGAACGCCCAGGCAAATGGATTTTTCGCATCATCCCGACACTGACCAGTGATACTCTTTGTTACTGTCCGACGCGCGTTCGCATTGTGGTGCATATGCACAGCAGCGTTCAGACCTGAATCACCCTCTTTGTACAGAACACACCACCAAACCACACTCCAGCCTGGGGGTAAATTTACTAAGGTGGGAGTTTTCTTAGAACTGGTGATGTTGGCAGTGGTGCCGAGAGAGGGGGGAGAGGGTACAAATTACCTGGGCCCAGGTCTGATGGGGGGTTCCAGTGGGGGCCCAATTCTCTGACCCCCACTCTTACCTGGCAGCAGCTGCAGCTTTTCTTCTCAGTCCAGCACACAATGCTGTATACTGGGCTGCAATGTGGCCAGGGAAGTGCTTATGCCCTTATTTATCAATGAGTGATAAATTTCAGTGATCAATTGCACCAGCCAATCAGCTCCTGTCATTTTTCAAACACAGTCTGTAACATGGCAGTTAGGAGTGGATTAGCTGGTGCAATTTATCACTCACAGTGAAATTTATCACTCATTGATAAATAAGGGCATTAAAATATAATTTTTTTCTGTATTTTTTTTCTAAGGGTGCATGGCCACGCCTCCTGTGATTAGGCCATGGCCCCTGAAAAGGACCTGGGCCCAGCCAGGCTCTCTACTGCCCTGGCTGGAAGGCATGCCATGCTCCTGTGAGTGGGTGTTTCTCATGTGCTAGACTCGCCCCCAAAGAGGTGTGGCCATGCCCCCCAGCATGCTGTGGTCACACCCCCTCTAGGACGGGGGGCACGGGGGCCCATTAAGTTGTTGTACCGGGGTCCAGGATTTCTCTTGGCAGCCCTGGAAGTTGGCCATAGCAACCAGATTATGGGAGACATGTACTAAGCAGTGATAAAAGTGGAGAAGTGAGTCAGTGGAGAAATTTCCCATGGCAACCAATCAGCTGCTCCGTACAATTGTATAGTATGCAAATTATAAATGTTACGTCAATGCTGATTGGTTGCCATGGGCAACCTCCTCTAGCTCACTGCTCCACTTTTATCACTGCTTAGTACATGTCCCTCTATATCTATTATCTTCTAGAAGCAGCTAGATTAGGGGTGGGCAACATGCGGCCCGCGGGCCGGATGCGGCCCGCAGACCGATCGTGCCTGGCCCGCTGTGCCCCACCAGAGTGCAATGACAAGCGGCCCGACAGGCCGCTTGTCATTGCACTGCTCTCAGACGCGGCGCCGCTGAGGAAATCCCGGTCACGTCACAGGGTCAGCTGACCGGGATTTCCTCTGTTACCATGCGCGCGCTGGGCGGCACGGGGGGCGGGCACTGCAGTGAGCAGGAGCGGCGGCTGAGCCAGGAGAAGAAGCGGTGGCCAGCGAGCGGGAGCAGGAGAGGCCACATCAGCAGGGACTCCAGGCGGCAGCAGCAGCGCGGATCATCGGACAGCGGGGATCGTCTGCCACTGTGACAAACAGGTAAACCCCCTGTCCAACCAGCCCCTGGATCAGCGCTTCAGCTGCCATATAGGTTTAGGGGTGGGGAGGCCGCGGAGTTAAAATCTGCAATATGGGTTTAGGGGAGGGGGGAAGGGACTGTCTGCCATAATATGTTAAAAAGTGGGACGCTGTCTGCCGTAATGTGTAAAAAGGGGGACGATGTCTGCCGTAATGTGTAAAAAGGGGGACGATATCTGCCGTAATGTGTAAAAAGGGGGACGATGTCTGCCGTTATGTGTAAAAAGGGGGACGTTGTCTGCAGTAATGTGTAAAAAGGGGACGCTGTCTGCTGTAATGTGTAAAAAGGGGACGCTGTCTTCCGTAATGTGTAAAAAGGGGGACGCTATCTGCCGTAATGTGTAAAAAGGGGACGCTGTCTGCTGTAATGTGTAAAAAGGGGACGCTGTCTTCCGTAATGTGTAAAAAGGGGGACGCTATCTGCCGTAATGTGTAAAAAAAAAGGGCACGCTGTCTGCCGTAATGTGTAAAAAGGGGACTCTTTTTGAGTATTTTGTGTGTGGCCCTCGAATATTCGCTGGAAGTGTTAAGCGGCCCCCCAGCTGAAATAATTGCCCACCCCTGAGCTAGATCAATGTTAAGTAGAATCTGAGGCAAAAAAAACTCCCACCTTAGTAAATTTACCCCCAGGAAGAACCCCACCCCTGGTCATCACACAGCTAAGAGCTACCGTTGCTGTTGCCCTGGATACTTTGGATTCTGCTGTTTGCTTTATGAAAAGCTCTGATATCCGGCTGCTGAAACTGATCTTCTGAGTTCTTCTTTCTCAGTCTCTTAAGTTCTGCACAAATCCTTTCAAATCCTTACTCTCTTTTTCTTTATATTCGTTCTTTACCCAAGGTATCATGTTTTCTGTATTATACAACGTCGTATTAGAATGTTTTATGTTGAGTACGTTTTATACAAGCTATAAAATAAAAAGGCTTGTTTGGATCTTGCTGCTTGAGGTGCGGTTTATCTGATTGCTTGTGATTTCTACACAATAAAAATTGTCAAATAAAAAAATACTGATTTACACAACAGTTTAAAGAAATAAACAAATAAAAAAAATAAAAAGTTTATCTAGATATAAAAAACAATCCTTGTAACTAAAGTGAATACTTACCTTCTTTCACATTATTTGGGGTGCAACATTGGCTTACCCCTTAACTGCAAGCTAACATTACTGCACTTGGCAATGACAGACATAAAAGGGAAGCAGTTAAAATACAGCCATTCGGAATCCCGTCGTTCGCTAAACCGACACCGGAATACCGACAGGGGGTGAAATGCAGCCATTGGAATATGGGCGACAAAGGCTATTCTCCCTCTGTGGGTGTCCACGACACCTATAGAGGGAGAATATAACATGTGGCGGGTGCAGCGAGCTAGCATGCCCGCAAGGTGGCAAGTGCAGGGAGCCCACAAGGGGCTGTCTAGCGCTCGCCCCGCTGCCGGCAATCTGGTGGATGGGATCCCGCTATTGGGATCATGACAGCCGTCATCCCGTCTGCCGACAACTTATACGTATCCCACATTAAACCATGGCCCCCATTTATCAAGCCTTGGAGAGTGATAAAGTACAGTGATAAAGTACCAGCCAATCAGCTCCTAAATTCCATGTCACAGGATGTGTTTGAAAAATGGCAGTTAGGAGCTGATTGTGTGGCATACTGGAATGTTAGGAGACAACAGATTTTGGAAAGTTCCAAAAGCCTTTTGATTCTTATCAGTGAGTGGGGAAGTGTATGGCCCCAAAACCAGTTACTTGCAGACCCTGTGACATGTAAGGAGTTAGGACAGGAAGTGTAGGGGTTTTAGTAGAAGGAACAAAGCAGAGGCTAGAAGGCAGTGTGAGCTGAGGACAGAGGATGGAAGACACAGGCTAGAGTCCAGGAGAAATGCAGTCTGGGGACTGTGGAACAAGCATGGTACTCCACAGTCCCTGGCATTATAGAACAGCATGTAGGTGCTGCTAGGAAGAGCAAGAGATATCCAGATTTGCAGTGTGAGAGCCACAGTATGCAGAGTACAGTGGAAGGAACCAGGAACAAAGGCATCTTCAGGAATACCCAAGAAGTAGGACGGGAGGTGTGAGTCTGCGGGAGAGGACGACCTGGGTGAGTGGTAGGAACCACGTTTGGCGGAAGGTCCCCAGTAACGTGTCCATGAGAGATCCCGTTTAGATAGAGCCTCTAGCGAATGGGGGAGATCACACTGAAATGAATCTCAGTTTGCGGAAGCCGCATTACTGATTCCCAGAGACTGCGCTGGTATGTACTGTACTGTAATGCTGTCACATCATTGTTAATGCTGTTATTGCCAGTGAAGCAAATAAAAGGAGATGTAACCTGATGTAACCCATATGAATATTACGCTGGAGAGAAGAACAAGGAGTTAAATGTTATTGTTATGATAACCCTGTCTGAACTGTGAATAAACTGTCTGCTTATGTGATACGGATGGCCTGGCGTGACAATGCTTTTTAAAATCACTGATGGACCTGCCGCTGCCCGGCTATCACAATTGGCTAGTACTTTATCACTGTGCTATTTATCACTCTCCAAGGCTTGATAAATCTGGGCCCATGTGTAAAATATCTAGAACCCTCCAGGCTTTAAGCACGGAAACACACGGTGGGGATGGTCTGATGAATAAAATATTACAAAAAAACGGTTTAGAGGTCTATTTACTAAGACTTGGATGGAGATAAAGTACCAGCAATCAGCTCCTAACTGCCATGTCCCAGGCTGGGTCAGAAAAATGACAGTTAGGAGCTGATTGGCTGGCACTGTTTCTCTCTCCACTTTATCTCCACCCAAGGCTTAGTAAATAGACCCCTTAGTACATTGGCCCTCATTCCGAGTTGTTCGCTCGCAAGCTGCTTTTAGCAGCTTTGCACACGCTAAGCCGCCGCCTACTGGGAGTGAATCTTAGCTTATCAAAATTGCGAACGAAAGATTCGCAATATTGCGAAAAGACTCCTCTGTGCAGTTTCTGAGTAGCTCGAGACTTACTCTGCCAGTGCGATCAGTTCAGTGCTTGTCGTTCCTGGTTTGACGTCACAAACACACCCAGCGTTCGGCCAGACACTCCTCCATTTCTCCAGCCACTCCCGCGTTTTTCCCAGAAACGGTAGCGTTTTTTCACACACTCCCATAAAACGGACAGTTTCCGCCCAGAAACACCCACTTCCTGTCAATCACATTACAATCACCAGAACGAAGAAAAAACCTCGTAATGCCGTGAGTAAAATACCTAACTGCATAGCAAATTTACTTGGCGCAGTCGCAGTGCGAACATTGCTCATGCGCAGTTAGCGGAAAATCGCTGCGATGCGAAGAAAATTACCGAGCAAACAACTCGGAATGACCACCCTTGTTCAAAGAGTGCTTGTCTTTAGAGGCATAGTTGCATAGTGGCTTGCACTGTAGTCTCACAATACTGAGGTGATAAATTTCAACCAAGGTGCTGTCTGTGTGGATTATGGGTTCACTACGGCTGGCCGGCGGTCGGGCTCCCGGCGACCAGCATCCCGGCGCCGGGAGCCCGACCGCCGGCTTACCGACAGCTTGGCGAGCGCAAATGAGCCCCTTGCGGGCTCGCTGCGCTCGCCACGCTACGGGCACGGTGGCGCGCTACGCGCGCCACACTATTTTATTCTCCCTCTATGGGGGTCGTGGACCCCCACGAGGGAAAATAATTGTCGGTATTCCGGCTGTCGGGCTCCCGGCGCCGGTATACTGAGCGCCGGGAGCCCGACCGCCGGCAAACAGAAGACCACCCGTGGATTATATATGTTTTCCTAGTATTTTACATGTGTTTTCCCCATCAGTCCCCCTCTGGATCCTCTCCTGCTTAGGGGTATAACCAATCATTATTTTAGTTATAAATTTGCTATTGCAACTTAGAAATTAAAAAAAAAAAGACAGTATTCTTATACAGGGAACTCACAAAGTGACCACATTACTACTGCAACAAATTGTTACAAAAAAACTCTAGGTGCCAAATGTAATAGAGTGAGAGTTTCAAAAAGTGAGAGATTTGGTAAGGTTTTGTAGTTTTTTTTTAAAGTGGCAATCATTTACACTGCAAAACCAGGTTGATCTTGCTGTGTAAATGATTGCCACTTTAAAAAAAAAACTGCAAAACCTTACCAATCCTTTCACTTTCTGAAACTCTGGGGGTAATTCCAAGTTGATCGCAGCAGGAAATTTTTTAGCAGTTGGGCAAAACCATGTGCACTGCAGGGGGGGCAGATATAACATTTGCAGAGAGAGTTAGATTTGGGTGGGTTATTTTGTTTCTGTGCAGGGTAAATACTGGCTGCTTTATTTTTACACTGCAATTTAGATTGCAGATTGAACTCACCCCACCCAAATCTGTCTCTCTCTGCACATGTTATATCTGCCTCCCCTGCAGTGCACATGGTTTTGCCCAACTGCTAACAAAGGCCCTCATTCCAAGTTGTTCGCTCGCAAGCTGCTTTTAGCAGCATTGCACACGCTAAGCCGCCGCCTACTGGGAGTGAATCTTAGCTTATCAAAATTGCGAACGAAAGATTAGCAGAATTGCGAATAGACACTTCTTAGCAGTTTCTGAGTAGCTCCAGACTTACTCGGCAACTGCGATCAGTTCAGTCAGTTTCGTTCCTGGTTTGACGTCACAAACGCACCCAGCGTTCGCCCAGACACTCCCCCGTTTCTTCAGACACTCCCGCGTTTTTCCCAGAAACTGCAGCGTTTTTTCACACACTCCCATAAAACGGCCAGTTTCCGCCCAGAAACATCCACTTCCTATCAATCACATTACGATCACCAGAACGAAGAAAAAACCTCGTAATGCCGTGAGAAAAAAACCTAACTGCATAGCAAATTTACTTGGCGCAGTCGCACTGCGGACATTGCGCATGCGCATTAGCGACTAATCGCTCTGTTGCGGAAAAAAAAAATAACGAGCGAACAACTCGGAATGACCACCAAAGTTCCTGCTGCGATCAACTCAGAATTACCCCCTCTCACTCTATTACATTTGGCCCTTGGGCTCCAATGTAATAAAAACATAATATTTATTACAGGTTCCTCTAGGTGCTTCATCGCGCCCTACGGGCGCACTTCACACCGTCGCAAGGGGCTACGCCCCTTTAACACTTGCATGCCTATATGGGGTTCAATATTTGTATTATATGGAGTATTACCTGCATTTCTTTGTTAGTGGTTAAATATTGCACAATGAAAGGGCGTGCGATGGTGAAGGAGGCGCAGCCACTTGCGACGGCGTGAACAGCACCTGCAGGGCACGATGTACAGAATGAGAGGGTGCGGGGGGGACTGCGGATGGGGGAGGGTGTCTGTAGATGCTGCAGGTGGAGGGGGGGCAGATGCGGGGGGGCCCGGATGGGGAAGGGTTGGGAGGTGCTGCGGGTGGGGGAGAGACAGAAGAGTGGGGGCTGTAGATGGGGGAGGGGTCCGGAGGCACTACAGGTGGGGGAGGGGCAGGGGTGCCACAGGGGAGGGGCCGGTGCAGGGATGTTACGGATGGGTGAAGGGTTTCCGGAAGTGCTGTCGGATGGGAATGGGCGGGGGTGCCGGGGGTGGGGTAGGGGGTCCGGAGGCACTCCGGGGGGGGGGGGGGCGAGGCAGGTGCCGGTGGTGTGGTGGGGGGGGGGAAGGGGGTCCGGAGGCGCTGCAGGTGGTGGAGGGGCAGGTGCGGAGGTGCCGTGGGTGAGTGAGGGGGGGACCGCGAATGGAGGAGGGTGTCTGCAGATGCTGTGGGTGGAGGGGGGCAGGTGTTGGGGGAGACATATATGGGGGGTGGATGGTGGAGGGGGTCTGGAGGTGCTGTGGGTGGTGGAGGGGTGGGGGAGTGGGAGCCGCTGGTGGTGTAGGGGGTCTGGAGGCACAGCGTGTGGGGGAGGGGTGGAGTGTCGCATGTGGTGGAGGGGAAGGTGCGGAGGTGTGGTGCATTGGGGAGGGGTCTGGAGGCGCTGCGGGTACTGTACCTGCCAAAAAGGTAGTTGGAGGGTATGCAGTAACAGGGCCAGGACAGGGGTGACAGGGTCAGAACAGGGGTGACGGGGCCAGGACAGGGGTGACGGGGCCAGGACAGGGGTGACAGGGCAAGGACAGGGGTGACGGGGCCAGGACAGAAATGACAGGGACAGGACAGAAATGACAGGGACAGGATAGGGTTGACAGGGCCAGGGTAGGGGCGGCAGGACCAGGATTTGGTTGACAGGGCCAGGATAGGGGTGACAGGGCCAGGATAAGGGTGACAGGGCCAGGATAGGGGTGACAGGGCCAGGATAAGGGTGAAAGGGCCAGGATAAGGGTGACAGGGCAAGGCCAGGGGTGACAGGGACATGACAGAACACATGGCATGGGAGAGATTGGTATTAGGGACAGAACAGTGGTGACAGACAGATGTGTCTTACCGGAGTCACTGCTGCTGTTCCACTCCAACCTGTTGGGATCTGCTGCTGGTAGAGACTTGGCATGGCTGACTCTCTCAGGCTGGAGTCCTGCTTCCTCTGCCCATCCACATCCCTCCCCCCACTCCTCAGTCACACACCGCGGACCTCGCGCGGCTGCCACGCACTGTGGTAAGGGGAGACTGGGAGTGACTGGTTAGCCCCCAGGAGATGCTGCGGCTGGAGGGAGGAGGGGGTCGGAGCCTGCAAGCAGCGCGGACTTCTGCAGCGCTGCCCACCGGCTAAAGTGTGAGAAGGAGCTGGGCGCACCTCACTGCGGGCGGCAGCGCTGCAGCTAGCAGTGGGCTTGCCGGGGCTGGAGATAACAGAGGCAGTACGGAACCTGCACAGCGGCAGGTGCCCCACAAAACTGCAGCTAAGAAGCGTGGAGTGTGCCAGAAAGTGACGCTCCTCCATGTCAGAGAGACCCTGCTGAGTATGCTGATGTGGGGGGTCAAGTACACAGTGAGCCGGTGCCCGTCTGTCTGTACTGCATACCCCCTCACACATCCCCATACCTCCCCACTGTCCCGATTTTCGCGGGACAGTCTTTTTTTGGGTCTGTCCCACCCGCGGGCCGCAGTGTCCCGCGGTGGGGGGGGCAGTTGGGAAGCTCCTGTACTCGCTGTTCTGCTTAGCATGCAAACAGCGTCTATTTAGTGGAGACAGAGGGAGAGGGGGCATCAGGGGGTACGGATTAAGGGTGGGCCCAGGGGGTACGGATTAAGGGTGGGCCCAGGGGACCTCACAGTTTTAGGGGGGCCCCCAGCTGGAGTAGCTCTGTCCCAGCTCTGAAGCTCCCCCGTCCTGCCAGTAACAGCAGCAGCATTGTCCTACAGTCATAGGCGTGCGCACGGGGGGTGCCTGGTGCGCACAGGCACCCCCTAATGTCCATCACCCCCCGCACGCAGGGCCAACCGTCGAACCTTTGTCCTGGGCCCTGACAGACATGGGGGCCCAGGTGGCAGCGGAGTACATGTGAGCCGGCGGACAGGAGCAGGGCAGTCAGTAATCAGACAGGGCAGGGAGCGCTGCGCAGTAGTGAGTGACAGACTCGATGGTGGCATTAAAATGCAGCGCCGGTCTCCAGCCAATCGGAGCTCTCGTAGCGCCAGCGAATCGGGAGCAGCGGCTACTGATTGGCTGCCGGACCGCGGCTTCTGATTGGCCTGTGGCCAGCACCACATTTGAGTTGCCACCAGCGAGCCTGTCACTCTCACTACTGTGCAGCGCTCCGAGACCCTGCCCTGTCTGATTACTGACTGCCGCGGTGCTGCTCCTGGCCTCACATGCAGGTGAGAGAACGGAGGGGGGAGAGAAGGGAGGATTCACACAGATTGAGGTGCAGGCTGAAAGGGTGAATGGGGGCAGGCTGAAAGAGTGAAAGGGGGAGGGACAGGCTGAAAGGCACAGAGGGATGGGGTAGCCGGCAGAGAGGCACAGCGTAAAGGAGGGAGGGCAGGCTGAGTGGTACAGAGTGAAAGGGAGAAGCAGGCTGAGATGCACAGAGGGAAGGGGTAGCCAGCTGAGAGGCACAGAGGGAAGGGGTAGCCGGCTGAGAGGCACAGAGTGAAGGGGGGCAGGCTGAGAGGCACAGAGGGAAGGGGTAGCCGGCTGAGAGGCACAGAGTGAAGGGGGGCAGGCTGAGAGGCACAGAGTGAAAGGGGGGGCAGGCTGAGAGGCATTCTTTGCATTCTTATGCTCCCCCACTTACACTAATTGTAAAATGGTGCTAGCCACACCCAATAGGTGGTGCTAGACTTGCCCCTCCGGCGGTGCACACCCTAATAAAATGTGCTGCGCACGCCTATGCCTACAGTCAGCACACGCTGCTGCGTGTTGGCCGGTCTGTGGTGTTGCAGGGAGGCAGCAGTCTCCCTGCTTTCTTCTGCCTGTGCGGGTGTGTAGGGGAGAGCGACCACCCCCTCTGGATTTACCCCTAGCTGAGGGGCCAAAATCCCATTTAAAAAAAAAAAAACGGAATTTGCATAAGGGGGCGTGGCCACGAGGGCACAATTAGGCCACGCCCCCAATCCCACAGCAGGCACAGCAATGAGATAGTGCCCTGGGCCTCCCGGACTCATAATCCGCCGCTGGGGGCATGCCAGCAGCTCACAGAGCGCTGGGCATGCCCCCTCACTGACGAAAACAGGGGCGTGGCTCGCGATCGCGGGTCAACCCGCGAAGCCACGCCCCCTTTCCCGTTGGTCATGCCCCCTTTTTGCTGTGCGTGTGTCCCTCCTGCCTGAAGAAAGTTGGGAGGTATGCACCCCTGCCTGTGCCATTCCCATACCATCTGCTCCTGCTCCAAGTCTCCTATAGATTTGCCCAGATCTGTGACTCATTTGACTAACTCCGCCCAGTGTTTTGACTCCGCCCAGCGTTAGCAAATGAAGCACAAAGTCACAGATCTGGGCTATTATATAGGAGATAAATAATGGAGTTGCTATCTCTCAGTTGTATTAATACCACATTCACGTTTTTAGTGATATTTATTATTATTTACACACTAGTAGAGCAATACACATATAAAACTAGGATTAATTACACTTAATTTATCACTGATCCATTTATTGATTGAATTCTGCTAAGAATATTTGGAGAGTACTGTACACGACAATTACCTTCATAGAATTAATTGTGTCCATACTCTTACTTATTTCCCTCACCAGCTGTGGGCTTGATTCAGAGCTGTACTCAGTGTCAATGTTTTACACAATGGAGCGATTTGTATCCATTGTGTATGCATCTAAGCCGCACTACGCAGGTGCTGCAATGGTCTCATGACGGAGGTCACAGAGAGGATTTATTCACAAAGTGATTGACAGTCAGGGACTATTTGGGGGAGGTAACGGGGAGTAGCAGCAAAAACATAGATGTGTCGAAACCAGAGCCGAATTAAGGAGGGTAAGTACCCCGGGCGCCCTGTCTAGAAGGGCCCCCCGCCAGCAGTCACAGTTCGGATGCTGACCAACGTGCCTGGGACTCTCTCCTGGGATACAGCTTTTCATACACACTGAGGAGAGAGGCCCTGCACCGACCACCGCGGCCCGCACCCGGCTGCACGAATTGGGGCTATCACTCTACACCCGGCAGCAGCCAGGAGAGAGGCCCCCACACCACACTGACAGCCGCTCCCTGCACCCAGCAGCACCCAGGGGAGAGGCCCCCGTGCTGCACCGACCGCCACTCCCTGCAACCAGCAGCACCCAGTAGAGAGGCCCGCCACACCGACTGCCGCTCCCTGCATCCGGCAGCACCCAGGAGAGAGGCCCCCATGCCGCACCGAACGCCGCTCCCTGCACCCTGCAGCACCCAGTAGAGAGTCCCCTCCACCACACCAACCACCGCTCGCTACACCCGGCAGCACCCAGGAGAGAGGCCCCCACGCAGCACCGACCGCCGCTCCCTACACCCAGCAGCACCCAGGAGAGAGGCCCCAGCACCACACCATCCACCGCTCCCTGCAACTGGTAGCACCACACTGCAATCCGGTGAGGCCCTGCACCGACCTCCGTGGCCTGCACCTCTGGCTGCTGACTAGCCGCAGTGGCAGCCCCGATACCAGGGTGAGCAGGTACAATAGAACCAGTGCTGGGGATGACACGAGGGGGGAGGGGGGGACTCCCTGTGTTAGGTGCACCAGGCCCCCAAAAGGCTTAATCCGGCCCTTGTCGAAACCATGTTTGAGGCTGCAACTGCGACCCTGCAATGTTTGCAGCTTATTTCTTGCGGCCATGCTGCGCCACCATAGGACTACTAGGAACTTCGGGAATTTGAAACAAAAACATAGACGGCATATAAGAACCACTTGGCCCATCTAGTCTGCCCCTTTTTTATCCTTTAGGTAATCTCAAATCTTTTTGTACCTTAATTCTTTGTAAGAATATTCATATGCCTATCCCAAGCATGTTTAAATTGGTCTACAGTCTTAGCCTCTACCACCTCTGATGGGAGGCTATTCCACTTGTCCACTACCCTTTCTGTGATGTCATTTTTCCTTACATTTCCCCTGAACCTGCCTCCCTCCAGTTTCGGTGTATGTCCTCGTGTTCTAATACTCCTCTTCCTTTGAAGAATGTTTCCCTCCTGGACTTTGTTAAAACCCTTGGTATATTTGAAAGTTTCTATCATGTTCCCCCTTTCCCTTCTCTCCTCCAAACTATACATGTTAAGATCTTTTAGCCTTTCCGGGTAAGTTTTGTGATGTAGGCCATGCACCATTTTAGTTGCCCTTCTTTGTACACTCTCTAATGTATTTATATCCTTGTGGAAATATGGTCTCCAGAACTGGACACAGTATTCCAGATGAGGCCGCCCCAATGACCTATAGAATAGCATTATTACTTCTTTTTTCCTGCTACTGATTCCTCTTGCTATGCAACCAAGCATCTGACTTGCCTTTCTCATTGCTTTGTTGCATTGCTTTTCTGCCTTTACGTCACTTGAAATAGTGACTCCTAAATCCCTTTCCTCCTCAGTAGTTTCCATTATAGTACCCTTGATACTATATTTAGCCTTTGGGTTTTTGAGATCCAAGTGCATGATTTTGCATTTTTTAGCATTAAACTGCAGTTGCCACATTCATGACCATTTCTCAAGCCTAGCTAATCATCAATTATTTGTTTTATCCCTCCAAGTATGTCTACCCTGTTCTAAATCTTTGGGTCATCTGAAAAAAGGCATACTTTCCCTTCAATACCATTTGCAATGTTACCAACAAAGATATTAAAGAGAACAGAACCAAGTACAGATCTCTGGGGTACTCCACTGGTAACATTTCCCTCCATAGATTGCACTCCATTTACTACAACTGTCTGTTTCCTATCCTGCAACAAGGTTCTTATCCATTTAACTGTTTTATAATCCACCCCCATGCTTTCAAGTTTATTTAGCAGTCTGCGATGTGGGACAGTGTCAAATGCCTTACTAAAGTCTAGATATGCTACATCTACAGTTCCCCTTGATCTATTATTTTCATCACAGAGTCAAAAAAGTCAATAAGATTTGTTTGGCATGATCTCCCACCAGTAAATCCATGCTGTTTTTGATCCTGTAAATTGTTTGATTTAAGATATTCCACAACTCTTTCTTTTAATACTTTTTCCATTACTTTCCCTACTACTGATGTAAGGCTTACTGGTCTATGGTTACTTGCATCTTCCTTGCTTCCACTTTTGTACAGTGGAACTACATTCACTCTTTTCCAGTCCTCTGGAATGGCACCTGTATTTAGTGACTGGTTAAATAATTCTGTTAATGGTGCCACCAGCACATCTTTTAGCTCTTTTAGTATTCTTGGGTGTATCCCAACTGGCCCCACTGATTTATCACTTTTAGTTTTGAAAGTTCTGTTAGGACCTTCTCTGTAAATGTAGTTTCATCTACCTTATTTTTATGAATGGCAATGATAGATTGATCTGCGTCCGCTGCTGCGTGTTTGTACGCAGCCAATGTGATTAGCAAAGCCACTGTTGGGCATCTCAATACAAACCCAAACAGCTACGGAATATGTGTGCTGCACTGCGGAATATGTGTGCGCTATATAAATAACTAGTAATAAAATAAATAATAATTAATCGCTGGGTAATAAATTTGCAGCAGTGAAAGCATTTGTGTACCTCTCTGAGTCAGGCTCCATGATCAGTGTGTAGCAGAGGGAAATACGGAGCTTGTTGCATCCTGTCGGCTTCTTAGTGCAACATGGCTTTAAATACAAAATTCTTTCAATGTGCCTGTGGTTTCACATATTTAATTTGTCATTTACTCAGTATTTTAGGGTTCTTTGCATCATGTGCATTTAAATTTAGCATTTCTAATTAATATGCTAATTTTTAAAGGCAAAAATTGAACATGTTCGATGCAACAAGTCTGTCCCCAGGGCTTATTGCACACAGTGTCTGCGGGTAGCGCTCCTTTCCAAATGTGCCAAACTGATGCCTAGTGACGTTTATTTGTAATGAGTGTGTGTCTGGCAGAATGTCTGCGCTCTGGAAGCGGTTCACTAAACTCTTTATGGGCATCATAGATTTGAGAGTAAAATCAGCACTTGGGTTAATTGATTCTACATTGATAAAACATTTTGTGATTATGAATTTATGATGGAGAAACTATAAAATTCCAAATAACCTCTGAAGTTACACATTTAACCTCATACATATGAAATGCGTTCCTGGGGTAGCACGTGGCACAGTGGTTAGCATTACTGTCTCACAGCACTAAGGTTATAAATGAAATTTAAGACCATAGCCTATCTGTGTTGAGTTTGTATGTTCTATCCATGTGTGTATAGGGTTTTTCTAACTTGTGAAATTTATGTTATTTATTATTGGAAAAAATATTTACTTTGTTGGGGATAGGGATGGCCATCCGTTGGTTATCCATTGATGGTTACCATCGATGGTACCACTGATGGAAAACCTCTGTGGTGTGCAACCATCCAGAAGGGAACCATAAATGTTTTCACTTACCGATGGTCACACATACTTTAGTGTTCTATGAGCGGCTGACCAATCAGAGCTCTGGGGTGGGGCTTCACAGGTGTCAGGGGGTGGAGCTAGTTTCCGTGTCCTACACCATGGGGGAAAAAATCCAGTTGCTTTACAACATCGATGGTGGGAAACCATCTGGTTTTCCCCTATCGATGGTAAAAGCAGTTAACATTGGCTACAGACCATCAATGATTTCAAATCCTAGTTGGGGTCCCCTGGAGTTTCCGCTGCTGCAACTCCACACCCTCCTCCAGCTTTGCTTCTTTCTCCACTGCCTCTGACTCCTCTTCTGACAACATCTCAGCAGCACATTGTCAGGCTAACTTCAGAATAACAAAATTATTTATTAACATTAACTTATATAGGGCCAGCGTATTCCTGTGTGCTTTGCAACTGGTACCAATACAGTATTAAAACAAGATTGGGCAATAGCAGACAGGCAAAGAAGTAAAAGGTCCCTGCTCGCAAGATTATAATCTATAGCACAAGATAGCAATCTATAGATTTGTTTATCATATGCAAAATAGTTTATAAAATGAGATGACCTCATGTATATGGGACTAGAATGTAGAAGCGCACTCAGGGCCATCTTAACAGCATTGGGAATTAATAATAAAAAAAAAAATCATAACTTGCCCCTCCTGTGGTTCCATGCCTTCTCTCTACATGCTTCTGTACAGAGAATGGCTGTCAGCACTCTGATTGGTGGATAGCTCCAGTCATCCACCAATCACCATGCTGACAGCCATTCGCTGTCTGGCTGCAGGCTGAGAGGCAGGTAGGGAATGCTGCCTCATCGTCCTGATTGTGTTACCACCAACCACTCCTGCTAGGAGGCCCTTATAATTGTGGGGGCCTGGGCAACTGCCGAGTCTGTCTACAGTATATGTTAAGCTGGCCTTGAGCGCGCTAAAGACACTAAAAAGACACACCACTATAGGAGACACTTGTGTATTAGACTGGGTAATATTGCAATATAATATCTGAAATAAACATTGGAATAGTATACAATTAAGCAAGTAACAATATTGAAGCTATTTTACCTTTTAACCTTTGAATGCTTTTGGTTTTTCATTTGCCTCTAATATGAACTGAAATTTACATCTGTTCTGTAACTCTCCACAATACGTCTTGTGTATCGCCCACAGCGTGTGTTACCCGCAGTGCCCACATACCCAATAATGTGCATGCATTAATCTCCCTGCATGCTCTAACATAACAAGGGATCTCAGATGTTGCTTCATCTAATGTACCTACTGCAAAATGCATTCTGCTGGGGTCACAGCTTAAGAAAGGCAGGAATTAATATATGAGATACAGTACGTGCTTGTGCGCATGGGGAGGCCTCAGAGATGCTCACAGTTGCATGCAAGGCTGTGATTTCGTACACTCTGGACTCACAAAAATATGCAAAACATTGCTCCACTGCAGTGCACGTCTCTGAATCAGGCCATACGACAGGTAAATGAGTCCGGGAGACTGCATTCGCAGAAGATAGGGGTAAGTTCTAGATCTTGTATTGCTTGTTATAAAAAAAGTACCCATTAAAAAAGCAGCAACACATTCCCCTATCCCTAAAGGGTACAATCAACTCTACATGCCCCTAGCCTCAGAGCTGACCCTAGGCCTAGGCAAACTAGGTAAATGCCTAGGGCATTTGGAATGCCTAGGGGCACAAGCAGCTTCTGCTGATTAAAATGATATGCGGCATGCCTATATTTTGTATGTGACTGCGGCTGTATCTGCATACGAAATGTTATGTTACAGTGTATTCCTGGAAATTACTGTACTGTAACGTAGCATTACATATGCAGATACAGTCACAGTCACACACAGACTATAGGCATGTTGCATATCATTTTAATCAGCAGAAGCTGCTTGTGCATCCTAGCCACATAGCAATGAAAGTAAGACACATTTTCTGCAAAACAAGGAGCCCAACGTTAGCATAGCTGGACGGGAGCTGCATGGCATATTGAGGCAAGATGTATGAGGACACATCTGTATTCAAGCAGACCACAGTGTTAGCGGCTGTGTGAGTGCTGTGTGTGGGTAGGTTCATTGTGCAATAGTGTTCTGCATATGTGTAAGGGGCATTATGTGTGTCATGTGCATACTGAATTAATAATGTGCGGCATATGTGTAAGGGGCATTATGTGTATAAGGGCATTAATAAAGGTTGGCATAATGTGTAAGGTGCAGAGGCGTAACTAGCAGCAGTGCTAGGGGGATCCAGCCAAAATCTTGCCTAGGGCATCATATTGATTAGGGCCACCTCTGACTACCCTAACGCTGTGCGGACAAAGTGGGAGGGACAAAAGGCCCAAAATGGCTAATACCAGCAATTGGCTTTGCCAGCCAGTGCTGGTGGCACTATAGCAGGGAGACCCACAGCCCAGTGTTTGGTCCCCCCACCACAGTTCCAAACCAGCCATAGACATGTAATCACAGGTTGTATGCCTTACAGTTATCGGGCCCATATAATAATGCAGGACTCTCTCTAGAAAAAAAAAACCCTATGTTGGTAGAACTAGGACTGTTCCCGCACCCTTGGGAGGTGAATGTGGAGTAATAAAAGTAGAAAAAAATGTAAGAAATTGGTTTGTAATGGAAAACTACAGGTCCCAGAAAAAGCTACTGTATATCATGGCCAACTTTAATGGCTTCCGGGGCATGCTGGAACTTGGAGAACCACAAATGCTAGCGTAAACTTTAAAAAAAAAGACACACACACACACACACACACGTAATAAAATATAACACACACACACACTTTTCTTTGCTCCATTTAGCATCCAACAATTCTTGCTGAGAACTATGCAAGGGTCTACACACCTCCTCTCTATTGAAGATCTTAGGTTATCTCCCGTTCTCCACCTGAACCAACCACCCATGGATTGCAGAAGCTGCCGCAGGTAACAGCGGTGTCACACACAAATCCATTCACCATCAAACTCTGTTTTTCACGCACGAGCGGTAGGGACTTCTTATGGTCTGCACATGCACAGTTTTGGCAATTATCACTCTTAAGGTCCAGAGTAGCTGTGCTCTTATTGGTCAGAAAGTTAGAAAAGCCACTCTTATTGGCTAGAAGTAACCCACCAACATGCGATTCTAATCAATCAGTGACCTCATCTGACCTTACATGTGATCACCAACTGAATGCACTAATAGTGTCTTGGCAATTTTGCCCAATGGGTCAGAGGCCAAATTGTGAGATCTTTCCTACTGAAAGCAGAGATTTGGGCATAACCAGGCTAGTTCTGTATTTAAGAAAAAGAGCTCTCTAATAGGGCAGATGTACTAAGCCTTGGAGAGTGATAAAGTGGAGAGATAAACTACCAACCAATCAGCTCCTATGTGTCACTTTTCAAACACAGACTGTAACATGATAATTGGGAGCTGATTGGCTGGTACTTTATCTCTCACCTCTTTATCACTGATTAGTACTGTACAACTCCCACCAAGTAATGTGGTAAAAATCATAAGAAATATATAGTACTAGCTGAAGTACCCGGCTTTGCTCGGGTTTACTGGTCTAATTCAGACCTGATTGCAGCAGCAAAATTGTTCTCTAATGGGCAAAACCAAGGGGGTCATTCAGATCTTATCGCTGCTGTGCTTTTTCATACAACAGACGATCAGGTACTAACTGCGCATGCGTATAAACCGCAGTGCGCACGCGCGCCAGACAGCAAGAAAGGGCATCGCTGGTCAGCGACGGGATGGCGTGAAAAATCCATTCACACGGGCGTTCACAAGGTGATTGACAGGAGGAGGCCGTTTGTGGGTGGTAACTGACCGTTTAGTGGGAATGTCCGGAAAAAGGCAGGCGCGCACAAGCGTTTTCAGGGAGGGCGTGTGACATCAGCTCCGGCCCCGATCAGCCTGATGTGATCACACTGTAGGAGTAAGTCCTGGGCTGCGCAGAGACTGCACACAGTGGATTTTAGCAACTCGGCATACATATGCGATCGCACACTTGCATGGTGAATACACACTCCCCCTGGAGGCGGCGACTATCTGAACGCAGGACAGCAAAATTAACAGCCCAGTGATCAGATCTGAATGACCCGCCATGTGAACTGCAGGGGGGCAAATGTAACATGTGCAGAGAGAGTTAGATTTGGGTGGGTTTTATTGTTTCTGTGCAGGGTAAATACTGGATGCTTTATTTTTACACTGCAATGTAGGTTTCAGTTTGAGCACACCCCACCCAAATCTAACTCTCTCTGCACATGTTACATCTGCCCCACCTGCACTGCACATGGTTTTGCCCATTAGAGAACAATTTTTGCTGCTGTGATCAGGTCTGAATTAGGCGATACATTACCGTTTATTAAGTTATCAATGAGTTGGATGTAACCCCCCCTCCCCCCATTACTAGCAGAAGACATAAAAAACAAAAACAAAAATGCATAACACAGTTTGACACCATGCAGGCTATTCACAGCACAACCAGCAATTTCAAAATAATTTTTGTCTCATTGAATGAATTTCAAGCAACATTGAACACAGCAAATAAATAGGCATCCAGGAGCCATGATATTATTATTACCTATGGGCACAGAGCTATATCATTTAATAGGTTACTGTACGTCTTTAGGAGAGGATTGCTTTACAATAAGGAATCAGTTCATACATAGTAGTATTCTGTACTATCCCCCTTAATAGTATTCTGCACTACCCCATACCCCCTTCATAGTATTCTGCACTACCCCATACCCCCTTCATAGTATTCTGCACTACCCCATACCCCCTTCATAGTATTCTGCACTACCCCATACCCCCTTCATAGTATTCTGCACTACCCCATACCCCCTTCATAGTATTCTGCACTACCTCATACCCCCTTCATAGTATTCTGCACTACCCCATACCCCCTTCATAGTATTCTGCACTACCCCATACCCCCTTCATAGTATTCTGCACTAACCCATACCCCTTTCATAGTATACTGCACTACCCCATACCCCCTTCATAGTATTCTGCACTACCCCCTTTATAGTATTCTCCACTACCCACTTCCCACCCTTAATAGTATTCTGCACTAATCCTTACCCCCTTCATAGTATTCTGCACTACCCCATACCCCCTTCATAGTATACTGCACTACCCCCTTTATAGTATTCTCCACTACCCACTTCCCACCCTTAATAGTATTCTGCACTAATCCTTACCCCCTTCATAGTATTCTGCACTACCCCATACCCCCTTCATAGTATACTGCACTACCCCATACCCCCTTCATAGTATTCTGCACTACCCCATACCCCCTTCATAGTATTCTGCACTAACCCATACCCCCTTCATAGTATACTGCACTACCCCATACCCCCTTCATAGTATTCTGCACTACCCCCTTTATAGTATTCTCCACTACCCACTTCCCACCCTTAATAGTATTCTGCACTAACCCATACCCCCTTCATAGTATACTGCACTACCCCATACCCCCTTCATAGTATTCTGCACTACCCCCTTTATAGTATTCTCCACTACCCACTTCCCACCCTTAATAGTATTCTGCACTAACCCATACCCCCTTCATAGTATACTGCACTACCCCATACCCCCTTCATAGTATTCTGCACTACCCCCTTTATAGTATTCTCCACTACCCACTTCCCACCCTTAATAGTATTCTGCACTAATCCTTACCCCCTTCATAGTATTCTGCACTACCCCATACCCCCTTCATAGTATTCTGCACTAACCCATACCCCCTTCATAGTATTCTGCACTAACCCATACCCCCTTCATAGTATACTGCACTACCCCATACCCCCTTCATAGTATTCTGCACTACCCCCTTTATAGTATTCTCCACTACCCACTTCCCACCCTTAATAGTATTCTGCACTAATCCTTACCCCCTTCATAGTATACTGCACTACCCCATACCCCCTTCATAGTATTCTGCACTACCCCATACCCCCTTCATAGTATTCTGCACTACCCTCTTCCCCTTCATAGTATTCTGCACTACTTCCTTCATAGTATTCTGCACTACCCCCCTCCCTCCCTCCCTCTGCTCCCCCTGATGGTATTCTGCACTTCAAGCCTCCCACCACCCCCGGTGCACTCCAATGCGCTCAATACATGATCTTCACCTTGCCAACTTAGGGGGTCATTCCAAGTTGATTGCACGTAGCAACTTTTTGCTGCTCGTGCGATCAACTAGACGCCGCCTATGGGGGAGAGTATTTTAGCATAGCAGGGCAACGATCGCTTGTGCAGCCCTGCTATGCTTAAAAAGTTTTGTGTAAAAGAAGACCAGCCCTGCAGTTACTTACCCTGTACGATGGATGAATCCAGTGATGAAGGTCCCGGAATTGACGTCAGACATCCGCCCTCCAAACGCCTCGACACGCCTGCGTTCGGATCTCCACGCCCAGAAAACGGTGAGTAAACATCCTGATCCACCTCCCGCCTGTCAATCTTCCTGCGATCCGCGCTGCGACCGATTTCTTCATTCCTGGCGTCGTTGCCCAGCGGCTGCCGTCGCTGAGTAACGACGCGCCTGTGCATTGCGTACACCGCGCATGCGCAGAACCAACCCGTTCGCACCACTGTGATGTACCGCAGCATGTGAATGACACCCTAAGTTCCTTTACATGTGCCTCTGCAGAGCGTGCGCTGGCAGACATGAAGCAAATCCCGAATGCTGAGTGTCATGTTTCACAGCTGAGGCTGAGCGGATTGCATCGGAGCTCACCGCCGGGATGTCGATGATGAGCAGTCCAAAACACTGTCTGCTGAGTAATGCTCTGGCCCGGATTAGGGGAATGGGGGTGTCATGGTCAGGGGGAAGGAGCTACAGATAGGCCCTGGCAGGCTGCTATCCCTGCGCGGCTGAGTGTCAGGAGCATCTTAAGATGAGGCTGGCATTATGTGGATGCCGGCACCGGCTTACAGGATAATTATGGCCTAGGGGTCAGAGTGCAGGCAGGACAGCGGCCATGCCGCAGCCACGGACCCCTTCCCAGGGATCCTCAGTGCATCAGCAATTAAGATGCTGATTTCACCAGAAGAGAACTTGACTCCTAGCATCACACAGCAGCTGTTGCTGTATGAGTCTGTTGCTGGGGGTAGAAGCCAGGGACGGGCCTCCTGCTCTGTTCGGCCCGGGACTGCTTTGGCCCCCCCAGATAGCGGCTCTGCTTCCAACACACCCATGAGGTGGCTGCCCAGAGTCATTCTTGTTTTTGAAGTGTCGCCTGTAGCCCTGATCCCCAGCTTTTCATTCTGTTCAGTTTTATAATCAATTTTCCATTGTGAAATGGGTTTAAAGTTTTCTTTCTGTTATTAATGTTGCTATTCCAAGGCTTTTGGGTAGTGGTACATAACATTTTTTGTCTTCCCGCCTTCATTTCTGTCAGTTATTTTAGTTAATTATTTTAATGGTTATTTCAGTCACTTATTTCAGGTCATTAAAGTTTTCATCCAAATCAATCCAGTGGAAGGACCCCAACCCCCTAGTATGTCTTTTGGGATCCAATGTTACCACTCTGTGAAGTTTTCCTCAAAATCCATCCAGTGGAAAGCTCAGAAAAGCCTCCCTGTGTAAATGTTCAGTGCAGTGTACACCAACGGGAGGTCCAACCAGGACCCCAATCCCCTAGTATGTCTTCTGAGATCCAATGTTACCACTGTGTGAAGTTTTCATCCAGACCCATCCAGTGAAAAGGTCCACAACAGGCTCCCTGGGTCACAGATCTGCCTGGAGTATTCCGCCGTGAGGTCTGACCGACCCCAACCCCCTAGTATGCCTTGTGGGATGCAATGTTTCCAATCAGTGAACTTTTTATCCAAATCCATCCAGTGGAAGGCCCAGAACATGTTTCCTGGTTCAAAGTTCTGCCCAGCGCACACCAACGGGAGGTCAAACTGGGACCTCAACCCCCTAGTACGTTTTCTGGAGTCCAACGTTACCACTCTGTGAAGTTTTCTTCCAAATCCATCCAGTGGAGGGTCCAATACAGGCTCTGTGGGTCAAAGTATTGCGTGGCACATTCTGCCGTGAGTTTCGACCAGGACCCTAACCCTCCTAAAACCTGGCCAGGATCCAACTGGACCACCTCGCGTGTGTTTTTTATTCCAACCGAAAGGGGTGGATTTTTTTTAGTTCAAACCCTGCCAGTATTTTAAGTTGGATAATGGAGGGTGTGTGTGTACCAAGTTTAGTCTAGATTTATCAAGCATCTAGCAGCATATGAAGAACCAACATACAGTACATACTTTCATATTTTTAGATTTTTTATATATATATATATATATATATATATATATATATGAACAAACCACTGTTATTTACATTTCTACTTAGCGTCTCTTGACACTATTTTCTCTGGTCCAGATAAATAAATGGGACTTCTCCTTTTTTTCATGCGGATGCTGTTGCAGCATTTTGACAACACATTTATCAAGCACGATGCCATATTACAGCTAGAAAAAGAGATTTCTGCTTGTCACTGTCGGCTGCATCCTCTGTCTTGTAAAACCAATAAAGGGAAACTTAGTGATAGTTCGGCTTTACCAGTAATAAATAATATTCTAAGTGCAGAAATCAGCCTGACTTTAACACACAAACCCGCAAGGCTCATTAGTGAGAAGTAGAATCCAATTTCCAAGTGTGAGGATTAGTTTTGCATAAGGTCTGTGAAACGCGGACGGCAGAGACAAATTGAGATAAGATAGAGTTGAGATTTTCTCTGTAGCATTGTTTCCAAAACCACAGTGACCAGAAGCCGGTATCCTCCTGCCCCCTGGTTCACCGGCGACAACCGCACGTGGACACCCTCATTGATCAGTGTTTCAATTAGAAAACTGCCCCAAGCCAGAGCTGGAACTAAACGTCTCGCAGACACAGACATTTTTCTTCCTGTCTGAGATCCATTTTTAAAATTCTAGAGCAGTTCCCAGCAAGGTAAAAAGTGAGACAGAAATAAAATACAAACAGAGTAGGACGAGCGTGGTAAGACGGTGATGAACAGCTTCTAGGACACATCCTGCCCATACCCACTAGTGCAATCATGGAGTAATATATGGCAGGCGTTCTCCTCACAGCCTCGCAGAATCGTTTTCTCAGCCTCAGAGTATGTTTAAGGAACTTCGGGAATTGTAATTACCTACAACTAGTTATGTGTTCACCATTAACCAGAACCAAGGCTACAAATTGGAATTTGGACATCCTTACAAGATCAACGCCTTCCAAACGTACCCCTCTCCTGATAACACAGGTCTGCAATGGAAAAATTGTCTGAAAACAAATAACTGTTTTGTATAGGTTTTTCGGGTGCTATTTTCAGAAAACATACTGAAAACGTTCCGTCGTGTACCAATTTCCCGCAAACTCAAATTTTCGTTTTCAGTATTTAGAAAATTACTGTATTAAGCTTTAAAACAGAAATTTTATTGTAGCATTTTAAGAACATTTTTTTATACTGTCATTTGATCAAGTTTTGGTGAAGGAGCATTCTGAGGGCCTTATTACAGCTTGTTACCAACCAAAAAAGGACACTAATGGGCAAAACCATGCAGCAACAGAGGCGTAGCATGGAGACATGACACCCGGAGCAGGGTCATGTCACGGCACCCCCATCAACCACCACACACACATACATACATACATACATACATACATACATAGATTCACACACATTTAGGCACAGCCATTCATAAACACACAAATACAGTATACACAGATATATATATATATATATATATACACACACACACACACACACACACACACACACATAAACACACAAATATATACACACAGATATACACAGACATGCACATATACACACAGACATACATAAACACACACATATACTCACACATACTGTATACAAAGATATATACACAAACACACACACGAGGCTGAAGTTAGCTTCTTATTCGGCCAGCTTCTTATTCACTTCTTATTCGGCTCCAGCTTCTTATTCACTTCTTATTCGGCTCCAGCTTCTTATTCAGAAATTATTATATTAAAATAAATTAAATAAGGATAGATCACTAAGTTAACATTGCATAAACTTCAAATAGTGTCCCTTACACCAATTTACATGACATTTTGCAATAAACAAAAATGATTTAGGCATGAAAATGGTGGTAAAGCGGGCACAGACACCAGATTTCATCATTTTGAATAAGAAGCTGTAGCTGTGCAAGGGTTAAACAGCGTTGGTCAAAAGATTTGATACTTGAAACTCACACAGGGTGGTCACTTACATATCACCCACTTGCAGTATGTCTTGACCAACAAGCATTTGGGCATGAAAATGGTGGTAAAGCGGGCACAGACACCAGATTTCATCATTTTGAATAAGAAGCTGTAGCTGTGCAGGGGTAAACAGCGTTGGTCAACAGATTTGACACTTGAATCTCACACAGGGTGGTCACTTACATATCACACACTTGCAGTTTGTCTTGACCAACATGCATTTGGGCATGGAAATGGTGGTAAAGCGGGCACAGACAGCAGATTTCATCATTTTGAATAAGAAGCTGTAGCTGTGCAAGGGTTAAACAGCGTTGGTCAAAAGATTTGACACTTGAAACTCACACAGGGTGGTCACTTACATATCACCCACTTGCAATTTGCCTTGACCAACAAGCATTTGGGCATGAAAATGGTGGTAAAGCGGGCACAGACACCAGATTTCATCATTTTGAATAAGAAGCTGTAGTTTTGCAGGGGTAAACAGCGTTGGTCAACAGATTTGACACTTGAATCTCACACAGGGTGGTCACTTACATATCACCCACTTGCAATTTGCCTTGACCAACAAGCATTTGGGCATGAAAATGGTGGTAAAGCGGGCACAGACACCAGATTTCATCATTTTGAATAAGAAGCTGTAGCTGTGCAAGGGTTAAACAGCGTTGGTAAAAAGATTTGACACTTGAATCTCACACAGGGTGGTCACTTACATATCACCCACTTGCAATTTGCCTTGACCAACAAGCATTTGGGCATGAAAATGGTGGTAAAGCGGGCACAGACACCAGATTTCATCATTTTGAATAAGAAGCTGTAGTTGTGCAAGGGTTAAACAGCGTTGGTCAACAGATTTGACACTTGAATCTCACACAGGGTGGTCACTTACATATCACACACTTGCAGTTTGTCTTGACCAACAAGCATTTGGGCATGAAAATGGTGGTAAAGCGGGCACAGACACCAGATTTAATCATTTTGAATAAGAAGCTGTAGCTGTGCAAGGGTTAAACAGCGTTGGTCAACAGATTTGACACTTGAATCTCACACAGGGTGGTCACTTACATATCACACACTTGCAGTTTGTCTTGACCAACAAGCATTTGGGCATGAAAATGGTGGTAAAGCGGGCACAGACACCAGATTTAATCATTTTGAATAAGAAGCTGTAGCTGTGCAAGGGTTAAACAGCGTTGGTCAAAAGATTTGACACTTGAAACTCACACAGGGTGGTCACTTACATATCACCCACTTGCAATTTGCCTTGACCAACAAGCATTTGGGCATGAAAATGGTGGTAAAGCGGGCACAGACACCAGATTTCATCATTTTGAATAAGAAGCTGTAGTTTTGCAGGGGTAAACAGCGTTGGTCAACAGATTTGACACTTGAATCTCACACAGGGTGGTCACTTACATATCACCCACTTGCAATTTGCCTTGACCAACAAGCATTTGGGCATGAAAATGGTGGTAAAGCGGGCACAGACACCAGATTTCATCATTTTGAATAAGAAGCTGTAGCTGTGCAAGGGTTAAACAGCGTTGGTCAAAAGATTTGACACTTGAATCTCACACAGGGTGGTCACTTACATATCACCCACTTGCAATTTGCCTTGACCAACAAGCATTTGGGCATGAAAATGATGGCAAGGCGGGCACAGACACCAGATTTCATCATTTTGAATAAGAAGCTGTAGTTGCGCAAGGGTTAAACGGCGTTGGTCAAAATATATGACACTTGAAACTCACACAGGGTGGTCACTTACATATCACCCACTTGCAATTTTCCTTGACCAACAAGCATTTGGGCATGAAAATGGTGGTAAAGCGGGCACAGACACCAGATTTAATCATTTTGAATAAGAAGCTGTAGCTGTGCAAGGGTTAAACAGCGTTGGTCAAAACATTTGACACTTGAAACTCACACAGGCTGGTCACTTACATATCACCCACTTGCAAGTTGCCTTGACCAATAAGCATTTGGGCATGAAAATGGTGGTAAAGCGGGCACAGACACCAGATTTCATCATTTTGAATAAGAAGCTGTAGTTGTGCAAGGGTTAAACAGCGTTGGTCAAAAGATTTGACACTTGAAACTTACACAGGGGGGTCACTTACATATCACCCACTTGCAATTTGCTTTGACCAACAAGCATTTGGGCATGAAAATGGTGGTAAAGTGGCACAGACACCAGATTTCATCATTTTGAATAAGAAGCTGTAGCTGTGCAAGGGTTAAACAGCGTTTGTCAAAAGATTTGACACTTGAAACTCACACAGGGTGGTCACTTACATATCACCCACTTGCAATTTGCCTTGACCAACAAGCATTTGGGCATGAAAATGGTGGCAAGGCGGGCACAGACACCAGATTTCATCATTTTGAATAAGAAGCTGTAGTTGTGCAAGGGTTAAACAGCGTTGGTCAACAGATTTGACACTTGAAACTCACACAGGGTGGTCACTTACATATCACCCACTTGCAAGTTGCCTTGAGCAACAAGCATTTGGGCATGAAAATAGTGGTAAAGCGGGCACAGACACCAGATTTCATCATTTTGAATAAGAAGCTGTAGTTGTGCAAGGGTTAAACAGCGTTGGTCAACAGATTTGACACTTGAAACTTACACAGGGTGGTCACTTACATATCACCCACTTGCAATTTGCCTTGACCAACAGGCATTTGGGCATGAAAATGGTGGCAAAGCGGGCACAGATACCAGATTTCATCATTTTGAATAAGAAGCTGTAGCTGTCCAAGGGTTAAACAGCGTTGGTCAAAAGATTTGACACTTGAAACTCACACAAGGAGGACACTTACATATCACCCACTTGCAATTTGCCTTGACCAACAAGCATTTGGGCATGAAAATGGTGGTAAAGCGGGCACAGACACCAGATTTCATCATTTTGAATAAGAAGCTGTAGTTGTGCAAGGGTTAAACAGCGTTGGTCAACAGATTTGACACTTGAAACTCACACAGGGTGGTCACTTACATATCACACACTTGCAGTTTGTCTTGACCAACAAGCATTTGGGCATGAAAATGGTGGTAAAGCGGGCACAGATACCAGATTTCATCATTTTGAATAAGAAGCTGTAGCTGTGCAGGGGTTAAACAGCGTTGGTCAAAAGATTTGACACTTGAAACTCACACAGGGTGGTCACTTACATATCACCCACTTGCAATTTGCCTTGACCAACATGCATTTGGGCATGAAAATGGTGGCAAGGCGGGCACAGACACCAGATTTCATCATTTTGAATAAGAAGCTGTAGCTGTGCAAGGGTTAAACAGCGTTGGTCAAAAGATTTGATACTTGAAACTCACACAGGGTGGTCACTTACATATCACCCACTTGCAATTTGCCTTGACCAACAAGCATTTGGGCATGAAAATGGTGGTAAAGCGGGCACAGACACCAGATTTCATCATTTTGAATAAGAAGCTGTAGTTTTGCAGGGGTAAACAGCGTTGGTCAACAGATTTGACACTAGAATCTCACACAGGGTGGTCACTTACATATCACCCACTTGCAATTTGCCTTGACCAACAAGCATTTGGGCTTGAAAATGGTGGTAAAGCGGGCACAGACACCAGATTTCATCATTTTGAATAAGAAGCTGTAGCTGTGCAAGGGTTAAACAGCGTTGGTCAAAAGATTTGACACTTGAAACTCACACAGGGTGGTCACTTACATATCACCCACTTGCAATTTGCCTTGACCAACAAGCATTTGGGCATGAAAATGGTGGCAAGGCGGGCACAGACACCAGATTTCATCATTTTGAATAAGAAGCTGTAGTTGTGCAAGGGTTAAACAGCATTGGTCAAAAGATTTGATACTTGAAACTCACACAGGGTGGTCACTTACATATCACCCACTTGCAAGTTGCCTTGACCAACAAGCATTTGGGCATGAAAATGGTGGTAAAGCGGGCACAGACACCAGATTTCATCATTTTGAATAAGAAGCTGTAGTTGTGCAAGGGTTAAACAGCGTCGGTCAACAGATTTGACACTTGAATCTCACACAGGGTGGTCACTTACATATCACACACTTGCAGTTTGTCTTGACCAACAAGCATTTGGGCATGAAAATGGTGGTAAAGCGGGCACAGACACCAGATTTAATCATTTTGAATAAGAAGCTGTAGCTGTGCAAGGGTTAAACAGCGTTGGTCAACAGATTTGACACTTGAATCTCACACAGGGTGGTCACTTACATATCACACACTTGCAGTTTGTCTTGACCAACAAGCATTTGGGCATGAAAATGGTGGTAAAGCGGGCACAGACACCAGATTTAATCATTTTGAATAAGAAGCTGTAGCTGTGCAAGGGTTAAACAGCGTTGGTCAAAAGATTTGACACTTGAAACTCACACAGGGTGGTCACTTACATATCATCCACTTGCAATTTGCCTTGACCAACAAGCATTTGGGCATGAAAATGGTGGTAAAGCGGGCACAGACACCAGATTTCATCATTTTGAATAAGAAGCTGTAGTTTTGCAGGGGTAAACAGCGTTGGTCAACAGATTTGACACTTGAATCTCACACAGGGTGGTCACTTACATATCACCCACTTGCAATTTGCCTTGACCAACAAGCATTTGGGCATGAAAATGGTGGTAAAGCGGGCACAGACACCAGATTTCATCATTTTGAATAAGAAGCTGTAGCTGTGCAAGGGTTAAACAGCGTTGGTCAAAAGATTTGACACTTGAAACTCACACAGGGTGGTCACTTACATATCACCCACTTGCAATTTGCCTTGACCAACAAGCATTTGGGCATGAAAATGGTGGTAAAGCGGGCACAGACACCAGATTTCATCATTTTGAATAAGAAGCTGTAGCTGTGCAAGGGTTAAACAGCGTTGGTCAAAAGATTTGACACTTGAATCTCACACAGGGTGGTCACTTACATATCACCCACTTGCAATTTGCCTTGACCAACAAGCATTTGGGCATGAAAATGATGGCAAGGCGGGCACAGACACCAGATTTCATCATTTTGAATAAGAAGCTGTAGTTACGCAAGGGTTAAACGGCGTTGGTCAAAAGATTTGACACTTGAAACTCACACAGGGTGGTCACTTACATATCACCCACTTGCAATTTTCCTTGACCAACAAGCATTTGGGCATGAAAATGGTGGTAAAGCGGGCACAGACACCAGATTTAATCATTTTGAATAAGAAGCTGTAGCTGTGCAAGGGTTAAACAGCGTTGGTCAAAACATTTGACACTTGAAACTCACACAGGCTGGTCACTTACATATCACCCACTTGCAAGTTGCCTTGACCAATAAGCATTTGGGCATGAAAATGGTGGTAAAGCGGGCACAGACACCAGATTTCATCATTTTGAATAAGAAGCTGTAGTTGTGCAAGGGTTAAACAGCGTTGGTCAACAGATTTGACACTTGAAACTCACACAGGGTGGTCACTTACATATCACCCACTTGCAATTTGCCTTGACCAACAGGCATTTGGGCATGAAAATGGTGGTAAAGCGGGCACAGACACCAGATTTCATCATTATGAATAAGAAGCTGTAGCTGTGCAAGGATTAAACAGCGTTGGTCAACAGATTTGACACTTGAAACTTACACAGGGGGGTCACTTACATATCACCCACTTGCAATTTGCTTTGACCAACAAGCATTTGGGCATGAAAATGGTGGTAAAGCGGGCACAGACACCAGATTTCATCATTTTGAATAAGTAGCTGTAGTTGTGCAAGGGTTAAACAGCGTTGGTCAACAGATTTGACACTTGAAACTCACACAGGGTGGTCACTGACATATCACACACTTGCAGTTTGTCTTGACCAACAAGCATTTGGGCATGAAAATGGTGGTAAAGCGGGCACAGACACCAGATTTCATCATTTTGAATAAGAAGCTGTAGCTGTGCAAGGGTTAAACAGCGTTGGTCAAAAGATTTGACACTTGAAACTCACACAGGGTGGTCACTTACATATCACCCACTTGCAATTTGCCTAGACCAACATGCATTTGGGCATGAAAATGGTGGCAAGGCGGGCACAGACACCAGATTTCATCATTTTGAATAAGAAGCTGTAGCTGTGCAAGGGTTAAACAGCGTTGGTCAAAAGATTTGATACTTGAAACTCACACAGGGTGGTCACTTACATATCACCCACTTGCAATTTGCCTTGACCAACAAGCATTTGGGCATGAAAATGGTGGTAAAGCGGGCACAGACACCAGATTTCATCATTTTGAATAAGAAGCTGTAGTTTTGCAGGGGTAAACAGCGTTGGTCAACAGATTTGACACTTGAATCTCACACAGGGTGGTCACTTACATATCACCCACTTGCAATTTGCCTTGACCAACAAGCATTTGGGCTTGAAAATGGTGGTAAAGCGGGCACAGACACCAGATTTCATCATTTTGAATAAGAAGCTGTAGCTGTGCAAGGGTTAAACAGCGTTGGTTAAAAGATTTGACACTTGAAACTCACACAGGGTGGTCACTTACATATCACCCACTTGCAATTTGCCTTGACCAACAAGCATTTGGGCATGAAAATGGTGGCAAGGCGGGCACAGACACCAGATTTCATCATTTTGAATAAGAAGCTGTAGTTGTGCAAGGGTTAAACAGCGTTGGTCAAAAGATTTGATACTTGAAACTCACACAGGGTGGTCACTTACATATCACCCACTTGCAAGTTGCCTTGACCAACAAGCATTTGGGCATGAAAATGGTGGTAAAGCGGGCACAGACACCAGATTTCATCATTTTGAATAAGAAGCTGTAGTTCTGCATAGTGATGAGCGGGTTCGGTTCCTCGGAATCCGAAGCCCCCCGAACTTCACCCATTTTACACGGTTCCGAGGCAAACTCGGATCCTCCCGCCTTGCTCGGTTAACCCGAGCGCGCCCGAACGTCATCATCCCGCTGTCGGATTCTCGCGACATTCGTATTCTATATAAGGAGCCGCGCGTCGCCGCCATTTTCACTCGTGCATTGGAGATGATAAGGAAAGGACGTGGCTGGCGTTCTCTCAGTTTGTTCAGTGTGCTGCAAATATCTGTGCTCAGTGAGCTGCAAATATCTGTGCTCAGTGTGCTGCAAATATCTGTGCTCAGTGTGCTGCAAATATCTACGCCTGAAAAACGCTCCATATCTGTGCTCAGTGTGCTGCAAATATCTGTGCTCAGTGTGCTTTATTGTGGGACTGGGGACCACCAGTATTATATAGGAGGAGGACAGTGCAGAGTTTTGCTGACCAGTGACCACCAGTATTATACGTTCTCTGCCTGAAAAACGCTCCATATCTGTGCTGCATTGTAGTATATAGGAGTACAGTGCATAATTTTGCTGACCACCAGTATATAATAGCAGTACGGTACAGTAGGCCACTGCTCTACCTACCTCTGTGTCGTCAAGTATACTATCCATCCATACCTGTGGTGCATTTAAGTTTTTGTGCGCAGTATATATATATAGTAGTAGGACAGTGCATAATTTTGCTAACCACCAGTATATAATATATAGCAGTACGGTACAATAGGCCACTGCTCTACCTACCTCTGTGTCGTCAAGTATACTAGCCATCCATACCTGTGGTGCATTTAAGTTTTTGTGCGCAGTATATATATAGTAGTAGGACAGTGCATCATTTTGCTGACCACCAGTATATAATATATAGCAGTACGGTACAGTAGGCCACTGCTCTACCTACCTCTGTTTCGTCAAGTATACTATCCATCCATACCTGTGGTGCATTTAAGTTTTTGTGCGCAGTATATATATAGTAGTAGGACAGTGCATAATTTTGCTGACCACCAGTATATAATATATAGCAGTATGGTACAGTAGGCCACTGCTCTACCTACCTCTGTGTCGTCAAGTATACTATCCATCCATACCTGTGGTGCATTTAAGTTTTTGTGTGCAGTATATATATAGTAGTAGGACAGTGCATAATTTTGCTGACCACCAGTATATAATATATAGCAGTACAGTACAGTAGGCCACTGCTCTACCTACCTCTGTGTCGTCAAGTATACTAGCCATCCATACCTGTGGTGCATTTACGTTTTTGTGCGCAGTATATATAGTAGTAGGCCATTGCTATTGATATATTACTGGCATATAATTCCACACATTAAAAATTGGAGAACAAAAATGTGGAGGGTAAAATAGGGAAAGATCAAGATCCACTTCTACCTCGTGCTGAAGCTGCTGCCACTAGTCATGGCCGAGACGATGAAATGCCATCAACGTCGTCTGCCAAGGCCGATGACCAATGTCATTGTAGAGAGCATGTAACATCCAAAAAAATAAAGTTCAGTAAAATGACCCAAAAATCTAAATCAAAATCGTCTGAGGAGAAGCGTAAACTTGCCAATGTGCCATTTACGACACGGAGTGGCAAGGAACGGCTGAGGGCCTGGCCTATGTTCATGGCTAGTGGTTCAACTTCACATGAGGATAGAAGCACTCATCCTCTCGCTAGAAAACTGCAGTGCCACTCCTAGATGGGCCAGGTGTTTGTGTCGGCCACTTGGGTCGCTTAGCTTAGCCATCCAGCGACCTTGGTGCACCTCTTTTTTTCTTTGCATCATGTGCTGTTTGGGGACAATTTTTTTAATCTGCCATCCTGTCTGACACTGCAGTGCCACTCCTAGATGGGCCAGGTGTTTGTGTCGGCCACTTGGGTCGCTTAGCTTAGTCACACAGCTACCTCATTGCGCCTCTTTTTTTCTTTGCATCATGTGCTGTTTGGGGACAATTTTTATAATCTGCCATCCTGTCTGACACTGCAGTGCCACTCCTAGATGGGCCAGGTGTTTGTGACGGCCACTTGGGTCGCTTAGCTTAGCCATCCAGCGACCTTGGTGCACCTCTTTTTTTCTTTGCATCATGTGCTGTTTGGGGACTATTTTTTTAAGTGCCATCCTGTCTGACACTGCAGTGCCACTCCTAGATGGGCCAGGTGTTTGTGTCAGCCACTTGGGTCGTTTAGCTTAGTCACACAGCTACCTCATTGCGCCTCTTTTTTTCTTTGCATCATGTGCTGTTTGGGGATAATTTTTTTAATCTGCCATCCTGTCTGACACTGCAGTTCCACTCCTAGATGGGCCAGGTGTTTGTGTCGGCCACTTGGGTCGCTTAGCTTAGTCATCCAGCGACCTCGGTGCAAATTTTAGGACTAAAAATAATATTCTGAGGTGTGAGGTGTTCAGAATAGACTGGAAATGAGTGGAAATTATGGTTATTGAGGTTAATAATACTATGGGATCGAAATTACCCCCAAATTTTATGATTTCAGCTGTTTTTCAGGGGTTTTTTTGTAAAAAAAAAAAAAAACACGAATCCAAAACACACCCGAATCCGACAAAAAAGTTTCAGGGAGGTTTTGCCAAAACGCGTCCGATTCCAAAACACGGCCGCGGAACCGAATTCAAAGCCAAAACACAAAACACGAAAAATGTCCGGTGCACATCACTATGCACAACTACAGCTTCTTATTCAAAATGATGAAATCTGGTGTCTGTGCCCGCTTTACCACCATTTTCATGCCCAAATGCTTGTTGGTCAAGGAAAATTGCAGGTGGGTGATATGTAATTGACCACCCTGTGTGAGTTTCAAGTGTCAAATCTTTTGACCAACGCTGTTTAACCCTTGCACAACTACAGCTTCTTATTCAAAATGATGAAATCTGGTGTCTGTGTCCACTTTACCACCATTTCCATGCCCAAATGCTTGTTGGTCAAGGCAAATTGCATGTGGGTGATATGTAAGTGACCACCCTGTGTGGGTTTCAAGTGTCAAATCTGTTAACCAACACTGTTTAACCCTTGCAGAACTACAGCTTCTTATTCAAAATGATGAAATCTGGTGTTTGTGCCCGCTTTACCACCATTTTCATGCCCAAATGCTTGTTGGTCAAGGAAAATTGCAGGTGGGTGATATGTAAGTGACCACCCTGTGTGAGTTTCAAGTGTCAAATCTTTTGACCAACGCTGTTTAACCCTTGCGCAACTACAGCTTCTTATTCAAAATGATGAAATCTGGTGTCTGTGCCCGCTTTACCACCATTTTCATGCCCAAATGCTTGTTGGTCAAGGAAAATTGCAGGTGGGTGATATGTAAGTGACCACCCTGTGTGAGTTTCAAGTGTCAAATCTTTTGACCAACGCTGTTTAACCCTTGCGCAACTACAGCTTCTTATTCAAAATGATGAAATCTGGTGTCTGTGCCCGCTTTACCACCATTTTCATGCCCAAATGCTTGTTGGTCAAGGAAAATTGCAGGTGGGTGATATGTAAGTGACCACCCTGTGTGAGTTTCAAGTGTCAAATCTTTTGACCAACGCTGTTTAACCCTTGCACAACTACAGCTTCTTATTCAAAATGATGAAATCTGGTGTCTGTGTCCACTTTACCACCATTTCCATGCCCAAATGCTTGTTGGTCAAGGCAAATTGCATGTGGGTGATATGTAAGTGACCACCCTGTGTGGGTTTCAAGTGTCAAATCTGTTAACCAACACTGTTTAACCCTTGCAGAACTACAGCTTCTTATTCAAAATGATGAAATCTGGTGTTTGTGCCCGCTTTACCACCATTTCCATGCCCAAATGCTTGTTGGTCAACGCAAATTGCATGTGGATGATATGTAAGTGACCACCCTGTGTGGGTTTCAAGTGTCAAATCTGTTGACCAACGCTGTTTAACCCTTGCAGAACTACAGCTTCTTATTCAAAATGATGAAATCTGGTGTCTGTGCCCGCTTTACCACCATTTTCATGCCCAAATGCTTGTTGGTCAAGGACAATAGCAGGTGGGTGATATGTAAGTGACCACCCTGTGTGAGTTTCAAGTGTCAAATCTTTTGACCAACGCTGTTTAACCCTTGCGCAACTACAGCTTCTTATTCAAAATGATGAAATCTGGTGTCTGTGCCCGCTTTACCACCATTTCCATGCCCAAATGCTTGTTGGTCAAGGCAAATTGCATGTGGGTGATATGTAAGTGACCACCCTGTGTGAGTATCAAGTGTCAAATCTGTTGACCAACGCTGTTTAACCCTTGCAGAACTACAGCTTCTTATTCAAAATGATGAAATCTGGTATCTGTGCCCGCTTTACCACCATTTTCATGCCCAAATGCTTGTTGGTCAAGGAAAATTGCATGTGGGTGATATGTAAGTGACCACCCTGTGTGGGTTTCAAGTGTCAAATCTGTTGACCAACGCTGTTTAACCCTTGCACAACTACAGCTTCTTATTCAAAATGATGAAATCTGGTGTCTGTGTCCACTTTACCACCATTTCCATGCCCAAATGCTTGTTGGTCAAGGCAAATTGCATGTGGGTGATATGTAAGTGACCACCCTGTGTGGGTTTCAAGTGTCAAATCTGTTAACCAACACTGTTTAACCCTTGCAGAACTACAGCTTCTTATTCAAAATGATGAAATCTGGTGTTTGTGCCCGCTTTACCACCATTTCCATGCCCAAATGCTTGTTGGTCAACGCAAATTGCATGTGGATGATATGTAAGTGACCACCCTGTGTGGGTTTCAAGTGTCAAATCTGTTGACCAACGCTGTTTAACCCTTGCAGAACTACAGCTTCTTATTCAAAATGATGAAATCTGGTGTCTGTGCCCGCTTTACCACCATTTTCATGCCCAAATGCTTGTTGGTCAAGGACAATAGCAGGTGGGTGATATGTAAGTGACCACCCTGTGTGAGTTTCAAGTGTCAAATCTGTTGACCAACGCTGTTTAACCCTTGCACAACTACAGCTTCTTATTCAAAATGATGAAATCTGGTGTCTGTGCCCGCTTTACCACCATTTTCATGCCCAAATGCTTGTTGGTCAAGGCAAATTGCAAGTGGGTGATATGTAAGTGACCACCCTGTGTGAGATTCAAGTGTCAAATCTTTTGACCAACGCTGTTTAACCCTTGCACAGCTACAGCTTCTTATTCAAAATGATGAAATCTGGTGTCTGTGCCCGCTTTACCACCATTTTCATGCCCAAATGCTTGTTGGTCAAGGCAAATTGCAAGTGGGTGATATGTAAGTGACCACCCTGTGTGAGATTCAAGTGTCAAATCTGTTGACCAACGCTGTTTACCCCTGCAAAACTACAGCTTCTTATTCAAAATTATGAAATCTGGTGTCTGTGCCCGCTTTACCACCATTTTCATGCCCAAATGCTTGTTGGTCAAGACAAACTGCAAGTGTGTGATATGTAAGTGACCACCCTGTGTGAGATTCAAGTGTCAAATCTGTTGACCAACGCTGTTTAACCCTTGCACAACTACAGCTTCTTATTCAAAATGATGAAATCTGGTGTCTGTGCCCGCTTTACCACCATTTTCATGCCCAAATGCTTGTTGGTCAAGGCAAATTGCAAGTGGGTGATATGTAAGTGACCACCCTGTGTGAGATTCAAGTGTCAAATCTTTTGACCAACGCTGTTTAACCCTTGCACAGCTACAACTTCTTATTCAAAATGATGAAATCTGGTGTCTGTGCCCGCTTTACCACCATTTTCATGCCCAAATGCTTGTTGGTCAAGGCAAATTGCAAGTGGGTGATATGTAAGTGACCACCCTGTGTGAGATTCAAGTGTCAAATCTGTTGACCAACGCTGTTTACCCCTGCAAAACTACAGCTTCTTATTCAAAATGATGAAATCTGGTGTCTGTGCCCGCTTTACCACCATTTTCATGCCCAAATGCTTGTTGGTCAAGGCAAATTGCAAGTGGGTGATATGTAAGTGACCACCCTGTGTGAGTTTCAAGTGTCAAATCTTTTGACCAACGCTGTTTAACCCTTGCACAGCTACAGCTTCTTATTCAAAATGATGAAATCTGGTGTCTGTGCCCGCCTTGCCACCATTTTCATGCCCAAATGCTTGTTGGTCAAGGCAAACTGCAAGTGTGTGATATGTAAGTGACCACCCTGTGTGAGATTCAAGTGTCAAATCTGTTGACCAACGCTGTTTAACCCTTGCAGAACTACAGCTTCTTATTCAAAATGATGAAATCTGGTGTCTGTGCCCGCTTTACCACCATTTTCATGCCCAAATGCTTGTTGGTCAAGACAAACTGCAAGTGGGTGATATGTAAGTGACCACCCTGTGTGAGTTTCAAGTATCAAATCTTTTGACCAACGCTGTTTAACCCTTGCGCAACTACAGCTTCTTATTCAAAATGATGAAATCTGGTGTCTGTGCCCGCCTTGCCACCATTTTCATGCCCAAATGCTTGTTGGTCAAGGCAAATTGCAGGTGGGTGATATGTAAGTGACCACCCTGTGTGAGTTTCAAGTGTCAAATCTTTTGACCAACGCTGTTTAACCCTTGCACAGCTACAGCTTCTTATTCAAAATGATGAAATCTGGTGTCTGTGCCCGCTTTACCACCATTTTCATGCCCAAATGCTTGTTGGTCAAGGCAAATTGCAAGTGGGTGATATGTAAGTGACCACCCTGTGTGAGATTCAAGTGTCAAATCTGTTGACCAACGCTGTTTACCCCTGCAAAACTACAGCTTCTTATTCAAAATGATGAAATCTGGTGTCTGTGCCCGCTTTACCACCATTTTCATGCCCAAATGCTTGTTGGTCAAGGCAAATTGCAAGTGGGTGATATGTAAGTGACCACCCTGTGTGAGTTTCAAGTGTCAAATCTTTTGACCAACGCTGTTTAACCCTTGCACAGCTACAGCTTCTTATTCAAAATGATTAAATCTGGTGTCTGTGCCCGCTTTACCACCATTTTCATGCCCAAATGCTTGTTGGTCAAGACAAACTGCAAGTGTGTGATATGTAAGTGACCACCCTGTGTGAGATTCAAGTGTCAAATCTGTTGACCAACGCTGTTTAACCCTTGCACAACTACAGCTTCTTATTCAAAATGATGAAATCTGGTGTCTGTGCCCGCTTTACCACCATTTTCATGCCCAAATGCTTGTTGGTCAAGGCAAATTGCAAGTGGGTGATATGTAAGTGACCACCCTGTGTGAGATTCAAGTGTCAAATCTTTTGACCAACGCTGTTTAACCCTTGCACAGCTACAGCTTCTTATTCAAAATGATGAAATCTGGTGTCTGTGCCCGCTTTACCACCATTTTCATGCCCAAATGCTTGTTGGTCAAGGCAAATTGCAAGTGGATGATATGTAAGTGACCACCCTGTGTGAGATTCAAGTGTCAAATCTGTTGACCAACGCTGTTTAACCCTTGCAGAACTACAGCTTCTTATTCAAAATGATGAAATCTGGTGTCTGTGCCCGCTTTACCACCATTTTCATGCCCAAATGCTTGTTGGTCAAGACAAACTGCAAGTGGGTGATATGTAAGTGACCACCCTGTGTGAGTTTCAAGTATCAAATCTTTTGACCAACGCTGTTTAACCCTTGCACAGCTACAGCTTCTTATTCAAAATGATGAAATCTGGTATCTGTGCCCGCTTTACCACCATTTTCATGCCCAAATGCTTGTTGGTCAAGACAAACTGCAAGTGGGTGATATGTAAGTGACCACCCTGTGTGAGTTTCAAGTGTCAAATCTTTTGACCAACGCTGTTTAACCCTTGCACAGCTACAGCTTCTTATTCAAAATGATGAAATCTGGTGTCTGTGCCCGCTTTACCACCATTTTCATGCCCAAATGCCTATTGGTCAAGGCAAATTGCAAGTGGGTGATATGTAAGTGACCACCCTGTGTGAGATTCAAGTGTCAAATCTGTTGACCAACGCTGTTTAACCCTTGCACAGCTACAGCTTCTTATTCAAAATGATGCAATCTGGTGTCTGTGCCCGCTTAACCACCATTTTCATGCCCAAATGCTTGTTGGTCAAGACAACTTGCAAGTGGGTGATATGTAAGTGACCACCCTGTGTGAGTTTCAAGTGTCAAATCTTTTGACCAACGCTGTTTAACCCTTGCACAGCTACAGCTTCTTATTCAAAATGATGAAATCTGGTATCTGTGCCCGCTTTACCATTATTTTCATGCCCAAATGCTTGTTGGTCAAGGCAAATTGCAAGTGGGTGATATGTAAGTGACCACCCTGTGTGAGTTTCAAGTGTCAAATCTTTTGACCAACGCTGTTTAACCCTTGCACAACTACACCTTCTTATTCAAAATGATGAAATCTGGTGTCTGTGCCCGCCTTGCCACCATTTTCATGCCCAAATGCTTGTTGGTCAAGGCAAATTGCAAGTGGGTGATATGTAAGTGACCACCCTGTGTGAGTTTCAAGTGTCAAATCTTTTGACCAACGCTGTTTAAACCTTGCACAGCTACAGCTTCTTATTCAAAATGATGAAATCTGGTGTCTGTGCCCGCTTTGCCACCATTTTCATGCCCAAATGCTTGTTGGTCAAGGCAAATTGCAAGTGGGTGATAATAAGAATTTACTTACCGATAATTCTATTTCTCGTAGTCCGTAGTGGATGCTGGGGACTCCGTCAGGACCATGGGGAATAGCGGCTCCGCAGGAGACAGGGCACAAAATTAAAAGTTTGACCACTAGGTGGTGTGCACTGGCTCCTCCCCCTATGACCCTCCTCCAAGCCTCAGTTAGGATACTGTGCCCGGACGAGCGTACACAATAAGGAAGGATTTTGAATCCCGGGTAAGACTCATACCAGCCACACCAATCACACTGTACAACTTGTGATCTGAACCCAGTTAACAGCATGATAATAGAGGAGCCTCTGAAAAGATGGCTCACAACAATAACAACCCGATTTTTGTAACAATAACTATGTACAAGTATTGCAGACAATCCGCACTTGGGATGGGCGCCCAGCATCCACTACGGACTACGAGAAATAGAATTATCGGTAAGTAAATTCTTATTTTCTCTGACGTCCTAAGTGGATGCTGGGGACTCCGTCAGGACCATGGGGATTATACCAAAGCTCCCAAACGGGCGGGAGAGTGCGGATGACTCTGCAGCACCGAATGAGAGAACTCCAGGTCCTCCTTAGCCAGGGTATCAAATTTGTAGAATTTTACAAACGTGTTCTCCCCTGACCACGTAGCTGCTCGGCAGAGTTGTAATGCCGAGACCCCTCGGGCAGCCGCCCAAGATGAGCCCACCTTCCTTGTGGAGTGGGCATTTACAGATTTTGGCTGTGGCAGGCCTGCCACAGAATGCGCAAGTTGAATTGTGCTACAAATCCAACGAGCAATCGTCTGCTTAGACGCAGGAGCACCCAGCTTGTTGGGTGCATACAGTATAAACAGCGAGTCAGACTTTCTGACTCCAGCCGTCCTTGAAATATATATTTTTAAGGCTCTGACAACGTCCAACAACTTGGAGTCCTCCAAGCCGCTAGAAGCCGCAGGCACCACAATAGGTTGGTTCAGGTGAAACGCTGATACCACCTTAGGGAGAAACTGAGGACGCGTCCGCAGTTCTGCCCTGTCCGAATGGAAAATCAGATATGGGCTTTTGTACGATAAAGCCGCCAATTCTGACACTCTCCTGGCCGAAGCCAGGGCCAGTAGCATGGTCACTTTCCATGTAAGATATTTCAAATCCACCGATTTAAGTGGCTCAAACCAATGGGATTTGAGGAATTCCAAAACTACATTGAGATCCCACGGTGCCACTGGAGGCACAACCGGGGGCTGTATATGTAGTACTCCTTTGACAAAAGTTCGGACTTCAGGAACTGAAGCCAATTCTTTCTGGAAGAAAATCGACAGGGCCGATATTTGAACCTTAATGGACCCCAATTTGAGGCCCATAGACAATCCTGTTTGCAGGAAATGTAGGAATCGACCGAGTTGAAATTCCTCCGTCGGGGCCCTCCTGGCCTCACACCACGCAACATATTTTCTCCAAATGCGGTGATAATGCTGTGCGGTCACTTCCTTCCTGGCTTTAATCAGGGTAGGAATGACTTCTTCCGGAATGCCTTTTTCCTTCAGGATCCGGCGTTCAACCGCCATGCCGTCAAACGCAGCCGCGGTAAGTCTTGGAATAGACAAGGACCCTGCTGAAGCAGGTCCCTTCTTAGAGGTAGGGGCCACGGATCTTCCGTGAGCATCTCCTGAAGTTCCGGGTACCAAGTCCTTCTTGGCCAATCCGGAGCCACTAGTATCGTTCTTACTCCCCTTTGCCGTATAATTCTCAGTACCTTGGGTATGAGAGGCAGAGGAGGGAACACATACACTGACCGGAACACCCATGGTGTTACCAGGGCGTCCACAGCTATTGCCTGAGGATCTCTTGACCTGGCGCAATACCTGTCCAGTTTTTTGTTGAGGCGTGACGCCATCATGTCCACCATTGGTTTTTCCCAACGGATCGTAAGCATGTGGAAGACTTCTGGATGAAGTCCCCACTCTCCCGGGTGAAGGTCGTGTCTGCTGAGGAAGTCTGCTTCCCAGTTGTCCACTCCCGGAATGAACACTGCTGACAGTGCTATTACATGATTTTCCGCCCAGCGAAGAATCCTCGCAGCTTCTGCCATTGCCCCCCTGCTTCTTGTGCCGCCCTGTCTGTTTACGTGGGCGACTGCCGTAATGTTGTCTGACTGGATTAACACCGGCTGACCCTGAAGCAGAGGTTTTGCCAGGCTTAGAGCATTGTAGATCGCTCTTAGCTCCAGTATATTTATGTGAAGAGACGTCTCCAGGCTTGACCACACGCCCTGGAAGTTTCTTCCCTGTGTGACTGCTCCCCAGCCTCTCAGACTGGCATCTGTGGTCACCAGGACCCAGTCCTGTATTCCGAATCTGCGGCCCTCTAACAGATGAGCACTCTGCAACCACCACAGAAGAGACACCCTTGTCCTCGGAGACAAGGTTATCCGCTGATGCATCTGCAGATGCGATCCGGACCATTTGTCCAGCAGATCCCACTGAAAAATTTGTGCGTGGAATCTGCCGAATGGAATCGCTTCGTAAGAAGCCACCATTTTTCCCAGGACTCTTGTGCAATGATGCACAGACACTTTTCCTGGTTTTAGGAGGTTCCTGACAAGTTCGGATAACTCCCTGGCTTTCTCCTCCGGAAGAAACACCTTTTTCTGAACAGTGTCCAGAATCATCCCTAGGAACAGCAGACGTGTCGTCGGGCTTAGCTGGGATTTTGGAAAATTTAGAATCCACCCGTGCTGTTGCAGCACTACTTGGGTTAGTGCTACACCGGCCTCTAGCTGTTCTCTGGATTTTGCCCTTATCAGGAGATCGTCCAAGTAAGGGATAATTAATACGCCTTTTCTTCGAAGAAGAATCATCATTTCGGCCATTACCTTTGTAAAGACCCGGGGTGCCGTGGACAATCCAAACGGCAGCGTCTGAAACTGATAATGACAGTTTTGTACCACGAACCTGAGGTACCCTTGGTGTGAAGGGCAAATTGGGACATGGAGGTAAGCATCCTTGATGTCCAAGGACACCATAAAGTCCCCTTCTTCCAGATTCGCTATCACTGCTCTGAGTGACTCCATCTTGAACTTGAACCTTTGTATGTACATGTTCAAAGACTTCAGATTTAGAATAGGTCTTACCGAGCCGTCCGGCTTCGGTACCACAAACAGCGTGGAATAATACCCCTTTCCTTGTTGTAGAAGGGGTACCTTGACTATCACCTGCTGAGAATACAGCTTGTGAATGGCTTCCAATACCGTCTCCCTGTCGGAGGGAGACGTTGGTAAAGCAGACTTCAGGAACCGGCGAGGGGGAGACGTCTCGAATTCCAACCTGTAACCCTGAGATACTACCTGCAGGATCCAGGGGTCCACTTGCGAGTGAGCCCACTGCGCGCTGAAATTCTTGAGGCGACCCCCCACCGCACCTGAGTCCGCTTGTAAGGCCCCAGCGTCATGCTGAGGACTTTGCAGAAGCGGGGGAGGGCTTCTGCTCCTGAGTGGGAGCTGCTTGCTGCAGTCTCTTACCCCTTCCTTTACCTCGGGGCAGATATGAATGCCCTTTTGCCTGCTTGTTCTTATGGGAACGAAAAGGCTGCGGCTGAAAAGACGGTGTCTTTTTCTGCTGGGAGGTGACCTGAGGTAAAAAGGTGGATTTTCCGGCTGTTGCCGTGGCCACCAAGTCCGATAGACCGACCCCAAATAACTCCTCCCCTTTATACGGCAATACTTCCATATGCCGCTTGGAATCCGCATCACCTGACCACTGTCGCGTCCATAAACTTCTTCTGGCAGAGATGGACAGCGCACTTACTCTTGATGCCAGAGTGCAAATATCCCTCTGTGCATCTCGCATATATAGAAATGCATCTTTTAAATGCTCTATAGTCAATAAAATACTGTCCCTATCCAGGGTATCAATATTTTCAGTCAGTGACTCCGACCAAGCCACCCCAGCACTGCACATCCATGCTGATGCGATAGCTGGTCGCAGTATAACACCAGTATGTGTGTATATACTTTTTAGGGTATTTTCCAGCCTCCTATCAGCTGGGTCTTTGAGGGCGGCCGTTTCTGGGGACGGTAACGCCACTTGTTTTGATAAGCGTGTGAGCGCCTTATCTACCGTAGGGGGTGTTTCCCAGCGCGCCCTAACCTCTGGCGGGAAAGGGTATAATGCTAATAACTTCTTTGAAATTAGCAGTTTTTTATCGGGGGTAACCCACGCTTCATCACACACTTCATTCAATTCATCTGATTCAGGAAAAACTACAGGTAGTTTTTTCACACCCCACATAATACCCCTTTTTGTGGTACTTGCAGTATCAGAAATATGTAAAACCTCCTTCATTGCCGTGATCATGTAACGAGTGGCCCTACTGGAAAATACGTTTATTTCTTCACCGTCGACACTGGAGTCAGTGTCCGTGTCGGTGTTCGTATCGACCGACTGAGGTAATGGGCGTTTTAAAGCCCCTGACGGTGTCTGAGACGCCTGGACAGGTACTAATTGGTTTGCCGGCCCTCTCATGTCGTCAACCGACTTTTGCAGCGTGGTGACACTATCACGTAATTCCATAAACAAAGCCATCCATTCCGGTGTCGACTCCCTAGGGGGTGACATCACCATTACAGGCAATTGCTCCGCCTCCACACCAACATCGTCCTCATACATGTCGACACACACGTACCGACACACAGCAGACACACAGGGAATGCTCTGATAGAAGACAGGACCCCACTAGCCCTTTGGGGAGACAGAGGGAGAGTTTGCCAGCACACACCCAAGCGCTATAAATATACAGGGACAACCTTAAATAAGTGTGTTCCCCTTATAGCAGCTTAAATATTATGAATATCGCCAATAAGTGCCCCCCCTCTCTGTTTTTACCCTGTTTCTGTAGTGCAGTGCAGGGGAGAGCCTGGGAGCCTTCCTAGCAGCGGAGCTGTGTAGGAAAATGGCGCTGTGTGCTGAGGAGATAGGCCCCGCCCCCTATTTCGGCGGGCTCTTCTCCTGGTTTTTCTGACATCCTGGCAGGGGTTAAATACATCCATATAGCCCCAGGGGCTATATGTGATGTATTTTTAGCCAGCATAGGTACTTTCATTGCTGCCCAGGGCGCCCCCCCCAGCGCCCTGCACCCTCAGTGACCGTTGGTGTGAAGTGTGCTGAGAGCAATGGCGCACAGCTGCAGTGCTGTGCGCTACCTTAAGAAGACTGGGAAGTCTTCAGCCGCCGATTTCTGGACCTCTTCTCTCTTCAGCATCTGCAAGGGGGTCGGCGGCGCGGCTCCGGTGACCCATCCAGGCTGTACCTGTGATCGTCCCTCTGGAGCTAGTGTCCAGTAGCCTAAGAAGCCAATCCATCCTGCACGCAGGTGAGTTCACTTCTTCTCCCCTAAGTCCCTCGTTGCAGTGAGCCTGTTGCCAGCAGGACTCACTGAAAATAAAAAACCTAACAAACTTTTTTCTAAGCAGCTCTTTAGGAGAGCCACCTAGATTGCACCCTGCTCGGTCGGGCACAAAAACCTAACTGAGGCTTGGAGGAGGGTCATAGGGGAAGGAGCCAGTGCACACCACCTAGTGGTCAAACTTTTAATTTTGTGCCCTGTCTCCTGCGGAGCCGCTATTCCCCATGGTCCTGACGGAGTCCCCAGCATCCACTTAGGACGTCAGAGAAATGTAAGTGACCACCCTGTGTGAGATTCAAGTGTCAAATCTGTTGACCAACGCTGTTTAACCCTTGCACAGCTACAGCTTCTTATTCAAAATGATGCAATCTGGTGTCTGTGCCCGCCTTGCCACCATTTTCATGCCCAAATGCTTGTTGGTCAAGGCAAATTGCAAGTGGGTGATATGTAAGTGTCCACCCTGTGTGAGTTTCAAGTGTCAAATCTTTTGACCAACGCTGTTTAACCCTTGCACAGCTACAGCTTCTTATTCAAAATGATGAAATCTGGTGTCTGTGCCCGCTTTACCACCATTTTCATGCCCAAATGCTTGTTGGTCAAGGCAACTTGCAAGTGAGTGATATGTAAGTGACCACCCTGTGTGAGTTTCAAGTGTCAAATCTTTTGACCAACGCTGTTTAACCCTTGCGCAACTACAGCTTCTTATTCAAAATGATGAAATCTGGTGTCTGGGCCCGCTTTACCACCATTTTCATGCCCAAATGCTTGTTGGTCAAGGCAAATTGCATGTGGGTGATATGTAAGTGACTACCCTGTGTGGGTTTCAAGTGTCAAATCTGTTGACCAACACTGTTTAACCCTTGCAGAACTACAGCTTCTTATTCAAAATGATGAAATCTGGTGTCTGTGCCCGCTTTACCACCATTTTCATGCCCAAATGCTTGTTGGTCAAGGCAAATTGCATGTGGGTGATATGTAAGTGACCACCCTGTGTGGGTTTCAAGTGTCAAATCTGTTGACCAACGCTGTTTAGCCCTTGCAGAACTACAGCTTCTTATTCAAAATGATGAAATCTGGTGTCTGTGCCCGCTTTACCACCATTTTCATGCCCAAATGCTTGTTGGTCAAGGAAAATTGCATGTGGGTGATATGTAAGTGACCACCCTGTGTGGGTTTCAAGTGTCAAATCTGTTGACCAATGCCGTTTAACCCTTGCAGAACTACAGCTTCTTATTCAAAATTATGAAATCTGGTGTCTGTGCCCGCTTTACCACCATTTTCATGCCCAAATGCTTGTTGGTCAAGGCAAATTGCAAGTGGGTGATATGTAAGTGACCACCCTGTGTGAGATTCAAGTGTCAAATCTGTTGACCAACGCCGTTTAACCCTTGCACAGCTACAGCTTCTTATTCAAAATGATTAAATCTGGTGTCTGTGCCCGCTTTACCACCATTTTCATGCCCAAATGCTTGTTGGTCAAGGAAAATTGCAAGTGGGTGATATGTAAGTGACCACCCTGTGTGAGTTTCAAGTGTCAAATCTTTTGACCAACGCCGTTTAACCCTTGCGCAACTACAGCTTCTTATTCAAAATGATGAAATCTGGTGTCTGTGCCCGCCTTGCCACCATTTTCATGCCCAAATGCTTGTTGGTCAAGGCAAATTGCAAGTGGGTGATATGTAAGTGACCACCCTGTGTGAGATTCAAGTGTCAAATCTTTTGACCAACGCTGTTTAACCCTTGCACAGCTACAGCTTCTTATTCAAAATGATGAAATCTGGTGTCTGTGCCCGCTTTACCACCATTTTCATGCCCAAATGCTTGTTGGTCAAGGCAAATTGCAAGTGGGTGATATGTAAGTGACCACCCTGTGTGAGATTCAAGTGTCAAATCTGTTGACCAACGCTGTTTACCCCTGCAAAACTACAGCTTCTTATTCAAAATGATGAAATCTGGTTACTGTGCCCGCTTTACCACCATTTTCATGCCCAAATGCTTGTTGGTCAAGGCAAATTGCAAGTGGGTGATATGTAAGTGACCACCCTGTGTGAGTTTCAAGTGTCAAATCTTTTGACCAATGCTGTTTAACCCTTGCACAGCTACAGCTTCTTATTCAAAATGATGAAATCTGGTGTCTGTGCCCGCTTTACCACCATTTTCATGCCCAAATGCTTGTTGGTCAAGACAAACTGCAAGTGTGTGATATGTAAGTGACCACCCTGTGTGAGATTCAAGTGTCAAATCTGTTGACCAACGCTGTTTAACCCTTGCACAACTACAGCTTCTTATTCAAAATGATGAAATCTGGTGTCTGTGCCCGCTTTACCACCATTTTCATGCCCAAATGCTTGTTGGTCAAGGCAAACTGCAAGTGGGTGATATGTAAGTGACCACCCTGTGTGAGATTCAAGTGTCAAATCTTTTGACCAACGCTGTTTAACCCTTGCACAGCTACAGCTTCTTATTCAAAATGATGAAATCTGGTGTCTGTGCCCGCTTTACCACCATTTTCATGCCCAAATGCTTGTTGGTCAAGGCAAATTGCAAGTGGGTGATATGTAAGTGACCACCCTGTGTGAGATTCAAGTGTCAAATCTGTTGACCAACGCTGTTTACCCCTGCAAAACTACAGCTTCTTATTCAAAATGATGAAATCTGGTGTCTGTGCCCGCTTTACCACCATTTTCATGCCCAAATGCTTGTTGGTCAAGACAAACTGCAAGTGGGTGATATGTAAGTGACCACCCTGTGTGAGTTTCAAGTATCAAATCTTTTGACCAACGCTGTTTAACCCTTGCACAGCTACAGCTTCTTATTCAAAATGATGAAATCTGGTGTCTGTGCCCGCTTTACCACCATTTTCATGCCCAAATGCTTGTTGGTCAAGGCAAATTGCAAGTGGGTGATATGTAAGTGACCACCCTGTGTGAGATTCAAGTGTCAAATCTGTTGACCAACGCTGTTTACCCCTGCAAAACTACAGCTTCTTATTCAAAATGATGAAATCTGGTGTCTGTGCCCGCTTTACCACCATTTTCATGCCCAAATGCTTGTTGGTCAAGGCAAATTGCAAGTGGGTGATATGTAAGTGACCACCCTGTGTGAGTTTCAAGTGTCAAATCTTTTGACCAACGCTGTTTAACCCTTGCACAGCTACAGCTTCTTATTCAAAATGATGAAATCTGGTGTCTGTGCCCGCTTTACCACCATTTTCATGCCCAAATGCTTGTTGGTCAAGACAAACTGCAAGTGTGTGATATGTAAGTGACCACCCTGTGTGAGATTCAAGTGTCAAATCTGTTGACCAACGCTGTTTAACCCTTGCACAACTACAGCTTCTTATTCAAAATGATGAAATCTGGTGTCTGTGCCCGCTTTACCACCATTTTCATGCCCAAATGCTTGTTGGTCAAGGCAAATTGCAAGTGGGTGATATGTAAGTGACCACCCTGTGTGAGATTCAAGTGTCAAATCTTTTGACCAACGCTGTTTAACCCTTGCACAGCTACAGCTTCTTATTCAAAATGATGAAATCTGGTGTCTGTGCCCGCTTTACCACCATTTTCATGCCCAAATGCTTGTTGGTCAAGGCAAATTGCAAGTGGGTGATATGTAAGTGACCACCCTGTGTGAGATTCAAGTGTCAAATCTGTTGACCAACGCTGTTTACCCCTGCAAAACTACAGCTTCTTATTCAAAATGATGAAATCTGGTGTCTGTGCCCGCTTTACCACCATTTTCATGCCCAAATGCTTGTTGGTCAAGGCAAATTGCAAGTGGGTGATATGTAAGTGACCACCCTGTGTGAGTTTCAAGTGTCAAATCTTTTGACCAACGCTGTTTAACCCTTGCACAGCTACAGCTTCTTATTCAAAATGATGAAATCTGGTGTCTGTGCCCGCTTTACCACCATTTTCATGCCCAAATGCTTGTTGGTCAAGACAAACTGCAAGTGTGTGATATGTAAGTGACCACCCTGTGTGAGATTCAAGTGTCAAATCTGTTGACCAACGCTGTTTAACCCTTGCAGAACTACAGCTTCTTATTCAAAATGATGAAATCTGGTGTCTGTGCCCGCTTTACCACCATTTTCATGCCCAAATGCTTGTTGGTCAAGACAAACTGCAAGTGGGTGATATGTAAGTGACCACCCTGTGTGAGTTTCAAGTATCAAATCTTTTGACCAACGCTGTTTAACCCTTGCACAGCTACAGCTTCTTATTCAAAATGATGAAATCTGGTGTCTGTGCCCGCTTTACCACCATTTTCATGCCTAAATCATTTTTGTTTATTGCAAAATGTCATGTAAATTGGTGTAAGGGACACTATTTGAAGTTTGTGCAATGTTAACTTAGTGATCTATCCTTATTTAATTTATTTTAATATAATAATTTCTGAATAAGAAGCTGGAGCCGAATAAGAAGTGAATAAGAAGCTGGAGCCGAATAAGAAGTGAATAAGAAGCTGGCCGAATAAGAAGCTAACTTCAGCCTCGTAACACACACATACATGTATACACATTAGCACACAGACATATACACACACATTTACACACAAACACAGACATATACACATAAACACACAGTATACACACAGTTTACACACAGTAATTCTTACCAAGAGGGCAGCAGCAGAGCAGCTCCTCGTTCCAGCCTGGAGGGGCGGAGCTTCTATGTGATTGACAGGCTGGACCTTCGTGGGTAGAAAGAAAGGACCGAGGAAAGGAAAGGGGTGGCCACCACACTGCCTGCATGTTCCAGATCACTGAATGCAGATCCCTGACAGCCAGGAAAGTTCTTCTGACAAGCCTTCAAACCTCCCCTCTTCCCTAACAACACACCACACTGCACTGCTCTGCACTGGACTCTCTGCACTGTGCAATCAGTGATATGCAACATGCAGGCAGTGTGGTGGCCACCCCTTCCCTCTCTGCTAGTCATTTCCTTTTATCCCTACTCGAGATCCCGGCTCTCACCTGTGCAGTGAGCCGGCGCCTTCAGTCCCCTGCGGCACCTGGAGCTGGAGCTCTACTTGTTCCACCCTCCCTATGCCCCTGTGCAGCACTGCGGGTGGGTCGGATGTAGGGAGATATTCAGAGATGAATGCAGATGGCTGCATAGGCAGCCAGATCTGCGTTCATCTCTGCACATGCTGGCGGCCGCCTAGTACAGGGCAAGGCCGCCCAGCATGTGTGAGGCCACCCACCCCCGATGCTTCCGCAATTAGAGAGAGTTAGATTTGGGTGGGGTGTGTTCAAACTGAAATCTAAATTGCAGTGTAGAAATTAAGCAGCCCGTATTTACCCTGCACAGAAACAATATAACCCACCCAAATCTAATTCTCTCTGCACATTATATCTGCCCCACCTGCAGTGCCACATGGTTTCTCCAATTTGCTTAATTTTTTGGTTTTGCTAACAAACCTGAATAACCCCCTAAGAACTAAGAGGGACATGTACTAAGCAGTGATAAAAGTGGAGAAGTGAGCCAGTGGAGAAGTTGACCATGGCAACCAATCAGCATTGACGTAACATTTATAATTTGCAAACTATAAAATTATACAGAGCAGCTGATTGGTTGACATGGGTAACTTCTCCACTGGCTCACTTCTCCACTTTTATCACTGCTTAGTACATGTCCCCCAAAGAGAGGTAATAGTAGAACTGCAAGCTATCTACTAGAGAAAAGTACCAAAAGGAGCTGTGGGGGAAAGGAAACGCAGTATAAGGACTTGTCAGAATGGATTCCTATTGTGCATAAAACTATTTTTAATGTTTTTTTGCAAACAAATATGTTTTTTAACCAGATTGTTATGCTATTTCCCCATATTTTCGCATTCACTATGTGAAATAATAACACTGCATGATAGAGAAGGTTGATGGTTGTATTTGAAATCAGCATTTCAATAACCATACACATTAGTCATCAAATTGCAGACAATGTTGAATTACCCCAATTATGCAGGTGTGTGGTATAGAAGGTCAACGGTATTTAGGTAGACACTCAATAGGTCGACACCAAATAATCGACATGCATTCGGTGGAGAAATACAAAACGTCAGCAGGTATAAAAGGTCAACAGTAGGTAAGTTCAAAAGGTCAACATGACCACGGATTGACACACAAATGGTCGACACATTTTTTACCATTTTTGGGGGGCAAATCTTGTATATTTAGCAATTGGTGACCACCATCAGGTGAAAACGTATACCCTTGTGTGCTTGTATCGCTCTCCACGCTTAGGGGAAGGTGCCTCGCTCTACTGCCGCTGCGCCCGCTACAGGTCACTATTCCCAATCATAGTGCTTGTGGATAAATCAAGCAAATGTTGGGAAAATGTAACAAAAAAAAACCAAAACATGTGTCAACCTTTTGTACCTGTTGACCTTTGTACCTGTCGACCTAGCATGTTGACCATATGGTGTCGACCTACTGACTGTCGACCCAGACACTGTATATCATCCGTTTACCATTTTTAATTAGCTTCTCCTCAATTAGTTATTGAGGCTGAATATCTATATTTCAGGATTGTAAGCAAAGTTTCTAAAAGGTTCCCAGGGGAAATTGTGTATCCCACCCACTGCATTTTGCCATGAAAGTAGACACATAACGCCAGTGGAAATCGTAAGTAAGTGATCCCCGTTCGGCCCAGCCACTGCAGGGGAGACAGAATTGCATGTAGGTGTCTCACCGTCATTCATTCTACACTAATGGCCTGATTCTGAGTCGCTTTCATTCCGCACTCATTGCCGATGTTCACGTAGTTGAGCAATGGTGTGCAATTGTGTGTCCACACTACCAGGGCAAATGCCTAGCACTGAAGATGATCTCCCTGTCCCTTACCTCTCTCTGGATGTATCACAAATACTTTCTGATATATCCTGCCTTTAGGGGGTAATTCCGAGTTGTTCGCTCGCTAGCTGTTTTTAGCAGCCTTGCAAACGCTATGCCGCCTCCCACTGGAAGTGCATGTTTGCTTAGCAGAAGTGCGAACGAAAGGATCGCACAGGGCCGTTTCTTGGGGCAGGCGAACAGTGCAACCGCATTGGGCGCCCGCCACGGCACTAACTGTGGCTCCCTGCTTCCCCCTCCTATTTCTCCCCGAGTAACCCGCTTGGGGGGCGGAGTTTCACGGAATGATGCGGTTGCGCCGTTACGTCATGACGCAACCCCGTCACGACGCGAAACTCCCCCCCCCCCGAGCGTAGTACAGAGGGGGATCCAAGTTAGGAAGAGGGAAAGCCCGGCGCGAGGAGCGACTGGTGAGGCGGGCCGAAGAGCGGTAATCGCCTCTGTAAGTATTCTCTATCTCTCAATGTGTAAAATGGGGACACCTGCCGTAATGTGTGAAATGGGGACTCTTGCCTGCCGTAGTGTGGGGATTTAATGTATCAAGGGCATTGCAGTGTGTGACATAATATGGTGCAGGGGGCATTACTGTGTGGGGCTTAATATGGTAGAATTTTTTTTTTCCTGTGGTGGTCGTGATCTGTTGGAGCAGGGTCAAAAACTGGATTGTGAGGTAGTCTTTTCAGACGAGGCCATGCCCATTTAAATGAGGCCACACCCATTTAGATGAGGACACGCCCCCTTTTCAGGCGCGCACAAAAGTGTTTTTTTATCTAGGTGTGTGTGGGGGGCATTTTTTTATATCATGGGGGGCGCATTTTTAAATCTCGCACTGGGAGCCAAATTGGCTAGAAACAGCCCTGGGATCGCAGAGCGGGGACAACATTTTTTTACTGCAGTTTTCGAGTAGCTCCAAACCTACTCAGCGCTTTCGATCACTTCAGACTGTTCAGTTCCTGTTTTGACGTCACAAACACGCCCTGCGTTCAGCCAGCTACGCCTGCGTTTTTCCTGGCACGCCTGCGTTTTTTCAAACACTCCCTGAAAACGGTCAGTTGACACCCAGAAACGCCCACTTCATGTCAATCACTCTGCGGGCAGCAGTGCGACTGAAAAGCTTCGCTAGACCCTGTGTGAAACTACATCGATCGTTGTAATATTACTTTGCGTGTGCGCATAGCGCCGCATACTCATGCGCAGAAGTGCACAGCGAATTAAAGCACCCCCTTGATCTCAAGCATGCCGGTGTTTTTTTACACAGGTATGACTATGCACGATCACCTACCTAACGGGACAACTCTTCCGATGTGGAGCTATCCCAGCAAAGCACTAACTTCTGACCCAGGACTCCTATTGCTCAAGAGCAAGCCGCGGGGGAAGGGACTCGTTGCAGTAAGAAGCCCATAGGCTTCGATCTTTCGATGGCGTAGTTTATTGTCACTTACTACATATGAGGACATCACAGCCCTATAGAGGTTTTGGCGTTTGCATTGCCGCGGATCCACAGAAAATATTTCTGATGTCTGATGTGGACCTTTTGAATATAAATGACAAGCCAAATTTAATATATCTCATATATGCAGTACATACAGTGAAATCTAGATCATGAGTAAGCAATTTTGAAAAGAACCTCCACACTTACTCCAATAGGAATCGTCAGAATTGCATGTCAACAGGATTAAGGCAGGAATACACACAAGGACGGTGACCAGGTGTGCGTCGGCTAAGGTGATGCTGCTTGTTCAAACCCATGTGATACAACAATACAGCATGCAGGAAGAGGGGGAATGAACTGCAATAGTGCGTAGGAGATAATATAACCAAAAATTAAATAATTCTATTTAGAGATTAACTTCAATAAATGATTAAATAATTAAAAATAATGCATTTCATATAAATTATATAAAACTAGATATGAGTACAGCTTGGTTAAGAAGATTGATCAATCTTTATTGTAATAATATAAAACTTTTAAAAGGCTGCATGAGGTCGATAGTGGGAATATATATATGGACATCTCACAGTTAGGACCAGAATTATTAGAATCTAATGTCCAAAGAGGTATTTCAAATAATGGAGTCTGGAAAATTTCCAGAATAAGGAACAGTTTTACCAGTTCAATGAATAAATATGTAATCCGTATCCTAGAGTCTTGCAATAGTTATGAATGGATGGATGTAAATGGAGCTGGTGGGTCCAAAGCGCTGGTCCAGATAGATGAAGATAATGTTCCAATATCTGGGGTGTCCAATAGTAGTGATGCAGGATGTGTTTCGGCATGTTAGGAGCCCACAACTTCTTCAGAAGCATATTGGTAGGAGTATCAAATAGACAAAATGATAGAAGACAAGCCATACATTCCCAGAGCCTGACATCTCCTCCTAATAAAGTGTGGGCTACTAGGATAGAGTCAGACAGGACATGATTTGGAGAGGTTAGGTGAATGGTTTAGGTTTTCACCATTGTCCTATCAGGACAAATGGTATGAGACTGCAAATATGGGAAGGTCAGGACATGGTTTGAGCATACTGTATTTGGTGGATTGGAGTGGTTGATGGTAAAGTTTTCCAATCGGGTCTGTTATCCCAGATATGGTCACTGCACAAAGATTGAACCATTTTACAATTTATGTTTGTTTTTAAACAAATTTTATTTTTTAAACAGTGGAAATATGAATACAGAATGGCAATACATAACAAAGGCAGCTAGAGCAACCACAAAACACAATCATATGCTTATTTAAATTTTATAATGGGTGCAGGGTGTGCACACAGGACCCTGGGTCCACAACTTTTCAGAGGCACAAGGTAAGTAGTGGATATATGTTTTCAGGTGCATTAATACACACCCGAAAACACAGTGTATATGCACTATGACAGGAATCACATAGACCGTAGTAAAATCCAAGATACGTTCATTTTCAACCACAGACAGGCAAGCAGGTGCAGGATTCACGGGTCAGTTCCGGCAAAGCCGGGTTCACAGAGTCTTCAAAATGCACAAACACAAGTTCTTCAGTGGATCTTAAGGTCTAGAAACCCTAACAGTAGACACCTCCTGGCCTATCGCCTGGACAGATCGTCCACCATCAGGAGCAATGCTTCTTGTGTCTGAAACCCTTTCAGCAGACACTGACAGGTGCCTGCAATTAGCATGCTTCTCGACCCTGGCTAACAGCAACACCTGGCCTGGATTCTCTCCAGCCACAGTCCTGCAATTCTAAACCCATGTCAGATTTGTGCTGTCTTTGTCACAGCACATACACATACCTACAAGCAATTACCCTTACAGTATAGCCAAGGAAACACAACTAGCAAATTGAAAAAACACAGGAGAGTGTGTGTGTGTGTGTGTGTGTGTGTGTGTGTGTGTGTGTGTGTGTGTGTGTGGTGAGAGTGTGTGTGTGTGTGTGTGTGTGTGTGTGTGTGTGTGGTGAGAGTGTGTGATCACAATGGGCAAATAAAGGAGGCAATAACTGGTGCTCATGAAAAGAAAGTAATGCTAAGTAATTTCAACGTCGAACAGGTCTATCTTATGGGGGATATTCAATTACCCGAACATGCTGTCGGGTGTAATGTATCACCGGGGGAGGGGGGCTATCTAATTAGCCCCAATAAGACGGCGCGTGCTGCGGCTTATCGGGGATTTTGTTTCACCTTCCTCTGGCAGGCGAAGCAAGATCCTCGATAACAGACCAGTTTTCATCCTCTTTAGACTTACGTGGAGGCTGGGCTGACTAAACATAGGGGGAGCTGCTGAGTCACTTCCTCACCCGGCCAGCTCCTCTCAGGCAGTTCCCATTGGCCTATGAGACAGAGACAGAGCTGGCTGGGTGAAGAAGCAGGAAGTGACTCTGCAGCAACTTTGTGGGTTGATTCTATTTCGGAGTGAGAGAAGGGACCTTCTGACGTTTCAAGGGGAGGAGACACGTCACCAGGGGGAGGAGCTACGGGCGAAAGTACCCTTGCGGGCTCGCTTCGCTCGCCACGCTTCGGGCTCGAAGGTAATAGTTGGTGGCGTGGACAGTAAAGCAACTATCCCGCTGGCCTAGCTCCTCCCCCTTGTGTTGTGGCTCCTCCCCCTGACGGAAAAGGTCCCTTAGGCCACTTGGATCTAGCCTCAACCCAACTTTGTGGCTCGCGTGCTGGAGGGGTGCTGGCTGATCGGGTGAGTGCTGAGAGTATTCCCACCCCATGTCTCTCTCTCTCCCTGTCTGTCTCTTTCCCCATCTGTCTCTTTCCCCATCTGTCTCTCTCTCTCTCTCCATCTCTCGCCCTGTGTCTATGACTCTCTCTCTCCATCTCTCTCCCTGTGTCTATCTCTCACCCTGTCTCTCTCTCCCTGTGTCTCTCTCTCCCTGTGTTTCTCCATCTCTCTTCCTGTGTCTGTCTCTCTTTCTCTCACCATGTCTTCTCCTCCCTCCCCATGTCTGTGTGTCTCACTCTCTCTTCCTGTATCGGTCCCTCCCCATGTCTGTCTCTCTCTCTCTGTCTTTCCCTCCACATTTCATTCACTCCACATCTGTCTCTCTCTCTCTCTCCACATCTGTCTCTCCATACCCATGTCACACTCTCTCTCCATAACTGTCTCTCTCCCTCTCTCTGTACCTGTCTTTCTCCACATCTCTGTCTGTCTCCCTGCATGTCTGCCGCTCTCTGTCCCTGTCTCTCTCCCCCATGTCTGTCTGTCTCTCAGCTTCTCTGCATGTCTGCCGCTCTCTCTGTCTCTCTCTCCCTCCTCGTGTTCCCCTCTCTCCCCATTTCTGTCTCTGTCTCTCCCTCCCCATGTCTCCTTGCCTTTGTCTGTACAGAATATCTCTTACACACACACACACACACACACACACACACACACACACTTGAATTGGGTTGGAGTTTCCCATATATGTGCTCTCTCTCTCTCTCTCCTCTCATATCTGGAAACCCCCCCAAAAAAATCCTGCGTTTGCCCCTGCGCGCGAGTGGGGGGCAAGACACGCACCCACTGGTGGGGGCACCCGCCGGAGGGGCACTTGAAGATGAGGGATGAGGGGGCACCCGCGGGTGGGGGCAGGGCACCCGCCAGAGGGGCATTCACAGATGAGAGGGCACCCATGGGGGGTGGGGCGGGCACCCATGGCAAAAACTGTCAAAGGTCTTTGTAGCATTTACACACAGTACAGGCTGACCGATGCTGCACCTGCCCCACTACTGCCTGACAATTTATAGTATGACATGCAGTGGAGCAGCTATGTCTGAAAGCCTCTACTGTAGTGCACACCACAGTACAGTCTCTGTAATGTACCTCAGGGGACATTCTTTCAACCACGGCAGGCATAGAGGATCAGATGTCCAACAAGGCAAGCTCCTCCACCTCCTCCTTGGCAGAAGTGGGCCAGAGCAGAGACTTTACAGCTGCACCCAGTGACCTTCCCCTTCTCTCATCCCTAACGTGACCAGTGGTGAGGTGACTACTGGGAGATTTCCATAGTGACTTGGCACTCAGTGGCTGAAATCTTGGAGTCTGGAGAGAAGAGGAGCCTAAGGGGTGACAGCAGCAGCAGCATCTTGGAAGAGGCCCTGATAAGCTAAGTGTGTTTAGTCTGCTTTAGTAAGTTTAGTGGTTTTGTTTATGTATCCTCAGTATTCCTGCCCTCACCCTCCCTGTAACTCCCGCTCAGTATCCCTGCCCTCACCCTCCCCGTAACTCCCACTCAGTATCCCTGCCCTCACCCTCCCTGTAACTCCCGCTCAGTATCCCTGCCCTCACCCTCCCTGTAACTCCCCCCTCAGTGTCCCTGCCCTCACCCTCATTGTAACTTCCCTCTCAGTGTCCATGCCCTCAACCCCCCTGTAACCCCCCTCAGTATCCCTGCCCTCACCTTCCCTATAATTCCCCCTTGGTGTCAAATCCCCCTCAGTGGCTCTGCCCTCACCCTCCTTGTAACTCCCCCTCAGTGTTCCTGCCCTCACCCTCTGTGTAACTCCCCCCTCAGTGTCCCTGTCCTCACCCTCCCTGTAACTTTCCCTCAGTGTCCCTGCCCTCACACTCACTGTAACTCCCCCTCAGTGTCCCTGCCCTCACACTCACTGTAACTCCCCCTCAGTGTCCCTGCCCTCACCCTCCCTGTAACTCCCCCTCAGTGTCCCTGCCCTCACCCTCCCTGTAACTTCCCCTCAGTGTCCCTGCCCTCACACTCACTGTAACTCCCCCTCAGTGTCCCTGCCCTCACCCTCCCTGTAACTCCCCCTCAGTGTCCCTGCCCTCACACTCACTGTAACTCCCCCTCAGTGTCCCTGCCCTCACACTCACTGTAACTCCCCCCTCAGTGTTCCTGCCCTCACCCTCCCTGTAACTCCCCCTCAGTGTCCCTGCCCTCACACTCACTGTAACTCCCCCTCAGTGTCCCTGCCCTCACACTCACTGTAACTCCCCCTCAGTGTCCCTGCCCTCACCCTCTGTGTAACTCCCCCCTCAGTGTTCCTGCCCTCACCCTCCCTGTAACTCCCCCTCAGTGTCCCTGCCCTCACACTCACTGTAACTCCTCCTCAGTATCCCTGCCCTCACACTCACTGTAACTCCCCCTCAGTGTCCCTGCCCTCACACTCACTGTAACTCCCCCTCAGTGTCCTTGCCTTCAGCCTTCCTATAACTTCCCCTCAATGTCACTGCCCCCACCCTCCCTATAATTCCCCCTCAGTGTCCCTGCCATAAGTAATCCTGTAACCCCCCTCAGTGTCCCTGCCCTCCCCCTCCCTATAAATTCCTCCTCGGCATCAAATCCCTCTCAGTGGCCCCGCCCTCACCCTCCGTATGGATGGTCTTCTGTTTGCCGGCGGCCAGGCTTCCAACGCCCAGCATACCAGCTCCGGAATCCCGACCGCCGGCATACCGACATCTATTCTCCCTCTTGGGGGTCCACGACCCCCCTGGAGGGGGAATAGATAGCGTAGCGTGCCACCGTGCCTGCAAGGGGCTCATTTGCACTCGCCCAGCTTGTCGGTATGGTGGCGGTCGGGATTCCGGCGCCGGTATGCTGGTCGCCGGGAGCCCGGCCGCCGGCATACACTACTACACCCCTCCGTATAACTCCCCCTCAGTGTCCCTGCATACACCCTCTCCTTTAACTACCCCTCAGGTTCCCTGCCCTCTCCCACTCCTGTGACTCCCCTTCTGTGTCCCAAGGGGGTTGGGTGCCGGTCCCTTACTTTGCCAGGGGCGCTCAGGCCCCTAGATACACCCCTGCTCCAATGTGATCCTGTCTGACATAGTGCCTCCAATGTGATCCTGTTTGACATAATGCCTCCAATGTGATCCTGTTTGACATAATTCCTCCAATGTGATCCTGTCTGACATAATGCCTCCAACATGATCCTGTCTGACATAATGCCTCCAATGTGATCCTGTCTGACATAATGCCTCCAATGTGATCCTGTCTGACATAATGCTGCCAATGTGATCCTGTCTGACATAATGCTGCCAATGTGATCCTGTCTGATATAATTCCTCCAATGTGATCCTGCCTGACATAATGCCTCCAACGTGATCCTGTCTGACATAATGCTGCCAATGTGATCCTGTCTGATATAATTCCTCCAATGTGATCCTGTCTGACATAATGCTGCCAATGTGATCCTGTCTGATATAATTCCTCCAATGTGATCCTGCCTGACATAATGCCTCCAACGTGATCCTGTCTGATATAATGCCTCCAAATGTGATCCTGCCTGATATATTGGGCCAGATTCAAATCATATTGCACCCACTATCTCCCGTCTTAAGTGACGGGAGATAGAGGTGCGATATTCAAATGTGCCCCGTTATGGCGCTGATCGCGCTCATTACAGTCTGGTTTAGGCGCGACTAAAGTAATAGGCACGATTGTGAAAAGACCTGTTTGGGCGCTCAAACGGGTCTCTTTACACACATCTTAGCTCGCTACCTCCAGGTGTAGCGAGCTGAAATGAAGTTGTCGCGCCCGTCAGCAGTAACATTAGAATAAAGTCGGTGGGCGCAATCATGGCCGGGAGGGGGGACGGAACATCTGAATCCTGCCCAATGTCTCCAACGTGATCCTGCCTGACATAATGCCTCCAGTAGGACATAAAGCACATTACCCTGTGTGAGATGTTATTAGTTTTTGGTGTCAGCAGTTTTTAGAAGTAATTAAACTCTGAGAATGGCAGAACTGTCTGCAATTCTGTAGTTATTTCAGGAATATCAGTGTAATCCTGGCAGACAGAGCGGTTGCTGTAGAAATGCTCTGTAGCGGCAGACTGAAATTTACGCCCTTGTAGATGTGGATGTCGTTCTGTTTCCAGCTATTTGATGTGAATGTTACGCTGTCTGGAATTCAGGCCTGTTTATTATGTTGCAAACCCTCATAGTGCAGTGAAGAAATATGTAATTTCATGGGAAAAGAGCCTGCCTGGCACACAGCAGTGTTCTCCGAGCATTTATACTGCAAGCAGTAACCGGGGTGGAGCGCGGTCCCTGAGGTAGCCGGCCTGCCTGTAAGATATACATAAATACAGAAATGATTCTATAAAGCTGGTCAGTGGCTAAAATGATGGTAAAGGATAAATTCTAGAGCTGAGCTGGTTCGGTTTTACTCGGATTTACTCAGATTTACCCGAATCTCCTTATTGGCTCTCGGACGTCACGTGTTTTGGTTAGCCAATAAGAAAAATCCAGAAAATAAGAAATGGCAATAATTCTGACGTAAAGAACCGAGTAAATCCGAACCCGCTCTTCTGTAATAAATTCTAGGAATTCACCTAAAGATAAAGAACATTCTACTGATACTGATTTAAATAATTTACAGGAGACTTATGACAGGGAAGGGAACAATGGGGGTAATTCTGAGTTGATCGCAACAGGAACTTTGGGGGTAATTCCAAGTTGATCGCAGCAGGAATTTTGTTAGCAGTTGGGCAAAACCATGTGCACTGCAGGGGGGGGGGCAGATATAACATTTGCAGAGAGAGTTAGATTTGGGTGGGTTATTTTGTTTCTGTGCAGGGTAAATACTGTCTGCTTTATTTTTACACTGCAACCCGGACAAGGTTGAAGCGTGCATCTACAGTAAGTAGATTCAAATGAACTTTGTAATTCATGCACTAGTTTGGGGAATGCGTAACACTATTAAATAGATGATTCACAATAATACAAACATTATAACATTGGGGAATATTATTATTTTTTGTTGCCAAGGATTTAAGGGAGTAATTCAGACCTGATCGCTCGCTAGCGTTTTTTGCAGCGCTGCGATCAGGTCAGAACTGCGCATGCGTATGCACCACAATGCGCAGGCGCGTCGCTTAGGTACAAAGCGGATTGCCGCTCAGCAATGGGTTTGTGCGAAGAATCCATTTGCACGGGCGATCGATGGGAGTGGTTGGAAAAACGCAGGCGTGTCCAAGCGTTTGCAGGGAGGGTTCCTGACGTCAATTCCAGCCCCGGACAAGCTGATGTGATCACAGCGGCTGAGTAAGTCCTGGGCTGCGCAGAGACTGCACAAGATCTGTTTGTACAGCTCTGCTACACATGCGTTCACACACTTGCACAGCGAAAATACAATCCCCTACGGGCGGTGACTATCTGTTCGCAGCAGTGCTAAAAAAAAAACTAGCGAGCGATCAGGTCTGATTTACCCCCTAAGATCGGTTCACAAGTACACGCGGTTCCTATACTTTCAACAATAACAAGAATTTATTTTATTAGTGATAACGTAGCGGGCAGTAACGTAACACACTCATATCTCCTCACTAACGCTGGGAGGAGGTGTGGCAGTGCGCCGCTGAGCCTGCTGGGACATCCTCAGACCACAGCCACGCCTCCACCCAGCATACAGAGAGGATACACATAACACATGCATATCTCCTCATTAATGCTGGGAGGAGGCGTGGCAGTGCGCCGCTGAGCCTGCTGGGACATCCTCAGACCACAGCCACGCCTCCTCCCAGCATACAGAGAGGATACACATAACACATACATATCTCCTCATTAATGCTGGGAGGAGGCGTGGCAGTGCGCCGCTGAGCCTGCTGGGACATCCTCAGACCACAGCCACGCCTCCTCCCAGCATACAGAGAGGATACACATAACACATACATATCTCCTCATTAATGCTGGGAGGAGGCGTGGCAGTGCGCCGCTGAGCCTGCTGGGACATCCTCAGACCACAGCCACGCCTCCTCCCAGCATACAGAGAGGATACACATAACACATACATATCTCCTCATTAATGCTAGGAGGAGGCGTGGCAGTGCACCGCTGAGCCTGCTGGGATATCCTCAGACCACAGCCACGCCTCCTCCCAGCATACAGAGAGGATACACATAACACATACATATCTCCTCATTAATTCTGGGAGGAGGCGTGGCAGTGCGCCGCTGAGCCTGCTGGGACATCCTCAGACCACAGCCACGCCTCCTCCCAGCATACAGAGAGGATACACATAACACATACATATCTCCTCATTAATTCTGGGAGGAGGCGTGGCAGTGCGCCGCTGAGCCTGCTGGGACATCCTCAGACCACAGCCACGCCTCCTACCAGCATACAGAGAGGAGCGACGGAGAGGACTGCGTGATGCAGTTAGCACACCTCCTGTTCCTTTGTTCGACCCTCTCTATGTCCCACCACAACCGATTCCCCCCCCCCGGCTGGGCTTGTTTTGTTCAGTACGTTCTCGGCTTTTGTAGGGTGTTAGCACTGAATGTGTGAATCAAAACGTTTTTGTTGTAAAAATGAGTTTTTCTCAGAGACGTTGTACTAACAACCCTGATAGTGTTGCAAAAGAAAGAAAAGATATAACTACTTGTAAAACAAACATATCAGGCTTATTTTGGACGTAACATAAGCCAGCAAGACAAGATATGGGTGCCTCACAAAGGCCCTCATTCCGAGTCGTTCGCTCGGTAATTTTCATCGCATCGCAGTGAAATTCCGCTTAGTATGCATGCGCAATAATCGCACTGCGACTGCGCCAAGTAATTTTACAATGAAGATAGTATTTTTACTCACGGCTTTTTCATCGCTCCGGCGATCGTAGTGTGATTGACAGGAAATGGGTGTTACTGGGCGGAAACACAGCGTTTTAGGGGCGTGTGGATAAAAACGCTACCGTTTCCGGAAAAAACGCAGGAGTGGCCGGAGAAACGGGGGAGTGTCTGGGCGAACGCTGGGTGTGTTTATGACGTCAAACCAGGAACGACAAGCACTGAACTGATCGCAGATGCCGAGTAAGTCTGAAGCTACTCTGAAACTGCTAAGTAGTTTGTAATCGCAATATTGCGAATACATCGGTCGCAATTTTAAGAAGCTAAGATACACTCCCAGTAGGCGTAGGCTTAGCGTGAGCAACTCTGCTAAATTCGCCTTGCGAGCGATCAACTCGGAATGAGGGCCAAAGTTTGTAAAATCTGCGTGGAATCGATTTAAGAAACGCAAATTGGAATACCCAAATATGAATTCTGCAAAGCAGACGTTACCACATAGCGAAGATTTACCTGTACCATCATTCAGTTCTTTGTGCAAAGTTAAATGTGATGAAGTGGAAATGTTAATTTCATCCAGAGCAAGTGACAAGTTGACAACACAGATGAAAGTGAGTTTGAAGAAAGTTCCTCTACTCCAAACAAATTTTCTCAAAAGGAACTAAACGATTTAATTTGTGACTTGAATTTATCGAAAAAAGGAGTTGAGCTTAAAGCAAAAAGACTTCAAGAAAAGCACTGTCTTGAACCGGATATTACTATAACATTGTATCGAAATAGAGAGCAAGCCATACTGCCGTTCTTCAGCCAAGATAACAATCTTGTGTATTGCAACAATGGGGGTAATTCTGAGTTGATCACAGCAGGAAATTTTTTAGCAGTTGGGCAAAACCATGTGCACTGCAGGGGGGCAGATATGCAGAGAGAGAGAGATTTGGGTGGGGTGAGTTCAATCTGCAGTCTAAATTGCAGTGTCAAAATAAAGCAGCCAGTATTTTCCCTGCACAGAAACAAAATAACCCACCCAAATCTTACTCTCTCTGCACATGTTATATGCCCCCCCTGCAGTGCACATGGGGGGTAATTCCAAGTTGATCGCAGCAGGATTTTTGATAGCAATTGGGCAAAACCGTGTGCACTGCAGGGGAGGCAGATATAACATGTGTAGAGAGAGTAAGATTTGGGTGGGTTATTTTGTTTCTGTGCAGGATAAATACCGGCTGCTTTATTTTTACACTGCAAATTAGATTGCAGATTGAACACACCACACCCAAATCTAACTCTCTCTGCACATGTTACATCTGCCTCCCCTGCAGTGCACATGGTTTTGCCCAATTGCTAACAAAATCCTGCTGCGATCAACTTGGAATTACCCCCATGGTTTTGCCCAACTGCTAAAAAATTTCCTGCTGCGATCAACTTGGAATTACCCCCAATATTCCTGAACTTCTACCAGAATATCGAGCAGATGACTGGCGGCTCTTCTTGGATAGTCCTAAAAGGAACTTAAAATGAGTATTACTGCACAATGGGAATACATTTGCATCGATTCCTATTGGCCATTTAACAAAACTTAAAGAACAGCATGAAAATGTTAGTCTTAGAAAAAATAGATTTTTCTCAGCATCAGTCTGTTTATGTCGTTTTAAAAATGGTAAAGTTTCTTTTTGGGCAGCAAAGTGGATATACTAGGTATCACATAGGGATCCGGTCTGAAGATCGACAGTATCTAGGTCGACAATGTTTAGGTCGACCACTATAGGTCGACAGTCACTAGGTCGACATGGATGGAAGGTCGACAGGGTTTCTAGGTCGACATGTGCTAGGTCGACAGGTCTAAAGGTCGACATGAGTTTTTCACATTTTTTTTCTTTTTTTGAATTTTTTCATACTTAACGATCCACGTGGACTACGATTGGAACGGTAAAGTGTGCCGAGCGAAGCGGTAGCGGAGCGAAGGCACCATGCCCGAAGCATGGCGAGCGAAGCGAGCCATGCGAGGGGACGCGGTGCACTAATTTGGGATCCCGGTCACTCTACGAAGAAAACGACACAAAAAAAATATATCCTCATGTCGACCTTTAGACCTGTCGACCTAGCACATGTCGACCTAGAAACCCTGTCGACCTTCCATCCATGTCGACCTAGTGACTGTCGACCTATAGTGGTCGACCTAAACATTGTCGACCTAGATACTGTCGATTTGATGAACCACACCCATCACATAGGCTTATGGGATAGTCGTGCAAAACAAAACCACTGGCAGCAAACCATATGGCTTTCAAGAGAAGCTATAACTGAAGAAGAAGCCAACATCATTCATATGGGTAAATGTATTATGGTGACACGCAACTACCGAGGCGAAGCAGGATGGGACATTGGCAAGAAGTAAAAACATCTTGTCTGCTGAAGTGGGGGAGCGAAAGCTCTCCCCTCCAACGATGTCCCCCTGAGCACACAGCACAGCTTAGTGCTGACGCGCTGTGTCTCCTTCCTGGCCGGCTCCTCTGCGCATGCGCGGGATCTCGCTACTCACGTTAGATCCCAGCGCACTCCGGAGCTGGCACCTGCCACAGGCAGAGACAGCTCTGTCCCTACTGTGGTGTATGGGCATCGTCATACCGCCCAACTGTCCCGATATTTGCGGGACAGTCCCAAAAAAACTGGGGCTGTCCTGCTGTCCCACCCGCAGGCTGCAGTATGGGGAAAGCAGTTGGGAGGCTCCCAGCTATGGACTGGGGCCTTAATTCGGCCCTGGCATTCGTGAACGCGTGCGTACGTCACGGGGGGGTGCACACGTCACAGGGGGTGCGCCACATGACGTATGGAAGCATGCCACGAGTCATGGGAGAGTGGACACGTGGCATGCCCCCATTACCATGGCGATGGTTGCTGGGGAGCGGGGGGCACACCACGAATCCGGGGGCGTGGACTCGTGGCACGCCCCCATTTCCATGGAGACCATGGAACCAGAGAGCTGGAGGCTGCGCTGCATGCGGCCTTCCCGGCTCTCTGAATGACCGGTTCAGCCCACCTGCCCATCTGGCATGTGCCAGAAGTGCCAGATGGCCAGTCCGAACATGGAGGCTCCTGTCACTCGTTCCAGAGCAGCTGTGAATTGTTGCAATGCGCACAACGTCTAGTCACGGAGACAAGTGGGACTGGGGACATGCCAGCAGCTCACAGAGCACTGGGTATGTCCCCTTACTGACGGAACATGGTGGTGTGGCTTTCGATTGAGGCATTACCGCAAAGCCACGCCCAATTCCTGAGGCCACACCCCTTTTCCCAGGCGGCCGCAGTTATGCCGCATTGGAGTTCCACTCTATACCTCAACAATGTTGAAAGGTATGGCATCGCCAACATGCAGCTGTCGAAATCGACAGCTGCAGGTGTCGGAGCGGTCTGCGACGCTGACCGTTCACACATTTCCCAAGCATATCGGCCTACTATCTTACAGATAGCAGCACCGATATGGACAGGGACGCATAGCGCCTCTGTCACTGACCGACACCGCTGTTATCATACATGGGGGAGAAGCGGTATAGCGCAAGTCAGGCAATGGTTTCACCTATATATTTGTCAAACATTTCCATCTTTTAGTATTGAAAAACTAAAGGCAGGAATTTTTGACGGCCCACAGTTACGGAAACTAATGAAGGATCCAAATTTACCATGTCTATGACTGAAACGGAATCAAAAGCATGGCTGAGTTATGTGTCTGTCATTCAAAAATTTTCAGGCAATCACAAGGCCGACACCTGTCAGGAATCCACAACTTGCTAAAATTTTTCTACAAAGTACTTGCCAACATGAGTATTAAAGTACATTTTTGAACAGCCATTTAGAGCACTTCCCGTCCAATCTAGGAGAGTTGAGCGAAGAACAGGGTGAACGGTTCCACCAGGATATTCAGGTAAAGGAAGAAAGATATCAAGGAAGGGGGGATCGTCACATGATGGCCGATCACTGTTGGAGTCTGCAGAGGGTCTGCCCGCTACAAGAATACAAAAGAAAATCCTGCAAAAAACAGTTCTCATAGCTTCCTAACACTTATGTATGTAATTATCCTGTCTTTATATAACATTTTACGAATCAAATTTAATCAGAATAAAAAAAATATATCTTATTAACTATTTTTAACATTGTTTAATTTAATTATTCATAAATATTAAAAACGTATTCCTATCTCAAAAACTAGAGCCAATTGAGAAATAAGCATGACATATTCATGATCAGGAACACAAAATGAATCATAATTGACTCTTAAATCCCTGGCAACAGATTGACTGTTCCCCAACGTTATTTCTACGGTTATGTTTTCTGATACTAGTATTTATACACTCCCTGAATATGGGCCCTCATTCCGAGTTGTTCGCTCGGTATTTTTCATCGCATCGCAGTGAAAATCAGCCTAGTACGCATGCGCAATGTTCGCACTGCGACTGCGCCAAGTAACTTTACTATGGAGAAAGTATTTTTACTCACGGCTTTTTCTTCGCTCCGGCGATCGTAATGTGATTGACAGGAAATGGGTGTTACTGGGCGGAAACACGGCGTTTCAGGGGCGTGTGGCTGAAAACGCTACCGTTTCCGGGAAAAACGCAGGAGTGGCCGGAGAAACGGTGGGAGTGCCTGGGCGAACGCTGGGTGTGTTTGTGACGTCAACCAGGAACGACAAGCACTGAAATGATCGCACAGGCAGAGTAAGTCTGAAGCTACTCTGAAACTGCTAAGTAGTTAGTAATCGCATTATTGCGAATACATCGGTCGCAATTTTAAGAAGATAAGATTCACTCCCAGTAGGCGGCGGCTTAGCGTGTGTAACTCTGCTAAATTCGCCTTGCGACCGATCAACTCGGAATGAGGGCCATTGTTTTGTAGCCTTAGATATTTCTAGTACACTGGCCCTCATTCCGAGTTGTTCGCTCGCAAGGCGAATGTAGCAGAGTTACACACGCTAAGCCGCCGCCTACTGGGAGTGAATCTTAGCTTCTTAAAATTGCGACCGACGTACGCGCAATATTGCGATTACAAACGAGTTAGCAGTTTCAGAGTAGCTCCAGACTTACTCTGCCTGTGCGATCATTTCAGTGCTTGTCGTTCCTGGTTGTCGTCACAAACACACCCAGCGTTCGCCCAGGCACTCCCACCGTTTCCCCGGCCACTCCTGCGTTTTTTCCGGAAACGGTAGCGTTTTCAGCCACACGCCCCTGAAACGCCGTGTATCCGCCCAGTAACACCCATTTCCTGTCAATCACATTACGATCGCCGGAGCGAAGAAAAAGCCGTGAGTAAAAATACTTTCTTCATAGTAAAGTTACTTGGCGCAGTCGCAGTGCGAACATTGCGCATGCGTACTAAGCGGATTTTCACTGCGATGCGATGAAAAATACCGAGCGAACAACTCGGAATGAGGGCCACTATGTAGAGTACTTTGAACATGTAGTGAAAACAGTCAGAGAGAAAAGCAAGAGCAACTTTTAATAGATCCTTAAAATTACTTTCCTGAGAGCAGGAATATAAAATCTAAAAATATATGTTTGAATCAATACAGTCTGATCATTGGCTGCACGAATGGTATAGTACTTAGTTCTAAAGTTACCTGTAGAAAAATCTGAGAAATGTAACTGCTTGGAGGCATCTGACTTGTAAAAAGATTTTTAGAATTTGGACATCCTTCCTTTTGCGCCCCCTTTAAGTCAACAATAAGAAAAAAAGCTTCACTTAGCTCAAAAAAGAAGCTCTCATTCAATCCAAAATCTTCACAAGAAATAGCTTTTTGCAAGTAAATTATATAAATTGTCTCCAGATGGTAAAACATGCAAAGAAATAAAAAGATAATCTAGTGCAATACGTTCATAAAATTTGTCATACATGTAAAAAAAATACTCCACCATATAATGGGGGTAATTCCAAGTTGATCGCAGCATGATTTTTGATAGCAATTTGGCAAAACCATGTGCACTGCAGGGGGGGCAGATATAACATGTGTAGAGAGAGTAAGATTTGGGTGGGTTATTTTGTTTCTGTGCAGGGTATATACTGGCTGCTTTATTTTTACACTGCAATTTAGATTGCAGATTGAACACACCACACCCAAATCTAACTCTCTCTGCACATGTTATATCTGCCCCACCTGCAGTGCAACATGATTTTGCCCAATTGCTAACAAAAATCCTGCTGCGATCAACTTGGAATTAGCCCTAATGAGTGTTAATTGCAAACAAACAATATAAAATAAGTTTTTTTATTATAATAATTCAACAAATAAAAATGTCCAGGGTGGTCATTTCGAGTTGTTCGCTCGGTAAATTTCTTCGCATCGCAGCGATTTTCCGCTTAGTGCGCATGCGCAATGTCCGCACTGCGACTGCGCCAAGTAAATTTGCTAAGAAGTTAGGTATTTTACTCACGGCATTACGAGGTATTTTCTTCGTTCTGGTGATCGGAGTGTGATTGACAGGAAGTGGGTGTTTCTGGGCGGAAACAGGCCGTTTTATGGGTGTGTGCGAAAAAACGTTTCTGGGAAAAACGCGGGAATGGCTGGAGAAACGGGGGAGTGTCTGGACGAACGCTGGGTGATTTTGTGACGTCAAACCAGGAACGACAAGCACTGAACTGATCGCAGATGCCGAGTAAGTCTGGAGCTACTCAGAAACTGCTAAGAGGTGTGTAATCGTAATATTGCGAATCTTTCGTTCGCAATTTTAAGAAGCTAAGATTCACTCCCAGTAGGCGGCGGCTTAGCGTGTGCAATGCTGCTAAAAGCAGCTTGCGAGCGAACAACTCGGAATGAGGGCCCATATCCTTGTCAAAGAGTAATAAACATCCACTGATATTACAGGCCAAATTTGTGAGAGTGGCTTCCTGCCAGAATCTGGATTTTAGAGATGCACACAAGAAACTGTACGATGTTCCAAATCCCCGGGGAAGAATCAGCTCCAAAAATGGGCAACCTGTTCCTTCATTCATCTGGTCGGTCTGCCGTTTCACCCCCTTTTTTGTCCTCCTCCTGTGCTGCAATCAGAAAATCCTGACCGGCACTATGGAATTAGGACCGTGCCACCTAAAGTAACAACATGTTAGGGTATACATAAGATTCAGGATACAGTCACCAGTTATGAAGTTGATATTACTGAATATTCAACCTAGAACATGTTGATATCTTCAGGGAGCAGGAGGATAGGGATAGGCTACTGAGGTGGAGGGTCCATGGCTAGGCTATGGAAGCATGGGGTAAGGCTGCAGCAGTGGAGTGTCAGGGCTAGGCTGTGGGGGCAGAGGGTTAGGCTGCAGCAGTGGAGTGTCAGGGATAGACTGTGTGGGCAGAGGGTTAGGCTGCAGCAGTGGAGTGTCAGGGATAGACTGTGGGGGCAGAGGGTTAGGCCGCAGTAGTGGAGGGTCAGGGATAGACTGTGTGGGCAGAGGGTTAGGCTGCAGCAGTGGAGTGTCAGGGCTAGGCTGTGTGAGCAGAGGGTTAGGCTGCAGCAGTGGAGGGTCAGGGATAGGCTGTGGGAGCAGAGGGTTAGGCTGCAGCAGTGGAGTGTCAGGGATAGACTGTGGGGGCAGAGGGTTAGGCCGCAGTAGTGGAGGGTCAGGGATAGACTGTGTGGGCAGAGGGTTAGGCTGCAGCAGTGGAGTGTCAGGGCTAGGCTGTGTGAGCAGAGGGTTAGGCTGCAGCAGTGGAGGGTCAGGGATAGGCTGTGGGAGCAGAGGGTTAGGCTGCAGCAGTGGAGTGTTAGGGATAGACTGTGTGGGCAGAGGGTTAGGCTGCAGCAGTGGAGTGTCAGGGATAGACTGTGTGGGCAGAGGGTTAGGCTGCAGCAGTGGAGGGTCAGGGATAGACTGTGTGGGCAGAGGGTTAGGCTGCAGCAGTGGAGTGTCAGGGCTAGGCTGTGGGGGCAGAGGGTTAGGCTGCAGCAGTGGAGGGTCAGGGATAGGCTGTGTGGGCAGAGGGTTAGGCTGCAGCAGTGGAGGGTCAGGGATAGACTGTGTGGGCAGAGGTTTAGGCTGCAGCAGTGGAGTTTCAGGGATAGACTGTGTGGGCAGAGGGTTAGGCCGCAGTAGTGGAGGGTCAGGGATAGACTGTGTGGGCAGAGGGTTAGGCCGCAGTAGTGGAGGGTCAGGGATAGACTGTGTGGGCAGAGGGTTAGGCTGCAGCAGTGGAGTGTCAGGGATAGACTGTGTGGGCAGAGGGTTAGGCTGCAGCAGTTGAGTGTCAGGGATAGACTGTGTGGGCAGAGGGTTAGGCTGCAGCAGTGGAGGGTCAGGGATAGACTGTGGGAGCAGAGGGTTAGGCTGCAGCAGTGGAGTGTCAGGACTAGGGTGTGGGGGCAGAGGGTTAGGCTGCAGCAGTGGAGGGTCAGGGATAGACTGTGGGAGCAGAGGGTTAGGCTGCAGCAGTGGAGTATCAGGGATAGACTGTGGGGGCAGAGGGTTAGGCCGCAGTAGTGGAGGGTCAGGGATAGACTGTGTGGGCAGAGGGTTAGGCCGCAGTAGTGGAGGGTCAGGGATAGACTGTGTGGGCAGAGGGTTAGGCTGCAGCAGTGGATGGTCAGGGATAGACTGTGGGGGCAGAGGGTTAGGCTGCAGCAGTGGAGTGTCAGGGATAGGCTGTGTGAGCAGAGGGTTAGGCTGCAGCAGTGGAGGGTCAGGGATAGACTGTGGGGGCAGAGGGTTAGGCTGCAGCAGTGGAGGGTCAGGGATAGACTGTGTGGGCAGAGGGTTAGGCTGCAGCAGTGGAGTGTCAGGGATAGACTGTGGGGGCAGAGGGTTAGGCTGCAGCAGTGGAGTGTCAGGGCTAGGCTGTGGGGGCAGAGGGTTAGGCTGCAGCAGTGGAGGGTCAGGGATAGGCTGTGTGAGCAGAGGGTTAGGCTGCAGCAGTGGAGGGTCAGGGATAGGCTGTGGGAGCAGAGGGTTAGGCTGCAGCAGTGGAGTGTTAGGGATAGACTGTGTGGGCAGAGGGTTAGGCTGCAGCAGTGGAGGGTCAGGGATAGACTGTGTGAGCAGAGGGTTAGGCTGCAGCAGTGGAGGGTCAGGGATAGGCTGTGGGAGCAGAGGGTTAGGCTGCAGCAGTGGAGTGTTAGGGATAGACTGTGTGGGCAGAGGGTTAGGCTGCAGCAGTGGAGGGTCAGGGATAGACTGTGTGGGCAGAGGGTTAGGCTGCAGCAGTGGAGGGTCAGGGATAGACTGTGTGGGCAGAGGGTTAGGCTGCAGCAGTGGAGTGTCAGGGATAGACTGTGTGGGCAGAGGGTTAGGCTGCAGCAGTGGAGTGTCAGGGATAGACTGTGTGGGCAGAGGGTTAGGCTGCAGCAGTGGAGGGTCAGGGATAGACTGTGTGGGCAGAGGGTTAGGCTGCAGCAGTGGAGGGTCAGGGATAGACTGTGTGGGCAGAGGGTTAGGCTGCAGCAGTGGAGTGTCAGGGATAGACTGTGGGGGCAGAGGGTTAGGCTGCAGCAGTGGAGTGTCAGGGCTAGGCTGTGGGGGCAGAGGGTTAGGCTGCAGCAGTGGAGGGTCAGGGATAGGCTGTGTGAGCAGAGGGTTAGGCTGCAGCAGTGGAGGGTCAGGGATAGGCTGTGGGAGCAGAGGGTTAGGCTGCAGCAGTGGAGTGTTAGGGATAGACTGTGTGGGCAGAGGGTTAGGCTGCAGCAGTGGAGTGTCAGGGCTAGGCTGTGGGGGCAGAGGGTTAGGCTGCAGCAGTGGAGGGTCAGGGATAGACTGTGTGGGCAGAGGGTTAGGCTGCAGCAGTGGAGGGTCAGGGTTAGACTGTGTGGGCAGAGGGTTAGGCTGCAGCAGTGGAGTGTCAGGGCTAGGCTGTGTGGGCAGAGGGTTAGACTGCAGGAGTGGAGGGTCAGGGCTAGACTGTGGGAGCAGAGGGTTAGGCTGCAGCAGTGGAGGGTTAGGGCTAGACAGTGGGAGCAGAGGGTTAGGCTGCAGCAGTGGAGTGTCAGGGATAGACTGTAGGGGCAGAGGGTTAGGCTGCAGCAGTGGAGTGTCAGGGATAGAATATGTGGGCAGAGGGTTAGGCTGCAGCAGTGGAGGGTCAGGGATAGGCTGTGGGAGCAGAGGGTTAGGCTGCAGTAGTGGAGGGTCAGGGATAGGCTGTGGGAGCAGAGGGTTAGGCTGCAGCAGTGGAGGGTCAGGGCTAGGCTGTGTGAGCAGAGGGATAGACTGCAGCAATGGAGGGTCAGGACTAGGCAGTGGAAGCAGACAGTTAGTGTTATATTATGTGTTGCTGTGTATGTTCTAGTAATATGTTCTTTTCCACTAGGGGTCACCATACCTTGGGTTTTGTTCTGGTTTGTGGTCAGGTGTGTTACTTAGGGTTCTATTCCAGCTTGGTACACCCAGGGCCGGTTCAAGGGCGCTCTGCGCCCCGGGCAGGAAATGGGGCATGGCCTAATACAGGGGGCGTGGTCAATTACGCCCCCTGTACATTAAAAGCGCCGCTTGAATGCTGAGCGGTGCGCGATGACGTCATCGCGCACCGCACAGCAAAAGGTCCTCTCCACGAAGGGAAACTAGACGCTATGAGTCTAGTTCCCTCCGTAGAGAGGACCTTGCTGTGCGGTGCGCGATGACGTCATCGCGCACCGCTCAGCAAAGTTACTCTCCAGGAAGGGAAACTAGACGCTTCCCTTCAGGAGGCGGACGGGGACGGGGATCGGGACGGGGACGGCAGCGGAGGCGGACAGGGACACAGCGGGCAGCAGTGGCGGATCTTGCCACGGTGCGGCGCCCTCCGGATGGCGCCAGCGCCCTCCGGAAGGCGGCGCCCCGGGCAAAAGTCCTGCTTGCCCGTGGCAAGATCCGCCACTGGGTACACCTGTTGCCTGTGCTAAATAATTGGCCAAAGATCCAACATACATGGCTGTATCATTAATGTTGTTTGCCTGTCAAACCTGCCAGTCTTGGTATCCTGTGTTCTTGTTTAAACATCAGTTTTCCAGGCCAGCCTGCCAGTCTTGGTTTCTTGTATTCCAGGCCTCTGTTACCTTCCAAGTCTAGCCTGCAAACCGTGTTCTCCGGTGTTCCTAAGTTTGTTTGGATTCCAGTTTACTTCCACCACCAAGTTAAGTTTTTAATGTTTCTGTGATATCCTGGAAATATTTCTTTCAGTCTGCTGTGCTGACATCATTTTTGTTCTCCTGTATGCTTCACCACCATAAAATAAACCTGCCGGTTTTCTGCTACAATCTGTAACTTGGAGTTCTGTTTTGCATAAAGGGAGATCCTAACAGAATGATCCATCCTGACAAACAAGGAGATGCCAAAAAACTTTTGGACTCTTTTGCTAAAATTCTGTCTTCAGAACGCCCCGGAATTATTGGTCATGTTACACTCCCCTGTGAAAATGTGTCTCTGCTTTCCCTACAAAATGACATCACTTTGCTGCGTGGCCAGATTGCACAAATCCTCATGATTTTGCCTGAGTTTTTGTTGAAAGTTTCTGCCATTATTCAAGTGGATTCTCTTATCCATTTTTCAGTACAGCCAGCAAAAAATGTCACTCCTGCACCTGAGAAGAGTGTGTCTGGTGAATGATTATAACTCATTTAAGACGTCAGTCTCATGAATGCCTGCAAGTATTGTGCAACCAATTGCGGTGATTAAAAAGGATTCAAGTGGTCCTCGTGCCCCCCTTACAAACACTGAAAGAGCCTTTCACATTTCTCATCAATTGTGCCTGTACTGTGCCAGTCCCGAACATTTCCTTTATTCCTGCCCTCTTTGTAGGCTTAAGTCTGGGGCCAATGGAATGTGCTTAGCTTTGGGAAGGAAGTATTTATTTGTTAGTTCCACAAGAGTCTGATGTTTCAACAGATGTTTGCTCTCCAGAAAGACAACCTGTTTCAGACACTGTCCAGACACCAACAGAGGTATCTGACGATCAAGCCAATATCTTGTCGAATTTCCAGACCCCAGGAGGGGAGACCAGTCGGGTAACTCCAGGAGGGGAGTCCAGTCGAGTAACCCCAGGAGGGGAGTCCAGTCGAGTAACCCCGGGAGGGGAGTTCAGTCGATTAACCCCGAGAGGGGAGTCCAGTCGAGTAACCCCGAGAGGGGATTCCAGTTGAGTAACCTCGGGAGGGGAGTCCAGACAAGTAACCCAGGGAGGGGAATCCAGTCGAGTAACCCCAGGAGGGATGTCTTGCCAGTACCTAGAAGGGATTTTGTGTGTTGCCGGTCCCATGGGGAAACTTCATGTCCTGCCGGTCAGTCCAGAGGAAGGATTGTCTGCCGGCCATGGAACTTTCCTTGCCTTCGGGCATGAGGTTCCATCTGCCCTTACTCTCGGGTATGAGGTTCCACCTGCCCTTGCCTTCGGTCATGAGGTTCCATCTGCTCTTGCCTTCGGGCATGAGGTCCCATCTGCCTTTGCTTTTGGACATGAGGTCCGAGAGGTGCCCACCTTGCCAGAGGTCTGAGAGGTGCCCAACTTTCCAGAGGTCCGAGAAGTGCCTGCCTTGCCAAAGGTCCAAGAGGTGCTTGCCTTACCAGAGTTCCAAGAGGGGTCCACCTTGCCAGATGTCCGAGATGGGTCCGCCTTGCCAGAGGCTGGATATGTGCCTGCCTTGCTGGAGGTCTGAGAGGGGTCCGCCTTGCCAGAGTTCCGAGAGGGGTCCGACTTGCCAGTAGCCAGAGATGTGCCTGCCGTGCCAGAGAACCGAGAGATGCCCACTTTGCTGGAGAGTCCATCAGTTTGTAAGGACCAGCCTATATATTTTGACAGAGAGTTCTCCCAAGTTGAGTCCTTTCTGAAACAGAACCTTGAGTCAATTGACTGTGTCCATTCTGACATTATTGCCAACATGCTGATGAGGTGTAAAGGGGAGGCCTTGATGTGGGCATGTTCGTTGATGGACTCGCAAGACCCAGTTTTGCAGGACTTATCTGCATTCATTAAAGCTTTAATTAGAAGATTCAGCCCATCAAAGGTTTCCTTTGTTCTCTGGGAGGACTCTGAATTGCAAGAGGGTATAAGATCCCCACTGTCGTTTTCTGCTAAAAAGAAGATGACTTTTTAAGGCTTCTGGAATCCGCCTTGTTAAGGGGGGATTATGTTATATTATGTGCTGCTGTGTATGTTCTGGTAATACGTATGTTCTTTACCACTAGGGGTCACCATACCTTGGGTTTTGTTCTAGTTTGTGGTCAGGTGTATTAATTAGAGTTCTATTCCAGCTTGGTACACCTGTTGTCTGTGCTATATAATTGGCCAAAGGTCCAGCATGCATTGCTGGATCATTAATGTTGTTTGCCTGTCAAATCTGCTAGTTTTGGTATCCTGTGTTCCTGTTTAAACATTCGTTTTCTAGGCCAGCCTGCCAGTCTTCTTGTGTTCCAGGCCTCTGTTACCTTCCAAGTCTAGCCTGCAAACCGTGTTCTCCGGTGTTCCTAAGTTTACGTTTGGATTCCAGTTGACTTGCACCACCAAGTTAAGTTTTTCATGTTCCTGTGATATCTTGGAAATATTTATTTCAGTCTGCTGTGCTGACATCATTTTTGTTCTCCTGTATACTTCACCACCATAAAATAAAACCTACCTGTTTTCTGCTACGATCTGTAACTTGGAGTTGTGTTTTGCATAAAGGGAGTTCCTAACAGGCTGCAGCAGTGGAGGGTCAGGACCAGGCTGTTGGAGCAGAGGATTAGGCTACAGCAGTGGAAGGTCAGGGCTAAGCTGTGGGAGCAGAGGGTTAGGTTGCAGCAGTGGAGGGTCAGGGCAAAGCTGTGGAAGCAGATGGTTAGGCTGCAGCAGTGGAGGGTCAGGGCTAGGTTGTGGGAGCAGAGGGTTAGGCTGCAGCAGTGGAGGGTCAGGGCAAAGCTGTGGAAGCAGATGGTTAGGCTGCAGCAGTGGAGGGTCAGGGCAAAGCTGTGAGAGCAGAGGGTTAGTCTGCAGCAGTGGAGGGTCAGGGCTAAGCTGTGGGAGCAGAGGGTTAGGCTGCAGCAATGGAGGGTCTAGGTTAGGCTGTGGGGGCAGAGGGGCAGGGCTAGGCTGTGGGAGAAGAGGGTTAGGCTGCAGCAGTGGAGGGTCAGGGATAGGCTGTGGGAGCAGAGGGTTAGGCTGCAGCAGTGGAGGGTCAGGGATACGCTGTGGGAGCAGAGGGTTAGGCTGCAGCAGTGGAGGGTCAGGGTTAGGCTGTGGGGGCAGATGGTTAGGCTGCAGCAGTGGAGGGTCAGGGCTAGGCTGTGGTGGCAGATGGTTAGGCTGCAGCAGTGGAGGGTCTGGGTTAGGCTGTGGGGGCAGAGGGGCAGGGCTAGGCTGTGGGAGAAGAGGGTTAGGCTGCAGCAGTGGAGGGTCAGGGCTAGGTTGTGGGAGCAGAGGGATAGACTGCAGCAGTGGAGGGTCAGGGCTAGACTGTGGGGGCAGAGGATTAGGCTGCAGCAGTGGAGGGTCAGGGTTAGACTGTGGGGGCAGAGGATTAGGCTGCAGCAGTGGAGGGTCAGGGCTAGGCTTTGAGGGCAGAGGAATAGACACTAGAGGGAAGTATAGAATTAGGATACTGAAGGGGAGGGTTAGGATGGGATATGGTCATTAGGTCAACACAGCTTAGGTCGACAGTCAGGTCGACCACTGAAGGTCGACATGGTCATTAGGTCGACATGTACTAGGTCAAAAGGTTGACATGAGTTTTTCACTTTTTTTCATTTTTGGGATTCTTCCATACATGACGATCCACGTGGACTACGACTGGAACAGCCATGCGAGGGGACACAGGGCACTAATTAGGGTTTCCCGTCACTCAGTGTTGCAAGTAGAAAAAAATTCTTATAGGTACTGTGTACACGCGCCAAAAAATGGGTGTGGCCGAATGCCACATGGGGCGTAGCCAATGAAAATGGGGGAGTGATACACATATGAGGGGAGGGGCAGATACACACATGACACTAATAGTGCCAGATACACGTTGTCCCACAGTGCCAGATATATATTGCCCCACAGTGCCAGATATACATTGCCCCACAGTGCCAGATACACATTACCCCACAGTGCCAGATACACATTGCCCCACAGTGCCAGATATACATTGCCCTACAGTGCCAGATACACATTGCCCTACAGTGCCAGATACACATTACCCCACAGTGCCAGATATACATTGCCCCCCAGTGCCAGATACACATTACCCCACAGTGCCAGATATACATTGCCCCCCAGTGCCAGATACAGAAATGTCCCCAGTGCCAGATACACATGTCCCCCCAGTGGCAGATATGCTCCCAGTGCCAGATATGCCCCCAGTGCCAGATACAGAAATGCCACCAGTACCAGATAAAGAAATGTCCCCAGTGCCAGATACACATGTCCCCCCAGTGCCAGATATGCCCCCCAGTGCCAGATACACATGTCCCCCCAGTGGCAGATATGCTCCCAGTGCCAGATACAGAAATGTCCCCAGTGCCAGATACAGAAATGCCCCCACAGTGCCAGATATGCCCCCAATGCCAGATACACATGTCCCCGCACTGCCAGATATGCCCCGAGTGCCAGATATGCCCCCGAGTGCCAGATACACATGTCCCCGCAGTGCCAGATATGCCCCCATTGCCAGATAAAGAAATGTCCCCAGTGCCAGATACAGAAATGCCCCCACAGTGCCAGATATGCCCCCAATGCCAGATACACATGTCCCCGCACTGCCAGATATGCCCCGAGTGCCAGATATGCCCCCGAGTGCCAGATACACATGTCCCCGCAGTGCCAGATATGCCCCCAGTGCCAGGTACACATGCCCCCCCCCCCCTTCCCGTGCTGCTCACCGCTGCTGCTGTGCTGTACTGTGTGTGAGGGGAGGAAAGCGCAGCCTGCGCCTCACCTGCCCCTCAGTCTCCGGCGGCCGTGCGGGTCTCTACCTTCAATTCAGCGCCGATCTGACCATTTTCTGGGAGTCTTTGGAAAAACACAGGCGTGGCCGGGCATTTGCCGGGTGTGTATCTGACGTCATTACCTTGTCACTCGTCGCAGCAATCATCGCACAGAATAAGTAACTACAGGGCTGGTCTTGTACTGCAAAGCAAAAATACACTCCCCCGTGGGCGGCGACTATGCGTTTGCACGGCTGCTAAAAGTAGCTAGCGAGCGATCAACTCGGAATGACCACCTATGTCCGAACTCAGGTGTTTTTCCATGGATGGCAAACACCCCCCCCCCCCCCTCCCCCAATATTTAGAAAAAATGCTAGCCAAATCAAGTGGTTGAAGCTCAGAAGTGGACCATAAATCCTTCTATACCAAGACAATAGTGACAGCCGGAATCCAAAATCTTGCCTATGCGGATCATACAGAAGACTATCTTCTGATTAAAACTTATAGGCAACCATGGTACATATTGCTTAAAGGTTAAATAACTCAGGGGTTAACTCTTATGCTAACTGATGCACTGCAACACCATAGTATATTATACTTTCCTGATATTTATCTCCTGCAAATGAGTCTAAGCCAGTGACACTACATTGAGGCTCCTGATTGGCTGCCGGACCGTGAGCTTTGATTGGCTCACGGGCCGGCGCTGAATTGAAGACACTGAGGGGCAGGAGAGGCGCAGGCTGCGCTTTCCTCCCCTCATGCAGCGGCGGAGAGCAGCAACAGTGGAGGGAGCGAGCGGTGGCCTGTCGGCGTGGCCACGGCTAAATTCTTAAGAGTATGCCGTACCCACCCATACCCACCCACCTGCACCCCTGCCGTCATTTGACAAAGAACTCAACACCAAAAAAAGTCCAAAAACTCATGTCGACCTTTTTACCTGTCGACCTAGTACATGTTGACCTAATGCCCTTGTCGACCTTCCGTGGTCGACCTAATGACTGTTGACCTAAATTGAGTCGACCCAATGACCCATACCCATTAGGATTAAGGCCGTAACTCTCCGCTGCAGGATTAACAGGGAGTCATGATTATGTCATCACCAGACCCCTTCTAGATAGACACCTCTCCGCAGCAGTTGCTCATTTATGTGCCATAGTAGTGTACTAGTTAATATTATGCCCCACAGTAATGCCCTAGTTCACATTATACCATAAAGTGCTCCTAGTACATATTGTGTCACATTAGAGTGCTCTAACTTAACAATATGCCACATTGTACTGCTGCCAGTACACATGCCATGCAGAGTTCACATTATGACAACTTTATGACTTGGGTGCCGTTAAGCCAGACCAAAGAGGTGAGCACCCATAGCTTTTGGGGCCTATAGAAGGCACCCCCTGCACCCACAATATGCCCAAGAGTACTTGGAGGAAAGATTCAGGTGTTTGAATAAAGCATATGAAAAATGTAGAGTAAGTTTGGATGAAAGGGTTGGGATATTTGAATAAAGGGGTTGGAGTGTTTGGATGAAGGGTATGGAAGATATGGATGCAGTGGTATGGGAGGTAAGGACGAAGGGATTGGGAAAGTTTGGATGATTGGATGGGCAGATGAAAGGGTTGGGATGTTTGAATAAAGGGGTTGGAGTGTTTGGATTAAGGGTATGGAAGATTTGGATGCAGTGGTATGGGAGGTAAGGACGAAGGGATTGGGAAAGTTTGGATGATGGGATGGGCAGATGAAAGGGTTGGGATGTTTGAATAAAGGCGTTGGGGTATTTGGACGTTGAGATTAGTTCTATGAAGGGTAGGGGAGATATGGATGAAGGGATTGGGAAGGTTTCGATGAAGAGGTTGGGCACATGAAGGGGTTGTTAAGGTTTGGATACAAAGGTTGGGTTGTTTTGATTAAGGAGTTGAGGTACTTGGATGAAGAATAGGGGTGATTTGTATGAAATGGTAGAGGAGGTTTGGGTGAGGAGATTGGGTAGGTTTGGATGAAGAGATTGAGCAGATGAAGGGGTGGGGTGTTTGGATGAAGAGGCAGGTGAGGTATAGATGAAGGTGTTGGCAGTAGCGGATCTTGCCACGGGCAAGCAGGACTTTTGCCCGGGGCACCGCCTACCATCCAGAGGGCGCCGCACCATGGCAAGATCCGCTACTGCTGTGCCCCCCGCTGTGTCCCCCGCTGGTTCCCCGCTGTGAAGGGAACTAGATGCTACGCGTCTAGTTTCCCTTCATGGAGAGGACCTTTGCTGTGCGGTGCGCGATGACGTCATCGCGCACCGCACAGCATTGTGGGACTGACAGATGCTAGCGGTCATAATTGACCTCTAGTGTCTGTCTATGCCAGATTCGGGGAGAGGAGGAGCGGCGCCGGCGGAGGTCTGCAGCGGCCGGGAGCGGGGATAGTAAGTATTCTTTTTTTTTCAGCGGCGCTACTCTACTGTACAGGGAACGTAACTGACCACGCCCCCTGTATGAAGCCACACCCCTATTTCCCACCCGGGCCGCCCAAAGTGCAAGAACCTGCCCTGGGTGTTGGGGAGGTTTGGGTGAAAAGGTTGGACAGAGAAGGTATTGTGGAGTTTTAGATGGAGGGGTAGAGCAGGTTTAAATTAACATTAATAAAATTAGAGTGTTTTACAGTTAGGTATTAAAGTGAAATCCCAATTATCATACTGTATTTTGAAGCATAGAGTTAATAAAATGAATATGCAATTCTCCTGCAACAATTTTCTCATTAACATTAATATTGATGCAAATGAACAGTTAAAACAATAATGATTTATCTCTATGGTTCAGCAGTATATTACCTGAACATTTAAAGGCTCAGTATTTTTGTTTTACCTGTAACTGATAGAAAAACTTAATTGCAAATAATATGATGCAACAATACATTCAGTACTACAAAGATTGACTTTCCTATCAATCACTTTTACAATCCACTTTTACAAGCTCAATGTAGTGTCACTGGCTTTTAGACTCATTTGCAGGAGATACATATCAGGAAAGTATAATATACTATGGTGTTGCAGGGCATCTGTATGATCCGCATAGGGAAGATTTTGGATTCCGGTTGTCACTATTGTCTTGGTATAGAGGGATTTATGGTCCACTTCTGAGCCTCAACCACTTGACTTGGCTAGTATTTTTTTCTTAATATTGCAGCAGGGGGAAGGGGGGGGGGGGGGGGGGGGCAACCATGGAAAAACACTTGGGTTCGGTAATAGGCCATTGATTGTTGCTAACTATCAATGGACGATGGCCACCCCTAGACAGAGGTCCCGTATGTATATTCTATATTGATACAGGATTGCCATAATCAACATGATCCCTGAAACTAGATTTCATAGTAATACTGATATTTAAAATAAAAATGTTACAAAAATAAATGGAAACATTAAAAACAACAACAGGATCTTGCCAATATACTGTGAAATCAATATGTATCGGCAAAGGCACTGTTTATATGCCTCCCGACGACAGCTCCTATCTACAGATATGGACACTGAGTGGGGGCAGAATTTTCCAGCTCCTCTGCAGAGGCTGGACGTAGGGTGCCGCCAGTCTGCACACACTGGGGAAGATTCCAAAGGTGCAGAGGGAACAGGAGGTGCCTCTGAGATTGGCAGCTGCTGGAATTTTGCCTACGATCAGTCGCACAGATGCGATCACGCCAGGCAAGTGGTTAAATATGTACAGTTATAATTCTTAATGGAATCTTTACCTGGCCAGGACTTAGTGTAGCTGAGCAGCATTTTTGATTGCTTAGTTGAGTGCTCCATTTAGTACTACAGCACATCTCTGTCTGTTGTCATCTCTATAGGTAATTGGGTGATGTTGGTGGCCAATGATCATGTTAAACTCCCTCTTGCAGGACTTAAATGTTCAGTTTCGGTTAGTGCACCCCATGGATATATGACTGTGTGGACCAATAGAAAGTCAGGAAGCCACCTGCCCTTGCTTCATCACCACCCAAACTCCTGGGCCTGTTGATGGTCAAGTGGGGCCAAAGGTGAGTATCTGTTGATCCTTCTGTCCTTCTGCTACAACTGGGTCCCCCAAAGCAAGCCTGAGCCTGGGTACATTGAATTCCCACCCTCTTGACACCTTAGGTCTTTAGGAACCTGTGAAGCACCTTCTGAAATGACAATGGGGGTCATTCCGAGTTGATCGCTAGCTGCATTTGTTCGCAGCACAGCGATCAGGATAAAAAACGGCAGTTCTGTGCATGCGTATGTGGCGCAATGCGCACGCACGACGTACGGGCACAACAAATTATGTAGTTTTGCACAGGGTCTAGCGATGCATTTTAGTCGCACTGGTTGCCGCAGAGTGATTGACAGGAAGTGGGCATTTCTGGGTGGCAACTGACCGTTTTCAGGGAGTGTTTGTGAAAACGCAGGCATGCCAGAAAAAACGCAGGTGTGGCTGGGCGAACGCTGGGCGGGTGTGTGACGTCAAATCTGGAACTGAATAGACTGAAGTGATCGCAAGCGCTGAGTAGGTTTTGAGCTACTCTGAAACTACACAAAAAAAATTTGCATGCGCTCTGCGATACATTCGTTCGCACTTCTGCTAAGCTAAAATACACTCCGAGTGGGCGGCGGCATAGCGTTTGCACGGCTGCTAAAAACTGCTAGCGAGCGATCAACTCGGAATGACCCCAAATGTCATGTTTGGTACCAATGGTTACATTAACAATGTGAGAACATTTTTGAAGACACACTATCAGGACATTTGTGGGACTGTTTTTCATCGCAGCAAGACCTGGGTTCTAAAGGAAAGGCCTTTTTCCATACATATATTAAATTAACAATTAGCTTGCATGTCTGTTCAGTTGTATCCTACCTGATGGATACTTTGAACATTAGATGGGGGGAAATGTCAAGTATGAATATTGTAGCAAACAAAAGATCTTTCTCTAATAGTCTACATGGGTCCCAGCGCTCACAGGGGTGAGGTGTATGTACAGCTTACAGACACAAAATATCTCCACTCTCTTGTGTTTGCTCACAGTTATAAAATATGCAGAACATGAAAGAGGTGTCAGATCTCTCTGTAATCTATACAACATTGCTGTAACGCAGCAACATCTATCATCACCTCTGTGCAATCACTTCACTGTATTCTTTCCGTTAAATTATATTTTTGCAGTGCATCCTTTGAAGGAGGGTATTTTGTATGTTACCACCGCAATGAGGGTATTGGACATCAATATTATATTGAATTCTTCTCATTGCATATAGGCACTGAAATCTGATGTCAAGCTAAGTGTCAATCAATATTTATGAAGTGCTATATCCTAATATTCTCTTACCAGTTCATTGACACCCATTTCATCACAAAAGCAAACAAGCTTAAAATCTTTCCCTGTAAAATTCGTAGGGCCTGAATGAGAGGCGGATTCAGGAGTGACGGGTACTGCAACACATGTGCGTTGCATCGTCGAACAGCCTCATCCTCTGAATTATCCCCGTATAGTAAAAATGTGCAACAGTAAACATATTGGGAACCAATTGGAATTAATTGTTGATGAGATGCACACCAACCAACAGTTGTTGTTGTTGAATTATTATTATTATTATTATTATTATACTTTATTTATATAGCGCCACAAGGCGTCCGAAGTGCCTTACAAAGGGTATGATTCTAATTAGGAAGTAAAGCAAAAAAATAGCAAGGTTCTGTGCACCTGGGCAAAACCAAGTGCACTGCAGATGGGGCAGATGTAACATGTGCAGAGAGAGTTAGATTAGGGAGGGGTGTGTCCAAACTGAGATATAAATTACAATGTAAAAATAAAGCTGTGTAACATTTGGGGGCTACATGCACAAACAGACAGTATTTACCGTGTATAGAAAAAATATATAAATATACAAAGTTACGTGCTGTTTTTGCTTTACTTCCAAATCAGAGTTAGGCCCAAAGTATAGAGACCGAAACAGTACAAAAAAAAAAAATAGTGATTTACATTACAGAACATTACAAAACAAGGACAAGGTTTATAAACCTTGCATCATCAGCAGTCATAAGACCCAAATCAGCAGCAAGATGGACAAACCCAAAGTTTGGTATCATTGCTGGCAGTGGGGAGGAAATGATTGTTTAAGTGAGGGAAGGAAACGTTCAAGTGGCAAGTGGGCCCTGCTCATGAGAGCTTACAATCTAATGGGGAATGGGTGAAAGACAGGGCTGACAGTGTGGGGAAGAGACAGTGAGCAAGGAGCATGGAGCGGTGGGTTAGGGTGAGAGGTGGATGGCTTTGATAAAGAAGTGGATCTTGAGAGTATCTTAAACGATGCCATTTCATACCATGATTGCGATGGTTGCCACCATTTCTTATTTGTAATATGTTTTCTCCTGATGTTTGCTGTAAGACACCACAGGGCGAACACTGACCCATTGGAACTGCTGCTTTGCGTATGCGCACAACTGCACCATAGATGGTTTAAAACCATCACATGGTTCATTAATGATGGTCGCTCTCCTTGAGACACCACAATAATTTGATGGCACCCTTCCAATTACCATCCCCAATCTTAAAACTCATCCGAAAGGGGGTATGGTCGCATCACTCCATGGGCAGGGTTATGTCACACTGGTCTTACTAGAATGAAAGTGTACCAAGGCGCACTTATGTGCGAGTAGGACAATTAGGTGCATTTGTGCAAATAAAAATGTACAAAATGCATTGTGTGTCTTTATTCTCCTTTCAACTATTACTTTCCCCAATGTAGAGAAGATGGGAGTCAGGTGACCCCTGTCCCAGTCATGTGTTCATCATGAGAGCCCATCAGAAAGAGACACTTGCCGTTTTATCGCTCTAGAGATGCAGCGGAACATTCCCGCGCAGACAGTAAGTTCATTAATAGCGTGACCTTTACCAACCCTTCAATAATTTCCCTTTAGTATCCGTCTCCAGATACAATCAAGGCAATGAATTAATGGGTGTAAAGCTGGATCATCAGATCTGAGTGACAAGGAGAAAGTACAAGATATTCTTAGTTTGCTCCGAAAAGAAAAATGTAAATGATTGATTAAAACATTTAAATTTATGTACAAGTCAATAGTGTTACATCGGGGCTGTATCTGAACACTTCATTAGTGCGATGTGTCCTTGCTGATCAACAGCTGTCCCTTCTTGTACCTGTCTGTGCGGTAGCCGGCGGGATGCTAATTAGCAGGAGAGATGCTTACAGCACGGCTTCTTTTTGTAGATTTGATACTGGAATAAGACTGATGTTAAGGTCACGGCTGCTGCAGGGAAGGGGACTAGGCATGTAGGCTGTCCACAATCTGCCACTTACATGGGTTATTATATTACATTCTGTGGGGAAGGTGTGGAAAACATTACAAGAGTAAGACTTTGTATTTCTAATATAGTTCTCCTTTTCTTCAGGAAATTTCCACATTTTCTTTATATAGCACCAGCAAAATCCATTGCGATTTGCAATTGGGCACACACAGTAATAAAGCAAGACTGAGGACTAACTGACAGACAGAGCGATAAAATGGAACTAATGGCAAATTTACACTCTCCTGGATAACAGGCGTTTCATACTTGAAGATAAGTGTTCCATATAGCATGTTGGTCCAGCCAGATTGCAAGAGTACAGTAATAAGTACTTGGTGGGTTTATATCACACAGCAATGTTGGTCTGGGGTCAGAGGGCTCTGTGAGCTTAGAGAGAGAATATATGTAAGTTTTGTGTGAACTGTGTAGAGAGTAGATAATTGGGTAGCATAGTTTATGGAGGTTATGTGGGTGGTTTAGGACTATGATAAGCTGTCTGAAGAAGTGTATTCAGGGAAAGCATGAAGGTTTGGAGGCTGAAGAAAAAGTCTTGTTGTGCAAGGAAGGGCATGCCACAATTAAAGTACTGCTACCATGAATGGGAGCTGGTAATATGTGTCACATGGCACACATAGGAATTCATCAATGGGCCATTTTTATCTATAGGCACACTGGGCCCCATGATTCTATGGGTCTTTGAGCAGGGAAAGGCTGGCCCGAGGGGCATCTGTCCAGTCGGGCTGGTGCTTCGGGAACTTCTTGGTAAGCAGGTAGATAATGCAACCTGGCTGCTCTAATTGTGAATTACACACAATCAGAGCGGCCAGACAGCACTCTCCACCTGCTTTCCAGCCTGCAGCCAGAAAGTGAATGGCTGTGAGCATGCTGATTTGTAGTTGGCTGCAGCTTTTCCGCAATCAAAGTGCTGATAGCCAGTCATTGTATGGAAGCATGTGGATAGACAACACGGGACCGCAGGAGAGGTAAGTTATGGTTTTTGCACATGTATTCCCACGAATGAGTGTGTAGGGGCCACAATGCATTACTTTACCCAGGGCCTACAATGCTGTTACGACAGCCCTGATTCATCCTAGAACACAGAAGTCAGGCATGGCAGAAAGGAATGAACATAACAGTCATGCAGAATAGGATGAAAGGATTTAGATTCAGCCTGAATATGGGGAATAAAGGACAGTTCTGAGTCTAGGATAATACAGAGGCAGTGAGCTCGAGGGGTAAGGTTTATTCTCATGTTGTCAATAGAAATACAGTACAGATGTCAGGTCTTCTATTAGCGGGCAGGAAGATCATTATCTCTGCTTCCGATGTTGGAGTTTGAAGTGGCGACACTGCGTCCGACAAGATATTGCTAGGATTTAAGGCATACTAACATGAAACAGGCTGACACATTTACACCTTCTGGACTGTGCAATAGCAGACGGTATAGCAAGCATTAACACAGCATCCAGCGCATCACGCTGCTATTACCTTATGGGGTCATTCCGAGTTGATCGTAGCTGTGCTAAATTTAGCACAGCTACAATCTTCTTCCCTGACATGCGGGGGGACGCCCAGCACAGGGCTAGCCCGCCCCGCATGTCAGTCCGGCCCCCCTCGCAGAAGTGCAAAGGCATCGCACAGCGGCGATGCCTTTGCACTTCAAGAGTAGCTCCCGGCCATCGCAGCTTTAGCGCGCTGGCCGGGAGCTACTCATCGCTCCCCGGCCCGCAACGGATGCGTGTGACGTCACGCAGCCGCTGCAGCCCGCCCCCCATTTGGTCTGGCCACGCCTGCGTTGGCCGGACCAAACCCACAAAATGGCGGCCAAACGCCGCAGGTCCGCCCCCTCCCGCCCCCTCCCGCCCAGCGATCGCCTCCCTGCTACGGCCTTCGGCCATCTGGCATGCGCCGGTGCACTACGGTGCCAGTGCATGCGCAGTAGAGACCTGTTCGCTCTGCTGCGTTAAAACACAGTGAGCGAATGGGTCAGAATGACCCCCAATGTGCCATAGCGATTCATAGACACACTTAGTATTGCCTTGCTGAAGTTTTGCACACCATCAATGGCCCTGATGAAGAATTGACGAGCGCTTTTTGTGTTCAGAAAACAAGCTGCAGTTGCGACTGCAAAGCAGAAACTATTGGCCTGGGTCCCGTATGGGGTATACAGTCATTAGGTCAACCACACTTAGGTCGACAGGCATTAGGTCGACATGGTCACTAGTTCGACGTGGAAAAAGGTTGACATGCATTTTTCACTTTATTTTCCTTTTGATTTTTTTATCTTTTTCATACTTTACGATCCACATGGACTACGATTGGGAATAGTAACCTATGCCGAGCGTAGAGGTAGCGGGGCGAGGCACCTTGCCAGAACCTCGCGAGGGGATACGGTGCGCTAATTGGGGTTCCCCGTCACTTTACGAAGAAAACGACACCAAAAAAAGTAAAAAAAAAAACCATCATGTCGACGTTTTTCCATGTCGACCTTGCTCATGTCAACCTAATGACCATTTTGACCTAGTGACCATGTTGACCTAATGCATGTCGACCAATAGTGGTCGACCTAATGACCCATACCCCCGTATGGAATGCTACCCTATGCTGAAAAGTCTAGGACTGTTAACTATGCTCTCATCAATATATTGAATGTCAAATTCAGAAGTATCCAGTATATTTAGTGCTGTGCCCATTGAATTCTATGGACAAGCGCTAATTGGCTGAGAGTTGTGACAGACAGCTTTCTCAGCCAATCAGCAGTCTGCCCTTTGAAGGCGCTGGGTTGGGTGTGGATCATAGGGTCGATAGTAACTAGGTCAACAGTCATTAGATCGACCACTATTGGTTGACAGTGACTAGTTCGACGCCTGAAATAGGTCGACACGGTCATTAGGTCAAGATGGAAAAAGTCAACATGGAAAAAGGTCGACATGAGTTTTTTATATATATTTTGTGTCATTTTCTTTATACAGTGACCGGGAATCCCAATTAGTGCAACGTATCGCTTCCGCTGCGCTCGGCACAGGTTACTATTCCCAATCGTTGTTCACCCTGCTGTTGCTGCTGGCTGCCGCTGCACCTGTCAGACTCTATGACAGGCGGAAAGATTGAATAAGATTGTGCTACTGTGTGGCATAATTTTAATTGGGGGTACTATTTATTTATTTATTTATTTATTAACAGTTTCTTATATAGCGCAGCAAATTCCGTTGCGCTTTACAATTTGAAATAACAATAACAAACTGGGTGATAACAGTCATAGAGGTAGGAAGGCCCTGCTCGCAAGCTTACAATCTATAGGGAAATAGGCATATGTACACAAGGAAAGGTGCTATCTATTGCATAGAATGAACAGACATGTGAGGATATGTGTGGACTGTACAGAGTGGATGTAATTTGATAGGAAGGTTTATGAAAGTTATGTGGGCGGTTCAGGAATTTGATACGCTTGCCTAAAGAGGTGAGTTTTGAGGGAACGCTTGAAGGTTTGGAGACTAGAGGAGAGTCTTATTGTGCGTGGTAGGGCATTCCACAGAGTAGGTGCAGCCCGATGAAAGTCCTGCAGTCGTGAGTGGGAGCGAGTAATGAGTGTGGATGAGAGACGCAGGTCTTGTGAAGAGCGAAGAGGTCGGGTTGGGAGATATTTTGTGATAAGCGAAGTGATGTACGTTGGTGTAGTTTGGTTAATGGCCCTGTGTGTGAGTAAAAGTATTTTATATTGAATGCGGTAGAGTACAGGTAACCAATGGAGGGACTGACAGAGTGGATCTGCAGACGATGAACGTCTAGCGAGGAAGATAAGCCTCGCCGCTGCATTCAGAATGGATTGTAGTGGTGAGAGTTTCGTTTTGGGAAGACCAGTTAGGAGACTATTGCAATAATCAATGCGGGAGATAATGAGAGCGTGGATTAGAGTTCAGTGTCTTGTGTAAGGTATGGTCGTATTTTGGATATGTTTTTTAGATGCATGTAACATGATCTTGAGACAGATTGAATGTGGGGAACAAAGGACAGATCAGAGTCAAGGATGACACCTAGGCAGCGAGCTTGTGGGGTAGGGTAGATAGTCGAGTTTTCAACAGTGATAGAGATATCAGGTTGGTACCTACTATTGGCCGGTGGAAATATAATTAACTCTGTCTTTGAAATATTAAGTTTGAGGTGGCGAGAGGTCATCCAGGATGAGATGGCAGAAAGGCATTCAGTGACACGGTCCAGTACAGATAGGGACAAGTCAGGGGAGGATAGGTAGATTTGAGTATCATCTGCGTACAGATGATACTGAAAACCAAAAGAGCTGATTAGTTAACCAAGAGATGAGGTATAGATAGAGAAAAGCAGAGGACCCAAGACTGAGCCTTGCGGTACTCCAACTGAAAGAGGTAGCGAAGAGGAGGTAGATTCAGAGAAGCGAACACTGAAGGAGCGATTAGATAGGTACGATAGGAACCAAGAAAGGGCTGTGTCTTTAAGACCTAGGGATTGTAGTGTCTGTATGAGAAGAGAGTGGTCTACAGTGTCAAATGCAGCAGATAGGTCTAGAAGAATAAGTAGTGAGTAGTGGCCTTTAGACTTCGTAGTGACCAAATCATTAACCACTTTAGTCAGTGCCGTCTCTGTGGAATGTTGGGAACGGAAGCCTGACTGAAGTGGGTCCAACAAAGTGTATGAGTTAAGAAAGTGTGTGAGTCGAGTGTAGGCAAGTCTCTCAAGTAGCTTAGAGAGACAAGGGAGCTGAGAGATAGGGCGGTAGTTTGAGAGAGCATTAGGGTCAGAATTTTGTTTTTTTAAAATGGGAGTAATCACTGCATGCTTGAAGAGTGAAGGAAAAATACCAGCAGAGAGAGAGAGATTACAGATGTTAGTTAAGGTAGGGATGAGCACCAGAGACAGAGCTTTACTTATTTGTGAGGGTAAAGGATCAAGAGGAGAGGTAGTAGAGAAGCAGGATGAGAAGAGTGATGATACTTCATCTTCATTTGTGGGATCAAATGAAGAAAGAGTGCCAGAGGGTTCAGGTAAAGAACGGAGCAGGTCACTGGCTGCCGAAGAGCATACCATTTCATCTCGGATCTTAGCAATCTTCTCCTTGAAGTAGGAAGCAAGATCCTGTGCCTTGATAGTGGCTGGTGGGGTAGGTGCGGGAGGATTCAGAAGTGATTTAAATGTATTAAAGAGTCGTTTGGGGTTAGAGGCTTGAGCAGAGATAAGAGTTTGGAAATATGTTTGTTTGGCAGTGTCCAGGGCATTTTTATAAGAATGGTAGACTGTCTTATATGTGAGGAAGTCACTTGAAATACGAGATTTACGCCACTGACGTTCAAGTTTTCGTGTGAGTTTTTGTAGTTGTCTTGTTAATTTGGAGTGCCATGGTTGACATCTAGGCCTACGTGGAGTGTGATGGGTAGCTGGAGCCACTTCATCAAGGGCTTGTTCTAGAGTCTCATTAAGGTGTGATACAGCCATCTCAGGAGAGGTGAATGCAGAAATAGGTGAAAGCAGTTGTTGGAGTGAAGTGGAAAGTTCTTGAAGATTAATTGTGTTAATATTTCTGCGAGTTTGAGGAAGATTGGAGAACTTCCGCAACACAGGGTTTGAATTAACAGAGGAAAGCATGCAGGTGATAAGGTTGTGATCTGAGAGGGGGAAAGGAGTGTTAGTGAGTTCAGCAATGGAGCATAGTCTGGTGAATACTAGATCAAGGCAGTGGCCCGCCTGATGAGTAGAGGAGTCAGTCCATTGGGAGAGGCCAAGAGAGGAGGTTAGAGAGAGTAGTTTGGAGGCATGCGCCTCTTTCTTGTGAGACCACACCCCTTTTTTTGCAACTTGCACCAAAGGTGCAAGCTGTCCATTTACTATGTATGGGAGGGAGGGTGCATTGTTTGTGGGTGCGGAGAGGGGAGGGGGGAAGGGTGCAAAAAACCCTCGCAGCGGCCCTGGGTGTAAGCTACACATGATGGGGTGACTATGCATATATAGCTGCGACCTACTGTAGGAGGATGGATTATTTTGTGTCTAACATGTAATCCCACAGCTATTCACTTTAATAAGTCCCCCATAACTTTATTGTGACCCTTAAACTTATATATTTAAACTAGCTTAGCATTAAGAAATAACGACACGGACACCAACTGCTAGATTTAAAAGGTCAAGACGTATTTATTGTTTGATGACCTCATTTTAATTATGTATTGGAGAATGGCAAAGAAAGGCGCTACCAACTCACCAGCACCAGTCAACTATAATAATACCAAATAACCTAGGAGGGGACTTACCACCGCCTCCTAACAACATAACACGCATTGTGCAGGACTCTAGCAGTGCAATGAACGAAACCGCACGGGAACGTCCGTAGTCCACCCGCAGGGGGAGGACACACTCACCGTCTTACCAATAGGGGGTGCCCCACAATGACCACTTATGCAAACTTTGACCGCTGGCTGGTAGCGACTTTCCACCACAACAAGGTTTAACTTAACCGCAGAACGCCATCCAACAAAAGAGAAACAAAAACCTGAAACTAACCAAACAGTTAAAAATGCTCTCCAGAAAAACACTGATGCCCGCAGTGGAAAGGTGAACATCGTCTTTCCTATAAAACTGTGAGTTACGAAGGACCAGCAGCGGATGCCTAACCACCAAACCACCTATGGCTTTTACATACACCAACACCGCGGAATTCACCTTACGAGCTTTCTCTATAGCAGAAAAGCAAACCGCAACCCGCCAGTGAAAACGGAGCACAATATCTGACCACACCACTCTCACTCGAGGCCAAGAGGCTCGCAACGCCACCAAATCCGTCTTGACACTTATGATGAGGTCGATGCCCTTAACTTGACCCATGTCATTCCCACCAAGGTGAATGACGATCCAGTCAGGCCGGCCCCATCTTTGCTCGTAACGGAAAAGAAGCCGAAGCAAACCAACCCAACGCAAACCCCTCACTCCTAACCATCTGACTACTCTGTCACCAAAAAAGTTAGCCGTTTGTCCCACCATAGGATGCCTCTCCGCCCAAAAAATGTATAACCAACCAGCCAAATCTGTTCCGATGTATCCAATGCAGTTAAAAAAGAAAAACCCTTATATCAGCAACAATTCAAACAGAGACAAGAATACAACAAGAATGGAAAGGAAAAAACCCAAGTAAAGGAGAAAATAAGAATTTACTTACCGATAATTCTATTTCTCGTAGTCCGTAGTGGATGCTGGGAACTCCGTAAGGACCATGGGGAATAGCGGCTCCGCAGGAGACAGGGCACAAAAGTAAAGCTTTAGGACTACCTGGTGTGCACTGGCTCCTCCCCCTATGACCCTCCTCCAAGCCTCAGTTAGGATACTGTGCCCGGACGAGCGTACACAATAAGGAAGGATTCATGAATCCCGGGTAAGACTCATACCAGCCACACCAATCACACCGTACAACTTGTGATATGAACCCAGTTAACAGCATGATAACAGAGGAGCCTCTGGAAAGATGGCTCACAATAACAATAACCCGAACTAGTTAACAATAACTATGTACAAGTATTGCAGACAATCCGCACTTGGGATGGGCGCCCAGCATCCACTACGGACTACGAGAAATAGAATTATCGGTAAGTAAATTCTTATTTTCTCTAACGTCCTAGTGGATGCTGGGAACTCCGTAAGGACCATGGGGATTATACCAAAGCTCCCAAACGGGCGGGAGAGTGCGGATGACTCTGCAGCACCGAATGAGAGAACTCCAGGTCCTCCTCAGCCAGGGTATCAAATTTGTAGAATTTAGCAAACGTATTTGCCCCTGACCAAGTAGCTGCTCGGCAAAGTTGTAGAGCCGAGACCCCTCGGGCAGCCGCCCAAGAAGAGCCCACCTTCCGTTTGGAATGGGCTTTTACAGATTTTGGCTGTGGCAGGCCTGCCACAGAATGTGCAAGCTGGATTGTACTACAAATCCAACGAGCAATAGTCTGCTTAGAAGCAGGAGCACCCAGCTTGTTGGGTGCATACAGAATAAACAGCGAGTCAGATTTTCTGACTCCAGCCGTCCTGGAAACATATTTTCAGGGCCCTGACTACGTCCAGTAACTTGGAGTCCTCCAAGTCCCTAGTAGCCGCAGGTACCACAATAGGCTGGTTCAGGTGAAACGCTGAAACCACCTTAGGGAGAAATTGAGGACGAGTCCTCAATTCTGCCCTGTCCGTATGAAAAATCAGGTAAGGGCTTTTACAGGATAAAGCCGCCAATTCTGACACGCGCCTGGCCGAAGCCAAGGCCAACAACATGACCACTTTCCACGTGAGATATTTTAAATCCACAGATTTAAGCGGTTCAAACCAATGTGATTTTAGGAACCCCAAAACGACATTGAGATCCCAAGGTGCCACTGGAGGCACAAAAGGAGGCTGTATATGCAGCACCCCCTTGACAAACGTCTGAACTTCAGGCACTGAAGCCAGTTCTTTCTGGAAGAAAATCGACAGGGCCGAAATCTGAACCTTTATGGATCCCAATTTGAGGCCCATAGACACTCCTGTCTGCAGGAAATGTAGGAATCGACCCAGTTGAAATTCCTCCGTAGGGGCCTTCCTGGCCTCGCACCAAGCAACGTATTTCCGCCAAATGCGGTGATAATGCTTTATGGTTACATCCTTCCTGGCTTTGATCAGGGTAGGGATGACTTCCTCCGGAATGCCTTTCTCTTTCAGGATCCGGCGTTCAACCGCCATGCCGTCAAACGCAGCCGCGGTAAGTCTTGGAACAGACAGGTTCCTTGCTGGAGCAGGTCCCTTCTTAGAGGTAGAGGCCATGGGTCCTCTGTGAGCATCTCTTGAAATTCCGGGTACCAAGTCCTTCTTGGCCAATCCGGAGCCACGAGTATAGTTCTCACTCCTCTCCGTCTTATAATTCTCAGTACCTTGGGTATGAGAGGCAGAGGAGGGAACACATACACTGACTGGTACACCCACGGTGTTACCAGAGCGTCCACAGCTATTGCCTGAGGGTCCCTTGACCTGGCGCAATACCTGTCCAGTTTTTTGTTGAGGCGGGACGCCATCATGTCCACCTTTGGTTTTTCCCAACGGTTTACAATCATGTGGAAGACTTCTGGGTGAAGTCCCCACTCTCCCGGGTGGAGGTCGTGCCTGCTGAGGAAGTCTGCTTCCCAGTTGTCCACTCCCGGAATGAACACTGCTGACAGTGCTATCACATGATTTTCCGCCCAGCGAAGAATCCTTGCAACTTCTGCCATTGCCCTCCTGCATCTTGTGCCGCCCTGTCTGTTTACGTGGGCGACTGCCGTGATGTTGTCCGACTGGATCAGTATCGGCAGACCTTGAAGCAGAGGTCTTGCTTGGCTTAGAGCATTGTAAATGGCTCTCAACTCCAGAATATTTATGTGAAGTGATGTCTCCAGGCTTGACCACAAGCCCTGGAAATTTCTTCCCTGTGTGACTGCTCCCCAGCCTCGCAAGCTGGCATCTGTGGTCACCAGGACCCAGTCCTGAATGCCGAATCTGCGGCCCTCGAGAAGATGAGCACTCTGCAACCACCACAGGAGAGACACCCTTGTCCTTGGAGACAGGGTTATCCGCTGATGCATCTGAAGATGCGATCCGGACCATTTGTCCAGCAGGTCCCACTGGAATGTTCTTGCGTGGAATCTGCCGAACGGAATTGCTTCGTAGGAAGCCACCATTTTTCCCAGGACCCTTGTGCATTGATGCACTGATACTTGGCCTGGTTTTAGTAGGTTTCTGACTAGCTCGGATAACTCCCTGGCTTTCTCTTCCGGGAGAAACATCTTTTTCTGGACTGTGTCCAGGATCATTCCAAGGAATAGAAGACGTGTCGTCGGGATCAGCTGCGATTTTGGGATATTGAGAATCCAACCGTGTTGCCGCAGCACTACTTGAGATAGTGCTACTCCGACTACCAACTGTTCCCTGGATCTTGCCCTTATCAGGAGATCGTCCAAGTAAGGGATAATCAAAACTCCTTTCTTTCGAAGGAGTATCATCATTTCGGCCATTACTTTGGTAAAGACCCGGGGCGCCGTGGACAATCCAAACGGCAGCGTCTGAAACTGATAGTGGCAGTTCTGTACCACAAACCTGAGGTACCCTTGATGAGAAGGGTAAATTGGGACATGGAGGTAAGCATCCTTGATGTCCAGAGACACCACATAATCCCCTTCTTCCAGGTTCGCGATCACTGCTCTGAGTGACTCCATCTTGAATTTGAACCTCTGTATGTAAGTGTTCAAAGATTTTAGATTTAAAATAGGTCTCACCGAGCCGTCCGGCTTCGGTACCACAAACAGTGTGGAATAATACACCTTTCCCTGTTGCAGGAGGGGTACCTTGATTATCACCCGCTGGGAATACAGCTTGTGAATGGCTTCCAATACCGCCTCCCTGTCGGAGGGAGACGTCGGTAAAGCAGACTTTAGGAAACGGCGAGGGGGAGACGTCTCGAATTCCAATTTGTACCCCTGAGATACCACCTGAAGGATCCAGGGGTCCACTTGTGAGTGAGCCCACTGCGCGCTGAAATTCTTGAGACGGGCCCCTACCGTACCCGAGTCCGCTTGTAAAGCCCCAGCGTCATGCTGAGGACTTGGCAGAAGCGGGAGAGGGCTTCTGTTCCTGGGAACTGGCTGTCTGCTGCAGCCTTTTTCCTCTTCCTCTGCCACGGGGCAGAAAAGAGGAGCCTTTTGCCCTCTTACCCTTATGGGGCCGAAAGGACTGCGCCTGATAATACGGCGTCTTCTTATGTTGAGAGGCTACCTGGGGTAAAAATGTGGATTTCCCAGCAGTCGCCGTGGCCACCAGGTCTGATAGACCTACCCCAAATAACTCCTCCCCTTTATAAGGTAATACTTCCATATGCCTATTGGAATCCGCATCACCTGACCACTGCCGCGTCCATAACCCCCTTCTGGCAGAAATGGACAGCGCACTTACTCTTGATGCCAGTCGGCAAATATCCCTCTGTGCATCACGCATATATAAAAATGCATCTTTTAAATGCTCTATAGTCAGTAATATACTATCCCTATCCCGGGTATCAATATTGTCAGTCAGGGAATCCGACCAAGCCACCCCAGCACTGCACATCCAGGCTGAGGCGATTGCTGGTTGCAGTATAACACCAGTATGTGTGTATATACATTTTAGGATATTCTCCTGCTTTCTGTCAGCAGGTTCCTTAAGGGCGGGCGTATCAGGAGACGGTAGTGCCACTTGTTTTGACAAGCGTGTGAGCGCTTTATCCACCCTAGGGGGTGTTTCCCAACGTGCCCTATCCTCTGGCGGGAAAGGGTATGATGCCAATAACTTTTTAGGAATTATCAGTTTTTTATCGGGGGAAACCCACGCTTCATCACACACTTCATTTAATTCATCAGATGCAGGAAAAACTACGGGTAGTTTTTTCTCACCAAACATAATACCCTTTTTAGTGGTACTTGTACTATCAGAAATGTGTAAAACATCTTTCATTGCCTCAATCATGTAGCGTGTGGCCCTACTGGAAGTCACATTTGTCTCTTCACCGTCGACACTGGAGTCAGTATCCGTGTCGGCGTCTGTATCTGCCATCTGAGGTAACGGGCGTTTTAGAGCCCCTGATGGCCTTTGAGACGCCTGGACAGGCACAAGCTGAGTAGCCGGCTGTCTCATGTCATCAACTGTCTTTTGTAAAGAGCTGACACTATCACGTAAGTCCTTCCATAAGTTCATCCACTCAGGTGTCGACTCCCTAGGGGGTGACATCACCATTACCGGCAATTGCTCCGCCTCCACATCATTTTCCTCCTCATACATGTCGACACAATCGTACCGACACACAGCCCACACACAGGGAATGCTCTGATAGAGGACAGGACCCAACTAGCCCTTTGGGGAGACAGAGGGAGAGTATGCCAGCACACACCAGAGCGCTATATATATATATATAGGGATAACCTTATATAAGTGTTTTTCCCCTTATAGCTGCTGTTATGTTAATACTGCGCCCAATTAGTGCCCCCCTCTCTTGTTTTACCCTTTTCTGTAGTGCAGGACTGCAGGGGAGAGTCAGGGAGACATCCTTCCAGCGGAGCTGTGAGGGAAAATGGCGCCTGTGTGCTGAGGAGATAGGCTCCGCCCCCTTCTCGGCGGACTTTTCTCCCGCTTTTTGCTGTATTCTGGCAGGGGTTAAAATACATCCATATAGCCCTGGGGGCTATATGTGAGGTATTTTCGCCAGCCAAGGTGTTTTTATTGCTGCTCAGGGCGCCCCCCCCCCAGCGCCCTGCACCCTCAGTGACCGGAGTGTGAAGTGTGCCTGAGGAGCAATGGCGCACAGCTGCAGTGCTGTGCGCTACCTTGGTGAAGACTGATGTCTTCTGCCACCGATTTTCCGGACCTCTTCTTGCTTCTGGCTCTGTAAGGGGGCCGGCGGCGCGGCTCTGGGACCGGACTCCGAGGCTGGGCCTGTGTTCGGTCCCTCTGGAGCTAATGGTGTCCAGTAGCCAAGAAGCCCAAGCTGGCTGCAAGCAGGCAGGTTCGCTTCTTCTCCCCTTAGTCCCTCGATGCAGTGAGCCTGTTGCCAGCAGGTCTCACTGAAAATAAGAAACCTAAAACTAAACTTTTTCTTAGAAACTCAGGAGAGTCCTAGAATGCACCCTTCTCGGCCAGGCACGAAAATCTAACTGAGGCTTGGAGGAGGGTCATAGGGGGAGGAGCCAGTGCACACCAGGTAGTCCTAAAGCTTTACTTTTGTGCCCAGTCTCCTGCGGAGCTGCTATTCCCCATGGTCCTTACGGAGTTCCCAGCATCCACTAGGACGTCAGAGAAAACTCAAAAAAAACCTCCCATGGACTATGAGTGTGCCAATGTAATTCGGCCCCCTTGGAGGAAAATTTAAAATTCGCTTCACACCCTCAATTCCTGAATGCTAGCCCTTCAAAAACTGATGGGTAAACAACGTTTTTAGGAATGACCCTAACCCAGATCCCAGGCCCCCGCTGGGGACCCCACCGGCAAGGATAGTGCAGGCACCCCATCCCTCGCAGCGTGGTGCAGCGCTGTGGCCGGGCGCGCCAAGGGAGTCCTTGCCGGAGGCGGCACAGCCGGAGCCCAGTCCGCGGCGCGTGTGGCCGTGAGGCCGCGCTCACCGCCAGATGCAGCAGGCAGAGAGGGAGATAGGCCGCCAGCGGAAGGCCTCCACAACGGCCCGGCAGGAGAGGCAGGAGGGGAAACGACCACGTGGTTGCCGATAGCCCGCAGCGGTAAGCGGGCAAGCGGCCTCAGCTAAGCGGCGGGGGGGCTAAGACCTATGCGGACGGGGCATGTCAGCAGCAAGGGGAATGGGAGGAAGACACTAATAGCAGTGCAGGAGTAAGTAGGGAGAGAGAGAACGCAGGGGAAGGCAAAGGACAACAAAATGCACAAAATAGCAAATACAAATGAATCCGTATACTCAGCTTCCCGAATGGCAGAGAGAAAGATGGCCCCCATGTACTGCCTATAAGTACTATGCCACAGTATATGCTCCTCCTACCAACTCCCTGATAGGCAGACAATGGCACCTGACCCAAAATGACATCACTAAGGCTAGCCCTGCCCTATCCTTAACTTTAGTCACAAAAACCAGGGCGCTTATGTGGCTTCCAGCTTAGGCAGCCCTCAGCCTGCTTTCTCCTTTAATCAGTCAATAAATATATTTATTCTCTATCCCAACAATGCACGGAGCGAGACTGTGAGATGTGGCACCTTTGCCCTTGTGTTCATGTTTGCAACCTAACAGGATGTTCCTTGTACAAACCGCGAGAGAGACTCTGGACATCGACAGCTGCTCTGCTCTCTTATTGGATTCATATTGTTCTCGCTCAGTGAAATCTATGAGAGCACAGTGCTGTAATGAAGGAAAAACGTGTGTGCCGTGACCCGCTGATTTCCTGGCTGTTTGTAACATTGGTGCAAATAAAACTATGACATTTCACTCTCATAAAAATATCTTACAAACCACATCTACTTTTCAGATGATTTCATATATAATATGTACATATAAAATCCACAATATAAATCAATATGATCTGTACAGTATGACAGGTGATATCGCCAGTGTAACTACTGCTTCAGGGGGACAGAGCAAAATTCTGATGTGGCTGTAAAGTGGTCTGTGTGCAAATCACCACCGGATTCTGGAGAGCTGCAGGAGTGTGTCTTTACTAGCTGCATACGTGCTGAACAGTGGCTACAGAGGCACTTCCTGTATAAGAAACACTTCCTGTATGACAAACACTTCTGGTATAACATGATGCAACTTCCACCATCTAATTCAGCATGCATATACAATGGCCCTCAATGGATCTAGGGAGAGATGCACTTAGCCTTGGAGAGTGATAGAGTGGGAATAGATAAAGTACCAGCCAACCAGCTTCCTAACTGCCATTTTACAGACTGTGTTTGATAAAATCACAGTTAGGAGCTGATTGGCTGGTACTTTATCTCTCTCAACTTTAGCTTACTACATCTGCACCCTAGGACCTCAGTTTCTGGTCTGTTATTTACTACCTGCTGATAGAGGAAGGGAGCATCTGGAATCTCCGTCCTCTCTGAATGAATCCCTTGCGCTTTCACACAGCTCATTAAGGGGGACATGTACTAACCAATCAGCATTGGCGTATCATTTATAATTTGCATACTATAAAAGTATACAGAGCAGCTAATTGGTTGCCATGGGCAACTTCTCCACTGGCTCACTTCTCCGCTTTTATCACTGCTTAGTACATGTCCCCTCAAATTACTGACAGCAGGGTCTGGAGTAGTGCAGTTAGCGGCTACATGGAACTCTGATGGGTCTCTTCAGCCACCAGGTCCTGTACCAGAGAATCCTGCCCATGCATCCTGGTAGTTATAACACAGATAGATAGGCCATATGTTTTTGTCATTATTCAATTCTTACTCTGTGTGTATGGACAATTGCACAGTACTACTTGTTAATGTTCTTTATGCAGTCCTGTCAAGTCTTCCAATATTTTCGGGAGTCTCCCGTATTTGTTTACCTGCTGCCGGACTCCCATGTTTACTAGCCTAATCTCATGGATTTTACAATATCAGGAGCCAGCTGACACATTTCTCTCTCCAACGACCCAGTCATGCTCTCTGGATGTTATACGATTGGTAGAATACCCTCTTCAGTTAGAAATGCTCTCTGGATGTTATACGATTGGTAGAATACCCTCTATTGCAGACGTGGCCAACCTGTGGCTCTTGAGCCGCATGCGGCTCTTTCTCTATTCAAATGTGGCTCCCGACACTCTGTCACCTGACCACAACAGATCCTGGAAACTGGTGCACTCCAACCAGACACAGCAGCAATACGATGACTGAAAACTGAGGGAGCCAGATACTGGGCTGTAGTGACTTATGAGGGTGGGCAGGAGTGACACAGGAGGGAGCAGGCTGGAGTGACACAGAAGGATCCTGGTAAGAGAGACATAATGGGGGAGCTGACTGGAATGACAGAGGATGGTGCTGGCTGGAGTGACACATTGAGGAGCTGAAGTGTATTATGTGAATACGACTTTTTCAATATTTTATGTGGATCTGGATTTTTTAATTTTATGTGGAAGTGTCTTTTTCAATGTATTTTATGTTGATTCTGGTTTTAAAATGTATTTTATGTGGAACTGGCATTTTCATTGTCTTTTATACCAGGGGTGTGGCCTAGCAGGCACAAGGTCACACCCCATTTTTGCACACATGCATTCGGTTTAATGTCGGCTCTTTGACGTGCCAAACAAATTTTTTTGGCTCTTTGTCTCTGACTGGTTGGCCACCCCTGCTCTATTGTATGTCAGTTAGAAATGCTGTCTGTTTGCTGCTCACAAAAATGGTTTCAAGGGGGACATGTACTAAGTAGTGATAAAATGGAGAAGAGAGCTCACTTGCCTACTCTCCCGGAAGCTGTGGGAGGCTACCGTTGTTTGGGGTAGCCCCCCGCACCCCCGGAAGAGTAGGCAGGTCTCCCGCATCCTGCTCGCACCCTAGTGATGCGGCAGGATGGAGAGATAATCTTCCATATTCGCGGGTTCGTGGGGTGGGGAAGGGGTTAAAATGACGCAAATCACATGATTTTAGCCCCACCCCCTTCCAGCGGACCCGCGAATCACGGCGTTTCCCGGTGTTGGGGGCGGGGCTTGATGATTTTACAGCCCGCCCCCCGAAGTCTTCTGCAGCGTCTCCTCTCCGGCCTTCTCCCGGAGAGGAGAAATGTAAAGTAGGTAAGTATGGAAGAGAGCCAGCGTAGACGTTGAGCATGGCAACCAATCAGCTGCTCTGTATACTTTTATAGTATGCAAATTATAAATGTTACATCAACGCTGATTGGTTGCCATAGGCAACTTCTCCACTGATTCACTTCTCCACTTTTATCACTGCTTAGTACATCTCCCTAATGTGCTACAATGTACTGTGTATTGTATAGAGGTCAGAAGTATGCTCTCTGCTTTGTAAAGAGATCAGGTTCTGTATGAAATTGCTGACTAGACTCTCTGTGTTGCTTTGAATGCTCTCCACCATGCTGTGTTGTTTGTTTTGGGGGCTTTCTTTCTTTTTCTGTACTTGTTACTAAAGTCTCACTTTCCTCCAACCTCTCAATGTTGATGTCTGGTGCAGTATAAAAAGTACAGTGTGTGTATCACTTGTGTAACCCCCAGGCCAAGCCCGCAGGTATATAAGCCCAAATAGGGCTAGAAAAAAGGCAAAAGATTTGTGCTGATCTGTGTCCGTTAGCCAACCAGTAATTTTAGCTAGACAAATTATGTCTGTTGTCTGGCAGATACATCTTTCATAATTACAGATTTTATTACACAAAACGATACATACTAAACAAAAACAAATAACAGTATTGTACGTTGTACCTTTTAATAAAATCGACTGCTGCTTGTTAACTTGTAGCTGCAATGAATACGTCTTGAACAGAGTGATAATATAGTTCCACAATATCAAATAGATACAGTATACAGTATTCCACATCCGATGGTATAATTTAGCTATCACAATAAATATTTCCAATGATGAGCAAATGTCCATGCGCACTAGAACCTGCAATTGAATTTTCCCAGGATCTCAGACCCCCAAATCAAGTATAAATGTATATGATCCTCCAATTTTGATTTCATTCTCTGATTTTATATATTCAGGACCTTTACCACTGGATTTGGTAATCACTGTGCTAACAATTCTCAAACAGGAAAATGTTATTAGAAGCTGGAGTTAGCTCACCAATATCTATGATATAATGGCCCTCATTTCGAGTTGTTCGCTCGCTAGCCGCTTTTCGCAGCAATGCACACGCTAAGCCGCCGCCCTCTGGGAGTGAATCTTAGCTTAGCTGAATTGCGAACGATGTATTCGCAATATTGCAAAATTATTTTACTTTGCAGTTTTGAGTAGCTCGAGACTTACTCTACCAGTGCGATCAGTTCAGTGCTTGTCGTTCCTGGTTTGACGTCACAAACACACCCAGCGTTCGCCCAGACACTCCCCCGTTTCTCCAGCCACTCCCGCGTTTTTCCCCAGAAACGGCAGCGTTTTTTCACACACACCCATAAAACGGTCAGTTTCCGCCAAGAAACACCCACTTCCTGTCAATCACACTCCAATCACCAGAACGAAGAAAAAACCTTGTAATGCCGTGAGTAAAAATAAGATTTTACTTACCGATAAATCTATTTCTCATAGTCCGTAGTGGATGCTGGGGACTCCGTCAGGACCATGGGGAATAGCGGCTCCGCAGGAGACAGGGCACAAAAGCAAGCTTTTAGGATCACATGGTGTGTACTGGCTCCTCCCCCTATGACCCTCCTCCAAGCCTCAGTTAGGTACTGTGCCCGGACGAGCGTACACAATAAGGAAGGATCTTGAATCCCGGGTAAGACTCATACCAGCCACACCAATCACACCGTACAACTTGTGATTTGAACCCAGTTAACAGTATGATAACAATGAAGTAGCCTCTAAAAAAGATGGCTCACAACAATAATAACCCGATTTTTTGTAACAATAACTATGTACAAGTAATGCAGACAATCCGCACTTGGGATGGGCGCCCAGCATCCACTACGGACTATGAGAAATAGATTTATCGGTAAGTAAAATCTTATTTTCTCTAACGTCCTAGTGGATGCTGGGGACTCCGTCAGGACCATGGGGATTATACCAAAGCTCCCAAACGGGCGGGAGAGTGCGGATGACTCTGCAGCACCGAATGAGAGAACTCCAGGTCCTCCTCAGCCAGGGTATCAAATTTGTAGAATTTTGCAAACGTGTTTGCCCCTGACCAAGTAGCTGCTCGGCAAAGTTGTAAAGCCGAGACCCCTCGGGCAGCCGCCCAAGATGAGCCCACCTTCCTTGTGGAATGGGCATTTACAGATTTTGGCTGTGGCAGGCCTGCCACAGAATGTGCAAGCTGAATTGTACTACAAATCCAACGAGCAATAGTCTGCTTAGAAGCAGGAGCACCCAGCTTTTTGGGTGCCTACAATATAAACAGCAAGTCAGACTTTCTGACTCCAGCCGTCCTGGAATTATATATATATATATATATATATATATTTTCAGGGCCCTGACAACGTCTAGCAACTTGGAGTCCTCCAAGTCCCTAGTAGCCGCAGGCACCACAATAGGTTGTTTCAGGTGAAACGCTGACACCACCTTAGGAAGAAACTGGGGACGAGTCCGCAGTTCTGCCCTGTCCGAATGGAAAATCAAATATGGGCTTTTGTAAGACAAAGCCGCCAATTTTGACAATCGCCTGCCCGAGGCCAGAGCCAACAGCATGGTCACTTTCCATGTGAGATATTTCAAATCCACAGATTTGAGTGGTTCAACTTCAAACCAATATGATTTGAGGAATCCCAACACTACGTTGAGATCCCACGGTGCCACTGGAGGCACACAAGGGCTGTATATGCAATACTCCCTTGACAAACGTCTGGACTTCAGGAACTGAAGCCAATTCTTTCTGGAAGAAAATCTATAGGGCCGAAACTTGAACCTTAATGGACCCCAATTTGAGGCTCATAGACACTCCTGTTTGCAGGAAGTGCAGAAATCGACCTAGTTGAAATTTTTTCGTGGGGCCTTCCTGGCCTCACCCACGCAACATATTTTTACCACATGTGGTGATAACGTTGTGCGGTCACCTCCTTCCTGGCTTTGACCAGGGTAGGTATGACCTCTTCCGGAATGCCTTTTCCCTTAGGATCCGGCGTTCAAACCGCCATGCCGTCAAACGCAGTCGCGGTAAGTCTTGGAACAGACAAGGTCCCTGCTGGAGCAGGTCCTTTCTTAAAGGCCGATGCCACGGTTCCTCTTGGAACAGACATGGTACTTGCTGAAAGCAAATCCCTTCTTAGCTCCCGAGGCCATTAGTCCTCTGTGAGCATCTCTTGAAGTTCCGGTTACCAAGTCCCTCTTGGCCAATCCGGAGCCACGAGTATAGTTCTTACTCCTCTATGTCTTATAATTCTCAATACCTTGGTTATGAGAAGCAGAGGAGGGAACACATACACCGACTGTTACACCCACGGTGTTACCAGGACGTCCACAGCTATCGCCTGAAGGTCTCGTGACCTGGCGCAATACCTGTCCCATTTTTTGTTCGGGCGGGACGCCATCATGTCCACCTTTGGTCTTTCCCAACGGTTCACAATCATGCGGAAAACTTCCCGATGAAGTTCCCACTCTCCCGGGTGGAGGTCGTGCCTGCTGAGGAAGTCTGCTTCCCAGTCGTCCACTCCCGGAATGAACACTGCTGACAGTGCTATCACATGATTTTCCGCCTAGCGAAAAATCCTTGCAGTTTTGCCACTGCCCTCCTGCTTCTTGTGCCGCCCTTTCTGTTTACGTGGGCGACTGCCGTGATGTTATCCCACTGGATCAATACCGGCTGACCTTGAAGCAGAGGTCTTGCTAAGCTTAGAGCATTATAAATTTGCTCTTAGCTCCAGTATATTTATGTGGAGAGAATTCTCCTGACTTGATCACACTCCTTGTGTGACTGCTCCCCAGCCTCTCAGGCTGGCCTCCGTGGTCACCAGCATCCAATCCTGAATGCCGAATCTGCGGCCCTCTAGAAGATGAGCACTCTGTAATCACCACAGGAGAGACACCCTTGTCCTTGGATATAGGGTTATCCGCTGATGCATCTGAAGATGCGATCCGGACCATTTGTCCAGCAGATCCCACTGAAGAGTTCTTGCGTGAAATCTGCCGAATGGAAGCGCTTCGTAATAAGCCACCATTTTTACCAGGACTCTTGTGCAATGATGCACTGACACTTTTCCTGGTTTTAGGAGGATCCCGATTAGCTCGGATAACTCCCTGGCTTTCTCCTCTGGGAGAAACACCTTTTCCTGGACTGTGTCCAGAATCATCCCTAGGACCAGCAGACGTGTCGTCGGAACAACTGCGGTTTTGGAATATTTAGAATCCACCCGTGCTGTCGTAGAACTACTTGAGATAGTGCTACTCCGACCTCCAACTGTTCTCTGGACCTTGTTCTTATCAGGAGGTCGTCCATTTTCTTTGAAGACGAATCCTCCTTTCGGTCATTACCTTGGTAAGGACCCGGGGTGCCTTGGACAATCCAACGGCATCGTCTTGAAACTGATAGTGACAGTTCTGTACCACGAACCTGAGGTACCCTTGGTGAGAAAAGGCAAATTTTGGGACATGGAGGTAAGCATCCCTGATGTCCCGGGACACCTTATAGTCCCCTTGTTCTTTGCTATCACTGCTCTGAGTGACTCCATCTGGATTTAAACCCTTGCAAGTGTTCAAATTTTTCAGATTTAGAATAGGTCTCACCTAGCCTTCAGTACCACCATATAGTGTGGAGTAATACCCCTTTCCTTGTTGTCGGAGGGGTAATTTTATTATCACCTGCTGGGAATACAGCTTGTGAATTGTTTTCAATACTGCCTCCCTGTCGGAGGGAGACATTGGTACAGCAGACTACAGGAACCTGCGAGGGGGGAAACCTCTCGACATTCCAATCTGTACCCCTTGGATACTACTTGTAGGATCCAGGGGTCCTGTACGGTCCCAGCGTCATGCTGAGAACTTGGTAGAAGCGGTGGAGGGCTTCTGTTCCTGGGAATGGGCTGCCTGCTGCAGTCTTCTTCCCTTTCCTCTATCCCTGGGCAGATATGACTCTTATAGGGACGAAAGGACTGAGGCTGAAAAGACGGTGTCTTTTTCTGCAGAGATGTGACTTAGGGTAAAAAACGGTGGATTTTCCAGCAGTTGCCCTGGCCACCAGGTCCCATGGACCGACCCCAAATAACTCCTCCCCTTTATACGGCAATACATCTTTGTGCCGTTTGGAATCTGCATCACCTGACCACTGTCGTGTCCATAAACATCTTCTTGCAGATATGGACATCGCATTTACTCTTGATGTCAGAGTGCAAATATCCCTCTGCGCATCTCGCATATATAGAAATGCATCCTTTAAATGCTCTATAGTCAATAAAATACTGTCCCTGTCAAAGGTATCAATATTTTTAGTCAGGGAATCCGACCAAGCCACCTCAGCTCTGCACATCCAGGCTGAGGCGATCGCTGGTCGCAGTATAACACCAGCATGTGTGTGTATACTTTTTAGGATATTTTTCAGCCTCCTATCAGCTGGCTCCTTAAGTACGGCCCTATCCGTAGATGGTACCGCCACTTGTTCTGATAAGCGTGTGAGCGCCTTATCCACCCTGAGGGGTGTTTCCCACCGCGCCTTAACTTCTGGCGGGAAAGGGTATACCGCCAATAATTTTCTATCGGGGGAAACCCACGCATCATCACACACTTCATTTAATTTATCTGATTCAGGAAAAACTACAGGAAGTTTTTTCACCTCACACATAATACCCTTTTTTGTGGTACTTGGAGTATCAGAAATATGTAACACCTCCTTCATTGCCCTTAACGTGTGGCCCTAAAAGAAAATACGTTTGTTTCTTCACCGTCGACACTGAAATCAGTGTCCGTGTCTGGGTCTGTGTCGACCGACTGAGGTAAATGGGCATTTTACAGCCCCTGACGGTGTTTGAGACGCCTGGACAGATACTAATTTGTTCGCCGGCCCTCTCATGTCGTCAACCGGCTTGCAGCGTGTTGACATTGTCACGTAATTTCCATAAATAAGCCATCCATTCCGGTGTCGACTCCCTAGAGAGTGACATCACCATTACAGGCAATTTGCTCCGCCTCCTCACCAATATTTTCCTCATACATGTCGACACACACGTACCGACATACAGCACACACATAGGGAATGCTCTGATAGAGGACAGGACCCACTAGCCCTTTGGGGAGACAGAGGGAGAGTTTGCCAGCACACACCAAAACGCTATAATTATCCAGGGACAACCTTTATATAAGTGTTCCTTTTATAGCATTTTAATATATATACATATCGCCAAATCAGTGCCCCCCCTCTCTGTTTTAACCCTGTTTCTGTAGTGCAGTGCAGGGGAGATCATGGGAGCCTTCCCACCAGCCTTTCTGTGAGGGAAAATGGCGCTGTGTGCTGAGGAGAATAGGCCCCGCCCCCTTTTCGGCGGGCTTCTTCTCCGGAGTTTTAGATATCTGGCAGGGGTTAAATACATCCATATAGCCTCAAGGGCTATATGTGATGTATTTTTCGCCATACAGGTATTATACATTGCTGCCCAGGGCGCCCCCCCCCAGCGCCCTGCACCCTCCGTGACCGCTGTGTGAAGTGTGCTGACAACAATGGCGCACAGCTGCAGTGCTGTGCGCTACCTGATGAAGACTGAGAGTCTTCTGCCGCCTGGTTCCGGACCTCTTCATCTTCAGCATCTGCAAGGGGGGTCGGCGGCGCGGCTCCGGGACGAACCCCAGGGCGAGCCCTGTGTTCCGACTCCCTCTGGAGCTATGTCCAGTAGCCTAAGAATCCAATCCATCCTGCACGCAGGTGAGTTGAAAATCTCTCCCCTAAGTCCCTCGATGCAGTGAGCCTGTTGCCAGCAGGACTCACTGAAAATAAAGAACCTAAAAACTTTTTCTAAGCAACTCTTTAAGAGAGCCACCTAGATTGCACCCTTCTCGGCCGGGCACAAAAACCTAACTGAGGCTTGGAGGAGGGTCATAGGGGGAGGAGCCAGTACACACCATGTGATCCTAAAAGCTTGCTTTTGTGCCCTGTCTCCTGCGGAGCCGCTATTCCCCATGGTCCTGACGGAGTCCCCAGCATCCACTAGGACGTTAGAGAAATACCAAACTTCTTAGCAAATTTACTTGACGCAGCCGCAGTGCGAACATTGCGCATGCGCAGTTAGCGGAAAATCGCACCGATGCGAAGAAAAATAACGAGCAAACAACTCGGAATGAGGGCCAATATCTATCCACATCACCGCTTATCTGCCCACAAAATGCTGTTTGCTGTGCACTTAGCAAGACGGTAGATAAATCGGGAACAGTATCCAAATATAGGGCTTAATTCAGCATGGATGGCTAAATAATACAGGCATGAGTTAATTTGCGATCAATCGTAAATCTGCTAATAGATACAATGCATGCCCACAATGCAAACTTGCAATAAAAAAACTTCAGTACACAAAAGAGGAGGCACTCAGAGTACCTAGTTATTATTTAGCGATGCAAGTGTGTGCCCTTCAGCAACTTTGCACAATATCAAATAAACAATTTCAGAAAGTGTATATGGCACATTTAATTCAATGTAATGAAATTGTTGCCATTGCAAACTGACAAATGCAACATGTATCAATTGTTACTCAAATATATAAGGCGCATTTATCCCATCATAATAAATGGAAATTAAAGACAGGAAGGACAATTATATATACAGCAAAACTGCATGAGGTATGAGGCACAATGCAGATGTGTGTTAAAAAAAAACATGCTATTATCACCACTGTTCAATAAGACTTCCTGCATGCATACAGATTAGAGATGTGCAGCGGGCATTTTTCGTGTTTTGTGTTTTGGTTTTGGATTTGGTTCCGTGGTCGTGTTTTGGATTCGGACGCGTTTTGGCAAAACCACACTTTAGGATTTTTGTCGGATTCGGATGCGTTTTGAAATCGGGTGTTTTTTAAAAAAAAACAACAACCTCAAGAACAGCTTAAATCATAGAATTTGGGGGTCATTTTGATCCTATAGTATTATTAACCTCAATAACCATAATTTCCACTCATTTCCAGTCTATACTGAACACCTCACATCTCACAATATTATTTTTAGTTCTAAAATTTGCACCGAGGTCGCTGGATAACTAAGCTAAGCGACCCAAGTGGCCGGCACAAACACCTGGCCCATCTAGGAGTGGCACTGCAGTGTCAGACAGGATGGCACTTAAAAAAATAGTCCCCAAACAGCACATGATGCAAAGAAAAATTAAAGAAAAAAGAGGTGCAAGATGGAATTGTCCTTGGGCCCTCCCACCCACCCTTATGTTGTATAAACAGGACATGCACACTTCAACAAACCCATCATTTCAGCGACAGGGTCTGCCACATGACTGTGGCTGAAATGACTGGTTGGTTTGGGCCCCCACCAAAAAAGAAGCAATCAATCTCTCCTAGCACAAACTGGCTCTACAGAGGCAAGATGTCCACCTCATCCTCCTCCCCCGATTCCTCACCCCTTTCACTGTGTACATCCTCCTCCTCACAGAGTATTAATTTGTCCCCACTGGAATCCACCATCACAGGTCCCTCTGTACTTTATGGAGGCAATTGCTGGTAAATATCTCCACGGAGGAATTTATTATAATTCATTTTGATGAACATCATCTCCACATTTTCTGGAAGTAACCTCCTACGCCGATTGCTGACAAGTTGACCAGCTGCACTAAACACTCTTTCGGAGTACACACTGGAGGAGGGGGGGGGGGGGGGGGGCAACTTAGGTAAAATAAAGCCAGTTTGTGCAAGGGCCTCCAAATTGCCTCTTTTTCCTGCCAGTATACGTACGGACTGTCTGACATGCCTACTTGGATGCTGTCACTCATATAATCCTCCACCATTCTTTCAATGGTGACAGAATCATATGCAGTGACAGTAGACGACATGTCAGTAATCGTTGGCAGGTCCTTCAGTCCGGACCAGATGTCAGCACTTGCTCCTGACTGCCCTGCATCACTGCCAGCGGGTGGTTTTGGAAATTTTATCCTTTTCCTGGCAGCTCCAGTGGCGGTAGAAAATGAAGGAGGAGCTGTTGGCGGGTCACGTTCCGCTTGTCTTGACAATTTTCTCACCAGCAGGTCTTTGAACATCTGCAGACTTGTGTCTGCCGGAAAGAGAGATACAACGTAGGCTTTAAACCTAGGATCGAGCACGGTGACCAAAATGTAGTGCTCTGATTTCAACAGATTGACCACCCATGAATCCTGGTTAAGCGAATTAAGGGCTCCATCCACAAGTCCCACATGCCTAGCGGAATCGCTCCTTTTTTGCTCCTCCTTCAATCTCTCCAGCTGCTTCTGCAAAAGCCTGATGAGGGGAATGACCTGACTTAGGCTGGCAGTGTCTGAACTGACTTCACGTGTGGCAAGTTCAAAGGGTTGGAGAACCTTGCACAACATGGAAATCATTCTCCACTGTGCTTGAGTCAGGTGCATTCCCCCTCCTTTGCCTATATCGTAGGCAGATGTATAGGCTTGAATGGCCTTTTGCTGCTCCTCCATCCTCTGAAGCATATAGAGGGTTGAATTCCACCTCGTTACTACGTCTTGCTTCAGCTGATGGCAGGGCATGTTCATGAGTGTTTGCTGGCGCTACAGTCTTCGGCACACAGTGGCTGAATGCCGAAAGTGGCTCGCAATTTTTCTGGCCACCGACAGCATCTCCTGCACACCCCTGTCGTTTTTCAGAAAATGATGCACCACCAAATTAATTGTATGTGCAAAACATGGGACGTGCTGGAAATTGCCCACATGTAATGCACGCACAATATTGGTGGCGTTGTCTGATATCACAAATCCCCAGGAGAGTCCAATTGGGGTAAGCCAATCTGCAATGATGTTCCTCAGTTTCCGTAAGAGGTTGTCAGCTGTGTGCCTCTTATGGAAAGTGGTGAAACAAAGCGTAGCCTATCTAGAAACGAGTTGGCGTTTGTGAGATGCTGCTACTGGTGCCGCCGCTGTTGTTACTGTGGGAGGCAATACATCTACCCAGTGGGCTGTCACAGTCATATAGTCCTTAGTCTGCCCTGCTCCACTTGTCCACATGTCCGTGGTTAAGTGGACAGTGGGTACAACTGCATTTTTTAGGACACTGAGGACACTTTTTCTGACGTCTGTGTACATTCTCGGTATCGCCTGCCTAGAGAAGTGGAACCTAGATGGGATTTGGTAAAGGGGACACACTACCTCAAGTAATTCTTTAAGTCCCTGTGAACTAATGGTGGATACCGGACGCACGTCTAACACCAACATAGTTGTCAAGGCCTGAGTTATCCGCTTTGCAACAGGATGACTGCTGTGATATTTAATCTTCCTCACAAAGGACTGTTGGACAGTCAATTGCTTACTGGAAGTAGTACAAGTGGTCTTCCGACTTCCCCTCTGGGATGACGATGGACTCCCAGCAGCGCCAGTAGCAATAGCAGCAGTAGGCGTTCCACTCAAGGACCCATCGGAGGAATCCCAGTTAGGAGAGGACTCATCAGACTTGCCAGTGACATGGCCTGCAGGACTATTGGCGTTCCTGTCTAAGGAGGAAATTGACATTGAGGGAGTTGGTGGTGTGGTTTGCAGGAGCTTGGGTACAAGAGGAAGAAGGGATTTAGTGGTCAGTGGACTGCTTCTGCTGTCACCAAAAGTTTTTGAACTTGTCAATGACTTCTGATGAATGCGCTTCAGGTGACGTATAAGGGAGGATGTTCCTAGGTGGATAACGTCCTTACCCCTACTTATTACAGCTTGACAAAGGCAACATACGGCTTGACACCTGTTGTCCGCATTTCTGTTGAAATAATTCCACACCGAAGAGGTGATTTTTTTTTTTGTATTTTGACCAGGCATGTCAATGGCCTTATTCATCCCACGGACAACAGGCATCTCCCCGGGTGCCTGACTTAAACAAACCACCTCACCATCAGAATCCTCCTTGTCAATTTCCTCCTCAGCGCCAGCAACACCCATATCCTCATCCTGGTGTACTTCAACAGTGACATCTTCAATTTGACTATCAGGAACTGGACTGCAGGTGCTCCTTCCAGCACTTGCAGGGGGCGTGCAAATGGTGGTAGGAGCCACCTCTTCACGTCCAGTGTTGGGAAGGTCAGGCATCGCAACCGACACAATTGGACTCTCCTTGGGGATTTGTGATTTAGTAGAAAGCACAGTTCTTTGCTGTGCTTTTGCCAGCTTAACTCTTTTCATTTTTCTAGTCATGTGAAGCTGAACCACTAGTCATGAGGAACATAGGAGATGGGCCTTAGCCATTCCTTGCCACTCCGTGTCATAAATGGCATATTGGCAAGTTTACGCTTCTCCTCAGATGATTTTAATTTAGATTTTTGGATCATTTTACTGAACTTTTGCTTTTTGGATTTTACATGCTCTCTACTATCAAAGATAAAATCGCACAATCTCAGAGTTGCGCAGTTAAATAGACAGAGCTGCCTTGACACAATGTTCAAATGTGGTGAAAAACACCAATTCCCAAATTATTCAGAAAAGAAAGATAGAACAAAATATCACTGGCGCTGAGTCCTTAAAGATGTCTATTTAGCCTTCAATAAGGCAATAACAATAAGCAGCGGTTACCAGAATTAAAAAATGGTGTGGATACCATGTGTTATAAAACAAATTTATTGACACAACAAACAGATGTTAATTTAAAATATACAGATGAAATATATCAGTGCAATGTGGAATAGTTAAATCCATAAAAGTGACTTGTGCTTTCAAGAGGCAAATGGAAAGAGTCTCTCACCATCTCTCAGATTTGCGGTGGGCTAGCTTGAAGTTAACAAATGTGGTCCTGGGCTGAACAGCCTGACACCACCGCAAAGAGTTTGTCAGCGTAAGTTCACCAATGATCCACGTGCACCTTTCCTCAGTCCAAGCAACACGTTTCGGTTCATATAGAATCTTTCTCAAGAATTTGTCAGTCTTTTTACTGAACTTTGGCTTTTTGGATTTTACATGCTCTCTACTATGACATTGGGCATCGGCCTTGGCAGACAACGTGGATGGCATTTCATCGTCTCTGCCATGACTCGTGGCAGCAGCTTCAGCACTAGGTGGAAGTGGATCTTGATCTTTCCCTATTTTACCCTCCACATTTTTGTTCTCCATTTTTTAATGTGTGCAATTATATGCCAGTAATATATCTGGAATTAGACGGCGGTAATGTCTGGAATTAGATACCACTAGATAGATACCAGATACCACTGTGACTGGAATGATGATGACCTATGTACAGTGACAGGACACTACCACAGCACCCTACAGCAGCAAGATGCAGCACAAGACAATGAGCAGTGATACTGAGCACTAATGATGATAATACTGAGAACTGACACTGAGCAGCAAGATGCAGCACAAGACAATGGACTAGTATATTAGTAATGTACTGTAGTATTACTGAGCACCACAATGCAGCACAAGACAATGAGCAGTGGTACTGAGCACTGATGATGATAATACTGAGAACTGACACTGAGCAGCAAGATGCAGCACAAGACACTGGACTAGTATATGAGTAATGTACTGTAGTATTACTGAGCACCACAATGCAGAACAAGACAATGAGCAGTGGTACTGAGCACTGATGATGATAATACTGAGAACTGACACTGAGCAGCAAGATGCAGCACAAGACAATGGACTAGTATATTAGTAATGTACTGTAGTATTACTGAGCACCACAATGCAGCACAAGACAATGAGCAGTGGTACTGAGCACTGATGATGATAATACTGAGAACTGACACTGAGCAGCAAGATGCAGCACAAGACACTGGACTAGTATATGAGTAATGTACTGTAGTATTACTGAGCACCACAATGCAGAACAAGACAATGAGCAGTGGTACTGAGCACTGATGATGATAATACTGAGAACTGACACTGAGCAGCAAGATGCAGCACAAGACAATGGACTAGTATATTAGTAATGTACTGTAGTATTACTGAGCACCACAATGCAGCACAAGACAATGAGCAGTGGTACTGAGCACTGATTATGATAATACTGAGAACTGACACTGAGCAGCAAGATGCAGCACAAGACACTGGACTAGTATATTAGTAATGTACTGTAGTATTACTGAGCACCACAATGCAGCACAAGACAATGAGCAGTGGTACTGAGCACTGATGATGATAATACTGAGAACTGACACTGAGCAGCAAGATGCAGCACATGACACTGGACTAGTATATGAGTAATGTACTGTAGTATTACTGAGCACCACAATGCAGCACAAGACAATGAGCAGTGATACTGAGCACTGATGATGATACTACTGAGAAGAACTGACACTGAGCAGCAAGATGCAGCACAAGACACTGGACTAGTATATTAGTAATGTACTGTAGTATTACTGAGCACCACAATGCAGCACAAGACAATGAGCAGTGGTACTGAGCACTGATGATGATGATACTACTGAGAACTGACACTGAGCAGCAAGATGCAGCACAAGACACTGGACTAGTATATTAGTAATGTACTGTAGTATTACTGAGCACCACAATGCAGAACAAGACAATGAGCAGTGGTACTGAGCACTGATGATGATGATACTACTGAGAACTGACACTGAGCAGCAAGATGCAGCACAAGACACTGGACTAGTACATTAGTAATGTACTGTAGTATTACTGAGCACCACAATGCAGCACAAGACAATGAGCAGTGGTACTGAGCACTGATGATGATAATACTGAGAACTGATACTGAGCAGCAAGATGCAGCACAAGACACTGGACTAGTATATGAGTAATGTACTGTAGTATTACTGAGCACCACAATGCAGAACAAGACAATGAGCAGTGGTACTGAGCACTGATGATGATAATACTGAGAACTGACACTGAGCAGCAAGATGCAGCACAAGACACTGGACTAGTATATTAGTAATGTACTGTAGTATTACTGAGCACCACAATGCAGCACAAGACAATGAGCAGTGGTACTGAGCACTGATGATGATAATACTGAGAACTGACACTGAGCAGCAAGATGCAGCACAAGACACTGGACTAGTATATTAGTAATGTACTGTAGTATTACTGAGCACCACAATGCAGAACAAGACAATGAGCAGTGGTACTGAGCACTGATGATGATAATACTGAGAACTGACACTGAGCAGAAAGATGCAGCACAAGAGAGACACTGTACTTGTATTACAGAGCAGCAATAAGCACTAATACTGAGCACTGATATTGAGATTTGCCACTGAGAGAACGTAGCCACGTCCTCTCTGCTCTCTCTACAGTGCACAAGTGAAAATGGCGGCGATGCGCGGCTCTTTATATGGAATCCGAATCTCACGAGAATCCAACAGCGGGATGATGACGTTTTGCCTCGTTCGGGTTTTCCGAGTCAGGCGGGAAGAACCGAGTCTGCCTCGGACCCGTGTAAACCACGTGGAGTTCGGGTGGGGGTTCGGTTCTCGGAGAGCCGAACCCGCTCATCTCTAATACAGATGTGTGTCGAAAGAACAGTGTGTTTTATCCGTGGCCACAGATTTACTTAAAACATGCAGGCAGGTGTATAGAAAATCTCTAAATAGTCCACAGTCATTAGTTGAGATTTTATACAACTTTACAATTCTATGGGGATGAATTATCCCATCTCTTGATGCACAAAGGTTCTTAGTACATAGAGCAACAATTCGGCTTATACCGCTATCACATCACAAATACAGGGTCCCACCTGAGAATTTGAAACGGGTCCTTCCCGGGTGCGATCCGGCATTGGACCCGAACACTGGCTTCCCTGACCCAGCAATATGTGGGGCCGGGCTGCCATCAGGGACGGGGACCGCGGCGTCATCGGGGATGGGGGCGGCACTGGGAGATGAGATCATATCCGCGCCACCTCTCCCTATGCAGTGAACGTTTCCCAGGTCACATCGACCCGGGTAACCCATCCACACTGCACATGACCCGGTAATAATCCAGAAATAACCCTTCTTTATTCCCAGGTTGAAATACCAGGTCAGGCGACCCAGGATTTCTGGAGTGACCCTTTTACATTGTACATTGACCCGTGTCGACCTTGCAATGAACCAGGTCAATACCGGGTTATTTGTGCGGTGTGAAAGGGGTATAAGTGTAATTTGCATCCCGCTTCCATATACCGTTTATGAGTAAGGTTTTGTCAGATTCATAAAAGTCCCGGTGGTCGTTCTTTTCCTGCCCGGCTGTGCCTATTACCAGCTCCGTGCTGGCCCGATGGGTGTAGATGAGATTTCCTCTCCATCTGGCTCCCGCCTCTGAATGTGCGCTCACCGCTTACTCCTCTCCTTTCCAGTGGCAGGATATTCTGTCTGCTTGGCAGCTCCTGTAGTGTTAGAGATAGCTCCCAGTCACTTCCAAAATCTTACAACGCGTTTCACCCCCAAAATCCACTAACACGTTTCACTCGTTTTGGGCTTCCTCAGAAATGTCCTCTCAAATAACGACTGTTGACTATTTAAAGACCTTTTTTACACCTTACACAGGCCCTCATTCCGAGTTGATCACTCGCTAGCTGCTTTTAGCAGCATTGCAAACGCTAGGCCGCTGTGCTCTGGGAGTGTATCTTAGCTTAGCAGAATTGAGAACGAAAGATTAGCAGAACTGCTAATAAATAATTCTTTGCAGTTTCTGAGTAGCTCCAGAACAACTCCTAGACTGCAATCACCTCAGTCCGTTTAGTTCCTGGTTTGACGTCACAAACACGCCCTGCGTTTGGCCAGCCACTTCCCCCTTTCTCCAGCCACTCCTGCGTTTTTTAGCACACTCCCGGAAAACGATCAGTTTCCGCCCAGAAACACTCACTTCCTGTCAATCACTCACTGATCAGCAGAGCGACTGAAAAGCGTCGCTCGGACCTGTGTAAAATTGCATAGTTTTGTGTGAAATTACTTAGCGTGTGCGCCCTGCGGCCCATACGCATGCGCAGAATCGCCCATTTTTAGCATGATCGCTATCTGCTAAAAACGGCAGCGAGCGAACAACTCGGAATGACCACCACTGTTGTTTCGACATACACCTGTATGCATGCAGGAAGTCTTATTGATCAGTGGTGATAATAGCATGATTTTAACACACATCTGCATTGTGCCTCATACTTCATGCAGTTTTGCTGTATATATAATTGTCCTTTTTGTTTTTAATTTCCATTTATTATGATGGAGTAAATGTGCCTTGTATATTTGTGTAACAATTGATGCATGTTACATTTGTCAGTTTGCAATTGCAGCAATCTCATTATGTTGAATTAAATGTGCCATATACACTTTCTGAACCATCTGAAACATTTTATTTGATTGTGTGTAATAGTTATACAGGAGTCAGTGGTATACTAACATAGGTGTGCACAGGTAATTTTATTAGGGGGTGCACCGACGGAGGGGTGTGTCTAGCACTGCCTTTTGGGGGTGTCTAGCACTATTTTACATTCTCTCAGTAAAGTCACATGGCTTAATCTAATTTCTCCCTAGTTCCTAATGATAAAGTAGATATACTGTAATACACCCCAGAAATAAAATGAAACATAATAATGCTACCACCAACCGGTACTGACTGTCCGCTACAGCATAACCCTGAGTCCTAGCTGCCGCTGTACCCTATCGCTGCTTACACTTCCCAACCTATCCCTGACCCAGTGGCGGAACTAGAGAGCGGTAGGCCTAGGTGCATATGCTCCTCCCCACCCCCCACCCCACACACACACCACCCATTGCACCCCCAGCACATACACCCTGATTTTGAGTGGGCCACTCTGAAAACACGGGAGATTTAGGGGGCCGAACATTTGACTTTTAATATAAAAGAAGCAAAATTTATAATTTACACATCTGCCATCAAAGCCACATTGGCCTCTTTCCATGCCATCAGACCCTCCTCTGCAGGACACCAGAATTTGTCCCACATGTCTCCATGCTCACCAGCTACTGACAGTAGTGTCCCTTATTCACATTACCCCACACAGTGTGAGACAAAATTCACATTACGCCACATAGTATGAGCTGAAATTCAGGTTACGCCACACGGTATGAACCGAAATTCACATTATGCCACTCGGTATGAGCCGAAATTCACATTACACCACACAGTATGAACCGAAATTCACATTATGCCACTCGGCATGAGCCGAAATTAACATTACACCACACATTACACCACACAGTATGAGCCGAAATTCACATTACACCACACAGTATGAGCCTCCTGCTTGCATCTCTCAGTCACACCATCATCTCTTCCCTGCGTTGCCCCTCACCCATACCATCCCCCCATGTCATCTCTCATCATTATTGTGTCAGCTCTCAGCCATATAATCATCTCACGAATGTCCCTGGATGCAATAATTGATACATCCCTGCAATGTAATCAATTATCGCAGTACAAGTTTGGGCCATTTTATCACCTGCCATCACGCATCCTGGATGCGGATGGTGATAAATAGGCCCCTTAGTGCGGCCAGGTCACGATCATCGTGGGACGCCACTAGTTCCCTGGTCCACTAACCATTCTGACGCTCACCGCTTCAAGTGGACGTGACACTCACCGTACCGCTAATGCAGCTTATTGTCATTGCTGTGTGAACCCAATCTACATTCCGGGTTAAGTAAGTGCCGCTCCTAACAAAGTTTACTTCGGCCACTTGTATTTAATTATCCACATTCTTGTGATTGACTGTTTCAAATAAAAGTATAAGTAATATCGATGCCTTTTGGAGACACTGAATCCGTCGAGTACATATGAGGTTAGTTCACTATCCCTGACTCTGTCTGTATAATACCACTTTCAGACAGAAAAATCTAAAATTCCTGGGTTTTTCCGGTTTTGTGAAGCCAGGAAAAACCCGGGTTACACTTTCACGCAGCACATTTAACCCGGATTGTTCCCGGGTCGACCCCTTTCAGACAGAACCCGTGTCAGTCCTGCAATAGACTTGTGTGTCATAAGAAATGGACTGTTTTTATGGCACACAGAGATGAGGTCATGAAAAGTGGGTGGTGACTGCTCACTGCATTGTATTAGCCATGGCTGACGAGTTACTGCTGAGTAGCCCTGAGTTCCGGAGTTCTTGCTGTTTGTTGCTGTTTCACACAGCAAATGAGAGCCTGATGCAGCTGCTTGTACTGCCTGGCACAGTCTTATGCCAAGAGGAGAAGGGAGCAATTTCTGGCTGAGAGGGCTAATACATACGCCGGTATGTGACAGGAGGAGAGCCCTGATTTTACCTGATTGTTGTGGACCAGAGACCGCAGGCATGGACAAGCTTTCTGGGCGACTGTGGAAGCTTATCAGCCAGAGCAGTGGATGGCACACTTTCGGATGTCGCGTGGTATATTTTACTACCTGCTGGAACATCTCACTCCAGCACTCACCAGGGGAAGCACCAACTACCGCAAGAACATCGAGCCGTGCAGGAGACTGGCGATTGTGTTGTGGTGGTATCATTATGCAACCCCGGGGGAATACTGCACCATCTCCTGCTTGTTCGGTGTTGGCATATCGACGGTGTGTGTGCTAGTGCGGAAGTGACCCAGGCATTGCTGGAAACCCTTTACCACCGCTTCATCTCCTTACCGCAAGGTGACCGGCTGGATAAAAACATAAAAGGTTTCCTGCGATGTGGATATCCCCAGTGTGCTGGAGCCATAGATGGGACCCACATACCCATTTTTGCCCCAAGAGACAACCCAGCCGATTACTACAACCTAAAAGGCTGGCACTCCATCATCCTGCAGGCTGTAGTGGACCATAAGTATTGGTAAGTAGTATGGTGTGTTTAATGTGAGTGATATGCTGGGCCCATGATGTGTATTGTTAAACACAGCTCATATACTCAGTGGCGGAACTAGCGAGCGGTGGGCCCAGGTGCGACAAAATGCTTTGGGACCTCCCCCTCATCCCATCCAAGTCCACCCTCCCTAACCCCTGGAGAGGATCTGATGAGGAGACCTGCTCAGGGCCAGAGAAATGGATAGATAGCAACAGTGCCGTAATAACTAGACATTTTAGCACTGTGTGCAAGAAACGGCACTGGAGCCCCACCCCTGCATGCAAAACGGGCAGTGCGCACCGTAGGCGCGTGCAAAAATACATAGAGGCGTGGCTTCGTGGGGAAGGGGTGTGGCCACAAAATAATACCAATTCATAAAACGGTGCACAGTAGTCTCCATTATTCAAATTACATCGCAAAGTAGCACCACTACACCAGGTAGAGACCCTTTTACACCTTACGGCGGACAGATTCCCCTTTTTACACATTACAGCAGACAGCGTCCCCTTTTTACACATGGCGGCAGACAGCGTCCTCTTTTTACACATTACGGCAGGCAGCGTCCTCTTTTTACACTTTACGGCAGACAGCGTGCCCTTGTTACACATTACGGCAGACAGCGTGCCCTTTTTACACATTACGGCAGACAGCGTGCCCCCTTTACACATTACGGCAGACAGCGTGCCCTTTTTACACATTACGGCAGACAGCGTGCCCTTGTTACACATTACGGCAGACAGCGTCCTATTTTTACACATTACGGCAGACAGCGTCCCCTTTTTACACATGGCGGCAGACAGCGTCCTCTTTTTACACATTATGGCAGACAGCGTGCCCTTGTTACACATTACGGCAGACAGTGTCCTCTTTTTACACATTACGGCAGACAGCGTGCCCTTGTTACACATTACGGCAGATAGCGTCCCCTTTTTACACATTATGGCAGACAGCGTGCTCTTTTTACACATTACGGCAGACAGCGTGCCCTTTTATACATTACGGCAGACAGCGTGCCCTTGTTACACATTACGGCAGACAGCGTCCTCTTTTTACACATTACGGCAGACAGCGTCCCCTTTTTACACATTACGGCAGACAGCGTCCCCCTTTAACACTTCGGAATTCTTGTATAGATTCCGATTTTATAGTAAAGGAGTAAGCAAATATTGCATGATTGTCCATTTTTATGTATAAGTTTTATATTTGATTGTCACATACTGAACACGTTGTAGGTTGTTCACTTGAAGTAAGTGTGTTAGAGATTGTATTTGCTATGCCGATCACAGTTTGTTGTGCACATGACAGTGGTTTTGTTTTAAGTTCATTCGCAGTCTGTTTGTTTACAGCATCGTCATGACCACCCGCCTGGCAACCAAGACGGCAGTTCCGCGTCACAGGATGTGCGCCGGGACGCCAGACAGGAAGCCGGAGCAGCGTGGCCAGCGGCGTTTGCAGCGGGACAGCGCGAAGGGGGGTGAGTGTGATCTATTTAAACACTGTCACTTGTTATGTTTGGTTATCCTGATGAAGGGGACGGGGGTCCCCGAAACGTTGATGTACCACAATACACGTTTTTGATATTTGAAAAGTCACCGAGTGCCGCCTCTCATTGAGCTATGTATGTGAGGCCAGCTGGCCTGTGGAGGGCACCGGCGCAAGATTATCCTGCAACGGATTGAGTGAGTGCCGGGGTTTTGGAGTATATATATATATATATATTTCCCATTACAGAAATCAAAGTTTGCTGATGGGGTGGAGATCCCGGTGCACCTTATTGGAGATGTGGCGTACCCTTTGAGGCGATGGCTCATCAAGGGCTTCACACAGCATCTCCCACTCTCTCCGTAACAAGTGCATTTCACCCACACTCTCAGCTCGGCCAGGATGGTGCTGGAGACCGCCTTTGGGAGACTGAAGGGGCGCTGGCGGTGTCTACTAAAGCGCAATGACATTGCCATCACCCTGGTGCCGGATGTGGTTGCTGCTTGCTGTATCCTCCACAACTTTTGCAAGATACAGAAGGAACACTCTTTAGTTTTTACCAGAGTGGAATGTTGTGGACTCTGAACTGTGCCGGTAGAAGCAGCAGAAGCAGCCTACGATGGGGAGACAAGTAGCGGCAGTGCTGAGGAAATCTGCAACACCCTCACTGCTAACTTAACTACTATGACACATTAGAGTACATAAGGGATATGTTGAAAAAAAGTTTTGTTTTTATTGATGTTGACAAAGTTACCTCACATGTATCATTTTAAATATAACATCTTTACAGTTTAAAAGGCTTCTTACTTTTTTGAACGTAAATAGGCCGTAACGTGAGTAGACATTAGACACATAGGTGGTCATTCCGAGTTGATCGCTAACTGAAAATGTTCGCTGCGCAGCGATGATGCAAAAAAGGCACTTCTGTGCATGCGTATGGGGCGCAATGCGCACGCGCGATGTACTTTCACAACGGCCGATGTAGTTTCACACTAGATTTAGCGAAGCTTTTCAGTCGCACTGCTGGCCGCAGAGTGATTGACATGAAGTGGGCGTTTCTGGGTGTCAACTGACCGTTTTCAGGGAGTGTTTGGAAAAACGCAGGCGTGCCAGGAAAAACGCAGGCGTGGCTGGGCGAACGCAGGGCGTGTTAGTGACGTCAAAACAGGAACTGAACAGTCTGAAGTCATCGCAAGCGCTGAGTAGGTATTGAGCTACTCTAAAACTGCACAAAATAATTATGCCGTCGCTCTGCGATCCTTTCATTCGTACTTCTGCTAAGCTAAAATACACTCCCAGTGGGAGGCGGCATAGCGTTTGCACGGCTGCTAAAAACAGCTAGTGAGCGAACAACTCAGAATGACCACCATAAACAGAAAGCATAATGTGTGTAGGTAACGGGCAGGTATGGCCTGGGCACGTGACAGGCCTGTAAAGTGCTGAATAATACACATGAACATTTTCAAAAAGACAAAAGATGAAGACAAAATATTATTTACAACCGTCTGTAAGAAGTGCTGCCCAGTGGACGGTTGTGAGTATACACAGTGCCATCTGGATAAGTACACACAGTGCCATGTGGAGTATTATTCCCTGTGCCATCTTGGTAAGTGTGTACAGTGCCATGTGGAGGATTATTGCCTGTGCCATCTGGGTAAGTATGCACAGTGCGATGTTGAGTATTATTCCCTGTGCCATCTTGGTAAGTGTGTACAGTGCCATGTGGAGGATTATTGCCTGTGCCATCTGGGTAAGTATGCACAGTGCCATATGGAGGATTATTCACTGTTCCATCTGGACTACCATGCATAGTGGCATGTGGACTGCTATGCAATCTACCATCAGGACTGGTCTGCTTATTGGCATGTGTACTGCTACTCGCAGTGCCGTGTGAAAAATGATTCCCTGTGCCATCTAGGTAACTATGCACTGCGCCATAGTGAGTAGTATCCCTGCGCCATCTGGACTATTATGCACAGTGCCCTGTGGAGGAGCATTAGGTGGATTTGAGGGGTTTGTTTCCATATACTGCCTCTGCTATGATGCTGGTAGTTGGATAAATTACCCTCAGAATAGTGAGGAGTATATGCTGGATAAGGGTGTGGAGGGTGTGGAGGGTGCAGATTGTGTAATCTAGACACCAGACCGGTAAGAAAGGACATATGTGCCTCTGTTTTCCCTAGAAATGTGTTCATGCATACCCACAAGTTGCGTGAGAAATTAATTTTGTAACTCTTTCTCGTTGTTAAAAAAGCGCTGGAGTCGTGCTATTAGCGTGCAGGTGTGTACAGGCCTATGATGTTGTCAGCAGTCGTTATTACTCATAAATGGTGCAACAGCTAATGTGGACTTCTGATATTGATGAAATACATGACAGGCAGGAACTGAATGTGTAACGCAGCATTTAAAAATAATAACATGTGGAAACAACATCATTGTGGAATACAGCCCATACTATAATCTGGATTTTAAATAAAACTAAATTCTTAAGTGTGTGTTAAGTAAAACAAAAACAACTTACTGTTCCTATGCAACTTTGGGGTCTCAGTCTACGCAGAAATCGGTGTCCCAGTGCTGCTTCCACTGGCATCGACCTCGATAGTATTGGTGACTGGGTCTCCCCACAGCAGCCATCGGATCGGTGTCGCTGATCTCAGTGATGTCATCAGAGAACATTTGTAGCGTCGGTGGAATGGATTGGCTGTTCTCCGGGGTAGCGCTTTGTGAGGATGCACAACTGGTCGATGAAATGGCAATGGGATTAACCAGTGCAGACTTGCCAAACACTTAATCGCACTGATCATAGTAAGCCCACTCCATTCTAGCAGCACCACTTTTCCTCCTGTTGTGGTCGTGAACTTTGTTGTAGTATTTTCTGAGAGCTTTCAGTTTATTCACTACCTGCTGCTGTGTGCGCTCAATGCGCCTTGAGGTAAGTATCTTGGCAATGTTGGTGTACACTGTGGCGTCCTTCACTGTCCCAGTGATCTGCTTCCAGATCTCCTCCTCCCCTCTAATAGCAACCAGCTCCCGGATCTCTTCCTCTTTCCAGTGCACCATTCTGTCTCGCTCCATCTCCCCTGCAGCACAATTGTGACCTCAGACGCCAGCGCCAGTGCCACGCCCACTCAGCCAATCAGAGAGACCCTGCTGCTCAGCCAATCTCCAGTGCCCCTCCAGCTTAGCCAATCAGCGCTGTTAACCGTGACCGGTTTCTAAAATCCCGGGTCGGGCCCTTTCAGACAGCCGGCAACCCATGTACGATCCGGTAAAAACCCAAGTAGAAACCTGGGTTGAAGTCCCGGTAATTCAGTCACGTGTTGACCCTTTCAGACAGAAAAAAATCCCGGGTCGACCCTTCCTGAACCGGGAAATTACCGGGTTCTTTTCTCTGTCTGAAAGGGGTATAAAAGACTATACAAAGTATCATGGCAAGTTACATGTTTTCTAAACGATAATTAGTAATACATTACTGTGCACATATCTTTTTATACCCTCCTATGTTTTTTACATTTGATATACAATATTGATTATAGATAATAAGTATATGTATAATTTTTTTATTACACCGTGGCATTATCAGTTTTACATCTGTGAATCCTAAGCGCAGTTTGTTTTTTTAAATTGTTTATTGGTTTGTTTTTTAAACCGACCGAGGTTTAATTCCAACAGCGAATGGAAAAGGTTGACAAGGTCGAAAATCGACACGGAAATGGTTGACACAAAAAGGTAACAAGTTTTTTACATTTTTTGGGAGTAATTTTAAATTTTTCATCAAATGTGACCACGATTAGTGCAATGTGTACCTTGCGGGCTTGCTTCATTCTCCACGCTTCAGGCAAAGTTATCATTCCCAGTCGTAGTCCACGTGGATGGTAAATCAAGCCAAAGTTGTAAAAAAATATGTGAGAAACCCTGAAAAACTTGTGTCGACCATATGTGCCGCGTCGATCTTTTGTACCAGTCGATCTTTTGTACCTGTCGACTTAAAAAAACTTTGCCTACCTTTTTTTGTTGACCATTTCCATGTCGACCTTTTGACCTTTTATATATTTCAACCTTTTCTACCGTGTCACTTTTACCTGTCGACCTTTTACTTTTTGACCTTTTGACCCCATCAACCTAATGCATGTCGACTATATGATGTCTAGCTATTGACTGTCTAACTAGACACTGTCTAGCTATCATCCGGATAGTGCCTTTAATACCCTGCAGCCTTCAAAGAATTGGCTGCAGCCGGGAAGTAGGTGGTGAGTCAGTGCACTGGCGTTTCTATAATGGGTGCAGTGTATGCGGTGCACACGGGCCCCTGAGTCCAGAGAGGGCCCCCACCGCACAGGCTGCACCCATTTTCTAAATACTCACCCCTCCGGAGTCCCGTGGCAACGTCCACGGCGGTATTAAAACTCTGTGAAAATGGCCCAGCGGCCATTTTCACAGAGTTCTGCGCATGCGCAGTAGAGAAATCTCAGGGAAAATGGCCGCCACACCATTTTCCCGGAGATCTGTGCATGTGCAGTAGAGTCTGAGCGCTCTAGTGCTCAGACTCTCAGTGGTGCAGGCAGAAAGGAGGGGGCCCGAACAGAGGAGGCTGCACCCGGTCCTCCTCCTCTCTTAAAGCGCCCCTGAGTCAGTACAATGGACGATGTTGAAGAATGCTAAGCGGAAGCTTTCTGCGGCAGCGGCAGCTCACCTGGCTGGCAGGCATATTTGCAGTTCTGAAGGTCCCAGGATCTAATCCTGTGGAGCACATCAGCACATGTCTTTGCAGGATCATCATACCATGCAAGGGAAAGCAAAGTACAATTTTAGAAATTAAGGGGGAAATGTACTAAGCAGTGATAATTGTGGAGAAATGAGCATGTGGAGAAGTTGCCCATGGCAACCAATCACCTGCTCTGTATAATTTTAAAGTATGCAAATTATAAACGTTACTTAATTGCTGTTTGGTTGCCATGGGCAACTTCTCCACTGGCTCATTTCTCCGCTCTTTTTACTGCTTAGTACATATCCCCCTTAATCCCTGCAAATGGAGCATGGCCTACACCACAAAACATACCCAGAAAGACTAAAAAAATGTCAACATGTATAGTTTGGAGCAGAGAAGGGAAAGGGGTGACATGATAGAAACTTTCACATATATCAAGGGTTTTAACAAAGTCCAGGAGGGAAACATTCTCCAAATGAAGAGAAGCAATAGGATATGAGGACATGCACTGAGACTGGAGGGGGAGGGGGGGATTCAGGAGAAAAATTAGGAAAAATTACTTCACAGAAAGGGTAGTGGACAGGTGGAATAGCCTCCCATCAGAGGTGGTAGAGGCTAAGACAGTAGATCAATTTAAACATGCATGGGATAGACATAAGGATATCCTTACAAAGAAATAAGGATCAAATAAGTTTTTGAGATAAAAATATGGTTGAACAAAAGGGGCAGACTAGATGGGCCAAGTGGTTCTTATCTGCCGTTAAATTCTATGTTTCTATGTTTCATTTCCTTCAGTGTACAAAAACTGTCCAGATGGCAACTGGACTTAGGATTCCAGCAATGGCAATATTAAAGTGTTTAGCACATGCTGAAATCACTCCTTAGTAAATGTGTCCCTATGTGTAAATAAAATAGTAATGCGCGGTGACACACTTGGAGCTTTTTAGAGCTTTCAATGAATAAGTGAAGATCTTTAAAGGCATCTTTTGTGACCAACGGCTGTCAGAGAGTTAAACGAACACGTTATACCCTCCGTTCAGCTGCGGGAGAGAACGTTATGCTGGTCCTGCGCAGATATTTGGGTAATATTGATAACCACTGACACAAAGTGGGGCAGACCACAGAGGCCCAAGCTGCAGATTAAGCGCATGCTATCGCTGGCTTTCACCTGTGAGATCCGCTCGCTTTTAAACTATATAGCCAAAGACCTTGAGATAAGATCACCATTTCCCTCTGAGATCAAGTGCAGTTGGGTGGAATAACTAATGTTAATAGTAACAATGCACAATACAAGTATAAAAAAAAAAGTGCAGTCATAAAGTTCTGACTCCGAACCCATAAGGAAATAATATCCACATAAAAGTGAGTAGTTCTCCTAATCTCTGTGTTTTACAGGGAACCGGACCCTCTGCTTCCCCCACCTATTCTCCATTCACTGGGGTAAATTTACTAAGATTCGTATTTTCCCGTTTCAGGTCAAAGTTCAATCACGAATGACATCGAAAGTGTAAAACTGCAACTTTTTGAATTTATTACGACTAATTTACTAAGCTGTCGTATTCGTATTTTTTGTTTTGTCCGATGTCGATGTCATTCGTGGTTTTCTGGTGTAGAATGCGGCCGATTTGGTTGTTTTGCGGCCGTGTTTTCAGTTTATTTTACGACTGCGTCACATGTCTGTTACGGCAGTGTTTTTGATTTCGCGGCTGCGTTTTTAGTCCTAAGTTTCATTTTTGTCACGCGTCCGTGATTGGTTGTATTCGTGATGGAGGAGTGTCTGTGCACATTACTATAAAACCGCCCCAAACACACCGCACCTCGTGGGTTTAGCTAGTGGAGAGGAGAGAGGAAGGTGTATTTGGAGTTGGTGAGTTTGGTGGAGTTTTTGGTGGATTTGGTGAGGAGTTTTGTGATTGTTGAGTGCTGTACTGTGTGTGTAAGTAGTCTTGTCATATTTGTTGTATTGTTTTTTCACAGTTTGTAAACTTTGTTGTCCTTGTTTTTTTTTTTATAGTCTTTTGTCATTGTTTGTGAGTGAGTGAGTGAGTGAGCGTGTGTGTTGGCTGTGTGGTGTGTAGTAGTAGTAGTGGAGGAGTGTGTTTTCTGTTTTTATTTTTCTGTGTTTTGTGTCGTTTGTCCTCATGTCTGACTCAGAGGTCAGTGTGGTGGAGGAGGTTAGTGAGAGGGAGGCGGTTAGTGAGGTGGAGGAGGTTAGTGAGGTGGATGAGGTGAGTGAGGTGGAGGGGGTTAGTGAGAGGGAGGAGGTTAGTGAGGAGGAGGAGGAGGAGGGGGTGCCTGTTGCTGCATTCTCCAGTGAGAGTGATGGTGCTGTGGCTCCGCAGCCACGCACCACTACCAAGACTGGCCGGAATATTAAGTTCAGCTATGCTGAAAACATGGCGTTGGTGCGTGAGCTCATGAAGCACCATCGGCAATTGTTTGGGCAGGATGCTGCCAAGGTGTCCTCCCGCAGGAAGTCTGTCCTGTGGGGGAAAGTAATAGTGGCAGTAAATAGTGAGGGTGTGGTGAGGCGGACTGAGGACACGTGTCGCAAGAGGTTCTACGACATAAAGCGCCGTGTCAAGGCCAAGATGGCCAAAGAGGCTAAATCAGCCCGCAAAACCGGGGGTGGCCCCCCTTTCCGGGCAACCTATCGTGACTGGGAGGAGCCTGTGCGGGCACTGATTCCTGCAGAAGTGGTGTCTGCAACTCATGTCCGGGATTCGGACCGACCCACGCAGGATGGTGAGTTTGAAATTTATAAATTATATTGTAAATATTGAAAAATGATAATGCTGCAAAAAGATTTTTTATTTAAAGTATGCATACATTGTGTTGGTCATGTATTGCAGGTAGAGATGAGCGGGTTCGGTTTCTCTGAATCCGAACCCGCCAGAACTTCATGTTTTTTTTCACGGGTCCGAGCGACTCGGATCTTCCCGCCTTGCTCGGTTAACCCGAGCGCGCCCGAACGTCATCATGACGCTGTCGGATTCTCGCGAGGCTCGGATTCTATCGCGAGACTCGGATTCTATATAAGGAGCCGCGCGTCGCCGCCATTTTCACACGTGCATTGAGATTGATAGGGAGAGGACGTGGCTGGCGTCCTCTCCGTTTAGAATAGATTAGAGAGACACTTGATTTACTAATTTTGGGGAGCATTAGGAGTACTCAGTACAGTGCAGAGTTTTGCTGATAGTGACCACCAGTTTTATTTATAATCCGTTCTCTGCCTGAAAAAAGCGATACACAGCACACAGTGACTCAGTCACATACCATATCTGTGTGCACTGCTCAGGCTCAGGCCAGTGTGCTGCATCATCTATTATCTATATATAATATTATATATATCTGTCTGACTGCTCAGCTCACACAGCTTATAATTGTGGGGGAGACTGGGGAGCACTACTGCAGTGCCAGTTATAGGTTATAGCAGGAGCCAGGAGTACATAATATATTATATAGTGAGTGACCACCAGACACACAGTGCAGTTTATTTAATATATCCGTTCTCTGCCTGAAAAAAGCGATACACACAGTGACTCAGTCAGTCACATACCATATCTGTTAGAGATGAGCGGGTTCGGTTTCTTTGAATCCGAACCCGCACGAACTTCACTTTTTTTTTCACGGGTCCGAGCGACTCGGATCTTCCCGCCTTGCTCGGTTAACCCGAGCGCGCCCGAACGTCATCATGACGCTGTCGGATTCTCGCGAGACTCGGATTCTATATAAGGAGCCGCGCGTCGCCGCCATTTTCACACGTGCATTGAGATTGATAGGGAGAGGACGTGGCTGGCGTCCTCTCCATTTAGATTAGATTTAGAAGAGAGAGAGAGAGAGAGATTGCTGTGATACTGTAGATTAGAAGAGAGTGCAGACAGAGTTTAGTGACTGACGACCACAGTGACCAGTGACCACCAGAGACAGTGCAGTTGTTTGTTTTATTTAATATATCCGTTCTCTGCCTGAAAAAAACGATACACAGTCACACAGTGACTCAGTCTGTGTGCACTGCTCAGCCCAGTGTGCTGCACATCAATGTATTGTATATAAAGCTTATAATTGTGGGGGAGACTGGGGAGCACTGCAGGTTGTTATAGCAGGAGCCAGGAGTACATGATAAATAATATTATATTAAAATTAAACAGTGCACACTTTTGCTGCAGGAGTGCCACTGCCAGTGTGACTAGTGGTGACCAGTGCCTGACCACCAGTATATTAGTAGTATTGTATACTATCTCTTTATCAACCAGTCTATATTAGCAGCAGACACAGTACAGTGCGGTAGTTCACGGCTGTGGCTACCTCTGTGTCGGCACTCGGCAGGCAGTCCGTCCATCCATAATTGTATTATAATATATACCACCTAACCGTGGTTTTTTTTTCATTCTTTATACCGTCGTCATACTAGTTGTTACGAGTATACTACTATCTCTTTATCAACCAGTGTACAGTGCGGTAGTTCACGGCTGTGGCTACCTCTGTGTCGGCACTCGGCAGGCAGTCCGTCCAACCATAATTGTATTATATACCACCTAACCGTGGTTTTTTTTTCATTCTTTATACCGTCGTCATACTAGTTGTTACGAGTATACTACTATCTCTTTATCAACCAGTGTACAGTGCGGTAGTTCACGGCTGTGGCTACCTCTGTGTTGGCACTCGGCAGGCAGTCCGTCCATCCATAATTGTATTATAATATATACCACCTAACCGTGGTTTTTTTTTCATTCTTTATACCGTCGTCATACTAGTTGTTACGAGTATACTACTATCTCTTTATCAACCAGTGTACAGTGCGGTAGTTCACGGCTGTGGCTACCTCTGTGTCGGCACTCGGCAGGCAGTCCGTCCAACCATAATTGTATTATAATATATACCACCTAACCGTGGTTTTTTTTTCATTCTTTATACCGTCGTCATACTAGTTGTTACGAGTATACTACTATCTCTTTATCAACCAGTGTACAGTGCGGTAGTTCACGGCTGTGGCTACCTCTGTGTCGGCACTCGGCAGGCAGTCCGTCCAACCATAATTTTATTATATACCACCTAACCGTGGTTTTTTTTTCATTCTTTATACCGTCGTCATACTAGTTGTTACGAGTATACTACTATCTCTTTATCAACCAGTGTACAGTGCGGTAGTTCACGGCTGTGGCTACCTCTGTGTCGGCACTCGGCAGGCAGTCCGTCCAACCATAATTGTATTATAATATATACCACCTAACCGTGGTTTTTTTTTCATTCTTTATACCGTCGTCATACTAGTTGTTACGAGTATACTACTATCTCTTTATCAACCAGTGTACAGTGCGGTAGTTCACGGCTGTGGCTACCTCTGTGTCGGCACTCGGCAGGCAGTCCGTCCATCCATAATTGTATTATAATATATACCACCTAACCGTGGTTTTTTTTTCATTCTTTATACCGTCGTCATACTAGTTGTTACGAGTATACTACTATCTCTTTATCAACCAGTGTACAGTGCGGTAGTTCACGGCTGTGGCTACCTCTGTGTCGGCACTCGGCAGGCAGTCCGTCCAACCATAATTGTATTATAATATATACCACCTAACCGTGTTTTTTTTTTCATTCTTTATACCGTCGTCATACTAGTTGTTACGAGTATACTACTATCTCTTTATCAACCAGTGTACAGTGCGGTAGTTCACGGCTGTGGCTACCTCTGTGTCGGCACTCGGCAGGCAGTCCGTCCAACCATAATTGTATTATAATATATACCACCTAACCGTGGTTTTTTTTTCATTCTTTATACCGTCATCATACTAGTTGTTACGAGTATACTACTATCTCTTTATCAACCAGTGTACAGTGCGGTAGTTCACGGCTGTGGCTACCTCTGTGTCGGCACTCGGCAGGCAGTCCGTCCAACCATAATTGTATTATAATATATACCACCTAACCGTGGTTTTTTTTTCATTCTTTATACCGTCGTCATACTAGTTGTTACGAGTATACTACTATCTCTTTATCAACCAGTGTACAGTGCGGTAGTTCACGGCTGTGGCTACCTCTGTGTCGGCACTCGGCAGGCAGTCCGTCCAACCATAATTGTATTATAATATATACCACCTAACCGTGGTTTTTTTTTCATTCTTTATACCGTCGTCATACTAGTTGTTACGAGTATACTACTATCTCTTTATCAACCAGTGTACAGTGCGGTAGTTCACGGCTGTGGCTACCTCTGTGTCGGCACTCGGCAGGCAGTCCGTCCATCCATAATTGTATTATATACCACCTAACCGTGGTTTTTTTATACCACCTAACCGTGGCAGTCCGTCCATAATTGTATACTAGTATCCAATCCATCCATCTCCATTGTTTACCTGAGGTGCCTTTTAGTTCTGCCTATAAAATATGGAGAACAAAAAAGTTGAGGTTCCAAAATTAGGGAAAGATCAAGATCCACTTCCACCTCGTGCTGAAGCTGCTGCCACTAGTCATGGCCGAGACGATGAAATGCCAGCAACGTCGTCTGCCAAGGCCGATGCCCAATGTCATAGTACAGAGCATGTCAAATCCAAAACACCAAATATCAGAAAAAAAAGGACTCCAAAACCTAAAATAAAATTGTCGGAGGAGAAGCGTAAACTTGCCAATATGCCATTTACCACACGGAGTGGCAAGGAACGGCTGAGGCCCTGGCCTATGTTCATGGCTAGTGGTTCAGCTTCACATGAGGATGGAAGCACTCAGCCTCTCGCTAGAAAACTGAAAAGACTCAAGCTGGCAAAAGCACCGCAAAGAACTGTGCGTTCTTTGAAATCCCAAATCCACAAGGAGAGTCCAATTGTGTCGGTTGCGATGCCTGACCTTCCCAACACTGGACGTGAAGAGCATGCGCCTTCCACCATTTGCACGCCCCCTGCAAGTGCTGGAAGGAGCACCCGCAGTCCAGTTCCTGATAGTCAGATTGAAGATGTCAGTGTTGAAGTACACCAGGATGAGGAGGATATGGGTGTTGCTGGCGCTGGGGAGGAAATTGACCAGGAGGATTCTGATGGTGAGGTGGTTTGTTTAAGTCAGGCACCCGGGGAGACACCTGTTGTCCGTGGGAGGAATATGGCCGTTGACATGCCAGGTGAAAATACCAAAAAAATCAGCTCTTCGGTGTGGAGGTATTTCACCAGAAATGCGGACAACAGGTGTCAAGCCGTGTGTTCCCTTTGTCAAGCTGTAATAAGTAGGGGTAAGGACGTTAACCACCTCGGAACATCCTCCCTTATACGTCACCTGCAGCGCATTCATAATAAGTCAGTGACAAGTTCAAAAACTTTGGGTGACAGCGGAAGCAGTCCACTGACCAGTAAATCCCTTCCTCTTGTAACCAAGCTCACGCAAACCACCCCACCAACTCCCTCAGTGTCAATTTCCTCCTTCCCCAGGAATGCCAATAGTCCTGCAGGCCATGTCACTGGCAAGTCTGACGAGTCCTCTCCTGCCTGGGATTCCTCCGATGCATCCTTGCGTGTAACGCCTACTGCTGCTGGCGCTGCTGTTGTTGCCGCTGGGAGTCGATGGTCATCCCAGAGGGGAAGTCGTAAGCCCACTTGTACTACTTCCAGTAAGCAATTGACTGTTCAACAGTCCTTTGCGAGGAAGATGAAATATCACAGCAGTCATCCTACTGCAAAGCGGATAACTGAGGCCTTGGCATCCTGGGTGGTGAGAAACGTGGTTCCGGTATCCATCATTACTGCAGAGCCAACTAGAGACTTGTTGGAGGTACTGTGTCCCCGGTACCAAATACCATCTAGGTTCCATTTCTCTAGGCAGGCGATACCGAAAATGTACACAGACCTCAGAAAAAGAGTCACCAGTGTCCTAAAAAATGCAGCTGTACCCAATGTCCACTTAACCACGGACATGTGGACAAGTGGAGCAGGGCAGGGTCAGGACTATATGACTGTGACAGCCCACTGGGTAGATGTATGGACTCCCGCCGCAAGAACAGCAGCGGCGGCACCAGTAGCAGCATCTCGCAAACGCCAACTCTTTCCTAGGCAGGCTACGCTTTGTATCACCGCTTTCCAGAATACGCACACAGCTGAAAACCTCTTACGGCAACTGAGGAAGATCATCGCGGAATGGCTTACCCCAATTGGACTCTCCTGTGGATTTGTGGCATCGGACAACGCCAGCAATATTGTGTGTGCATTAAATCTGGGCCAATTCCAGCACGTCCCATGTTTTGCACATACCTTGAATTTGGTGGTGCAGAATTTTTTAAAAAACGACAGGGGCGTGCAAGAGATGCTGTCGGTGGCCAGAAGAATTGCGGGACACTTTCGGCGTACAGGCACCACGTACAGAAAACTGGAGCACCACCAAAAACTACTGAACCTGCCCTGCCATCATCTGAAGCAAGAAGTGGTAACGAGGTGGAATTCAACCCTCTATATGCTTCAGAGGTTGGAGGAGCAGCAAAAGGCCATTCAAGCCTATACAATTGAGCACGATATAGTAGGTGGAATGCACCTGTCTCAAGTGCAGTGGAGAATGATTTCAACGTTGTGCAAGGTTCTGATGCCCTTTGAACTTGCCACACGTGAAGTCAGTTCAGACACTGCCAGCCTGAGTCAGGTCATTCCCCTCATCAGGCTTTTGCAGAAGAAGCTGGAGGCATTGAAGGAGGAGCTAACACGGAGCGATTCCGCTAGGCATGTGGGACTTGTGGATGCAGCCCTTAATTCGCTTAACAAGGATTCACGGGTGGTCAATCTGTTGAAATCAGAGCACTACATTTTGGCCACCGTGCTCGATCCTAGATTTAAAGCCTACCTTGGATCTCTCTTTCCGGCAGACACAGGTCTGCTGGGGTTGAAAGACCTGCTGGTGACAAAATTGTCAAGTCAAGCGGAACGCGACCTGTCAACATCTCCTCCTTCACATTCTCCCGCAACTGGGGGTGCGAGGAAAAGGCTCAGAATTCCGAGCCCACCCGCTGGCGGTGATGCAGGGCAGTCTGGAGCGACTGCTGATGCTGACATCTGGTCCGGACTGAAGGACCTGACAACGATTACGGACATGTCGTCTACTGTCACTGCATATGATTCTCTCAACATTGATAGAATGGTGGAGGATTATATGAGTGACCGCATCCAAGTAGGCACGTCACACAGTCCGTACTTATACTGGCAGGAAAAAGAGGCAATTTGGAGGCCCTTGCACAAACTGGCTTTATTCTACCTAAGTTGCCCTCCCACAAGTGTGTACTCCGAAAGAGTGTTTAGTGCCGCCGCTCACCTTGTCAGCAATCGGCGTACGAGGTTACATCCAGAAAATGTGGAGAAGATGATGTTCATTAAAATGAATTATAATCAATTCCTCCGCGGAGACATTGACCAGCAGCAATTGCCTCCACAAAGTACACAGGGAGCTGAGATGGTGGATTCCAGTGGGGACGAATTGATAATCTGTGAGGAGGGGGATGTACACGGTGATATATCGGAGGGTGAAGATGAGGTGGACATCTTGCCTCTGTAGAGCCAGTTTGTGCAAGGAGAGATTAATTGCTTCTTTTTTGGGGGGGGTCCAAACCAACCCGTCATATCAGTCACAGTCGTGTGGCAGACCCTGTCACTGAAATGATGGGTTGGTTAAAGTGTGCATGTCCTGTTTTGTTTATACAACATAAGGGTGGGTGGGAGGGCCCAAGGATAATTCCATCTTGCACCTCTTTTTTCTTTTCTTTTTCTTTGCATCATGTGCTGATTGGGGAGGGTTTTTTGGAAGGGACATCCTGCGTGACACTGCAGTGCCACTCCTAGATGGGCCCGGTGTTTGTGTCGGCCACTAGGGTCGCTAATCTTACTCACACAGCTACCTCATTGCGCCTCTTTTTTTCTTTGCGTCATGTGCTGTTTGGGGAGGGTTTTTTGGAAGGGACATCCTGCGTGACACTGCAGTGCCACTCCTAGATGTGCCCGGTGTTTGTGTCGGCCACTAGGGTCGCTAATCTTACTCACACAGCTACCTCATTGCGCCTCTTTTTTTCTTTGCGTCATGTGCTGTTTGGGGAGGGTTTTTTGGAAGGGACATCCTGCGTGACACTGCAGTGCCACTCCTAGATGTGCCCGGTGTTTGTGTCGGCCACTAGGGTCGCTAATCTTACTCACACAGTCAGCTACCTCATTGCGCCTCTTTTTTTCTTTGCGTCATGTGCTGTTTGGGGAGGGTTTTTTGGAAGGGCCATCCTGCGTGACACTGCAGTGCCACTCCTAGATGGGCCCGGTGTTTGTGTCGGCCACTAGGGTCGCTAATCTTACTCACACAGCTACCTCATTGCGCCTCTTTTTTTCTTTGCGTCATGTGCTGTTTGGGGAGGGTTTTTTGGAAGGGACATCCTGCGTGACACTGCAGTGCCACTCCTAGATGGGCCCGGTGTTTGTGTCGGCCACTAGGGTCGCTTATCTTACTCACACAGCGACCTCGGTGCAAATTTTAGGACTAAAAATAATATTGTGAGGTGTGAGGTATTCAGAATAGACTGAAAATGAGTGTAAATTATGGTTTTTGAGGTTAATAATACTTTGGGATCAAAATGACCCCCAAATTCTATGATTTAAGCTGTTTTTTAGTGTTTTTGGAAAAAAACACCCGAATCCAAAACACACCCGAATCCGACAAAAATAATTCGGTGAGGTTTAGCCAAAACGCGTTCGAACCCAAAACACGGCCGCGGAACCGAACCCAAAACCAAAACACAAAACCCGAAAAATTTCAGGCGCTCATCTCTAATATCTGTGTGCACTGCTCAGGCTCAGGCCAGTGTGCTGCATCATCTATATATATTATATATCTGTCTGACTGCTCAGCTCACACAGCTTATAATTGTGGGGGAGACTGGGGAGCACTACTGCAGTGCCAGTTATAGGTTATAGCAGGAGCCAGGAGTACATAATATATTATATAGTGAGTGACCACCAGACACACAGTGCAGTTTATTTAATATATCCGTTCTCTGCCTGAAAAAAGCGATACACACAGTGACTCAGTCAGTCACATACCATATCTGTGTGCACTGCTCAGGCTCAGGCCAGTGTGCTGCATCATCTATATATATTATATATCTGTCTGACTGCTCAGCTCACACAGCTTATAATTGTGGGGGAGACTGGGGAGCACTACTGCAGTGCCAGTTATAGGTTATAGCAGGAGCCAGGAGTACATAATATTATATTAAAACAGTGCACACTTTTGCTGCAGGAGTGCCACTGCCAGTGTGACTAGTGACCAGTGACCTGACCACCAGTATATATAATATTAGTAGTAGTATACTATTATATTATCAACCAGTCTATATTAGCAGCAGACACAGTACAGTGCGGTAGTTCACGGCTGTGGCTACGTCTGTGTCGGCACTCGGCAGCCCGTCCATAATTGTATATACCACCTAACCGTGGTTTTTTTTTCTTTCTTTATACATACATACTAGTTACGAGTATACTATCTCTTTATCAACCAGTCTATATATTAGCAGCAGACACAGTACAGTGCGGTAGTTCAAGCTGTGGCTACCTCTGTGTCGGCACTCGGCAGCCCGTCCATAATTGTATATACCACCTAACCGTGGTTTTTTTTTCTTTCTTTATACATACATACTAGTTACGAGTATACTATCTCTTTATCAACCAGTCTATATATTAGCAGCAGACACAGTACAGTGCGGTAGTTCACGGCTGTGGCTACCTCTGTGTCGGCACTCGGCAGCCCGTCCATAATTGTATATACCACCTAACCGTGGTTTTTTTTTCTTTCTTTATACATACATACTAGTTACGAGTATACTATCTCTTTATCAACCAGTCTATATATTAGCAGCAGACACAGTACAGTGCGGTAGTTCACGGCTGTGGCTACCTCTGTGTCGGCACTCGGCAGCCCGTCCATAATTGTATATACCACCTAACCGTGGTTTTTTTTTTCTTTCTTTATACATACATACTAGTTACGAGTATACTATCTCTTTATCAACCAGTCTATATATTAGCAGCAGACACAGTACAGTGCGGTAGTTCACGGCTGTGGCTACCTCTGTGTCGGCACTCGGCAGCCCGTCCATAATTGTATATACCACCTAACCGTGGTTTTTTTTTCTTTCTTTATACATACATACTAGTTACGAGTATACTATCTCTTTATCAACCAGTCTATATATTAGCAGCAGACACAGTACAGTGCGGTAGTTCACGGCTGTGGCTACCTCTGTGTCGGCACTCGGCAGCCCGTCCATAATTGTATATACCACCTAACCGTGGTTTTTTTTTCTTTCTTTATACATACATACTAGTTACGAGTATACTATCTCTTTATCAACCAGTCTATATATTAGCAGCAGACACAGTACAGTGCGGTAGTTCACGGCTGTGGCTACCTCTGTGTCGGCACTCGGCAGCCCGTCCATAATTGTATACTAGTATCCAATCCATCCATCTCCATTGTTTACCTGAGGTGCCTTTTAGTTGTGCCTATTAAAATATGGAGAACAAAAATGTTGAGGTTCCAAAATTAGGGAAAGATCAAGATCCACTTCCACCTCGTGCTGAAGCTGCTGCCACTAGTCATGGCCGAGACGATGAAATGCCAGCAACGTCGTCTGCCAAGGCCGATGCCCAATGGCATAGTACAGAGCATGTCAAAACCAAAACACCAAATATCAGTAAAAAAAGGACTCCAAAACCTAAAATAAAATTGTCGGAGGAGAAGCGTAAACTTGCCAATATGCCATTTACCACACGGAGTGGCAAGGAACGGCTGAGGCCCTGGCCTATGTTCATGGCTAGTGGTTCAGCTTCACATGAGGATGGAAGCACTCAGCCTCTCGCTAGAAAACTGAAAAGACTCAAGCTGGCAAAAGCACCGCAAAGAACTGTGCGTTCTTTGAAATCCCAAATCCACAAGGAGAGTCCAATTGTGTCGGTTGCGATGCCTGACCTTCCCAACACTGGACGTGAAGAGCATGCGCCTTCCACCATTTGCACGCCCCCTGCAAGTGCTGGAAGGAGCACCCGCAGTCCAGTTCCTGATAGTCAGATTGAAGATGTCAGTGTTGAAGTACACCAGGATGAGGAGGATATGGGTGTTGCTGGCGCTGGGGAGGAAATTGACCAGGAGGATTCTGATGGTGAGGTGGTTTGTTTAAGTCAGGCACCTGGGGAGACACCTGTTGTCCGTGGGAGGAATATGGCCGTTGACATGCCAGGTGAAAATACAAAAAAAATCAGCTCTTCGGTGTGGAGGTATTTCACCAGAAATGCGGACAACAGGTGTCAAGCCGTGTGTTCCCTTTGTCAAGCTGTAATAAGTAGGGGTAAGGACGTTAACCACCTCGGAACATCCTCCCTTATACGTCACCTGCAGCGCATTCATAATAAGTCAGTGACAAGTTCAAAAACTTTGGGTGACAGCGGAAGCAGTCCACTGACCAGTAAATCCCTTCCTCTTGTAACCAAGCTCACGCAAACCACCCCACCAACTCCCTCAGTGTCAATTTCCTCCTTCCCCAGGAATGCCAATAGTCCTGCAGGCCATGTCACTGGCAATTCTGACGAGTCCTCTCCTGCCTGGGATTCCTCCGATGCATCCTTGCGTGTAACGCCTACTGCTGCTGGCGCTGCTGTTGTTGCCGCTGGGAGTCGATGGTCATCCCAGAGGGGAAGTTGTAAGCCCACTTGTACTACTTCCAGTAAGCAATTGACTGTTCAACAGTCCTTTGCGAGGAAGATGAAATATCACAGCAGTCATCCTACTGCAAAGCGGATAACTGAGTCCTTGACAACTATGTTGGTGTTAGACGTGCGTCCGGTATCCGCCGTTAGTTCACAGGGAACTAGACAATTTATTGAGGCAGTGTGCCCCCGTTACCAAATACCATCTAGGTTCCACTTCTCTAGGCAGGCGATACCGAGAATGTACACGGACGTCAGAAAAAGACTCACCAGTGTCCTAAAAAATGCAGTTGTACCCAATGTCCACTTAACCACGGACATGTGGACAAGTGGAGCAGGGCAGGGTCAGGACTATATGACTGTGACAGCCCACTGGGTAGATGTAAGGACTCCCGCCGCAAGAACAGCAGCGGCGGCACCAGTAGCAGCATCTCGCAAACGCCAACTCTTTCCTAGGCAGGCTACGCTTTGTATCACCGCTTTCCAGAATACGCACACAGCTGAAAACCTCTTACGGCAACTGAGGAAGATCATCGCGGAATGGCTTACCCCAATTGGACTCTCCTGTGGATTTGTGGCATCGGACAACGCCAGCAATATTGTGTGTGCATTAAATATGGGCAAATTCCAGCACGTCCCATGTTTTGCACATACCTTGAATTTGGTGGTGCAGAATTTTTTAAAAACGACAGGGGCGTGCAAGAGATGCTGTCGGTGGCCAGAAGAATTGCGGACACTTTCGGCGTACAGGCACCACGTACAGAAGACTGGAGCACCACCAAAAACTACTGAACCTGCCCTGCCATCATCTGAAGCAAGAAGTGGTAACGAGGTGGAATTCAACCCTCTATATGCTTCAGAGGTTGGAGGAGCAGCAAAAGGCCATTCAAGCCTATACAATTGAGCACGATATAGTAGGTGGAATGCACCTGTCTCAAGTGCAGTGGAGAATGATTTCAACGTTGTGCAAGGTTCTGATGCCCTTTGAACTTGCCACACGTGAAGTCAGTTCAGACACTGCCAGCCTGAGTCAGGTCATTCCCCTCATCAGGCTTTTGCAGAAGAAGCTGGAGGCATTGAAGAAGGAGCTAAAAGGGAGCGATTCCGCTAGGCATGTGGGACTTGTGGATGCAGCCCTTAATTCGCTTAACAAGGATTCACGGGTGGTCAATCTGTTGAAATCAGAGCACTACATTTTGGCCACCGTGCTCGATCCTAGATTTAAAGCCTACCTTGGATCTCTCTTTCCGGCAGACACAGGTCTGCTGGGGTTGAAAGACCTGCTGGTGACAAAATTGTCAAGTCAAGCGGAACGCGACCTGTCAACATCTCCTCCTTCACATTCTCCCGCAACTGGGGGTGCGAGGAAAAGGCTCAGAATTCCGAGCCCACCCGCTGGCGGTGATGCAGGGCAGTCTGGAGCGACTGCTGATGCTGACATCTGGTCCGGACTGAAGGACCTGACAACGATTACGGACATGTCGTCTACTGTCACTGCATATGATTCTCTCAACATTGATAGAATGGTGGAGGATTATATGAGTGACCGCATCCAAGTAGGCACGTCACACAGTCCGTACTTATACTGGCAGGAAAAAGAGGCAATTTGGAGGCCCTTGCACAAACTGGCTTTATTCTACCTAAGTTGCCCTCCCACAAGTGTGTACTCCGAAAGAGTGTTTAGTGCCGCCGCTCACCTTGTCAGCAATCGGCGTACGAGGTTACATCCAGAAAATGTGGAGAAGATGATGTTCATTAAAATGAATTATAATCAATTCCTCCGCGGAGACATTGACCAGCAGCAATTGCCTCCACAAAGTACACAGGGAGCTGAGATGGTGGATTCCAGTGGGGACGAATTGATAATCTGTGAGGAGGGGGATGTACACGGTGATATATCGGAGGGTGAAGATGAGGTGGACATCTTGCCTCTGTAGAGCCAGTTTGTGCAAGGAGAGATTAATTGCTTCTTTTTTGGGGGGGGGTCCAAACCAACCCGTCATATCAGTCACAGTCGTGTGGCAGACCCTGTCACTGAAATGATGGGTTGGTTAAAGTGTGCATGTCCTGTTTTGTTTATACAACATAAGGGTGGGTGGGAGGGCCCAAGGACAATTCCATCTTGCACCTCTTTTTTCTTTTCTTTTTCTTTGCATCATGTGCTGATTGGGGAGGGTTTTTTGGAAGGGACATCCTGCGTGACACTGCAGTGCCACTCCTAGATGGGCCCGGTGTTTGTGTCGGCCACTAGGGTCGCTAATCTTACTCACACAGTCAGCTACCTCATTGCGCCTCTTTTTTTCTTTGCGTCATGTGCTGTTTGGGGAGGGTTTTTTGGAAGGGACATCCTGCGTGACACTGCAGTGCCACTCCTAGATGGGCCCGGTGTTTGTGTCGGCCACTAGGGTCGCTAATCTTACTCACACAGCTACCTCATTGCGCCTCTTTTTTTCTTTGCGTCATGTGCTGTTTGGGGAGGGTTTTTTGGAAGGGACATCCTGCGTGACACTGCAGTGCCACTCCTAGATGGGCCCGGTGTTTGTGTCGGCCACTAGGGTCGCTTATCTTACTCACACAGCGACCTCGGTGCAAATTTTAGGACTAAAAATAATATTGTGAGGTGTGAGGTATTCAGAATAGACTGAAAATGAGTGTAAATTATGGTTTTTGAGGTTAATAATACTTTGGGATCAAAATGACCCCCAAATTCTATGATTTAAGCTGTTTTTTAGTGTTTTTTGAAAAAAACACCCGAATCCGAAACACACCCGAATCCGACAAAAAAAATTCGGTGAGGTTTTGCCAAAACGCGTTCGAACCCAAAACACGGCCGCGGAACCGAACCCAAAACCAAAACACAAAACCCGAAAAATTTCAGGCGCTCATCTCTAATTGCAGGCCTGTGCACCCTTAAGCTGTTTTTGTGTTTTCAAAATGCATTTCCCATCATGCCTTGGCTGTAGATTTTTTAATTTTTACTGCAAAATCAGGTGCAGTGCATGCTGGTATGTGTAGTTCCAATAATTAATATGAGATATTGCTTGGCCATAGCTGTTGTATCTAATAGCAGCTTGTTATGATTTGTGTGTGTTGTTTTTTTTTATAATCTTTTTTTTTCAGTTTGGTTCAAGTTGCAAGTAATCAATCTCTGCAATATCTGACACATAATTCATCAATGTTACAGATTTATTTTGTGCAACACCATGGCCCTCATTCCGAGTTGATCGGTCGCAAGGCGAATTTAGCAGAGTTACACACGCTAAGCCTACGCCTACTGGGAGTGTATCTTAGCTTCTTAAAATTGCGACCGATGTATTCGCAATATTGCGATTACAAACTACTTTGCAGTTTCTAAGTAACTTCAACCTTACTCTGCCTGTGCGATCAGTTCAGTGCTTGTCGTTCCTGGTTTGACGTCACAAACACACCCAGCGTTCGCTCAGACACTCCCCCGTTTCTCCAGCCACTCCTGCGTTTTTTCCGGAAACGGTAGCGTTTTCATCCACACGCCCATAAAACGCCGTGTTTCCGCCCAGTAACACCCATTTCCTGTCAATCACATTACGATCGCCGGAGCGATGAAAAAGCCGTGAGTAAAAATACTATCTTCATTGTTAAATTACTTGGCGCAGTCGCAGTGCGAATATTGCGCATGCGTACTAAGCGGATTTTCATTGCGATGCAATGAAAAATACCGACCGATCAACTCGGAATGAGGGCCCATGTTCATTTTTAGATACATCACAAATTAAGGAATCACGAAGATCTTAAGCAGAAATTAGTTTACTTTACAATACGTACAAGATGGTTACAGTACACTAAGGCTTTGCAGTTAGCATTTTTTTACAAAGTATGGTCATAATGTTTTTTCAACTTTTTCAACAGTCCGACAGACCAGCCGGCCAGACAGGCCACAGACAACTCAGGATGATGCTGGGACTGCAGGTAAGAATTCACTGTAGTCACATATTCTGCAAACACATAGAAGTACAAAATATTAATGTTTATATATTCTCATAGGTTCAGCTTCTGTAAGCCGCCCTCCTCTAAGGCGCCCATCACAGGGCTCGGGTCACTTACCCAGGAGGCCAAGTAAGACACGGCATCTTGTCTCCGAATCTGCGGCTCCATCTTCCCCACCCAGGCGGCGCATTTCTGCAGTCTCACCTCAGCCACCACAGGCACTATTGGCTAGTCCACAGAGTGATGAGCCCCGATCACCTCAGTTATCTGGTGAGTCAAAACATACACTAAACACACAGAAAATAATCTACACAGTACAGTTACTATGATGTGAGTTGTAGTTGAGATTACATGTTTGCCATAACAACCAATGTGATTTTACGTCTTAAATTTTTTAAGGTGCAAATTAGTGATGAGCGCCTGAAATTTTTCGGGTTTTGTGTTTTGGTTTTGGGTTCGGTTCCGCGGCCGTGTTTTGGGTTCGACCGCGTTTTGGCAAAACCTCACCGAATTTTTTTTGTCGGATTCGGGTGTGTTTTGGATTCGGGTGTTTTTTTAAAAAAACCCTAAAAAACAGCATAAATCATAGAATTTGGGGGTCATTTTGATCCCAAAGTATTATTAACCTCAAAAACCATAATTTACACTCATTTTCAGTCTATTCTGAATACCTCACACCTCACAATATTATTTTTAGTCCTAAAATTTGCACCGAGGTCGCTGTGTGAGTAAGATAAGCGACCCTAGTGGCCGACACAAACACCGGGCCCATCTAGGAGTGGCACTGCAGTGTCACGCAGGATGGCCCTTCCAAAAAACCCTCCCCAAACAGCACATGACGCAAAGAAAAAAAGAGGTGCAATGAGGTAGCTGACTGTGTGAGTAAGATAAGCGACCCTAGTGGCCGACACAAACACCGGGCCCATCTAGGAGTGGCACTGCAGTGTCACGCAGGATGTCCCTTCCAAAAAACCCTCCCCAAACAGCACATGACGCAAAGAAAAAAAGAGGCGCAATGAGGTAGCTGACTGTGTGAGTAAGATAAGCGACCCTAGTGGCCGACACAAACACCGGGCCCATCTAGGAGTGGCACTGCAGTGTCACGCAGGATGTCCCTTCCAAAAAACCCTCCCCAAACAGCACATGACGCAAAGAAAAAAAGAGGCGCAATGAGGTAGCTGTGTGAGTAAGATTAGCGACCCTAGTGGCCGACACAAACACCGGGCCCATCTAGGAGTGGCACTGCAGTGTCACGCAGGATGTCCCTTCCAAAAAACCCTCCCCAAACAGCACATGACGCAAAGAAAAAAAGAGGCGCAATGAGGTAGCTGACTGTGTGAGTAAGATAAGCGACCCTAGTGGCCGACACAAACACCGGGCCCATCTAGGAGTGGCACTGCAGTGTCACGCAGGATGTCCCTTCCAAAAAACCCTCCCCAAACAGCACATGACGCAAAGAAAAAAAGAGGCGCAATGAGGTAGCTGACTGTGTGAGTAAGATAAGCGACCCTAGTGGCCGACACAAACACCGGGCCCATCTAGGAGTGGCACTGCAGTGTCACGCAGGATGTCCCTTCCAAAAAACCCTCCCCAAACAGCACATGACGCAAAGAAAAAAAGAGGCGCAATGAGGTAGCTGACTGTGTGAGTAAGATAAGCGACCCTAGTGGCCGACACAAACACCGGGCCCATCTAGGAGTGGCACTGCAGTGTCACGCAGGATATCCCTTCCAAAAAACCCTCCCCAAACAGCACATGACGCAAAGAAAAAAAGAGGCGCAATGAGGTAGCTGTGTGAGTAAGATTAGCGACCCTAGTGGCCGACACAAACACCGGGCCCATCTAGGAGTGGCACTGCAGTGTCACGCAGGATGTCCCTTCCAAAAAACCCTCCCCAAACAGCACATGACGCAAAGAAAAAAAGAGGCGCAATGAGGTAGCTGACTGTGTGAGTAAGATAAGCGACCCTAGTGGCCGACACAAACACCGGGCCCATCTAGGAGTGGCACTGCAGTGTCACGCAGGATGTCCCTTCCAAAAAACCCTCCCCAAACAGCACATGACGCAAAGAAAAAAAGAGGCGCAATGAGGTAGCTGTGTGAGTAAGATTAGCGACCCTAGTGGCCGACACAAACACCGGGCCCATCTAGGAGTGGCACTGCAGTGTCACGCAGGATGTCCCTTCCAAAAAACCCTCCCCAAACAGCACATGACGCAAAGAAAAAAAGAGGCGCAATGAGGTAGCTGACTGTGTGAGTAAGATAAGCGACCCTAGTGGCCGACACAAACACCGGGCCCATCTAGGAGTGGCACTGCAGTGTCACGCAGGATGGCCCTTCCAAAAAACCCTCCCCAAACAGCACATGACGCAAAGAAAAAAAGAGGCGCAATGAGGTAGCTGACTGTGTGAGTAAGATAAGCGACCCTAGTGGCCGACACAAACACCGGGCCCATCTAGGAGTGGCACTGCAGTGTCACGCAGGATGGCCCTTCCAAAAAACCCTCCCCAAACAGCACATGACGCAAAGAAAAAAAGAGGCGCAATGAGGTAGCTGACTGTGTGAGTAAGATAAGCGACCCTAGTGGCCGACACAAACACCGGGCCCATCTAGGAGTGGCACTGCAGTGTCACGCAGGATGTCCCTTCCAAAAAACCCTCCCCAAACAGCACATGACGCAAAGAAAAAAAGAGGCGCAATGAGGTAGCTGACTGTGTGAGTAAGATAAGCGACCCTAGTGGCCGACACAAACACCGGGCCCATCTAGGAGTGGCACTGCAGTGTCACGCAGGATGTCCCTTCCAAAAAACCCTCCCCAAACAGCACATGACGCAAAGAAAAAAAGAGGCGCAATGAGGTAGCTGTGTGAGTAAGATTAGCGACCCTAGTGGCCGACACAAACACCGGGCCCATCTAGGAGTGGCACTGCAGTGTCACGCAGGATGTCCCTTCCAAAAAACCCTCCCCAAACAGCACATGACGCAAAGAAAAAAAGAGGCGCAATGAGGTAGCTGACTGTGTGAGTAAGATAAGCGACCCTAGTGGCCGACACAAACACCGGGCCCATCTAGGAGTGGCACTGCAGTGTCACGCAGGATGGCCCTTCCAAAAAACCCTCCCCAAACAGCACATGACGCAAAGAAAAAAAGAGGCGCAATGAGGTAGCTGACTGTGTGAGTAAGATAAGCGACCCTAGTGGCCGACACAAACACCGGGCCCATCTAGGAGTGGCACTGCAGTGTCACGCAGGATGGCCCTTCCAAAAAACCCTCCCCAAACAGCACATGACGCAAAGAAAAAAAGAGGCGCAATGAGGTAGCTGACTGTGTGAGTAAGATAAGCGACCCTAGTGGCCGACACAAACACCGGGCCCATCTAGGAGTGGCACTGCAGTGTCACGCAGGATATCCCTTCCAAAAAACCCTCCCCAAACAGCACATGACGCAAAGAAAAAAAGAGGCGCAATGAGGTAGCTGTGTGAGTAAGATTAGCGACCCTAGTGGCCGACACAAACACCGGGCCCATCTAGGAGTGGCACTGCAGTGTCACGCAGGATGTCCCTTCCAAAAAACCCTCCCCAAACAGCACATGACGCAAAGAAAAAAAGAGGCGCAATGAGGTAGCTGACTGTGTGAGTAAGATAAGCGACCCTAGTGGCCGACACAAACACCGGGCCCATCTAGGAGTGGCACTGCAGTGTCACGCAGGATGTCCCTTCCAAAAAACCCTCCCCAAACAGCACATGACGCAAAGAAAAAAAGAGGCGCAATGAGGTAGCTGTGTGAGTAAGATTAGCGACCCTAGTGGCCGACACAAACACCGGGCCCATCTAGGAGTGGCACTGCAGTGTCACGCAGGATGTCCCTTCCAAAAAACCCTCCCCAAACAGCACATGACGCAAAGAAAAAAAGAGGCGCAATGAGGTAGCTGACTGTGTGAGTAAGATAAGCGACCCTAGTGGCCGACACAAACACCGGGCCCATCTAGGAGTGGCACTGCAGTGTCACGCAGGATGGCCCTTCCAAAAAACCCTCCCCAAACAGCACATGACGCAAAGAAAAAAAGAGGCGCAATGAGGTAGCTGACTGTGTGAGTAAGATAAGCGACCCTAGTGGCCGACACAAACACCGGGCCCATCTAGGAGTGGCACTGCAGTGTCACGCAGGATGGCCCTTCCAAAAAACCCTCCCCAAACAGCACATGACGCAAAGAAAAAAAGAGGCGCAATGAGGTAGCTGACTGTGTGAGTAAGATAAGCGACCCTAGTGGCCGACACAAACACCGGGCCCATCTAGGAGTGGCACTGCAGTGTCACGCAGGATGTCCCTTCCAAAAAACCCTCCCCAAACAGCACATGACGCAAAGAAAAAAAGAGGCGCAATGAGGTAGCTGACTGTGTGAGTAAGATAAGCGACCCTAGTGGCCGACACAAACACCGGGCCCATCTAGGAGTGGCACTGCAGTGTCACGCAGGATGTCCCTTCCAAAAAACCCTCCCCAAACAGCACATGACGCAAAGAAAAAAAGAGGCGCAATGAGGTAGCTGTGTGAGTAAGATTAGCGACCCTAGTGGCCGACACAAACACCGGGCCCATCTAGGAGTGGCACTGCAGTGTCACGCAGGATGTCCCTTCCAAAAAACCCTCCCCAAACAGCACATGACGCAAAGAAAAAAAGAGGCGCAATGAGGTAGCTGACTGTGTGAGTAAGATAAGCGACCCTAGTGGCCGACACAAACACCGGGCCCATCTAGGAGTGGCACTGCAGTGTCAAGCAGGATGGCCCTTCCAAAAAACCCTCCCCAAACAGCACATGACGCAAAGAAAAAAAGAGGCGCAATGAGGTAGCTGACTGTGTGAGTAAGATAAGCGACCCTAGTGGCCGACACAAACACCGGGCCCATCTAGGAGTGGCACTGCAGTGTCACGTAGGATGGCCCTTCCAAAAAACCCTCCCCAAACAGCACATGACGCAAAGAAAAAAAGAGGCGCAATGAGGTAGCTGACTGTGTGAGTAAGATAAGCGACCCTAGTGGCCGACACAAACACCGGGCCCATCTAGGAGTGGCACTCCAGTGTCACGTAGGATGGCCCTTCCAAAAAACCCTCCCCAAACAGCACATGACGCAAAGAAAAATAAAAGAAAAAAGAGGTGCAAGATGGAATTGTCCTTGGGCCCTCCCACCCACCCTTATGTTGTATAAACAAAACAGGACATGCACACTTTAACCAACCCATCATTTCAGTGACAGGGTCTGCCACACGACTGTGACTGATATGACGGGTTGGTTTGGACCCCCCCAAAAAAGAAGCAATTAATCTCTCCTTGCACAAACTGGCTCTACAGAGGCAAGATGTCAACCTCATCATCATCCTCCGATATATCACCGTGTACATCCCCCTCCTCACAGATTATCAATTCGTCCCCACTGGAATCCACCATCTCAGCTCCCTGTGTACTTTGTGGAGGCAATTGCTGCTGGTCAATGTCTCCGCGGAGGAATTGATTATAATTCATTTTAATGAACATCATCTTCTCCACATTTTCTGGATGTAACCTCGTACGCCGATTGCTGACAAGGTGAGCGGCGGCACTAAACACTCTTTCGGAGTACACACTTGTGGGAGGGCAACTTAGGTAGAATAAAGCCAGTTTGTGCAAGGGCCTCCAAATTGCCTCTTTTTCCTGCCAGTATAAGTACGGACTGTGTGACGTGCCTACTTGGATGCGGTCACTCATATAATCCTCCACCATTCTTTCAATGGGGAGAGAATCATATGCAGTGACAGTAGACGACATGTCCGTAATCGTTGTCAGGTCCTTCAGTCCGGACCAGATGTCAGCATCAGCAGTCGCTCCAGACTGCCCTGCATCACCGCCAGCGGGTGGGCTCGGAATTCTGAGCCTTTTCCTCGCACCCCCAGTTGCGGGAGAATGTGAAGGAGGAGATGTTGACAGGTCGCGTTCCGCTTGACTTGACAATTTTCTCACCAGCAGGTCTTTCAACCCCAGCAGACTTGTGTCAGCCGGAAAGAGAGATCCAAGGTAGGCTTTAAATCTAGGATCGAGCATGGTGGCCAAAATGTAGTGCTCTGATTTCAACAGATTGACCACCCGTGAATCCTTGTTAAGCGAATTAAGGGCTCCATCCACAAGTCCCACATGCCTAGCGGAATCGCTCCGTGTTAGCTCCTCCTTCAATGTCTCCAGCTTCTTCTGCAAAAGCCTGATGAGGGGAATGACCTGACTCAGGCTGGCAGTGTCTGAACTGACTTCACGTGTGGCAAGTTCAAAGGGCATCAGAACCTTGCACAACGTTGAAATCATTCTCCACTGCGCTTGAGACAGGTGCATTCCACCTCCTATATCGTGCTCAATTGTATAGGCTTGAATGGCCTTTTGCTGCTCCTCCAACCTCTGAAGCATATAGAGGGTTGAATTCCACCTCGTTACCACTTCTTGCTTCAGATGATGGCAGGGCAGGTTCAGTAGTTTTTGGTGGTGCTCCAGTCTTCTGTACGTGGTGCCTGTACGCCGAAAGTGTCCCGCAATTCTTCTGGCCACCGACAGCATCTCTTGCACGCCCCTGTCGTTTTTTAAATAATTCTGCACCACCAAATTCAAGGTATGTGCAAAACATGGGACGTGCTGGAATTTGCCCATATTTAATGCACACACAATATTGCTGGCGTTGTCCGATGCCACAAATCCACAGGAGAGTCCAATTGGGGTAAGCCATTCCGCGATGATCTTCCTCAGTTGCCGTAAGAGGTTTTCAGCTGTGTGCGTATTCTGGAAACCGGTGATACAAAGCGTAGCCTGCCTAGGAAAGAGTTGGCGTTTGCGAGATGCTGCTACTGGTGCCGCCGCTGCTGTTCTTGCGGCGGGAGTCCATACATCTACCCAGTGGGCTGTCACAGTCATATAGTCCTGACCCTGCCCTGCTCCACTTGTCCACATGTCCGTGGTTAAGTGGACATTGGGTACAGCTGCATTTTTTAGGACACTGGTGACTCTTTTTCTGAGGTCTGTGTACATTTTCGGTATCGCCTGCCTAGAGAAATGGAACCTAGATGGTATTTGGTACCGGGGACACAGTACCTCCAACAAGTCTCTAGTTGGCTCTGCAGTAATGATGGATACCGGAACCACGTTTCTCACCACCCAGGATGCCAAGGCCTCAGTTATCCGCTTTGCAGTAGGATGACTGCTGTGATATTTCATCTTCCTCGCAAAGGACTGTTGGACAGTCAATTGCTTGGTGGAAGTAGTAAAAGTGGTCTTACGACTTCCCCTCTGGGATGACCATCGACTCCCAGCAGCAACAACAGCAGCGCCAGCAGCAGTAGGCGTTACACGCAAGGATGCATCGGAGGAATCCCAGGCAGGAGAGGAATCGTCAGAATTGCCAGTGACATGGCCTGCAGGACTATTGGCATTCCTGGGGAAGGAGGAAATTGACACTGAGGGAGTTGGTGGGGTGGTTTGCGTGAGCTTGGTTACAAGAGGAAGGGATTTACTGGTCAGTGGACTGCTTCCGCTGTCACCCAAAGTTTTTGAACTTGTCACTGACTTATTATGAATGCGCTGCAGGTGACGTACAAGGGAGGATGTTCCGAGGTGGTTAACGTCCTTACCCCTACTTATTACAGCTTGACAAAGGGAACACACGGCTTGACACCTGTTGTCCGCATTTCTGTTGAAATAGTTCCACACCGAAGAGCTGATTTTTTTGGTATTTTCACCAGGCATGTCAACGGCCATATTCCTCCCACGGACAACAGGTGTCTCCCCGGGTGCCTGACTTAAACAAACCACCTCACCATCAGAATCCTCCTGGTCAATTTCCTCCCCAGCGCCAGCAACACCCATATCCTCCTCATCCTGGTGTACTTCAACACTGACATCTTCAATCTGACTATCAGGAACTGGACTGCGGGTGCTCCTTCCAGCACTTGCAGGGGGCGTGCAAATGGTGGAAGGCGCATGCTCTTCACGTCCAGTGTTGGGAAGGTCAGGCATCGCAACCGACACAATTGGACTCTCCTTGTGGATTTGGGATTTCGAAGAACGCACAGTTCTTTGCGGTGCTACTGCTTTTGCCAGCTTGAGTCTTTTCATTTTTCTAGCGAGAGGCTGAGTGCCTCCATCCTCATATGAAGCTGAACCACTAGCCATGAACATAGGCCAGCCGTTCCTTGCCACTCCGTGTGGTAAATGGCATATTGGCAAGTTTACGCTTCTCCTCCGACAATTTTATTTTAGGTTTTGGAGTCCTTTTTTTACTGATATTTGGTGTTTTGGATTTGACATGCTCTGTACTATGACATTGGGCATCGGCCTTGGCAGACGACGTTGCTGGCATTTCATCGTCTCGGCCATGACTAGTGGCAGCAGCTTCAGCACGAGGTGGAAGTGGATCTTGATCTTTCCCTAATTTTGGAACCTCAACATTTTTGTTCTCCATATTTTAATAGGCACAACTAAAAGGCACCTCAGGTAAACAATGGAGATGGATGGATACTAGTATACAATTATGGACGGACTGCCGAGTGCCGACACAGAGGTAGCTACAGCCGTGGACTACCGTACTGTGTCTGCTGCTAATATAGACTGGTTGATAAAGAGATGTAGTATGTATGTATAAAGAAGAAAGAAAAAAAAACCACGGGTAGGTTGTATACAATTATGGACGGACTGCCGAGTGCCGACACAGAGGTAGCTACAGCCGTGGACTACCGTACTGTACTGTGTCTGCTGCTAATATAGACTGGTTGATAAAGAGATGTAGTATGTATGTATAAAGAAGAAAGAAAAAAAAACCACGGGTAGGTGGTATACAATTATGGACGGACTGCCGAGTGCCGACACAGAGGTAGCTACAGCCGTGGACTACCGTACTGTACTGTGTCTGCTGCTAATATAGACTGGTTGATAAAGAGATGTAGTATGTATGTATAAAGAAGAAAGAAAAAAAAACCACGGGTAGGTGGTATACAATTATGGACGGACTGCCGAGTGCCGACACAGAGGTAGCTACAGCCGTGGACTACCGTACTGTACTGTGTCTGCTGCTAATATAGACTGGTTGATAAAGAGATGTAGTATGTATGTATAAAGAAGAAAGAAAAAAAAACCACGGGTAGGTGGTATACAATTATGGATGGACTGCCGAGTGCCGACACAGAGGTAGCTACAGCCGTGGACTACTGTACTGTGTCTGCTGCTAATATAGACTGGTTGATAAAGAGATGTAGTATGTATGTATAAAGAAGAAAGAAAAAAAAACCACGGGTAGGTGGTATACAATTATGGACGGACTGCCGAGTGCCGACACAGAGGTAGCTACAGCCGTGGACTACCGTACTGTACTGTGTCTGCTGCTAATATAGACTGGATGATAATGAGATGTAGTATGTATAAAGAAGAAAGAAAAAAAAACCACGGGTAGGTGGTATACAATTATGGATGGACTGCCGAGTGCCGACACAGAGGTAGCTACAGCCGTGGACTACCGTACTGTACTGTGTCTGCTGCTAATATAGACTGGATGATAATGAGATGTAGTATGTATAAAGAAGAAAGAAAAAAAACCACGGGTAGGTGGTATACAATTATGGATGGACTGCCGAGTGCCGACACAGAGGTAGCTACAGCCGTGGACTACCGTACTGTACTGTGTCTGCTGCTAATATAGACTGGTTGATAATGAGATGTAGTATGTATGTATAAAGAAGAAAGAAAAAAAAACCACGGGTAGGTGGTATACAATTATGGACGGACTGCCGAGTGCCGACACAGAGGTATCTACAGCCGTGGACTACCGTACTGTACTGTGTCTGCTGCTAATATAGACTGGTTGATAAAGAGATGTAGTATGTATGTATAAAGAAGAAAGAAAAAAAAACCACGGGTAGGTGGTATACAATTATGGACGGACTGCCGAGTGCCGACACAGAGGTAGCTACAGCCGTGGACTACCGTACTGTACTGTGTCTGCTGCTAATATAGACTGGTTGATAAAGAGATGTAGTATGTATGTATAAAGAAGAAAGAAAAAAAAAACCACGGGTAGGTGGTATACAATTATGGACGGACTGCCGAGTGCCGACACAGAGGTAGCTACAGCCGTGGACTACCGTACTGTACTGTGTCTGCTGCTAATATAGACTGGTTGATAAAGAGATGTAGTATGTATGTATAAAGAAGAAAGAAAAAAAAACCACGGGTAGGTGGTATACAATTATGGACGGACTGCCGAGTGCAGACACAGAGGTAGCTACAGCCGTGGACTACCGTACTGTACTGTGTCTGCTGCTAATATAGACTGGTTGATAAAGAGATGTAGTATGTATGTATAAAGAAGAAAGATAAAAAAACCACGGGTAGGTGGTATACAATTATGGATGGACTGCCGAGTGCCGACACAGAGGTAGCTACAGCCGTGGACTACTGTACTGTGTCTGCTGCTAATATAGACTGGTTGATAAAGAGATGTAGTATGTATGTATAAAGAAGAAAGAAAAAAAAACCACGGGTAGGTGGTATACAATTATGGACGGACTGCCGAGTGCCAACACAGAGGTAGCTACAGCCGTGGACTACCGTACTGTACTGTGTCTGCTGCTAATATAGACTGGATGATAATGAGATGTAGTATGTATAAAGAAGAAAGAAAAAAAAAACACGGGTAGGTGGTATACAATTATGGATGGACTGCCGAGTGCCGACACAGAGGTAGCTACAGCCGTGGACTACCGTACTGTACTGTGTCTGCTGCTAATATAGACTGGATGATAATGAGATGTAGTATGTATAAAGAAGAAAGAAAAAAAAACCACGGGTAGGTGGTATACAATTATGGATGGACTGCCGAGTGCCGACACAGAGGTAGCTACAGCCGTGGACTACCGTACTGTACTGTGTCTGCTGCTAATATAGACTGGTTGATAATGAGATGTAGTATGTATGTATAAAGAAGAAAGAAAAAAAAACCACGGGTAGGTGGTATACAATTATGGACGGACTGCCGAGTGCCGACACAGAGGTAGCTACAGCCGTGGACTACCGTACTGTACTGTGTCTGCTGCTAATATAGACTGGTTGATAATGAGATGTAGTATGTATGTATAAAGAAGAAAGAAAAAAAAACCACGGGTAGGTGGTATACAATTATGGACGGACTGCCGAGTGCCGACACAGAGGTAGCTACAGCCGTGGACTACCGTACTGTACTGTGTCTGCTGCTAATATAGACTGGATGATAATGAGATGTAGTATGTATAAAGAAGAAAGAAGAAAAAACCACGGGTAGGTGGTATACAATTATGGATGGACTGCCGAGTGCCGACACAGAGGTAGCTACAGCCGTGAACTACCGTACTGTGTCTGCTGCGACTGGATGATAAATAATGATATAAAAAATATATATATATCACTACTGCAGCCGGACAGGTATATATTATATAATGACGGACCTGCTGGACACTGTCTGTCAGCAGAATGAGTTTTTTATAGAATAAAAAAAAAAACACCACACAAGACACACGACGAGTGTTTAACTTTTTCAGGCAATCACAATATAGTATACTACTAACTATACTGGTGGTCAGTGTGGTCAGGTCACTGGTCAGTCACACTGGCAGTGGCACTCCTGCAGCAAAAGTGTGCACTGTTTAATTTTAATAATATGTACTCCTGGCTCCTGCTATAACCTATAACTGGCACTGCTCCCCAGTCTCCCCCACAATTATAAGCTGTGTGAGCACAGTCAGATATATACATAGATGATGCAGCACACTGGGCTGAGCAGTGCACACAGATATGGTATGTGACTGAGTCACTGTGTATCGTTTTTTTCAGGCAGAGAACGGATTATATTAAATAAAACTGCACTGTCTGGTGGTCACTGTGGTCAGTCACTAGTAAACTCTGCACTTTCTACAGTACTCCTAAGCTCCAGTAAATCAAGTGTCTCTGTCTCAAATCAATCTCACTCTCTCTCTTCTAATCTAAATGGAGAGGACGCCAGCCACGTCCTCTCCCTATCAATCTCAAAGCACGTGTGAAAATGGCGGCGACGCGCGGCTCCTTATATAGAATCCGAGTCTCGCGATAGAATCCGAGCCTCGCGAGAATCCGACAGCGTCATGATGACGTTCGGGCGCGCTCGGGTTAACCGAGCAAGGCGGGAAGATCCGAGTCGCTCGGACCCGTGAGAAAAAATAAGAATTTACTTACCGATAATTCTATTTCTCGTAGTCCGTAGTGGATGCTGGGGACTCCGTCAGGACCATGGGGAATAGCGGCTCCGCAGGAGACAGGGCACAAAAAGTAAGCTTTTAGGATCACATGGTGTGTACTGGCTCCTCCCCCTATGACCCTCCTCCAAGCCTCAGTTAGGTACTGTGCCCGGACGAGCGTACACAATAAGGAAGGATATTGAACCCCGGGTAAGACTCATACCAGCCACACCAATCACACCGTATAACTTGTGATCTGAACCCAGTTAACAGTATGACAAACGTAGGAGCCTCTGAACAGACGGCTCACAACAAATAACAACCCGATTTTTTTGTAACAATAACTATGTACAAGTATTGCAGACAATCCGCACTTGGGATGGGCGCCCAGCATCCACTACGGACTACGAGAAATAGAATTATCGGTAAGTAAATTCTTATTTTCTCTAACGTCCTAAGTGGATGCTGGGGACTCCGTCAGGACCATGGGGATTATACCAAAGCTCCCAAACGGGCGGGAGAGTGCGGATGACTCTGCAGCACCGAATGAGAGAACTCAAGGTCCTCCTCAGCCAGGGTATCAAATTTGTAGAATTTTGCAAACGTGTTTGCCCCTGACCAAGTAGCAGCTCGGCAGAGTTGTAATGCCGAGACTCCCCGGGCAGCCGCCCAGGATGAGCCCACTTTCCTTGTGGAATGGGCCTTGACAGATTTAGGTTGTGGCAAGCCTGCCACAGAATGTGCAAGTTGAATTGTGCTACAAATCCAACGAGCAATCGTCTGCTTAGAAGCAGGAGCACCCATCTTGTTGGGTGCATACAATATAAGCAGTGAGTCAGACTTTCTGACTCCAGCCGTTCTTGAAATATATATTTTCAATGCCCGGACCACGTCCAACAACTTGGAATCCTCCAACTCGTTAGTAGCCGCAGGCACCACAATAGGCTGGTTCAGGTGAAACGCTGACACCACCTTAGGCAGAAAATGAGGACGCGTCCGCAGTTCTGCCCTGTCCGTATGGAAAATCAGATATGGGCTCTTATATGATAAAGCCGCCAATTCTGATACTCTCCTGGCTGAAGCCAGGGCCAGTAGCATGGTTACTTTCCATGTAAGATACTTCATCTCCACCGATTTGAGCGGCTCAAACCAATGGGATTTTAGAAAATCCAAGACTACATTAAGATCCCACGGTGCCACTGGGGGCACAACCGGGGGTTGTATATGTAGTACTCCTTTTACAAAAGTCTGGACTTCAGGAACTGAAGCCAATTCTTTTTGGAAGAAAATCGACAGGGCCGAAATTTGAACCTTAATGGACCCCAATTTGAGGCCCATAGACAATCCTGTTTGCAGGAAATGTAGGAATCGACCCAGTTGAAATTCCTCCGTGGGGGCCTTCCTGGCCTCACACCACGCAACATATTTCCTCCAAATGCGGTGATAATGTTGTGCAGTCACCTCCTTCCTGGCCTTTACCAGTGTAGGAATGACCTCTTCCGGAATGCCTTTTTCCTTTAGAATTCGGCGTTCAACCGCCATGCCGTCAAACGCAGCCGCGGTAAGTCTTGGAATAGACACGGTCCCTGCTGAAGCAGGTCCCGTCTTAGAGGTAGGGGCCACGGATCCTCCGTGAGCATCTCTTGAAGTTCCGGGTACCAAGTTCTTCTTGGCCAATCCGGAGCCACTAGTATCGTTCTTACTCCCTTTTGCCGTATAATTTTCAGTACTTTTGGTATGAGAGGCAGAGGAGGGAACACATACACTGACTGGAACACCCACGGTGTTACCAGAGCGTCCACAGCTATTGCCTGAGGATCTCTTGACCTGGCGCAATACCTGTCCAGTTTTTTGTTGAGGCGGGACGCCATCATATCCACCATTGGTTTTTCCCAACGGTTCACAATCATGTGGAAGACTTCTGGATGAAGTCCCCACTCTCCCGGGTGTAGATCGTGTCTGCTGAGGAAGTCTGCTTCCCAGTTGTCCACTCCCGGAATGAATACTGCTGACAGTGCTATCACATGATCTTCCGCCCAGCGAAGAATCCTTGCAGCTTCTGCCATTGCTGTCCTGCTTCTTGTGCCGCCCTGTCTGTTTACGTGGGCGACTGCCGTGATGTTGTCCGACTGGATCAACACCGGCTGACCCTGAAGCAGGGGTTTTGCCAGACTTAGAGCATTGTAAATCGCTCTTAGCTCCAGTATATTTATGTGAAGAGACATCTCCAGGCTTGACCATACTCCCTGGAAGTTTCTTCCTTGTGTGACCGCTCCCCAGCCTCTCAGACTGGCATCCGTGGTCACCAGGACCCAGTCCTGTATGCCGAATCTGCGGCCCTCTAACAGATGAGCACTCTGCAACCACCACAGAAGAGACACCCTTGTCCGTGGCGATAAGGTTATCCGCTGATGCATCTGCAGATGCGATCCGGACCATTTGTCCAGCAGATCCCACTGAAAAGTTCGTGCGTGGAATCTGCCGAATGGAATCGCTTCGTAAGAAGCCACCATCTTTCCCAGGACTCTTGTGCATTGATGCACAGACACTGTCCCTGGTTTTAGGAGGTTCCTGACAAGTTCGGATAACTCCCTGGCTTTCTCCTCCGGAAGAAACACCTTTTTCTGAACCGTGTCCAGAATCATTCCCAGGAACAGCAGACGTGTCGTCGGGGTCAACTGAGATTTTGGAAAATTCAGAATCCACCCGTGTTGTTGCAGCACTAGTTGGGTTAGTGCTACTCCGTCTTCCAGCTGTTCTCTGGATCTTGCCCTTATCAGGAGATCGTCCAAGTAAGGGATAATTAATACGCCTCTTCTTCGTAGAAGGATCATCATTTCGGCCATTACCTTGGTAAAGACCCGAGGTGCCGTGGACAATCCAAACGGCAGCGTCTGAAACTGATAATGACAGTTTTGCACCACGAACCTGAGGTACCCTTGATGTGAAGGGCAAATTGGGACATGCAGGTAAGCGTCCTTTATGTCCAGGGACACCATAAAGTCCCCTTCTTCCAGATTCGCTATCACTGCTCTGAGTGACTCCATCTTGAACTTGAATTTTTGTATGTACAGGTTCAAAGATTTGAGATTTAGAATAGGTCTTACCGAGCCGTCCGGCTTCGGTACCACAAATAGCGTGGAGTAATACCCCTTTCCCTGTTGTAGGAGGGGTACCTTGACTATCACCTGCTGAGCAAACAGCTTGTGAATGGCTTCCAATACCGTCGCCCTGTCCGAGGGAGACGTTGGCAAAGCAGACTTTAGGAACCGGCGAGGGGGAGACTTCTCGAATTCCAACCTGTAACCCTGAGATACTACCTGTAGAATCCAGGGGTCCACCTGTGAGCAAGCCCACTGTGCGCTGAAATTCTTGAGTCGACCCCCCACCGTTCCTGAGTCCGCTTGTAAGGCCCCAGCGTCATGCTGAGGGCTTTGCAGAACCCTGGGAGGGCTTCTGTTCCTGGGCAGGGGCTGCTTGCTGCCCTCTCTTACCCCTTCCTCTGCCCCGAGGCAGATATGACTGTCCTTTTGTCCGCTTGTTCTTATAGGAACGAAAGGACTGCGGCTGAAAAGACGGTGTCTTTTTCTGTTGGGAGGGGGTCTGAGGTAAAAAAGTGGATTTTCCGGCAGTTGCCGTGGCCACCAGATCCGATAGACCGACGCCAAATAATTCCTCCCCTTTATACGGCAATACTTCCATATGTCGTTTGGAATCCGCATCACCTGACCACTGTCGCGTCCATAAACTCCTTCTGGCAGATATGGACATCGCATTTACTCTCGATGCCAGAGTGCAAATATCTCTCTGCGCATCTCGCATATAAAGGAAAGCATCCTTTAATTGCTCTATAGTCAATAAAATACTGTCCCTATCCAGGGTATCAATATTTTCAGTCAGGGAATCCAACCAGACGACCCCAGCACTGCACATCCAGGCTGAGGCGATGGCCGGTCGCAGTATAACACCAGTATGAGTGTATATACTTTTCAGGGTAGTTTCCAGCCTCCTATCAGCTGGATCCTTGAGGGCGGCCGTATCAGGAGACGGTAACGCCACTTGTTTCGATAAGCGTGTGAGCGCCTTATCCACCCTAGGGGGTGTTTCCCAGCGCGCCCTAACCTCTGGCGGGAAAGGGTATAATGCTAATAACTTTTTTGAAATTAGCATTTTTCTATCTGGGTTAACCCACGCTTCATCACATACATCATTTAATTCCTCTGATTCAGGAAAAACTACAGGTAGTTTTTTCACCCCCCACATAATACCCCTTTTTGTGGTACTTGTAGTATCAGAGATATGCAAAGCCTCCTTCATTGCCGTGATCATATAACGTGTGGCCCTACTTGAAAATACGTTTGTTTCATCACCGTCGACACTAGATTCAGTGTCTGTGTCTGGGTCTGTGTCGACCGACTGAGGTAAAGGGCGCTTTACAGCCCCTGACGGTGTCTGAGACGCCTGGGCAGGTACTAACTGGTTTGCCGGCCGTCTCATGTCGTCAACTGATTTTTGTAATGTGCTGACATTATCACGTAATTCCATAAACAAAGCCATCCATTCCGGTGTCGACTCCCTGGGGGGTGACATCACCATTATCGGCAATTGCTCTGCCTCCACGCCAACATCGTACTCATACATGTCGACACACACGTACCGACACACAGCAGACACACAGGGAATGCTCTTATCGAAGACAGGACCCCACTAGCCCTTTGGGGAGACAGAGGGAGAGTTTGCCAGCACACACCCAAGCGCTATAATATATATGGGAACAACCCTATATAAGTGTTGTTCCTTATAGCCGCTTAAATATATAAAAATATCGCCAAAATATGCCCCCCCTCTCTGTTTTACCCTGTTTCTGTAGTGCAGTGCAGGGGAGAGTCCTGGGAGCCTTCCTCACAGCGGAGCTGAGCAGGAAAATGGCGCTGTGTGCTGAGGAGAATAAGCCCCGCCCCCTATTCCGGCGGGCTTTTCTCCCGGAGTTTTAGACATTTGGCATGGGTTAAATACATACATATAGCCTTAATGGCTATATGTGATGTATTCTTTTGCCATAAAAGGTATTATATATTGCTGCCCAGGGCGCCCCCAGCAGCGCCCTGCACCCTCCGTGACCGTCTGGTGTGAAGTGTGTGACAACAATGGCGCACAGCTGCAGTGCTGTGCGCTACCTTCATGAAGACTGAAGAGCCTTCTGCCGCCTGTTTCCGGACCTTCAATCTTCAGCATCTGTAAGGGGGGTCGGCGGCGCGGCTCCGGGACGAACCCCAGGGTGAGACCTGTGTTCCGACTCCCTCTGGAGCTAATGGTGTCCAGTAGCCTAAGAATCCAATCCATCCTGCACGCAGGTGAGTTGAAATTCTCTCCCCTAAGTCCCTCGATGCAGTGAGCCTGTTGCCAGCAGGACTCACTGAAAATAAAAAACCTAAAAAACTTTTTCTAAGCAGCTCTTTAGGAGAGCCACCTAGATTGCACCCTGCTCGGACGGGCACAAAAACCTAACTGAGGCTTGGAGGAGGGTCATAGGGGGAGGAGCCAGTGCACACCATGTGATCCTAAAAGCTTACTTTTTGTGCCCTGTCTCCTGCGGAGCCGCTATTCCCCATGGTCCTGACGGAGTCCCCAGCATCCACTTAGGACGTTAGAGAAAACATGAAGTTCGGGCGGGTTCGGATTCAGAGGAACCGAACCCGCTCATCTCTAGTGCAAATGCTGAAATTATCTATGTCTTAGTGGTTGCTATGGGCAACATCACATTTAAAATTGAACACCCATCTTAATAAATTTAGACCACACACGTGCACATAAAAATAACACCACATTACTGACCGAACTAAATCCACCACCACCCCCTCCACACCATTATAGTGTTCACACACCTCCCCTGTCCTGTATGTAGACTGCTTACTTGCTCCGCTCCTCTGGACCATCCAGGTAAGCAGTCTATATCCTGGACAGGGGAGGTGACAGAACACTGTAATGCTGTGGAGGGGAGGTAGTTAGGTGAGGATTCCGCAAGTCAGTCTATGTGCACGCCTGTGATGGTATATATGTGTTTGTAAACCAAAGAAATTTTAATTTTAAAAACACAACTCAAAAGACAAAAAGAATGGAGTATTATTAATTTAGAAATGTTTAGAACTAGCAAATATATTATTTGTAAAGTAAACAGTGCATGTTGGCCACCCCATACAGAGCCAAGCTTGATGCCCGACGTGGACCAGCAGGGACAAGACCAACAGGCAACATACACACTGAACCTAACACCTGTTGTCCCGAGCCAGCCAATACAGCCGCAGGATATCCCCCAAGCCTCCATGAGTCCACAACTGGTCCAAGCTCCACCCCAGCCACAAATTCCAGATGACTTTTGGTCCAGTTGGACAAGCCAACAGACCCAAAGCAATGCCAGCCTGACCGCCCATACCCAACACCTTGCCAGTCTGCCCCATCATCTACCGCGCATTAGTCGCAACTCGGGCAGACTGATTGTCCAAGTAGGCCGAATCGCAACATCTATGGAGCAAATACGGGCAGACAACAACCAAATGCTGGCTCATTTGACGCGCATCATTGATGAGCAACAGCGCCAGCACCAAACACTCATACAACTGATACAACACAACCAGGTTGTGAATGAATCATTATCCCGGATTGTAGCCAGCCACACTGCAACCAACACACAACTGAATGCCAGCATCAATAATTTAAGCAACAACATATCATTGATGGCAGCACAACAAGTGAGCTCCAGCTCTGGAACCACGACCCCTAGCCAAACGCCAGTAACCTCCCCTGTTCGGCGATCCTCCCGAGCACGTGCCAGTGAGCCAGCACAAAGCACAGCACCCAGCACACACAAGCGCAAAAAATAAAACAAACCAAACATTTGTGTAACTCAATAATAATTTTTTTTGGGAAATCACACAACTTCCAGTGTCCGTGTCAAACATTGTAGAAGATGCTATGTATGTATGTATGTTTTTCTGGGGTAATGAATGACAATGTATTCATAACAAAAACTAACTACAATGTACACACCACTATAAACAACAAACAGTAAGTAACAAAACACACAATTGTTTGTATTGCAAAGTGTTTAGTCAAGGATAATTACATCCAACAAAAACTTACCGGTAAAATACCGCAGAATCACTTCTTGCCTTACCTGCCTCCCTACATCTGTACTCACACTGTCACCAGATGTTTCTAACTCCTCTGCTTGCTGACTGCTTTCTCCCTCATCATGTGCCAGATGTTGACTTAAACACAGATTATGGAGAAAACAGCAGCAGAACACAATCCTAGTCACCTTTGAGGGACTATACAACAAAAGGCCTGCAGATTTATCCAGACACCGAAACCGTGATTTCAGCAGACCAAAACATCTTTCTATCACATTCCGCGTAGCCTTATGTGCATGATTGTAACTGTGTTCAGCAGGAGAATCAGGTTGGGACAATGGAGTAAGGAGCCAAGAGTAGCAGCCGTAACCACCATCACCTGAAAAACAGATATAGTCAACATTAGTACATGTGTAAGATTATTAATTACCCTAGACAAAAATGGAGTTTGTTGTTAAAAGACATACACACAACACATTTGAAACATACCCAGCAGCCAGCCATCAGGCATTTGTCCGTCCTCAAATTTATCGAAGAGCGATGACTGACTGAGGATGAAGGAGTCATGGCAGCCACCAGGGTAACCTGCAACAACACTCATAATTTTTAGTTTTGCATCACAGACCACCTGGACATTAGTGGATTGGGCCATATGTCTATTAGTATATATATATTGACGGCCCCTAGGTGATCTCAGCTGAACGTGTGTGCAATCTATGGCCCCCAGCACATTGGGCATGCGAGCAAGCTCATAGAAAGCTACCCTGACAGCACGCCACTCCGACTCCTGGGTAGGGAAGCAGATTGAGGCATTAATATGTGGATCCAAGACATCCAAAACCTGAGTGGACATTAAACAATCTAAGGTGAGTATCATGTTATGTATTCTATACAATACTGTGTTGTAAGAGCTTACAGAAGCAACACTTAGACATAACCGGCTATGTATTTTTAGACTCACCTGATTCAAATATTTAGAAAAGGTGGGCTGTGAGATACCAATAACGTCGCCTGCCACAGCCTGGAAGCTCCCAGTAGCCATAAAGTGTAACACAGCCAGGAGTTTGTGCAGGCCTGAGACAGAGCGAGAGCGTGCTGTCTCAGGGTCTAGTCCCAGTTTGACAAGGTCATACAGGCGGAAAATGTTGGTTCTATTTAGGCGGAACATCTGTATGACCCTATCATCGGACAATGCGTTTAAGTTTAAACGACCCCGAAAAAAACGTGGCTGGCGCAGCCTCCGCGGCACCTGTACAACCTGCTGACCATGTTCACTTACCTGGCCCTGATTTATGGAAGCCTCATGGAGCAGTCTAAGGTATCCCACAGCAAACAGAAAGTCATTGGCACACACCACAGCCGCCATTTCAGAGTGAGAGAATTTCAAAATGTGCCTGGAACACTTTTATAGGGCCAAACATTCAGGTGTGAGTAATGGATAATTGAGTACACATGTAAACACGCTTTTCAAAAGCAGGTGTGTTTTTTTTTAGGACTTTTTTACGATTTGTAATTTTTCACGGCCGCAAATGCATTTTCACGGCAGACATTACAATTACGAATGGTTAGTAAATGACCGAGATTCATATCTAAACAGGCGTATTTTGACCGATGGTGTATTCATTCGTATTTTTTTACAACTACTTCCAAAAAAATACGAATGCCCTCATCACTGCCGTGATTTGCGTTTAGTAAATGACCGAGATGACACTTTGATGAAAAAACGTCATCTCGGTCAAAATCGGGACCTTAGTAAATTTACCCCACTGATGGCATACACACATTAAGACTGCCAGCAAGCAGACCCTCATCCCTGCCTGCACCCTGTGAGCTCTTACATCTTCCGCAAGATCAGATAACACAAAACTCTCTGCTGTCTCAAAGGCTTCTTTAAGATTGCTACTCTGACATATAACTATAGAGAGAGGCATGTCGGGCCTTATAGCTGCAGCACGGGAGCGATTCCGCCAAGTTAACCTGTATTTTTAAAGCAGCAATAATTTAAAAGGATAAAGCAAGTTGGTTTGTCCTTTCCAATGATTACATATTTCACTTGTATAAATGTCAGGCTTAATGTATAGTATAGGCAAAGAAAAACACTTCTACTGTATTTTCCTCTTCCTTTAAAATGCAAAAACAAATCTGTCTTTCCCGTTTTCTTATTCTTTTCTGCTTTACACCTGAAATTCTATCAGACATGGGCATGTTTTAGTTATTTATCTGTCGCCTCATACTGCTTTTGTGTCATGTCGTCTAGCGGCAGTGGCCGTGTCTATTAGGAGACAGACGCATCACTTATTCTAGTAGCTTAAAAAAAGAAGTTGACGGTCAACAATGTTTAATTTTGTGAATTTGTTTAATTATCGAGATCTGTTTAGGAAGGGAAAAAATAAAACAATAATAAGTCGATAGATAGATCTATATATATATATATATATATATATATATATATATATAGTCTGAGCTACGAGACAGCACTCAATCAGTCATGTAGACCGGGTGCAAGGGTACAGAACAATGATATCCCCAGTTTGATGAAGTATAAAACCAGAACTCACTTTAAATGTGCAGATAGCATACCTCCCAACTTTCATCTCTCCTGAACAGGGATATGCTGCGCCTGAGGCACGGCCGCATATGGATAGGGGGTGGGGCCTTGAGTGGAGGAGGTGGGCCTTGATTCTAGGGGTGTGTCCTAGCACTGCAATCCCCATTTTTGCCATTTTGGGGACGTGCCCAGCACTCCCTGAGTGACTGGACAGCCCCCGGTTCACCCCCTTGTACTGCAGAGCAGCGGTGATCACTGGCTCTCCCAACTGCCCCCCCACCCACCTGCGGGACACTGCAGCCCGCGGTTGGGACAGCGGGACAGTGTCCAATTAGCGGGACTGTCCCGATAAATTCAGGACAGTTGGGAGGTATGAGATGATCTTTATTTCATGTACAAATCATAGGTATAAACAGGGTTTGACTGGCCCACAGGGGTACAGGGGAAACCCCCGGTGGCCCGTACTGCCTGCGGCCCCACCTCTTCCTCTAGGGTTCAGGTTCTAGACTGTGCACTTGAATTATAGATATGTTACCTTACAGTATAATGCTCAGGACTATGGTGTATTTTCTACAGTGTATTGCTCAGGGCCGGCTCCAGGCCTACTAGCACCCTGAGCGAGAAAATTCAAAAGCGCCCCCCCCCCCCCACCCCAAAAAATAAATAAACCCTATGCGCGCGCTCCAGGAAAAGTGGGCGTGGCCTCCTGGAAAAGTGGGCGTGGTCTCGTAACGTCATATTATCAAACTATAAATAAATATATTTTCACCCCCCCTCTACGCACACAATTAGCAGCCTTACACATAACAGCCACAGTAGTGTTCCTTATACACAATGTCTCCAGTATAGTGTCAGATACACATTGTCACGATCCAGGTAATTCCTTATCAGTATTTACCTTCCAAATACCTCCTGAGACTGTCCCAGCGTTCCAAGCCTGGATTCCATCTGCACTGTCTGTGTGCAGCACGCTGCATCTCATTGTCTCTAATCTCCTTACTGTGATTCTGGCAGCATCAGGGTTAAGTTTCACATGCAAGTTACAAACAATCTTTCCCTCCAAAAAGCTAATATGGGCGCAGCCATGTTTTCCTTATCACATGTTACCATTCAGCCTATCAGCTGCACTCTACTCTCAGCCTGATTACCCAGCAGCTGCACTCTGGTCTCTGGTTAATCAGCCAGCCAATCCCTGTTTCCCAGCTGGTATAAATATCTTGTTCCTGGGGTGGAAAGATGTCAGTGCTTCAATTGTCTTCAGTGATTCCAGTGTGCAGTCCTCCCATGGACTTTCTCTGCAGTACAGCCTGACTCTGCAGTGTCTCATCATTGCATCTTGTGACTGGCAGTTACCGACACCAGCTTCCAGCAGTGCTCTGCCCTGCCAGTAACCATCGGTGTTCCACCATCGATCTCCAGTCACCATCGGTGTTCCGCCATCGATCCCAAGTCACCATCGGTGTTCCGCCATCGATCCCAAGTCACCATCGGTGTTCCGCCATCGATCCCAAGTCACCATCGGTGTTCCGCCATCGATCCCAAGTCATCATCGGTGTTCTGCCATCGATCCCAAGTTACCATTGGTGTTCCGCCATCAATCCCAAGTCACCATCGGTTTTCTATCATCAGTATTCCTCTGAACTGTGTTTCCTATTACCAGTACCAAGTCATCAGTATTCCTCTGAACTGTGTTTAATAAAACCTTTGAACTTTCCTTCGTTGTCTTGGTCACGCCTTCGGGCATTTGTTCTAAAGGTTCCCTGCATGTCCAAGAACCCTGTACTGCCTCCCAGGTACACATATACCTCAGCGCCTAAAACTGAGGCTTCCCCCTGGTCAGCACCAGCCCTCAGTTGTGACAGTAAGCACTGACCTAATGGATCCGGCCGGAGACCAGGTCCAAGCGACCAGGCCGATGCAAGAACTTGCAGCCTGCCTTGAACGTCAGGGGGCTACACGGGGCCATGTGATTCGCTGTCTCCAGGACCTCTCCTCTAGGCTGGATGGAATACAAGTAACCCTCCGTGGTTCAGGGGCGTCCAGTGTGCCGACTGCAGTACCTTTGGTGGTATCCCCACCCACCATTCCCGTTTCTGCTCCTTGTCTCCATTTACCGACACCTGCCAAGTTTGATGGTTCCCCAAAAGCCTGTCGGGGTTTCCTAAATCAGTGTGAGATATATTTCGAGTTACAGCCTGGCAGTTTCCCAACTGACTGCACCAAGGTTGCTTACATCATCTCCCTCCTCAGTGGCTCTGCCCTCGATTGGGCATCACCTCTATGGGAGCAGTCAGATGCCGTGCTCTCTTCATATGCAGACTTCGTGGCAACCTTCAGGTGCATCTTTGACGAACCCTCAGCCTCCTCTGATATCCTCCGGCTACGTCAGGGGACACAAACAGTCGGTCAATGTCTGGTACAGTTCCAGATCCTAGCGTCTGAACTTTCCTGGAATGATGACACTCTTTACTCAGCCCAAGAAGGGGCGTCTGTGTCTACAGCCCAAGAAGGGGCGTCTGTGTCTACAGCCCAAGAAGGGGCGTCTGTGTCTACAGCCCAGGAAGAGGCGTCTGTGTCTACAGCCCAGGAAGGGGCGTCTGTGTCTACAGCCCAGGAAGGGGCGTTCGTTTCTGCAACCCCAGGAGGGGTATCCAATGTTCAAGCTCTAGTAGGGGCATATGAGTCTTCTCAAAAAGGAGTTTCTGATCTGTCAACCCCAGGAGGGGTGCTGGAGAAAACAACCCTGAGAGAGGTGTCTGATTCGTCAACCCCAGGAGGGGTCACCAAAGTTTCAGTCCCAAGGGAAGTATCCAGAGCCAAGTTCCCAGATGGAAATTTTTGTGCTACAGATGCAGTTATGAACTCCTGTTTGCCGTCTTCAGAGAGCACCACCCTGTTGGCATCCAGCATGGACCATGTCCAGGATGGTCTAACTGAACACTCGGATACAACTCATTCCGGTTCTAACCGGATTCTGACTCCTTCAGTTCCAGCCGATTCCGATATCTCTGGACCCAATCCGGTTTCATCCGTAGGGCCAAAGACTCCTTCAGTTCCAGCTGATTCGAATGTCAATCCAAAGACTCCTCCGGTCCCAGCCGGTTCAAGCTTTTCTGGACCCAATCCGGTCCCATCCGTCTGTCCGGATCAGCCTCCTTCGGTTCCAGCCGACTCCAGTACCTTCGGATCTAATCCTGCCCTATCCGTCGGTCTAAAGACTCCGCCGGTCTCAGCCGGTTCAAGTTTGTCTGGACTCAATCTGGTCTCATCCATAAGTGCGGTACAGCCTCCTCTGGTTCCAGCCAGTTCAAGTTCATCAGGATTCAATCTAGATCCTTCCGTTTGTTCAGGTAAAAAATGTATAAGAAGTGTCCTGGGGCCACTCATAAAGGAGGGGGTGCTGTCACGATCCAGGTAATTCCTTATCAGTATTTACCTTCCAAATACCTCCTGAGACTGTCCCAGCGTTCCAAGCCTGGATTCCATCTGCACTGTCTGTGTACAGCACGCTGCATCTCATTGTCTCTAATCTCTTTACTGTGATTCTGGCAGCATCAGGGTTAAATTTCACATGCAAGTTACAAACAATCTTTCCCTCCAAAAAGCCAACATGGGCGCAGCCATGTTTTCCTTATCACATGTTACCATTCAGCCTATCAGCTGCACTCTACTCTCAGCCTGATTACCCAGCAGCTGCACTCTGGTTTCTGGTTAATCAGCCAGCCAATCCCTGTTTCCCAGCTGCTATAAATATCTTGTTCCTGGGGTGGAAAGATGTCAGTGCTTCAATTGTCTTCAGTGATTCCAGTGTGCAGTCCTCCCATGGACTTTCTCTGCAGTACAGCCTGACTCTGCAGTGTCTCATCATTGCATCTTGTGACTGGCAGTTACCGACACCAGCTTCCAGCAGTGCTCTGCCCTGCCAGTAACCATCGGTGTTCCACCATCGATCTCCAGTCACCATCGGTGTTCCGCCATCGATCCCAAGTCACCATCGGTGTTCCGCCATCGATCCCAAGTCACCATCGGTGTTCCGCCATCGATCCCAAGTCACCATCAGTGTTCCGCCATCGATCCCAAGTCACCATCGGTGTTCCGCCATCGATCCCAAGTCACCATCGGTGTTCTGCCACCATCGATCCCAAGTCATCATCGGTGTTCTGCCATCGATCCCAAGTAACCATCGGTGTTCCGCCATCGATCCCAAGTCATCATCGGTGTTCTGCCATCGATCCCAAGTTACAATTGGTGTTCCGCCATCGATCCCAAGTCACCATCGGTTTTCTATCATCAGTATTCCTCTGAACTGTGTTTCCTATTACCAGTACCAAGTCATCAGTATTCCTCTGAACTGTGTTTAATAAAACCTTTGAACTTTCCTTCGTTGTCTTGGTCACGCCTTCGGGCATTTGTTCTAAAGGTCCCCTGCATGTCCAAGAACCCTGTACTGCCTCCCAGGTACACATATACCTCAGCCCCTAAAACTGAGGCTTCCCCCTGGTCAGCACCAGCCCTCAGTTGTGACAGTAAGCACTGACCTAATGGATCCGGCCGGAGACCAGGTCCAAGCGACCAGGCCGATGCAAGAACTTGCAGCCTGCCTTGAACATCAGGGGGCTACACGGGGCCATGTGATTCGCTGTCTCCAGGACCTCTCCTCTAGGCTGGATGGAATACAAGTAACCCTCCGTGGTTCAGGGGCGTCCAGTGTGCCGACTGCAGTACCTTTGGTGGTATCCCCACCCACCATTCCCGTTTCTGCTCCTTGTCTCCATTTACCGACACCTGCCAAGTTTGATGGTTCCCCAAAAGCCTGTCGGGGTTTCCTAAATCAGTGTGAGATATATTTCGAGTTACAGCCTGGCAGTTTCCCAACTGACTGCACCAAGGTTGCTTACATCATCTCCCTCCTCAGTGGCTCTGCCCTCGATTGGGCATCACCTCTATGGGAGCAGTCAGATGCCGTGCTCTGTTCATATGCAGACTTCGTGGCAACCTTCAGGTGCATCTTTGACGAACCCTCAGCCTCCTCTGATATCCTCCGGCTACGTCAGGGGACACAAACAGTCGGTCAATGTCTGGTACAGTTCCAGATCCTAGCGTCTGAACTTTCCTGGAATGATGACACTCTTTACTCAGCCCAAGAAGGGGCGTCTGTGTCTACAGCCCAAGAAGGGGCGTCTGTGTCTACAGCCCAAGAAGGGGCGTCTGTGTCTACAGCCCAGGAAGAGGCGTCTGTGTCTACAGCCCAGGAAGGGGCGTCTGTGTCTACAGCCCAGGAAGGGGCGTTCGTTTCTGCAACCCCAGGAGGGGTATCCAATGTTCAAGCTCTAGTAGGGGCATATGAGTCTTCTCAAAAAGGAGTTTCTGATCTGTCAACCCCAGGAGGGGTGCTGGAGAAAACAACCCTGAGAGAGGTGTCTGATTCGTAAACCCCAGGAGGGGTCACCAAAGTTTCAGTCCCAAGGGAAGTATCCAGAGCCAAGTTCCCAGATGGAAATTTTTGTGCTACAGATGCAGTTATGAACTCCTGTTTGCCGTCTTCAGAGAGCACCACCCTGTTGGCATCCAGCATGGACCATGTCCAGGATGGTCTAACTGAACACTCGGATACAACTCATTCCGGTTCTAACCGGATTCTGACTCCTTCAGTTCCAGCCGATTCCGATATCTCTGGACCCAATCCGGTTCCATCCGTAGGTCCAAAGACTCCTTCAGTTCCAGCTGATTCGAATGTCAATCCAAAGACTCCTCCGGTCCCAGCCGGTTCAAGCTTTTCCGGACCCAATCCGGTCCCATCCGTCTGTCCGGATCAGCCTCCTTCGGTTCCAGCCGACTCCAGTACCTTCGGATCTAATCCTGCCCTATCCGTCGGTCTAAAGACTCCGCCGGTCTCAGCCGGTTCAAGTTTGTCTGGACTCAATTTGGTCTCATCCATAAGTGCGGTACAGCCTCCTCTGGTTCCAGCCAGTTCAAGTTCATCAGGATTCAATCTAGATCCTTCCGTTTGTTCAGGTAAAAAATGTATAAGAAGTGTCCTGGGGCCACTCCTAAAGGAGGGGGTGCTGTCACGATCCAGGTAATTCCTTATCAGTATTTACCTTCCAAATACCTCCAGAGACTGTCCCAGCGTTCCAAGCCTGGATTCCATCTGCACTGTCTGTGTACAGCACGCTGCATCTCATTGTCTCTAATCTCTTTACTGTGATTCTGGCAGCATCAGGGTTAAGTTTCACATGCAAGTTACAAACAATCTTTCCCTCCAAAAAGCTAACATGGGCGCAGCCATGTTTTCCTTATCACATGTTACCATTCAGCCTATCAGCTGCACTCTACTCTCAGCCTGATTACCCAGCAGCTGCACTCTGGTCTCTGGTTAATCAGCCAGCCAATCCCTGTTTCCCAGCTTGTATAAATATCTTGTTCCTGGGATGGAAAGATGTCAGTGCTTCAATTGTCTTCAGTGATTCCAGTGTGCAGTCCTCCCATGGACTTTCTCTGCAGTACAGCCTGACTCTGCAGTGTCTCATCATTGCATCTTGTGACTGGCAGTTACCGACACCAGCTTCCAGCAGTGCTCTGCCCTGCCAGTAACCATCGGTGTTCCACCATCGATCTCGTCACCTTCGGTGTTCCGCCATCGATCACAAGTCACCATCGGTGTTCCGCCATCGATCACAAGTTACCATCGGTGTTCCGCCATCGATCCCAAGTCACCATCGGTGTTCCGCCATCGATCCCAAGTCACCATCGGTGTTCCGCCATCGATCCCAAGTCACTATCGGTGTTCCGCCACCATCGATCCTAAGTCATCATCGGTGTTCTGCCATCGATCCCAAGTAACCATCGGTGTTCCGCCATCGATCCCAAGTCATCATCGGTGCTCTGCCATCGATCCCAAGTTACCATTGGTGTTCCGCCATCGATCCCAAGTCACCATCGGTTTTCTATCATCAGTATTCCTCTGAACTGTGTTTCCTATTACCAGTACCAAGTCATCAGTATTCCTCTGAACTGTGTTTAATAAAACCTTTGAACTTTCCTTCGTTGTCTTGGTCACGCCTTCGGGCATTTGTTCTAAAGGTTCCCTGCATGTCCAAGAACCCTGTACTGCCTCCCAGGTACACATATACCTCAGCCCCTAAAACTGAGGCTTCCCCCTGGTCAGCACCAGCCCTCAGTTGTGACAGTAAGCACTGACCTAATGGATCCGGCCGGAGACCAGGTCCAAGCGACCAGGCCGATGCAAGAACTTGCAGCCTGCCTTGAACGTCAGGGGGCTACACGGGGCCATGTGATTCGCTGTCTCCAGGACCTCTCCTCTAGGCTGGATGGAATACAAGTAACCCTCTGTGGTTCAGGGGCGTCCAGTGTGCCGACTGCAGTACCTTTGGTGGTATCCCCACCCACCATTCCCGTTTCTGCTCCTTGTCTCCATTTACCGACACCTGCCAAGTTTGATGGTTCCCCAAAAGCCTGTCGGGGTTTCCTAAATCAGTGTGAGATATATTTCGAGTTACAGCCTGGCAGTTTCCCAACTGACTGCACCAAGGTTGCTTACATCATCTCCCTCCTCAGTGGCTCTGCCCTCGATTGGGCATCACCTCTATGGGAGCAGTCAGATGCCGTGCTCTCTTCATATGCAGACTTCGTGGCAACCTTCAGGTGCATCTTTGACGAACCCTCAGCCTCCTCTGATATCCTCCGGCTACGTCAGGGGACACAAACAGTCGGTCAATGTCTGGTACAGTTCCAGATCCTAGCGTCTGAACTTTCCTGGAATGATGACACTCTTTACTCAGCCCAAGAAGGGGCGTCTGTGTCTACAACCCAAGAAGGGGCGTCTGTGTCTACAGCCCAAGAAGGGGCGTCTGTGTCTACAGCCCAAGAAGGGGCGTCTGTGTCTACAGCCCAGGAAGGGGCGTCTGTGTCTACAGCCCAGGAAGGGGCGTCTGTGTCTACAGCCCAGGAAGGGGCGTTCGTTTCTGCAACCCCAGGAGGGGTATCCAATGTTCAAGCTCTAGTAGGGGCATATGAGTCTTCTCAAAAAGGAGTTTCTGATCTGTCAACCCTAGGAGGGGTGCTGGAGAAAACAACCCTGAGAGAGGTGTCTGATTCGTCAACCCCAGGAGGGGTCACCAAAGTTTCAGTCCCAAGGGAAGTATCCAGAGCCAAGTTCCCAGATGGAAATTTTTGTGCTACAGATGCAGTTATGAACTCCTGTTTGCCGTCTTCAGAGAGCACCACCCTGTTGGCATCCAGCATGGACCATGTCCAGGATGGTCTAACTGAACACTCGGATACAACTCATTCCGGTTCTAACCGGATTCTGACTCCTTCAGTTCCAGCCGATTCCGATATCTCTGGACCCAATCCGGTTTCATCCGTAGGGCCAAAGACTCCTTCAGTTCCAGCTGATTCGAATGTCAATCCAAAGACTCCTCCGGTCCCAGCCGGTTCAAGCTTTTCTGGACCCAATCCGGTCCCATCCGTCTGTCCGGATCAGCCTCCTTCGGTTCCAGCCGACTCCAGTACCTTCGGATCTAATCCTGCCCTATCCGTCGGTCTAAAGACTCCGCCGGTCTCAGCCGGTTCAAGTTTGTCTGGACTCAATCTGGTCTCATCCATAAGTGCGGTACAGCCTCCTCTGGTTCCAGCCAGTTCAAGTTCATCAGGATTCAATCTAGATCCTTCCGTTTGTTCAGGTAAAAAATGAATAAGAAGTGTCCTGGGGCCACTCATAAAGGAGGGGGTGCTGTCACGATCCAGGTAATTCCTTATCAGTATTTACCTTCCAAATACCTCCTGAGACTGTCCCAGCGTTCCAAGCCTGGATTCCATCTGCACTGTCTGTGTACAGCACGCTGCATCTCATTGTCTCTAATCTCTTTACTGTGATTCTGGCAGCATCAGGGTTAAATTTCACATGCAAGTTACAAACAATCTTTCCCTCCAAAAAGCCAACATGGGCGCAGCCATGTTTTCCTTATCACATGTTACCATTCAGCCTATCAGCTGCACTCTACTCTCAGCCTGATTACCCAGCAGCTGCACTCTGGTTTCTGGTTAATCAGCCAGCCAATCCCTGTTTCCCAGCTGCTATAAATATCTTGTTCCTGGGGTGGAAAGATGTCAGTGCTTCAATTGTCTTCAGTGATTCCAGTGTGCAGTCCTCCCATGGACTTTCTCTGCAGTACAGCCTGACTCTGCAGTGTCTCATCATTGCATCTTGTGACTGGCAGTTACCGACACCAGCTTCCAGCAGTGCTCTGCCCTGCCAGTAACCATCGGTGTTCCGCCATCGATCCCAAGTCACCATCGGTGTTCCGCCATCGATCCCAAGTCACCATCGGTGTTCTGCCACCATCGATCCCAAGTCATCATCGGTGTTCTGCCATCGATCCCAAGTAACCATCGGTGTTCCGCCATCGATCCCAAGTCATCATCGGTGTTCTGCCATCGATCCCAAGTTACCATTGGTGTTCCGCCATCGATCCCAAGTCACCATCGGTTTTCTATCATCAGTATTCCTCTGAACTGTGTTTCCTATTACCAGTACCAAGTCATCAGTATTCCTCTGAACTGTGTTTAATAAAACCTTTGAACTTTCCTTCGTTGTCTTGGTCACGCCTTCGGGCATTTGTTCTAAAGGTCCCCTGCATGTCCAAGAACCCTGTACTGCCTCCCAGGTACACATATACCTCAGCCCCTAAAACTGAGGCTTCCCCCTGGTCAGCACCAGCCCTCAGTTGTGACAGTAAGCACTGACCTAATGGATCCGGCCGGAGACCAGGTCCAAGCGACCAGGCCGATGCAAGAACTTGCAGCCTGCCTTGAACATCAGGGGGCTACACGGGGCCATGTGATTCGCTGTCTCCAGGACCTCTCCTCTAGGCTGGATGGAATACAAGTAACCCTCCGTGGTTCAGGGGCGTCCAGTGTGCCGACTGCAGTACCTTTGGTGGTATCCCCACCCACCATTCCCGTTTCTGCTCCTTGTCTCCATTTACCGACACCTGCCAAGTTTGATGGTTCCCCAAAAGCCTGTCGGGGTTTCCTAAATCAGTGTGAGATATATTTCGAGTTACAGCCTGGCAGTTTCCCAACTGACTGCACCAAGGTTGCTTACATCATCTCCCTCCTCAGTGGCTCTGCCCTCGATTGGGCATCACCTCTATGGGAGCAGTCAGATGCCGTGCTCTGTTCATATGCAGACTTCGTGGCAACCTTCAGGTGCATCTTTGACGAACCCTCAGCCTCCTCTGATATCCTCCGGCTACGTCAGGGGACACAAACAGTCGGTCAATGTCTGGTACAGTTCCAGATCCTAGCGTCTGAACTTTCCTGGAATGATGACACTCTTTACTCAGCCCAAGAAGGGGCGTCTGTGTCTACAGCCCAAGAAGGGGCGTCTGTGTCTACAGCCCAAGAAGGGGCGTCTGTGTCTACAGCCCAGGAAGAGGCGTCTGTGTCTACAGCCCAGGAAGGGGCGTCTGTGTCTACAGCCCAGGAAGGGGCGTTCGTTTCTGCAACCCCAGGAGGGGTATCCAATGTTCAAGCTCTAGTAGGGGCATATGAGTCTTCTCAAAAAGGAGTTTCTGATCTGTCAACCCCAGGAGGGGTGCTGGAGAAAACAACCCTGAGAGAGGTGTCTGATTCGTAAACCCCAGGAGGGGTCACCAAAGTTTCAGTCCCAAGGGAAGTATCCAGAGCCAAGTTCCCAGATGGAAATTTTTGTGCTACAGATGCAGTTATGAACTCCTGTTTGCCGTCTTCAGAGAGCACCACCCTGTTGGCATCCAGCATGGACCATGTCCAGGATGGTCTAACTGAACACTCGGATACAACTCATTCCGGTTCTAACCGGATTCTGACTCCTTCAGTTCCAGCCGATTCCGATATCTCTGGACCCAATCCGGTTCCATCCGTAGGTCCAAAGACTCCTTCAGTTCCAGCTGATTCGAATGTCAATCCAAAGACTCCTCCGGTCCCAGCCGGTTCAAGCTTTTCCGGACCCAATCCGGTCCCATCCGTCTGTCCGGATCAGCCTCCTTCGGTTCCAGCCGACTCCAGTACCTTCGGATCTAATCCTGCCCTATCCGTCGGTCTAAAGACTCCGCCGGTCTCAGCCGGTTCAAGTTTGTCTGGACTCAATTTGGTCTCATCCATAAGTGCGGTACAGCCTCCTCTGGTTCCAGCCAGTTCAAGTTCATCAGGATTCAATCTAGATCCTTCCGTTTGTTCAGGTAAAAAATGTATAAGAAGTGTCCTGGGGCCACTCCTAAAGGAGGGGGTGCTGTCACGATCCAGGTAATTCCTTATCAGTATTTACCTTCCAAATACCTCCTGAGACTGTCCCAGCGTTCCAAGCCTGGATTCCATCTGCACTGTCTGTGTACAGCACGCTGCATCTCATTGTCTCTAATCTCTTTACTGTGATTCTGGCAGCATCAGGGTTAAGTTTCACATGCAAGTTACAAACAATCTTTCCCTCCAAAAAGCTAACATGGGCGCAGCCATGTTTTCCTTATCACATGTTACCATTCAGCCTATCAGCTGCACTCTACTCTCAGCCTGATTACCCAGCAGCTGCACTCTGGTCTCTGGTTAATCAGCCAGCCAATCCCTGTTTCCCAGCTGGTATAAATATCTTGTTCCTGGGATGGAAAGATGTCAGTGCTTCAATTGTCTTCAGTGATTCCAGTGTGCAGTCCTCCCATGGACTTTCTCTGCAGTACAGCCTGACTCTGCAGTGTCTCATCATTGCATCTTGTGACTGGCAGTTACCGACACCAGCTTCCAGCAGTGCTCTGCCCTGCCAGTAACCATCGGTGTTCCACCATCGATCTCCAGTCACCTTCGGTGTTCCGCCATCGATCACAAGTCACCATCGGTGTTCCGCCATCGATCACAAGTTACCATCGGTGTTCCGCCATCGATCCCAAGTCACCATCGGTGTTCCGCCATCGATCCCAAGTCACCATCGGTGTTCCGCCATCGATCCCAAGTCACCATCGGTGTTCCGCCACCATCGATCCTAAGTCATCATCGGTGTTCTGCCATCGATCCCAAGTAACCATCGGTGTTCCGCCATCGATCCCAAGTCATCATCGGTGCTCTGCCATCGATCCCAAGTTACCATTGGTGTTCCGCCATCGATCCCAAGTCACCATCGGTTTTCTATCATCAGTATTCCTCTGAACTGTGTTTCCTATTACCAGTACCAAGTCATCAGTATTCCTCTGAACTGTGTTTAATAAAACCTTTGAACTTTCCTTCGTTGTCTTGGTCACGCCTTCGGGCATTTGTTCTAAAGGTTCCCTGCATGTCCAAGAACCCTGTACTGCCTCCCAGGTACACATATACCTCAGCCCCTAAAACTGAGGCTTCCCCCTGGTCAGCACCAGCCCTCAGTTGTGACAGTAAGCACTGACCTAATGGATCCGGCCGGAGACCAGGTCCAAGCGACCAGGCCGATGCAAGAACTTGCAGCCTGCCTTGAACGTCAGGGGGCTACACGGGGCCATGTGATTCGCTGTCTCCAGGACCTCTCCTCTAGGCTGGATGGAATACAAGTAACCCTCTGTGGTTCAGGGGCGTCCAGTGTGCCGACTGCAGTACCTTTGGTGGTATCCCCACCCACCATTCCCGTTTCTGCTCCTTGTCTCCATTTACCGACACCTGCCAAGTTTGATGGTTCCCCAAAAGCCTGTCGGGGTTTCCTAAATCAGTGTGAGATATATTTCGAGTTACAGCCTGGCAGTTTCCCAACTGACTGCACCAAGGTTGCTTACATCATCTCCCTCCTCAGTGGCTCTGCCCTCGATTGGGCATCACCTCTATGGGAGCAGTCAGATGCCGTGCTCTCTTCATATGCAGACTTCGTGGCAACCTTCAGGTGCATCTTTGACGAACCCTCAGCCTCCTCTGATATCCTCCGGCTACGTCAGGGGACACAAACAGTCGGTCAATGTCTGGTACAGTTCCAGATCCTAGCGTCTGAACTTTCCTGGAATGATGACACTCTTTACTCAGCCCAAGAAGGGGCGTCTGTGTCTACAGCCCAAGAAGGGGCGTCTGTGTCTACAGCCCAAGAAGGGGCGTCTGTGTCTACAGCCCAGGAAGGGGCGTCTGTGTCTACAGCCCAGGAAGGGGCGTCTGTGTCTACAGCCCAGGAAGGGGCGTTCGTTTCTGCAACCCCAGGAGGGGTATCCAATGTTCAAGCTCTAGTAGGGGCATATGAGTCTTCTCAAAAAGGAGTTTCTGATCTGTCAACCCCAGGAGGGGTGCTGGAGAAAACAACCCTGAGAGAGGTGTCTGATTCGTCAACCTCAGGAGGGGTCACCAAAGTTTCAGTCCCAAGGGAAGTATCCAGAGCCAAGTTCCCAGATGGAAATTTTTGTGCTACAGATGCAGTTATGAACTCCTGTTTGCCGTCTTCAGAGAGCACCACCCTGTTGGCATCCAGCATGGACCATGTCCAGGATGGTCTAACTGAACACTCGGATACAACTCATTCCGGTTCTAACCGGATTCTGACTCCTTCAGTTCCAGCCGATTCCGATATCTCTGGACCCAATCCGGTTTCATCCGTAGGTCCAAAGACTCCTTCAGTTCCAGCTGATTCGAATGTCAATCCAAAGACTCCTCCGGTCCCAGCCGGTTCAAGCTTTTCCGGACCCAATCTGGTCCTATCCGTCTGTCCGGATCAGCCTCCTTCGGTTCCAGCCGACTCCAGTACCTTCGGATCTAATCCTGCCCTATCCGTCGGTCTAAAGACTCCGCCGGTCTCAGCCAGTTCAAGTTTGTCTGGACTCAATCTGGTCTCATCCATAAGTGCGGTACAGCCTCCTCTGGTTCCAGCCAGTTCAAGTTCATCAGGATTCAATCTAGATCCTTCCGTTTGTTCAGGTAAAAAATGTATAAGAAGTGTCCTGGGGCCACTCATAAAGGAGGGGGTGCTGTCACGATCCAGGTAATTCCTTATCAGTATTTACCTTCCAAATACCTCCTGAGACTGTCCCAGCGTTCCAAGCCTGGATTCCATCTGCACTGTCTGTGTACAGCACGCTGCATCTCATTGTCTCTAATCTCTTTACTGTGATTCTGGCAGCATCAGGGTTAAATTTCACATGCAAGTTACAAACAATCTTTCCCTCCAAAAAGCCAACATGGGCGCAGCCATGTTTTCCTTATCACATGTTACCATTCAGCCTATCAGCTGCACTCTACTCTCAGCCTGATTACCCAGCAGCTGCACTCTGTTTTCTGGTTAATCAGCCAGCCAATCCCTGTTTCCCAGCTGCTATAAATATCTTGTTCCTGGGGTGGAAAGATGTCAGTGCTTCAATTGTCTTCAGTGATTCCAGTGTGCAGTCCTCCCATGGACTTTCTCTGCAGTACAGCCTGACTCTGCAGTGTCTCATCATTGCATCTTGTGACTGGCAGTTACCGACACCAGCTTCCAGCAGTGCTCTGCCCTGCCAGTAACCATCGGTGTTCCACCATCGATCTCCAGTCACCATCGGTGTTCCGCCATCGATCCCAAGTCACCATCGGTGTTCCGCCATCGATCCCAAGTCACCATCGGTGTTCCGCCATCGATCCCAAGTCACCATCGGTGTTCCGCCATCGATCCCAAGTCTCCATCGGTGTTCCGCCATCGATCCCAAGTCACCATAGGTGTTCTGCCACCATCGATCCCAAGTCATCATCGGTGTTCTGCCATCGATCCCAAGTAACCATCGGTGTTCCGCCATCGATCCCAAGTCATCATCGGTGTTCTGCCATCGATCCCAAGTTACCATTGGTGTTCTGCCATCGATCCCAAGTCACCATCGGTTTTCTATCATCAGTATTCCTCTGAACTGTGTTTCCTATTACCAGTACCAAGTCATCAGTATTCCTCTGAACTGTGTTTAATAAAACCTTTGAACTTTCCTTCGTTGTCTTGGTCACGCCTTCGGGCATTTGTTCTAAAGGTCCCCTGCATGTCCAAGAACCCTGTACTGCCTCCCAGGTACACATATACCTCAGCCCCTAAAACTGAGGCTTCCCCCTGGTCAGCACCAGCCCTCAGTTGTGACAGTAAGCACTGACCTAATGGATCCGGCCGGAGACCAGGTCCAAGCGACCAGGCCGATGCAAGAACTTGCAGCCTGCCTTGAACATCAGGGGGCTACATGGGGCCATGTGATTCGCTGTCTCCAGGACCTCTCCTCTAGGCTGGATGGAATACAAGTAACCCTCCGTGGTTCAGGGGCGTCCAGTGTGCCGACTGCAGTACCTTTGGTGGTATCCCCACCCACCATTCCCGTTTCTGCTCCTTGTCTCCATTTACCGACACCTGCCAAGTTTGATGGTTCCCCAAAAGCCTGTCGGGGTTTCCTAAATCAGTGTGAGATATATTTCGAGTTACAGCCTGGCAGTTTCCCAACTGACTGCACCAAGGTTGCTTACATCATCTCCCTCCTCAGTGGCTCTGCCCTCGATTGGGCATCACCTCTATGGGAGCAGTCAGATGCCGTGCTCTCTTCATATGCAGACTTCGTGGCAACCTTCAGGTGCATCTTTGACGAACCCTCAGCCTCCTCTGATATCCTCCGGCTACGTCAGGGGACACAAACAGTCGGTCAATGTCTGGTACAGTTCCAGATCCTAGCATCTGAACTTTCCTGGAATGATGACACTCTTTACTCAACCCAAGAAGGGGCGTCTGTGTCTACAGCCCAAGAAGAGGCGTCTGTGTCTACAGCCCAAGAAGGGGCGTCTGTGTCTACAGCCCAGGAAGAGGCGTCTGTGTCTACAGCCCAGGAAGGGGCGTCTGTGTCTACTGCCCAGGAAGGGGCGTTCGTTTCTGCAACCCCAGGAGGGGTATCCAATGTTCAAGCTCTAGTAGGGGCATATGAGTCTTCTCAAAAAGGAGTTTCTGATCTGTCAACCCCAGGAGGGGTGCTGGAGAAAACAACCCTGAGAGAGGTGTCTGATTCGTAAACCCCAGGAGGGGTCACCAAAGTTTCAGTCCCAAGGGAAGTATCCAGAGCCAAGTTCCCAGATGGAAATTTTTGTGCTACAGATGCAGTTATGAACTCCTGTTTGCCGTCTTCAGAGAGCACCACCCTGTTGGCATCCAGCATGGACCATGTCCAGGATGGTCTAACTGAACACTCGGATACAACTCATTCCGGTTCTAACCGGATTCTGACTCCTTCAGTTCCAGCCGATTCCGATATCTCTGGACCCAATCCGGTTCCATCCGTAGGTCCAAAGACTCCTTCAGTTCCAGCTGATTCGAATGTCAATCCAAAGACTCCTCCGGTCCCAGCCGGTTCAAGCTTTTCCGGACCCAATCCGGTCCCATCCGTCTGTCCGGATCAGCCTCCTTCGGTTCCAGCCGACTCCAGTACCTTCGGATCTAATCCTGCCCTATCCGTCGGTCTAAAGACTCCGCCGGTCTCAGCCGGTTCAAGTTTGTCTGGACTCAATTTGGTCTCATCCATAAGTGCGGTACAGCCTCCTCTGGTTCCAGCCAGTTCAAGTTCATCAGGATTCAATCTAGATCCTTCCGTTTCTTCAGGTAAAAAATGTATAAGAAGTGTCCTGGGGCCACTCCTAAAGGAGGGGGTGCTGTCACGATCCAGGTAATTCCTTATCAGTATTTACCTTCCAAATACCTCCTGAGACTGTCCCAGCGTTCCAAGCCTGGATTCCATCTGCACTGTCTGTGTACAGCACGCTGCATCTCATTGTCTCTAATCTCTTTACTGTGATTCTGGCAGCATCAGGGTTAAGTTTCACATGCAAGTTACAAACAATCTTTCCCTCCAAAAAGCTAACATGGGCGCAGCCATGTTTTCCTTATCACATGTTACCATTCAGCCTATCAGCTGCACTCTACTCTCAGCCTGATTACCCAGCAGCTGCACTCTGGTCTCTGGTTAATCAGCCAGCCAATCCCTGTTTCCCAGCTGGTATAAATATCTTGTTCCTGGGATGGAAAGATGTCAGTGCTTCAATTGTCTTCAGTGATTCCAGTGTGCAGTCCTCCCATGGACTTTCTCTGCAGTACAGCCTGACTCTGCAGTGTCTCATCATTGCATCTTGTGACTGGCAGTTACCGACACCAGCTTCCAGCAGTGCTCTGCCCTGCCAGTAACCATCGGTGTTCCACCATCGATCTCCAGTCACCTTCGGTGTTCCGCCATCGATCACAAGTCACCATCGGTGTTCCGCCATCGATCACAAGTTACCATCGGTGTTCCGCCATCGATCCCAAGTCACCATCGGTGTTCCGCCATCGATCCCAAGTCACCATCGGTGTTCCGCCATCGATCCCAAGTCACCATCGGTGTTCCGCCACCATCGATCCTAAGTCATCATCGGTGTTCTGCCATCGATCCCAAGTAACCATCGGTGTTCCGCCATCGATCCCAAGTCATCATCGGTGCTCTGCCATCGATCCCAAGTTACCATTGGTGTTCCGCCATCGATCCCAAGTCACCATCGGTTTTCTATCATCAGTATTCCTCTGAACTGTGTTTCCTATTACCAGTACCAAGTCATCAGTATTCCTCTGAACTGTGTTTAATAAAACCTTTGAACTTTCCTTCGTTGTCTTGGTCACGCCTTCGGGCATTTGTTCTAAAGGTTCCCTGCATGTCCAAGAACCCTGTACTGCCTCCCAGGTACACATATACCTCAGCCCCTAAAACTGAGGCTTCCCCCTGGTCAGCACCAGCCCTCAGTTGTGACAGTAAGCACTGACCTAATGGATCCGGCCGGAGACCAGGTCCAAGCGACCAGGCCGATGCAAGAACTTGCAGCCTGCCTTGAACGTCAGGGGGCTACACGGGGCCATGTGATTCGCTGTCTCCAGGACCTCTCCTCTAGGCTGGATGGAATACAAGTAACCCTCTGTGGTTCAGGGGCGTCCAGTGTGCCGACTGCAGTACCTTTGGTGGTATCCCCACCCACCATTCCCGTTTCTGCTCCTTGTCTCCATTTACCGACACCTGCCAAGTTTGATGGTTCCCCAAAAGCCTGTCGGGGTTTCCTAAATCAGTGTGAGATATATTTCGAGTTACAGCCTGGCAGTTTCCCAACTGACTGCACCAAGGTTGCTTACATCATCTCCCTCCTCAGTGGCTCTGCCCTCGATTGGGCATCACCTCTATGGGAGCAGTCAGATGCCGTGCTCTCTTCATATGCAGACTTCGTGGCAACCTTCAGGTGCATCTTTGACGAACCCTCAGCCTCCTCTGATATCCTCCGGCTACGTCAGGGGACACAAACAGTCGGTCAATGTCTGGTACAGTTCCAGATCCTAGCGTCTGAACTTTCCTGGAATGATGACACTCTTTACTCAGCCCAAGAAGGGGCGTCTGTGTCTACAGCCCAAGAAGGGGCGTCTGTGTCTACAGCCCAAGAAGGGGCGTCTGTGTCTACAGCCCAGGAAGGGGCGTCTGTGTCTACAGCCCAGGAAGGGGCGTCTGTGTCTACAGCCCAGGAAGGGGCGTTCGTTTCTGCAACCCCAGGAGGGGTATCCAATGTTCAAGCTCTAGTAGGGGCATATGAGTCTTCTCAAAAAGGAGTTTCTGATCTGTCAACCCCAGGAGGGGTGCTGGAGAAAACAACCCTGAGAGAGGTGTCTGATTCGTCAACCCCAGGAGGGGTCACCAAAGTTTCAGTCCCAAGGGAAGTATCCAGAGCCAAGTTCCCAGATGGAAATTTTTGTGCTACAGATGCAGTTATGAACTCCTGTTTGCCGTCTTCAGAGAGCACCACCCTGTTGGCATCCAGCATGGACCATGTCCAGGATGGTCTAACTGAACACTCGGATACAACTCATTCCGGTTCTAACCGGATTCTGACTCCTTCAGTTCCAGCCGATTCCGATATCTCTGGACCCAATCCGGTTCCATCCGTAGGTCCAAAGACTCCTTCAGTTCCAGCTGATTCGAATGTCAATCCAAAGACTCCTCCGGTCCCAGCCGGTTCAAGCTTTTCCGGACCCAATCCGGTCCCATCCGTCTGTCCGGATCAGCCTCCTTCGGTTCCAGCCGACTCCAGTACCTTCGGATCTAATCCTGCCCTATCCGTCGGTCTAAAGACTCCGCCGGTCTCAGCCGGTTCAAGTTTGTCTGGACTCAATTTGGTCTCATCCATAAGTGCGGTACAGCCTCCTCTGGTTCCAGCCAGTTCAAGTTCATCAGGATTCAATCTAGATCCTTCCGTTTGTTCAGGTAAAAAATGTATAAGAAGTGTCCTGGGGCCACTCCTAAAGGAGGGGGTGCTGTCACGATCCAGGTAATTCCTTATCAGTATTTACCTTCCAAATACCTCCTGAGACTGTCCCAGCGTTCCAAGCCTGGATTCCATCTGCACTGTCTGTGTACAGCACGCTGCATCTCATTGTCTCTAATCTCTTTACTGTGATTCTGGCAGCATCAGGGTTAAGTTTCACATGCAAGTTACAAACAATCTTTCCCTCCAAAAAGCTAACATGGGCGCAGCCATGTTTTCCTTATCACATGTTACCATTCAGCCTATCAGCTGCACTCTACTCTCAGCCTGATTACCCAGCAGCTGCACTCTGGTCTCTGGTTAATCAGCCAGCCAATCCCTGTTTCCCAGCTGGTATAAATATCTTGTTCCTGGGATGGAAAGATGTCAGTGCTTCAATTGTCTTCAGTGATTCCAGTGTGCAGTCCTCCCATGGACTTTCTCTGCAGTACAGCCTGACTCTGCAGTGTCTCATCATTGCATCTTGTGACTGGCAGTTACCGACACCAGCTTCCAGCAGTGCTCTGCCCTGCCAGTAACCATCGGTGTTCCACCATCGATCTCCAGTCACCTTCGGTGTTCCGCCATCGATCACAAGTCACCATCGGTGTTCCGCCATCGATCACAAGTTACCATCGGTGTTCCGCCATCGATCCCAAGTCACCATCGGTGTTCCGCCATCGATCCCAAGTCACCATCGGTGTTCCGCCATCGATCCCAAGTCACCATCGGTGTTCCGCCACCATCGATCCTAAGTCATCATCGGTGTTCTGCCATCGATCCCAAGTAACCATCGGTGTTCCGCCATCGATCCCAAGTCATCATCGGTGCTCTGCCATCGATCCCAAGTTACCATTGGTGTTCCGCCATCGATCCCAAGTCACCATCGGTTTTCTATCATCAGTATTCCTCTGAACTGTGTTTCCTATTACCAGTACCAAGTCATCAGTATTCCTCTGAACTGTGTTTAATAAAACCTTTGAACTTTCCTTCGTTGTCTTGGTCACGCCTTCGGGCATTTGTTCTAAAGGTTCCCTGCATGTCCAAGAACCCTGTACTGCCTCCCAGGTACACATATACCTCAGCCCCTAAAACTGAGGCTTCCCCCTGGTCAGCACCAGCCCTCAGTTGTGACAGTAAGCACTGACCTAATGGATCCGGCCGGAGACCAGGTCCAAGCGACCAGGCCGATGCAAGAACTTGCAGCCTGCCTTGAACGTCAGGGGGCTACACGGGGCCATGTGATTCGCTGTCTCCAGGACCTCTCCTCTAGGCTGGATGGAATACAAGTAACCCTCTGTGGTTCAGGGGCGTCCAGTGTGCCGACTGCAGTACCTTTGGTGGTATCCCCACCCACCATTCCCGTTTCTGCTCCTTGTCTCCATTTACCGACACCTGCCAAGTTTGATGGTTCCCCAAAAGCCTGTCGGGGTTTCCTAAATCAGTGTGAGATATATTTCGAGTTACAGCCTGGCAGTTTCCCAACTGACTGCACCAAGGTTGCTTACATCATCTCCCTCCTCAGTGGCTCTGCCCTCGATTGGGCATCACCTCTATGGGAGCAGTCAGATGCCGTGCTCTCTTCATATGCAGACTTCGTGGCAACCTTCAGGTGCATCTTTGACGAACCCTCAGCCTCCTCTGATATCCTCCGGCTACGTCAGGGGACACAAACAGTCGGTCAATGTCTGGTACAGTTCCAGATCCTAGCGTCTGAACTTTCCTGGAATGATGACACTCTTTACTCAGCCCAAGAAGGGGCGTCTGTGTCTACAGCCCAAGAAGGGGCGTCTGTGTCTACAGCCCAAGAAGGGGCGTCTGTGTCTACAGCCCAGGAAGGGGCGTCTGTGTCTACAGCCCAGGAAGGGGCGTCTGTGTCTACAGCCCAGGAAGGGGCGTTCGTTTCTGCAACCCCAGGAGGGGTATCCAATGTTCAAGCTCTAGTAGGGGCATATGAGTCTTCTCAAAAAGGAGTTTCTGATCTGTCAACCCCAGGAGGGGTGCTGGAGAAAACAACCCTGAGAGAGGTGTCTGATTCGTCAACCCCAGGAGGGGTCACCAAAGTTTCAGTCCCAAGGGAAGTATCCAGAGCCAAGTTCCCAGATGGAAATTTTTGTGCTACAGATGCAGTTATGAACTCCTGTTTGCCGTCTTCAGAGAGCACCACCCTGTTGGCATCCAGCATGGACCATGTCCAGGATGGTCTAACTGAACACTCGGATACAACTCATTCCGGTTCTAACCGGATTCTGACTCCTTCAGTTCCAGCCGATTCCGATATCTCTGGACCCAATCCGGTTTCATCCGTAGGTCCAAAGACTCCTTCAGTTCCAGCTGATTCGAATGTCAATCCAAAGACTCCTCCGGTCCCAGCCGGTTCCAGCTTTTCCGGACCCAATCTGGTCCTATCCGTCTGTCCGGATCAGCCTCCTTCGGTTCCAGCCGACTCCAGTACCTTCGGATCTAATCCTGCCCTATCCGTCGGTCTAAAGACTCCGCCGGTCTCAGCCGGTTCAAGTTTGTCTGGACTCAATCTGGTCTCATCCATAAGTGCGGTACAGCCTCCTCTGGTTCCAGCCAGTTCAAGTTCATCAGGATTCAATCTAGATCCTTCCGTTTGTTCAGGTAAAAAATTTATAAGAAGTGTCCTGGGGCCACTCCTAAAGGAGGGGGTGCTGTCACGATCCAGGTAATTCCTTATCAGTATTTACCTTCCAAATACCTCCTGAGACTGTCCCAGCGTTCCAAGCCTGGATTCCATCTGCACTGTCTGTGTACAGCACGCTGCATCTCATTGTCTCTAATCTCTTTACTGTGATTCTGGCAGCATCAGGGTTAAATTTCACATGCAAGTTACAAACAATCTTTCCCTCCAAAAAGCTAACATGGGCGCAGCCATGTTTTCCTTATCACATGTTACCATTCAGCCTATCAGCTGCACTCTACTCTCAGCCTGATTACCCAGCAGCTGCACTCTGGTCTCTGGTTAATCAGCTAGCCAATCCCTGTTTCCCAGCTGGCATAAATATCTTGTTCCTGGGGTGGAAAGATGTCAGTGCTTCAATTGTCTTCAGTGATTCCAGTGTGCAGTCCTCCCATGGACTTTCTCTGCAGTACAGCCTGACTCTGCAGTGTCTCATCATTGCATCTTGTGACTGGCAGTTACCGACACCAGCTTCCAGCAGTTCTCTGCCCTGCCAGTAACCATCGGTGTTCCACCATCGATCTCCAGTCACCATCGGTGTTCCGCCATCGATCCCAAGTCACCATCGGTGTTCCGCCATCGATCCCAAGTCACCATCGGTGTTCCGCCATCGATCCCAAGTCACCATCGGTGTTCCGCCATCGATCCCAAGTCACCATCGGTGTTCCGCCACCATCGATCCCAAGTCATCATCGGTGTTCTGCCATCGATCCCAAGTTACCATCGGTGTTCCGCCATCGATCCCAAGTCACCATCGGTTTTCTATCATCAGTATTCCTCTGAACTGTGTTTAATAAAACCTTTGAACTTTCCTTCGTTGTCTTGGTCACGCCTTCGGGCATTTGTTCTAAAGGTTCCCTGCATGTCCAAGAACCCTGTACTGCCTCCCAGGTACACATATACCTCAGCGCCTAAAACTGAGGCTCCCCCTGGTCAGCACCAGCCCTCAGTTGTGACACACATAATGTGCAGTGCCAGATAGACATGATATGCCCCCCAGCAGAGCCAGCTACACATGACATGCCCCGCAGCAGTGCCAGCTATACATGACGTGCTCCGCAGCAGTGCCAGCTAAACATGACATGCCCCCCAGCAGTGCCAGCTACACACAATATGCCCCCCAGCAGTGCCAGCTACACATGATAGTGTTTATTTTTTAGGGCAGGGTGCTGATCACAGGGAGGGCACATTTTTAAATTAGGAGGGCAAAATGATGTACATACTGTAATGCTTGGTGCTCCCATACCTACATGCGAAAGCATGGACAGTGCGCGCCGAAGGCACGCTGCAAAAATTTAGGGGCGTTGCTTCGTGGGGAAGGTGCGTGGCCACACAATTGTGGCAATTTGCATTACACCACACAGTAGTGCAGCTAATACACATTGCACCAGGTAGAACCTCCTAGACACTTTGCGCCAGGCAGAGCACGTTAGACACATTGCACCAGGCAGAACACGTTAGACACTTTGCGCCAGGCAGAGCACGTTAGACACTTTGCGCCAGGCATAGGCGTGCGCACGGGGGGTGCCTGGTGCGCACAGGCACCCCCTAATGTCCGGCACCCCCCCCCGCACGTCATGCCTGCGATCCGATCATCGCTGTCTGCGTGCTGCTGTTGTAGCAGTGCTATTACAGCAGCACACAGACAGCGATGACTGGATCACCTGCTGCGCATCGCTGCCCGGCCCCCTCCCACTGCGCCGCCGCCGTTCAGACAGAGTTGTAGTGGTTTGTGGGTGGCTCAGGCCCGGCCCTACGCATACGACGACTACGCGGCTGCGTAGAGCACGGGACTGATGAGGGCGCTGCTGCAGTCAGTGTTCTCTCCCACTAACCTCCCAGCAACCGGCCTCCACGCCTGCACTACACTGCTGCCGGACCCTGCTGCCTCCTCTCCCCTGTCACACTGCGCTGCCCGGGGCGCTGTCACACTGATTCTCTCCTCTCCTTCCACAGACATGTGCCATCCGTCCTTTGTCTACTCCTCCCAGTCTCCGCCCCCTCCCGTTCCTGTCACTTCCCCTACAGGAGGTGACATGTGAGCCAGCCCATGTGACACTATCCCCTGCACTGTCAGCACCTGTGCCTGCTACAGGTGCAGTGTCCCACTCAGACTCTGATCTTGTGACTGGGCCCCCTGCAGAATGAAACTGATCCACACAGGAGCTGGGGACTGGAGTCAGCCCTGGCACTGGGTACAACAACAATGTGCTCCCGAGTCCCCGCCTCCTGCCCTGGCCTGTCCTGGCTTCTCCCCTGCAGCAGCCAGTGTGTGAGGAGAGCACAGCCACCCTGCAGGCAGTGGTAAGTACCTGGGCTTATTCCTTTTGTCTGGAATGGTGGGTGGTCATGGTGTGTGAGAGGGGGTGCATACTAATAATATTACCTGGGCAGGGGAGATGGGTTGGTGGATATAGTAATGTATAGGAGAGGGGTTGTACACTAATATTACCTGGGAGGGGGGGGGGGGTGAGGGGAGAGGAGGGGAGGTGGGTTGGTGAATAAAGTAATGTATGGGAGAGGGGTTGTACACTAATATTACGGGGGGGGGGGTTTGAGAGACAGCAGTGGGGAGGATAGATGTGTGTGTATGGGGTATAGACAATATTACTGGTGGAGGAGTTGGAATGTGGTGTGTAGTGATGTATCAGTGAGGGTTCTGTACACCCTACGCACACGCCGACTACACAGCTGCGTAGAATGCAGGACTGATAAGGGTGTGCTACAGTCACTGTTCTACCACTAATCTCCCAGCAGTCGGACTCCACGCCCACACTAAACCACTGCCAGACCCTGCTGCCTCCACTCTCCTGTCACACTGCGCCGCCTCCGGTGCACTACCCTCCTTTAGTGTAACATGTATACTACTGTGCTGTAACGTGTGTAACCGGCTCTACTGTGCTGTAACGTATATAAGCGGCTCTACTGTGCTGTAACGTATATAAGCGGCTCTACTGTGCTGTAACGTGTATAAGCGGCTCTACTGTGCTGTAACGTGTATAAGATGCTCTGCTGTGCTGTAACGTGTATAACCGGCTCTACTGTGCTGTAACGTGTATAAGAGGCTCTACTGTGCTGTAACGTGTATAACCGGCTCTACTGTGCTGTAACGTGTATAAGAGGCTCTACTGTGCTGTAACGTGTATAAGAGGCTCTACTGTGCTGTAACGTGTATAAGAGGCTCTACTGTGCTGTAACGTGTATAAGAGGCTCTACTGTGCTGTAACGTGTATAAGAGGCTCTACTGTGCTGTAACGTGTATAACCGGCTCTACTGTGCTGTAACGTGTATAAGAGGCTCTACTGTGCTGTAACGTGTATAAGAGGCTCTACTGTGCTGTAACGTGTATAAGAGGCTCTACTGTGCTGTAACGTGTATAAGAGGCTCTACTGTGCTGTAACGTGTATAAGAGGCTCTACTGTGCTGTAACGTATATAAGAGGCTCTACTGTGCTGTAACGTGTATAACCGGCTCTACTGTGCTGTAACGTATATAAGAGGCTCTACTGTGCTGTAACGTATATAAGAGGCTCTACTGTGCTGTAACGTGTATAAGAGGCTCTACTGTGCTGTAACGTGTATAAGAGGCTCTACTGTGCTGTAACGTGTATAACCGGCTCTACTGTGCTGTAACGTGTATAAGATGCTCTGCTGTGCTGTAACGTGTATAAGAGGCTCTACTGTGCTGTAACGTGTATAAGAGGCTCTACTGTGCTGTAACGTGTATAAGAGGCTCTACTGTGCTGTAACGTGTATAAGAGGCTCTACTGTGCTGTAACGTATATAAGAGGCTCTACTGTGCTGTAACGTGTATAACCGGCTCTACTGTGCTGTAACGTATATAAGAGGCTCTACTGTGCTGTAACGTATATAAGAGGCTCTACTGTGCTGTAACGTGTATAACCGGCTCTACTGTGCTGTAACGTGTATAACCGGCTCTACTGTGCTGTAACGTGTATAAGAGGCTCTACTGTGCTGTAACGTGTATAAGATGCTCTGCTGTGCTGTAACGTGTATAAGATGCTCTACTGTGCTGTAACGTGTATAACCGGCTCTACTGTGCTGTAACGTGTATAAGCGGCTCTGCTGTGCTGTAACGTGTATAAGCGGCTCTACTGTGCTGTAACGTGTATAAGCGGCTCTGCTGTGCTGTAACGTGTATAAGCGGCTCTGCTGTGCTGTAACGTGTATAAGCGGCTCTGCTGTGCTGTAACGTGTATAACCGGCTCTACTGTGCTGTAACGTGTATAACCGGCTCTACTGTGCTGTAACGTGTATAAGAGGCTCTACTGTGCTGTAACGTGTATAAGAGGCTCTACTGTGCTGTAACGTGTATAAGATGCTCTGCTGTGCTGTAACGTGTATAACCGGCTCTACTGTGCTGTAACGTATATAAGAGGCTCTACTGTGCTGTAACGTGTATAAGCGGCTCTACTGTGCTGTAACGTGTATAAGCGGCTCTACTGTGCTGTAACGTGTATAAGAGGCTCTACTGTGCTGTAACGTATATAAGAGGCTCTACTGTGCTGTAACGTATATAAGAGGCTCTACTGTGCTGTAACGTGTATAAGATGCTCTACTGTGCTGTAACGTGTATAAGCGGCTCTACTGTGCTGTAACGTGTATAAGATGCTCTGCTGTGCTGTAACGTGTATAAGCGGCTCTACTGTGCTGTAACGTGTATAACCGGCTCTACTGTGCTGTAACGTGTATAAGCGGCTCTACTGTGCTGTAACGTGTATAAGAGGCTCTACTGTGCTGTAACGTATATAAGAGGCTCTACTGTGCTGTAACGTATATAAGAGGCTCTACTGTGCTGTAACGTGTATAAGATGCTCTACTGTGCTGTAACGTGTATAAGATGCTCTGCTGTGCTGTAACGTGTATAAGCGGCTCTACTGTGCTGTAACGTGTATAAGATGCTCTGCTGTGCTGTAACGTGTATAAGCGGCTCTACTGTGCTGTAACGTGTATAAGATGCTCTACTGTGCTGTAACGTGTATAAGCGGCTCTACTGTGCTGTAACGTGTATAAGATGCTCTGCTGTGCTGTAACGTGTATAAGATGCTCTACTGTGCTGTAACGTGTATAAGCGGCTCTACTGTGCTGTAACGTGTATAAGATGCTCTACTGTGCTGTAACGTGTATAAGCGGCTCTACTGTGCTGTAACGTGTATAAGATGCTCTGCTGTGCTGTAACGTGTATAAGATGCTCTACTGTGCTGTAACGTATATAACCGGCTCTACTGTGCTGTAACGTGTATAAGATGCTCTGCTGTGCTGTAACGTGTATAAGAGGCTCTACTGTGCTGTAACGTGTATAAGATGCTCTACTGTGCTGTAACGTGTATAAGATGCTCTGCTGTGCTGTAACGTGTATAAGATGCTCTGCTGTGCTGTAACGTGTATAAGAGGCTCTGCTGTGCTGTAACGTGTATAAGATGCTCTGCTGTGCTGTAACGTGTATAAGATGCTCTGCTGTGCTGTAACGTGTATAAGATGCTCTGCTGTGCTGTAACGTGTATAAGATGCTCTGCTGTGCTGTAACGTGTATAAGCGGCTCTACTGTGCTGTAACGTGTATAAGAGGCTCTACTGTGCTGTAACGTGTATAACCGGCTCTACTGTGCTGTAACGTGTATAAGAGGCTCTACTGTGCTGTAACGTGTATAAGAGGCTCTACTGTGCTGTAACGTGTATAAGAGGCTCTACTGTGCTGTAACGTGTATAAGAGGCTCTACTGTGCTGTAACGTATATAAGCGGCTCTACTGTGCTGTAACGTGTATAACCGGCTCTACTGTGCTGTAACGTATATAAGAGGCTCTACTGTGCTGTAACGTATATAAGAGGCTCTACTGTGCTGTAACGTGTATAACCGGCTCTACTGTGCTGTAACGTGTATAAGAGGCTCTACTGTGCTGTAACGTGTATAACCGGCTCTACTGTGCTGTAACGTGTATAAGAGGCTCTACTGTGCTGTAACGTGTATAAGATGCTCTGCTGTGCTGTAACGTGTATAAGATGCTCTACTGTGCTGTAACGTGTATAACCGGCTCTACTGTGCTGTAACGTGTATAAGCGGCTCTGCTGTGCTGTAACGTGTATAAGCGGCTCTACTGTGCTGTAACGTGTATAAGCGGCTCTGCTGTGCTGTAACGTGTATAAGCGGCTCTGCTGTGCTGTAACGTGTATAAGCGGCTCTGCTGTGCTGTAACGTGTATAACCGGCTCTACTGTGCTGTAACGTGTATAAGAGGCTCTACTGTGCTGTAACGTGTATAAGAGGCTCTACTGTGCTGTAACGTGTATAAGAGGCTCTACTGTGCTGTAACGTGTATAAGATGCTCTGCTGTGCTGTAACGTGTATAACCGGCTCTACTGTGCTGTAACGTATATAAGAGGCTCTACTGTGCTGTAACGTGTATAAGCGGCTCTACTGTGCTGTAACGTGTATAAGCGGCTCTACTGTGCTGTAACGTGTATAAGAGGCTCTACTGTGCTGTAACGTATATAAGAGGCTCTACTGTGCTGTAACGTATATAAGAGGCTCTACTGTGCTGTAACGTGTATAAGAGGCTCTACTGTGCTGTAACGTGTATAAGATGCTCTGCTGTGCTGTAACGTGTATAACCGGCTCTACTGTGCTGTAACGTGTATAAGAGGCTCTACTGTGCTGTAACGTGTATAAGCGGCTCTACTGTGCTGTAACGTGTATAAGCGGCTCTACTGTGCTGTAACGTGTATAAGAGGCTCTACTGTGCTGTAACGTATATAAGCGGCTCTACTGTGCTGTAACGTATATAAGCGGCTCTGCTGTGCTGTAACGTGTATAAGAGGCTCTACTGTGCTGTAACGTGTATAAGATGCTCTGCTGTGCTGTAACGTGTATAAGCGGCTCTGCTGTGCTGTAACGTGTATAAGATGCTCTACTGTGCTGTAACGTATATAACCGGCTCTACTGTGCTGTAACGTGTATAAGATGCTCTGCTGTGCTGTAACGTATATAACCGGCTCTACTGTGCTGTAACGTGTATAAGAGGCTCTACTGTGCTGTAACGTGTATAAGATGCTCTACTGTGCTGTAACGTGTATAAGATGCTCTGCTGTGCTGTAACGTGTATAAGAGGCTCTGCTGTGCTGTAACGTGTATAAGATGCTCTGCTGTGCTGTAACGTGTATAAGATGCTCTGCTGTGCTGTAACGTGTATAAGATGCTCTGCTGTGCTGTAACGTGTATAAGATGCTCTGCTGTGCTGTAACGTGTATAAGCGGCTCTACTGTGCTGTAACGTGTATAAGAGGCTCTACTGTGCTGTAACGTGTATAACCGGCTCTACTGTGCTGTAACGTGTATAAGAGGCTCTACTGTGCTGTAACGTGTATAAGAGGCTCTACTGTGCTGTAACGTGTATAAGAGGCTCTACTGTGCTGTAACGTGTATAAGAGGCTCTACTGTGCTGTAACGTGTATAAGAGGCTCTACTGTGCTGTAACGTGTATAAGAGGCTCTACTGTGCTGTAACGTGTATAAGATGCTCTGCTGTGCTGTAACGTGTATAACCGGCTCTACTGTGCTGTAACGTGTATAAGAGGCTCTACTGTGCTGTAACGTGTATAAGAGGCTCTACTGTGCTGTAACGTGTATAAGAGGCTCTACTGTGCTGTAACGTGTATAACCGGCTCTACTGTGCTGTAACGTGTATAAGAGGCTCTACTGTGCTGTAACGTGTATAAGAGGCTCTACTGTGCTGTAACGTGTATAAGAGGCTCTACTGTGCTGTAACGTGTATAAGAGGCTCTACTGTGCTGTAACGTATATAAGCGGCTCTACTGTGCTGTAACGTGTATAAGAGGCTCTACTGTGCTGTAACGTGTATAAGATGCTCTACTGTGCTGTAACGTGTATAAGAGGCTCTACTGTGCTGTAACGTGTATAAGAGGCTCTACTGTGCTGTAACGTGTATAAGAGGCTCTACTGTGCTGTAACGTGTATAACCGGCTCTACTGTGCTGTAACGTATATAAGCGGCTCTACTGTGCTGTAACGTGTATAAGCGCCTCTACTGTGGTGTGGCGTAGCATGTATAAGGGGCTTTACTGTGCAGTGTAATGTGAATTGATACTATTCTGTGGCCATGCCGCTTCCCCATGAAGCCACATCCCTATATATTTTACGAAGGGGTGCCAAAATATATTTTCGCATACCAAAATAATCACGCTAGGGCCGGCCCTGGGTGGCTGGCCGCACAGCCCAGCCGCCGTCATGATCCCAGTGACTGCCTAGCACCCTGCGCCCTTCCTCCCTGCGCTCAGTCTCTCTCCAGTGACTCCATGAGTGTGCCCTGCCCTGCCATTTCCTACAGCCCGGCCGACACACGCCAAGACTGGAGCCTAAGACTAGACGCCGCTGCCTGTGTCCAGCTGAGCCCTCCTGCCTGATTCAGGGTGAGAGTCGGTGGGGGGGATAAAATTCTGTATAAAAGAAGGGACATTACTTTATATATATATATATATATATATATATATACACCGTGTGCTATAAAGTGAATTTCGGCTCATACTGTGTGCTATAAAGTGAATTTCGGCTCATACCTTGTGCTATATTGTGAATTTCGGCTCATACTGTGTGCTATAAAGTGAATTTCGGCTCATACCGTGTGCTATAATGTGAAAGGGGCACCAGTACTAGATAGTATAAGGGGTCCTACTATTGTGATGCATAATGTATATAAGGGTTATATGGTGTGTTAAACTACACTGAAGGGCATGCCCCCTTTTGACGGGCCACACCCGTCAACGCAGTACTAGTAGGAGGAGGCGATCCAGCCCCTCCTCTCACCTTTTCTTCTACTCTCTGATCCTGTTGCCCGACATCACACTCCAATGGAAACCAGAAGAGGGGGACCGCTGCTGCCGGTGCTGAAAGGGGGACCCTCCACTGCCTCAGGTACCCAGTGCCTCTTGTACTGAAGGGACACACACATTCAGTAATGCTTGTACTAGGGGGTACGGTGACAGAACGAGGTACACAGTGCCACCTGTACCCCCTCTCTACCCTGGCCCTCTCTCTCAACCCTCTGTCTCACCTCTATTTTTCTCCCTCTTTCTCTCTGACTGCTAATATATGGTGCTAGGCACGCCACTCCAGTCGTGCACCCCCTTGTAAAATGTGCTGCGCACGCCTATGGCGCCAGGCAGAGCATGTTAGACACATTGCGCCAGGCAGAACACGTTAGACACTTTGCGCCAGGCAGAGCACGTTAGACACTTTGCGCCAGGCAGAGCATGTTAGACACATTGCGCCAGGCAGAACACGTTAGACACTTTGCGCCAGGCAGAGCACGTTAGACACTTTGCGCCAGGCAGAGCACTGAGACACTTTGCGCAAGGCAGAGCACTGAGACACTTTGCGCCAGGCAGAGCACTGAGACACTTTGCGCCAGGCAGAGCACTGAGACACTTTGAGCCAGGTAGAGCACTGAGACACTTTGCGCCAGGTAGAGCACAGAGACACATTGCGCCAGGTAGAGCACTGAGACACATTGCGCCAGGTAGAGCACTGAGACACATTGCCTAGCCACAGACGCCTAGCGGGAACACTACATGATATGCTCCCCAGCAGTGCCAGCTACACATGACATGCCCCCAGCAGTGCCAGCTACACGTGACATGCCCCCCAGCAGTGCCAGCAACACGTGACATGCCCCCCAGCAGTGCCATATACACATGACATGCCCCCCAGCAGTGCCAGATACATTAATGGACCCACACAGTGCCTGATATGTCCCCACCGTTCCAGATACATAAATGCCCCTACAGTGCCAGATACATAAATATCCCCACAGTGCAGATATGACCCCACAGGTCCAGATATGACCCCACAGTGCCCTGCCCGCCCCAATACATAAATGCCCCCAGTGCCCGATCCATAAATGCCCAATACCTGCGGTGCTGGGAGCCGGGAGGGGGAGTGCTGTTGAGGGCGTGGGTGGACTCTTCAAAACTCTTGTGTGCGCGCTGCCGGCGTCTGACGTCAGATGCCGGCGCCGCACAGCGCGCCGCATAGAGCGCACACAAGAGTTTAGGCCGGGGCCGGGATACTGCAGGCTGGCTCCAAGCACGAATATGGCGGCGCCAGCGTGCGGTGCCCATTAAGGGTGGCGCCCCGCGTGGCCGCTCTATACGAACATGCCTGGAGCCGGCCCTGCATTAATACACTATAATACACCACATAGCTACACATTTATACACCCCCACCCTCCCACAATAATACATATTAATACACCACCTAGAAAACATTTATATGCCCACCCCCTTCCCACACTGATAACATTTATACACCTCCATAACATTAATAAGCCACTACCCCACCCCCAGATTGCTTTTATATACCCTAACACCACTCACCAGCTCTGACTGTGCAGCTGCAGCACAGGGTAGGGCCAGGCAATGGGACTCGGTCAGGAAGGACCAATGGAAGGCAGCGGGGTCTCACTGTCTCAGAGGGGAAGGAGAGGCCTCCTCACAGCATGTCATTGCTAGCTGGGACCGGGGGAAGGACCAGGAAGCACACAGTTCCAGTGAGGCTGCCGCTGGCTGGCCTCATTTGTGGCAGCGAACTACAGCTGCGTGATTAGTCCCAGTGAAGCCAACTTTGACAGGGCAGGGGAGGGATATTTCAGCCAGCGCAGCGCACACGTTCTTATTGTGGCTCTGGCGCTGCCTCTGGCCGCCTGTCGTCAGCACCTGTCACAATTATGGTGGCCACACAGCGCCCCCTATGGGCTGGCGCCCCGCGCGGCCGCTCCAGTGGAACATGCCTGGAGCCGGCCCTGGTATTGCTGTTATTAATATGGTACTTTATCATGCATGCACTACAAGTATTTACTATACTGTATATAATAAATATATATATATATATATATATATACTGTATATATATATATATATTTATATATATTTATATATACATATTTATCAAGGGGCCCAGCCCATGCACTCTCCAATGGTTAGGCTAATTAATGTGGCGGTTGGCCACATCTCCTCTGGAGACTGGGGCACAACCCATAACATTGGCCCTTGTGGAAAACTGCCCCAAAGCGACGAGGGGAATAATAAGAATTTACTCGCCGGTAATTCTATTTCTCGTAGTCCGTAGTGGATGCTGGGAACTCCGTAAGGACCATGGGGAATAGACGGGCTCCGCAGGAGACTGGGCACTCTAAAAGAAAGATTAGGTACTATCTGGTGTGCACTGGCTCCTCCCTCTATGCCCCTCCTCCAGACCTCAGTTAAGGAAACTGTGCCCGGAAGAGCTGACACAACAAGGAAAGGATTTGGAATCCAGGGTAAGACTCATACCAGCCACACCAATCACACCGTACAACTCGTGATAACCATACCCAGTTAACAGTATGAACAACAACTGAGCCTCAGTAACAGATCATAACAATAACCCTTTAGTTAAGCAATAACTATATACATGTATTGCAGAGAGTCCGCACTTGGGACGGGCGCCCAGCATCCACTACGGACTACAAGAAATAGAATTACCGGTGAGTAAATTCTTATTTTCTCTGACGTCCTAGTGGATGCTGGGAACTCCGTAAGGACCATGGGGATTATACCAAAGCTCCCAAACGGGCGGGAGAGTGCGGATGACTCTGCAGCACCGAATGAGCAAAGGCAAGGTCCTCCTCAGCCAGGGTATCAAACTTGTAGAACTTAGCAAATGTGTTTGAACCCGACCAAGTAGCAGCTCGGCAAAGCTGTAAAGCCGAGACCCCTCAGGCAGCCGCCCAAGAAGAGCCCACCTTCCTCGTGGAATGGGCTTTCACTGATTTAGGATGCGGCAATCCTGCCGCAGAATGAGCTTGCTGAATCGTGTTACAGATCCAGCGCGCAATAGTTTGCTTAGAAGCAGGAGCACCCAGCTTGTTGGGTGCATGCAGGATAAACAGCGAGTCAGTTTTCCTAACTCCAGCCGTCCTGGCTACATAGATTTTCAAAGCCCTGACTACATCTAGTAACTTGGAGACCTACAAGTCCAGAGTAGCCGCAGGCACCACAATAGGTTGGTTCAAATGAAACGCTGATACCACCTTAGGGAGAAATTGGGGACGGGTCCTCAATTCTGCCCTGTCCATATGGAAGATCAGATAAGGGCTTTTACAAGACAAAGCCGCCAATTCTGACACACGCCTAGCCGAAGCTAAGGCCAATAGCATGACCACTTTCCACGTGAGATATTTTAGCTCCACGGTCTTAAGTGGCTCAAACCAGTGGGATTTCAGGAAACCCAACACAACGTTAAGATCCCAAGGTGCCACTGGAGGCACAAAAGGGGGCTGAATATGCAACACTCCCTTAACAAACGTCTGAACTTCAGGCAGTGAAGCCAGTTCTTTTTGAAAGAAAATAGATAGGGCCGAAATCTGGACCTTTATGGATCCTAATTTTAGGCCCATAGTCACTCCTGACTGTAGGAAGTGCAGGAATCGACCCAGCTGGAATTCCTCTGTAGGGGCCTTCCTGACCTCACACCAAGCAACATATTTTCGCCATATACGGTGATAATGTTGTGCTGTCACGTCTTTCCTAGCCTTTATCAGCGTAGGAATCACTTCATCTGGAATGCCCTTTTCCGTTAGGATACGGCGTTCAACCGCCATGCCGTCAAACGCAGCCGCGGTAAGTCTTGGAACAGACAGGGCCCCTGCTGTAACAGGTCCTGTCTGAGAGGCAGAGGCCATGGTTCCTCTGAGATCATTTCTTGTAGTTCTGGGTACCAAGTTCTTCTTGGCCAATCCGGAACGATGAGTATAGTTCTTACTCCTCTCTTTCTGACTATCCTCAGTACCTTGGGTATGAGAGGAAGAGGAGGGAACACATAAACCGACTGGTACACCCACGGTGTCACTAGTGCGTCCACAGCTATCGCCTGAGGGTCCCTTGACCTGGCGCAATATTTTTTTAGCTTTTTGTTGAGGCGGGACGCCATCATGTCCACCTGTGGCCGTTCCCAACTGTTTACAATCTGCGTGAAGACTTCTGTATGAAGTCCCCACTCTTCCGGGTGTAGGTCGTGCCTGCTGAGGAAGTCTGCTTCCCAGTTGTCCACTCCCGGAATGAACACTGCTGACAGTGCTAGCACGTGATTTTCCACCCATCGGAGAATCCTTGTGGCTTCTGCCATCGCCATCCTGCTTCTTGTGCCGCCCTGTCGGTTTACATGGGCGACCGCCGTGATGTTGTCTGATTGAATCAGCACTGGTTGGTTCTGAAGCAGGGGTTCTGCTTGACTCAGGGCGTTGTAAATGGCCCTTAGTTCCAGAATATTTATGTGTAGGGAAGTCTCCTGACTTGACCACAGTCCCTGGAAGTTCCTTCCCTGAGTGACTGCCCCCCATCCTCGGAGGCTTGCGTCCGTGGTCACCAGGACCCAGTCCTGTATGCCGAATCTGCGGCCCTCAAGAAGATGAGCACTCTGCAGCCACCACAGCAGAGACACCCTGGCCCATGGGGACAGGGTGATCAACCGATGCATCTGAAGATGCGATCCGGACCATTTGTCTAACAGATCCCACTGAAAGATCCTTGCATGGAACCTGCCGAAGGGAATTGCTTCGTAAGAAGCCACCATCTTTCCCAGGACTCGCGTGCAGTGATGCACCGACACCTGTTTTGGTTTCAGGAGGTCCCTGACCAGAGATGACAATTCCTGGGCCTTCTCCACCGGGAGAAACACCTTCTTCTGTTCTGTGTCCAGAATCATGCCCAGGAAGAGGAGACGCGTCGCAGGAATCAGCTGCGACTTTGGGATATTCAGAATCCAGCCGTGCTGTAGCAACACTTCCCGAGAAAGTGCTGCGCTGACTAACAACTGCTCTCTGGACCTCGCCTTTATAAGGAGATCGTCCAAGTACGGGATAATTATAACTCCCTTCTTCCGAAGGAGAATCATCATTTCGGCCATTACCTTGGTAAATACTCTCGGTGCCGTGGACAGACCAAACGGCAACGTCTGGAATTGGTAATGACAATCCTGTACCACAAACCTGAGGTACTCCTGGTGAGGTGGCTAAACGGGGACATGCAAGTAAGCATCCTTGATGTCCAGGGACACCATAAAATCCCCCTCTTCCAGGCTTGCAATAACCGCCCTGAGCGATTCCATTTTGAACTTGAACTTCCTTATATAAGTGTTCAAGGATTTTAAATTTAGAATGGGTCTCACCGAACCGTCTGGTTTCGGTACCACAACATTGTGGAATAGTAACCCCGTCTCTGTTGAAGGAGGGGAATCTTGATTATCACCTGCTGGAGGTACAGCTTGTGAATTGCCGCCAGTACTACCTCCCTTTCCCTGGGAGCAGCTGGCAAGGCTGATTTGAGGTAACGGCGAGGGGGAGTCGCCTCGAACTCCAGCTTGTATCCCTGAGATACAATTTGTACAGCCCAGAGATCCACTTGTGAGCGAATCCACTGGTTGCTGAAGTTTCGGAGACGCACCCCCACCACACCCGGCTTTGCCTGTGGAGCCCCAGCGTCATGCGGTGGACTTAGAGGAAGCGGGGGAGGATTTTTGTTCCTGGGAACTGGCTGCCTGATGCAGCTTCTTTCCTCTACCCCTGCCTCTGGGCAGAAAGGATGCGCCTCTGATCCGCTTGCCTTACTGAGGCCGAAAGGACTGTACATGATAATACGGTGCTTTCTTAGGCTGTGAGGGAACCTGAGGTAAAAAAGTTGACTTCCCGGCTGTTGCCGTGGATACGAGGTCCGAGAGACCGTTCCCAAACAATTCCTCACCCTTATAAGGCAAAACCTCCATCTGTCTTTTAGAATCAGCATCACCTGTCCACTGCCGAGTCCATAATACTTTCCTGGCAGAAATGGACATTGCATTAATTCTAGATGCCAGCAGGCAAATGTCCCTCTGTGCATCCCGCATATATAAGACGACGTCTTTTATATGTTCTATGGTTAGCAAAATAGTATCCCTGTCGAGGGAATCAATGTTGTCTGACAGGGTATCAGACCATGCGGCTGCAGCACTACACATCCATGCTGAAGCAATAGCAGGTCTCAGTATAGTACCTGAGTGTGTATACACTGACTTCAGGATAGCTTCCTGCTTTCTATCCGCAGGCTCCTTTAAGGCGGCCGTATCCTGAGACGGCAGTGCCACCTTTTTTGATAAGCGTGTGAGCGCTTTGTCCACCCTAGGGGATGTTTCCCAACGTAACCTATCCGTTGGCGGGAAAGGGTACGCCATCAGTAACCTCTTAGAAATCACTAGTTTCTTATCGGGGGAACTCCACGCTTCCTCACACAATTCATTTAATTCATCAGATGGGGGAAAAGTCACTAGCTGCTTTTTCTCCCCAAACATAATACCCTTCTTGGTAGTAACCGGGTTAATATCAGAAATGTGCAATACATTTTTTATTGCAGTAATCATGCATCGGATGGCTTTAGTAGACTGTGCATTTGTCTCATCCTCATCTACACTGGAGTCAGACTCCGTGTCGACATCTGTGTCTACCATCTGAGCTAGCGGGCGTTTATGAGCCCCTGATGGCCTTTGAGACGCCTGGGCAGGCGCGGGTTGAGATCCCGGCTGTCCCAAGGCTGCTGCGTCATCGAACCTTTTATGTAAGGAGTTGACACTGTCGGTTAAGACCTTCCACATATCCATCCAATCCGGTGTCGGCCCTGTCGGGGGCGACACCACACTTATCTGCCCTTGCTCCGCCTCCACGTAACCCTCCTCATCAAACATGTCGACACAGCCGTACCGACACACCGCACACACACAGGGAATGCTCTGACTGAGGACAGGACCCCACAAAGTCCTTTGGGGAGACAGAGAGAGAGTATGCCAGCACACACCACAGCGCTATATAACACAGGGATTTTCACTATAATGAGTGATTTTTCCCAATAGCTGCTTAATATATATTATTTGCGCCTAAATTTATGTGCCCCCCCTCTCTTTTTTACCCTTCTTGTATCAGGAATACTGCAGGGGAGAGCCTGGGGAGCTGCTTCCAGCGGAACTGTGAAGGAAAAATGGCGCTGGTGTGCTGAGGAAGAAGGCCCCGTCCCCTCAGCGGCGGGCTTCTCCCTGCAGTTTCTGACTGAAAAATGGCGGGGGTTTTACACATATACAGTCACAGACTGTATTATGTGTATTTTTATGCCAAAAGGTATTTTATTGCTGCCCAGGGCGCCCCCCAGCGCCCTGCACCCTACAGTGACCGGAGTGTGTGGTGTGCAGTGGGAGCAATGGCGCACAGCTGCAATGCTGTGCGCTACCTTAATGAAGACAGGAGTCTTCTGCCGCCGATTTCATCTCCTTCTCTTCTGTCTTCTGGCTCTGCAAGGGGGACGGCGGCGCGGCTCCGGGAACGGACGATCGAGGTCAGGCCCTGTGTTCGAACCCTCTGGAGCTAATGGTGTCCAGTAGCCTTAGAAGCACAAGCTAGCTGCACGCAGGTAGGTTTGCTTCTCTCCCCTCAGTCCCTCGTAGCAGTGAGTCTGTTGCCAGCAGATCTCACTGAAAACACAAAAACCTAACAAATGCTTTCTTTCTAGCAAGCTCAGGAGAGCCCACTAGGAGCACCCAGCTCTGGCCGGGCACAGATTCTAACTGAGGTCTGGAGGAGTGGCATAGAGGGAGGAGCCAGTGCACACCAGATAGTACCTAATCTTTCTTTTAGAGTGCCCAGTCTCCTGCGAAGCCCGTCTATTCCCCATGGTCCTTACGGAGTTCCCAGCATCCACTAGGACGTCAGAGAAAATATAAATCTGCCCTCAACCATGTGGCAGGGGGTAGTGTGGATAATATACATATGCCCCCCTGGACTAAGTAATGTGAGAGCAGTATCAATATTCCGCAGACTGCACACCTAACATGGCTGCCTTGTTATCATTGGTCGGCAATACGGGGAAGTTGACTTTCCAGCCTTGTCTGACTCAGGTCAAGTGGTGAAATCAGTGTGATGATAATTATACATCTTCAGCGAATTGTTTATTATAATTCTGCAGCATCTAGGCGCTAATGCCCCTGGCTGGAGTACCAGCAGATCTTGGAGTTTGAATGTTCATCTGGATCTCATTTACTTTCATTAAAAGTAGCAGAAGTTTCCCTCCCAGTGTATTTGGTGAATGGAATACAATAAGAAACCTCAATAAAATGATCTCTTGTCATTAAATAGCACTGGCTATGGCCTATTATGTGACAATATATGTGCAGCTTGCACTGGTTGTCACTTCATATGGAACTTAATTTGTCTTCCATTCAACAGTACACAGTAGTGGCAACTTTTCTTTGTACTGTACACTTTTTCATTCTTACAACTAAGAATGAAAACAGGAACAAATCAGTGAAATCATGTCATAAATGTGTAAAAATAAGCACCTAAATACTTTTATGGGGCATGAAAAGACAAACAGCATTACAGACACTGGCCGCTCATACTGTACATGTAAAATTATGTGTATAAGCGGCCAGTGTCTGTAATCCTGTTTGTTATTGTTTTCAGCGTTGCCTAAGTCACACAGCCGGAACCCGCAACGTCATTTCCGCCGGATGAATGGCAGCCGGAAGTGTAATTGCAGACCCGCGGGCGGCGTGACAGAGGAGAACGCCGGTGGGGAGGTCCATGGGGGTAAGTTAAGGTATTTATTTGTCACTTGTGTCACTTGTAATTTGTTCTGTAGAAGGGGAGCACGCCGCCTCTTTTGTTCATAGCTCTATATATATATATATATATATAAACACACACACACACCCATGGAAACTGCCCTAAGTAAATCCTGCGTTTGCCCCTGGAGGACTGCCCCCCCCCCCCCACCCGGCACTGGCCGCTGCACATTCATGGCCGGCTGATTGCACAAAGCTGTCGGGTACTGTTATAGAAGTGCTCACTTCACTTCTAACACATTGCATGGACGGGTTCTACTTTCGGATCCCCGTCCATGGGTGTTGTTTTATACATTCCTGAGAATATTCATTTCTTATTACCATGAAGAGTGGCTGTAAGAAAATACAATTATCATGTCCAAAACCCGATAATTGATAAATATGCCTCTTAACCTCTTTAAACCAGAGGTGTTAATCTGGAAACAAAGATTGTTTCAGGGTAATGCAGATTTAATATTGAGTTGATTCTTTGATGATCCTCGGAAATTGCTAGACAGAGAAAAGCAGAATCTCACCTGTAGAACTGTACATTGGGCCTGATTCTTATTTCGAAGTAAATCAACATGGAACAAACCATGTTGCCATGCAAGGGGAGCAAATACGTTCATACTTCTTCTCTGCAAGGGAAATACTGGCTGCTTTTGCATGTAGCCCACAAATGTTAGCTTTATTTTTACACTGAAATTTAGATTTCAGTTTGATCCCACCCCACCCAATTCTAAGGGATATATACTAAAGTCCTGTTTTTTTTAGAAGCGTAAATGTTGCTTGTAGCAACCAATCAGACTATAGCTATCATCTTCTAGAACAGCCATTCCCAACCTCGGTCCTCAAGGCACACTAATAGTGCAAGATTTAGTGATATCCAGGCTTCAGCACAGCACAGACGGGTAAATCAAAATAACTAATTCGGTCACCTGTGCTCAAGCATGAGGTCTGAGGTTTGGAATGCCTGTTCTAGAAATTGCTATATAAATGATAAGTGGAATCTGATTGGTTGCTATGGCAACGTCACCACTACTAAAAAAAAAACCCACACTTTAGTAAATAGTTCAACATGGTTTTACGCAGGTGTGCAGTTACTTGCTTTTTTTGGTTTACTTACAAATCAGGATCGGCCTTTTATCTCTCTCCAGTTTGTCTCTCACCAAAATTTGATAAATAGCCTCACCCAAAAAGTTAACAGCAAAATTTACTAATAATCATAAATAAGGAAATTTTTATCTGCAAGCCAGTAAGCGTTAGAGATTAATACAAATATAACAGACCTGCTATTACTACTAAACTAGTGTATATACAGTATACACCATATTGGTCTTTTTGATAATTTTTACATAAAGTCATACCCTCCAACATTTTACACATAAAAATCGGTACAAATTAGGATAGGGGGAGTGGCCACGGGTAAAGGGGTAGTGACCACGCCCCTTTTCCTATACTTTCAATGGAAGTTTGGAGAGTCAAAAATTGGTACAGACCATAAAAAAAAGGTACTCTACCTGCCAAAATGGTACTGCTGGAGGGTATGAAAGTGTCAGTACACATTTGGAAAGAATTAGAGATTTGCTATTTCGGATTTACTCGGTTCTTAACGCCAGAATTAATGCAAGTTTGGATTTATCTGGATTTTTTTAATTGGCTATCCAAAACATGTGACATCCGAGAGCCAATAAGATGCCTTTTTGAGATCCGGGTAAATCCGCACAAATCCGGGTAATTCTGAACCCACACATCTCTAGAAAGAATACATACTATATCCCGGCAGTCATATGATCGACTGCGGCATACCGGCATTGAAGATGTCAACATTTGAGTCAGAAAACTGTTCCGACCTATTCAATCCCCCTACCATTTTTCCGACAAGTCAGTAATTCCTACTTGTCGGAAAACACGTGGATCAGCGGAATAACCACAGATCTACGTGTTTTGTCTCAAGTGCAGCCAAATCCGACAGGTTTTAGCCCCATTTCCGACAATGTCAATCCGACTTTAAAAACGGGGCTAAAACCTGTCGGATTTGGCCGCGCTTCCAACAAAACACGTGGAACCGCGGCTATTCCGCCGATCCACGTGTTTTTTGACAAGTCGGAATTGCCGAATTGTCGGAAAAACGGCAGGGGGATTGAATAGGTCGGAACAGTTTCCAACCCCAAAAAGTCGGAAACTTTCCGACAAGACAGCAGTTCCGTCTACAATTGAATACCCCTAATAGGCTACTAATGCTCAGTGCAGCGATGCCAGCTAGAGAAGAGGGGCCTGGAGAGAAACTGTACATGGGCCCCCTCCTCTTTTTTGATATGCCCCTGTGTCGATAATAGAAATTATAGGGTTAAGGTTGGGGTTAGCATTAGTGTTATTGGGTGTCAACGAGATATTCAGGTTGACATTTTGAGGGCTATTCATGAAGCAGTGAAAAGAGTGGAGAAGTGAGCCTGTGGAGATGTTGCTCATGGCAGCCAATCAGCTGCTCTGTACAATTGTACAGTATGCAAATTATAAATGTTACTTCAATGCTGATTGGTTGCCATGGGCAACTTCTCCAATGGCTCACTTCTCCACTCTTTTCACTGCTTCATGAATAGACCCCTTTGTTAGCTATTGCAGTGTATTGCAGTGTCTACAGTGGGGTTTGAAAGTTTGGGCACCCCAGGCAAAAATTCATTTTAATGTGCAAAAAGAAGCCAAGGAAAGATGGAAATATTTCCAAAAGGCATCAAATTACAGATTAGACATTCGAATAACATGTCAAAAAAAGTTTGATTTTATTTCCATCATTTACACTTTCTAAAGAACAGAAAACAAACAATGGCGTCTGCAAAAGTTTGGGCACCCTGCAGTGTTAATACCTTGTACTGCCCCCTTTGGCAAGTATCACAGCTTGTAAACGCTTTTTGTAGCCAGCCAAGAGTCTTTCAATTCTTGTTTGAGGTATTTTCGCCCATTCTTCCTTACAAAAGTTCTTTGAGATTCCTGGGCTGTCTGTGACGCACTGCTCTTTTTGTTACGATCCTGATGCTCAGGACAGGGGAGATCTTATGTAGTGAGTCCTGATCACCAAGATGGAATGCTGGGATTGGGAAATGGGAAGGAAATAGCCCCAAGCACCCTACCTCCGTTGTCTTACCCGTGTTATCAATTCACGCCTGAACGACTATGGTTTCTTGGGCCCATGGCAGCCGCGTACGAAGGGCGGATTGGGTCTGCCCAACTCCGATGCCCCCTCAGGTCTTAAAGAGAGACAAGGCGTGAACTGAGACAGGGTAATAACAAGGGGACCTCTAACTGAAACAACCACGCTAGGGGCTATAAACTACCTAAAAACTAAACGTATGTGCGGCACGCCGCCAAAGGAAAAAGAACTACAAAGAAACCACTGTCCACTCCCCTACACGGCACCGCCGAGTTCCGGGGAGGACAGTGAAAGCGGAAACCTCCGCAAATGCACCAATTCACAGTAAAGTAAACACTAAGCGGCATAGGCCGCAACACGCGGCAGAAGCCGCTACTCACGAAACCGGGCGAGAACCCCAGATGACAAACAGGTTCGCAAGGACTAGAAGGATTCCCAGGACCAGCTTCGGACCTCCAAAGTACCAAAGGGCAGGGAGCAAGATCCACCAAACACGGCTGACAGGAACAGAGTTCTGCAAGGCAGGAACAGCATACAAGAAGCTATCACCGGCGGGGCTGCAGTGTGCTGGCTCACATAAAAAGGCCCTGCTGGCCAATAACAGGAGGGCCAGCAGGACCAGCCCCCAGACCCTAATTACTAGTTGCCGTGCAGCTGCCCTGCTGCACGAGCAACCTAATTAACTATTCTTAGCAACAGGGAACGCGGTCCACCTGTGGCGTCCCCGTTGCTATGCACCCGGCGGCCCTGCACACACGGCGTCCTGCGTTGCCAGGGACCCGGCGGCTATCGTGTGCACGGCGTCCTGGCGTTGCTAGGCACCGTGCGGGGGACAGGGAAGGAGAGAGGCGCGGCGGCTGTGACCGCTGCTCAGTCAGGGCACGGCCGAAGACCGCCGCGCCTAACAGTACCCCTCCTTGAGGAGGGGTTAAAGAACCCCTAGAGCCAGGTTTCTGAGGAAACTCCTGAAAGAAAATCCTCTTCAGCTTGGGAGCATGTAAATCTTTATCCAACACCCAAGATCTTTCTTCAGGGCCATAACCTTTCCAGTGGACCAAAAAATAGAGCCGACCCCGAGTAAGCTTAGAATCTAAAACCTTCTCCACCAAGAACTCTTGTTGCCCCTGAACATCCACCGGAGATCTACCCTGGGAAGTCCTCCGAGGAAATCTCCTGGAAGAAAAATACTGTTTCAAAAGAGAACAGTGAAAAGTATTGCCAATTTTGAGAGATCTCGGCAAGCGTAGCCGAAAAGCCACTGGGTTGACCTTCTTAATGATAAGGAATGGTCCAATAAATTTGGGTCCCAATCTAGCCGAAGGTTGTCGGAGCTTGATGTTATGAGTTGACAACCATACCTTATCTCCCACCTTAAAAGTGCAAGGACGTCGGAGCCTATCAGAAAATGTCTTTTCTCGGAAGGCAGCTTTTCTCAAGGCAAGGTGCACCTTTCTCCAAATTGTTCTGAGATGGGAGGTTAAGGTCAACGAGGAGACTGGAGAATGAGGAAAAAAAGAGTTGGCTCTAGGATGAAAGCCAAAGACTGAAAAGAATGGGGACTCCTTGGTGGAAGAATGACAAGAGTTATTATAAGCAAATTCGGCTAACGGAAGAAATTTAGACCAATCATTCTGGAGTTTGGCCGAATACAACCGTAAATACTGTTTTAATGACTGGTTAATTCGTTCGGTTTGTCCGTTAGATTGTGGGTGGTACCCAGATGTTAAAGAGAGTTTCATATTTAATGAGGCACAAAAACGTTTCCAGAAACGAGCACTGAATTGCGGACCCCGATCAGAGACAATATCCCTGGGCAACCCATGGAGCCTGAACACATGACGGAGAAACAAGACTGCCAACCCTTGAGCAGAGGGTAATCGGGGAAGAGCAATGAAATGAGCCATCTTACTAAAACGATCTACTACCACCCAAATGACTCGAAATCCGTCTGAAAGAGGAAGGTCCACCACGAAATCCATGGATATATGTGACCATGGCCTGAGAGGAACGGCTAAAGGTACGAGTTGCCCGATCGGCAATGAACGAGGAACCTTATGCCGTGCACAAACCTGACAGGAATGGACAAATTCCCTTACATCTTTAGAAAGACTAGGCCACCACACCGAGCGAGAGACTAACTCCAAGGTCTTAGTGATACCTGGATGACCAGAGACTTTGTTGTCATGAAACTCAGCTAAAACAGTGCCTCTCAGAAATTCAGGGACAAAGAGACGATCAGCAGGAGTCGGTTTAGGAGCCTGCTGTTGAAGCTGGACTAACTGAGTAAATAAATCCTGTGTGAGGCCTGCCCGGATGACAGATGATGGAACTATGGGGGTAGTAGCAGGATGGTTATTGTGAACCGGAAGAAAACAACGTGACAGGGCATCAGCTTTAGTATTTTTGGAACCGGGCCTGAAGGTGATAATAAACCTGAAACGAGTAAAAAAACAATGCCCAACGTGCCTGCCGAGCATTAAGCCGTTTAGCTGACTCAATATACTGCAGGTTCTTATGGTCAGTAAACACTGTAATAGTATGCCTAGCTCCCTCCAGCCAATGCCTCCACTCCTCGAAAGCCCATTTAACTGCCAGCAATTCTCGATTACCAACGTCATAGTTGGATTCTGCGGAGGAGAATTTCCTGGACATGAAGGCACAAAGGTGTAATTCCTGAGACTCCGGATCTTCCTGAGATAGGATAGCCCCCACTCCAACCTCTGAGGCATCTACCTCGACTATAAAGGGGAGCTCCGGGTTAGGGTGCCTGAGAACAGGAGCCGAGACAAAGGCCTGTTTTAAGGCCCGAAAGGCAGACTCGGCTGCAGGCGACCAATTGGAAGGGTCCGCTCCTTTTTTAGTCAATGCTACTATAGGAGCGACCAAATCAGAAAAGGTATGAATGAACCGCCTATAATAGTTTGCAAACCCTAAAAAGCGCTGAATTGCTTTTAAATTTGTGGGTTGCGCCCAATTAAGAATGGCCTGGAGTTTTTTCGGTTCCATGAAAAATCCCTGGGGAGAAATAATATACCCCAAGAAAGACACTTCCGTGATGTGAAAATCACATTTCTCTAGTTTTGCGTATAAATGATTCTCCCGTAGTTTTTGAAGAACCAGATGCACATGGGTAATATGTTGTTCCATAGACTCAGAATAAATCAAAATGTCGTCTAAATAAACGACAACAAACTTTCCAAGAAAGTCACGAAGAACATCATTGATGAGGTCTTGAAATACCGCAGGAGCATTTGACAGCCCAAAGGGCATCACCAGGTATTCATAATGACCCGACTGTGTGCTGAAAGCCGTCTTGCACTCATCCCCAGATCTTATTCGGATGAGATTGTAAGCTCCTCTAAGATCGATTTTTGAGAAGATAACGGCAGAGCGTAACTGATCAAAAAGTACTGAAATCAAAGGCAAAGGGTAGGTGTTTTTAACAGAAATTTTATTCAGAGCCCGAAAATCAATACATGGTCTGAGCGACCCATCTTTTTTCTCAACAAAAAAGAATCCTGCACTCAAAGGAGATTTCGAAGGCCTAATGAAGCCTTTTTTCAGGCTTTCCTGGATATAATTATCCATAGCCGTGGTTTCTGGCCCGGAGAGGGCATATAATCTCCCTTTAGGTAAAGTGGCCCCGGGAACTAAATCTATAGCGCAGTCATAGGACCGATTAGGAGGCAGAACGTCCGCATTACCCTTGGAGAACACATCAGCAAAATCCTGATATTCCAGAGGAATAAGTTCTGGGGTAACTGCCGCAACCCGGACAGGATAGGAAATACACTCCTTAACACAAAAAGGACCCCATTGGGAAATCTCCCCAGACCGCCAATCTATGGTGGGATTATGAAAGGCAAGCCAGGGGTGACCCAAAACTACTGGAACTGCCGGACAATGTGTAAGGTAAAATTCTATTTCTTCTGAATGTAGGGCCCCCACTGTCAGCAATACTGGAGGTGTGCGGTGAGTAATAACCCCATTGGAAAGCGGACCCCCATCCAAGCCGTGCATGGTGATACGTCTATATAAGGGTATAAGTGGAACGCCTAAAGCCTTAGCCCAAGCTAAATCCATAAAATTTCCTGCAGCTCCACTGTCGACGAAGGCCAACACCAACGAACTGAGGCTGCCAAAGGAAATCTTTACCGGAACTAATAGAGAATTAACTGCAGACCCAAGTGAACCCCCTCACAATTCACTTGGTCAGAGCGTTTCCCGGCTTGTTCGGGCAGTTACGTGCGATATGTCCCTTACCACCACAATACAAACAAAGACCAGAACTTAACCTTCTGGTTCTTTCCTCTGGGGACAGCCGGGAGAGACCCATTTGCATGGGCTCCTCGACGTCCTCAGTAAAAGTATATACACATGGATTAGGCCTAAAAGTTGTTCCTCTTTCAGCCCTCCGCTCTCGGAGACGACGATCAATTTTAATAGCGAGCTCCATGAGTTTGTCTAGAGTCTCAGGAGCGGGGTACTGAAGGAGACTGTCTTTAATCACTTCCGACAGTCCGAGGCGAAACTGACTGCGCAGGGCCGGGTCATTCCAGCCACAGTCGTTCGACCAACGGCAAAATTCGGTACAATACACCTCTGCTGGATTTTTGCCTTGCTTAAGGGCACGCAGGTGACTCTCAGCTGATGCTTCTCTATCTGGGTCGTCATATAAGAGGCCTAAGGATTTAAAAAAGGCGTCTACTGATAACAAAGCAGCATCATCCGCTCTTAGCCCAAACGCCCAGGTCTGTGGATCACCCTGAAGTAGAGACATCACAATCCCGACCCGCTGAGACTCAGTACCAGAGGAACGGGGCCTTAAACGAAAATAAAGCTTACAAGCTTCCTTAAAATTAAAAAAATCCTTTCGGTTACCCGAAAAACGGTCAGGTAAATGCATCTTTGGTTCTGGAACCATACTCGGGGAGGCTCGCAAAAGATCTTCCTGCGATCTCACCCGAAGAGTAAGGTCCTGAACCATCTGAGTTAATTCCTGTATTTGGTTAACCAAAAGCTGACTGGGGTTTGGCCCTAAACCTGCCGGATTCATGAGGCCGAATTTCTAGGCCCACTAATACAACGGAAAAAATGAAACCCTTTTTTTTTTTGTGGGCCGGTGATAAAGTTACGATCCTGATGCTCAGGACAGGGGAGATCTTATGTAGTGAGTCCTGAGCACCAAGACGGAATGCTGGGATTGGAAAATGGGAAGGAAATAGCCCCTAGCACCCTACCTCCGTTGTCTTACCCGTGTTATCAATTCACGCCTGAACGACTATGGTTTCTTGGGCCCATGGCAGCCGCGTTTGAAGGGCGGATTAGGTCTGCCCAACTCCGATGCCCCCTCAGGTCTTAAAGAGAGACAAGGCGTGAACTGAGACAGGGTAATAACAAGGGGACCTCTAACTGAAACAACCACGCTAGGGGCTATAAACTACCTAAAATCTAAACGTATGTGCGGCACGCCGCCAAAGGAAAAAGAATTACAAAGAAACCACTGTCCACTCCCCTACACGGCACCGCCGAGTTCCAGGGAGGACAGTGAAAGCGGACACCTCCGCAAATGCACCAATTCACAGTAAAGTAAACACTAAGCGGCATAGGCCGCAACACGCGGCAGAAGCCGCTACTCATGAAACCGGGCGAGAACCCCAGATGACAAACAGGTTCGCAAGGACTAGAAGGATTCCCAGGACCGGCTTCGGACCTCCAAAGTACCAAAGGGCAGGGAGCAAGATCCACCAAACACGACTGACAGGAACAGAGTTCTGCAAGGCAGGAACAGCATACAAGAAGCTATCACCGGCGGGGCTGCAGTGTGCTGGCTCACATAAAAAGGCCCTGCTGGCCAATAACAGGAGGGCCAGCAGGACCAGCCCCCAGACCCTAATTACTAGTTGCCGTGCAGCTGCCCTGCTGCACGAGCAACCTAATTAACTATTCTTAGCAACGGGGAACGCGGTCCACCTGTGGCGTCCCCGTTGCTATGCACCCGGCGGCCCTGCACGCACGGCGTCCTGCGTTGCCAGGGACCCGGTGGCTATCGTGCGCACGGCATCCTGGCGTTGCTAGGCGCCGTGCGGGGGACAGGGAAGGAGAGAGGCGCGGCGGCTGTGACCGCTGCTCAGTCAGGGCACGGCCGAAGACCGCCACGCCTAACACTTTTAAGGTCTATCCATAGATTTTCAATTATGTTGAGGTCAGGAGATTGTGAAGGCCATGGCAAAACCTTCAGGTTACGCCTCTTGATGTAATCCACCATAGATTTTGAGGTGTGTTTAGGATCATTATCCATTTGTAGAAGCCAGCCTCTCTTTAACTTCAGCTTTTTCACAGATGGCATCAAGTTAACGTCCAAAATCTGCTGGAATCTTATTGAATCCATTTTTCCTTCTACTCGTGAAATGTTCCCTGTGCCACTGGCTGCAATACAACCCCAAAGCATGATTGATCCACCCCCATGCTTAACAGTTGGACAGGGGTTCTTTTCATTAAATTCTGTGCCCTTCCTTCTCCAAACGTACCTTTGCTCATTCCGGCCAAAAAGTTCTATTTATTTTTAACCTCATCGGTCTACAGAACTTTATTCCAAAATGCATCAGGCTTGTCTATATGTTCATTTGCAAACTTCAAACGCTGATTTTTGTGGTGAGGACGTAGAAGAGGTTTTCTTGTGATGACTCTTCCATGAAAACCATATTTGTACAAGTATCTCTTTATAGTGGAATAGTGTACCACAACTCCAGTGTCTGCCAGATCTTCCTGGAGGGATCGTGCAGTCAAACGTGGATTTTGACTTGCTTTTCTCACAATCCTGCGAGCTGTTCTGTCTGATATTTTTCTTGGTCTTCCAGATCTTCCTTTAACTTCCACTGTTCCTGATGACTGCCATTTCTTAATTACATTCCGAACAGAGGATATGGGCATCTGATAACACTTTGCTATCTTCTTATAGCCTTCTCCTGCTTTGTGAGCGTCAACTATTCTCAGTTTCAGTGTTCTACACAACTGCTTAGAGGAACCCATGGTGCTGATTGTTGGAGCAAGGTCAGATGAGTCTGGGCTTTTAAAACCTTTGAGATTGACATTACCTGTTCTTTCCAGACGATGATTGAGAACAATCCATGACACTGCCAGGTCTCAGCTGTCCAAAGGGGCAGTACAAGGGTGCCCAAACTTTTGCAGACGCCATTTTTTGATTTCTGTTATTTTGATAGTGTAAATGATGGAAATAAAATCAAACTTTTTTTGACATGTTAGAAGAATGTCTAATCTGTAATTTGATGCCTTTTGGAGATTTTTCCATCTTTCCTTGGCTTCTTTTTGCACATTAAATTTTTTTTTAGCCTGGGGTGCCCAAACTTTCAATCCCCACTGTACATAATGGCTGTTTACATTGGGATTGTTGACAAAACATATCCAACCAGGCACAAAATGGCTGTCTCAGCAGTGTGTCGGCGACAGGTGTCAGTTAGGATCTGTAGAAGCTTCCTCCAGTGCCAGATGTGATACCTCTGCCCTTTTTTCGTACTGAAAACCTTTTTTTCCCCCCAGATTCCTAATTTTCTACAACTTGGCTGTTTCATTTTCACACAGGAACAGAGAGTTTATTTCTCGTCCTTCTTCTCTCAAGTTTTATTCTTTTTTGCTTTCCCTTCGGGTTCCCACTGTTTTGATCAACACATGATTTGACTTGTTGTAGCAATTTTTTTTCTTTACTATTGCGGTATTGATCTCTGTAAAGTGAACTATGCAGTAACCTTTTCTGTGAAACTAATATCTGCCTCGACAAACGTTCCAGACCACAGATAAATCAAAGTAAGTTTTAGCACAGCAAGGAAAAGTCTCCACGATTTGAATGCGCTGGACCTCCCTGCGCTCCTGTGATGGTAAATGTGACAATATTGGACGTGTAGTCCCAGCGTGGGGTGTGACGTGCTGCAGATTGCAGTCATCGGGGGCTATTTACTAGCAAACTGCAGAGTTACAGGGACCAGAACAGCCAAATAGACCTTGACCTCAATCTACTGCAAATGACACAAATCTGTGAGAGTATGACCCAGTTCTAGACTCTGGGGGAGACCAGTTTTCCGAAGTGACTACCACAAAATACTTTCTATATGAGAAAAGGCACTGATAACCAGAATGCAGTGTTACGCAGTGCGTTATTACATGACAGTATATTATTTCACATTATAGTAGTACATACTTATATAGTATATTATTGCAGTGTATTATGACATAATAGTATATTATTACAGAGTATATCAGTGCACGGTACATTTTTATAGAGCACATTATTACTAGTGATGTGCACCGGATATTTTTTGGGTTTTGTGTTTTGGTTTTGGATTCGGTTCCGCGGCCGTGTTTTGGATTCGGACGCGTTTTGGCAAAACCTCCCTGAAATTTTTTTGTCGGATTCGGGTGTGTTTTGGATTCGGGTGTTTTTTTAAAAAATCCCTCAAAAACAGCTTAAATCATATAATTTGGGGGTCATTTTGATCCCATAGTATTGTTAACCTCAATAACCATAATTTCCACTCATTTCCAGTCTATTCTGAACACCTCACAATATTATTTTTAGTCCTAAAATTTGCACCGAGGTCGCTGGATGACTAAGCTAAGCGACCCAAGTGGCCGGCACAAACACCTGGCCTATCTAGGAGTGGCACTGCAGTGTCAGACAGGATGGCACTTAAAAAAAATTGTCCCCAAACTTCACATGATCCAAAGATAAATTAAAGAAAAAAGAGGTGCAAGATGGAATTGTCCTTGGGCCCTCCCACCCACCCTTATGTTGTATAAACAGGACATGCACACTTTAACAAACCCATCATTTCAGTGACAGGGTCTGCCACACGACTGTGACTGAAATGACTGGTTGGTTTGGGCCCCCACCAAAAAAGAAGCAATCAATCTCTCCTTGCACAAACTGGCTCTACAGAGGCAAGATGTCAACCTCCTCCTCATCGTCCGATTCCTCCCCCCTTTCACTGTGTACATCCCACTCCTCACAGATTATTAATTCGTCCCCACTGGAATCCACCATCTCAGGTCCCTGTGTACTTTCTGGAGGCAATTGCTGGTGAATGTCTCCACGGAGGAATTGATTATAATTCATTTTGATGAACATCATCTTCTCCACATGTTCTGGAAGTAACCTCGTACGCCGATTGCTGACAAGGTGAGCGGCTGCACTAAACACTCTTTCGGAGTACACACTGGTGGGGGGGCAACTTAGGTAAAAAAAAGCCAGTTTCTGCAAGGGCCTCCAAATTACCTCTTTTTCCTGCCAGTATAGGTACGGACTGTCTGACGTGCCTACTTGGATGCGGTCACTCATATAATCCTCCACCATTCTTTCAATGGTGACAGAATCATATGCAGTGACAGTAGACGACATGTCAGTAATCGTTGGCAGGTCCTTCAGTCCGGACCAGATGTCAGCATTCGCTCCAGACTGCCCTGCATCACCGCCAGCGGGTGGGCTCGGAATTCTTAGCCTTTTCCTCGCAGCCCCAGTTGCGGGAGAATGTGAAGGAGGAGCTGTTGACGGGTCATGTTCCGCTTGACTTGACAAGTGTCTCACCAGCAGGTCTTTGCACCTCTGCCGACTTGTGTCTGCCGGAAAGAGAGATACAACGTAGGCTTTAAACCTAGGATCGAGCACGGTGGCCAAAATGTAGTGCTCTGATTTCAACAGATTGACCACCCATGAATCCTGGTTAAGCGAATTAAGGGCTCCATCCACAAGTCCCACATGCCTAGCGGAATCGCTCCATTTTAGCTCCTCCTTCAATCTCTCCAGCTTCTTCTGCAAAAGCCTGATGAGGGGAATGACCTGACTCAGGTTTGCAGTGTCTGAACTGACTTCACGTGTGGCAAGTTCAAAGGGTTGCAGAACCTTGCACAACATGGAAATCATTCTCCACTGCGCTTGAGTCAGGTGCATTCCCCCTCCTTTGCCTATATCGTAGGCAGATGTATAGGCTTGAATGGCCTTTTGCTGCTCCTCCATCCTCTGAAGCATATAGAGGGTTGAATTCCACCTCTTTACCACCTCTTGCTTCAGATGATGGCGGGGCAGGTTCAGGACTGTTTGCTGGTGCTCCAGTCTTCGGCACGCGTGGCTGAATGCCGAAAGTGGCCCGCAATTCTTCGGGCCACCGACAGCATCTCTTGCACGCCCCTGTCGTTTTTTAAATAATTCTGCACCACCAAATTCAATGTATGTGCAAAACATGGGACGTGCTGGAATTTGCCCACATGCACAATATTGGTGGCGTTGTCCGATGTCACAAATCCCCAGGAGAGTCCAATTGGGGTAAGCCATTCTGCGATGATGTACCTCAGTTTCCATAAGAGGTTGTCAGCTGTGTGCCTCTTATGGAAAGCGGTGATACAAAGCGTAGCCTGTCTAGGAACAAGTTGGCGTTTGCGAGATGCTGCTACTGGTGCCGCTGCTGCTGTTCTTGCTGCGGGAGGCAATACATCTACCAAGTGGGCTGTCACAGTCATATAGTCCTGAGTCTGCCCTGCTCCACTTGTCCACATGTCCGTGGTTAAGTGGACATTGGGTACAACTGCATTTTTTAGGACACTGGTGACTCTTTTTCTGAGGTCTGTGTACATTCTCGGTATCGCCTGCCTAGAGAAATGGAACCTAGATGGTATTTGGTACCGGGGACACAGTACCTCAATCAATTCTCTAATTCCCTGTGAATTAACGGTGGATACCGGACACACGTTTAACACCACCGCATCTGCCAAGACCTGAGTTATCCGCTTTGCAGCAGGATGACTCCTGTGATATTTCATCTTCCTCGCAAAGGACTGTTGGACAGTCAATTGCTTACTGGGAGTAGTACAAGTGGTCTTCCGACTTCCCCTCTGGGATGACGATCGACTCCCAGCAGCAACAACAGCAGCGCCAGCAGCAGTAGGCGTTACACTCAAGGATGCATCGGAGGAATCCCAGGCAGGAGAGGACTCGTCAGACTTGCCAGTGACATGGCCTGCAGGACTATTGGCTTTCCTGTCTAAGGAGGAAATTGACACTGAGGGAGTTGGTGGTGTGGTTTGCAGGAGCTTGGTTACAAGAGGAAGGGATTTAGTTGTCAGTGGACTGCTTTCGCTGTCACCCAAAGTTTTTGAACTTGTCAATGATTTCTGATGAATGCGCTCCAGGTGACGTATAAGGGAGGATGTTCCTAGGTGGTTAACGTCCTTACCCCTACTTATTACAGATTGACAAAGGCAACACACCGCTTGACACCTGTTGTCCGCATTTCTGTTAAAATAATTCCACACCGAAGAGGTGATGTTTTTTGTAATTTGACCAGGCATGTCAATGGCCATATTCGTCCCACGGACAACAGGCGTCTCCCCGGGTGCCTGACTTAAACAAACCACCTCACCATCAGAATCCTCCTTGTCAATTTCCTCCTCAGCGCCAGCAACACCCATATCCTCATCCTGGTGTACTTCAACAGTGACATCTTCAATTTGACTATCAGGAACTGGACTGTGGGTGCTCCTTCCAGCACTTGCAGGGGGCGTGCAAATGGTGGAAGGCGCCACCTCTTCCCGTCCAGTGTTGGGAAGGTCAGGCATCGCAACCGACACAATTGGACTCTCCTTGGGGATTTGTGATTTAGAAGAACGTACAGTTCTTTACTGTGCTTTTGCCAGCTTAAGTCTTTTCATTTTTCTAGCGGGAGGATGAGTGCTTCCATTCTCATGTAAAGCTGAACCACTAGCCATGAACATAGGAGAGGGCCTCAGCCGTTCCTTGCCACTCCGTGTCATAAATGGCATAATGGCAAGTTTACGCTTCTCATCAAACGCTTTTAATTTTGATTTTTGGGTCATTTTACTGAACTTTTTTGGGGGGAATTTACATGCTCTCTACTATGGCATTGGGCATCGGCCTTGGCAGACGACGTTGATGGCATTTCATCGTCTCGGCCATGACTAGTGGCAGCAGCTTCAGCACGAGGTGGAAGTGGATCTTGATCTTTCCCTATTTTACCCTCCACATTTTTGTTCTCCATTTTTTAATGTGTGGAATTATATGCCAGTAATATATCAATAGCAATGGCCTACTGTACCGTACTACTATATATATATATATATATATATATATATAGTAGTATGGTACAGTAGTATATATATACTGGTGGTCAGCAAAATTCTGCACTGTCCTCCTACTATATACTGCGCACAACTACAATGCAGCACAGATATGGATGGATAGTATACTTGACAACACAGAGGTAGAGCAGTGGACTACTGTACCATACTGCTATATATATACTGGTGGTCAGCAAAATTCTGCACTGTCCTCCTACTATATACTGCGCACAACTACAATGCAGCACAGATATGGATAGATAGTATACTTGACGACACAGAGGTAGAGCAATGGACTACTGTACCGTATTGCTATATATATACTGGTGGTCAGCAAAATTCTGCACTGTCCTCCTACTATATACTGCGCACAACTACAATGCAGCACAGATATGGATAGTATACTTGATGACACAGAGGTAGAGCAATGGACTACTGCACCGTACTGCTATATATATACTGGTGGTCAGCAAAATTCTGCACTGTCCTCCTACTATATACTGCGCACAACTACAATGCAGCACAGATATGGATAGTATACTTGACAACACAGAGGTAGAGCAATGGACTACTGTACCGTACTGCTTTATATATATACTGGTGGTCAGCAAAATTCTGCACTGTCCTCCTACTATATACTGCGCACAACTACAATGCAGCACAGATATGGATAGTATACTTGACGACACAGAGGTAGAGCAAAGGACTACTGCACCGTACTGCTATATATATACTGGTGGTCAGTAAAATTCTGCACTGTCCTCCTACTATATACTGCGCACAACTACAATGCAGCACAGATATGGATAGTATACTTGATGACACAGAGGTAGAGCAATGGACTACTGCACCGTACTGCTATATATATACTGGTGGTCAGCAAAATTCTGCACTGTCCTCCTACTATATACTGCGCACAACTACAATGCAGCACAGATATGGATAGTATACTTGACGGCACAGAGGTAGAGCAATGGACTACTGCACCGTACTGCTATATACATATACTGGTGGTCAGCAACATTCTGCACTGTCTCCTACTATATACTACGCACAACTACAATGCAGCACAGATATGGATAGTATACTTGATGACACAGAGGTAGAGCAATGGACTACTGTACCGTACTGCTATATATATACTGGTGGTCAGCAAAATTCTGCACTGTCCTCCTACTATATACTGCGCACAACTACAATGCAGCACAGATATGGATGGATAGTATACTTGACAACACAGAGGTAGAGCAATGGACTACTGTACCGTACTGCTATATATATATATATATACTGGTGGTCAGCAAAATTCTGCACTGTCCTCCTACTATATACTGCGCACAACTACAATGCAGCACAGATATGGATAGTATACTTGACGACACAGAGGTAGAGCAATGGACTACTGTACTGTACTGCTATATATATACTGGTGGTCAGCAAAATTCTGCACTGTCCTCCTACTATTTACTGCGCACAACTACAATGCAGCACAGATATGGATAGTATACTTGACGACACACAGGTAGAGCAATGGACTACTGTACCGTACTGCTATATATATACTGGTGGTCAGCAAAATTCTGCACTGTCCTCCTACTATATACTGCGCACAACTACAATGCAGCACAGATATGGATAGTACACTTGACGACACAGAGGTAGAGCAATGGACTACTGTACCGTACTGCTATATATATACTGGTGGTCCGCAAAATTCTGCACTGTCCTCCCACTATATACTGCGCACAACTACAATTCAGCACAGATATGGATAGTATACTTGATGACAGAGAGGTAGAGCAATGGACTACTATAATGTACTGCTATATATATACTGGTGGTCAGCAATATTCTGCACTGTCCTCCTACTATATACTGCGCACAACTACAATGCAGCACAGATATGGATAGTATACTTGACGACACAGGGGTAGAGCAATGGACTACTGTACCGTACTGCTATATATATATACTGGTGGTCAGCAAAATTCTGCACTGTACTCCTACTATATACTGCGCACAACTACAAAGCAGCACAGATATGGATAGCATACTTGACGACACAGAGGTAGAGCAGTGGACTACTGTACTGTACTGCTATATATATACTGGTGGTCAGCAAAATTCTGCACTGTCCTCCTACTATATACTGCGCACAACTACAATGCAGCACAGATATGGATAGTATACTTGATGACACAGAGGTAGAGCAATGGACTACTGCACCGTACTTCTATATATATACTGGTGGTCAGCAAAATTCTGCACTGTCCTCCTACTATATACTGCGCACAACTACAATGCAGCACAGATATGGATAGTATACTTGACGACACAGAGGTAGAGCAATGGACTACTGTACCGTACTGCTATATATATACTGGTGGTCAGCAAAATTCTGCACTGTCCTCCTATTATATACTGCGCACAACTACAATGCAGCACAGATATGGATGGATAGTATACTTGACAACACAGAGGTAGAGCAATGTACTACTGTACCATACTGCTATATATATACTGGTGGTCAGCAAAATTCTGCACTGTCCTCCTACTATATACTGCGCACAACTACAATGCAGCACAGATATGGATAGTATACTTGACGACACAGAGGTAGACCAATGGACTACTGTACCGTACTGCTATATATATATACTGGTGGTCAGCAAAATTCTGCACTGTCCTCCTACTATATACTGCGCACAACTACAATGCAGCACAGATATGGATAGTATACTTGATGACACAGAGGTAGAGCAATGGACTACTGTACCGTACTGCTATATATATATACTGGTGGTCAGCAAAATTCTGCACTGTCCTCCTACTATATACTGTGCCCAACTACAATGCAGCACAGATATGGATAGTATACTTGATGACACAGAGGTAGAGCAGTGGACTACTGTACCGTACTGCTATACATATACTGGTGGTCAGCAAAATTCTGCACTGTCCTCCTACTATATACTACAATGCAGCACAGATATGGAGCGTTTTCAGGCAGAGAACTAGATATTTTCAGCACACTGAGCACAGATATTTTCAGCACACTGAGCACAGATATTTGCAGCACACTGAACACAGAAACTGAGAGACCGCAGCCACTTCCTCTCGCTATCATCTCCAATCCACAAGTGAAAATGGTGGCGGCGCGCGGCTCTTTATATGCAATACGAATCTCATGAGAATACGACAGCGGGATGATGACGTTCGGGCGCGTTCTTGTTAACCGAGCAAGGCGGGAAGATCCGAGGTGCCTCGGAACCGTGTAAAATGGGTGAAGTTCGGGGGGTTCGGATCTCGAGGAACCGAACCCACTCATCTCTAATTATTACACAATGCATTATTATAACATAATGGTATATTATTACAGAATACATTTGCACAAAAGTACATAGTATATTACCATGGAGTAAGGGATGGACTGGGGGCCGAAATTGGCATGTGCGTAACAGGGGCATGCACACTGTGAAAGGGAGTGCACGGACACTACCGATGGGGGCATGCCGCAAGTCACCCCCCCCATTTACATAGAGACAAGCAGGGCACGCGACACGGCACACGTGGGCGTGCCACGAGTCAGGGGGGGGCGTGGACTCGTGGCACGCATCCATTTACATGGAGACGGGGGGGGGGGGTCGAGCGGCCTGACCAGACTGGCTCTCTGTGTGACAGGACCAACCCACCAGCCCATCGGCCCTTCTGCCATTTGTCAGATGTGCCAGATGGGCAGTCTGGCCCTGTATGGAGTGCACAGTACATTATTAGATAGTACATTATTATACAGTGCATTATTGCATAACATTATATTATTACAGACTACATTAATATATAGTACCTACTGTAGTATTATACAACAGTGTTAGTTACACAATGTGCCCCAAACTACACCTTAAATGAATGACCCCACTGTAGCAGGGATGGTAGAAGAGGCCGTTGCCCATCAGCAACTTCATGCAGGAGCCACTAGACCTGTGAATTTGAATGACACGGTCAGTGTCCAGAGACGGTGTAATACGGATTGCTGCGTATTCCCCATATGCACCAAGTTCCAGAAAGTGAAACTTTCCAGAGCTTGGACACGATATAAAACAGGTAGAGCGGCACTGATTAGATCATTTGCTAATGAAATAACTTACCAGAAGGCGCTAACTGAGTATGGAAAGGGAATCATCATAGGCTGCGCAATGTCATGTTTCTAGGGCAACGCCGGACTGGTATACAGAAAATTCCAGATCTTAACCCCACTGAGAACCTCTGGAACATATTGGAGTGATGGACGCGTTCTAGGCCAACTTGACCTTCGTTTGTGTCGCAACTGCTGTCCAGGAACTTGTGGTCAGTTTGCCAAGAAGGGTGTCTGCCGTAATCACTGCACGTGGTGGGCCTACAGAGTACTGATGTCTCGTTGATCTGTTTGATGTCAGTATCCAATCACTTTTCTCTACATAGAGTAGAAGCCTATGGGCTCCTCTTCGCAATATTCCTTGACAGGAATCCAATCAGATCCCTCCCAGTGTCCCTCGCGGCTCACGCATGCACCGAAGGGCTCCCGGGTCATAAACCCAGTAGTCCTTATATGGAAAAGGACCGCTCTTATTGGGAGACTTGTACTTTACGATTTCATCTGCAATTGTACAAGCATTCACCATTACTAAACACGGCTAGGCTTGCAATTGGTGTTAAGATGATTCTCGTGCAAAATGCGATGCTTAATGCATCCTTCCCTATATGGTTCATCTCCCCTATCCCCTCTCTTGTGCAGCCCTGCTATTCTAAAAAAGTTTCCTGCAAAACAAGACCAGGGTCAGACCTACTTACCCTGTGCGACGGATCCAGTGACGAAGGTCCTGAGAGTGAGGTCAGACATCCGCCCTCAAAACGCCTGCACACGCCTGCGTTCGGATCTCCATGCCCGGAAAACGGTGAGTAGATGACCCGGAACGCCTCCTCCCTGTCAATCTTCTTGCGATCGTGCTAGCGATCACTTACTTCTTTGTACTGGCCGCTGCCCGGCGACGGCAACGACGCATGTGTGCAATGCGTCCGCTTTCTTCTCTCTTCTGGTCGATGCCCGGCAACAGCTGTCGCTGAGCAACGACGCGCGTGCGCATTGTTGCTGCCGCGCATGCGCAGTTCCAACCCGTTCGCACAGCAGCGAAGAACCGCTGCGTGCGAACGGGTTGGAATGACCCCCACTGTTTCTATTGAGAATTGCAGGGAGCAGCGAGTTATTGGGGACAGTGATATGTACAGTATGATACTAGATAATGGAAGCAATGTAGCCGGACTGCACATATCAGGCTGGGATTCTGTGCAGTGTGGAGTTATGTGAATTGCAGGAGCCATGGTAGAATTGGAATTGCTTGCAGTGTGGCATATTGATATACTGTAATGTGTAATGGGATCACCATATGGTACATGTGCAGCGTTTAAATTAAGAACTGTCTGTACTGATTTTTTTAAATGAGCTTCCCTGTGCCTATCAGGGCAGACACTGCATACGTATATATTTTGAGACAGATTTGCAGAATGTAATGGGGGCTGTGATGGGATTAACACCATACAGTGATGTATACGACTATGGTAGTGAGATACTTGTGACAGTCTGTATACTAATTATGACGTTTGCTATGCCTACGTTAAGAAGTGATACAGTGGTGCGTGTGTTTATGTTATGTGGCTTCATTTGTGAAACACTGTAGCTAGCTTAATGGAGTTCTGTGCTGGGCATTTATATTGGGAATAGAAATGATCCATATAATAATGTGAATTGTATGTGCACTAGATGGAGTTTTAGTCAGTGTGGGTTTTGTAGTATTGTGCAGAGGTGGATCAACCTAAAGAGACACACAGTGTGTAACAGTGTGGACATCACAATGGAGCTCAACTTCCTTAAACCTCTTTCGCTAAATTAAGCACCTAAAATACAATAAATGTAGCATCATTATGGCTTAAATTAATGAATGGTGTGTACATAATGCAGCTGCCATACGTCAATTGTGTGTGCGCTAACAGTTTATTACATTGCTGGCAAGTGCAAAATGGGGGAGCAAAGAGGGTCCAAATAAAAGAAGAGGATGCGAGCAGAAGACCGCCAGCTCAGAGCTGGTGACAAAAAGGAAGTCTTTTTACAGAGCGGCCGTTCAACCATTGCAAGCCAAGGGACACCCAAATATGCCCTCTCCACCCCTGCGGGCTGCGTCTCAATACAATAATCTCGCCTTACAAAATCAAGTCTTCTTGCTCCACTGATCCACAAAACGAGGATCACTGTAGTACCTGCTCCGTACTTTACTAAGAATATCTTTTCTCCACTCATCTCCAGGAAATACTAACTTCTGCTACTCAGCAAAATCACTGAGCACTCACAGTGAAGGAATAACAGGGCTTCACCCCTTGAGTCGCAATGCACATGGGTCTTGCAGATTTAAGAACACTGCGCATGGGTCAAAGAAAGAAATTGGGTTTTGCTACGGCCCTGATCAGGTGTCGGAACATGGACGAGATTGCTAGTGCCTCTGGATTGGATCACATGTTCAGTGAAATGTGCGTGTCTGGATGGTAACTGGGCGGTGACCGTGCGATCTAGTGGGAGCAGCGACGGACTGGGGGCCAAATTCGGCCTTGGCAAGCGTGTGCGTGCCGAAGGAATATGTGCCTGGTGTATGCAACCCCCCACCCATTTCCATGAAAATGGGTGGGGGCAAGCCGCGAGTCAGGGGGCGTGGACTCGCGGCATGCCTCCATTCCCATGGAGACGGGCAGGGGGGTGGGGGAGCTTCTACAGTAGAGACCCGGAGCCTGCGATGCATGCGGCCTTCTGGCTCTCTGATTGGTAGGAATGGACCACCAGTCCATCGGCCCTTCTAGCATTTGTCAGAAGTGCCATGTGGGCAGTCCGGCCCTGAGTGGGAGTATAAGCCGACTTGTTTGCTCAATCGTAGCCTTTGGATGGAGATGAGACGCAGCCAGATCTTTTGCTCTCAGCGAACGTAAGAACAGTGGGCAGGGTTAGGCTTCTACATGGAGGCCCCTTGTGTGCAGACCTAAGACATGCTTTGAAGTAGGGCAGGAGAGACGATGTAGTGTTCCTTATAATACTGCTGCTTGAGGCGATCACCTGAGTCTGCCTCACCCAGATGTATTAAAACTGGAGAAGTGATAAAGCAGTGATAAGTGGAAGGTGATAATGCACCAGCCAATCAGCTCCTGTCAATTTACATATTGGAGCTGACTGGCTGGTGCATTATCACCTTGCACGTATCACTCCTTTATCACTTCTCCAGGCATAATACATCTGCCTCACTTGCAATGTACTGTATAGCCCCCCACAGATGACATATGCAGCATACACGGGAATGTTGTACTCAGAGCCTGGTGCATCTTTATTGAGATAACACTGCATAAAAATGACACATCTCCAATTATAAACTGTTCCTCTCTGCTCCCATTGATCATATGCGCCATACGCTGAGCTTTATTTGTTGGATTCAATTATTCATGTTCCCAAATAAAAAGCTGTATGCATCTGACTGTCAGATCTCACTCCAACCTCTGAAACAGTGTTTAACTTAAAGGTAGAATTAAATAATTTCTCCTTTTGTCTTCAATTATTCATGTGGTTTTTTTTGCATAAAATATTTACAGACTTTCTCGGGGGTTCGTGGTCCTGTCAAATGGAATTACGGTTGATGGACTGTTTATTTGTGAATCTCCTGACTGAACCAGGACACTTTGACAAACACAACAATATATCTCATCCTAATTGCTTTGAAATAAAACATTCTGATCTGATTCTTGGTTCAACTAGGTAGGTTAGTTTCTAAAGGGTCCTACACATTTAACGATCCGCCGCTGAGCTGCCCGACGGCGGATACGGCGACGGGCGACCCGGCGGTGGGGGGGCAGTGATGGGGGGAGTGAAGTTTCTTCACTCCCCCCTTCACACGGCCCCATAGAAGTGCAGGCAAATATGGACGAGATCGTCCATATTGGCCTGCATGCACAGCCGACGGGGCGCCAGCGATGAACGAGCGCGGGGCCGCGCATCGTTCATCGCTGGTGCCTCCACACTCAAAGATATGAACAGTATCTTGTTCGTTAATGAACGAGATCGTTCATATCTTTTAGAATTAACGCCCAGTGTGAAGGGCCTATAAGCCTTGTGTTCTGTGGTTCATCATTTGTGTTCAGCCTTGGGATGAGGAGGGGCATTGGGAATTAACCCATGACCTGCACTTTAGTAAATATACCCTCCAGAGGTCTAAATTAGCCAATGAAATAATAGCATTTATCATGAAAAAAAGATATGTGTTATGGAAAGGTCCTTTTTTATTATTATTATTATTATTATCCTTTATTTATATGGCGCCACAAGGGTTCTGCAGCGCCCAATTACAGAGTACATATGCACATAATCAAAACAGGAAAACAGTGACTTACAGTTGAAGACAATATAGGACAAGTACAGGGCAACTAAGCATAACTACGTCAGTAAATGACACAGAGATAAGTTTCAAGGTGGCCAAAAAACTGCGGGATTTGGGCAGTTGAGGATTATTAAAGTAAGAAAAGGATAAGCACATGAGGGACGAGGGCCCTACTCGTGAGAGCTTACATTCTAAAGGGGAGGGGCAGACAGACAGGGGTGACACAGATGGGGTAGACCGAGCATGGGACATTTATTGTACGATAATGGTCAAATATACATACAGTATCTTTCACCCGAATAAACTCCAATCAAGTAATTCCATGTTTAGTGCTCATAGATGACCAGTATTAAGGGATCAGGGCAATGTTGTAACTAAGGGGGTATGGGCCGAACTGGGTAACACCAAAATAGCAGAGCTGCTCCTCTATAGGGGGAGATGTACTAAGGGGGACATGTACTAAGCAGTGATAAAAGTGGAAAAGTGTGCCAGTGGAGAAGTTGCCCATGGCAACCAAACAGCATTGACGTAACATTTAGAATTTGCATACTATAAATGTATATAGAGCAGCTGATTGGTTGCCATGGGCAACTTCTCCACTGGCTCACTTCTCCACTTTTATCACTGCTTAGTACATGTCCCCACTTGTCTTGAAAAGTGCTACATTTCATGGTGATAAAGTAGCAGCCAATCAGCTCCTCACTGTCATCTTTAGAACTGTCATGTCAAGAAATAAAGGAACTTGCTGTTTTTGTTTTGTTCCCAGTCTAGAATCAGCCACAGGGTAATTCCGTATGTCTGAAGAAATAGCTGTGATACAAGGTTCCCCCTCAAAAAAATCCACCACACTTCCCCCGAATGGTAAGAATTTCCAGACATAGGTTGTAAGGTTAATATAGGTTAATACTAATGCGAGCTTACAGTAATACTTTTTTTACTTCTATGTTATTTTTTTATTACCTTTTTACATTATTACTGTATGCTAGGTCGGGTTGCAAGTGATCAAACAGTTTGGTTTCTTCAATGGTTAGTTTATTGTATTTCCCTTCTAAGATACAGTATGTTTAAGCGGGACCAGCATACTGGCACCGGTATTCCGACCCGACGGCATACCGACAGCGTGGCGAGCACAAATGAGCCCCTTGCGGGCACGGTGGCGCGAGCTATTTATTCTCCCTCTAGGGGGGTCGTGGACCTCCAAGAGGGAGAAAAAGTGTCGGTATGCCGGCTGTCGGAATTCCAGCGCCGGTATACTGTGTGGCGGGATCCCGACAGCCGGCAAACTGAAGACCACCCGTTTAAGCAATTCGTCCCTTTGTATCGTATTATAAGGCTGAGGGGCCTATTTATCACCATCCGCATCCAGGATGGGGATGTCATGTGATAAAATCGCCCAAACTCGCACTGCGATAATTGATTACATCACAGGGATGTATCAATTATCGCGTGCAGGGACAGAGCTTACGGTCAAGCTCTGTCCCTGCGATGCCTCTTCGCAGCATCATAGGGGTATTTCTTGTAAAAAATATCCCGATGTCCTGCTGCGCATGTGCCGCCCCCGCCGACATCGCTGCTACCGCCGCCGCCTGGACGATCCCACTCGTTGCAACTACCCCTGCACGCCGCGGACCCCCCCCCCCCCAGCAGGATAATATACCCACCTATCCAGGGAGCCGGTCCGCGCTGCTTCAGGAGGCAGGAGGCTACCAGGCGCCGGGTCCTTCTCCTGCTCTGTGACCCCCGATGCTGTAAAGTGTGCTGCCATTTTGCAGCGTCACTTTACTGCACCAGGGTCATATTGCAGCACATGGGGGACCCGGCGTCCGGCAGCGCTCACCGGAGCAGCGGACACTGGCTCCCTGGACAGGTGAGTATGTTTTCTTGGTTTTTTTTTACTTTTGTTTTTTTATTTTTACACATTGATCAGCTTGTGTGTCCATCGGACACATAATTAGAAAGAGATTGGGGCTTATATTGCAATTGTCACACCACCCCGATTCTCACAATAGGCCCTTAAATATTTTCAGCCCCAGATCCAGTTGGCCCTTAATCCGGCCCTGAGTAGAAGTATACAGAATCTATTTTTTGTACAATAAATAATTTGGGGATTTAGGAGCATATTTATCATAGACCAAAAAAGCCCAATGGCGAAGCGGGAAGAAACCCCTTACCATACTGGGATTCAGCAGCATCGTCGAGATTTAACAGATAAACTGCAGTAATACTAAAACCATGGTATAAATCACCATTTGCCGGGTGTACTTACCGTATATACTCGAGTATAAGCCGACTTTTTCAGCACTTTTTTTTGTGCTGAAAAAGCCCCCTTGGCTTATACTCGAGTCAGTGGGAAGGAGGGACACGGAGGGCACAGCGCGCGCCTCTCCTGTGTCCCTACTGCGTCTCCGGCGGGTCTATTAAATTAAGTACCCGTTCGTGAGCTCTGATTGGCTCACGAACCAGCACTTAATTTAACAGACCCGCCGCCGGAGACGCAGGAGGGACACAGGAGAGGCGCGCGCTGTGCCCTCCGTGTCCCTCCTTCACAAGACAGCGGGGGAGCGGGAGGGTAAGTTGTACCTGGCACTGGTGGAGCATATTTGGCACTTGGGGGGGGGCATATGTGGCACTGTGGGGGCATATCTGGCACTGCGGGGGAATATCTTGCAGTATGAGGGCATATCTGGCACTGTGGGGGCATATCTGGCACTATGAGGGCATATCTGGCACTGTGGGGGAATATCTGGCAGTGTGAGGGCATATCTGGCAGTGTGAGGGCATATCTGGCACTGTGGGGGAATATCTGGCAGTATGAGGGCATATCTGGCACTGCGGGGGGCATATCTGGCAGTATGAGGGCTGTGTACGGCTAGAGCTGCATTTCCCACCCTAAGTTTATACTCGAGTCAATACGTTTTCCCAGGTTTTTGTGGTAAAATTAGGTGCCTCGGCTTATATTCTGGTCGACTTATACTCGAGTATATACTAGAGATGAGCGGGTTCGGTTTCTCTGAATCCGAACCCGCCAGAACTTCATGTTTTTTTTCACGGGTCCGAGCGACTCGGATCTTCCCGCCTTGCTCGGTTAACCCGAGCGCGCCCGAACGTCATCATGACGCTGTCGGATTCTCGCGAGGCTCGGATTCTATCGCGAGACTCGGATTCTATATAAGGAGCCGCGCGTCGCCGCCATTTTCACACGTGCATTGAGATTGATAGGGAGAGGACGTGGCTGGCGTCCTCTCCATTTAGATTATAAGAGACTGAGAGAGATTTACTGGAGCTGACTAGGAGGAGTACTGTTACTGTAGAAGTGTAGAGACTGAGTGGAGAGAGTTTACTAGTGAGGACAGTGCAGTTTACTTTATAATCCGTTCTCTGCCTGAAAAAAGCGATACACAGCACACAGTGACTCAGTCACATACCATATCTGTGTGCACTGCTCAGGCTCAGGCCAGTGTGCTGCATCATCTATTATCTATATATAATATTATATATATCTGTCTGACTGCTCAGCTCACACAGCTTATAATTGTGGGGGAGACTGGGGAGCACTACTGCAGTGCCAGTTATAGGTTATAGCAGGAGCCAGGAGTACATAATATATTATATAGTGAGTGACCACCAGACACACAGTGCAGTTTATTTAATATATCCGTTCTCTGCCTGAAAAAAGCGATACACACAGTGACTCAGTCAGTCACATACCATATCTGTGTGCACTGCTCAGGCTCAGGCCAGTGTGCTGCATCATCTATATATATTATATATCTGTCTGACTGCTCAGCTCACACAGCTTATAATTGTGGGGGAGACTGGGGAGCACTACTGCAGTGCCAGCTATAGGTTATAGCAGGAGCCAGGAGTACATAATATTATATTAAAATTAAACAGTGCACACTTTTGCTGCAGGAGTGCCACTGCCAGTGTGACTAGTGACCAGTGACCTGACCACCAGTATATATAATATTAGTAGTATACTATCTCTTTATCAACCAGTCTGTATTAGCAGCAGACACAGTACAGTGCGGTAGTTCACGGCTGTGGCTACCTCTGTGTCGGCACTCGGCAGCCCGTCCATAATTGTATATACCACCTAACCGTGGTTTTTTTTTCTTTCTTTATACATACATACTAGTTACGAGTATACTATCTCTTTATCAACCAGTCTATATATTAGCAGCAGACACAGTACAGTGCGGTAGTTCACGGCTGTGGCTACCTCTGTGTCGGCACTCGGCAGCCCGTCCATAATTGTATATACCACCTAACCGTGGTTTTTTTTTCTTTCTTTATACATACATACTAGTTACGAGTATACTATCTCTTTATCAACCAGTCTATATATTAGCAGCAGACACAGTACAGTGCGGTAGTTCACGGCTGTGGCTACCTCTGTGTCGGCACTCGGCAGCCCGTCCATAATTGTATATACCACCTAACCGTGGTTTTTTTTTCTTTCTTTATACATACATACTAGTTACGAGTATACTATCTCTTTATCAACCAGTCTATATATTAGCAGCAGACACAGTACAGTGCGGTAGTTCACGGCTGTGGCTACCTCTGTGTCGGCACTCGGCAGCCCGTCCATAATTGTATATACCACCTAACCGTGGTTTTTTTTTCTTTCTTTATACATACATACTAGTTACGAGTATACTATCTCTTTATCAACCAGTCTATATATTAGCAGCAGACACAGTACAGTGCGGTAGTTCATGGCTGTGGCTACCTCTGTGTCGGCACTCGGCAGCCCGTCCATAATTGTATACTAGTATCCAATCCATCCATCTCCATTGTTTACCTGAGGTGCCTTTTAGTTGTGCCTATTAAAATATGGAGAACAAAAATGTTGAGGTTCCAAAATTAGGGAAAGATCAAGATCCACTTCCACCTCGTGCTGAAGCTGCTGCCACTAGTCATGGCCGAGACGATGAAATGCCAGCAACGTCGTCTGCCAAGGCCGATGCCCAATGTCATAGTACAGAGCATGTCAAATCCAAAACACCAAATATCAGTAAAAAGCCTCTTTTTTTCTTTGCGTCATGTGCTGTTTGGGGAGGGTTTTTTGGAAGGGACATCCTGCGTGACACTGCAGTGCCACTCCTAGATGGGCCCGGTGTTTGTGTCGGCCACTAGGGTCGCTAATCTTACTCACACAGCTACCTCATTGCGCCTCTTTTTTTCTTTGCGTCATGTGCTGTTTGGGGAGGGTTTTTTGGAAGGGCCATCCTGCGTGACACTGCAGTGCCACTCCTAGATGGGCCCGGTGTTTGTGTCGGCCACTAGGGTCGCTAATCTTACTCACACAGCTACCTCATTGCGCCTCTTTTTTTCTTTGCGTCATGTGCTGTTTGGGGAGGGTTTTTTGGAAGGGACATCCTGCGTGACACTGCAGTGCCACTCCTAGATGGGCCCGGTGTTTGTGTCGGCCACTAGGGTCGCTAATCTTACTCACACAGCTACCTCATTGCGCCTCTTTTTTTCTTTGCGTCATGTGCTGTTTGGGGAGGGTTTTTTGGAAGGGCCATCCTGCGTGACACTGCAGTGCCACTCCTAGATGGGCCCGGTGTTTGTGTCGGCCACTAGGGTCGCTAATCTTACTCACACAGCTACCTCATTGCGCCTCTTTTTTTCTTTGCGTCATGTGCTGTTTGGGGAGGGTTTTTTGGAAGGGACATCCTGCGTGACACTGCAGTGCCACTCCTAGATGGGCCCGGTGTTTGTGTCGGCCACTAGGGTCGCTTATCTTACTCACACAGCGACCTCGGTGCAAATTTTAGGACTAAAAATAATATTGTGAGGTGTGAGGTATTCAGAATAGACTGAAAATGAGTGTAAATTATGGTTTTTGAGGTTAATAATACTTTGGGATCAAAATGACCCCCAAATTCTATGATTTAAGCTGTTTTTTAGTGTTTTTTGAAAAAAACACCCGAATCCAAAACACACCCGAATCCGACAAAAAAAATTCGGTGAGGTTTTGCCAAAACGCGTTCGAACCCAAAACACGGCCGCGGAACCGAACCCAAAACCAAAACACAAAACCCGAAAAATTTCAGGCGCTCATCTCTAGTATATACGGTATATGGTTAGTGCACTCATGACTGAAATAAAAAAACTCCAAATATATATAAAACCCAAACAAGGATTTATTATTTTATTTTATATTTTTATTCTATTTTTAATTAAAATTTCTCTCATTTTATATAATCATTTATTTCAGCTATTTGTCACCATTGTCGTTTATTAGACAAATTTTCTATATCCCGTATTCTGAATTGTGAATACATGTAGAGTACAAAAAGAAGACATCAATTAAAAATCCACTGTAAAACTATCCAATTATTATCTTAATCAGGTTTATCCAGTCCTCAGGTGGTAATCTTGATAAAAAACAAAACAAAAACACGGTACAAAAGCAAAAAAAAACATAAGACATCCATGAAAAGGAAAAGTTGCCGCTATAGAAACTTGAAGGACACAAATGTTCAAAGCGATTTACTCAATCTTCAAAGACCAAATAAAACTTTATTGATACAGCCGTGCACAGGTCGTTTAGTTGTCTCTTAGCAACAACAGATTACAAAATAAATATCAGCAGGAACCATTCAACACAGCGGTGTATTCATCTTAATGATGAGCAATTCTCCAGAATCACAGTATAGGAAGTACATGTATTGGCTGTGTGCATGGTGAACGTGTTCCTGGCTTACCCCACTACCAGCCCCCCGCTAATGGCTGAGAGTTAGGATGACCCTATCTGTTCACAGCAACATTCTCTTCCCATGGAAACAGTTTTTTCGACTGCCATTTTTCGCCCATTTTTAGGTTGAATTAACATTCAACCTATTCAATGTCCGCGCCGGTTTTTTCGACTCTCCAAAAATCTGGTACTGGTGAAAAACAAGTGTATTGGAGAATTTGCAGCTGATACACGTGTTTTGGGGAATTCGCGGGTATTTTCGCCCATTTTTGGTGCAATTTTCGCTTTTTATTCGACAAAAAAAAAAAAGTGAAATGGCATGGGCGAAAATGGATTAAAAAATGGGTGAAAATGCCCACAATTGAATACCCTGTGTCGAATTAGTGCAGTTTTTTCGACCAGTCCAAAAACGGCACTTAATTGAATACCCCTCTGAGTATTCCAAATGGGCCCACTCCTTCACCACTTACTGTAACTGACAATTTTTTCCCCTATGCTGACTCTCTGCAGCCGCCAGGTATATACACAGGGAAGCACTGGCTTCCCCAGCGGCGGCTGCTCTCTGCAGCTGCCGGGTAACATTTACATGGACAGGCTTCCCCTGCGGCTTCTTGGGCTACTTGATCACTGCTGGCGACAGTGATCAGGACAAACTGGGTGTAGAGCAACGTGTGCAGGTAGTTCAGGAGGTCCCTCTGAGTTTGGCGGCTGCAGGAAGATTATCTTATTATAGGCATTTCTGACTGATCGCATTAGATGAGACCATGTCAGGGAAAGCACTTGCTGGTGTGGTCATATTTGATGAGAGCATGCCAGGCAAGTGGTTAAAGGGGGTCATGGTCGCTCTTCTCAAATGTTGGCTGCTCCTAACCATTACCTTCCACATATTCACAAGAGTTCTCTCCACATTCAATGCATAGGACTGGATTCAGGGGTGCAGGCAGTTGCATGTGCAGTTGCAATTGCATTCACAGTGTACTTGCGAACATATGCCGTCATCTTGTGCACAGAGACACCCACTGCCGGCGTATCACATCCATGGCTCACATACATAAGTGGAAACTTCAGGAACATCAGACACAAATCAGACACACCATCGGATCTCTGAGCACCCTATGGTGTCTAAGACAGAGCACCACTCCTAAGGAGCCCGGGCCCCTCCAGCTGAGAATGAATTCACAATGGCTGCCTGGGGCACGCCCATAAAATGGTCCAGACATGCCTGCATTTTTCTAGTCGACCCCAGTTACCTTGCCCAAACGCTGACTACCTGTCACTCACTTTGCAAATAAATCCTCTTTGCATGCATTGTCTCTGTTCAATTTCAGAATGCGCGCAGTGCGGCCTTTGCGGATGCACAGTGGTTCCACTGCATTGACATCATCACTGCGTGCACCACTGAATCATGGGCATTATTAAAATTCATATAAAATTACAATATATATATAAAGTTTATTTTTTGGTTCAATGTGCTCCAAATAAGACAAGACAAAAATATAAAAAAATAACAGGTAATAAAAGGGATGCCCCCACCAGCACAATGCTTATTGCCTTTCAGCGTTTAATAATAAAACCAGAACCACCAAGACTTCCCATTTCCAGCAACCCAGCAAAGCACCAGCAAACTAAGGGAGGAACAAAAACTGGGAACCAACTAAGGAAACCTGACCTGCAGCTGCAGAACTGGATTAAGGGGTGTACCCCCTGGCCAGAGCTCTGTCGCCGCTCTTCACGCTGCCGGGTGAGGAGTGCGGCTGTGCATACGGCTTTCTCTCCTTTCCTCTCGGGAAGCATGGTTGGGGACTGAGTCAAGCAATCTCCAGCCTCCGCTGCCAGGAGAGATGCTGCTGGCGCCGGAGGCTGGAGATTGCTTGACCCAGTCCCCGACCGCGCTGCCCAAGAGGAGGGTGGAGGAAGTCCCATGTACAGCTGCACTCCTCCCCCGGCAGCGTGGATCCTTCCTGCCCTGGCAGCCTGAAGTCTTCTCTCCCTGCTACAGTGTGCGGCTCCCGTTGCCGGTGGCCGAACTTGTTGGGAGGGGGGAGGTGAGCAGCATGTGCAGCCGTTGATGCTGGTGGTCATTGGGGGTGCAGGTGACCCTCCTGTCTTGGGTGCCCTGCTGACCTGATGTCAGGGCAAGGGGTGGGGTGAGCAGGGTCAACTCAAACTGATTTGAGGCAAAAAACTCAAAACTTACTAAATTCGGTAGAAACCGTAACTAAATCTGGAGGGAAAACCAAAAATTGCTCAAGACCCATACCAACTGGCGGCGAGTGGTTAAACCTCAGGTTGGGGCATGATGCACAGGCTCGTGGAACATGCCAGACTTCCACGAGAGGGATAAACATCCAGCCAAGCCGACATCGCTCCCACTCGCACTTAGCAACCTGACCCACCCCCGCTACCACCTGCAGTATTGCAGTCTCTGACTGAATGGGAACCTCTGCACCGGATACAAAGGTGCCAAAACTTGCACCTTGGCACCAAAGTGCACTTAAACACGCTGCCTCCAGTATCGGCTCGCGAAACACCCCACAACGGGCAGCATGTAGTTGCGACTTCATCAGCCGCCTTGTCGGGCTGCGTGACGGTGACGAAAATCTCGACGTCCTTTATTTCTGAAATCAATTATCTTGCGGCCGTGTTGCCTGAGATGGAACTCCTCTTCGTACACCTTCCATGCTAATACCTTTGACAAACTAAAAAGCTCATGAATAAAATAGTGATACCGTATGACATTCATGTGTTCGTCCGGGCGAGTCTCCAGATAACACGCGGCAAAGACGAACATGCCCCGCAACCAATTGCTGTAGGACCTGTACGCCTCCTCTACCTGACTTCCCTCTTTCTTAGCAGCCGCCACCATCTTCTTTGCTGTACTCGTCAACGCAAAGAAATTTACATAACTCCCCTTACCAATACGATCTTTCACCGTAGGGCCCAGCCCACTCAATACCGCTGTGTTAGAGCGACGGACCGCATCCGATTGGACCGAGTCCACAGACATGCTGCTACTAGAGGACCTACCACTTACACTCCTCTTGCCCTTGCGACTTTTGACATGGCGTGACCCACCTCCATGCCACGACTTGCCGAATCAGACATGGCAGATCTCGATCCCAATGACCCGCTCCTTACTCAATCCTGATCCCTGGAGGACTCACCAGAAAAACCAGCATCCACAGCAACACGAGAAGGCCCAGGTCCTTTGCTCAAAGGACATTGCCTCTACACGTCACTGCTATCACTGAACGAGTCAGCAGCTGAGGATCGACACAACAAAGGCAGCATCTGACAGCCGGTAACTGGACATAGCACTCTCCCCTGCATCCAAGCAACAGACGCAGTAACAATGGGCACTAATGCTTGCACTAACTGTGATGCCAGCGCCGAAGAGTCAACACCCCTCCCACTAGCTGAAGTTCCCCCACCGGGACCGGTGGTCAAAATGGGGACAAGCACTGAAACTATGGAAGCACCCAAAGAGCACCCCGCAGCCACATCCAAACCACTCCCAGCGTTACCCTCAGCCCTATGGGGAAAGCGACCAGAGAGACAAGCACCTCTTCCCTTAGAATAAGCCTGCCTCACTACTTCAGCATAGGATCTCTCATCCTGCACCCTGATAGGCAGCCTAGACCATTAAGAAAGATGTGCATACTGAGGCCCTTGACTCCCTCTCTCCTCAGCAGATGCCCCCGCAGCCCCCCCACACAGCAGAGAGCTGCTGTCACTCCCTGACCCGACATCCCTAAAATGGCACCTGCCCCCGTGCCAGGTGGGTCAACCCATTAGTAGCACCCGCAGCCACACTGACCCCTGGACACATCTCCGGAACTACTTTGGACTAACCAATACGCGCCAGGCCACCTGAGCGCGTGCCACCGGGGCAAGGTGCGTGACTGGGGAACCTGACAATCCCTGCATCGCGGCCCAATTCCAAGGAAGCCCTCGCCCTCAAAGAGCCTCACCAGGCCCAGAAACCACTGCATTCCCACCATTGGCCTCCGTTCTGCCCACAGAGCCTCTAGCAGCCTTCCCTGCCTCCTGGCGCCTCAGCCCGACCAGACTCACCAGCTGCTGCACCCCTGGCGCTTGCCGTACCGCTATCTAGGTACTGGGAGGGCAAGGTCTCATGTCTCCTAAGGTGCTCCATGTTAGAGATAACAGATTAGAGATGAAAAGAACAGAACAGAACAGACAAAGCTCACAAAAGGAGAGTGTAAGTAAAAGAAATAGAGGAAAAGATAAGACAAGACAGTCAAGATAGAAAAAACAGCCAAGTTTCATCACAATAAAGCAATCAAATTAACACAGTACCTTTCTGTCAAATGTCCAGAAGAGAAGAGAGCCTTGCCCTTACTAACTAGTCAACAAAAACCCATGACACCTGCCATCATTCACAACTAATGGACCAATCAACAGTTGCTACCATCTAAAACTAAACTCAACTCACAAAAATCTTAACCACCAAGTATCCGGTCGGAGTACCACTGCGATTCGCGGGTCCGCGGGAAGGGGCGGGGCTAAAATGACGAGATTCGCTTCATTTTAACCCCTTCCCCACGGACCCGTGAATACGAGAAAGTATCTCTCCATCCTGCCCGCATCACTAGGGTGCGAGCAGGATGCGGGCGACCTGCCTAATCTTCCAGTGGGTGCGGGGGGCTACCCCAAACAATGGGAGCCTCCCGCAGCTTCTGGGAGCATAGGCAAGTATGTTGCATCCTAGAAAATGATAGACAAGTGAAACTACTGTGCAGTACCTTGGGATGGGCCATAATACTGTATTTAAAATTTTTACAGTCCCTACTCTTCCCCTTCAAGCTGCCATTATTTATTACAGACTCTCTTCCGGTATTGTGGGCTTAATGACAGGAAGTGTGCTTTGCATAGGAAAAAGCCCTCTCCACCAAATTAAGCCTTTTTCTCTCATGTTTTTGTTTCGGTTATGCTACTGAAGGATTTACATGCATATTTGTCAACGTTATCTGTAGCCCTTTCATATAAATCATCAAATGGAGAAAAAAAATTCCTGTGGGTCGAATCATGATATGGTTCACGGTAGGAAACATTGAAATTCATATAATCTTCTCATCTCTGGAATATTATACTATTTACTGTATGTGTGCCTTTACTTCCAATCTGCCTAAAGCTGCTTTTCGAGATTCCTCGTTGAGAGAGGCAGAAAAAATTCATGCAGATTAAATTTTGGTAGAAGTCTGACGTTTTATCGAAAGAAAATCACCGGGATCCTCTTTGGCTTCGCAATTGCGCATAACCTGCGGACATATTTTTAGTTTATCTTATCTTATACTTGCAGCCCCTTGTGATATGAGGGGCAGGATGGGGCGTTCACATGTAAATTCGTACAATTGTGTCATTTTTAGGACACAATTTAGGAGGCATATCTTTACATTCCCCAGGGTCCTGGTGCAAGTTTTTCAGTTGACTGGGGTTGCGGTAGGCCTGGGAACAGTTAAGAATAATTTCTGCTGGCAGAGCAATGGTGATTTTCAACGAATATTTATAATATATGGGGGAGGCATCTTGTGCTGACCAGTCTGGTCCCGTGCCCTGGATATGAACCTTAGTGTTAGGGACCCACCAGACGAGGTCACCTGGTCGCGGATGGTGGGTCCATATTTTTGGCCAAAATTATGCTAAGCACCTCAAATTTGCTCTATGTTATATTGCAGAGTTTATTCATGGTTATTCTGATTAGCAGTGTTTAGTATTTAGAGTGTGCATCTGCATTTTCTTTTCTTTTTTCTGTGCAGAAATTTAAGAAACAAGGCAAATATTCTGAGAAACAGCTTCACAAATTTTGCTCACCTACGGTACATTTCCAACTTTCTCCAGCAATGGAACCAAATATTACTGGAATTGTTAATTAAATAACAATCCCAAACCCTTTGAAATAACCAATAAGGCTATGAAGAAATAATCTATTTCATTCTAATCCCAATTATTACTGAATATGTCACGTCTTGTTTTCCCCTTACAGAAAGTGAGAGAATAATACATAACAGAGAGTATTCCGGCCAACATTATAGAAGATTTACTGGCACTTTAGAAATCATTTGTTTAACCCTACAATAGTTGCCTGTTCTCCTTGGATCATGATTAATTGATAAAGGTTTTACTCTCCTGCCATAGTGGATGAACATTTAGAAGGGTTTTATCATTGTCCAGACCCTCCACCCCCACCCCTGTATGTATACTATATACTATTCTTGCTGGATGCTGCAAGTCAGAGGAGAATTGATCCATGTACAGAATAAGAGAGATCAGAGTGGGAAGCCACAGAAGAATGGACTAATCATGTGCTGTTTCCCACCCTATATCCTCAGGTACTGAAAATCATCAGTGAATAGTCTGGTGGTCACAAAATCGGGGGTTGGGGGGGAAGGGAGTTTGGTGTTAGGATTCGGGTTAAGCACCACCCTCAGGGACAGATTTATTAAGCCTGGTGAAGTGATAAAGTGGAAGGTGATAACGCACCAGCCAATTAGCTCCTAACGTCCATGTTTCAGGCTGGGTTTGAAAAATGACAGTTAGGAGCTGATTGGCTGGTGCGTTATCATCTTCCACTTTATCACTTCCCCAGGCTTAATAAATCTGCTCCTGAGGTTCTTATAGGCCCACGGGCGAGTCAGTGAAAGAACAGGGATGACATTGGTTGGTGAAACCATCGATGGTCATCCATTTAATAGTTTGCAACCATCCAAGGTTACTTGCCATTCCATATTTGCCCAATAGTCTCTATCTTAAAATATGCCCGGATATAGGTGGTCATTCCAAGTTGTTCGCTCGTTGCCGATTTTCGCTATGCAGCGATTTGGTGCTAAATGCGCATGCGCATGGTACGCAGCACGCATGCACTAAGTTATTTAACTAAAAACTTAGTAGATTTGCTGGTGTTCGTGCGGCGCTTTTCAGTCGGACTGCTGATCGGTGAGTGATTGACAGGAAAGGGGCGTTTCTGGGTGGTAACTGAGCGTTTTCCGGGAGTGTGCTAAAAAATGCAGGCGTGTCAGGCTAAAACGCAGGAGTGTCTGGAGAAACGGGGAGTGGCTGGCCGAACGCAGGGCGTGTTTGTGACATCAAACCAGGAACTAAACGGACTGAGGTGATCGCAATCTAGGAGTAGGTCTACTCAGAAACTGCAGCAAATTATTTAGTAGCAGTTCTGCTAATCTTTCGATCGCTATTCTGCTAAGCTAAGATACACTCCCAGAGGGCGGCGGCCTAGCATGTGCACTGCTGCTAAAAGCAGCTAGCGAGCGAACAACTCGGAATGACCACCATAGTGTTTGCTCTGTTTGGGGCACTGAATTGTGTCATTGAGAGACTGTAACACTATACGCTATGTACAACTTCTTCCTTTATTTGTGAATAATTTCTCATGAGATATACATTTTTATAACTTGTGTCTAGAGTTAGAGTCCTCCTTTCTCTGACCTGGTGAAACTTCTGTTCTTTTGTGGACTCAAAATATCCATGTGGCCTCCACACAGCAAGGAGCGCTAATGCAACAATAACATTTTTACTAATAATTGTAATAATAATAATAATAAATAATAGTGTCACAGCGCACTGGAGCTCGGCACTTACTTACCGGGCCCGGTACCGGGGGTGTCCTGGTCTCCCTGCAGGTCCGCCGGGTATGGGAAGTTGGCAGAACCCACTGCAATGGGTGTTCTGGTAGGCTGTTCTCTCCTGCTTGGTCCAGCTGCTGTCGTCCTGCTTTCAGAGTGTACCAGGCAGTTGCGGCACCCATAGGCGCGCCACTCTGTCTGTAACTTAAAGGGCAGTATAGCCAAAACATGACATCACGTTTGGCGCCAATTTCAAGTATAGGCTCCAATACCTGACTCCAGCATCTAGCCTTGTGCTTCCTAGTTCCTTCCCTGAGTGGCCTCGATTACCTGATCCTAGTCCTCCTGTGTGCCTGATTCCTGCCCGAGGGGGCTTGTTCCTGAACCCGAGTTGCCATCCAGTCCTGATGCAGTCTGATGCGATAATATGCCTCACAGTATATTATCAGCTCTTTCTCCAGTGCATACCAGCCCCCCGTAATTGGGAACCCAGACAGAGGGCTACGACCTGCCTGCCAGGCGCAGCGAAGCCTAAACATGCCGGGGTCCCTGGTAAAACTCCACGCTTCTGTTCTGTGTCTCAGACAATCCTAAAGCACGAGTCAGCTTCCATCATCTCTCCTTCAGTTGCGACAAATACTTTCAATAATATCAATCCAAAAAATGAAATCTTTTTTGTTGTGCTGCTCCACAAATCAGTCCTTACTCCATCCTAAAGTGAACTTTTTAAAACTGTTCTACAAAATACTAACTCATTTCACCTTTAACTACAAAGTGCTGTATCACTCATTTCGCCAGTTGACATGCACTGTCCATGGGGGTCATTCTGACCCGTTCGCTCACTGCGTTTTAATGCAGCAGAGCGAACAGGTCCCTACTGCGCATGCGCCGGCGCATGCCAGATGGCCGAAGAGCTGTAGCAAGTATACGATCGCCTCTGCCTGATTGACAGGCAGAGGCGATCGCTGGGCAAAAGGCGGCGGAACGGCGTTTGGCCGCCGTTTGGCCGCCGTTTCGTGGGTTTGATCCGGCCAACGCAGGCAAGGCCGGACCGAATGGGGAGCGGGCCGCAGCGGCTGCGTGATGTCACCTGCAGCCGCTGCGGGCCGGGGAGCGATGAGTAGCTCCCGGCCAGCACGCTAAAGCTGCGCTGGCCGGGAGCTACTCTTGCAGTGCAAAGGCATCGCCGCTGAACGATGCCTTTGCACCTTCTGCGAGGGGGGCCGGACTGACATGCTGGGCGGACTAGCCCTGTGCTGGGCGTCCCACCGCATGTCAGTGTGAATGATCGGAGCTGTGCTAAAGTTAGCACAGCTACGATCAACTCGGAATGACCCCCTTAGTTGATGCTTGCAGCTCTGTTCTTAGACAGGAAATATACAAATAACATTGCAGAAGAGCATATTAAATACATAATTCAAGGACTGGGCGTCTATTAATCAAATGGATGCTGGTATTTTGGGATTATCCCTCTTTATCAATCCCCGCAGGATGCAATGGCCCTTACAGGGGTTCTCATGTTCTAGCTTCCCCTCTCAGTGCCCATTTGTCATAGACCAGTGGTTTCCAAACATTTTTGAATCACGGCGCCCTAGAGTATCAGAATTTTTTTCACGGCACCCCTAGGCCAAAAATTTCTTATTGAGAAATTTCGAAAGAAATATTACATTAAGTAGATTGTGTTTATATGTCATCCTTAGGCTCAATTGTGTGGTGAGGGACAAGATTTGCTTCTGTTTGTCCACATATTTTATGACTGACAGCTACTAGCACAAGTTTTGCCTATTATACTGACCATAAATAATTTGAATTGGTCCTGGACCACCAATTCAAGGCACCCCTGCAAGTGTCCCGAGGCACCCCAGGGAGCCACGGCACACAGTTTGGGAACCACTGTCATAGACACATACTGTATGTACCTGTATATATGGGCGTATATACAGTGGGTGCAAAGAGACTTATGGGGCCTCAGAACCAGCTCATTTAGTTGCCTACCAAGTTCCTGAAATTTCCTGTTAAGGAACTGGGGCTGGCCCATTGCCCGGCCTGGAAAAGGGGGACTCGTCAGTGGCGATCTCTGTCTCTCCCTCTCAGTAAAGCTCCAAACTGATATGATCCATCTCCCACCCTCCTGTATCACCCTTACAGCTGAGATCATCAGTCAGCACGGCACGGTTTGAGAGTAGGGTTCTCATTGATTACAGCCTGTGTGAAGCTGGTGGGTGGGGATTGAGCTCCGAGATTAGGACTGTCCCAGAAAGTGACGGTGTGGAGAAAGTAAGACGATCTCCTCTCAAGGTGGAATTTACTGTATTTAAAAAAATACCCCCTTAGGTAAGAGCTGGTTGGTCCCTGCCCCCTGGGGGCATAATGTGAACTGGAGGCACTGTGTGGCAAAAAGTGTACAGGCAGCACTACAATGTGGCATATTGAGAACTGAGGGAATACATTGTGGCAGAATGTGAATTGGGGGAACTGTGTGATATAATGTGAACTAGGGCAATATTATGGGGCATAAAGCTTAACATCTACTGTGGAAAGGGGCTCAGTACGCGATACCGCCGGTCGGAATCCCGGCTGTCGGAATACCGACACCGGGATCCCAACCGGCACAATCCCGACAGGGGGGCGAGCGCAACGCAGCCCCTTGCGGGCACTAATTTATTCTTCCTCTATGGGTTTCATAGACACCCACAGAGGGAGAATATGTCGGGATTGTGCCGGTTGGGATCCCGGTGTCGGTATTCCGTCCGCCGGGATTCCGTCCGGCAGGATCTTGACGGCATCCCATGGAAAGATGTGTCTCTCTAGAAGCACTATGGAGGGGGGTCCTTCAAAATGTTGCTATGGATCTGGCTGTGCTCCTGCATATACACCAGCTGTCCTCCTACTGTATACTATCGCCATCTCAATGTAGGCAAAGCAGGTACACTACAAAATGCTTTACTAAATCGAATAAAGCATTTTTTCTACTAAAACTCATTTGTATCTTTTTTAAATATTTTTTTTGGCATTATTTTATTTGTATTTTTTATTTTGAAGAATCTCCAAGTGCAGTGTTTATGCGTGATCCAACCAAAGGCGCCACTTACCACAGTGATACACGGTGCGGCACAACGAGAAGGAGGTGGAGCTTTGCGAGAAGGGGTGGGGCTTCACTGGAGGGGACGGAGCTTTGCGCCCCAACCCCCGTTTTTGTCACTCTGGGGGTTCAGGAGATGCGAGCTGCTCCCAGGGAGTGCTGTGGCTGTAGTGCCGGGTCCTACTCAGTGAAACTGAGCAGTAGCCGGCATTTTGGTGTCACACCTCGGGGGGTGACATCCAGGTGCAGGCCACACAACCCGCACTCCCCTTGTAATGCCACTGGACCCAATAATTCCAGGTTGCACATTGGAAACCGACTGGCTATGCCATAAGTCCATGCTTACTGCTGCTGGCCAGTATTGCCAAGGGGGGTCACTACGATATGCCGGCGGTCGGGCTCCCGGTGACCAGCATACCGGCGCCGGGAGCCCGACCGCCGGCTTACCGACAGTGTGGTGAGCGCAAATGAGCCCCTTGCGGGCTCGCTGCGCTCGCCACACTACGGGCACGGTGGCGCGCTACGCGAGCCACACTATTTTTTTTTAATTCTTTATATTTCATTTTATAATATAAAACATTTTCCAAATATGTCAACATACATATCAAAAATAGAACGTAGACAACAGTCTCATAACTTATCAACTGTAGTTATAAACATCAGTAAATGGTTGCAGAAAAAAGAGATCAACAGATTCATATATATTATCTTAAACTGTGTAACGTTCGGTAGAATTTACAGAATCTGAAATCAAGAGCAACCCCATAACGATATCGCTTAATAACATAGCGTTTATATAAAGTGTGAGGCAATAGACATTTGGAAACAAATAAACAAAGAGGAGGACAAGGGGAAGAAGGGAGAAAGGAGGGAAGAAGAATGGGGAGGGGAGTAAATAGGCCACACACGTAGAACATATAGAAGCTAGTGCGGGGGCCCTAACAACCTCCATCATCAGTGTATAGTCAGGGTGCATAATCAGCATAGGTCTTAGTGGTCTTGAATTCAATCCAAGGAAGCCAGGTAGCTATATAGTCTGAGTATTTGTCTAAGGCGGCAGAATAAACATCCTCCATATGCATGTAAAAGTCAATGCGTTGGAACCACTCCCATATTGTCGGTGGGTTAGTGGATCTCCAATGCACCGGGAGTACAGCTCTTGCTGCGTTATTTAAGTGTTTAAGGAGGGATTTCTTGTAGCGAGAAAAGGGTATATCTGAATGTGATAATAGCCAAAAGTCCGGACCCGGCGGGACTGGGCCACCCAAAATCTTTGTTGATAGATCCATGATCGTATTCCAAAATGGGGCAATTGACGGGCAATCCCACCATATGTGGATCAGTGTGCCCGTATCCCTACTACATCGCCAGCATAGAGGGGAAACCGAGGGGTAAAATTTATGTAGAAGAGACGGGCATCTATACCATCTCGTCAGTAATTTGTATTGCGTTTCCACAACGTCCAGACTAGTGGAGCATTGTGCCATAACCTTGCAGTGCGTGTCCCAGTGGATCTTGATTCCCCGATGTATTAAGTCTTTATCCCATGCATCACAGAAAGAAGGGACAGTAGGAAAGGAACCCTGTTGAAGAATCTTGTAGATACCCGACACTACATGTGAGGGGGTTATCCCTTGACTGCACATGGATTCAAAGGGAGTGAGAGCTTTATAAAAGTCTATCGCCTCTCGCTGTGAGGTAACAAAATGGTGTACCTGAAGGTAGAACCAATAATCTTTAGCGGGAATGTCGCCCGCTCTCTGTATTTCAGAGAACGTTTTGAGTTTGCCATGTGCAAGCAAGTGACCCACCCTAGTCACACCCGCCTCCTCCCATCTAGAAGCAATCCTATTAGACCCTCCCGGGGGGAATAACGGGTTGTCGAAAATAGGCATAAGGGATGTTCGTTTAGACGAGATTCCCATCTTGTAGCGAAGCGTCCGCCATAAAGCTAAGGTAGGCCCCACAGTGGGATGTGATGAGCGCCTAAATCTAGGAAACCAGGGCACTGCCTGTAGGTTAAGATTGGTAGAAGATGACTCCAGGTCAACCCACTGCTTCCTATGTGAAGTGGGACGGGACCAGTCTACAACTCTATGCAGTAATGTGGCGTGGTAGTATGCAGAAATCATAGGCAATTGTTGTCCGCCTTGAGATTTCAGTCTAGATAAATGTCTATGCTTGAACTTAGGTTTCCGGCCACCCCAAATGAAGTGGCTTATCGCCTTGTGTGCTTCAGCTAAAAATTGAGGGGGAAGTTTCAAAGGAATGGTTTGAAAAAGGTATAGCAACCTGGGGAGAATGTTCATCTTTACTATATTTATACGGCCTAGCCATGAGAACCTCTGCATGAGCCAGTGCCTCATCTCCTGTCTCAGTTTGCGAAGTAGAGGGGTATGATTAATAGTAGTTATAGTGGTGAGTGTCGATGGAATTTGGATTCCTAGATACGTAATATGGGATTTTTGCCATGTGAATTGGAATGATTGCGATAAGAGGGATGCCGTGGCAGATGGAAGCGTGACATTCATCGCCATAGATTTCGAATAATTAATTTTAAATTTCGACATGTCTCCGAACCGTGCGAATTCCTTCATAAGGTTGGGTAGAGAAATCAAAGGATTCGTTATGACTGCCAATAAGTCATCAGCAAAGAGGGCCAGACGATGGTCAGTTTTGCCTACCCGCAGTCCCGCAATGTTAGGGTTGCATCTAATCGCACGTGCCAGGGCCTCCATGCATAGAACAAAGATTAAGGGTGACAGCGGGCAACCTTGGCGTGTGCCGTTGGAAATTGATATGGGTTCAGAAAGGACGCCATTCACCCTAACCCGAGCAGACGGGGCCCTATATAATGAGAGAATCTTCTGCAGGAAAACATCCCCCAGACCCAAGCGCCGAAGTACTGCCTCCATAAAATCCCAATCCACCCGATCAAAGGCCTTTTCTGCGTCTGTGGAAAGGAGCATGAGAGGCGTATCAGTTATCTGCGCGTGCGCTATCAGATCAATGACTCTAATAGTATTATCTCTGGCCTCCCTGCCCATAACAAAGCCGACTTGATCAGGGTGGAGTATATCTGGCAGTAGTGGCCTAAGGCGATTAGCCATGAGTTTTGCAAATAATTTAACATCTACATTTAATAGCGATATCGGCCTATAGCTGGAAGGGAGCGTTGGGTCTTTAGAGTCTTTTGGGATGACAGTAATATGGGCGCCCAAGGACTGGTTCGAAAGAGGAGCCACTGGTGATATGGCATTGCAGGCCTGTAGGAGAAGGGGGCCGAGTTTATCCTGAAAGGCCTTATAATATGTGACTGGGAAACCATCCGGCCCCGGGCTTTTACCGTTGGGAGACGACTTTAGGGCAGCCAGCAGTTCTTCCCCAGTAAAGGGGTCATCTAGTGCCCAAGTAATGTCCAGTGGAAGAATCGGGAAAGTGATTTCATCTAAAAATTTCTGTATGTTGTGTTTGTGATCAGCGCGTGCAGTTGTCGTCCGCCTAGAGATCAGGTTGTATAAGGCTGAGTAATAATTATGGAAGATCGCCGCTATCTCTGTATCAGAGGCCCGGGATACCCCGTCAGCACCCGTGAGTTTAGGTATGTACGTCAAAGATCTCTGAGCTCTGAGAGCACGTGCCAGAAGTTTACCGGGTTTATTTCCCCATCTATGATATTTATGTCGACATTTACGGAACGCCCTGCGGGTACCGTCACTGAGTAAAGTATTAAGGGCTTGCCTCGCTGTTTGGAGTTCGGCAAAAGTATCCGACGCCAACGTGGATTTATGAGTCAGTTCCAGTTTTTTTATTTTCTCTAACAAGGCGTTTCTACACTCAGCCTTCTGTTTTTTCAGACGTGAGCCTAGTTGTATGCACTGGCCTCTAATCACACATTTGTGTGCCTCCCACAATACAACCGGGGATATATCTCCAGTCGCATTCAAAGAGATGTAGTCGTCTATTGCTGTCTCAATTTGGCCTCGGTAAACAGGATCCCGAAGGAGTTGTTCATTGAATCGCCAGCGCCAGTGTTTGGGGGGGGGATGACGGAGAGAGAGCGTTAGCGTAATCGGTGCATGGTCCGATATTGTTATTTGGCCGATAGCTGCATCAACCAATAGATCCAGATGGGCATGGCTCACGCAGAGGTAATCTATTCGAGAATATGAGTTATGTGGGGGTGAGTAAAAGGTAAAATCCCTATCTGAAGGGTGCAGAAGACGCCAGGCGTCAACCAGTTGAAAATCATGTAAAACAGCTCTAAATCGCCTGGACTCTCTAAGAGTATTTCGTGGAGACCCAGAGGAGGAATCTAAGCGAGGTTCAAGGACCCAATTAAGATCTCCACCCACCACCAAAGTACCCATCAAGTTTTGCTCGATTAGTTCCAATGATTCTCTAAGAAACCGAGTTTGGCCCTGGTTAGGAAGGTAGAGGTTTACAAAGGTGAATGTCTGATGGGCTATGGAAGCTCTAACCAGAATCCCCCTCCCATCACCTATCAACATTTCGGAGACATCCAGCAGTCTCAAATGTTTGGCAAAAAGAATGGCAACACCCCTAGCCTTCGCTCCAGAGTAATCGTTAAAGTAGCCAGTGGGAAAATGACGAGAGCGAAGACCGGGGGAGACCCCCTGCTTGAAATGTGTTTCCTGCAAGAAAACAACCTCCGCCCCATCAGTATGTAAGGTGTGTAGTAGGCCTGATCTCTTTTCAGGGATATTTAAACCCTTTACATTTGTACGAAACAATTTTTAAGCTAGCCATATAGAAAGGAAAGCAGGGATCGACTTACTGAACGATACATCTCGATTACGACTCTGACACATTGCTGCACCATAAATAGCTGAAATTGGTAGTGGCACGGGAGGGGGGGGGGTAGGTGGGTGGACACATGAGGAAAGAAAGGGAGACACAGGAATTGTAACATAGAAAAAGAAAGGGAAAAACCAAAAAAGAAACATAGACAACAACATATAGTAGCAGTCTCTGCATTGATAGCCATGGGTATAATTTAAGCATCCCATGGTCTAAAAAATATACAGCAGAGAGGGGGGTCCAAAGGGTGATACCGGGTTCAACAATTTTAGGTAGGTAAGTAAAGTAATAATCTAAAGGGATACATCCTGGTCAGGAAGGAAATGGGCAGAAGGAAACAAAGCAACCACCTCCTCCCACTTCGCCACCTAATCCCACACAGCCCACAAGAAACCTCCCAGGTTAATTACGTAAATGATTTCTAATATTAAGAAAGTAGCAGGCACTCTCAGGGCAATTGAAGCTCATACATTAAACAACCAATAAAAAGATCAATGTGTGAGCATTCAGTGGGTTAACCAAGAAAAAAGGATATCACAATTTAGGATGGCTGACGGAATCAAGAAATTTCAGATGTTTCATCAGGTTTGCCAGTCTGATTGCGTCGTCTGGAGGTGCCCACTCTTTTCCAAGGTTCCCTGCGGGGTATTGCCGAAGTGGGAAGCTGCAGGGGGTCCGTCCAATTTGGCAGTGAGATTAACGGCAGACCCAGTGCGGTGCAGAATGATGGGACACCATCATAGTCCTCAAGAACATATCGGTTCCCATCCCGGGTGACTTGGACGCTTAAAGGAAAGCCCCAGCGGAATCTGATATCCTTCTTCCGAAGAGCTTCCGTGAGGGGATGGAGGAGACGCCGCTGCTGTAGGGTCACCCAGGAGAGGTCCTGGAAAATCTGTATGTGGTGGCCATTAAAATCTATGGTCGAGGCCTGTCTGGACTTCTGTAGTATAGCCTTTTTCACTTGAAAGTAGTGCAACCGGCAGATGACATCTCTAGGCCGCTCCGTGGGTGCTCCCCTCGGCCGTAGTGCCCGATGTGCTCTGTCAAACTCTATCTGGGAGCTGGGATCGACACCAAGAAGGTTGTTGAATATTGTAGTCAGTGTCGCCACCAGGGTCTGGGGCTGTACATCCTCAGGTAAACCCTTGACCCTCAAGTTGTTCCATCTACCTCTGTTGTCTATATCATCCAGTCTACGTCTCATTTCAGTGGTGGTACGTGAGTATCGAGATACTAGATCGTGGAGGTCAGCGAGTTTAGAGTCCGTTTCATCTCTGTGATCTTCCAGGTCGACCACTCTGTTTGCTACTTGCGTGAGATCAGACTGGATGGTGGATAGGCTCGCCTGTAGGGAATCATGGATTCTTTTTTCCATATTAGACAAATCTTGTTGAATGTCTTGGCGAGTCGGAAGAGAGCGTAGCTGTATGAGGACTGCCGCCATATCAGCAGAGTCCCTACTTGCAGGCCCAGCTTGGCGGTGTTTTGGAGAGGGCGGGGCCCCAGCCTCCTCCATTATGGTTGGCGGCAAGGAGTCAGGGAGAGGCGTGGAGATGGTGGGATCAGGAACAGGGGCGCCAAATAGCGTATGAAAGGCTGCAGCTCGTGTGGTCGCGGGTTTAGCTTTTGACGCGTTACCAGAGCGGCGCCGTCTTGTCATTTGTCTAAGTGAAGAGAACAGAGTCCAGTACGGTGCCCCGAGGAAGGAAACATTAGGACATATCCCAATCCGAAGTATAACCCGTTATCCCCTCTGCGCGGCTTGGCCCTGTTATAGCATAATATACGTCAGGCGAGCTCCTGCAAGCGCTGGAGTCAGCAGCATGGCAACATATAGAACACGGTGGTTCATGTTCCGCTGTTGGTGTTCACATAGCTCCGGTGGGGAGGCAGTGCCGGTGTCCGCGGCTGTCAGGAAGATGGTTACCGCGGGGCAGCAAGGGATGTAGGTCATGTAATGTGCCTCAATTAGGCTCTTCAAATAAGTCGCGGGAGGGGTCCTCAGTAGGCAATAGGGAAGTCAAGGCGGCAGGTGGTCCGCAAGAGGCCGCAGCGGTCAATTGGTGGACAGGGGACACCTAAGCCACAGCTCGGCCGAACCCCACAGGACCCAGCGAAAGGTTGCGAGCTTCCGTCTGGCCGTCTCCCGATCCCGGGACTGTGGGGGCCAGCGGGGAAACTCCAGACCATGAGTCTAGGAGGGTATCCCAAAATCAGTTAGTCCACTGGCATGGGGCGTCAGGTTCTCCTCCGTCCGTGGAGTATCAGAGTGGCCGCCTCTATGGGGCACCACCGTCCGGAGGCCTCACTAGTTTTGCTTTTACAAGCTGCGATAGCGCAGAGGGGCCCAGGAGGTGAGGAAGGGGCACAGAGAGGGGAGCGCAGGCGCACGAGCCTATAGAGGAAGGGGGGGCAACCCCTTCTCGTCCGGGAGTAGCGCCAAAATTTAGTCCCCGGCTCCTGCAAGGCGAGAGGGCCGCAACCCGCAGAGTCGGCCTAGGCCTCCTCCCGATTCCGCGGCTCCCTCCCACCGATGCCCGAGCGCGGGGATATGAGGACTGGGGTATGTGTGTGGAGGAACGGGGAGCCTCTGGGAGGGTATGGGAAGGCAGTCGCAGGGACACAGGCCGGGTCCAAGATAGGCCCGAGAGGGCACCTCTTACCTCCCCACCGTCGGCTCCCGTCCCGGTTCACTAGGGACCCGCCGCGGGTGTATTGGCCGCCAGGAGCTGTGGCGCCGATGAAGAGAACGCCGGGTCAGGTGCCGCGCGTCTCCGTCTCCCGTCTCATGCAGAGTCTCAGCAAGATGGCGGCTTCTCCCGCCGCGGACCCCGCCGCCCGGATCTCCAGAGGCCGACAGCGCCGGGCATCCACGGAGGTAACCGGAGTGAGGTGGGTGAGCAACAGGCCCCGCTCAGGGTTCCAAGGACGCCGGGGAGGGTATCTGCGCGGCTCCAATAACACAGGTCGGGACCCGCGTTTACTCCAGGCCCAGCTTCAGTCTGGGGGGAGGGCCGCAACCCGCAGGAGCGCTAAAAAGCACTCCCCGATTCCGGGGGATCCCCCCAGGACACTCCAAGCCGGCCTAAATACTGTAAGGGAGAAGGGTAGGAGCGGGTAGGTGAGCCCAAGCACTCCAAAACGGGTTTTTAGCAAGGTGCTCTGCAGGAGCTCTCAGGCTGCACTTCTTTCCCTTTCAGTAGCCTAGCCACGCCCCCGAGCCACACTATTTTGTTCTCCCTCCAGGGGGGTCGTGGACCCCCACGAGGGAGAATAAGTGTCGGTATGCCGGCTGTCGGGATCCCGGCGCCGGTATACTGTGCGCCGGGATCCCGTCAGTCGGCATACAGAAGACCACCCTTGCCAAGGAGGTAAGAATCTCTTAATTGACTTAGAGCTTTTGTTACTCTTAAATAACCCTGAAATAGCATGTTAATAGCAAACCTGTCTTTTCAGGTCTACTTGATAAGCTTCTGTATCCAGAACAACGCACCTCTGTGAAGCTTAGCCACAAAACTTAAGACTGTCTTCTTAAATGACCTTCCCCAAAATGACTCAGGTGTTGTGGTCAATCTTCAGATAGAAGTCTTGACTCATCTCTTTGAAACGCACCTTTCTCCTCTTACAGCCGCCTATTTTTAGCTAAAGCTGAGTGGACTCTTATGTGAAATGTAGAGTATAATGGAAAAAAAGCTTAGTACAGGCACAAGCCATATTGTGACACTTTCTAAGCGCAATGTTTTTTTTTAAATGTTGGCTATATTTAAAGTGGACCTGTATGAAAAAACATTCTTACCAACTTAATGGGGGAGATTCAAATGTTTGAAAAGTCAGTTGGGAGTCTGTTTTTTCCTATCTAATAGACAGTAAAAAATAGACTCCCAACTGACTTTTCAAACATTTGAATCTCCCCCATTGTATTAAGGGGGTCATTCTGACCCGATCGCATGCTGCAGTTTATCGCAGCGGTGCGATCGGGTCAGAACTGTGTATGCGCCGGTGCCGCAGTGCGCCGGCGCATGCCAGAAGGCCGTCGGGCCGCTACAATCGCTTCTGCATGATTGACAGGCAGAGACGGTCGCTGGGGGGGGGGCGTTTCGTGGGCCGGACCGAACGGGGGCGGGCCGCAGCGGCTGCGTGACGTCACACGCAGCCGCTGCGGGCCGGGGAGACATGAGTAGCTCCCGGCCAGCACGCTAAAGCTGCGCTGGTCGGGAGCTACTCTTGAAGTGCAAAGGCATCGCCGCTGTGCGATGCCTTTGCACTTCTGCAGGGGGGGGGGGGCTGGCACTGACATGCGGCGCGGAATAGCCCTGTGCTGGGCTTCCCCCCACATGTCAGTGTGAATGATCGTAGCTTTGCTAAATTTAGCACAGATACGATCATCTCGGAATGACCCCCAAAATGCAAACCAAAACATGCAAGATAATACCTGTTTGTATCTCAGCAGTCAGTATACTGACCACAGTATTCTGGCAGCGGAATGCCGGTGGGGGGAAGGGGGGGTGAGCACAACAAGTCCCTTGCGGGCTCGCTGCACTCGCCACATGGACACCCATTAGTGGGAGTAGTCCCTGCTAGTCGACTGTCGGAATTTGGCCATCGGTAATGTGACCGGCAGTCTCCTGACCTCCGGTCACATAACTACAGTACATCCCTTCGTAATAGCCACTGGTAACATTGTAGAAATCATTTGAGTAAACTGTAGATGTATGCTGCATCATTGCAAACCCACTTTGTTATACAGGAAGTGTTTGTTATACAGGAAGTGCCTCTGCAGCCATTGTTCAGCGTGACTGCAGTCACTAGTAAAGACACACTTCTGCAGCTCTCCAGGGTCCTGTGGTGGGTTGCACACAGACCACTTACATAAACAATGCTCATTATTAGCGGTGCATGGTGGAATGCGACAAGGTTCAGAGTTTTATACAGTTAGGGGAGACTCCAAAAAACTTGACTAATAGAGGAATATGTAATAAGAGAAGCTGATAAAAACGTATATTTTGTACAGAAAATTTGACAAAAATATTCTCAGAGAAACCGAATGATTGGCAAAAGAAAGATAGGGTTTAAACCTCTAGGTTGGGTGCTGACATGGGTGCTGATCACTGTTTTGGTAGCGTATAGCAGTGTATGGGTGTGGTTTTGGTGCTTGTTTATTTAAAGGGCTGGACAGTGCCAGATTAAGGACCAAACGGGCCTGGAGCTGAAATTTATGAAGGGCCTATTGTATACCGTCACAGTGGGAGTGACCAGCAACAGCAGGATTGTGACTAGGGGTTGTGTCACGCAGGGTCCGCCACACATTGATCGCTCGCTAGTTACTTTTAGCAGCCGTACAAACGCATAGTTGCCGCCCATGGGGGAGTGTATTTTCGCTTTGCAAGTGTGCGAACACCTTGCAGCCGAGCTCTGCAAAAACATTTTGAGCAGTTTCTGAGTAGCTCTGGACTTACTCAGCGCTTGCGATCACTTCAGTCTTTTTGGTGCCGGAATTGACATCAAACATCCGCCCTGCAAAAACACGGACACGCCTGCGTTTTCCCTACCACTCCCAGAAAACGGTCAGTTGCCACCCATAAACGCCCTCTTCCTGTCAATCTCCTTGCGATTGGCTGTGCGAATGAATTCTTCCCTAGATCCATTGCACAGCAACGATGCTCTTTGTACTCGTACGACGCGCGTGCGCATGCGCAGCTTTGCAGTTTTTTTACCTGATCGCTGCGCTGCAAAAATCTGCAGCGAGCGATCAACTCGGAATGACCCCCATTGTCCCTTGAGTCTGCCAATAATTACAGCAGCCAGTCTCAAGCCAACAAGTAACTAACTGCAGGTTATTTTTGGCTTGAGAGCGGCTGCTGTAATTGTTGGTGGTCTTGAAATTGGTCCGGAAGGGGACCGAAGCATTGACAACCGTTACTACAGCATGTGATGCAGGTTATACTGTTTCTGGTGGTATTACATTTCCATTCTTTCTTCTATATCTATCTATCTATCTATCTATCTATCTATCTATCTATCTATCTATCTATCTATCTCTCTCTACATAATAGGGTTGGGTATGTGTTACCGGCGGCTGGGATCCCGGCTACGCTCACCACAGGTTCTATTTCCACTCTATGGGTGTCGTGGATACCCACGAGTGGGAATAGTCCCTTTTAGTCGACATGCCAACTGTCGGGATTGTCAGGCTTCGGGATGCAGGGGGAGCTATTGTGACTGGTGATCACATAACTACATCCCATATATATCTATATATATCTATAGCTCTCTCTCTTTCTCTCTCTCTCTCTCTCTCTCTCTATATATATATATATATATATACGATACGCTGGTATATTTTATTAGTAATAAATCGATACAGTTCAATCAATGTATTGGCCCAGAAGTGAGTATCAAAACAATCTAAAAACATATTAAGGATGGTGATATAGGTGCTGGCCAGTGTCTAATAGAAGTGTGTAGAATGTAATGTGTACGACACATACAACATGAAATATTTGCCAGTACTCAGGGTGGATGTGTGAGGGAAGTGTATGAAGACAGATATGGGCATGGGGAGCACCAGCGCTAAGTAGAAGTTCACTAGGGGAACACTTGTATAGCACTGTCCTTGAGATAATAGCTAGACGTCTGAGTGTGGGCTTGTGGTGTTGTGGTGCCTTGCTGATGTTATATGCCGGCTGACAGGTGGTATAACTTACGGTTGGTTGGAGGTGCATGCCTCTGTCTGTGCAGCTGCTATTTATCCCGGCTTCCCTTAGCAATAAACAGCAGCCAGATAGCTGTCACGATCTTCCCGGGCCATCTTCACAGAGCCCCTTTTATTCACGTTATGCCAGGTAGAGCCCCTTTTATACACGTTTCACCAGTCCCTTTAATACATGTTGCGCGAGGTAAAGCCAGATATACACACTGCGTAAGGTAGAGCCGTTATACAATCTGTGCCAGGTAGAGCCCGTTATACAAACTGCGCCGGGTAGCCTCTTTTACACACTGTACCAGGTAGAGTCTGTTATACAAACTGCGCCAGGTAGCCCCTTTTATACACTGTGCTAGGTTGCCCCTTATACACTGTGCCAGGTTGCCCCTTATACACATTGCGCCAGGTAGCCCATTATACAAATTGCACCAGCTAGCCGTCACTCACCATTTGGCGCCTGTGGTCCCGTGGCTCTATGCTCTCCTCATACATCCGCCCAGCGTGAAGCTGAAGGGGAGTAAGTAGTGGCAGGAGGTGGCCGGCAGGAAGCGTCCAGGAGAGGGGGGTAGTCGGCAGGAGACAGCGGTGAGGTGCGGGCAGTGTGAAGTGGCCAGGACGGGCCGGCTGGCCGGCAGCAGGAAGTGGTGGGGGGTATTGCGGTGCAGTCAGCAGATGGGTGCTGATGGCGCTGGTGGGGTAACTGCAGCCTCAGGCCAAAGCGCCCCGGGCGAACGCCCTGCTAACCCGCACCTAAAACCGCCACTGGCGGGATCCCCTGAGCTGGAAGACCAGCGACCCTCCACGTACCCCCCCCCCCCCTGCAGCCAACACTCCGTCGACAACAAAGCCCCTCCCAGTGCACATAGTGCAGCCAAATGCACAAGGACCTCAAGGACCGAGTGTCCACAGACATGCGCCTGAGCATAGCTTCCAATGTGAGCAGCCCAGTCTATGCGCGCAACTAATCCCAGCAACATACCCATGTCACCACAGACACACAAAGTCTGCTCCCCTCGCCTCCCTACACACACACACACACACACACACACACAGCCTGTTTCCCTTGTCCCTACACACACCACACACATACAGTACATACATACATACGGTACATACACACAAAGCCTGTTCCACCCAGCACCCCCCCCTCCCCCTCCCCACCCACAGCCTGTCCCCTCCAGTCACCATAGACACACTCTCACCCTGTTCATCCCAGTCACTACGCACACCCCCAGCCTGTCCTTTCCAACACAAAATCCCTGTTCCCACAGCCCTCCCACTCTCCCCCATTTCCCCCAGACACTGAGCCTTCCGGAATCCGGACACAGCATGAGCACTAGAAAGACCGGGGGCGTGGCCTAATCACGGACCCGTGGCCACGCCCCCTTGAGGGAAAACTACCTTACCTTTATCATTGAGCAAGGATCACTAGCCGCCCTGCACAGGGGTCACGGGACCAGACAAGTTGCTAAATCACCCTGCATCCCGGCAAGCAAGGGGAGGAGAAGAGAAATGTTTCAGCGCAGGGAGGCATTCTGGTGCTACTGACATGCTGGAACAGGAAAAAAATTTTTTCCTGTTTCCAGCAGCAGGGGATGCTGTGGGCCTATTTTGATGGGGTGGCCTGGAGCTGCAGCTCCATCCGCCCCATTGTTAATCCGGCTCTGGGGCTGGAGAGGTAGGCCAAAGCCTCTTTGATTCCATGCTTCCCCTCGTCCCTCCCTCCCTTTTGAGTTTTGTTGGGGTATTTGTGTTGGTTTTGTTGCGGTGGGATAGAACAGCAGGTCACCAGTTTGGGTGCAATTGTTTAGTTGAGGTGCACTGTCTTCGTTGACTGGTAGTTGGCTAAACCCCCCTAACGGGAGGCAGTATCATCACCCAAATGGGTGGCTAGTCAAGGTAGAAGGTGAGTGTATATCCTTTGTTGCTTATAAGGGTTTGATAGTTGTGTTTGTGCACTCCGGGCGGTATCTGCCTGCAATGCCTGTTGTTGGTAGTGTGTGGGCATTGCAGATTGGCAGATTTGTGGGTGTCCTTACTTTGCCACTATACATAAGCATATTGCAATCAATACATAGCTAATAGTTTTTCTTCCAAAATCTATGTCTCATTGTCTTTATTAACTTAATAGTGTAAGGTTAAGTGATTTGCACACATGGCACACCTCATCCGATCGAAGGTTTATTCTTCCCTTCTGCCATCATCCTTTGCCTGTTGACGAAAAGGATGTTGTGTGAATTTACTATGCCCAGAACAGGGATTAAGCGCCTATGCGCCCATGAAGATATTTGTGATTCTGACACCTATGCCTGTTTACACCTGGTTACACAGGACGGAGGCGCTCTTAGGTAGTATGGGTGTGTTTGCACAATTGAAAGCACATGCACTTTTGGAAAAAAAAGACACCTATATGCCAGAGAAAGCCGTATTGTTAGCGGTCAGACAGGGGCAGCTTCAATAGCATATGATGATGATGGCAACCGTCAGCGCTGGCAAACCACAACCCATCTGCTGTTTACTATTGCTCTGGTGCTGTTGACACTGAACTATGATATATGAAATAAGAGCTTATAAACAATGGTGAAAGTGTGATGTAAGTGTCTGTGACGTGTGCCTGGCATCAGTGGCAGAACCTCACTGAAGGTGTCTGGAGACTAGAGGGTACGGAGCAGTGAAAGGAGTGAATTAATAGACCAGTTGAGAAGTTGCCCATAGCAACCAATCGGCTGATACCTTTCATTTTATAGAATGTACTTGATAAATGCTAACTCAGTGCTAATTGGTTACTATGGACAACTTCTCCACTGGTCCATATCTCCACTGTTTTCACTGTTTGGTACATCAACCCCTAGGTCTCCTCTGAGTTACCCCCATCCTCTGCTCAGGGACTTATGAGCCCTAAAGTTAGATTAATCATGTGGGTGAAGGGTGCAAGATGCACAGTATTAATGGCTGCAAACTGCCTGTAACGCTACAGCCCAGACTGCAAAGACCGGGTGCCCAAGATGGCTGATCATGGTGTTCGGTAGGTGTTCTCTCCTCCTCATACTGCCCCTGCTGGCACCTCCTCTCCGATACCTGCCCTGTGTTGCTCCTGGTAGTCATGCGACTGCCTGGTGCATATGCCACTGCTGCTACCCATCATCGCATATTGGGGGTCATTCCGACCCGTTCGCATGCAGCGGTTCTTCGCTGAGGTGCGCACGGGTTGGAAATGCGCATGCGCGGCGGGCGCATTGCACATGCGCTTTGTTGCTGGGCAACGACGCCGCCAGCGACAAATGTGATCGCAGCGGCGATCGCAAGAAGATGGACAGACGGGAGGCGTTCCGGAACGGATACCCACCGTTTTTCCACCCGTTTTCGGGGAGTGGTTAGAAGAACACAGGTGTGTCCAGGCGAACGGAGGGCGGATATCTGACGTCAGGACCGAGACCTTCGTCGCTGGATCCGTCGCACAGCGTAAGTAAGTCTGACCCTGGTCTTGCTTTGAGTGAAACTTTTTTAGCATAGCAGGGCTGCACAAGTGTTCGCAGCCCTGCTATGCAGAAATACACTCCCCCATAGGCGGCGTCAAGTTGATCGCACCAGCAGCAAAAAGTTGCTACGTGCGATCAACTCGGAATGACCCCCAATGTCACAATTGCCCTTTTTTTAAGAAAAAGCAAGTCGCCCTTGTGGTTTGAGGTCCAACTGCGGACAGCACTTCCTCAGGCCCATTCAGGTTCTCAACTTTTTTAGCTGTGAAATCATCTAATTTTAAAAATATTAAAGTTTTAATATTCAATTTGGCGAAAAATTTTGGCATGTCCCAAAATTGTGAATTGTTGCAAATGCTCCGTTCAGCAGCCCAAATACACTGCAGCTCACGTTAAGTAAAACATTGTATTTTATTATAACAATGGGGTCTATTTACTAAGCCTTGGAGAGTGATAAAGTGGAGAGAGATAAAGTACCAGAAAAATGACAGGAGCTGGCTGGTTGGTGTGTTATCTCCATAGACCCTTTATTAAAAAACGGGATGGTATCGGGATCCCGGCAGTCAGAATACCGACAGCGGCATAGTGATGTTCAGGGTACTGACACCTAACTGGTAAGTATACTGTACCTAGGCCCTCATTCCGAGTTGATTGCTAGCTGCCGTTGGTCGCTGCGTAGCGATCAGTGAAAATAATGGCTAATCTGCGCATGTGTATGCACCGCAATGCGCACGCGCGTCGTACGGGTACGAAGTCCTTTGTGGTTTTGCACTGGTTCTAGCGACGATTCCAATCGCACAGCCGAACGCAAGGAGATTGACAGGAAGTGGGAGTTTCTGGGTGTCAATTGACTGTTTTCTGGGAGTAATTGGAAAAACGCAGGCATGTCCAAGCGTTTGCTGGGCGGGTATCTGACGTTATTACCGTGTCACTCGTCACAGCAATCATCGCACAGGATAAGTAACTACAGGGCTGGTCTTGTTCTCCACAAAAAGTGTTTGCTGCTGCGCGGCTGTACAGGCGTTCGCACTCCTGCAAAGCGAAAATACACTCCCCCGTGGGTGGCGACTATGCGTTTGCATGGCTGCTAAAAGTAGCTAGCGTGCGATCAACTCGGAATGAGGGCCCTAGTCCCTAACCTCCCTAACCCTCCCGGCTTGTAGCCTGACCCTAACCCTCCCCTGGGGTGCCTAACCCCCCCCCCCCCATCAGCCTGACCCCAAGTCTCCCCCCACAGCCTTAATCTAACCTCCCCCGCGCCTTAGTAGTGTGGAGTCCCAGCAGACGTTCCTTCTGGATCCTGACCCTGGCATTAAAATCCATGTCGGGATCCCGGCGTCGGAATTCCGAGCAGTGTCGAGATTCTGGCGTCGGGATTCTGACTGCTGGGATCCTGAACGCCAGGATCCAGACCGGATCCTATAAAAAAAAATAATGGTGGTCATTCCGAGTTGTTCGCTATTTTTTTCGTTCGCACAAGGTATGAGCAAAATTGCGAACATGTTGCAAAATAGCGAATATCCGCCCTCAACGTATTTTTGCTATTTCGTACGCAGTATTACACAAAGTAGGCGTATGCCAAATGACATCGCAGTAATGCGATCCCATTGCATTATCACAAACCTCATCGTAAAAATCCTAACTTCTCGTAGATTTACACATTCCTCTTAAAATTGCACACGCTTTTGCTAAAAAACGCACATCAATGGTTTTTTTTTTGTCTTCAATTTAAAGTTAAATAAGGCTCCACAAGCCTTCCTCAATTACGAATCCAATTAGTGTAATGAATGACAATGGTCCTGACCAATTAAGTCTTCAAAGAATACCAGAAGAACACTTTGTAGGCGTAATTGGCCATAAACAGTGATCTGGAAAAATTACAAATACAGTATAGATATGGGAAATGTGCCTGGTCTAATGCAAATGTTTGAAGTATTGTGTAGATGTGTAGTGTGTGAATAAATGTGTTTACATGTATTTTTAATCCATAACCTCCTAACGGGTTTTTTTTGGTAAAATTATTGTTGGTGTATTTTTATGAAATTATTCTAAAGTAAGATGGGTGAACTGTTTTAGGTCACCAATTTCTGCACGCCAATTTGCTGTTCCTTTATAGCATAAATAAACACAACATCCGCTTAACTTAAACAATTTTTGTATTTAATTTATTTTTATTTTTTTTCAGATATTAAACTGTTAACCAAATAAAAATTTTAAACTTAAAAAAATGTCTCGATTGCCTCTATATCGGCAATTACTGCCCTCAAATTGCCTTTTAGGTGCTGGAAAAGTGCGGGCAAACTGTTGGGATCTCCAACTGCTGCATCTGAAAAGAAGAGTCAAAGAAAACATTACTAACTTACTCACATTACCTATTATACAAGCAAGGCAGAGAGCACACTTTAATGCCAAAGTGACTACATCATGGCTGTTTTAAGGATAAATCAGTAGCAGAACAACACACAAGCCTGCTCAGCAATGTTTTGTTTTGTTGTTTTTTTTAAGAAAGTGTACCACACCATGGGGTACATTTACTACTATGGTAGTTATATTTAAGATGGGACGTTGACCATAGCAACCAATCAAATTCTACATATTATCTTGTAGAAGGGGTCAAAAAAATTACAAGTATAATCTTATTGGTTGCTATGGGCAACATCCCATCTTAAAGAGAACTACCATCTTAGTAAATGTAACACCATGTTGGCATTCATTCACATCTGGAGTGAAGCCAACTTATCCTTTTTGGGGTTGGCCCTGCATCATCACACTGCATATCAACATCTTCAGAAGGACAACATATCCTAGCATGCCCACACTCCCTGAAAGCCTGCCTTACTAAATAAGGTCAAACAGGTTTTGATAAATCAAATAAGCATTTTGTGAGTGTAACTTTCACAGCACAAATCATTGTGTCGTTAGGCTGGCTAACAAAGTGAAGCATGCGAGTTGAAAGTGCAAATATTATGAATACCCAGGCACAAGTGTAAAAGACCAACAACATACTAAACTCCACTCAGGTCTAACTGTTTCACTGACAACCTAGCACATATAAACCCTGTTGTCCTGGCAACCCTGTCGACCTAATGAGTGTCGACCTAGAGTGGACAGACAAAACATTGCACACATAGACACTGTACATCTAATGATACTCACATAAATGTAAAAGCAACATCTAGACCATGAAGAAGAACACAAACATTTTTCCTTGGGCCAAGATTGCCCACAGTACAACACTGCATGTTTTGTAATTGTAAGTGTAAGTAGGTAACCAATACATTTTAAATGTTTAAAAACTTACTCGCATCTGCCACATGCGGACTCCCCGGAATATCCGCAGGGGCTTCTTTGGCCCATTCACTGGGTGGGGAAGGCGGCTGGATGGGGGAAGGCGGCTGGATGGGGGAAGGCGGCTGGATTGGGGAAGGAGGAGGGATTGGGGAAGGAGGAGGGACTGGGGACCTGCTTTCAGAGGGTGGGTCTGATTAAGAGGGGGGCGGAGAGGGTGTTTGGGCAACAGAGGGGGAGGGAGCCAGAGAGGGGGTCTGGGAAAGAGGGGGAGATGGCTGGAGTGGTTGTTTGGCCGCCTTCAGAGGGGGAGGGGGACAGAGATGGGTATTGGTAAAGAGAGGGGGAGGGGGGCTGAGAAGGGGACTGGGAAGAAGAAGGGGATTGGGCGACAGAAGGGGAGGGGGGCTGAGAAGGGGACTGGGAAGGAGAAGGGGATTGGGTGACAGAAGGGGAGGGGGGCTGAGAAGGGGACTGGGAAGGAGAAGGGGATTGGGTGACAGAAGGGGAGGGGGGCTGAGAAGGGGACTGGGAAGGAGAAGGGGATTGGGTGACAGAAGGGGAGGGGGGCTGAGAAGGGGACTGGGAAGGAGAGGGGTATTGGGCAACAGAAGGGGAGGAGGGCTGAGAAGGGGACTGGGAAGGAGAAGGGGATTGGGCAACAGAAGGGGAGGGGGGCTCAGAAGGTGCTTGGTCGGGGCTCCCAGCAGCAGCTTGCCGTTGTGGTGGTCCTAGAATGACATATGTAATATTTAGGTTGTAGCATGATGAATTTTAACAACACCATTTTTCTATTACACTGTTCTGTCCCATGTTAAAGACACAGGGGTAACATTAATAGGTTTTTCTAATTTTAAAACTGGTGATGTTGGCCATAGCAACCAATCAGATTATACCTAACATTTATTAAGCTGCTTCTAGAATCTAATAGATTGAATCTGATTGGTTGCTATAGGCAACATCACCAGTTCTAAAAACCTCCCACCTTATTAAAATTACCCCACTGAGCAAGTTATTGGGTTCAGTTGACAGCCTGTGTAGCAACTCTGTACAACAACATGCACTTTTTCAGAAGCACCTTGCTACACAGTCAGTACTGCTTGCCCTAACCACACACACTGTGTCATGTTTATTCTATAATAGTTCATTGTCAGTGTGCAAATTTTCACACTATCACTTAGTGAAAATATGCAAAGTTTATGCTAATAATCTCAGTGTTATGTAATGTAATAAACTTACTGCGCCTACGTAAATCCCGGATTTGTTGGCGGAGTTCCGCCAACAGGTCCGGCGTCCGCCTGCGGAGATCGCTCCAGCGCCTCTCAAGTTGGATTATGGTCCTCCTGCTGCGGACGCGGGATCTCAATAAGCAGCGGACCTCCGCGTAGGCCTCGCGCTTTACCCTATTTGGGACAAAGGACCCTGCGCGGCGGTCCATCACCGCTACCAGGACGCGCAGCTCGCGGCGCGTGAAAGCTGCTGCGCGCATCATGGCAATGGCGTTTTCCATATATGGGCTTATAATTATAGTGTGTGGTTGCATGTGATTGGTTGGAAATGTATGGTGTCATCTGTAATAAACTTTATTGATATGTGTACATTGATGTGCAGGACAGTTTGTACAGTTCTCATGGGCGGAGATTCGCACCCGCGGACACACACACACACACACACACACACACACACACACAAACACACATACATATCATTCAGATATGGCTTCAAATCATAAACATATTAGTCTTCATATATAAAATATAAACATTTTTTAAAATTAAAAACCATTGTATACAACAATCTTACACAACATACATGAAAAGGAGAACATTACATAAAAAACTGTACTGAAACAATATAAAATACTCTCTAAACTCACTCAGAAATGTGCTCTCAGAAATGTCCACCTTGCTTCAGTAATTTTCAGCATACACACACACAGGCTGCATGCAGGGCGCTTATATAGCTAGTGCAACAATTAGTGGACCAATTTGCATAATATACACCTGCACGGAATTCCGCACCGGAAAACACACGCAGCTATAAATAGCTAAACACTCGTGCATACACACATGACACCAGCAACATGGCTACTCATGAGCAGACGGCAGCAGAGATGGACGAGGTGCAGAAGCAGATGGCAGCTTTAGCACATAGAAGCTTAGCACTGCGGAGGCAGATGCTTGAGTTTGTCAATGCTGACTCTGAAATAGCAGGACCCAGTACTATACAAACACCTTCTTCTGATACCCAGGAGTTAGGAGTGAATCCCCTGCCAGACTTAGCTAGTGGGGAAACTGAGGGTGATTCCTGACTAGCAGCTCAAACACAAACTACACAAGCAGCTAGTGAAGAGGAAGATGGTGAGGAAGGTCAGGACGATAGCTCACAGGCTACTTCCAAAAAAAAGAAAAGACAGCCCTCCTTCACTAAGAGGGAGTTACGGATTTTGGTCACACAGGCCATGCAAAAAATACATTGAGGACCCAAAAACATGGGTGCTGCAACCAAAGACAGAATTTGGAGGGACATCACTGATTCTGTTAATGAAGTCGGCTCAATAGTCCGCACCTCGCAGGAAGTTCGAAGACGGTAAGTGTATATTGCCAGTCCATTTTCTGTGCCAAGTATTCTTAAAAAGTTACTTAGATGTGATGTTGCCTATAGCAACCAAATGCATAACATGTGTACTATATATTAAAGCAGGTTTTCATAATTTAACACTACCTTGCCCCTATTTTTCACCACATATGTAGTTGGGCCGACTTCAAATCCCGCCTGAAGGGCAAGAGGTCTGCGGAGTGGAATGCCTCGAGGGCAACAGGGGGAGGTCCTGCTGCCACTGTGGAATACACAGATCTCGAGGAGATAGCGATGGACTGTGTGAGCTACGAGGAGGGGGTTGGGGTGTCTTATATGGACACGGACCTGCCTGAAATACTCCATGCACATGACTTGCCAGGTAAGTTTACACACATATTTGTATTGTTAAAATTTTTTGGATACAAAAGTCTCATATTGTTTTTTTCTACTCTTTTTCCACTCATTCTTCTATTTGCTTTGCACATAACACAGCACAGGGGGGTGAGCAGGTAGAGTCACAGGAGGGTTATGTGGCTGAGGCTGAGGTGGAGGGACCTAGTGTGTCTGGCAGTGTGGGACCACAAATCCCACCCATCCAGATTCCAACTGGCCCCCCCACCCAACCCTCTGCTATCCCGGAAATCCTGACTGAAATAGCCAGGTATGGTGAGAGCCTGAATGCTTTTCAGGACAGGATGCTCCGGGAGGTAAGCCAGATACCTGTCCGGCTCACTGAGCACAGAACCAGTGTGGAGCAAGGTGTAGCTCAACTCTGCCAAGGTCTGGCAGAGATCAGGCAGGGCCAAGATCAACTCGCCTCCTCCTTCCATGAACTTGCCAATTCGATTCGGCAAGGGCTCCAGGACATCGCTGTCTCCCTTGCCCACAGTGGCAGAGAGCCAGCCACATCGGCTCCCTCCCCTCCCCTACCCAGGAAGAACATCCCATTGGGCAGGGCCCTCGAAGGTCGCTCCGCAGACCAAGCCAAGAAGAACATCATCAGGCGGGGGGAAAAAAGAGAAAGTGATGTCTCTCCAGATGGGCAGCACCCATGTTTTACATGTTGCCTCGATGTATTTTTTTTATTTTGGCTTGTGTGGCCAGAATGTAGAACTCCCTCAAATTGAAAGGTTTTCTTTAAATTGTAGCCTGTGAGTTATTTGTGCCTACACCTGAACCATCTTCCTCTTCCTAGCGTGCTGTGTATGTTTGTGTTTGTGTGTTTGTTCCGGAATCTACCTCAGTTCCCCTAAAAGTTTAGTCTGGCTGGGGGTTCACTTACTTAATTGAAAACATCATATTTTGTCAGAAGAAGGGGTTACCATAGTACTGGGTTCTGCTATGTGCATTTGGCCAATGCCATCTGCTTGCTGCTATGTCCATCTCTGTATGTGATGCTCATTTGTAGCCATGTTGTGTTGGTGATTTTGTTCTTTTTTTTAAGTAAAAAAAAATTACTTTACAATTGTTTGTGTGTTTTATTAAAGGTTATGCACTCAGGAAAACTGTGCCCTGTAAACTTGAACATGGCATATTGACATTTGTGGAACAAGGGAACAATCAGAATATTAAGACAAACATTGCATAGTGTAATTTTAAATCTGTATGCCTTGCACAACACTTAATTGGCCATATAACTCCCCCTCCCCCCCCCCCCCAAAAAAAAAAAAAAAACTTGGGTTACTAGGGGCAACATGCCATAGTATTAGATATGGACACATATTCCCCCCAAAAAAACAACACAAACATATTAAGTCACATTAAATGTAGGCTGCATTATGGTGCTCATGTTATTTGGTATGTACAAAGGAATATGTCTATGTCGAGAAGATTTAGCTGATGTAGTTTATAAGTTTGTTTAGTCACATTTGAGATTATTAAACAAATAATTAAAACATGCATTTAACATCAGTTAATTTTTATTTGTTCAAAAAATACAGTGCATTATTTGTGAGTGTGTCAGATTTATTTGTGGTAACAATACAAATATTAAGTGGCCATATAATTGCTGTTTGTTTAATTTTGTAAGAGCAGTGTTTGGCGAGTAAATGCTCAACAGGTGAATTCAGTTGCTAATTAATTGCTAATTAGATCAGACACACACTTGTAACAGTACTTCGCAAGTGCTGAGTAGCTGCAGACTTACTCTTCGGCTGCGTCAAGATAGCGAACATTTGTTATGTACTTTTAACATAGGATACGCATTTTTGCCAAAAACACGCCTACTGCTGGATGCATACTCCCACACTAGCCGCCCACTTTCACGCCCATTTCATAGGATTGCGAAGCCGTGCCTCTACCACGCCTCCGTCACTCCCTGTTTTCGTTTGTGTATTACGAGCAGATTTTCTTATAGCACTTATGCACAAGTGTCGTTTCGCTAGCTTTGCGCATGCGTATTTCCGCTTTTGCGCATGCGCAGTTTGAGTTTCTTTTGCCGTTTGCGATGCGATGATCTGCTGCGAACAACTCGGAATGAGGGCCAATGGGGAAGGTTTATCAAAGCTTGGCTAGCGATAAAGAGATTAAGGGGTCTATTTACTAAGCCTTGGATGGAGATAAAGTGGATGGAAATACAGTGGACGGAGATAAAGTAACAGCCAATCAGCTCCTAAATGCCATTTTTTAAACTCAGCCTGTGACATGGCAATTAGGAGCTGATTGGCTGGCACTTTATCTCCATCCAAGGCTTAGTAAATAGGCCCCAAAGAGAGATGAAGTACTGTACCATCATATCAGCTCCGAACTGTCATTTTTCAAATGCAGCCTGTAAAATGACAGGAGCTGATTGGTTGGTACTTTTTCTCTCTTCACTTTATCTCTGCAAGCTTTGGTAAATCTCCCACCAATGTTACAGTATATTATTTATGGAATTCTCGTTCAGCAAACAGAAACTGCCTTATAAGGATTATCACAACAGTAAGATGAGTGAAAGGACTGCACAATGGGGGTCATTCTGAGTTGATCGCTCGTTAGCTTTTTGCAGCGCTGCGATAAGGTTAAATCTCGGCAAAACTGCGCATACGTATGCACCGCAATGCGCAGGCGCATTGTACGGCTACAAAGAGGATCGGTGCTGGGCGATGGATTTAATGAAGAATCCATTCGCACACCGATCGCAAGGTGATTGACAGAAAGAGGGCGTTTGTGGGTGTCAGCTGACCGTTTTCTGGGAGTGTTTGGAAAAACGCATGTGTGTCACAGCGTTTGCAGGGCTGGTGTCTGACGTCAATTCTGGTCCCGGACAGGCTGAAGTGATCGCAGCGGCTGAGTAAGTCCAGAGCTACTCAGAAACTGCACAAAACATGTTTGTGCCGTTGGCTGCAAAAGCGGTCGCACACTTGTAAAGCGAAAATACACTCCCCCATAGGCGGCGACTGTCTGATCGCAGCACAGCAAAAAGTTGCTAGTGAGCGATCAACTCGGAATGACCCACAATGTCTAGCGGTGAATACTATTATTACGTACACTGTGAGCAGCTTCTGGAAGTACTTTTTAATTTGATGCACATTTAAACAGTTATCATCACATCCTATATTCCGGTGAATAATGTTATTGCTGGTACGATACAGTATTCTTTACATCGGGGTTATCTGTCACTTGCTGACATCACCCGTGAAGAACAGAACAGGGAAAACCACCATTATTTGCATTTTAGTATTATTAGAATATCAGTGTTCCTTCAAGGTTGTCATCCCAAGTTCTGGGTCCCCTGGATTTATGCCTGTGATCAGTCTGCAAGTTTGGAATCAGTGCCCATAATCACTTAGTAGCCTTAATTTATTAAGCATATAATGGAACCTTCAGCGATCGTAAATCCTCACATTTTTTTCTAATGATTCTTAAATGATTTTCTAACAGAAGTGCATTGGACCTGCCTGATCCTGTGTTTGGCAACAGCCTTTCCTCCAAACACTCACCAAAGCATTGCCAAGTAATGGACGGCCTAGGACTGCTAGACTCAGCTGCACATATACTATCCTATACAATAAAAGGCTAAAGCTGCTCCTCATCTCTATGGGGGGGATTCAAGTGTTGAACGCCGGCGGCCACTAGGTGGCGTCCGAAGGAGCAATTCAAGTGTTGCTCCGTTCGGGCACTCAATCCGCTAGTGCTGACATTACTGTTACGTTGTTCCGCCATTTTGACGGGCTGGTTCCTAGTATCAAATATATGCACGATCAAACAGCTACATACTACATAGTGGAAAATACTGTTATAGCTGCAACAATACAGTATTGTACACAGGATTCCTTTATATTAGGGTTGGCCAGGCTACTATATGTTGACATCATCCATGAAGCATAAAGGAACAAATGGGTAGGAAATGCTGAATGAGTGATAACAATCTCTTCAGGAACTTTACAATTTTGCCAAAATATTTGCAGTGAACTGTGATGATTTGTCACATAGTCATAAGAGAAAAAAGACAAACGGCTGCGCTGGAGGTCAGGAAAATGAATATATTGTACAGAGAGCCAACGTGAATGATAACAATATTTATTAATTAATAAAAATGGAATTAAAACATATATACCGGTAAAAATGATATTAAGAAGAGTCACTAGTAAAGTGAAACTAGTAATAGCTCAAGGTCAATAAGATGGATGTAACCTAAATAGAGAAAGTTCGTATTCCACTTGATGAAATTAATTACTATTGGAAGACAAGTTGCACAGATAATGTCCCAGTTGAATATGGGTCCCTCGATTAAGCAAATCTCAATACCTCTCCGGTGGGCTGGTCAGAGCCGAGCGTCCTCGGCATAAGAGTCCTGCAGTGCCCACACAAGCTGTGCAGCGGAGGGGAGAAAGCCGTCTTTTTCACAAGCTGGCTGTGGCGGCGTGTATGTTAAAGCCGCTGATGACGGAAGCTGTAGACGGAGGGTGCAGTGTGGATCGATGTGCACCTTGTAGTTACACCTGAGCTAGGTGTGAGTGGGGGCGGGTCCTGATGCGTTTCGTCACGCTCCACGTGACTTTTTCACAAACGTCAAACGCTCTGACCAGCCCACCGGAGAGGTATTGAGATTTGCTTAATCGAGGGACCCATATTCAACTGGGACATTATCTGTGCAACTTGTCTTCCAATAGTAATTAATTTCATCAAGTGGAATACGAACTTTCTCTATTAAGGTTACATCCATCTTATTGACCTTGAGCTATTACTAGTTTCACTTTACTAGTGACTCTTCTTAATATCATTTTTACCAGTATATATGTTTTAATTCCATTTTTATTAATTAATAAATATTGTTATCATTCACGTTGGCTCTCTGTACAGTATATTCATTTTCCTGACATCCAGCGCAGCCGTTTGTCTTTTTTCTCTTGTTGCTACCCCAATACTGCACATAGTATTCCGGCAAGCGCAGCATCTCAGGAATCGTTATTTCTAGAAGTGTAACACAATTAGTTTAATCCATACAATTTCATGTTTAGGCGCTCCTTTAGCAGTTTTTGTTTTGTTTGTCACATAGTCATGCAGGACCCGGAATAACCTCCGTCCATAGTAGCTAATAATAATAACTGAAAAGGTAGTAGATGATTGGAGCCGGGATGCCTGTAGTCTATGGAGATAATCCTGACACCACTTGGGAGAACAGCACTGAAACACTGATTGCCGGAAGAATGCCGAAGGTGACTATCGGGTTAGGGCCTGTGGGGGGACAGGACGTCGGGACAGACAGGCACTAGGGGAGGTTTAGGGTTAGGCAGCAGGGGAGTGGTTAGCCGTAGCCCCCCTCTCCCCCCCCCCCCCCCCCCCCGAGAGTTAGCCCTAGCCACCACCTCCCAAGGGTCAAAGTTAGTGTAGGGGGCAGGAGAAGGGTAAAATATATAATGCTGTATGGTGTCAGGATCTTCATTGTTGGAATACCGTGGTCAGTCATGTGACCTCCGGCATCCCGAAAGTTGGTATTTCATACCGAAACCCTGGAGCCAACTTTCATCAAATGTATCATAACCCCCCACCCCCCAAAGAATTTAAAGTTATGATACATATGAGAACCCCCTCGGGTCACCTTTTCTCCTGGACCCGTTGCAGTTGCATACTATACAGTGGCGATAGTTAAGAAGATAATTAATATTCACAATTACTCCCTGAAAATGGGAGTTTTCTTGGAAATATCCCACAAATATAATTCTTTAAAAGTTGAAGTGGTATAGCCTTAATACACTAACAGGGATGGCTAATTGCTATGCCGGGCCAATTCAATCAGCGGGGATTACCCCAAGCAATAATCCCAGATGGGGGACTTTTACTTGCAGCTTCATGAGCTGTGAGGAAAAGTCATTGGGGGTTCATGCATGGGAAAAACCTATCAATGTGGTAAGCCCCAATTTTAGGTGCGGGAAAAAGACTATAAAATGTAAATCCCCACGGCTAATTGAATATGCCTGTAAAGGTTTTGTGCCTTTAGAGAGAAAAAATCATCTGTGTCAGGTGTGAAAGGGTTGATATAAAAAAAAGCCACTAGGTGAGTCTAAAAATGATTAACCTCCCCGCCCCTCTCCCCCTTGTGTTATCTCACATTCACTATTTAACTACTCGGCTCTGATCACAAAATTTGTTTCCAAAGTGGATATCTTGAGCAAGTCTTCATTAATCCCTCACTTACTGTATCTCACAATACAATAACAACTCCAATATTCAAAGTCATTGTAAATAAAACAATTCCCAGTATTTAGTTATGTAGGGTTTATAGCATCCAAGCATATGTGGCACAACATGGGACAGATAACAGCACAAAGACAGAATATTATTTAATTGAATTTAATAGGACAAATAAAGTCCTAGGGCGGGATTTACTAAAGGGAAAATGCGGTAAAACCCCCATTTTACCGCATTTTCATATGTACTAACTCCCGACCACCGCGTTTTCGCCTCATGGTATCGCCATCTTTTTATGGCGATACCCTATAGAAGCCTATGGGATTCTTGCCGCCGCCGCCCCACGCCGCATCCCGCCGCCGCCCCGTGCCGCTCACGACGACCCCCCCTTCCCCCCCGGCATACCTGAGCTGCTGCTGCCTGCTGGTGCGGCCCCCCTCCTCCTTCTCCCCCGCATAACAGCCTTGTCTCCTTCCGGCTGCAGGGGGGAGGGGGAGGAGGAGGAGCCCGGGAATTCCCTGCACACGTCACCTCCCGAGTCTGGGAGGTGACGGAGACCCCCGCCGACCCCCGCAGATATCATCGCGGGGGGCCTCCTATACCGCATTGCGATACTAATCGCATATGTTAGTACATATGCGATTAGTATCGCTGCGGTAGGCGGCGAGAGGCGGCGATTGCTTATAGTAAATCCCGCCCTAGTGTTTAATATTTAGAGGATAATAAAATAACATCCTGAATTACAAATTGCTGCTTATCAATACTAAAGGGGTACAATTATATAATTGGGTACAGTATTTTTGATATCTCTGGACTATGCTATAATCATGAGCAACGAACTGTAATTTAGGGGTCTTTTAATATGAGAAACAATTTTCAATGTATTTCGACAAGTATAACCTTTGCATAAATTTTTTTGTTGACTATCCTTCAGTACTTTGTGCTGGAAATGAGCACATTATTTGAATCATTTACCTTATAGTGAGATTATCTTCCATTTACTTACATTCTTCAGGGCTTGGTGTAAACAAGGTGCAGAAAGAACATCCCATTAATCGAGTGTGAATGGTCTGCAAAGGATCCGTACAGGTTTATTTTTTTCTATCGGTCTACAAGCTTGTAACAGAATTGTCTCTTCTTTGTAGGCTGTAAGCTCTCCTGTGCAGGAACCACTCTATCTCACCTTGGCTGCCCTTTCTCCATCATCTTTGTATGCCCCTATTTATAATCTGTTACGATGACTGTCTAGAGCTGAGGATTTTGCCGATAAAGGATGATATGATGACGATAATGATGGACATCTCATCTTGTTTAATGCCATAGGTTCATTCTTGGATTTTCAGATTTGGATGGGGTACTTACTGTACTTTAAATCTTTATTCTCACCTGCTGTCCCTCTGAAACGCACATGTTATTATTACAGCATTTACCTACCTGATTTCCGCAGCATTACCTGCACGAGTGATGAGGTTAGTGTTTGGGCATATGGAAAGGCAGCTGTACCTAAACAAAGGTGGCACCGTGTGATTTATTGCTGATATTAATTATAATGATAATGAATCATCAGATGTACTGTAGTCCCCTAATGCTGCAGTAATTTGTTCTCGTCATGCCATTTCCAAGCATGTAAACACGTTCTTTCATCCCTGGTTCCCTTGTAAGAACTATACAGTGTATATAGCATGCATACTGTGTAATGTATGTGTCCAGAAAATGTAAGATACATTCATTCCAGAAGTTACAGTTAGTCAGAGGTGCTGCAGGTCTCCCGGTAGATTAGAAGGAGGCATTGGAAAGACAGGATCCGGCTTATACGGTGGGAAGAAATAAAATCTGTCATAAATCATATTTTACATAATAACGGTCTTTTATTCAAGGCCAGAGTTTGAGGCAATGCACATATCAGACAGCGGCTGTGGAGCCCAGACTGACTATAAGTAATTGAGTGACTCATAGTTTCAGTGTATACATCAAAGGATACTATATGGCAACATGCAGGGACTCAGAGACATCCACAGGAACGGGTACTGAGGCAGACATGGGCAAATCTGTGGCACGTGGCTGGCCCTTGCCCCCCCCAGTCCCCCCTACCCTCACCTTCCCAAACCAGCGCCCCTGGCTTCATTCTGCTGGAGCGGGGTTGATCACCGTGCTCCCAGGATAGGAGATATGTTTTCTAGTAAACAGGTTCTCCTCACAGAATTGCAAGTGAAATAATTAGCTCCACCTGTGGACCTTTTAAAATGTGTTAGTGAGTAATTAATACACCTGTGCACCTGCTGGGTTACCTGCAAAACATGCACTGTGTGGGGTCCTGAGGACCGAGTTTGAGAACCCCTGTTCTAGTACATGGATCACCGATGCCGTCATTACATTGCTGGTGGGGTGGGGGGTTCTGGTACAAGGCCAGGGCTTATTGGAGGGGCCCTGCGGGGCCTGGGTTAGTTGCCAAGGGGAACAGTGTCCCACTTTGCAGTGTGCGGCACACCACTTGGAAACATGCATCTCAACACATAGGGGGTTATTCAGAGTTGTTAGCAAACGAAAAAGTTAGCAGTTGGGCAAAACCATGGCCCTCATTCCGAGTTGTTCGCTCGCAAGCTGCTTTTAGCAGCATTGCACACGCTAATCCGCCGCCTACTGGGAGTGAATCTTAGCTTAGCAGAATTGCGAACGAAAGATTCGCAATATTGCGAAAAGATTTCTCTGTGCAGTTTCTGAGTAGCTCGAGACTTACTCTTCCAGTGCGATCAGTTCAGTGCTTGTCGTTCCTGGTTTGACGTCACAAACACACCCAGCGTTCGCCCAGACACTCCCCCGTTTCTTCAGACACTCCCGCGTTTTTCCCAGAAACGGCAGCGTTTTTTCACATACTCCCATAAAACGGTCAGTTTCCACCCAGAAACACCCACTTCCTGTCAATCACACTCCGATCACCAGAACGAAGTAAAAACCTCGTAATGCCGTGAGTAAAATACCAAACTTCTTAGCAAATTTACTTGGCGCAGTCGCAGTGTGAACATTGCGCATGCGCAATTAGCGGAAAATCGCTGCGATGCGAAGAAAATTACAGAGCGAACAACTCGGAATGAGGGCCCATGTGCACTGCAGGTGGGGCAGATGTAACATGTGCAGAGAGAGTTAGATTTGGGTGGGTTATTTTGTTTCTGTGCAGGGTAAATACTGGCTGCTTTATTTTTACACTGCAATTTAGATGTCAGTTTGAACACACCCCAAACAAATCTAACTCTCTCTGCACATGTTACATCTGCCCCACCTGCACTGCAACATGATTTTGCCTAATTGCTAACTTTTTGGTTTGCTAACAACTCTGAATAACTCCCAAAGTATTTTTACACTTTTTTGAGGGGGCATGGCTGTGCCTCTCAATATGGTCACACCCCATAAAAACCCATCCCTGCTCTTAAAGGCCGTAAGTGCTGGCGCAGCACTTACAGTATCTAAAAAAGTATTTATCAATTAAGGAGCTCACATACAGGTGGATGCACATACAATGTACGTAGGGGAAGTCGAACCTATAGTTATGTGTGTATTTTGAGTTGAACGTACAATAAGCATAGGGCCTAATTCAGACCTGATCACTAGGATGCTAAAATTGTTGTCCTGCGATCAGATAGTTGCCGCCCAAGGGGAGTGTATATTCACCGTGCAAGTGTGCGATCGCATGTGTATGCCGAGCTGCTAAAAATCCCTCAGTCAGCGGACAGCTCCAAATCCGTACGCACCTCACTCACCACTGAACTGTGTGCAGTGTGTGCTCAGCCCAGGACTTACTCCTACAGTGTGATCAGAACGGGCTGATCTGGGCCAGAGCTGACGTCACACACCCTCCCTGAAACGCTTGGCCACGCCTGCGTTTTCCCTGACACTCCCAGAAAACGGTCAGTTACCACTCACAAACGCCCTCCTCCTGTAAATCAGCCTGCAAATAGCTGTGCAATTAGAATTTTAGCACCATTCTGTCGCTGACTGGCGATCAGTGGTGCAAGTAGAAAAAAGGTCTTACAGGTACTGTGTGCGCCAAATGCCACATGGGGCGTGGCCAATGAAAATGGGGGCGTGATACACATATGACCCCTATAGTGCCAGATACACGTTGCCCCACAGTGCCAGATACACATTGCCCCACAGCGCCAGATACACAAATGCCCCCAGAGTGCCAGATACACAAATGCCCCCAGAGTGCCAGATACACAAATGCCCCCAGAGTGCCAGATTACCATTGCCCAACAGTGTCAGATACACATTGCCCCAGTGTCAGATATACATTGCCCCACAGTGCCAGATATACATTGCCCCACAGTGCCAGATACACATTGCCCCACAGTGCCAGATACACATTGCCCCACAGTGCCAGATACACATTGCCCCACACAGTGACAGATACACATTGCCCCACAGTGCCAGATACACATTGCCCCACAGTGCCAGATACACATTGCCCCACAGTGCCAGATACACATTGCCCCACACAGTGACAGATACACATTGCGCCACAGTGCCAGATATACATTTCCCCACAGTGCCAGATACACATTGCCCCACACAGTGCCAGATATACATTGCCCCACAGTGCCAGATACACATTGCCCCACAGTGCCAGATACACATTGCCCCACAGTGCCAAATACACATTGCCCCACAGTGCCAGATACACATTGCCCCACAGTGCCAGATACACATTGCCCCACACAGTGACAGATACACATTGCCCCACAGTGCCAGATATACATTGCCCCACAGTGCCAGATACACATTGCCCCACACAGTGCCAGATATACATTGCCCCACAGTGCCAGATACACATTGCCCCACAGTGCCAGATACACATTGCCCCACAGTGCCAGATACACATTGCCCCACACAGTGACAGATACACATTGCCCCACAGTGCCAGATATACATTGCCCCACAGTGCCAGATACACATTGCCCCACAGTGCCAGATACACATTGCCCCACAGTGCCAGATACACATTGCCCCACACAGTGACAGATACACATTACCCCACAGTGCCAGATATACATTGCCCCACAGTGCCAGATACACATTGCCCCACAGTGCTATATACACATTGCCCCACACAGTGACAGATACACATTGCCCCACAGTGCCAGATATACATTGCCCCACAGTGCCAGATACACATTGCCCCACAGTGCTATATACACATTGCCCCACACAGTGACAGATACACATTGCCCCACAGTGCTTCCCCTTGCTCACCACTGCCTCTGTTGCTGCTATGTGAGGGTAGGAGAGCGCAGCGCCTCTCCTGCCCCTCAAAGCTTGTGAAGTCCGGTCTCCAGTGGTGGGTATCTCAAATGAGGCGCCGGTTCATTAGCCAGTCAGAGCTCGCGGACCAGTAGCCAATCAAGAGCCGTGTCTGTCGGTCTGATTGGCTAGCAAACTGGTGCCTTATTGAGATTCACCCCACCGGCGCCGGAGACCGGACATCACAGAGAATTGAGGGGCAGGAGAGGCGCTGCGCTGCACTGCGCTCTCCTCCCCTCACACAGCAGCGGGATGCAGGTATGGTGGATGGCCTGGTGGTACGGCGTACCAGCTGGGAATTTCTTACCGGTACGCCGTACCGCCATACTTGCAGCCAGTGGTGTCAAGAGAGGGGGGGAGGGTACAAATTACCGGGGGCCCAGTGAGGTTCCAGTAGGTGACCATGCCCCTTTACCTGGCAGCAGCAGCTGCAGCTCTTCTCCCCAGCCTAGCACACTCTGCTGTGCACTGGGCTGCAGTGTGGCCATGGAGGGGCTTAAAATTAGAGATGTGCACTTGAAATTTTTCGGGTTTTGTGTTTTGGTTTTGGGTTCGGTTCCGCGGCCGTGATTTGGGTTCGACCGCGTTTTGGCAAAACCTCACCGAATTTTTTTTGTCGGATTCGGGTGTGTTTTGGATTCGGGTGTTTTTTTCAAAAAACACTAAAAAACAGCTTAAATCATAGAATTTGGGGGTCATTTTGATCCCAAAGTATTATTAACCTCAAAAACCATAATTTCCACTCATTTTCAGTCTATTCTGAATACCTCACACCTCACAATATTATTTTTAGTCCTAAAATATGCACCGAGGTCGCTGGATGACTAAGCTAAGCGACCCTAGTGGCCGACACAAACACCTGGCCCATCTAGGAGTGGCACTGCAGTGTCACGCAGGATGGCCCTTCCAAAAAACACTCCCCAAACAGCACATGACGCAAAGAAAAAAAGAGGCGCAATGAGGTAGCTGTGTGAGTAAGATAAGCGACCCTAGTGGCCGACACAAACACCGGGCCCATCTAGGAGTGGCACTGCAGTGTCACGCAGGATGGCCCTTCCAAAAAACACTCCCCAAACAGCACATGACGCAAAGAAAAAAAGAGGCGCAATGAGGTAGCTGTGTGAGTAAGATAAGCGACCCTAGTGGCCGACACAAACACCTGGCCCATCTAGGAGTGGCACTGCAGTGTCACGCAGGATGGCCCTTCCAAAAAACACTCCCCAAACAGCACATGACGCAAAGAAAAAAAAGAGGCGCAATGAGGTAGCTGTGTGAGTAAGATAAGCGACCCTAGTGGCCGACACAAACACCTGGCCCATCTAGGAGTGGCACTGCAGTGTCACGCAGGATGGCCCTTCCAAAAAACACTCCCCAAACAGCACATGACGCAAAGAAAAAAAGAGGCGCAATGAGGTAGCTGTGTGAGTAAGATAAGCGACCCTAGTGGCCGACACAAACACCTGGCCCATCTAGGAGTGGCACTGCAGTGTCACGCAGGATGGCCCTTCCAAAAAACACTCCCCAAACAGCACATGACGCAAAGAAAAAAAGAGGCGCAATGAGGTAGCTGTGTGAGTAAGATAAGCGACCCTAGTGGCCGACACAAACACCTGGCCCATCTAGGAGTGGCACTGCAGTGTCACGCAGGATGGCCCTTCCAAAAAACACTCCCCAAACAGCACATGACGCAAAGAAAAAAAGAGGCGCAATGAGGTAGCTGTGTGAGTAAGATAAGCGACCCTAGTGGCCGACACAAACACCGGGCCCATCTAGGAGTGGCACTGCAGTGTCACGCAGGATGGCCCTTCCAAAAAACACTCCCCAAACAGCACATGACGCAAAGAAAAAAAGAGGCGCAATGAGGTAGCTGTGTGAGTAAGATAAGCGACCCTAGTGGCCGACACAAACACCTGGCCCATCTAGGAGTGGCACTGCAGTGTCACGCAGGATGGCCCTTCCAAAAAACACTCCCCAAACAGCACATGACGCAAAGAAAAAAAGAGGCGCAATGAGGTAGCTGTGTGAGTAAGATAAGCGACCCTAGTGGCCGACACAAACACCGGGCCCATCTAGGAGTGGCACTGCAGTGTCACGCAGGATGGCCCTTCCAAAAAACACTCCCCAAACAGCACATGACGCAAAGAAAAAAAGAGGCGCAATGAGGTAGCTGTGTGAGTAAGATAAGCGACCCTAGTGGCCGACACAAACACCTGGCCCATCTAGGAGTGGCACTGCAGTGTCACGCAGGATGGCCCTTCCAAAAAACACTCCCCAAACAGCACATGACGCAAAGAAAAAAAGAGGCGCAATGAGGTAGCTGTGTGAGTAAGATAAGCGACCCTAGTGGCCGACACAAACACCGGGCCCATCTAGGAGTGGCACTGCAGTGTCACGCAGGATGGCCCTTCAAAAAAAATACTCCACAAACAGCACATGACGCAAAGAAAAATTAAAGAAAAAAGAGGTGCAAGATGGAATTGTCCTTGGGCCCTCCCACCCACCCTTATGTTGTATAAACAGGACATGCACACTTTAACCAACCCATCATTTCAGTGACAGGGTCTGCCACACGACTGTGACTGAAATGACGGGTTGGTTTGGACCCCCACCAAAAAAGAAGCAATTAATCTCTCCTTGCACAAACTGGCTCTACAGAGGCAAGATGTCCACCTCATCATCATCCTCCGATATATCACCGTGTACATCCCCCTCCTCACAGATTATCAATTCGTCCCCACTGGAATCCACCATCTCAGCTCCCTGTGTACTTTGTGGAGGCAATTGCTGCTGGTGAATGTCTCCACGGAGGAATTGATTATAATTCATTTTAATGAACATCATCTTCTCCACATTTTCTGGAAGTAACCTCGTACGCCGATTGCTGACAAGGTGAGCGGCGGCACTAAACACTCTTTCGGAGTACACACTTGTGGGAGGGCAACTTAGGTAGAATAAAGCCAGTTTGTGCAAGGGCCTCCAAATTGCCTCTTTTTCCTGCCAGTATAAGTACGGACTGTGTGACGTGCCTACTAGGATGCGGTCACTCATATAATCCTCCACCATTCTTTCAATGGGGAGAGAATCATATGCAGTGACAGTAGATGACATGTCCGTAATCGTTGTCAGGTCCTTCAGTCCGGACCAGATGTCAGCATCAGCAGTCGCTACAGACTGCCCTGCATCACCGCCAGCGGGTGGGCTCGGAATTCTGAGCCTTTTCCTCGCACCCCCAGTTGCGGGAGAATGTGAAGGAGGAGATGTTGACAGGTCGCGTTCCGCTTGACTTGACAATTTTCTCACCAGCAGGTCTTTGAACCCCAGCAGACTTGTGTCTGCCGGAAAGAGAGATCCAAGGTAGGTTTTAAATCTAGGATCGAGCACGGTGGCCAAAATGTAGTGCTCTGATTTCAACAGATTGACCACCCGTGAATCCTTGTTAAGCGAATTAAGGGCTCCATCCACAAGTCCCACATGCCTAGCGGAATCGCTCCGTGTTAGCTCCTCCTTCAATGTCTCCAGCTTCTTCTGCAAAAGCCTGATGAGGGGAATGACCTGACTCAGGCTGGCAGTGTCTGAACTGACTTCACGTGTGGCAAGTTCAAAGGGCAGCAGAACCTTGCACAACGTTGAAATCATTCTCCACTGCGCTTGAGACAGGTGCATTCCACCTCCTATATCGTGCTGAATTGTATAGGCTTGAATGGCCTTTTGCTGCTCCTCCAACCTCTGAAGCATATATAGGGTTGAATTCCACCTCGTTACCACTTCTTGCTTCAGATGATGGCAGGGCAGGTTCAGGCGTTTTTGGTGTTGCTCCAGTCTTCTGTACGTGGTGCCTGTACGCCGAAAGTGTCCCGCAATTCTTCTGGCCACCAACAGCATCTCTTGCACGCCCCTGTCGGTTTTTAAAAAATTCTGCACCACCAAATTTAAGGTATGTGCAAAACATGGGACGTGCTGGAATTTGCCCATATTTAATGCACACACAATATTGCTGGCGTTATCCGATGCCACAAATCCACAGGAGAGTCCAATTGGGGTAAGCCATTCCGCGATGATCTTCCTCAGTTGCCGTAAGAGGTTTTCAGCTGTGTGCGTATTCTGGAAACCGGTGATACAAAGCGTAGCCTGCCTAGGAAAGAGTTGGCGTTTGCGAGATGCTGCTACTGGTGCCGCCGCTGCTGTTCTTGCGGCGGGAGTCCATACATCTACCCAGTGGGCTGTCACAGTCATATAGTCCTGACCCTGCCCTGCTCCACTTGTCCACATGTCCGTGGTTAAGTGGACATTGGGTACAACTGCATTTTTTAGGACACTGGTGAGTCTTTTTCTGACGTCCGTGTACATTCTCGGTATCGCCTGCCTAGAGAAGTGGAACCTAGATGGTATTTGGTAATGGGGGCACACTACCTCAAGAAATTGTCTAGTTCCCTGTGAACTAACGGCGGATACCGGACGCACGTCTAACACCAACATAGTTGTCAAGGCCTCAGTTATCCGCTTTGCAACAGGATGACTGCTGTGATATTTCATCTTCCTCGCAAAGGACTGTTGGACAGTCAATTGCTTACTAGAAGTAGTACAAGTGGGGTTACGACTTCCCCTCTGGGATGACCATCGACTCCCAGCAGCAACAACAGCAGCGCCAGCAGCAGTAGGCGTTACACGCAAGGATGCATCGGAGGAATCCCAGGCAGGAGAGGAATCGTCAGAATTGCCAGTGACATGGCCTGCAGGACTATTGGCATTCCTGGGGAAGGAGGAAATTGACACTGAGGGAGTTGGTGGGGTGGTTTGCGTGAGCTTGGTTACAAGAGGAAGGGATTTACTGGTCAGTGGACTGCTTCCGCTGTCACCCAAAGTTTTTGAACTTGTCACTGACTTATTATGAATGCGCTGCAGGTGACGTATAAGGGAGGATGTTCCGAGGTGGTTAACGTCCTTACCCCTACTTATTACAGCTTGACAAAGGCAACACACGACTTGACACCTGTTGTCCGCATTTCTGTTGAAATACTTCCACACCGAAGAGCTGATTTTTTTGGTATTTTCACCAGGCATGTCAATGGCCATATTCCTCCCACGGACAACAGGTGTCTCCCCGGGTGCCTGACTTAAACAAACCACCTCACCATCAGAATCCTCCTGGTCAATTTCCTCCCCAGCGCCAGCAACACCCATATCCTCCTCATCCTGGTGTACTTCAACACTGACATCTTCAATCTGACTATCAGGAACTGGACTGCGGGTGCTCCTTCCAGCACTTGCAGGGGGCGTGCAAATGGTGGAAGGCGCATGCTCTTCACGTCCAGTGTTGGGAAGGTCAGGCATCGCAACCGACACAATTGGACTCTCCTTGTGGATTTGGGATTTCGAAGAACGCACAGTTCTTTGCGGTGCTACTGCTTTTGCCAGCTTGAGTCTTTTCATTTTTCTAGCGAGAGGCTGAGTGCTTCCATCCTCATGTGAAGCTGAACCACTAGCCATGAACATAGGCCAGGTCCTCAGCCGTTCCTTGCCACTCCGTGTAGTAAATGGCATATTGGCAAGTTTACGCTTCTCCGACGACAATTTTATTTTAGATTTTGGAGTCCTTTTTTTACTGATATTTGGTGTTTTGGATTTTACATGCTCTGTACTATGACATTGGGCATCGGCCTTGGCAGACGACGTTGCTGGCATTTCATCATCTCGGCCATGACTAGTGGCAGCAGCTTCAGCACGAGGTGGAAGTGGATCTTGATCTTTCCCTAATTTTGGAACCTCAACATTTTTGTTCTCCATATTTTAATAGGCACAACTAAAAGGCACCTCAGGTAAACAATGGAGATGGATGGATACTAGTATACTTATGGATGGACGAGCGACTGCCGACACAGAGGTAGCTACAGCCGTGGACTACCGTACTGTGTCTGCTGCTAATATAGACTGGATGATAATGAGATGAAATTAATATATATATATATATAATATCACTAGTACTGCAGCCGGACAGGTATATATATTTATTATGTAATGACTGATGACGGACCTGCTGGACACTGTCAGCTCAGCAGCACCGCAGACTGCTACAGTAAGCTACTATAGTAGTATGTATAAAGAAGAAAGAAAAAAAAAAACCACGGGTAGGTGGTATACAATTATGGATGGACGAGCGACTGCCGACACAGAGGTAGCTACAGCCGTGGACTACCGTACTGTGTCTGCTGCTAATATAGACTGGATGATAATGAGATGAAATCAATATATATATATATAATATCACTAGTACTGCAGCCGGACAGGTATATATATTTATTATGTAATGACTGATGACGGACCTGCTGGACACTGTCAGCTCAGCAGCATCGCAGACTGCTACAGTAAGCTACTATAGTAGTATGTATAAAGAAGAAAGAAAAAGAAAAAAACCACGGGTAGGTGGTATACAATTATGGATGGATGAGCGACTGCCGACACAGAGGTAGCTACAGCCGTGGACTACCGTACTGTGTCTGCTGCTAATATAGACTGGATGATAATGAGATGAAATCAATATATATATATATAATATCACTAGTACTGCAGCCGGACAGGTATATATATTTATTATGTAATGACTGATGACGGACCTGCTGGACACTGTCAGCTCAGCAGCACCGCAGACTGCTACAGTAAGCTACTATAGTAGTATGTATAAAGAAGAAAGAAAAAAAAAACCACGGGTAGGTGGTATACAATTATGGATGGACGAGCGACTGCCGACACAGAGGTAGCTACAGCCGTGGACTACCGTACTGTGTCTGCTGCTAATATAGACTGGATGATAATGAGATGAAATCAATATATATATATATATATATATATAATATCACTAGTACTGCAGCCGGACAGGTATATATATTTATTATGTAATGACTGATGACGGACCTGCTGGACACTGTCAGCTCAGCAGCACCGCAGACTGCTACAGTAAGCTACTATAGTAGTATGTATAAAGAAGAAAGAAAAAAAAAACCACGGGTAGGTGGTATACAATTATGGATGGACGAGCGACTGCCGACACAGAGGTAGCTACAGCCGTGGACTACCGTACTGTGTCTGCTGCTAATATAGACTGGATGATAATGAGATGAAATCAATATATATATATATATATATAATATCACTAGTACTGCAGCCGGACAGGTATATATATTTATTATGTAATGACTGATGACGGACCTGCTGGACACTGTCAGCTCAGCAGCACCGCAGACTGCTACAGTAAGCTACTATAGTAGTATGTATAAAGAAGAAAGAAAGAAAAAAACCACGGGTAGGTGGTATACAATATTATATATATATTATATACAATTATATATATATTATATATATATATTAAACTGGTGGTGATTAATTAAACTGGTGGTCAGGTCACTGGTCACACTATCAGCAACTTGCAAGTAGTACTCCTAAGCAGACAATCACAATATATACTGGTGGTCAGTGTGGTCACAATGGCAGTGTGGCACTCTGGCAGCAAAAGTGTGCACTGTACGTTAAAATATGTACTCCTGAGTCCTGCTCTCAGACTCTAACTGCTCCCCACTGTCAGTGTCTCCCCCACAAGTCAGATATACATTATACAGTCACACTATCTATCTATCACTTCAGCAAGTAGTAGTACTCCTCCTAATGCTCCCCAAAATTACTACTGTGTCTCTCTCTACTCTAGTCTCACTCTCTTCTCTATAAACGGAGAGGACGCCAGCCACGTCCTCTCCCTATGAATCTCAATGCACGTGTGAAAATGGCGGCGACGCGCGGCTCCTTATATAGAATCCGAGTCTCGCGATAGAATCCGAGCCTCGCGAGAATCCGACAGCGGGATGATGACGTTCGGGCGCGCTCGGGTTAACCGAGCAAGGCGGGAAGATCCGAGTCGCTCGGCCCCGTGTTAAAAAAAATGAAGTTCGGGCGGGTTCGGATTCCGAGGAACCGAACCCGCTCATCTCTACTTAAAATACAATTTTTTTCAGCACTTTTTTCTAAGGGTACATGACCACACCTCTTGAAAAGTACCTGGGCCAGGTCCGGCTCTCGACTGCCATGCTTGCAGCACTGGTTATATTGTTTCTGTGCAGGGTAAATACTGGCTGCTTTATTTTTACACTGCAATTTAGATTTCAGGATGAACACACCCCACCCAAATCTATAGGGCCGTATTAACGGCCCGATTTGGGGAGAGATGTGTGCTGAGTGAACACATTTCTCCCCCCGCTCAGCACAGCGCGATGTGTGCTGAGCGTGCGGGGGGAGACGGAGGGAGGGGGGGGCACTCATTTCACCCAGCGGGTGAAATGAGCGACCTGCTAGATTGAGCCAGCATGCAGGACAATCTAGCACCAGCGATAGCGACGCACGGGCCGCGCATCGCTATCGCTGGGAGGGTACACACGGAGAGATCATGCTTAAAATCTATGCAATCTAGTCAGATTGCTTAGATTTTTACTCTATCTGCACGTTATATTTGCCCCTCCCCCCCTGCAGTGCACTTGGTTTTGCCCATTAGCTAACAAATTTGCTGCTGCGATCACGTCTGAATTCGGTCCTCTGACAGCAGTAGAATAAAAACAACTTAGCAAAGCATTATAGAAAACAAGCAAACATTCCATAACCCTCATGATTTATTTTACTAATGAAATAAACTGCTCATTTCTATCACCCTTTCACACAACATCAAAGTACGCCTTCTTAATAAGTTCCCTTTACTTTTTTTATGTTTAACCAATGTTTGTTTTTTGTGGACAAATTGTAAGATCAACATACTGCCTCCAAGACTCTGGTGCTTTGAACATATTTCCTCCAGCGTGGACAACTAACACAGCAATTAAACAGGAGGGGAAGGCGAGTAACCAAGTTATTAATCAGCGGAGGACGGTTCTGTTATCGCAGACGCATCTAACACACTCTCCTCTGAGTGCCCCCATAATCCTCTGCTCTCTAAAGAGCCCCCAGTGACCTCATACAAGAGAATCGCTGCAATATATAAACTTTGCAGAAGCCGACTTTAATTAACTGTCAGGAGTTCCATCTATACAGTGTTTGCCACATTGATCATAATAACCAATGTAGCAAATAATGAGCGTACAACAGCAATAGCAATGGTATTAATTAACGGCAATTAATTATTAATACTAGAAAAACTTAATTATTTTTTATCTGCAGGTGTTAGATCTCGTTACTGCAGGGAAGACTTTAAATACCACTCCCCGTAGAATTGGTATTGTTTTACATATCTAATTAGTCTTTGCAAGTCCATATGGCTCTCATTGTGTGCAGTATCTGTGCGCAGCAATACAGAAGAGTTATTTATATTAATGAGATGTCAGCCGAAAATTCGCGCACTACTACAGAAAGTATTCCGCACACTAGCTGGTTTCTGTTTGCTCTTACTCTGCAGTAATCTGAGTGTATTTGGTATACAGACACTTCTGATGTAGGAGATACAGGGTGGGGAGAGGTATCAACCCTTCTTAGGAGGACAGGTGGAGTAGCTGTCCACTGCATGCAACCAGCTTCCGGTTATCGTTTTACAAAGTGTCCTAGAGAAAAGATGCCTGGAATGGCAAATGGGCAGCTTCTCCGCCTGTTCTCTCTAGGGGGTAAATTTACTAAGATGGGAGTTCTATTTAAGATGGGATGTTGCCCATAGCAACCAATCAGATTTCAGGTATTATCTTCTAGAAGGTGCTAGATAAATGAAAAGTAGAATCTGATTGGTTGCTAGGGGCAACATCCCATTTTAAATAGAACTCCCATCTTAGTAAATTTACCCCTAGAAGTTTTGATACATGTCCCCTGAAGTTGTTATTATTATTGCAGGCTTACACTGATGTACATATGTAACTGAGGTATTACAGCTGCTGCACAACATTGTGCTTTCCTGCACAAGCTGCAAGGGGCCGTTATGAGGGGTCAGTTGGGAGGCTGTGGACAGGTGATAGAAGAGAAGAGGCCAACTGCCGCTTTTCTTCTGTGTAACTGTAAGTGGTGGCTGTTGGTGAGCAGCAGTAGCTGAGTGGCAGTTGGGGAGCACCAGTTGTGGAGCGACAGTTGGGGAGCGGCAGTTGGGGAGCACCAGTTGTGGGGCGACAGTTGGGGAGCAGCAGTTACGGAGTGGCAGTTGGCGAGCAACAGTTGGTGAGTGCCAGCTGGGCTGAGGGAAGTTAGAATAGAACTGGCCACCTTGTGAGTGAAGCAGATCTGTGCAGGAGTATGTGCATAAAACCTTTACAGAGTGACAGAGGCTTCCGGCAAAGCCACTGAAGTATCAGTGGGAAACAGAGCTGAGAGAATAGGAAAAAAAATAGAATTAAGAGAGCAGGACTTCTACCCATCGCCTGGATGTGACGGAAGACTCTGACATTGAGGAACAGATCATTTGGGTGAACCTGTAACAGTTGTTAAATAAATAGTATACAGAGAAAAAGAAGACTCTTTTGTGGGCGCACTTTTAACAGTCGGTAAATACCGTGTATTATATATAGAATCTAAAACATAACGTTTAATAATATGCCACTAAAATGCTCATTTGGCTCACAGAAATCAGCTAGAAGAGAAATACACAGTGTGGAAAAATGCAGGGTGAGCGAATTATCATGCGATGTGCCGCTTTATCATTAGAGTCTCCAAATATAAGGGTTCACCCGCACTCTTACAAAGAAAGTTAGTGATGCTAAAAAATTCTGTATGTTCTGGTCAATCTCCATATAATATGGGTTGGGGGTATACAGACATATATCTGGACTGTAACCTGCCACCCTGACCAGTACGGATGAACTGTATTAATAAGGCCACAAATGGACAGGCAATAATGATATTTTAAGGAGAAAGAATTATTAAGTATCCCCTCATAAGGAAAAACTGATACGTGCTATATGAAAGAAAGATAGAGGTGCTTCTGCTGTTAGTGTTGGAGGTTTTATCCAGGCTTGGACTGGCCCACAGGGGTACAGGGGAAACCACTGGTGGGCCCCACTGCCTGGGGGCCCACCCCCTGCTCTAAGGATCAAATTCCAGACTGTGCACTTGAATTATACATATGTTACCTTATACCATACTTGCCTACCTGACCCTCTCCATGGACTATGGTGTATTTTCTACAGTGCAGTGCTGTTATTAATCTGTTATTAATCTGGTACATTATCATGCATGCAGCAGCTGAATTTACTTTATATATTTATGAAGGGGCCCAGACGTTGCACTTTCTAATGATTAGTCAAACCAATGAGGTGGCAGGCCACACACCCCCTGCAGACTGGCCACACCCCTAACATAGGCCCCTACCACTGCATTCCCCCGGTGGGCTCTACATGCCCCAGTCCGACACTGGTTTTATTGATGTCATGGTGGTTCTCTAGACCCCTACAACACTCGGTATTCCTTGGAGGTCGCCCTTCCAGGTACTAACCAAGCCCAAACCGCTTGGCTTCCAAGATCAGACGAGATCGGGCATGTGTGGCGTGGTATGGTAGTAGAGTTTCTGAACTGATAAAATCCACTAATGAGATAGCACCAGAAAAGTAGATTAAATCAGAGGATGTATACACTGGACAGGTGACCCAAATAAGTATTAGGAAAGTGGAAAATACAGTATTGTGAATCTACTGTCTGTGTTAGGCAGGAGATTAGTCCTGGATCACAGATGAGAGTTCACCGAATAAGTGTGGTCGAGTTTTCAAATTTATTCACAGGTTACAATTTTTTAGTATAGATAACCTGACTCTGTACCCATAATTGGAAGGAAAAAACTATAATTTGGTGAAATACTTTGAATACTTATTCTAAATATAACACATGCTGAGCAACCATTGGCTGATTGTTTAACTACTAAACAATCAGCCAACAGAGACGACATACTTCGAGAGAAGGATATTATACAGATAGTGGTGAGATTCCATACTCACACATACAAGGCACGTCAAGCCAACTAGCTTGAACTACTCAGCAACTGCTGAAACATTACTTACCAAGTAACAATGCAGTACTCAACTAAACGAAGTTGTACTGAACCAAATAACATTTGCAGGAAAACGAAGTGCTAGGCGGGCGCCCAGCATCCTCTACGGACTACGAGAAAAGGATTTACCGGTAGGTACCAAAATCCTATTTTCTCTTACGTCCTATAGGATGCTGGGGTCCACATTAGTACCATGGGGATGTACCAAAGCTCCCAGAACGGGAGGGAGAGCGCGGAGGCTCCTGCAGAACTGATTGACTGAACTTCAGATCATCAGAAGCCAAAATATCGAACTTGTAAAACTTTTCAAACGTGTTCGACCCAGACCAAGTTGCAGCTCGGCAAAGTTGCACTGCCGAGACACCCCGGGCAGCCGCCCAGGAAGACCCCACTTTACGAGTAGAGTGGGCCTTAACAGATTTTGGATACGGCAGTCCTGCCGTAGAATAAGCGTGCTGGATAGTGAACCTGATCACTGGAAGTATGTCGCTGCTGGCCAGGGACGTGCCCACTGCTGCTGACATTTGGAGGCACCAGGAAACTTCACAGAAAACATGGGCGCATCGGCCCCATTGTCTGGGTTTACTGAAGCCAGTGGCTGTATCCTTGGAAGCAGCATCACTGGTCCCAGCAGCATGGTTTAACATACATCACGAGTAACTCCCAGGACCCAGCAGTAGATCACAGAAGCCGGGATTCTGCATCTTTTACTTAAGACGCCTCTTGTGGCTTTTACAACGTATTTTAGCGCAACCTCTGTGTACAAAGACACAGTGGTTGTGCGATAGTGCCCACCTCTGAATCAGCTCCCGGACACAACAATACAGACATGACCTTGTGCCCTCCACTGGTGTCATCACTGGAGGCTATGCTATGATGCAGGTCCTAACAGTGCCAAATACAAATATAGGGGCAGATTTAACAATGAGTGATATTCTTGTTTTTACACTTTTCTTACTTTACTAACCAGGTGGACTACGATTGGGAATAGTAACCGAGCCATGTGAGGGCACACGGTGCACTAATTGGGGTTCCCAGTCACTTTTACGAAGAAAACAACACCCAAAAAATTAATAAAAAAAGTCATGTCAACCTTTTCCCATGTCGACCTTTTTCGTGTTAAACTCATGACCATATTGACCATATCCAGGTGTCGACCTACTCACTGTCGACCAATAGTGGTCAGCCTAATGACTGCCGGCCTAGTTAGGGTCAACCCAATGATCCACACCCACCTCAGCAGTGTCCGGGAGCAAGACAGCATCTCCCGGCCACCCAGAGTGATGAAATCAGGGGCTACTCACCCTTCTGGAAAGACCTTGTCCCCTTTTTGCCAGCAAGCACCGAAGGCGCATACGGTGTCAAAAGGCATTGGGATGCCCCTGGACCAGAGCTAAGGGGTAGGAGCACCATTTAAGATGAGTGACGAGTGATAACAAGAATATCACTCGTTGTTTAATCTGGGTGTAGTATGTGTTGCCGGCGGTCGGGCTCCCGGCGACCAGCATACCGGCGCCGAAATCCCGACCGCCGGCATACTGACAGCTGGGCGAGCGCAAATGAGCCCCTTGCGGGCTCGCTGCGCTCGCCACGCTATCTATTCTCCCTCCAGGGGGGTCGTGGACCCCCAAGAGGGAGAAAAGTTTTCAGTAACCTGAAGACCACCCTTTAAATCTGCCTCATAGTATTATGCTGTATACTATAATGATACTGCGGTGCATAGCAGAAACAAATAAGTGCCCTTATTTATCAATGAGTGATACATTTTATTGTGAGTGATAAAGTACCAGCCAATCAGATCCTAACTGCCATGTCACAGGCTGTGTTTGAAAAATGACAGTTAGGAGCGGATAGGCTGGTGCAATTTATCACGCACAGTGAAATTTATCACTCATTGATAAATAACGGCAATAGTATTATACAATGTAGCTATACTGCAAAACATGAACAGAGACTATGGGGCAGATGTATTAAGCCTGGAGAAGTGATAAAGCAGTGATAAGTGCAAGGTGATAACACATCAGCCAATCAGCTCCAATATGTAAATTAGCAGTTAGGAGCTGATTGGCTGGTGCGTTATCACCTTCCACCTATCACTGATTTATCACTTCTCCAGGCTTAATACAGCTGCCGCAATGGCCCAGATTTAGCAAGCCTTGGAGAGTGATAAATAGCACGGTGATAAAGTACCAGCCAACCAGCTCCTAACTGTCATCTTTCAAACACAGCCTGTAACATGGAAGTTAGGAGCTGATTGGTTGGTACTTTATCACCGTGCTATTTATCACTCCCCAAGGCTTAATAAATCTGAGCCAATATTACATAATGTTACAATCAGTAGCGGATCTTGTTACGGGCACACAGTACTTTTGCCGGGGCGCCATCTTCCGGAGGGCGCCTCCGCCATCTGGAGGGTGCCGCCACCGTGGCAAGATTCGCTACTGGTAGTGGCGCCCCCTCCCCCGGTGCCGGTAATGCTGTGCGGTGCGCGATGAAGTCATCGCGCACCGCACTGCATTGTGGGAGCAGCACTTAGAAACTAGGGGTCATGATTGACCTCTAGTGTCTATGCAGTTCTATGGGAGAGACCCATAGATCAGAGGAGCGACGCCAGCGGCCAGAGATGGAGGGCAGCAGCGTTCGGGAATCAGGAGCGGGGATGGTAAGTATACATTTTTTTTATTTTAAAAGCGGCATAAACGGGGGCAATAATACTGGGGGCACAAACGGGGGCAATACTACTGGGGGCACAAACGGGGGTAATACTACTGGGGGCACAAACGGGGGCAATACTACTGGGGGCACATTGACCACACTCGATTTGAAGCTACGCCCCTATTTTCGCCCGGGACACCACAAGGGCTAGAACCGGCCCTGGTTACAATATGGCATAACATAAATGTGTAGTTTTTCAGAATGTTATAACACTGCATAGCCTAAGGAAAGATACAAGCAGGTTTGGTCGTAATACTATCTTTATACAAGATAGTATGAGATGCAGCCTATGGTGTCTGTCTTGGACAGCCTCACGGTTCTTGGTTGGTGAGTTACGCTGTTAAACACTGTTACTGATATCAGGTCTCACTTTTGCTCACAGTGTCAGTGTGAGGTTCTCCAGACTTCAGTACCAGCCGGGAAGTGAGGGAAATGGTGATGAAGCTGTGAGTTTCCTCTCAGGCCTGTACAGTCCTCCTGTCCTGTGAACATAAATAGCTTCCCAGTGATTGAACTGTCACCACCATGCTGTGAGCCTCTGGATATCAGCCGCTCTACAAAGGACAATAAGCTCAGAGCTTTCTACGCATTGTGTTTATCATCATATAAATCAGAGCTATTGATTCAGCGCCTTCCTCTGCCTTGATATCTTCATTAAGTCGCCTGCGCGTGACATCTACACATGACCGAGCTCGAAAACACAAAAGTTTCGGTGATTACAAAGCGCCCACTCTGGGGGCAGGAGGAGCAAAGTTTTCAATATTGTTGGATGGAATATTTCTCTCATTCCACGTTTCTCTGTGGAATTCCGCATGGTGTCAGGGTCAGAGGCGTAACTAGGGTTTTTGGAGCCCAGGGCAAGACGTAAAATGGCGCCCCCCCCAAAAAAAAAAAAAACATAGCAAAAGAAGTATGTGCCTTCGGCGCGCGGCGAAAAATGGGCGTGGCCACACATCAGAAAGGGTGTGGCCACACTCCAGAAGGGGTGTGGCCACTGAAAATGGCCCACAGTGCCAGTTACATTGCCCCACAGTGCCAGATACAATGACTCACAGTGCCAGTTACATTGCCCCACAGTGCCAGATACAATGCCCCACAGTGCCAGTTACATTGCACCACAGTGCCAGATACAATGCCCCACAGTGCCAGTTACATTTAGGGTTGACGGGGGCGAGTGGGGCATGATGCCCTGGTTGCCGGCGGCGCCCCTCTCTCCTGGGCCTGCCAAGGCGCCCAGGGCACGTGCCCCACTCAGCCTACCCTAGATACGCCTCTGGTCAGGGTGGAATTTCACATAAAGTGTCCCTTATGAAATAATACTATACATTTTTTTCTGCTAGGACTTATCCAGTATTATACCCCAGTTCATACTTGCCTACCCTCCTGGAATGGCCAGGAGGCTCCCAAAAATCCCCCCCCCCCCCGGAAAGGTGGGCAAGCCACCTGCTTTCCATGCTGCCCCTCCACGACCCTCCTTGGCCGCCCGCAGCAGAGAACAAGTGGGCGGTCCGAGGGGGTCCGATGACATGATTTGCGCTGAATCGCGTCATCGTAGCCCGCCCCCAGCTATACAGCGCCTCTTTTCTCGCCACTGCATAACGGGGGCGGAGCCACGATGACGCAATCCTGATGCCATGTCCCCCGGACGGTCCACTACCCTGTTGGCCACGACCCCGTAACGCCTATCCTGCTGCCGACCACGCCCCCATGCACCTACAACGCTGCCTCCTCCCGGAGGAGGGGGTAGCAAAGTAGGTATGTTCCAGTTACACCATACAGATGGATGAATTGACACAGTCACTATCCGAGCTCTAGTTCTTCACTATACATTTTACAATATGTGTATACAGATCAGAATAGTAGTAACAAAAACTCTATCCTGTGCTTAGCAAGACTTACTGTACCCTTAGCAAGACACACAGTACTGTACTCTTAGCAAGACATGCCCTTAGCAAGACACACGGCACTGTAACCTTAGCAAGACATACCCTTAGCAAGACATACCCTATGCAAGACACACAGTACTGTACTGTTAGCAAGACATACCCCAATGCAAGACACAGAGTACTGTACTCTTAGCAAGACATACCCTATGCAAGACACACGGCACTGTACTGTTAGCAAGACATACCTTATGCAAGACACACAGTACTGTACCCTTAGCAAGACCTACCCTATGCAAGACACACAGTGCTGTACCCTTAGCAAGACCTACCCTATGCAAGACACACAGTACTGTACCCTTAGCAAGACATACCCTATGTAAGACACACAGCATACCTCCCAACTGTCCCGATTTTCGCGGGACAGTCCCGTTTTTTGGGGACTGTCCCGCTGTCCCACCCGCGGGCCGCAGTGTCCCGCGGTGGGGGGGGGGGGGCAGTTGGGAGGCTCCGTCTCTCGCTGCCCTGCTTAGCAGAGCAGCGGTGAATAGACGCTGTGCGCATGCGCACAGCGTCTATTCAGTGCAGACAGAGGGAGAGGGAGCATGCCAGCGGCTCACAGAGCGCTGGGCATGCCCCCTCAGCGACGGAAAAGGGGGCGTGGCTCGCGATCGTGGGTCCTCCCACAAAGCCACGCCCTCTTTTTCACGGGCCACGCCCCTTTTCGGGAGCGCGTGCGGCGAAGCCGCGTGTGTGTCCCTCTTTCCAACAAGACAAAGTTGTGAGGTTGCGCACAGTACTGTACTCTTAGCAAGACATGCCCTTAGCAAGACACACAACACTGTTCCCTTAGCAAGACACACAGTACCCTTTGCAAGACACACCCTTATTCCATACCGATCCTTCCCTCTGCCTGCCCAAGATTTGCTACCACACATATGTAATACCACACAAGGTGATAGCCTGTGTCACAAATTAAGGCTAGTGACACTACTAAAGACAGCACAGAGTTAATTACCGGCTTCGGACCCTTTAAGGGATACACTAGAGGACCGGCTGGACTTTTCCGGCAGGTTGATTGACAGCTCTTGCAGGAGGGAGACCAGATGGGCTGTGTTGTGTAGGGAGAGGAAGTGTGTGGATGCAGGAGGAAGCCACAAGGGATGGAAGAGCAGTGAGGGGAAGGAGGCCGCATGTGAGTTCCCCGAGCGTCCCAGTGTCTACCCGCATCGGTCACCTGTCCTGTGATCGACGGCCAGCGGTGTGGAGGCGCGCAGGGGCAGAGTGCGGCAGTCAGTGGAGATGCGCACCCGGAGACTCAGCAGGTCTCCAGAGCGCTGTTAGTGTGATGGGAGTAGAAGCATGGAAGAGGACCTCAGTACAGCAACGGCTGCAGTTCCCGAGCCCCGGCGGGTGGCAAGAAGAGAGGGAGAGACAGAGAGTTGGGTGCGCGGTGTCTGGAGGAGGTCCTGTCGCCTCTGGCAAACCGGCCCAGATACCCTGCCGGGAGGAGGAGCACTGTGTCCTGCCGCACCGCAACATAACGAGTACCATGAGTCTGGCTTCTGTAGCCAATCTGGTGCCTAGAAACTGCTCCAGGATCATAGAGATTGTCTCTGCTGTCAGCCCCAGATAGACTGAGCATTATCACGTTGAGCCTCTCTTGGGCCATTGACCAGCCCCAACGCTGCTACCCCCTCCAGCAACATTAGGCTTAGTGTCTGTATGGGGGGCCATATATCTTCTGTCACGTTACAGGAATCAGAGATTCATTGGGAACAAAGGTCACCCTTACCAGAGACCTTTTAAAGGTTACTGATGGAATGACATTTACTTGACTGGAAATAGGGAGAAACCACAAGTGTGATTTGAAAGGCTTAAAGGCTCCCAGCGTCATTTAACAACGGGGATTTGTTTAGCACCTACTTGGCCAAGTTAGACACCTGCCGCAGCCACAGGCCCCTTCAAGCCAAGCCCCCATCCACAGTGGACGCCCTAGCAAGACAAAGGGGATAACCAAGTTGGAGAGCTGCGTTAAAGTGGAGGGTTGAACCCCCTAACGCCCTCATACCTAAATCCTGTGCATAGGTCGGGTTACAGGACCCGCTTAAGTTGGACAATCATAGTACTCGAGTACCCGAAAGGTTATGTTACTTGACGTTTAATATTGGGTGATGTTCAGATTATGTGATGTTTATATTGTGTTAAATCGCATTGGCCGCTGCTAAACTGTGGATCGGTTCCAGTGGTGCTGTTGTGTAGTGTCAGGTTAGTGGCGCCTTGTTAGTTAGAAACTCCGTTAGATTATATGGTAAATTCCTCCCAATTCCTGACAGCACCAAGAAACCGAGAGGAATTGTGAACTTTTATGCACAAGTGCGAGAGTGAGTAAACACTATTTAAAGCATAAAACAAACCGTTATTTAAAGTGTTGTCATTATGCGTCACGATTGACTTGGGTGGCAGCGTTGTGACGCCTCTTTTTGTAAAGTCTTGGTAGTCAGGATTAGGACCGTGAGCCCGGGAAGGGTCAGTGGTATTATAAATAATCGGACACACTGTGACAGCCTATTGGTACATACTAATTAGGGGTGCCGTATATACCTCCTGTTATTGTTGAGACGAGTAAGAAGTTTGCACTACAAGTTGATACCATTGAGCCTGATACCAAAGTATTATATTGAGACCTCATTCCTTTTTGAAACAAATAAAATCACTTGAATCCGGCTGTCTGTTTTCCTTGGCCAAGAAGGTTTCTTCCAACCACGAGAACAAAGAATCTGAGCGGATACGACTACAGTGCATCCTGCACAGAGGTAATCAGAGAATACCCCGAACCATGGAGTACACATTTGCCACGCCTTAAACCTATGCTCTTCGACAAAAATGTAGGCACAATTGCACAAATGGAGGTGCACTGCAGGAGCAAGGCTGCTGTTGCTCTGTCTGAAATATTCAGATGAATTCTAAAACCAAAATGGATAATATGTCAATTTGAAAAAGTATATTTACAGGAGCTTATCTGTTTATTCACTTATGCATCTGTCTGTGCATGCAGCTGTCTAAGCACCTGTATGTTCATGCACCTGTCTCAGCACCTGTATGTTCATGCACCTGTCTATGCATCTGTATGTTCATGCACCTGTCTATGCATCTGTGTGTGCATGCAGCTGTCTATGCATCTGTGTGTTCATGCACCTGTCTATGCACCTGTCTATGCATCTGTATGTTCATGCACCTGTCTGTGCATTTGCCTGTCTATGCATCTATCTGTGCATGCACCTGTCCATGCATCTGTCTGTGCATGCACCTGTCTGTACATCTGTAAGTTCATGCACCTGTCTATGAGTGCACCTTCCGCTGCATACACCTGTCTATGCTCAGAGGCAGGCTGGCCCGGGGGCAGAGTGCCATGTGCCCCCCAGGCCACGCTACTGCCAAGGGTCACGGGCCGGCCGCCACCTTCCACTACACCAGCGGTGGCCAACCCGCGGCTCTCGAGCCGCATGCGGCTCTTTCTATCTCCTCATGCGGCTCGTAAGCTCCCGCGGCGCCTCCCGCTGCCCTAGTCTGCAGTGAACCAATTAGAGCTCGCGAACCGGCAGCCAATCAGGAGTCTTAGATGACAGTCCGTGTACTCTGATTGGTGGCTCACGGACCGGCGCCTAATTAGAGAGAATCAACGACGCCGGAGAGTGGAGACTGAGGGGCAGGAGAAGCGCACGCTGGGCTCTCCTCTCCTAACAAGCAGCAGACTGAGCAGAGCAGCAGCGCGGCGGTGAGCAGCACTTGGGGGGGGCGCAGTGTGGGGACATGTGTATCTTACACTGGGGACAGATCTGGCACTGGGGGGACGTGTATCTAGCACTGGGGGGACATGTGTTTCTGGCAGTGGGGGCATATCTGGCACTGAGGGAACGTGTATCTGGCACTGGGGAGATGTGTATCTGGCAGTGGGGGCATATCTGGCACTATGGGGACATATATGTATCCTGCACTGTGGGGGCATATATGTATCTGGCACTGTGGGGGCACCCATTTTTCTGTGTTTTTATATGTATGTGGCACTGTACAACATGGCTAAAAATGGGGTTATGACACAAGGTCATACTCCTACAAACGTCAAACCGAAAGGTGTGAGCATAAAAATGGGGTGTGCCTTTGTGACAACTATACCACGCCCCCATTTTTCATCGCGAATATGGCTCTTGCCCTTGACTACAGATCTTTTCTGGCTCTTTGCCACTGACTGGTTGGCCACCCCTGCACTACACAGCTCTGCTGAGGCCGCGGCCGCACTGATAAATTTATAATAAAGTATCTTTGGGATAATTTACACCAGGCCTAATTTTTTTTATTAATAAATATTTTTTAAACAAAAAAAACTCCATTTAAGATGGCGCCATTACTTATGGGCAAGTGCTCTGGATTTGCCCCTCAGGCTAAAAGTTGCCAGCCAGCCCCTGTCTATGCACCTGCCTGTGCACCTGTCTGCATGCTCAAGACTTTTAATAATACCCCTTTCAGATATAAACTCCGGCTTTAACCTGGCTCGGACCAACGGCACTGAACACGGGTTGAAGCCAGGGTTTCAGTACTTACCCTCTTTCACCCATGTATGATGGACCCAGGATACTCCCGGGTTGTCGCTGTTCTCACCGGAACCGGGTCTTCTGTTTCACAGTGGACGTCATCTCCACCAATCAACTCCTTTCATGCATGACCCAGGTCATGCCTTTAATACCACAGATGCCCTGGGTCGGTCCCTAGAATAACCCTGGTACTGAGCAAGGTTGCGGCCCCGGGACATTCAACCTCAGTCTGTTCAGATATAGCAGAGACCCATGTCGAGACGCAGGCCCTGGCAATATCCCTGGCCAAAAGGCTATGTCTGAAGTGAATATCTTGATTTTACTGACGCAGTTTAGTGGCCTTACTAAATGCCATCTTTATTTTCACTTATTGCTCTATAAATTGCCCTTATTGTATAATAATAAAAAATAAATAAATAATTCATTATGAGCAAATCTCCTTCAAGCTGTACTTCCATCAGTAGAGATGCCCAGATTATCTTATTCTGAAAAATCCACTTTCCTCGATGTTTCTATACGATGACCCAGTTACATCACCGGCACAACGATGACGTCTGAGCGGAACTTTGGAGTGACAATACAATGGCCTTATCAGTCACCAGGACCTCTGATGTTATGTCTCTGCTTTCCTGTGCAGAGCCTTGTGCCTCAAGCATAGCCAGTGTGTGTTCAGCTCTACCCCAGGCACGCAGTATGTGCTCACCTTACAGCACAACATACATACATACATATATATATTTATATATATATATATATACACACATACATACATACATACATACATACATACATACTGTACATACACACACACACACACACACACACACACACACACACACATATATATTGTAACAGGAGTCTTGCTAGAATGCACTCTGCTACAAAAGTTCCACCAGCGACGACTCCAGGCTTGTGCAAAAACAACAAATACCTTTTATTCAGGTTGCTCAAATACAAAGATACACATAAAACAAAGATCACTGTCTTTAGTATAAACAACAAGGGAGGTTAGGCCCTGCCTCACTCCCTTTTACTTAATAAGGAACCCTTCAGGCCCCGGCATCTTGACACTAGTGCCCCATTTTTCCGGATCCAACTGTCCCTAGCAGACCTATCACCTGGACACTAACTGCCGTCAGGACCCCTGACTCATGGGAGAGACTCGGCTTTAAACCCAGCAGCCAGGTGCTGGCTGATGAAGCTGCTTCTTGGGCTAAGAAGCCTATAAGACCTGCTCTGGGCCAAATGGATGGGAATCCGGTCCATCCACACTTCCCATCTACCCCCAGGACCCTGTGTGTAGCTTCCACCAGCCACTCTATCAGTGGCCCAGGCCACTATTAATTCCCTATGGTTGTTTCCAGGTGGCAAAGTACCTCTCCTGCCACATACCCTTTCCCTCAGCTTTTCCTGGCTCAGAAAAGTGACATGTGACTGGCAAGGTTTCACATTTGCCAATTATTTTGGGCTGACAAATCTTTGGGACATAACCTGGACCCATATATCTGTGTTCCAAGTTCCTCTCCCAAGTACATGCCCGAGGCCCTTTTAACTGGCCTTGGAATCTATTTCCATTAAAGGTTGGTGGCACCGACTCCACTGTGCCACCTTCCCTTTCCCTCCACTTTGGCATAGTGGCCCAAGTGGTTGTTTCAATGGACAACTTCCTGTTGCCCACTAAACTTTCCTTCCTCTTCCCCTTTCCACCTTTAGGGATGTTTCCCTTATCGGGCTCGGATTTACTGGCTACTGAGGTTGCTTCATTCTTGTCTGGGTGTTTGTGACACCTGACCTTAACCAACTCTGGACTAGGGATGATTTTTAAGTTCACTCTGGGCCTAGTAGTCACCCCGGCCCTCACTGGTCTTGGCCTATATGGACAATTCCACCTTTTATGGCCAAGCTCTTGTCACCGGTAACACCTAGTCTCTGTCCTGACTTTAATTGATCTGAGCTCATGGTCCAACTTTGCCCCCACCCTTTCCCTCAGTGTGAGGCATTGGTCCTGAGTCTCAGAAAGTCCTTTCATTTGTTGAACTTTTAGTGCTTCCTTCTGTATTTCCAGCTTTGATAAAATTTTCTTCATTAACGTGACTGCTTCGTCCTCCGATCTCCCATCTTTGACCCTAGTCACCGTCTCCTGCTGGTCTATGACCGGCACGTAACCCATTTTGATTCTCTTGTCCAGGTCCCTTATTCGACTCTGTAATTTAGGAATCTCCTTCACTGTTTCTTTTAGCTGGCTATTACTTAGGGCCAGATTTTGGAACTCTCCCCTCAAATTTTCCAGCTCTCGTGTCTCATATAGAGAACTCTCCCTGGGTAGAGCAACCTCAGAAATGGGACTCTGCACCGATTCCTCTCAGACAGGCTCTTGCTCTTTACTCAGTGTGTCCAGTTCAGCAATTGGATCTTGAGCCTCTCGTGGTGGATCATGACGGGGTGCAACAACCTCAAGATCGAAATCTTGCACCTTATCCTCCACATACACGAGTGGAACTCCTTCAGAAGCAGGCTCCCGGATGACTTTGGAAGTAGACTCCTGTATTGCAACTAGCTTAGCCATGACTAGCTCACGTAGGCGAGACACCTCCAAAGGTAGGGTCTTTGTCTGTGATCATCAGAGAAAGTCTCCCATGTGTACTGGATATCCAGAACCGGGGGCTTCTGAACCTGTGATGTCCCATCAGGGATTGACTTCTGAATATACATCGCATCAACAGGAGAAGGTTCTTGGGTTTCCAAGACCTCAACAGAAGCAATCTCCGTATCAGATAAGACTTCCATTTCTACGATGGGCTCTTGCAGGTCCTCCATGCTCTAGAACGGCAATACCAACTGAATGGAAATTAGTGCCTGTAAATGCTCTACCTCTGAGGAAGGTCCCTCATTTCCACTTTCCAGGCAAATGACCTTACTAGTGGCATAGCAGGGAGCCTTCCGGGCCTTAGGCACTGGCAGCTCTGGCTCAACTTTCCTGTTCCTTCTGGCTGGAACAGGGAATCCAGTATAGCTGGGTTCCACTACAGTATGGTACCATTCTTCCGCAGCCTGCACCACCATTGGCGTCAATTCCCCCAAAGATGGCATCTCCATTTCGGCTGATAATGTCTCTGATCCAACATTCGGCATAATGTCTTCAGCAATTAGTAGCTACGCCTGTCTCTGAACTGGAACTGAAACTAGGCATACAGATGGGTCCACATTTATCTTGACTTCTTTGCTGCGCCTAAGCACACCATGGTTTATTTGCAAAAACCCTTCATCTATTGTTCTCAGCTGCAATACAATACAGAGAACAATACATCAGGGGATTAAGTCATTACAGCAGAGGATTAAGTCTGACTGACCTGGCTCAATTAATCCTATTAAAGGCCAATATAAACATGGACCCATCTGTAGCCAATGGTTTTAGCTTAAAAACCTCCTCCTGAAGCTCCGCCAAGTCCTGCGACAGAGCCTTATTGGCCAGCACCAGACTTCCACATCGTGTCTGGTCACAGGAGATTTTCTCTAATTGTCCTTGGCTATGTACTACAAAGTTTACAGATCTGACAGATCAGATTTTAGCCTTTGCAAAGGTTTTCTGCAACTCTGACTCCTGGCCTGAGAGCTTGGCAACCTCTTTTCTACTCCTTCCCAATATTATCAGAGAGTCAGACAAAAGAGATTCCTTCTTCTCCAGCTTTTGCATTAAGGTGTTCACCTGCTCTTGAAGAAAATCAAATTTTTCCTCAATCTCTTCTAGCTCCTGGTCCTTTAATTGGACATTCTTTTCAAGGTCACTTATCGTGTGACACCAAAAAGGTACCATGCTAAAATCTTCCCCAAGATCTAGATTACTCCCCAACAAGCTCTCCACTTCACTCTCCAACTGTGGGGCTTTAATAGGGTCACATAAGTCCCTGACCTGAGGTATTAGAGCTGTCACCCCTTTTGTTTTTTTAGCATGAATTCTCTTTTCGTTACCCATTTGAAGAGACACTTCAGAATATGCTGTAAATCTAAAAATCTCTATTCATCCTGTTATTTTTGTAAACTCTAAATGGAAGGAAAAAGAAAAAAATTCCTTTTTCTTTTTTTTTTTTTAAACCACAGATTAAGCTTTTATCAAAGCACTGAAATGTAGCAAGTACATAGTGGGCACAAATAACCTTTCACTGGTAGTGCTAAAACAACTTCTCCCTTCAGGCTCTAAAAACCAGAACTCAGGGATTGCTGGGACACATAGTGCCACAAAGTTTCTCTATTTAAATAGATCCACCTTTATAAAAGGTTTCAACGTTGGTCTTAATGAGCTAATTAACAGGGACACCAGACTCCCTCTACTAGATTTTGCAGGTACAGGTAAAAATAAGCTTGGAAAAGAAATTCAGTCATAAAATTATCAGATGCTTGCAACCCCTTAGAGCAAGTCAACACAGCTACTTTCAATGAATGGTGCAAAGCAGATAAGACAGAACAGTCCATGCACCATGTTTAACCCCTTTGCTGCCAATGCAAACCCGTGGGGTTGGTTTTAACCCACTACTTACAACACCCTTGGTCTGGTACTGATGCCCACAACTTCAGCTTGGTCTGGAGCTTTCTGGTATGTGTGCTGCTACCTTGCGGCTGTTGGGTCCTCTGCCACGTGTGACACCACTAGCAGAAGGGTCCCTGTTCGATAGCCATTTGTAACAGGAGTCTTTCTAGAATGCACTCTGCTACAAAAATACCACCAGCGACGACTCCAGGCTTGGGCAAAAACAACAAATACCTTTTATTCAGGTTGCTTAAATACAAAGATACACATAAAACAAAGATCACTGTCGCTAGTATAAACAACCAGGGAGGTTAGGCCCTGCCTCACTCCTTTTTACTTAATAAGGAACCCTTCAGGGCCCGGCATCCTGACACTAGTGCCCCAATCTTCCGGATCCCACTGTCCCTAGCAGACCTATAACCTGGGCACTAACTGCCGTCAGGAGCCTTGACTCATGGGAGAGACTCTGCTTTAAACCCAGCAGCCAGGTGCTGGCTGATGAAGCAGCTTATTGGGCTAAGAAGCCTAAAAGACCTGGTCTGGGCCCAATGGATGGGAACCCGGTCCATCCACACTTCCCATCTGCCCCCAGGACCCTGTGTGTAGCTTCCACCAGCCACTCTATCAGTGGCCCAAGCCACTATTAATTCCCTATGGTTGTTTCCAGGTGGCAAAGAACCTCTCCTGCCACAATATATATATATATATATATATATATATATATATATATATATATATATATATATATATATATATGTACATTATTTTGATTATTATTATTATTATTATTATTGTTATTATTATTATTTATTATTATTATTAGTAGTAGTAGTAGTAGTAGTAGTATTAATAAAAAGAATTAGTATTTATTATTATTATTATTATTATTATTATTATTATTATTACTATTATTATATATTTTATATCAGTGTTTGAAGGACAAGGGCACGGAATTTCCGTGAAATATATTCAAAAGGTGCTAAGAAAGATTTTAAAAAAATATAAAAAAATAGAGAAATAAATAAAAATAAGAACTAAATAAAAAGGCAGCAGGTCCATCTATGACCAACAGTGGTCAAAGCAAGCAAACTGTATGTTTATTATAAATTTTAGTAGTAGTAATAATAATAATGATAATAGATAGATAGATAGATAGATAGATAGATAGATAGATAGATAGATAGATAGATACATAGATAGATATACACATATACATACACTGTAGAGCGCCAGCATATTCTGTTGCACTTTGTAATTGGGACAAAACAGTAATAAAAAAATACCATGTGATTAAAGACAGAGAGGTAGGAGGGCCCTGCTCTCAAGCTTACACTCTAGGGAAATAGGAATTTGATACAAGAGAATACAAGATACAAGAGAATAAGTGATACATGTTGTATATCGGTCCAGGCAGATGGGTCTTGGTCAGAGGCGTAACTAGGGTTTTTGGAGCCCAGGGCAAGATGTAAAAAAACATAGCAAAAGAAGCATGTGCGCGCGCCGAAGGCGTGATACACATATGACCCCTATAGTGCCAGATACACATTGCCCCACAGTGCCAGATACACATTGCCCCACAGTGCCAGATACACAAATTCCCCCAGAGTGCCAGATACACAAATGCCCCCAGAGTGGCAGATTCCCATTGCCCAACAGTGCCAGATACACAAATGCCCCAGTGTCAGATACACATTGCCCCAGTGTCAGATATACATTGCCCCACAGTGCCAGATATACATTGCCCCACAGTGCCAGTTACATTGCCCCACAGTGCCAGATACAATGCCCCACAGTGCCAGATACAATGCCCCACAGTGCCAGTTACATTGCCCCACAGTGCCAGATACAATGCCCCACAGTGCCAGTTACATTGCCCCCCAGTGCCAGATACAATGCCCCACAGTGCCGGATACATGCCCCACAGTGCCAGTTACATTGCCCCACAGTGCCAGATACAATGCCCCACAGTGCCAGATACATGCCCCACAGTGCCAGTTACATTGCCCCACAGTGCCAGTTACATTGCCCCACAGTGCCGGATACATGCCCCACAGTGCCAACTGCATTGCCCCCCAGTGCCAGATACAATGCCCCACAGTGCCAGATACATTGCCCCACAGTGCCAGTTACATTGCCCCACAGTGCCAGATACAATGCCCCACAGTGCCAGATACATGCCCCACAGTGCCAGTTACATAGTCCCACAGTGCCAGATACAATGCCCCACAGTGCCAGTTACATTGCCCCACAGTGATAGATACAATGCCCCACAGTGCCAGTTACATTGTCCCACAGTGCCAGATACAATGCCCCACAGTGCCAGTTACATTGCCCCACAATGCCAGATACATTGCCCCACAGTGCCAGTTACATTGTCCCACAGTGCCAGATACAATGCCCCACAGTGCCGGATACATGCCCCACAGTGCCAGTTACATTGCCCCACAGTGCCAGATACAATGCCCCACAGTGCCAGATACATGCCCCACAGTGCCAGTTACATTGCCCCACAGTGCCAGTTACATTGCCCCACAGTGCCGGATACATGCCCCACAGTGCCAATTGCATTGCCCCCCAGTGCCAGATACAATGCCCCTCAGTGCCAGATACATGCCTCACAGTGCCAGTTACATTGTCCCACAGAGCCAGATACAATGCCCCACAGTCCCAGTTACATTGCCCCACAGTGCCAGATACATTGCCCCACAGTGCCAGTTACATTGTCCCACAGTGCCAGATACAATGCCCCACAGTGCCAGATACATGCCGAACAGTGCCAGTTACACTGTCCCACAGTGCCAGATACAATGCCCCACAGTGCCAGTCACATTGCCCCACAGTGCCAGATACAATGCCCCACTGTGCCAGATACATGCCCCACACTGTGCCTGATACATGTACCACACTGTGCCTGATACATGCCCCACTGTGCCAGTTACATGCCCCACTGTGCCAGTTACATGCCCCACTGTGCTCTCTCTCTCTCCCCCCCCTCCCCCCGGTCACTTACCGAGTCACCTCTGTGACCTATGTGAGGGGAGGAGAGCGCCTCTCCTTCCCCTCACCGCTCCAGGACAGGTCTCCAGCGGCTGTGTGGCGCCGGTTCGCTAGTCAATCAGAGCTCGCGGACCGGCAGCCAATCAGGAGCCGGTCCGCAAGCTCTGATTGGCTAACGCCGCCGGAGGCCGGACACAGCAGCGCTGCTGGCAGCGCTGCTAGGGCTTTCAGCGGCGGTGAGGGGAGGGAGAGACGGTGCACTCTCCTCCCCTCACATTTCGGCTTTCGGCGTGACGGGGGCGAGTGGGGCATGATGCCCTGGCCGGCGCCGGCGCCCCCCTCTCCTGGGCCTGCCAAGGCGCCCAGGGCACGTGCCCCACTCGCCCTACCCTAGATATGCCTCTGGTCTTGGTGGGCTGTAATGTTGGCATGGCATCAGTGGGATGTGTGAGTGTAGAAAGAGAATATACAGTACATTGTGTCATTTTATGTGTGAACTGTGTGGATATGAACAGGGGCGTTTTAAGAGAGGAGGGGACCTGCGTGCAGCCTCCGTCGTGGGCCCCCTCCTCTCCGGCAGCAAGTAGACTCTGGCATACTGCCATTTTCCAAGTGATTTATGCCTGCACTAGAGGACAGTCACTGCGGGACTTCGGAATGGTAAGTATATTAAATGGGTGCAGTGTGTATGGTGTGGGCCCCTTGGACCCAAGGGCCCGTGTACACCGCACACACTGCACCCATTATAGAAACGCCAATGGATGGGAAGTACAGTAATTGGGATGTCTAGTTACTGTATGTGAGCAGTTCTGTATATGATAAGCTGCCCGAAGAGGTGAGTTTTCAAGGAACAGTTGAAGGCCCAGATTTATCAAGCCTTGGAGAGTGATAAATAGCACGGTGATAAAGTACCAGCCAATCAGCTCCTATTTGTCATTTTTCAAACACAGCCTGTAACATGGCAGTTAGGAGCTGGTTGGTACTTTATCACCGTGCAATTTATCACTCTCCAAGGCTTGATAAATATGGGCAAAAATAAGATTTTAAACCTACCAGTAAATCTATTTCTCCTAGTCCGTAGAGGATGCTGGGGACTCCGTAAGGACCATGGGGTATAGACAGGCTCCGCAGGAGATAGGGCACCTAAAAAGAACTTTGACTATGGGTGTGCACTGGCTCCTCCCTCTATGCCCCTCCTCCAGACCTCAGTTAGAGAACTGTGCCCAGAGGAGATGGACAATACAAGGCAGGATTTAGCAATCCAAGGGCAAGATTCATACCAGCCCACACCAATCATACCATGTAACCTGGATCATACATAACCAGTTAACAGTATGAACAAAACAACAGTAACGGCCCAAGACTGATGTCAACTGTAACATAACCCTTATGTAAGCAACAACTATATACAAGTCTTGCAGAGTTTCCGCACTGGGACGGGCGCCCAGCATCCTCTACGGACTAGGAGAAAAAGATATACCGGTAGGTTTAAAATCTTATTTTCTCTTACGTCCTAGAGGATGCTGGGGACTCCGTAAGGACCATGGGGTTTATACCAAAGCATCCAATCGGGCGGGAGAGTGCGTATGACTCTGCAGCACCGACTGAGCAAACGCTAGGTCCTCATCAGCCAGGGTATCAAACTTGTAGAATTTAGCAAAAGTGTTTGACCCCGACCAAGTCGCCGCTCGGCAAGTTGTAATGCCGAGACGCCTCGGGCACCCGCCCAAGAAGAGCCCACCTTCCTAGTGGAATGGGCCTTAACCGAATTTGGTACCGGCAATCCAGCCGTAGAGTGAGCCTGCTGAATCGTATTACAGATCCAGCGAGCAATAGTCTGCTTCGAAGCAGGAGCGCCAATCTTATTGGCCGCATACAGGACAAACAGAGCCTCTGTTTTCCTAATTCTAGCCGTCCTGGCTACATAAATTTTTAAGGCCCTGACTACGTCCAGGGATCTGGAATCCTTCAGGTCACTTGTAGCCACAGGCACCACAATAGGTTGATTCATATGGAACGAAGAAACCAGGCAAAAATTGCGGACGTGTCCTCAATTCAGCTCGATCCACATGAAAAAATCAAGTAGGGGCTCTTGTGTGACAAAGCCGCCAATTCTGACACTCGCCTTGCCGATGCTAAGGCCAACAACATGACCACCTTCCAGGTAAGAAATTTCAACTCAACCTTTTAAGTGGTTCAAACCAGTGTGATTTTAGGAACTGCAACACCACGTTCAGGTCCCATGGTGCCACTGGAGGCACAAAAGTTGGCTGGATGGCCAGCATTCCCTTTACAAACGTCTGGACTTCTGGAAGAGAAGCCAATTCCTTTTGAAAGAAAATCGAGAGGGCCGAAATCTGTACCTTAACAGAGCCTAATTTCAGGCCCATATCCACTCCTGTCTGTAGGAAGTGGAGAAGACGACCCAGATGAAAATCTTCCGTAGGTGCATTCTTGGTCTCACACCAAGACACATACTTTCGCCAGATACGGTGATAATGTTTTATCGTCACCTCCTTCCTAGCCTAAAAGTCGGGATCACCTCTTCCGGAATCCCCTTTTTCGCTAGGATTCGGCGTTCAACCGCCATGCCGTCAAACGTAACCGCGGTAAGTCTTGAAGTACACAGGGCCCCTGCTGCAACAGGTCTTCCCTCAGAGGAAGTGGCCAGGGATCTCCTGTGAGCATCTCTTGTAGATCCGAGTACCAGGCCCTTCGAGGCCAGTCTGGGACAACGAGTATCGTTCGTACTCTTCTCCGTCTTATAAACCTCAACACCTTTGTGATGAGAGGAAGAGGAGGAAACACGTAGACCGATTTGTACACCCACGGTGTTACCAGAGCGTCTACTGCTACTGCCTGAGGGTCCCGAGACCTGGCGCAATACCTCCGAAGTTTTTTGTTGAGGCGTGACGCCATCATGTCAATTTGAGGAGTTCCCCAAAGACGTATTACATCTGCAAAGACTTCTTGATGAAGTCCACACTCTCCTGGTTGGAGATCGTGTCTGCTGAGGAAGTCTGCTTCCCAGTTGTCCACTCCCGGAATGAAGACAGCTGACAGAGCGCTTACATGATTTTCCGCCCAGCGAAGGATCCTTGTGGCTTCCGCCATTGCGACTCTGCTTCTTGTCCCGCCTTGGCGGTTCACATGAGCCACTGCTGTGACATTGTCTGATTGAATCAGAACCGGTAGGTTTCGAAGAAAACTCTCCGCTTGTCGAAGGCCGTTGTAAATGGCCCTGAGTTCCAACACATTGATGTGTAGACAGGACTCCTGGTCTGACCAAAGACCCTGAAATTTTTTTCCCTGTGTGACCGCTCCCCATCCTCGGAGGCTCGCGTCCGTGGTAACCAGGATCCAATCCTGAATTCTGAACCTGCGACCCTCTAGGAGGTGAGCACTTTGCAACCACCACAGGAGGGACACTCTGGCCCCTGGGGACAGAGTTATTTTCCGAAGTAAGTGCAGATGGGACCCGGACCACTTGTCCAGAAGGTCCCATTGAAAAGTCCTTGCATGGAACCTTCCGAAGGGAATGGCCTCGTAGGCCACCACCATTTCCCCCAGAACTCGAGTGCATTGGTGAACTGACACCCTCTTCGGTTTTAGCAGGTCTCTGACCATGTTCTGGATGTCTTGGGCTTTCTCTATTGGGAGGAAGACCTTCATTTGTTCCGTATCCAGTATCATACCTAGGAACGGTAGTCGAGTCGTCGGAATCAACTGTGACTTTGGTAGATTTAAAATCCAACCGTGTTGCCGGAGCACTCTCAGAGAGAGCGTCACACTGCTCAGCAATTTCTCCCTTGATCTCGCTTTTATCAGGAGATCGTCCAAGTATGGGATAATTGTGACTTTATGCTTGCGCAGGACCACCATCATTTCCGCCATTTTCTTGGTGAAAATCCTCGGGGCCGTGGAGAGTCCAAACGGCAACGTCTGAAATTGGTAATGACAATCCTGTACAGCGAATCTCAGGTATTCCTGATGGGGGGCATATATGGGGACATGAAGGTACGCATCCTTTATGTCCAGAGACACCATAAACTCCCCCTCCTCCATGTTGGCTATTATCGCTCTGACAGATTCCATTTTGAATTTGAATCTTTTTATGTACAGGTTTAGGGATTTCAGATTCAAAATAGGTCTGACCGAACCGTCCGGTTTCGGGACCACAAATAGGGTTGAGTAGTAACCTCTTCCCTGCTGGTGCAGGGGAACCTTGATTATCACTTGCTGTATACACAGCGTTTGAATTGCAGCTAACACTATATCCCTTTCCGATGTGGAAGCTGGTAGGGCCGATTTGAAAAATCGGCGCGGGGACACCTCCTCGAATTCCAATTTGTAACCCTGGGAAACTATTTCCAACACCCAGGGATTCAGGTCCGAACTGACCCAGGCCTGACTGAAAAGTCGAAGACGTGCCCCCACCAGTGCGGACTCCCTCAGGGGAGCCCCAGCATCATGCTGTGGGTTTTGGAGTAGCCGGGGAGGACTTTTGTTCCTGGGCACCTGCCGAAGCAGGTGCTCTCTTGCCTCTGCCCTTACCTCTGGCGAGGAAAGAGGATCCCCGACCTCTTTTGGACTTGTGCGACCGAAAGGACTGCATCTGATAGGGTGTTACTTTCTTTTGCTGTTGGGGAATATATGGTAAAAAATTAGATTTACCTGCTGTAGCTGTGGAAACCAGGTCCGTCAGCCCATCCCCAAACAATACATCACCCTTATAGGGTAGTACTTCCATATGTTTTTTGGAATCCGCATCACCCGTCCATTGGCGAGTCCATAAGGATCTTCTTGCTGAGACAGACATGGCATTGGCCCTAGAAGCTAGCAATCCAATGTCCCTTTGAGCATCCCTCATAAATAAGACTGCGTCTTTAATATGGCTAGAGTTAAGAATATAGTATCCTTATCCATATTATCAAATTGATCTGTCAGCTCATCTGTCCAAGCTGCAATTGCGCTACACACCCATGCCGACGCAATTGTCGGTCGTAGCACAGCCCCCGTATGACAATAAATACACTTTAAGGTAGTTTCTTGCCTGCGATCTGCAGGGTCCTTAAGGGCTGCTGTGTCAGGAGACGGTAGCGCCACTTTCTTAGACAAGCGCGTCAGGCCCTTGTCCACAGTGGGGGATGATTCCCAAATCTCCCTGTCCTGCTTAGGGAAGGGGTATGCCATATAAATTCTTTTGGGGATCTGCAATCTCTTATCCGGAGTCTCCCAAGCTTTTCCAAAGAATTCATTTAATTCATGAGATGTGGGAAAGTTAATAATCTGTTTCTTTTCCTTAAACATGTGTACCCTTGTGTCGGGGACCGAGGGTTCATCCACAATATGCAACACATCCCTTATTGCCACAATCATACCCTGAATGGTTTTAGTCACCCTAGGGTGCAATTTTACTTTGTCATAGTCGACACTAGAATCAGAATCCGTGTCGGTAGTAGTGTCTTGTGTTAAGGAATGCTTTTGAGACCCAGACGGGCCCTGTGAGTCGGTCCAATCCGAGCATTGACCCCCTGATGTCCCCCCTAAATCAGCCTTATCAAGCCTTTTATGTAAAGATGCCACACTTGCATTCAGCATATGCCACATGTCCATCCAATCTGGAGTCGGCACAACCGACGGGGACACACCACTCATTTGCTCCACCTCCTCCTTGGAGAAGCCTTCCGCCTCAGACATGTCGACACACACGTACCGACACCCCACACACACAGGGATTAACCTATAAGGGGACAAAACCTCAACCAGGTCCTAAGGAGAGACAGAGAGAGAGTATGCCAGCACACACCAGCGCTTAAAAACACTGGAAAAAATATGTCCAGATAGCTCTTTTTTATATATAATATGCCAATTCCCACTCACTGCGTCGCTAATGTGCCCCCCTCCTCTTTTTCAAGCCTGTGAAGTTCAGCAGGGGAGAGACCAGGGAGCCAGCGTTTTCCTCATGCAGCTTCTGTGGAGAAAATGGCGCTGGTTAGTGCTGAGGATCAAGCCCCGCCCACCCGACGGCGGGCTTCGGTCCCAGTGATCTTTCAATAAAATGGCGGGGGATCATAGATTTACTGCCTCCGCAGCCTAATCAAACTGTATTTGGCCAAAATGTGAGGTTTATTGCTGCCCAGGGCCCTGCACCCTTCAGTGCTGCTCTGTGTGTGTGTGACTGGGAGCAATGGCGCGCAGCTTATCGCTGCGCGCCTTACCTCATGAAGATCTGATGTCTTCTGCCGCCTAAGATGTCTTCTGCCTTCTCTATCCGGCTTCTATCTTCGGCATCTGTGAGGAGGATGACGGCACGGCTCCGGGACGAACCCCAGGTGAGACCTGTGTTCCGACTCCCTCTGGAGCTAATGGTGTCCAGTAGCCTTAGAAGCAGTGCCCAACTTGACAAGCCAGCTCTGCTTCTCTCTCCTCGGCCCCACGATGCAGGGAGCCTGTTGCCAACAGGACTCCCTGAAAATAAAAAACCTAACAAAATTCTTCTTCAACAGAAAACTCTGGAGAGCTCTCTGCAGTGCACCCATTCTCCTCTGGGCACAAGATCTAACTGAGGTCTGGAGGAGGGGCATAGAGGGAGGAGCCAGTGCACACCCATAGTCAAAGTTCTTTTTAGGTGCCCTATCTCCTGCGGAGCCCGTCTATACCCCATGGTCCTTGCGTAGTCCCCAGCATCCTCTAGGACGTAAGAGAAAGGCCTGTAACCATGAACGGGAGCAGGTAATGAGCGTGGATGACAGACGCAGATCTTATGGAGAGGACGAGCTGAGAGATGTTTTGAGATAAGAGCTGTATGTTGGTGTTTAGCTGATAAGCTTATATGTAAGCAAAAGTATTTTATATAAAATTTAGGAAAATACAGACATCCTGTGTATGCAGGGCTGTTAAGGGCACCGATAGGCCCTGGTACTGGTAGGGTGTGGCCAAATCAGGGAGGTATGGCCCAGCCCACTCGCCCAACCAATAAAACAAAATACTGGGGTGCTTCTATAAGTAAGGTAGCAAAACCTCTCACGTGTGTAATGTTCTGTATTTAATTCTAATTACCCACCAGGCCAGAGCAGGTAGACCACTGCTTCCCCATACGGCCCTCAGACTGCACCTCATATCAGTCATACAGTCCCAGCATCAGATGTAAGATAGCAGGACTGGCGGGAAACATGGTCACACATTGAGGTGCATCGTGTCATCAGATTTCTGCGTCTAAAGGACACATCTGCAAGTGTAATTTATAGCCAACTTGTCGAAGTGTACAGTGATAACGTCATGTAGACAGGTTTGGGTTGGTGCACTGCCTGTGGTGGGCGTGCTTACCCGGCCGGATCACTGCTCATCTTGAATGTCTGATCTACTGTATGAGGTGCAGTCTATTGATGATATCTAGTAGCAAATCTAACATATATAGGGGGCGGGTGTATCACAAGATGCGTATAATTGAGCACGGGATGTAGTTACGTGACTGGCGGTCAGGAGACCACTGGTCACAATACCTCCCCCTACATCCCACCCCCTCACTATCCCTACGGTCATGCCAACCAACAGGGACTATTGCCACTCGTGGATGTCCACAACACCCATAGAGTGGGAATAGAACCCGTGGCGAGTGCATAGACAATGGGCGGGATGTAATGAAGTCCAATTTCAGTGGCTGTGCGGGATGACAACCAAACTCAGACATTTTTTTTAAACGGGCAATCATTTACAAGGCTAAACCACGCCTTGTAAATGACTGCCCCTTTAAAAAAACATTCGCGTTTGTCTGCCCTCCCGCATGCGGGCATTACACCCCCCATGTATGTTTATGATTTTTCTTTGCTCTTTCTCTAGTCTAATGGGGGTCATTCCGACCCGTCCGCACGCAGCGGTTGTTCGCTGCGGTGCGATTGGGTCAGAACTGCGCATGTGTGGCGTGCGCATTGCGCACATGCGTTGTTGCCGTCGCCGGGCAAAGACATGCACAGCGAAAAAAGAAGACGCATCGCTGATCGCATGAAGATTGACAGCGGAGAGGCGTTCCGGGGTGAATACTAACCGTTGGATGCCGTTTTCGGGGAGTGGTCGTCCAAGTGCAAGCGTGTCCAGGCAAACGGAGGGCGGATGTCTGGAGTCAAAGCCGGGAGGAACGTCACTGGATCCGTCGCACAGGGTAAGTAGCTCCAGCCTTACTCCTAGGTAGATGAAAGCTTTTTTTGCTTAGGGCTGCACAAGCGATCACAGCCCTGCTATGCTAAAATACACTCCCCCATAGGCGGGGATTAGTTGATCACACCAGCAGCAAAAAGTTGCTGGCTGCGATCAACTCGGAATGACCCCCAATATGTATAGGAGATACTGACAGCATTAGTTTTAAGCTTCAGTTCCTTAAATTTGCACCTACAGTATTCTGTTATCATACTTTACTGTAAAAAACGCACAGTTCACCAAGTTTATGAATCCAATTTGATTATATAAAGTATATTACAATAGTGCTTACCATGCTACAAGACAATTACATAGCACAATTAGATTAAAATACAGTAAAATAAAGCACAGCCTCCGCAGTATTTAGTTTTTGAGATCATAAAAGAGATAATATTGTGTCACAATTAGCATAGGTCAGGATACTGGAGGGGAAGTGTATCAAGCCTTGGTGAATGATACAGTGGAGAACGCCCAAGGCAACCGATCAGCTTGTAAGTGTCATTTATCTAGCACATAATTCAAAATGACAGAAGGTGATTGGTTGCCTTGGACTACTTATGCACTTTATCTCTCTCCAAGGCTTGATACATACCCCCCTGAATGTCATGTTCAGGGACATACCTAGTACTCTGGCAGGACCATAACTAGGAGCATTCGAGAGGGGCCCTGGAGGGTGGCGTAGACCCTACATATGGCTAGTAGGGTGCTGCAGCCAGTATCGCTGCTGCAACACGCATCCTGTACAGTACTCAGGGCACTCTGGGCAATGCTGGATGCCCCGCCCACTCGGTGTGCTGTCATGCTCTCAGTAGCCGGGACTGCCAAACTTTCACTGTACTGCAACTATGGTATTTTAGTGAATAAACATGTTTCAAGGTCTGGGCAAACTGAAAGTATAAACTGCAGGTAAAAAAGGTGTCGATTCATGAAGCAGTGAAAACAGCGGAGAAGTGAGCCAGTGGAGAAGCTGCCCATGGCAACCAATCAGTGTTGAGGAAACATTTATAAAGTGCATTCTATAAAATGATATGTAGCAGCTGATTGGTTGCCATGGGCAACTTCTCCACTGGCTCACTTCTCCACACTTTTCACTGCTTCATGAATAGACTCATATAGTATTGTGTAGGTAATTTGTGCAGCATGAATAGCACATGGATACATGAAAACGCTGTAGTCCTGTTTTCTAGTTTACTGTACACTGTAATACTGGGCAGGAGATTTGCAAAATTGTAGTTTTAATAAAAGTAAAAGGGAAATAATGCGTAGTGAACACGGGGTAATTCAGATCTGATCATAGATGTGCTAAATTTAGCCCATCTACAATCAGTTACTCTGACATGCGGGGGGACGCCCAGCACAGGGCTAGTCCGCCCCGCATATCAGGCAGTGCCCCACTTCCCCCGCATGGTTGCAAAAGCATCCCACGGCGGCGATGCTTTCGCACCTGGCGAGTAGCTCCCTGCCTGCGCAGCCTAGCTGTTCTGCCAGGTGACTTCCCTGCCGCGTCTCAGGTCGCAGTGGCTGCGTGTGACGTCACGCAGCCGCTGCGGCCTGCCCCCGCAACGGTCCAGTCACGCCTGCATTGTCTGGACGGCGCCCCCCTCCTGCCCCGCAACTCCCTCTGCCTGTCAATCAAGCAGAGGCGATCACAGCCCTCTATATGGAGCTGGAATCTCAGGTATAAGCTCCTTGGGTGCAGGTGGACTGCATGAAGAATTGGGAGTCTGCCACAACTAGCAGGAGAGTTGGCAAGTATGATCTTGGGGCTGGTTCTAAGCACACTTAGGGGGTAATTCCGAGTTGATCGCAGCAGGATTTTTGATAGCAACTAGGCAAAACCATGTGCACTGCAGGGGAGGCAGATATAACATGTGCAGAGAGAGTTAGATTTTTGTGGGTTATATTGTTTCTGTGCAGGGTAAATACTGGCTGCTTTAGTTTTACACTGCAAATTAGATTGCAGATTGAACACACCCCACCCAAATCTAACTCTCTCTGCACATGTTATATCTGCCTCCCCTGCAGTGCACATGGTTTTGCCCAGTTGCTATCAAAAATCCTGCTGCGATCAACTTGGAATTACCCCCCTAGTTTATGTTTCTCTTCTCTGAGGGATGGCCAGAGCGGAGATGCAGCTGGCCGCTGCAAGGGTGGGGTGGGCTATTTACATCATTAGACTCCACCCCTATCACTGCAGAATGGTACTACCCATTGGGAGGGGGCAGGGATAAAATGATGGAATTTGCATAATTTTATCCCTCCCCCTCTGTATGGACCTGCGATTCCCGGCATTATCTCCCCATCCTGGCTGCATCAGTAGGAAGGTTGGGGGGATGCGGGAGATCCACCAACTCTGGCAGGGGTACAGTGTAAAAATTGGGAGTCTCCCACACCTTCAAGGATAGTAGGAAAATATGAGTCATGTCTGCATCCAAATTTCCATATGGTCATGGCGCACTACTTGACACCGTATGCTAATGCCAGTATTTGCACATCTATTCCCATTATTCATCCGTCTTCTTTCAGAAGGCCGGGCTGCCCGCTGTTTCTCCTGTCATCATTAGTATACCTGCCCAATGCTAGGTGCAAGACAGCAGTCTCACACCTCCCAAATTTTATCAAAATGTACTTGGGAACTAAAAAGGGGTGTGATAGCACCAGTGGCGTAACTGGAATATTTTCACCCCCAAGCAAAAAAACTCTCTGGCGCCCCCCCATAATTGGCACTAATGAAGCGATAACTCTGCGCGCGCCCAGCAAAAGGAGGGGCGTGACCTTGCTGAAATGGGTGTGGCTTTGCATAAAGGGGCGTGGCATTGCAGGAAAAGACTACCTTATACCCCAGTTTTGCAACCTGCACGCCCAGACGTTGGCCACCACAGGAAAAAATAATAATCCTGATTCATGTCCCTTACATTATTTGTAATTTCTCTAACGTCCTAGTGGATGCTGGGGACTCCGTAAGAACCATGGGGAATAGACGGGCTCCGCAGGAGACTGGGCACTCTAAGAAAGATTTAGTACTACTGGTGTGCACTAGAGATGAGCGCCGGAAATTTTTCGGGTTTTGTGTTTTGGTTTTGGGTTCGGTTCCGCGGCCGTGTTTTGGGTTCGAACGCGTTTTGGCTAAAAACCTCACCGAATTTTTTTTGTCGGATTCGGGTGTGTTTTGGATTCGGGTGTTTTTTTTTAAAAAACACTAAAAAACTAGAGATGAGCGGGTTCGGTTCCTCGGAATCCGAACCCGCCCGAACTTCAGCTTTTTTTACACGGATCCGAGCGACTCGGATCTTCCCGCCTTGCTCGGTTAACCCGAGCGCGCCCGAACGTCATCATGACGCTGTCGGATTCTCGCGAGGCTCGGATTCTATCGCGAGACTCGGATTCTATATAAGGAGCCGCGCGTCGCCGCCATTTTCACACGTGCATTGAGATTGATAGGGAGAGGACGTGGCTGGCGTCCTCTCCATTTAGATTAGAAGAGAGAGAGTGAGATTGAGACAGAGACACTTGATTTACTGGAGCTTAGGAGTACTAGAGAGTGCAGAGTTTACTAGTGACTGACCACTGACCAGTGACCACCAGTGCAGTTTTATTTAATATAATCCGTTCTCTGCCTGAAAAAAACGATACACAGTGACTCAGTCACATACCATATCTGTGCTCAGCCCAGTGTGCTGCATCATCTATGTATAATATCTGACTGTGCTCACACAGCTTAATTGTGGGGGAGACTGGGGAGCAGTTATAGGTTATAGCAGGAGCCAGGAGTACATATTATTAAAATTAAACAGTGCACACTTTTGCTGCAGGAGTGCCACTGCCAGTGTGACTGACCAGTGACCTGACCACACTGACCACCAGTATAGTATACTATATTGTGATTGCCTGAAAAAGTTAAACACTCGTCGTGTGACTTGTGTGGTGTTTTTTTATTCTATAAAAAACTCATTCTGCTGACAGACAGTGTCCAGCAGGTCCGTCATTATATAATATATACCTGTCCGGCTGCAGTAGTGATATATATATATTTTTATATCATTATTTATCATCCAGTCGCAGCAGACACAGTACGGTAGTTCACGGCTGTAGCTACCTCTGTGTCGGCACTCGGCAGTCCATCCATAATTGTATACCACCTACCCGTGGTTTTTTTTTTCTTTCTTCTTTATACATACTACATCTCATTATCATCCAGTCTATATTAGCAGCAGACACAGTACAGTACGGTAGTCCACGGCTGTAGCTACCTCTGTGTCGGCACTCGGCAGTCCGTCCATAATTGTATACCACCTACCCGTGGTTTTTTATTTCTTTCTTCTTTATACATACATACTACATCTCATTATCAACCAGTCTATATTAGCAGCAGACACAGTACAGTACGGTAGTCCACGGCTGTAGCTACCTCTGTGTCGGCACTCGGCAGTCCATCCATAATTGTATACCACCTACCCGTGGTTTTTTTTTTCTTCTTTATACATACTACATCTCATTATCATCCAGTCTATATTAGCAGCAGACACAGTACAGTACGGTAGTCCACGGCTGTAGCTACCTCTGTGTCGGCACTCGGCAGTCCGTCCATAATTGTATACCACCTACCCGTGGTTTTTTTTTCTTTCTTCTTTATACATACTACATCTCATTATCATCCAGTCTATATTAGCAGCAGACACAGTACAGTACGGTAGTCCACGGCTGTAGCTACCTCTGTGTCGGCACTCGGCAGTCCATCCATAATTGTATACCACCTACCCGTGTTTTTTTTTCTTCTTTATACATACTACATCTCATTATCATCCAGTCTATATTAGCAGCAGACACAGTACAGTACGGTAGTCCACGGCTGTAGCTACCTCTGTGTCGGCACTCGGCAGTCCGTCCATAATTGTATACCACCTACCCGTGGTTTTTTTTTCTTTCTTCTTTATACATACATACTACATCTCATTATCAACCAGTCTATATTAGCAGCAGACACAGTACAGTACGGTAGTCCACGGCTGTAGCTACCTCTGTGTCGGCACTCGGCAGTCCATCCATAATTGTATACTAGTATCCATCCATCTCCATTGTTTACCTGAGGTGCCTTTTAGTTGTGCCTATTAAAATATGGAGAACAAAAATGTTGAGGTTCCAAAATTAGGGAAAGATCAAGATCCACTTCCACCTCGTGCTGAAGCTGCTGCCACTAGTCATGGCCGAGACGATGAAATGCCAGCAACGTCGTCTGCCAAGGCCGATGCCCAATGTCATAGTACAGAGCATGTCAAATCCAAAACACCAAATATCAGTAAAAAAAGGACTCCAAAACCTAAAATAAAATTGTCGGAGGAGAAGCGTAAACTTGCCAATATGCCATTTACCACACGGAGTGGCAAGGAACGGCTGAGGCCCTGGCCTATGTTCATGGCTAGTGGTTCAGCTTCACATGAGGATGGAAGCACTCAGCCTCTCGCTAGAAAAATGAAAAGACTCAAGCTGGAAAAAGCACAGCAAAGAACTGTGCGTTCTTCGAAATCCCAAATCCACAAGGAGAGTCCAATTGTGTCGGTTGCGATGCCTGACCTTCCCAACACTGGACGTGAAGAGCATGCGCCTTCCACCATTTGCACGCCCCCTGCAAGTGCTGGAAGGAGCACCCGCAGTCCAGTTCCTGATAGTCAGATTGAAGATGTCAGTGTTGAAGTACACCAGGATGAGGAGGATATGGGTGTTGCTGGCGCTGGGGAGGAAATTGACCAGGAGGATTCTGATGGTGAGGTGGTTTGTTTAAGTCAGGCACCCGGGGAGACACCTGTTGTCCGTGGGAGGAATATGGCCGTTGACATGCCTGGTGAAAATACCAAAAAAATCAGCTCTTCGGTGTGGAAGTATTTCACCAGAAATGCGGACAACATTTGTCAAGCCGTGTGTTCCCTTTGTCAAGCTGTAATAAGTAGGGGTAAGGACGTTAACCACCTCGGAACATCCTCCCTTATACGTCACCTGCAGCGCATTCATAATAAGTCAGTGACAAGTTCAAAAACTTTGGCCGACAGCGGAAGCAGTCCACTGACCAGTAAATCCCTTCCTCTTGTAACCAAGCTCACGCAAACCACCCCACCAACTCCCTCAGTGTCAATTTCCTCCTTCCCCAGGAATGCCAATAGTCCTGCAGGCCATGTCACTGGCAATTCTGATGATTCCTCTCCTGCCTGGGATTCCTCCGATGCATCCTTGCGTGTAACGCCTACTGCTGCTGGCGCTGCTGTTGTTGCTGCTGGGAGTCGATGGTCATCCCAGAGGGGAAGTCGTAAGCCCACTTGTACTACTTCCAGTAAGCAATTGACTGTTCAACAGTCCTTTGCGAGGAAGATGAAATATCACAGCAGTCATCCTGCTGCAAAGCGGATAACTGAGGCCTTGACAACTATGTTGGTGTTAGACGTGCGTCCGGTATCCGCCGTTAGTTCACAGGGAACTAGACAATTTATTGAGGCAGTGTGCCCCCGTTACCAAATACCATCTAGGTTCCACTTCTCTAGGCAGGCGATACCGAGAATGTACACGGACGTCAGAAAAAGACTCACCAGTGTCCTAAAAAATGCAGTTGTACCCAATGTCCACTTAACCACGGACATGTGGACAAGTGGAGCAGGGCAGGGTCAGGACTATATGACTGTGACAGCCCACTGGGTAGATGTATGGACTCCCGCCGCAAGAACAGCAGCGGCGGCACCAGTAGCAGCATCTCGCAAACGCCAACTCTTTCCTAGGCAGGCTACGCTTTGTATCACCGGTTTCCAGAATACGCACACAGCTGAAAACCTCTTACGGCAACGGAGGAAGATCATCGCGGAATGGCTTACCCCAATTGGACTCTCCTGTGGATTTGTGGCATCGGACAACGCCAGCAATATTGTGTGTGCATTAAATATGGGCAAATTCCAGCACGTCCCATGTTTTGCACATACCTTGAATTTGGTGGTGCAGAATTTTTTAAAAAACGACAGGGGCGTGCAAGAGATGCTGTCGGTGGCCAGAAGAATTGCGTGACACTTTCGGCGTACAGGCACCACGTACAGAAGACTGGAGCACCACCAAAAACTACTGAACCTGCCCTGCCATCATCTGAAGCAAGAAGTGGTAACGAGGTGGAATTCAACCCTCTATATGCTTCAGAGGTTGGAGGAGCAGCAAAAGGCCATTCAAGCCTATACAATTGAGCACGATATAGGAGGTGGAATGCACCTGTCTCAAGCGCAGTGGAGAATGATTTCAACGTTGTGCAAGGTTCTGATGCCCTTTGAACTTGCCACACGTGAAGTCAGTTCAGACACTGCCAGCCTGAGTCAGGTCATTCCCCTCATCAGGCTTTTGCAGAAGAAGCTGGAGACATTGAAGGAGGAGCTAACACGGAGCGATTCCGCTAGGCATGTGGGACTTGTGGATGGAGCCCTTAATTCGCTTAACAAGGATTCACGGGTGGTCAATCTGTTGAAATCAGAGCACTACATTTTGGCCACCGTGCTCGATCCTAGATTTAAAGCCTACCTTGGATCTCTCTTTCCGGCAGACACAAGTCTGCTGGGGTTGAAAGACCTGCTGGTGAGAAAATTGTCAAGTCAAGCGGAACGCGACCTGTCAACATCTCCTCCTTCACATTGTCCCGCAACTGGGGGTGCGAGGAAAAGGCTCAGAATTCCGAGCCCACCCGCTGGCGGTGATGCAGGGCAGTCTGGAGCGACTGCTGATGCTGACATCTGGTCCGGACTGAAGGACCTGACAACGATTACGGATACGGACATGTCGTCTACTGGCACTGCATATGATTCTCTCCCCATTGAAAGAATGGTGGAGGATTATATGAGTGACCGCATCCAAGTAGGCACGTCACACAGTCCGTACTTATACTGGCAGGAAAAAGAGGCAATTTGGAGGCCCTTGCACAAACTGGCTTTATTCTACCTAAGTTGCCCTCCCACAAGTGTGTACTCCGAAAGAGTGTTTAGTGCCGCCGCTCACCTTGTCAGCAATCGGCGTACGAGGTTACATCCAGAAAATGTGGAGAAGATGATGTTCATTAAAATGAATTATAATCAATTCCTCCGCGGAGACATTGACCAGCAGCAATTGCCTCCACAAAGTACACAGGGAGCTGAGATGGTGGATTCCAGTGGGGACGAATTGATAATCTGTGAGGAGGGGGATGTACACGGTGATATATCGGAGGATGATGATGAGGTGGACATCTTGCCTCTGTAGAGCCAGTTTGTGCAAGGAGAGATTAATTGCTTCTTTTTTGGGGGGGGGTCCAAACCAACCCGTCATATCAGTCACAGTCGTGTGGCAGACCCTGTCACTGAAATGATGGGTTGGTTAAAGTGTGCATGTCCTGTTTTGTTTATACAACATAAGGGTGGGTGGGAGGGCCCAAGGACAATTCCATCTTGCACCTCTTTTTTCTTTTATTTTTCTTTGCGTCATGTGCTGTTTGGGGAGGGTTTTTTGGAAGGGCCATCCTGCGTGACACTGCAGTGCCACTCCTAGATGGGCCCGGTGTTTGTGTCGGCCACTAGGGTCGCTTATCTTACTCACACAGTCAGCTACCTCATTGCGCCTCTTTTTTTCTTTGCGTCATGTGCTGTTTGGGGAGGGTTTTTTGGAAGGGACATCCTGCGTGACACTGCAGTGCCACTCCTAGATGGGCCCGGTGTTTGTGTCGGCCGCTAGGGTCGCTTATCTTACTCACACAGTCAGCTACCTCATTGCGCCTCTTTTATTTTTCTTTGCGTCATGTGCTGTTTGGGGAGGGTTTTTTGGAAGGGCCATCCTGCGTGACACTGCAGTGACACTCCTAGATGGGCCCGGTGTTTGTGTCGGCCACTAGGGTCGCTTATCTTACTCACACAGTCAGCTACCTCATTGCGCCTCTTTTTTTCTTTGCGTCATGTGCTGTTTGGGGAGGGTTTTTTGGAAGGGACATCCTGCGTGACACTGCAGTGCCACTCCTAGATGGGCCCGGTGTTTGTGTCGGCCACTAGGGTCGCTTATCTTACTCACACAGTCAGCTACCTCATTGCGCCTCTTTTTTTCTTTGCGTCATGTGCTGTTTGGGGAGGGTTTTTTGGAAGGGACATCCTGCGTGACACTGCAGTGCCACTCCTAGATGGGCCCGGTGTTTGTGTCGGCCACTAGGGTCGCTTATCTTACTCACACAGTCAGCTACCTCATTGCGCCTCTTTTTTTCTTTGCGTCATGTGCTGTTTGGGGAGGGTTTTTTGGAAGGGACATCCTGCGTGACACTGCAGTGCCACTCCTAGATGGGCCCGGTGTTTGTGTCGGCCACTAGGGTCGCTTATCTTACTCACACAGCTACCTCATTGCGCCTCTTTTTTTCTTTGCGTCATGTGCTGTTTGGGGAGGGTTTTTTGGAAGGGACATCCTGCGTGACACTGCAGTGCCACTCCTAGATGGGCCCGGTGTTTGTGTCGGCCACTAGGGTCGCTTATCTTACTCACACAGCGACCTCGGTGCAAAGTTTAGGACTAAAAATAATATTGTGAGGTGTGAGGTATTCAGAATAGACTGAAAATGAGTGGAAATTATGGTTTTTGAGGTTAATAATACTTTGGGATCAAAATGACCCCCAAATTCTATGATTTAAGCTGTTTTTTAGGGTTTTTTGAAAAAACACCCGAATCCAAAACACACCCGAATCCGACAAAAAAAATTCGGTGAGGTTTTGCCAAAACGCGGTCGAACCCAAAACACGGCCGCGGAACCGAACCCAAAACCAAAACACAAAACCCGAAAAATTTCCGGCGCTCATCTCTATAAAAAACAGCTTAAATCATAGAATTTGGGGGTCATTTTGATCCCAAAGTATTATTAACCTCAAAAACCATAATTTATGTTGTATAAACAGGACATGCACACTTTAACCAACCCATCATTTCAGTGACAGGGTCTGCCACACGACTGTGATTGATATGACGGGTTGGTTTGGACCCCCACCAAAAAAGAAGCAATTAATCTCTCCTTGCACAAACTGGCTCTACAGAGGCAAGATGTCCACCTCATCATCATCCTCCGATATATCACCGTGTACATCCCCCTCCTCACAGATTATCAATTCGTCCACACTGGAATCCACCATCTCAGCTCCCTGTGTACTTTGTGGAGGCAATTGCTGCTGGTCAATGTCTCCGCGGAGGAATTGATTATAATTCATTTTAATGAACATCATCTTCTCCACATTTTCTGGATGTAACCTCGTACGCCGATTGCTGACAAGGTGAGCGGCGGCACTAAACACTCTTTCGGAGTACACACTTGTGGGAGGGCAACTTAGGTAGAATAAAGCCAGTTTGTGCAAGGGCCTCCAAATTGCCTCTTTTTCCTGCCAGTATAAGTACGGACTGTGTGACGTGCCTACTTGGATGCGGTCACTCATATAATCCTCCACCATTCTTTCAATGGTGAGAGAATCATATGCAGTGACAGTAGACGACATGTCCGTAATTGTTGTCAGGTCCTTCAGTCCGGACCAGATGTCAGCATCAGCAGTCGCTCCAGACTGCCCTGCATCACCGCCAGCGGGTGGGCTCGGAATTCTGAGCCTTTTCCTCGCACCCCCAGTTGCGGGAGAATGTGAAGGAGGAGATGTTGACAGGTCGCGTTCCGCTTGACTTGACAATTTTCTCACCAGCAGGTCTTTCAACCCCAGCAGACTTGTGTCTGCCGGAAAGAGAGATCCAAGGTAGGTTTTAAATCTAGGATCGAGCACGGTGGCCAAAATGTAGTGCTCTGATTTCAACAGATTGACCACCCGTGAATCCTGGTTAAGCGAATTAAGGGCTCCATCCACAAGTCCCACATGCCTAGCGGAATCGCTCCGTGTTAGCTCCTCCTTCAATGTCTCCAGCTTCTTCTGCAAAAGCCTGATGAGGGGAATGACCTGACTCAGGCTGGCAGTGTCTGAACTGACTTCACGTGTGGCAAGTTCAAAGGGCATCAGAACCTTGCACAACGTTGAAATCATTCTCCACTGCACTTGAGACAGGTGCATTCCACCTCCTATATCGTGGTCAGATGTATAGGCTTGAATGGCCTTTTGCTGCTCCTCCAACCTCTGAAGCATATAGAGGGTTGAATTCCACCTCGTTACCACTTCTTGCTTCAGATGATGGCAGGGCAGGTTCAGGCGTTTTTGGTGTTGCTCCAGTCTTCTGTACGTGGTGCCTGTACGCCGAAAGTGTCCCGCAATTCTTCTGGCCACCGACAGCATCTCTTGCACGCCCCTGTCGTTTTTTTAAAAATTCTGCACCACCAAATTCAAGGTATGTGCAAAACATGGGACGTGCTGGAATTTGCCCATATTTAATGCACACACAATATTGCTGGCGTTGTCCGATGCCACAAATCCACAGGAGAGTCCAATTGGGGTAAGCCATTCCGCGATGATCTTCCTCAGTTGCCGTAAGAGGTTTTCAGCTGTGTGCGTATTCTGGAAACCGGTGATACAAAGCGTAGCCTGCCTAGGAAAGAGTTGGCGTTTGCGAGATGCTGCTACTGGTGCCGCCGCTGCTGTTCTTGCGGCGGGAGTCCATACATCTACCCAGTGGGCTGTCACAGTCATATAGTCCTGACCCTGCCCTACTCCACTTGTCCACATGTCCGTGGTTAAGTGGACATTGGGTACAACTGCATTTTTTAGGACACTGGTGAGTCTTTTTCTGACGTCCGTGTACATTCTCGGTATCGCCTGCCTAGAGAAGTGGAACCTAGATGGTATTTGGTAACGGGGGCACACTGCCTCAATAAATTGTCTAGTTCCCTGTGAACTAACGGCGGATACCGGACGCACGTCTAACACCAACATAGTTGTCAAGGCCTCAGTTATCCGCTTTGCAGCAGGATGACTGCTGTGATATTTCATCTTCCTCGCAAAGGACTGTTGGACAGTCAATTGTTTACTGGAAGTAGTACAAGTGGGCTTACGACTTCCCCTCTGGGATGACCATCGACTCCCAGCAGCAACAACAGCAGCGCCAGCAGCAGTAGGCGTTACACGCAAGGATGCATCGGAGGAATCCCAGGCAGGAGAGGAATCGTCAGAATTGCCAGTGACATGGCCTGCAGGACTATTGGCATTCCTGGGGAAGGAGGAAATTGACACTGAGGGAGTTGGTGGGGTGGTTTGCGGGAGCTTGGTTACAAGAGGAAGGGATTTACTGGTCAGTGGACTGCTTCCGCTGTCACCCAAAGTTTTTGAACTTGTCACTGACTTATTATGAATGCGCTGCAGGTGACGTATAAGGGAGGATGTTCCGAGGTGGTTAACGTCCTTACCCCTACTTATTACAGCTTGACAAAGGCAACACACGGCTTGACAAATGTTGTCCGCATTTCTGTTGAAATACCTCCACACCGAAGAGCTGATTTTTTTGGTATTTTCACCAGGCATGTCAACGGCCATATTCCTCACACGGACAACAGGTGTCTCCCCGGGTGCCTGACTTAAACAAACCACCTCACCATCAGAATCCTCCTGGTCAATTTCCTCCCCAGCGCCAGCAACACCCATATCCTCCTCATCCTGGTGTACTTCAACACTGACATCTTCAATCTGACTATCAGGAACTGGACTGCGGGTGCTCCTTCCAGCACTTGCAGGGGGCGTGCAAATGGTGGAAGGCGCATGCTCTTCACGTCCAGTGTTGGGAAGGTCAGGCATCGCAACCGACACAATTGGACTCTCCTTGTGGATTTGGGATTTCGAAGAACGCACAGTTCTTTGCGGTGCTACTGCTTTTGCCAGCTTGAGACTTTTCATTTTTCTAGCGGGAGGCTGAGTGCTTCCATCCTCATGTGAAGCTGAACCACTAGCCATGAACATAGGCCAGGGCCTCAGCCGTTCCTTGCCACTCCGTGTGGTAAATGGCATATTGGCAAGTTTACGCTTCTCCGACGACAATTTTATTTTAGGTTTTGGAGTCCTTTTTTTACTGATATTTGGTGTTTTGGATTTGACATGCTCTGTACTATGCCATTGGGCATCGGCCTTGGCAGACGACGTTGCTGGCATTTCATCGTCTCGGCCATGACTAGTGGCAGCAGCTTCAGCACGAGGTGGAAGTGGATCTTGATCTTTCCCTAATTTTGGAACCTCAACATTTTTGTTCTCCATATTTTAATAGGCACAACTAAAAGGCACCTCAGGTAAACAATGGAGATGGATGGATACTAGTACTAGCTAATAATACTAGTACTAATACTAGCTAATAATAATAGTACTAGCTAATAATACTAGCTAGATACTAGCTGCTAATATAGACTGGTTGATAATGAGATGTAGTATGTATAAAGAAGAAAGAAAGAAAAACCACGGGTAGGTGGTATACAATTATGGATGGACTGCCGAGTGCCGACACAGAGGTAGCTACAGCCGTGAACTACCGTACTGTGTCTGCTGCTAGTATAGACTGGATGATAAATAATGATATAAAAAATATATCACTACTGCAGCCGGACAGGTATATAATATTATATAATGACGGACCTGCTGGACACTGTCTGTCAGCAGAATGAGTTTTTTATAGAAGAAAAAAACACCACACAAGTCACACGAGTCCACGACGAGTGTACTTTTTCAGGCAGACAATCAAATATAGTACTATAGTACTGGTGGTCAGTGTGGTCAGGTCACTGGTCACAGTGGTCAGTCACACTGGCAGTGGCACTAGTCTCTCTCTGGCAGCAAAAGTGTGCACTGTTTAATATGTACTCCTGGCTCCTGCTATAACCTATAACTGCTCCCCAGTCTCCCCCACAATTAAGCTGTGTGAGCACAGTCAGATATTAATGACGGACCTGCTGGACACTGTCTGTCAGCAGAATGAGTTTTTTAAAGAAGAAAAAAACACCACACAAGTCACACGAGTCCACGACGAGTGTACTTTTTCAGGCAGACAATCAATAAATATAGTACTATAGTACTGGTGGTCAGTGTGGTCAGGTCACTGGTCACAGTGGTCAGTCACACTGGCAGTGGCACTAGTCTCTCTCTGGCAGCAAAAGTGTGCACTGTTTAATATGTACTCCTGGCTCCTGCTATAACCTATAACTGCTCCCCAGTCTCCCCCACAATTAAGCTGTGTGAGCACAGTCAGATATTAATGACGGACCTGCTGGACACTGTCTGTCAGCAGAATGAGTTTTTTAAAGAAGAAAAAAACACCACACAAGTCACACGAGTCCACGACGAGTGTACTTTTTCAGGCAGACAATCAATAAATATAGTACTATAGTACTGGTGGTCAGTGTGGTCAGGTCACTGGTCACAGTGGTCAGTCACACTGGCAGTGGCACTAGTCTCTCTCTGGCAGCAAAAGTGTGCACTGTTTAATATGTACTCCTGGCTCCTGCTATAACCTATAACTGCTCCCCAGTCTCCCCCACAATTAAGCTGTGTATCGTTTTTTTCAGGCAGAGAACAAGAACAGAACGGATTATTATTTAAATATTAATAAATTATAAAACTGCACTGGTGGTCAGGTCACTGGTCATCAGTCACTAGTAGTATAATATAATAACTTCTCCTAAGCTCCAGTAAGTATAGTAATGAACGTGTCTCACTCTCACTCTCCTATTTTAATTTCTAAACGGAGAGGACGCCAGCCACGTCCTCTCCCTATCAATCTCAATGCACGTGTGAATGGCGGCGACGCGCGGCTCCTTATATAGAATCCGAGTCTCGCGATAGAATCCGAGCCTCGCGAGAATCCGACAGTGTGATGATGACGTTCGTGCGCGCTCGGGTTAACCGAGCAAGGCGGGAAGATCCGAGTCGCTCGGCCCCGTGTAAAAAAAACTGAAGTTCGGGCGGGTTCGGATTCAGAGGAACCGAACCCGCTCATCTCTAGTGTGCACTGGCTCCTCCCTCTATGCCCCTCCTCCAGACCTCAGTTAGAATCTGTGCCCGGAAGGAGCTGGGTGCATTTTAGTGAGCTCTCCTGAGCTTGCTATTAAGAAAGTATTTTAGTTAGGTTTTTTATTTTCAGAGAGCTTCTGCTGGCAACAGACTCTCTGCTACATGGGACTGAGGGGAGAGAAGCAAACCTACTAACTGCGGCTAGGTTGCGCTTCTTAGGCTACTGGACACCATTTGCTCCAGAGGGATCGAACACAGGAACTTAACCTTGGTCGTCCGTTCCAGGAGCCGTGCCGCCGCCCCCCTCGCAGAGCCAGAAGACAGAAGCCGGCGGGTTGAAGCAAGAAGACGTCAAAATCGGCGGCAGAAGACTCCTGTCTTCATATGAGGTAGCGCACAGCACTGCAGCTGTGCGCCATTGCTCCCACACTAACCCACACACTCCGGTCACTGTAGGGTGCAGGGCGCAGGGGGGGGGCACCCTGGGCAGCAATTGAGTACCTCCTGGCAAAAAGCAGCATATATACAGCTGGGCACTGTAATATGCATGAGCCCCCACCATTATTTTTACACAAAATCGCGGGACAGAAGCCCGCCGCTGAGGGGGCGGGGCTTCTTCCTCAGCACTCACCAGCGCCATTTTCTCTCCACAGCTCCGCTGAGAGGAAGCTCCCCAGGCTCTCCCCTGCAGACTCACGGTAGAAAGAGGGTAACATAAATTTAGCGCATTAATCATATATACAGCAGCTACTGGGTAAACACTAAGTTACTGTGTGATTCCTGGGTCATATAGCGCTGGGGTGTGTGCTGGCATACTCTCTCTCTGTCTCTCCAAAAGGCCTTGTGGGGGTCCTGTCCTCATATAGAGCATCCCCTGTGTGTGTGGTGTGTCGGTACGCTTGTGTCGACATGTTTGACGAGGAGGGCTATGTGGAGGCAGAGCAGGTGCAGATGAATGACGTGTCTCCGCCGGCGGCGCCGACACCTGATTGGATGGATATGTGGAAGGTGTTAAATGATAATGTAAACTCCTTGCATAAAAGGTTGGATAAAGCTACATGTTTATAGAAATGAAGGATGTATTGCACATATCAGAGGTAAACCCTGTCCCTGACAAGAGGGTTTATATGTTTGGGGAGAAAAAGCAAGAGGTGATTTTTCCCCCTTCACATGAGTTAAATGAGTTATGTGAAAAAGCGTGGGATACCCCTGATAGGAAAGTGCTGATTTCCAAAAGGTTACTTATGGCGTACCCTTTCCCGCCAGCGGACAGGATGCGCTGGGAATCCTCCCCTAGGGTAGACAAAGCTCTGACACGCTTATCTAAGAAGGTGGCCCTGCCGTCACAGGATACGGCCTCCCTAAAGGATCCTGCGGATAGGAAGCAGGAAAGTATCCTGAAGTCTGTTTATACACATTCAGGTACTCTACTGAGGCCGGCAATTGCGTCGGCCTGGATGTGTAGTGCGGTAGCAGCATGGACAGATAATCTGTCCGAGGAACTGGATACCTTGGACAAGGATACTATTTTACTGACCCTGGGGCATATAAAAGACACTGTAGTATATATGAGGGATGCCCAGAGGGACATTTGCCTACTGGGCTCTAGAATAAATGCAATGTTAATTTCTGCCAGAAGGGTCCTGTGGACTCGGCAATGGACAGGTGATGCCGACTCCAAAAAGCACATGGAGGTTTTACCTTACAAGGGTGAGGAATTGTTTGGGGACGGTCTCTCGGACCTGGTTTCCACAGCTACGACTGGGAAGTCAAATTTTTTGCCATATATTCCCTCACAGCCTAAGAAAGCACCGTATTACCAAATGCAGTCCTTTCGATCACAAAAAAGCAAGAAAGTCAGAGGTGCATCCTTTCTTGCCAGAGGCAGGGGTAGAGGAAAGAAGCTGCACCATACAGCTAGTTCCCAGGAACAGAAGTCCTCCCCGGCTTCCGCTAAATCCACCGCATGACGCTGGGGCTCCACAGGAGCCAGGAGCGGTGGGGGCGCGTCTCCGAAATTTCAGCCACCAGTGGGTTCGCTCACAGGTGGATCCCTGGGCTATACAGATTGTGTCTCAGGGATACAAGCTGGAATTCGAAGTGATGCCCCCTCACCGTTACCTCAAATCGGCCCTGCCAGCTTCCCCCATGGAAAGGGAGGTAGTGTTAGCGGCAATTCACAAGTTATATCTCCAGCAGGTGGTGGTAAAGGTTACCCTCCTTCAACAGGGAAGGGGATACTATTCCACAATGTTTGTGGTACCGAAACCGGACGGTTCGGTCAGACCCATATTGAATTTAAAGTCCCTGTACATTTATCTAAAAAGATTCAAGTTCAAAATGGAATCGCTCAGAGCGGTCATTGCAAGCCTGGAAGAGGGGGATTTTATGGTGTCTCTGGACATCAAGGATGCTTACTTGCATGTCCCCATTTATCCACCTCATCAGGAGTACCTCAGATTTGTGGTACAGGACTGTCATTACCAATTCCAGACGTTGCCGTTTGGGCTCTCCACGGCACCGAGAATATTTACCAAGGTAATGGCGGAAATGATGGTGCTCCTTCGAAAGCAAGGAGTCACAATTATCCCATATTTGGACGATCTCCTCATAAAGGCGAGGTCCAGAGAGCAGTTGCTGATCAGCGTAGCACACTCTCAGGAAGTGTTGCAACAGCACGGCTGGATTCTGAATATCCCAAAGTCGCAGCTGATTCATACTGCCCTTTCTGGTTATGATTCTGGACACAGACCAGAAGAAGGTGTTTCTCCCGACGGAGAAGGCTCAGGAGCTCGTGACTCTAGTCAGAGACCTCTTAAAACCGAAACAGGTGTCGGTGCATCACTGCACGCGAGTCCTGGGAAAGATGGTAGCATCATACGAAGCCATTCCCTTCGGCAGGTTCCGCACGAGGATCTTTCAGTGGGATCTGTTGGACAAGTGGTCCGGATCGCATCTTCAGATGCATCGGCTGATCACCCTATCCCCCAGGGCCAGGGTGTCTCTTCTGTGGTGGCTGCAGAGTGCTCACCTTCTCGAGGGCCGCAGGTTCGGCATACAGGACTGGGTCCTGGTGACCACGGATGCGAGCCTCCGAGGATGGGGGGCAGTCACTCAGGGAAGAAACTTCCAAGGGTTGTGGTCAAGCCAGGAGGCTTGTCTGCACATAAATATCCTGGAACTAAGGGCCATATACAACGCCCTGAGTCAAGCGGAGCCTCTGCTTCGCAACCAACCGGTGCTGATTCAGTCAGACAACATCACCGCAGTGGCTCATGTAAACCGCCAGGGCGGCACAAGAAGCAGGGTGGCAATGGCGGAAGCCACCAGGATTCTTCGTTGGGCGGAGAATCACGTGCAAGCTCTGTCAGCAGTGTTCATTCCGGGAGTGGACAACTGGGAAGCAGACTTCCTCAGCAGGCACGACCTCCACCCGGGAGAGTGGGGACTTCATCAAGAAGTCTTCACGCAGATTACAAATCGATGGGAACTGCCACAGGTGTACATGATGGCATCCCGCCTCAACAAAAAGCTAAAAAGGTATTGCGCCAGGTCAAGGGACCCTCAGGCGATAGCTGTGGACGCACTAGTGACACCGTGGGTGTTCCAGTCGGTCTATGTATTTCCTCCTCTTCCTCTCATACCCAAGGTGCTGAGAATCGTAAGAAAAAGAGGAGTGAGAACAATACTCATTGTTCCGGATTGGCCAAGAAGGACTTGGTACCCGGAACTGCAAGAAATGCTCACAGAGGACCCATGGCCTCTGCCTCTCAGACTGGACCTGTTGCAACAGGGGCCCTGTCTGTTCCAAGACTTACCGCGGCTGCGTTTGACGGCATGGCGGTTGAACGCCGGATCCTAGCAGAAAAAGGCATTCCGGCTGAAGTTATTCCTACGCTAATAAAGGCTAGGAAGGACGTGACAGCAAAACACTATCACCGTATATGGCGAAAATATGTTGCTTGGTGTGAGGCCAGGAAGGCCCCTACAGAGGAATTCCAGCTGGGCCGGTTCCTGCACTTCCTACAGTCTGGAGTGACTATGGGCTTGAAGTTGGGGTCCATAAAGGTCCAGATTTCAGCCCTATCCATTTTCTTTCAAAAAGAACTGGCTTCTCTTCCTGATGTTCAGACGTTTGTTAAGGGAGTACTGCATATTTAGCCCCCTTTTGTGCCACCAGTGGCACCTTGGGATCTCAACGTGGTGTTGGGTTTCCTGAAATCCCACTGGTTTGAGCAACTTAAGACCGTGGAGCTAAAGTATCTCACGTGGAAGGTGGTCATGCTATTGGCCTTAGCTTCGGCAAGGCGTGTGTCAGAATTGGCGGCTTTGTCATGTAAAAGCCCCTACCTGGTTTTCCATGTGGACAGGGCAGAATTACGGACTCGTCCACAATTTCTGCCGAAGGTGGTGTCATCTTTTCATTTGAACCAACCTATTGTGGTGCCTGCGGCTACTCGTGACTTGGAGGATTCCAAGTTGCTTGATGTAGTCAGGGCTTTAAAGATTTATGTGGCCAGAAACAGAGCCGGCCCTAACCAATATGATGCCCTAGGCAAGATTTTGGCTGGTGCCCCCTAGCACTGCCACTAGTTCTGCAGGAAATGCCTGGTATGAGTCAGCTGGCAGCTCTACTAACGTCGGGCGCCTTTTGTTTATGAAAATGCATCTTATTTGCATTGCTATGTGGCTAGGATGCACAAGCAGCTTCTGCTGATTAATATGATATGTGGCATGCCTATATTCTGTGTGTGACTGCAGCTGTATCTGCATATAAAATGCTACATTACAATGATTTCCAGGAATACACGCAATGTAGCATTTCGTATGCAGATACAGCTGCAGTCACGGAATATAGGCATGCCGCATATCATTTTAAACAGCAGAAGCTGCTGGTGCCCCTAAGCATACCAAATGCCCTAGGCATTTGCCTAGTTTGCCTATGCCTAAGGCCGGCTCTGGCCAGAAAGGCTGGAGTCAGGAAAACTTACTCGCTGTTTATCCTGTATGCATCCAACAAGCTGGGTGCTCCTGCTTCAAAGCAAACTATTGCTCGCTGGATCTGTAACACGATTCAGCAGGCTCATTCTGCGGCAGGATTGCCGCATCCAAAATCAATAAAGGCCCATTCCACAAGGAAAGTGGGCTCTTCTTGGGCGGCTGCCCGAGGGGTCTCGGCATTACAGCTTTGCCGAGCAGCTACTTAGTCGGGTTCAAACACCTTTGCAAAATTCTACAAGTTTGATACCCTGGCTGAGGAGGACCTTGTGTTTGCCCATTCGGTGCTGCAGAGTCATCCGCACTCTCCCGCCCGTTTGGGAGCTTTGGTATAATCCCCATGGTCCTTACGGAGTCCCCAGCATCCACTAGGACGTTAGAGAAAATAAGATTTTACTCACCGGTAAATCTATTTCTCGTAGTCCGTAGTGGATGCTGGGCGCCCGTCCCAAGTGCGGACTTTCTGCAATACGTGTATATAGTTATTGCTTGATAAAGGGTTATGTTATGTTGGCATCTGTGGTTGATGCTTGGTTGTTGTTCATACTGTTAACTGGGTATGTTATCACAAGTTATACGGTGTGATTGGTGTGGCTGGTATGAGTCTTACCCTGGATTCCAAAATCCTTTCCTTGTAATGTCAGCTCTTCCGGGCACAGTTTCCTTGACTGAGGCCTGGAGGAGGGGCATAGAGGGAGGAGCCAGGGCACACCAGTAGTACTAAATCTTTCTTAGAGTGCCCAGTCTCCTGCGGAGCCCGTCTATTCCCCATGGTCCTTACGGAGTCCCCAGCATCCACTACAGACTACGAGAAATAGATTTACCGGTGAGTAAAATCTTATTTTTTCCTCCTTATAGTAATGCCCAGTATACATTATGCCACATACTGCAATGGCCCTTAGACATTATGCCACACACAATAATGCCCATGACACAATATGCCGCACACCATAATGCCCCCGACACATTATGCCACACACCGTAATGCCTGTGACACATTATGACAGGAATCGCAATGCCCGTTATACATTATGCTACACACTGCAATGCCCCTGATACATTATAGCACATACAATGCCTGTAATACATTATGCCACACACTGCAATGACCCTGAGACATTATACCACATACCTGTTACGATTCCTGTACTCCAGACTGGAGAAGATCTTATGGCAGAGATCTGAGTACAGGAATGAAATACAGGTTGTGGGAGCTGGAGAGCCTAGTAACCCCTGGCGCCCTAACTCCGTTGTCTCGCCCGTGTTATCAGAAATCCCCTGCGAGACTATGGTTGCTTGAGCCCATGGCAGCCGCGTTCGAAGGGCGGATTATGTCTGCCCAACCCCGATGCCCCCGCAGGTCTTAATGGGAGACAAGGGGAAGTCCGAGACAGGGAGATAACAAGGGGCCCTCTGACTAAGCAACCAAGCCAGGGGTTACAAGCTAACTTAACTAAATCAAAAGGTATGTGCGGACTAGCCGCCAGGGAAAAGGACAACCAAGGATCCACGGATCCGACACTCCTATCCGGCACCGCTGGACACCAGAGTGGATCTTGTGGAAGCGGAATCCTCCGCAAAGCTCCAGAACTCAAAATAAACACAATAATAAATAGTAGCGGACAAGCCGCAACACACGGCTGCGCCGCGACTCACGAACACCACCAGATGTTAAAGGTGCTCGGTCAGACTCCAGGAACAGATGGTAACTTCCGAGTACTGGATCACTGAGAACAGGAACAAACGAACAGACCGGGACTGGGAACTCTCTCTGCAGCAGAATCAGGCAAACAGGAAGCTATCACCGGCGTCTGTGAGGAGTCCTGGGAGTGCTTTTAACAGAGAGTCTTCCAATCAGCTGTTTGGAGGCTGATTGGATTAAATGCCATGCAGCTGACAAGCTGCATGGCCAGGGAAACAGATGAGTGATAATTACAACATGCCGTGCAGCTGCATGCTACACAGCCAGGAAACCAGTGATGATATAAACTTAGACCCAGCAACGGGGAACACGATCCGACAGTGGCGTCCCCGTTGCTAGGCGCCGGCCGCACTGACGAGCGGACCCTCGGCGCCTAACAGTACCCCCCCCTTGAGGAGGGGTCAAGGAACCCCTAAATCCGGGTTTCTGAGGAAATTCTTGAAAAAATGCCCTTTTGAGCCTTGGGGCATGAAGGTCCTCATCTAGGACCCACGACCTTTCCTCAGGACCATAACCTTTCCAATGCACCAAAAAATAAAGCCGACCCCGGGACAGCTTGGAATCGAGAACCTTCTCAACCACGAACTCCTGCTGACCCTGTACATTAACTGGTGATCTCCCCTGAGGTTTTTTACGAGGAAATCTGCTAGATGAAACATATGGTTTGAGCAAAGAGCAATGGAAGGTATTTCCGATTCGTAACGTTTTTGGTAGCTGTAACCGGAAAGCAACTGGATTGACTTTTTTGATAATGAGAAATGGTCCAATAAATCTAGGACCCAATCTGGCTGAGGTTTGTCGAAGTTTGATATTGCGAGTCGACAGCCACACCCTGTCTCCTACTCTAAAAGTGCACGGCCGCCGGAACCTGTCCGAAAAATCTTTTTCCTTGAAAGCTGCTTTTCTGAGAGCTATGTGCACTTTTTTCCAAATAAGTTTAAGATGAGAGGTCAGGGCCAGAGAGGAGACAGAGGAATGTTGGAAAAATGAATTAGCTCTGGGGTGGAAACCAAAAACTGCAAAAAATGGAGACACATTGGTGGAGGAATGACAGGCATTATTATAAGCAAACTCTGCCAATGGAAGAAACTCAGACCAGTCATTTTGGAGTTTGGCCGAGTACAAACGCAAATATTGTTTTAAGGATTGGTTCACTCGCTCAGTCTGTCCATTTGATTGTGGATGATAACCGGAGGTTAATGATAATTTCATTTTTAACGAAGCACAAAAAGACTTCCAAAACTGTGCAATGAATTGTGGACCCCTGTCAGAAACAATATCAGTGGGTAACCCATGGAGTCTGAAAACATGACGGAGGAACAAGACTGCCAATCCCTGGGCAGATGGCAATCGGGGAAGACCAATAAAATGAGCCATCTTACTAAAACGGTCCACTACCACCCATATGACTGTGCATCCAGCTGACAGAGGGAGATCCACCACAAAATCCATGGAGATATGCGACCATGGTCTAAGAGGAACATTCAATGGCATAAGTTGACCAATAGGCAAAGAACGGGGAACTTTATGCTGTGCACAGACCTGACACGAAAAAACAAACTCTTTAATGTCTTTAGAAAGACCAGGCCACCACACTGAGCGGGATACCAATTCAAAAGTTTTAGCGACTCCCAGATGCCCTGCAACTTTGCTATCATGAAATTCCTCCAAAACAGTTGCTCTCAAAAACTCAGGAACAAAAAGACGACCAGCAGGAGTATTTCCCGGAGCTTGATGTTGAAGCAGCTTCAATTGAGAAAAAACATCCTGTGTGAGACCTGCCTGAATGACTGAAGGCGGAAGTATGAGAGTAACAGGACTGTTGTCTTGAGCGGGAAGAAAACTGCGTGAGAGGGCATCTGCCTTGGTATTCTTGGAACCAGGTCTGAAGGTGATAATGAATTTGAAACGAGTGAAAAATAAAGCCCAACGAGCCTGTCGGGCATTCAGTCGCTTAGCTGATTCAATGTATTGAAGATTTTTGTGATCTGTCAAAACAGAAATGGTATGGGTCGCTCCTTCAAGCCAATGTCTCCACTCCTCAAAAGCCCATTTAATAGCCAGCAACTCCCGATTACCAACATCGTAGTTGGATTCAGCAGATGAGAATTTCCTGGACATAAAGGCACAAGGATGTAACTCAAGGGAATCTGGATCCTTCTGAGAAAGGATAGCCCCTACACCAACCTCCGAGGCATCTACCTCAACGATGAAAGGCAATTCTGGGTTGGGATGTCTAAGGACAGGGGCTGAGACAAAGGCTTGTTTCAAGGCCTGAAAAGATACTTTAGCTTCACATGACCAATTGGTAGGATCTGCTCCCTTCTTAGTGAGTGCCACAATGGGAGCAACTATGTCAGAGAAAGAGTGAATAAACCTTCTGTAGTAGTTCGCAAACCCTAAAAAGCGCTGAATTGCTTTTAAGTTGATGGGTTGCGCCCAACTCAGGATGGCTTGGAGCTTCTTAGGTTCCATTCGGAATCCCCGAGGGGAAATAATGTACCCTAAAAAGGATACCTCCGTGACGTGAAATTCACACTTCTCCGGTTTGGCATACAAGTGATTTTCACGTAATTTCTTAAGTACCTGACGCACCTGGGTAACATGTTGTTCTATAGAGTCAGAATAAATCAAAATGTCGTCTAAATAGACCACAACGAATCTTCCCAGAAACTCACGGAGCACATCATTTATGAGATCCTGAAAGACTGCCGGAGCGTTAGATAGGCCGAAAGGCATGACCAGATACTCATAGTGACCTGATTGAGTACTGAATGCCGTTTTCCACTCATCCCCCGATCTGATTCTAATGAGATTATATGCTCCTCTCAGGTCAATCTTGGAAAAAATAACAGCCGAACGTAGCTGATCAAAGAGGACAGAGATCAGAGGCAGAGGGTAAGTATTCTTTACTGAGATTTTATTCAGGGCTCGAAAGTCAATGCAGGGTCTGAGGGAACCATCCTTCTTCTCTACGAAGAAAAAACCTGCACTTAAAGGGGATTTAGATGGCCTGATAAACCCTTTCTCAAGACTTTCTTTCACATACTCATTCATGGCCACAGTTTCAGGACCAGACAATGCATATAACCTTCCTTTAGGCAACGTGGCACCAGGAATTAACTCAATGGTACAATCATAAGGCCTATGGGGAGGCAAAATATCCGCATTGCCCTTGGAAAACACATCCAAAAAATCTTGGTACTCTCCAGGAATATGTGCGGACCTGGCAGCAGCTACTCGGATAGGAAGTGTAATACATTCTTTATCACAGATGGTACTCCATTGTAGAATCTCCCCAGACTGCCAATCTATGATGGGATTATGAAAGGCCAGCCAAGGGTGACCCAGAACCACAGGAACTGCTGGACAATGGGTAAGAAAAAACTCAATCTTTTCAGAATGTAGAGCTCCCACCGAGAGCAAAACAGGAGGTGTACATAGAGAAATAACCCCATTGGATAAGGGACTCCCATCTAAACCATGCATGGTGATACACCTACTTAAGGTTAACTGAGGAATACCTAAGGCCTTGGCCCATGTTAAGTCCATAAAGTTTCCTGCAGCTCCACTGTCCACAAAAGCAGAGACCGAGGAACAGAGGCTGTCATAAGAAACTTTAGCAGGAACCAATAGTGAATTATTTGAGGAGATGAGCTGTAGACCAAAGTGAACCCCCTCACTATTCACTTGGTCAGGAAGTTTCCCGTCTTGTTTGGGCAACTACGGGAAAAATGTCCCTTACCTCCGCAGTACAAACACAGACCAGAATTTTGCCTCCTGGTTCTTTCTTCCGGAGACAATTTGGAGAGACCAATCTGCATAGGCTCCTCCATGTCTATCGGAACGGAAGAAACACAGGGAAAAGAAACTACAGATGCCCCTTTCTCAGTCCTCCGCTCTCTGAGCCGACGATCTATTTTAATAGAGAGCTCCATGAGTTTATCAAGGTTCTCAGGAGCGGGATACTGAAGGAGGCTGTCTTTTATAGATTCAGATAAGCCGAGGCGAAACTGACTGCGCAGGGCAGGATCATTCCAGCCACAGTCGTTCGACCAACGGCGAAACTCCGTACAATAATTCTCTGCAGGATTCCTACCCTGTCTTAGAGCACGCAACTGACTTTCTGCGGATGCCTCTCTATCAGGGTCGTCATACAATAGCCCTAAAGATTTCAAAAAAGCGTCTACAGACGATAAGGCCGGATCGTCTGTCTTTAAACCAAAAGCCCAGGTCTGAGGATCCCCCTGAAGCAGAGAAATTATAATTCCAACCCGCTGAGCCTCCGTACCTGAGGAAACTGGTCTTAAACGAAAATACAGTTTACAAGACTCTTTAAAATTAAAAAACTGTTTTCTATCCCCAGAAAAACGGTCAGGCAGATGCATTTTTGGTTCAGGGATGACCCTCGGGGAAGTCCGTAACAGATCTTCCTGTGAGCTCACCCGGAGGGACAGATCCTGAACCATCTGGGTAAGTTCCTGAATCTGACTAACCAAAAACTGGCCAGGATTTGGCCCAACACCGGTGGGATTCATGAGGCCGACAAAATTCTCCCTACTGGATAAGTGAAAAAATTAACTCCTGTTGAAATTTTTTCTTTTGTCTGGCCGGTGATAATGTTACGATTCCTGTACTCCAGACTGGAGAAGATCTTATGGCAGAGATCTGAGTACAGGAATGAAATACAGGTTGTGGGAGCTGGAGAGCCTAGTAACCCCTGGCGCCCTAACTCCGTTGTCTCGCCCGTGTTATCAGAAATCCCCTGCGAGACTATGGTTGCTTGAGCCCATGGCAGCCGCGTTCGAAGGGCGGATTATGTCTGCCCAACCCCGATGCCCCCGCAGGTCTTAATGGGAGACAAGGGGAAGTCCGAGACAGGGAGATAACAAGGGGCCCTCTGACTAAGCAACCAAGCCAGGGGTTACAAGCTAACTTAACTAAATCAAAAGGTATGTGCGGACTAGCCGCCAGGGAAAAGGACAACCAAGGATCCACGGATCCGACACTCCTATCCGGCACTGCTGGACACCAGAGTGGATCTTGTGGAAGCGGAATCCTCCGCAAAGCTCCAGAACTCAAAATAAACACAATAATAAATAGTAGCGGACAAGCCGCAACACACGGCTGCGCCGCGACTCACGAACACCACCAGATGTTAAAGGTGCTCGGTCAGACTCCAGGAACAGATGGTAACTTCCGAGTACTGGATCACTGAGAACAGGAACAAACGAACAGACCGGGACTGGGAACTCTCTCTGCAGCAGAATCAGGCAAACAGGAAGCTATCACCGGCGTCTGTGAGGAGTCCTGGGAGTGCTTTTAACAGAGAGTCTTCCAATCAGCTGTTTGGAGGCTGATTGGATTAAATGCCATGCAGCTGACAAGCTGCATGGCCAGGGAAACAGATGAGTGATAATTACAACATGCCGTGCAGCTGCATGCTACACAGCCAGGAAACCAGTGATGATATAAACTTAGACCCAGCAACGGGGAACACGATCCGACAGTGGCGTCCCCGTTGCTAGGCGCCGGCCGCACTGACGAGCGGACCCTCGGCGCCTAACAATACCACAATACCCGTGATATAGTATGCCACACACCGTAATGCTTGTGACACATACCGCAATGCCCGTTACACCCTATGCCACACACTGCAATGCCCGTTATACATTATGCCACACACTGCAATGCCCCTGAGACATTATACCACATACCACAATGCCCGTGATATAGTATACCACATACCGTAATGCCTGTGACACATACCGCAATGCCCGTTATACCCTATGCCACACACCGCAATGCCCGTTATACATTATGCCACACACTGCAATGCCCCTGAGACATTATACCACATACCACAATGCCCGTGATAGATTAGATGAGGGCTGAATAAGCACGAGACCATATAAGAGCCCCATTTTTTGTGATTGGTTGTTTATGACAAAGCAGTTGCTAGGTAGTTTTTTCCAAGGGATCTTGGGAATTTTCTATAGGTTGTTTTCCTTGTCCATCAGTATTTGTGGGTGTAGGGTGCAGTGCATATAAAAGCTTGGGTCATGTGCTTCATACTTCCTCTTGCCATTTGGACAGCCCCTCCCACCCTCCCTCATGTTTTTCTCGGAAGTCAATTTTCTGTTCTGGTTTTCTCTTTTGTCGGCTATTAAAAGCCAGATAGGAAGGGGAAAGTCGCTACCAGCCAGCGGTCATATAGGCCTAAGTGGTCATTGTGGGGCACCCTCTTTCGGAATGGACGGCGAGTGTGTCCTTACCCTGCGGTTGGACAATTGGACGCTCCCCTAGGGGAGCATCCATATTTGCCAGAGGAAAGAGTGGTGGGTCCTGCACAATGCGGGTTAGGCATGTAGGAGGTGGTTGTTGTGGTAGTCCCCTCCTCCTTTTCGGTGATATAATCAGATGACTGGAGCTGGCGTTTGATAGCGCCTTTATCTTTGCCATCCTCCAACATAAAATCTAGTTTAAAGTCCCGGTCAGTCATCAATAAATACCGTCTGACCTTTTAAATCTAGCTATTGGTGTCCGTGTCTTTATTTGTAGTGCTAAGCTAGCTTAAAGTTAAAGTGTAAGGGATCACAATAAAATGATGGGCGCCTTATAGTATACCACACACCGTAATGCCTGTGACACATTATGACACACACCGCAATGCCCGTTATACATTATGCCACACACTGCAATGCGCATGAGACATTATACCACATACCACAATCCCGTGATATAGTATACCACACACCGTAATGCCTGTGACACATACCGCAATGCCCGTTGTACCCTATGCCACACACCGCAATGCCTGTTATACATTATGCCACACACTGCAATGCCCCTGAGACATTATACCACATACCACAATGCCCGTGATATAGTATGCCACACACCGTAATGCCTGTGACACATTATGACACACACCGCAATGTCCGTGATACATTATGCCACATACCGCAATGCCCATTACACATTAAGTCCTACAGTAAGGCTTCTAATTACTTTTAAATTACCTGCTCGTTGCCATGGGGTTTCATGCTCTTGGTTCCACACATGGTGCCAGGGGTTTCATGCTCAGGGTGTCATGCTCGTTGCCAGGGGTTTCATGCGGTAGGTTTTATGCTTGTTGCCAGAGGTATCATATGCTGGGTTTCAAGCTTGTTGCCAGGGGGTAATATTCGTTGCCAGGGGTTTCATGCACTGGGTGTCATGCTCGTTGCTAGGGGGTAATGCTTGTTGCCAGGGATTTCATGAGCTGGGTGTTGTGCTTGTAACCAGGGGGTAATGCTTGTTGCTAGGGCTGTGCTCCCAGTGCCACATATTCCCCCAGTGCCAGATATTCCCCCACGGTGCAAGGTACACATATGCCCCCAGTGCCAAATATGCCCCCCAGTGCCAGGTACACATATATCCCCAGTGCCAAATATGCCCCCCCCCCCCCCAGTGCCAGGTACACATATACCCCCCTGTGCCAAATATGCCCTCCCAGTGCCAAATATGCTCCCCCAGTGCCAAATATGCCCCCTCAGTGCCAAATATGCTCCCCCAGTGCCTAATATGCCCCCATAAGTACCAAATATGCTCCCCAGTGCCAAATATGCCCCCCCAGTGCCAGGTACCCCACAATACAGTAAGCACAGAAGTCAGGCTACAGTTACATGACAGATGGAACAGAACCGTGCAGTCATATGGTAGATGCCTGTTCCCACCCACAAACGCCCATATCATGGAAAAAGTGATCTGCCAATGGATGGATCAGTCCACCTGCACTGTCAGTCTCCGTCCGTATGCATGGTACGGCGCATTCCCTGTCTGTGATTGATGTCTACAGCGCATGCGAAGGTTGCAGGTATCTGCCAGACCTGTCCTCGTTTTAAATTTCAAGCTCACTATGGGCGGGATGTACTAAGGGCAGAAAGGTTTGGCCACATTCCTATATTTCCCGAGCTCCAGAATTCAACACATTCCGCATCTTGGAGCCAGTGGGTAACAAAATTTTTATGTGGTGTTATCCAATAGAAGCCTATGGGCTTCTTTTTGTATAGTCCCTGAGAGGGATCAAATCAGATCCCTGCCAGCACCCCCCTATGTGGCGCACATCACACAGAAGGATTCCCGGGAAGTGTCCTCTGCGATTTGCATTCCTAAGTACATACCGGCATTATAAATGCCAGTATGTACCGGAGAAGTGGCGGGATGTAGGGCATCATGGATGCGATGTACAGTACTTCCCGCCCTATTGGTCTTTAGATGATATCCAACTTCCGTTACTTGTATTAAAAGATCTCTGAGGCGCCTCTTTGAAAGTAGTTTGTTTATACTTTATTTCGTTTTTTTTTAATGTCATTTCCACTTATTGGAGGAGTATCTACCTCTTGGAGAGAGATAAAGTACCAGCCAATCAGCTCGACATTAGGTCGACATGCATTGGGTCGATCACTAAAGGTCGACATGCACTAGGTCGACAGGGTGTCTAGGTCGACAGGGTCGTTAGGTTGACATGTGCAAGGTCGACAGGTCAAAAGGTCGACATGGTTTTTTTGTACTTTTTGGGGTGTCGTTTTCTTCATAGAGTGACGGAGAACCCCAATTAGTGGTCGACAGTAACTAGGTCGACAGGGTGTCTAGGTCGACAGGGTCTTTAGGTCGACATGTTCTAGGTCGACAGGTCAAAAGGTCAACATGAGTTTTTAATGTTATTATGGTGTCGTTTTCTTCGTAGAGTGACCGGGAACCCCAATTAGTGCACCGCGTCCCCTCACATGGCTCGCTTCGCTCGCCATGCTTCGGGCAAGGTGCCTCGCTCCATTACCGCTGCGCTCGGTACAGATTACCGTTCCCAATCGTAGTCCACGTGGATCGTAAAGTATGAAAAAGGTCAACAAATGAAAAAAAGAAATCGGGAAAAACTCATGTCGACCTTTTGACCTGTCGACCATGCACATGTCGACTTAATGAACCTGTCGACCTGTACACCCTGTTGACCTAATGCATGTCGACCCTTAGTTGTCGACCCAATGCTTGTCGACCTAATGCATGTCGACCTAACGACCGCAATCCTTACAGGAAGTTTGAAAATGACAATTAGAAGCTGATTGACTGTACATCTGCCCCAGTCCTGTTTGTAATGATATCTCTTCCTTCATTATTGAATATATTATGGATGCGGAAATCACTTTATGTCCTACTGGCATATTAAGGGTCACACTTGCGCCAATGCTGCGTACAGTTTGTATACTGCCACTAGCACATGACAAGCCTGTGTGTGTATTGATTATGCAATATCTATTCATCTTCTTAAGCGCTTCCAATGACAAAGGAATTTCTAACATGCCCGCACTATTGTCAGACTGGCTGTCAGTTGTGATACTCCTACATTATTCTAGCAGAAAGAAAAGAGTATTCACAATACACAATCTGCTGTTACAAATGCGATGCACGATATTACATTACCTTGAAGCCCATTGTTGTGTTTGTTAGATGAAGAACAAAATTATTTTACATCACAGTAGATCTGTGCCACCCCCCTTCCCCCTCCCCTTTACACACAAAACCAGGTCACAGTTAACCACGTGTGGCCGGATGTAATGAAGTCCGAGCTAGCCAGAGGTGCGGGCTCCCGGGTAAACTCGGCCATTTTTTTAAAGAGGCAATCATTTACAAGGCATTCATTTTGTAAATGATTGCTGCTTTAAAAATATGTCCAAGTTCGGTCAGGAACCCGTACCTCTGGCCAATTCAGACTTCATTACATCTGGCCCATGGACTTTCAGAGCGGCACCCACTCTGTGGAATGCCCTCCCACGAACAATAAGACTTTCCTCTAGTCTCCAAACCTTCAAGCGTTCCCTGAAAACTCACCTCTTCAGGCAAGCTTGTAAAATTCCGGAACCGTCCACATAAGCTATTCTACCTAATTACATTCCCTATATACAGTCTACACATAACCTCACATATTTTGCCTATATTCACTTTATCCTACTGATCCCAGGCCAACAATGCTATCAAACAGCCTATTAAGAACCTTTGCAATATGGCAGGACAGTTATGCAACAGGTAGCACCTATCCTTGTGTATTAATTCCTGATTCCCTATAGAGTGTAAGCTTGCAAGCAGGGCCTTCCTACCTCTATGTCGGCCTGTTATTACTCAGTTTTGTTTTATTACTGTGGTTCCATTTGTAAAGCGTAACGGAATATGCTGCGCTATATAAGGAACTGTTAATACATAAATGATAGCAGGCCCGGCGCTGCCCGCTCAGCAAAGGGATGCAGTGCAGGTAGGCGCCAGGGTGTAGAGGCGCTCTTCCTGCTCTGCAACCCTGTGCTGAGTTCCCCTGCTGCTGCTGCTCTTGTCACACTACTACAGATACAGGCAGCGGCGCCGGCAGCCTAAAGAGTCTGTCCCCCCTCTCCCTGTCAAAGTACTAGCAGCAGAGCAGTCACAGTGGTTTTTGTGGATGACAAAAGGGGTGGGGCTAATATGGACGGAGGGGCGGAGTTACATGGATTCGAGGGGCGGAGCTACACGGACCAGGCTGCTGTGTTGAAGAGGGAGAGGATACTGCTCCTGATCCGGCCAGCCAGATTTAGGTACATTAAGTGGAGGGAAAGAGAGAGTGACTGAGTGAGAGAAAGTGTGTGTGTGTGTGTGTGTGTGTGTGTGTGTGTGTGTGTGTGTGTGTGTGTGTGTGTGTGTGTGTGTGTGTGTGTGTGTCACTACTATTGGGGGGATTATGTATAAGTATTTCTAGGGGCACTATACTGTATGTCTAAGTGGAGCTACTTCTGGGGGTACTGTGTATAAGCAGCACAACTGCTGGGGTCACTACGCTGTCTGTCGTAATGTGTAAACAGAGGACGCTGTCTGCCATTATGTGTAAAAAAGGGGACTCTGCTGTAATGTGTAAAAAAGGGGACGCGTCTGCCGTAATGTGTAAAAAAGGGGACGCTGTCTGTCGTAATGTGTAAAAAGGGGACGTGTCTGCCGTAATGTGTAAAAAGGGGGACGCTGTCTGCCATTATGTGTAAAAAAGGGGACTCTGTCTGCTGCAATGTGTAAAAAAGGGGACGCGTCTGCCGTAATGTGTAAAAAGGAGACCCTGTCTGCTGTAATGTGTAAAAAGGGGACGCGTCTGCTGTAATGTGTAAAAAGGGGGACGCTGTCTGCCGTAATATGTAAAAAGGGGGACGCTGTCTTCCATAATGTGTAAAAAGGGGACGCTGTCTGCCGTTATGTGTAAAAAAGGGGACGCTGTCTGCCGTAATGTGTAAAAAGAGGGACTGGCTGCAGTAATGTGTAAAAAAGGGGACGCTGTCTGCCGTAATGTGTAATAAAGGGGACGCGTCTGCTGTAATGTGTAAAAAGGGGGACGCTGTCTGCTGTAATATGTCAAAAGGGGGACGCTGTCTGCTATAATGTGTAAAAAGGGGACGCTGTCTGCCGTAATGTGTAAAAAAGGGGACGCTGTCTGCCGTAATGTGTAAAAAGATGGACTGGCTGCAGTAATGTGTAAAAAAGGGGACGCTGTCTGCCGTAATGTGTAATAAAGGGGACGCTGTCTGCCGTAATGTGTAAAAAGAGGGACTGTCTGCCGTAATGTGTAAAAAAGGGGACTCTGCCATAATGTGTAAAAAGGGGACGCTGTCTGCCGTAATGTGTAAAAACGGGACGCTGTCTCCCGTAATGTGTAAAAAGGGGGACTGTCTGCCGTAATGTGTAAAAAGAGGACACTGTCTGCCGTAATGTGTAAAAAGGGGACGCTGTCTGCTGCAATGTGTAAAAGGTGGACTCTGTATGCCGTAATGTGTAAAAAGGGGAATCTGTCCGCCGTAAGGTGTAAAAGGGGCTCTACCTGGTGTAGTGGCGCTACTGTGTGGCGTAATTTGAATAATGGAGACTACTGTGCACCGTTATATGAATTGGTATTATTTTGTGGCCACAGCCCTTCCCCGTGAAGCCATGTCCCTATATTTTTGCGCGCGCAATGCCCCTGTTTTATATATAGGGGGTGGGGGTGGGGGCTCCGATGCTGCTTCTTGCACACAGCGCTAAGATGTCTAGTTACGGCACTGTTGCTAGGTATCCATTTCCCTGGCCCTGAGCAGGTTTCCCTCACCAGATCCTCTACAGGGGTGAGGGGGTGGACTTGGACAGGATGAGGGGGTCCCAAAGCATTTTGATGCACCTGGGCCCACCGCTCGCTAGTTCCGTCACTGGCACAACTACTGGGGGCACTGTGTATAAGCAGTACAACTACTGGGGGCACTGTGTATAAGCAGCACAACTACTGGGGGCACTGTGTATAAGCAGCACAACTACTGGGGGCACTGTGTATAAACAGCACAACTACTGCGGGCACTGTGTATAAGCAGTACAACTACTGGGGCACTGTGTATAAGCAGCACAACTACTGGGGCACTGTGTATAAGCAGCACAACTACTGCGGGCACTGTGTATAAGCAGCACAACTACTGCGGGCACTGTGTATAAGCAGCACAACTACTGCGGGCACTGTGTATAAGCAGCACAACTACTGCGGGCACTGTGTATAAGCAGCACAACTACTGGGGGCACTATGCGTGTCAGTGGCACTCCTACAGCGGCACTATGCATATAAGCAGTGCTACTCCTCGGGGCAATATGCGTGTTATCTGCGCTATGACTGGGGGCACTATGCGTGTCAGTTGCGCTACTACTGGGGGCACTATGCGTATAAGCGGCACTACTGCATGCGGTGTAATGTGAATAAGATTATGCTACCGTGTGGAATAATTTGAAATGGGGATACTATTGTGTGGCCACGCCACATCCTTGTGAGACCACACACCCTTCTTCTTTGTGTGCCGTCCCTCTGTAAAGTATGGGAGGGCGCAAATTTATAGTTTGCCGGGGGACGCCGAACACCCTAGCACCGGCCCTGACGATAGATTGCTATAAAGACATAGGGGAAGAGGTATCAAACTTTGGGGGCCCATTTATCAATAATCACATTTGCAATGCGACCTGGGCCCAAACTCGCGTTGCAAGATGTGATTATACCACCCAGATGTATTAAATAGCACATTAAGGGACAGGGGCATGCGAGGCAGTCTGCTGGTGTGGGTTCCAGAGGAACCCTCTCCCGGAGGTTTCTCTAAGGTATAGCCCTTAGGCTACAATGGGCTAAAGCAATTTTCAGATGGTGATAGCTGCAGGGGCCAAACTCCAGAATGCATGAATCTGACAGGAGCCTATGGGGGCTGCAGTTGCTATCGGTAATGGAGGGATTGCAGCAGTTACTGTATAAGAGACATCTGCTATTGGGCCTAATTCAGAGCTCATCGCTGTGCTGCAAATGACACTGTCCTGCGATCAGATAGTCGCCGCCCAGGGGGAGTGAAAATTCGCCCCGTGCAAGTGTGCGATTGCATGTGTACGCTGTGCGAAAATTCCCCTCAGTCAGCGGACAGCTGCAAAACCTTCGCATCACACTCACCATCGAATGTTTTTCCCATTCTGTGCAGTCTGTTCATAGCTCAATACTTACTCCTACAATGCGAGGAGAACAGGCCGATCGAGGCCGGACCTGATGTCACCACACCCTCCCTGAAAATGCTTGGTCATGCCTGCGTTTTTCCTGACACTCCCAGAAGACGGTCAGTTGCCACCCCAAACGTCCACTTCCTGTCAATCCCCTTGCGAACACTGAGGGCCATTCCAACCCGTTAGCACGCAGCGTTTTTTTTCTGCAATGCGAACGGGTACGGAATGCGCGGGCGCAGTGCGCATGCGCGACGTTGCCCGGCGACAAGGGGCGCCGGGAAATGTCGCGGCTACCGACGGAAGCAGTCGCAGTGGTGACCGCTAAGAAGATTGACAGGAAGGAGGCGTGGATGGGCGGATCCGGACCGTTTGGAGCCGTTTTCGGGGAGTTTTGAGTAAAACGCAGGCGTGTCCAGGACAACGGAGGGTGGAGGAGTGACGTCAAAGCCGGCTCTAGCATCGCTGGATCCATCGCACAGGGTAATTATGTCCAGGGCTGGTCTTGTTCTGCTTGAAAAAATTTTAGCTTAGCAGGGCTGCACAAATGATCGCAGCCCTGCTAAGCTAAAATACACTCCCCCATAGGCGTGGACTGTTGATCGCAGCAGCAGCTAAAAGTTGCTGGCTACAATCAACTTGGAATGACCACCACTGTGCGATCAAAATGTTTGCACCATCCTGTCGCTGTTTTGCGATGCATCTGCGCATTGCGGTGCATACACATACGCAGAAGTTCGATAATCGCTCCCTATGCGGAAACGCACAGCAGCCGTCAGGTCTGAATCGGGCCCACTGTCATACATTTGCGGAATAATAAATATTTGTGGCTATCCCCTGATTGCATTCATTTGACACAAATGTTAATGATAAATGGACCCCTTTCAGAGAAATAAAGTGGAGAGAGATAAAGTACGAACCAAACAGCTCATAGCTGTCAGTTTACAGGCCATTCTGTATGTTTAACATTATGTATGCCAAATTAGTGGAGACATGTACCATCACTTTGCTCGCCACGCTTCGGGTTAGTAGGTTACTGTAACCAATCATAGTTCACGTGAATGTAAATGATGAAAAAGTAGAAAAGCAAATTGTGTCGACCTTTTGTACCTGTCGACCTAAATGCATACTGACCATATGAGGTTGACCTATTGACTGTTGACCTATCATCGGGAACCCATTGGTGTTGCCCAATAGAAGCTTAAGGAGCCCACTGACAGCTGCGGTGCCGGCACAGTGTCGATGTCCATATTGATCTAACAGATCGCAGCACACCAATATGAGGGGGCAATGTATGCCGACCGTTCCGACACCTGCAGCTGTCGATTTCCACAGCAGCAGCTGCAGGTGATAATGCCCTATCTCCACAGTAGGGACAGAGTTGTCCCTGGCTGTGGCGGGTGCCGGCTCCGGACTGCGCAGGGGATCTCGCGTGAATAGCAAGATTCCACACATGCACAGTGGAGCCGGCCGGGCAGAGAGATACTAAGCTGTGTGCTCAGGGGGCATCACAGAGGGGGAGAGTTTTCACTTCCCTGCTTCGATGTCTCTTCCTGCTTCACCTCGGTAATGAGGCGTAGCAGGAAGTGTTATAGCGGCACGATACAACCAGATCCTGTCATTTTTCAAACAGCCTATAACATGGCAGTTAAGAGCTAATTGGCTGGTACTTTATCTTTTTCCACTTTATCTCTCTCCACGGCTTAGTACATAGACCCCTAGATCTCTCTTCAGTTTATCTCTCACTACACTTTGATAAATCTGCTACGTAGCCTGTAAAATGACAGGAGCTGGTTGTCTGGTACTATATACAGTATCTCTCCACTTTATCTCTCTCTGTTGCTTGATACATCTCCCCCCATAGAGAAGAAAATAGGATTTTAATACCTACCGGTAAATCCTTTTCTCTTAGTCCGTAGAGGATGCTGGGGACACTTCAAGAACCATGGGGTATAGACGGGATCCGCAGGAGACATGGGCACTTTAAGACTTTGAAAGGGGTGTGAACTGGCTCCTCCCTTTATGCCCCTCCTCCAGACTCCAGTTATAGGAACTGTGCCCAGGGAGACGGACATTTGAGGAAAAGGATTTATTGTTAAACTAAGGTGAGATACATACCAGCTCAAACCTCAAACACGCCGTACAACATGGCATTTAACAGAACTCCAGTCAACGGCATGAACAATGTCAGCAACAGGATGACTATAACATAACACAACCTGTGTGTAAACATAACTAATAACTGCAGATAGAGTCCGCACTGGGACGGGCGCCCAGCATCCTCTACGGACTGAGAGAAAAGGATTTACCGGTAGGTATTAAAATCCTATTTTCTCATACGTCCTAGAGGATGCTGGGGACACTTCAAGAACCATGGGGTTTATACTAAAGCTCTATAACGGGCGGGAGAGTGCGGATGACTCTGCAGCACCGATTGACCAAACATGAGGTCCTCATCAGCCAGGGTATCAAACCTGTAAAATTTTGCAAAATTGTTTGAACCCGACCAAGTAGCTGCTCGGCAGAGTTGCAATGCCGAGACCCCCCGGGCAGCCGCCCAGGATGAGCCCACCTTTCTGGTAGAGTGGGCTTTCACTGATTTCGGCAACGGCAATCCAGCCATAGAATGAGCATGCTAAATCGTATTACAGATCCAGCGTGCAATGGTCTGCTTGGAAGCAGGAGTCCCAATCTTGTTGGAAGCATACAGGATAAACAGAGCTTCCGTTTTCCTAATTTGCGCCGTTCTGGCGACATACATTTTTAAAGCCCTGACAACATCGAGAGATCTTGACTCAGCAAAGGCGTCAGTAGCCACTGGTACCACAGTAGGCTGGTTCATGTGGAACGATGAAACCACCTTCGGTAGAAATTGTTGACGAGTCCTCTGCCCTATCTTCATGGAAGATTAAATACGGACTTTTGTGAGACAAAGCCGCTAACTCAGAAATCCGCCTTGCGGATGCTAAGGCCAATAGCATGACCACTTTCCAAGTGAGAAATTTCAACTCTACCTTCTGTAAAGGTTCAAACCAATGTTATTGAAGGAAATGCAACACCACGTTAAGATCCCATGGTGCCACTGGGGGCACAAATGGAGGTTGGATGTGCAAAACGCCTTTCACGAAAGTCTGAACTTCTGGAAGGGAGGCAAATTGTTTTTGTAAGAAAACCGATAAGGCTGAAATTTGTACTTTAATCGAGCCTAACTTTAAGCCCACATCCACACCTGCTTGTAGAAAATGGAGAAAACGCCCTAGCTGAAATTCTTCCGTAGGAGCCTTCTTGGATTCACACCAAGACACATATTTTCTCCAAATACAGTGGTAATGTTTAGACGTTACTCCTTTCCTAGTCTGAAGAAGTGTGGGAATGACTTCACTGGGAATACCCCTTCGGGCTAGGATCCGGCGTTCAACCGCCAAGCCGTCAAACGTAGCCGCGGTAAGTCGTGATAAACGCACGGCCCCTGCAGTAACAGATCCTCTCGTAGAGGAAGAGGCCACGGATCTCCTATGAGTAATTCCTGGAGATCTGGATACCAAGCCCTCCTTGGCCAGTCTGGAACAAAGAGGATTGCCTGAACCTTTGTTCTTCTTATGATCTTTAGCACCTTTGGAATGAGTGAAAGCGGAGGGAACACATATACCGACTGAAACACCCATGGTGTCACTAGCGCGTCCACTGCTATTGCTTGAGGGTCCCTCGACCTGGAACAATATCTCTGAAGTTTCCTTTTGAGGCAAGACGCCATCATGTCTATTTGAGGAATTCCCAAAAGACTTGTCACCTCTGTGAATACTTCTTGATGAAGACCCCACTCTCCTGGATGGAGATCGTGTCTGCTGAGGAAGTCTGCTTCCCAGTTGTCCACTCCTGGAATGAAGATTGCTGACAGAGCGCCTGTATGTTTTTCCGCCCAGCGAAGAACTCTTGTGGCCTCTGCCATTGCCGCTCTGCTCTTTGTTCCGCCCTGGCGGTTTATGTGCGCTACTGCTGTTATATTGTCCGACTGGATCAGGACGGACTGATTGCGAAGAAGATGTTCCACTTGTAGAAGGCCATTGTGAATGGCCCTTAACTCCAGAACGTTTATGTGTAGACACATTTCCTGGCTTGACCATCTTCCCTGGAAGGTTTCCCCCTGAGTGACTGCCCCCCAACCTCGGAGACTCGCATCCGTGGTTACTAGGATCCAGTCCTTGATCCCGAACCTGTGTCCCTCTAGGAGGGGTGAGAGCTGTGCAGCCACCACAGGAGTGAGATTCTGGTTTTGGAGGACAGGATTATTGTCCGGTGCATGTGCAGATGGGATCCGGACCACTTGTCCAACAGGTCCCACTGAAACACTCTGGCATGGAATCTGCCAAATTGAATGGCCTCGTAGGCCGCCACCAACTTCCCCAAAAATCGAGTGCATTGATGGATTGACACTCTCGCTGGTTTCAGAATTTGTTTTACCAAACTCTGAATTTCCAGAGCTTTCTCTACTGGAAGAAAAACTCTCTGTAATTCTGTGTCCAGAATCATTCCCAAAAACGACAGCCGTTTCGTCGGATTCAACTGTGACTTCGGCAAGTTTAGGATCCAACCATGTTGTTGTAGAACTGTCAGGGAGAGCGTAATGTCCTGCACCAGCTTGTCTTTGGATCTCGCCTTTATCAGGAGATCGTCCAAGTAAGGGATAATTGTGACTCCTTGCTTGCGAAGGAGAACCATCATTTCCGCCATTACAATAGCAAATCTCAGGTAAGCCTGATGCGGAGGATATATGGGGATGTGTAAGTAGGCATCCTTTATGTCGACTGACACCATGAAATCCCCTTCCTCCAGACTGGAGATCATGGCTCGGAGAGATTCCATCTTGAATTTGAATTTTCTTAGGTAAAGATTGAGGGACTTTAGGTTCAGAATTGGTCTGACCGAGCCGTCCGGCTTCGGGACCACAAACAGGCTTGAATAAAAGCCTTCTCCCTGTTGAGATGGGGGAACCCTGATAATGACTTGATTTAGACACAACTTTTGTATTGCATCGCATACAACCTTCCTGTCCGGAAGAAAAGCTGGTAAGGCCGATTTGAAAAAAACGTTGAGGGGGAACGTCTTGAAACTCCAGTTTGTACCCCTGGGACACTATTTCTAAAACCCATGGGTCCAGGACCGAACGAGCCCAGAATTGACTGAAGAGCCTGAGACGTGCCCCCACCGGTGCGTACTCCCGCAGAGGAGCCCCAGCGTCATGCAGTGGATTTGTCAGAAGCCGGGGAGGACTTTTGCTCCTGGGAACCTGCCACGGCCGGAGATCTTTTACCTTTTCCTCTTCCTCTATTAGCAAGGAAGGAATAACCTCTGCCTTTTTTGTATTTATTTGGCTGAAAGGACTGCATCTGAGAGTGGTGAGCTTTCTTTTGTTGTGGAGGAACATAAGGCAAAAATTACGACTTACCCGCGGTAGCCGTAGATACCAAATCAGAGACTGTCACCAAACAAGACATTACCTTAATATGGAAGAGACTCCATAGCTTTCTTAGAGTCAGCATCAGCATTCCATTGATGAATCCACAATGCCCTCCTAGCTGAAACTGCCATGGCATTGGCTTTTGATCCCAAAATGCCAATATCTCTCGCCGCTTCCTTTAGGTAGGCTGCAGCGTCCCTGATATGACCCAGCGTTAAAAGGATGCTATCCCTATCTAGGGTATCTATATCAGATGACAAGTTATCTGCCCACTTTTCGATAGCACTACTCACCCACGCCGATGCAATGGTTGGTCTGAGCAGTGTACCTGTGGTGACGTAAATGGATTTTAACATATTTTCCTGTCTACGATCCGCAGGATCCTTAAGGGCCGCCATGTCAGGAGACAGTAAAGCCACCTTTTTAGACAACCGTGATAGAGCCTTGTCCACAATAGGGGGTGACTCCCACTTCTCTCTATTCCCAGAGGGGAACGGATATGCCACCTGAATCCTTTTGGGAATCAGAAACTTTTTGTCAGGATTTTCCCACATTTTTTCAAAAAGAGTATTCAGTTCATGAGAGGGAGTAAACGTTACCTCAGGTTTCTTTCCCTTATACATACAGACCCTAGTATCAGGAACAGCCGTGTCCTCATTGATATGTAACACGTCCTTTATTGCCACAATCATGTACTGAATGTTCTTTGCCAATTTTGGGTCTAATCTGGTATCACTATAGTCGACACTGGAGTCAGTGTCCGTGTCGGTATCTATGTCTGCCAACTGAGCAAACAAACGTTTATGTGCCCCCGAGGGGGTCTGGACTCTGGACCTGTGATAACACATCCTCCACAGATTTCTTCCATGCCTGGTTCTGAGAATCAGATTTATCTAATCTCTTATTAATAAGAGCCACATTAGCATCCAAGGCATTCAACAGATTTACCCAATCAGGAGTCGGCGGTGCCGACAGGGTCACTCCCACAGCCGTTTCTGTCCCTAACACAGTCTCCTCCTGGGAAGAGCACTCAGCCTCAGACATGCCGACACACGTGTACCGATACCCACAGACACACTGGGCAAATAGTGGACAGACCTACAGTAAAGCCTGTCAGAGAAACACAGAGGGAGTTTGCCAGCTCACAACCCAGCGCTCAATCCGGTTCTGAAACGTTAATATAAAGCCTCAGATTCGTAGCGCTTTTATAATAACTTATTTTTGCACCAAATTAACTGTGCCCCCCCCCCATCACCCCCGTTTTGCACCCTGTTACTTGCACAGCAGTGTTGAGGAAGGACCAGCGTCTCTGAAGCTCTGTGAACAGAAAATGGCGCTGATGAGAGCTGTGAGGGCTAAGCCCCGCCCCCTTAATGGCTTGCTTCAGCCCCGCTATTTTTTAAGATAATCATCCTGGCGGGGACTAGGATTTAGTGCCACTTTGCCAGCCTTAAATAATGAGGTTTAAGCTGCCCAGGGCGCCCGCGCCCTGTAGTGCCGCTGTGTGTGTGGGAGCATGGCGCGCAGCGCGATCGCTGTGCGGTACCTCAGAAGCCGTCACTTAAGTCTTCTATCTTCTTCTACTCACCTGACTTCTGGCTCTGCAAGGGGGGTGACGGTGGGCTCTGGGAATGAACCCCTAGGCATACCTAGTGTTCCAAACCCTCAGGAGCTAATGGTGTCCTGTAGCCAAGAAGCAGAGCCTTTAAACTCACAGAAGTAGGTCTGACTTCTCTCCCCTAAGTCCCACGATGCAGGGAGACTGTTGCCAGCAGTTCTCCCTGAAAATAAAAAAACCTAACATAAAGTCTTTTCAGAGAAACTCAGTAGAGCTCCTCAAAGTGCATCCAGTCTGCCTGGGCACAATTCTAAAACTGGAGTCTGGAGGAGGGGCATAGAGGGAGGACCCAGTTCACACAGACCCGGATCCCATCTTTACCCCATGGTTCTTGAAGTGTCCCCAGTATCCTCTAGGACGTATGAGAAAATACACACCAATCTGTCTTACATACAGACTCCTGTTGCACCATCCAGTGCTTTTCTGCAGCGCAGGTTCCCTCCATCTCTCTGACCACTAGTGACAGCACGTGTCTTTTTCTGATGGCTCTAACTCATTGGTCCAATAAAAACAAGGAAATGTGAGTTGCACAGATGTGTCCATTTTCATCTACCACATTTTGGCCACCTCATGCGTATTCATCACAGCGGTGATTACATACCCTCCAACTGTACCTTTTTGGCAGGTATAGTACCTTTTTTTTTATGGTCTGTACCGATTTTTGGATCTCCAAACTTCCATTGAAAGTATAGGAAAAGGGGCATTACCCGTGGCCACGCCCCCTTTTTGAATTTGTACCGATTTTATGTGTAAACTGTTGCAGGGTATATGATTATTCGCACCCCACCGCAACTAGTCTCAGTATGCTTATGCACCATGCATTCCTATGGAAGAGGGTACAACCACACGTGCCCGTGAACAGTTGCTGGCACGCTATTTGCGAGAATTTAAGATGAATATGGACACATCTGTAGTGCTTCTGATATAAGACATGAGCAGGATAACATATCCCAGTAAGGCTAAGAGTATGGCCTGCTGCAGGACAGACTGCACCACTGAGTACACCCTCTGCATTTTGCTAGTGAGCCTGACTATAATCCACCCCTTGTTTTGGCCATGTGACAGTATCTGTTGCATTGCTATTGGTTCCTCTGTGTTATTCTCACTGTGATTGGTCAGATCAATGCAAGAACTCTGTATAAAATGTAAGACATAGTGGAGCTAGATGCATCATTACTTGGAAAGTGATAAAATGGAGAGTGAAAAAGTACCAGCCAATCAGCTCCTAATTAACATGTCACAGGCTGTGTTTGAAAAATGGCAGTTAGGAGCTGATTGGCTGGTACTTTTTCACTCTCCATTTTATCACTTTCCAAGCGATGATGCATCCATTGAATCTATCATACTCATTACAAAATTACGATTTTAATAAAATATTTGCGTCCATTCATTCCTATGGATTAAATATCACCGTCTCCGGAGGAATATTATTATATACAGTAACTGAAATTGCTGTATTATAATGTTAGAGCATATTTCTATGAAATGCTTCACACTAAACATATAGAAGAAATCTACTTGGTTATTTGATTGGAGATAAATACAGGGAAGTGGGCAGAGGCATCCCCCAGTTACATTAGCATCAGGGAATGAGTTCTATTGGGTACGTGTCTATCCCACCATAAGACGAGCAGTGTACCTCTGCACAAGGCCTGGTCTGAGGGGTTAATATACACAGACCATGGGCTGTGCCGCTCTGATCTCAGTGCTGCTTTCATGTCGGTGAGAGGGAGAAGCACCTGAAGATCTCAGAACAAAACACCCCGCCAGCCACCCGTCTCCAAAGGCAGAGACATTAAACAGAGCGATAGAAGGCGGCCCAGGGGTCCCTTCTGTCACACGGACCTCTCCACTTTGAGGACAGTACAAGTGAATCTTTATCCGCCACCACCTGCTTCTCGGGGCCAGAATACACAATTTTCCTTTTGTAGGCCAATTAAAAACATGCCCTGGGTTCCTCTCTCCCTTTGGCTCGTTCCCAGACTGTTACTTTGGCTCGTTCTCAGTTGTATGTAAACGCCAAACAGGAATCTGTAATTTTATTGAGATTTATTTTCTGGATGCTGCCAGATTCTGAGCAGTTCTCCTGCCCTCTGTGACTCAGCTGAATGAAGTCATTCACCCCTTATGTGCCGATGTATAGGTGGCAAATTGTAACGATGCAGGGTTCTGGGCTAAACCGTTGTAATGTATCGGGTATGAAGCTGAAGCTGTAGTTACCTGTCATTTGGATTCACTCTACATCGAATACAGACACATCCATATCTGCGTCTTTTGCCGGTCGCACATCTTTAAATGCCACGACCAAGCCCTTCCCCGGTGAGTGTCCGAATGCGCAATGACATCAAAACTTACACCAGTCCTATAGCAGGCACAGCGGTTATCCAGGTGCAATAACCCCGTTCCCGGCTCCAATGCGCATGCACAAGTCCCGTCCTGCGCGTTCGTGACCAGCCAATGTGATCTGATCACATTGGCTGCGAACGTCTCTGCCTGACTGACAGGCAGAGGCGCTCGGGAGGTGGAAACGGAGCATTGCAGGGGTGGCGCGGGGAAAACAGGGGTGGGTCTGCAGCATTTTCGGGACGGCTATGTGACATCACACGCAGCTGTTTAAATGAGAAATATGGCGGCTGACCGTCTGCATGCGCAGCCTAGCTGCGGCTGCAGGGGGTCATCCACAGTTGCTGCGACCAAAAGTAAATTGCGGTCGCAGCCGCTGAGCAGGCCATTCTGCGTGCTGGGCGGCCTTGCCCTACAATGGGCAAAAAAAAAAGCAGAGTCTGCAATCCTTTCTTTTGCATGCCGGGGGCCAGCTGCGGAGATGGAGCATCGCGGGGGGCGGCGACGGAGAAACGGGGGCGGCGACGGGGGAAACGGTAGGAGGCAGGAGGCAACCTTAATATCTGCTAACAAGCAGAAATTGTGATGCGATCGCAATTTCTGCTGCTGGGCTGCCTTGCCCTGCGATGGGTGGCCCCCAGCATGCAAACAGAAGAATTGCAAATTCTGCTAATTAGCAGAATTTGCAGTCTTACTGAAATAGGCCCAATGGCCCTCATTCCGAGTTGATCGGTCGCAAGGCGAATTTAGCAGAGTTACACACGCTAAGCCGCCGCCTACTGGGAGTGAATCTTAGCTTCTTAAAATTGCGACCGATGTATTCGCAATATTGCGATTACTAACTACTTAGCAGTTTCAGAGTAGCTTCAGACTTACTCTGCCTGTGCGATCAGTTCAGTGCTTGTTGTTCCTGGTTGACGTCACAAACACACCCAGCGTTCGCCCAGGCACTCCCACCGTTTCTCCGGCCACTCCTGCGTTTTTTCCGGAAACGGTAGCGTTTTCAGCCACACGCCCCTGAAACGCCGTGTTTCCGCCCAGTAACACCCATTTCCTGTCAATCACATTACGATCGCCGGAGCGAAGAAAAAGCCGTGAGTAAAAATACTTTCTTCATAGTAAAGTTACTTGGCGCAGTCGCAGTGCGAACATTGCGCATGCGTACTAAGCGGATTTTCACTGCGATGCGATGAAAAATACCGAGCGAACAACTCGGAATGAGGGCCAATGTCCCAATTTTTGGGAATGTGGTTTATTGGAAAAGGGTGTGGTCCTTCGGCAAGGGGAGATTTTGTCAGGGCTCCCTCCACTGGTGGTGCAGCCTAATGTGTCTTTCTTTCCTAATCAGGAATGCAGCGATATCACTCGTGAAACCAGAGGCTGTGGGCTTGAAATTGCTTCCTCTGCTGTGTACAGTACAACCACTAAGTGCATTGAGCGAACCCATGAAATAAAAGTCTGTTATACTCTGTGGTTTTAGACATCTGTTTCAGCAGCGTCTGTCCCCAAATAATGCAAATTGTGTGCATATGCTGTAACCTAGGTGTACTCCAGTGCACGCTGACCCTGGGGAGGGGGAAGCTGACAGGCACGAGATGACACGAGGGCCGCTCTGCACACAAAGCAGATTTTCAGGATGACAGCAGGAGAAAGACAAATTCAATTTGCTTTGAGAAGAGATGTGTGAGGACTGAGCACTTGTAATGTCACAACTGTGCACTTGTGTAACCTAACAAGATCCTGTCTGACTCCTCGCAACCAGGAGAGACAATAGGGGTCATTCCGAGCTGATCGCTCGCTAGCATCTTTTTGCAGCGCTGCGATCAGACAGTCGTCGCCTATGGGGGAGTGTATTTTCGCTTTGCAAGTGTGTGAACGCTGTTGCAGCCGACAGCACAAAAAAAGCTTTTTGCAGTTTCTGAGTAGCTCTGGACTTACTCAGCCGCTGCGATCACTTCATTTTTTTTGGTCCCGGAATTGACGTCAGACACCTGCCCTGCAAACGCTTGGACACGCCTGCGTATTTGCAAACACTCCCAGAAAACGGTCAGTTGACACCCATAAACGCCCTCTTCCTGTCAATCACCTTGCGATCGGCTGTGCAAATGGATTCTTTGTTAAATCGATCACCCAGCACCGATCCTCTTTGTACCTGTAAGACGCGCCTGCGCAATGCGGTGCATGCGCAGTTTTGCTGAGATTTAACCTGATCGCAGCGCTGCAAAAAGTTGCTAGCGAGCGATCAACTAGGAATGACCCACAACGGAGAGTGAGTTTTTGTGTGTGTGTGTGTGTGTGTGTGCGTGTGTGCATGCGTGTGTGTGTGCGTGTGTGTGTGTGTGAGACAGTACCCATTATGTTAGCTGTGTAAAATATCACTTATTTTTGTTTACATCCTATAGAAGTACAAGTATATATAAGTAATCTTTTACCTCTTATACAGTACTGTAATGATTTGTGGCATTTCTAGAGATGATCTGTGTTATTTTTTTTCCAACAACAGTGTCCTGTTTATTAGAAATAATTTCTAGGTTGCTTAATGCATGCTTCCATATAGCTGTACAAATCCATCTTACTCCCCATATCATATGACGCATATGAGCACATCTGATACAGACTTGCTGGGCATTGGGGGTCATTCCGACCCGTTCGCTCGCTGCGTTTTAATGCAGCAGAGCAAACGGGTACCTGCTGCGCATGCGCCGTAGTGCGCCTGCGCATGCGGGACGGGCGAAGGCCGTAGCAGGCAGGCAGAAGTGATCGATGGGCGGGAGGGGCCGAACCTGCGGCGTTTGGCCGCCATTTCGTAGGCGCGGTCCGGCCAATGCAGGTGTGGCCGGACCAAACGGGGGGGCGGGCCGCAGCGGCTGCGTGACGTCATACGCAGCCGATGCGGGCCAGGGAGCGAGGAGTAGCTCCCGGCCAGCACACTAAAGCTGCGCTGGCCGGGAGTTACTCCTGCAGTGCAAAGGCATCGCCGCTGTGCGATATCATTGCACTTCTGCGAGTGGGACCGGACTGACATGCGGGGCAGACTAGCCCCATGCTGGGCGTCCGCACGCATGTCAGGAAAGATGATCGTAGCTGTGCAAAATTTTGCACAGCTACGATCAACTCGGAATGACCCCCCATTGATCGGCGAGCTGCAATCTCATCATTATGACATGTCCTGTGTTCTGAACTCCATTGTAATGTCAGATTTTTGCATTTGAAAAACGCTTCTGCAATAAATACTGGATTCTAAAGACCAGAGTAGGACCAGATGATAAGAGTTTCCGCTAACATGTAGAAAATTAAGAATTGTATTATGCAGATGGTCAATACTGAAAAATAGGGACAAGTAATTCCAAGGACAAATATTTTTGAATCTGGAATTATTGGCCTGATTGATAGCTGTATGCAAATCTAATGGGCCCTACACACTGGGCGATATGAGTGAAAGATATGAACGATCTCGTTCATTAATGAACGAGATACCGTTTATATCTTTCAGTGTGGAGGCACCAGCGATGAACGATGTGCGGCCCCGTGCTCGTTCATCGCTGGTGCCCCGTCGCCTGTGCATGCAGGCCAGTATGGACGAGATCGTCTATATTTGCCTGCACTGCTATGGAGCCTGGTGATGGGGGGAGTGAAGAAACTTCACTACCTCCGTCACTGCCCCACTGACGCCGGGTCGCCTGTCGGCCGTATCCGCCGTCGGGCAGCTCGGCTGGTAGAGCCCATAATAGTCTACGATGGTGGAAGGACTGCACATGAGCAGGACTCGTTCCTCAATGTGCAAAACGTGTCCTGCATCAACGCTTGCAGTGCCCCCTATGACTGTTTGGGGGTCGGGAACGGGACCGATTTTGGGGGCAGGACGGGGATGATGCAGATCTCCTGGGCCCCGGCGGAGGAGTTCCAGTGGCCAGTCTGAGAAAGCTTTAGGCTTAGATTGCCAATGTCTGTGACCATTGTGACTGATGAACGCGATGGTGATCCGGTGCTGTGTCTTCGGATGCCAGCAGGAGGTGTCTTTTTTCTTCAGCTGATGCACTTCCCAAAAACGGTCCCGTCGTTCGCGTGTTTTTGCCACCACTCCCCTTACCTCCCACAAAAACGGGCGCTCTTTGTCAATCACTTGCAAATGAATCCTCACCGCAATTCAATTGCTGCACATGTGTATTGCCCAGTTACGCATGAGCAGATCACTGCATGGTCACCTGAATTACGTACAACTATGAATCCGGCACTAAATGAGGAAAGTAGGGACAGTTGACAATGTCTGTATAGCTGCCATATGAATTCAATATAGTAATATAAACTCAATGTGTCATATATGGAAAATTCCATATACTGTAGTTCAACAGCCCTGATTTTAGTAGGGCAGTCCTGGTTTTATCAATTCAAAAGCATTCGGCTCACCCATGGGGGGGGACAGCATGCTCCGCCATTACGTGTCAACAACTAGAACGTGACATGACCACACCCTTTCCATAGCAGTGCACATTTGCCATGCTGGGTGGTATGTTTTACTGTGGGGCCAATGAATATTATGCATTTTTTAAACAATTAATGGAATTGGAAATCACGCGGTAAATTTACTAAAAGTCAATTTCAGTTGATTGTTTGGTTGTTTTTGTGTTTAAGGGTCTAAATCATGCGTTTACCAATTGATGATTTTTTTTTTTTTTTTTTAAAGGATGTCAAAAATCATCTGTTAATAAATGTGTGATTTAGACCCTGAAACGTAGTATCGATCAAAAATCGATCCAACATTGAACAAAAATCGCCTTTTGATAAACAGCCTCAAGTCTGGGGGCGGTCTCGTGAGGCACCTCCTGATTGTTTTGGCCAATTGTGTTTAGACTGAGGTGTGTAGTTAGGTGATATGCGAGGCTTTGTGGGCTGTAACAAAGCCTCTTTGTCCCTGTCTTTTTCACTCTCCCTCCCCAATGGTTGTGGTGGTTTGTTTTTAGCTATTTTTAGGTGGGGAAAAACGTCAGGTCGCCGCTTCGGGTGCAAATTTGGTTACGTTAGTTAATGTTATGGTTTAGGGTGCGCTCACCTTTGTTGACTTGTATCGGTCGCTGGAACACCCTGACAGGGGCGCTGTCATCAACCTACCGGGTGGGTAGTCATGTTAGAGGGTTGAGTGGATACCTATTAGCTGTGGATATTTATTGGTTTGTCCGCACCCTTAGCGATATCAGTTGGCATTGCAGGTTGTTAGTGTTTGGCGCATTGGTGGTCATTCCGAGTTGTTCACTCGCTAGCTGTTTTTAGCAGCCGTGCAAACGCTATGCCGCCTCCCACTGGGACTGTATTTTAGCTTAGCAGAAGTGCGAACGAAAGGTTCGCAGAGCGGCTACAAAGTTTTTTTGTGCAGGTTTAGAGTAGCTTAATACCTACTCAGCGCTTGCGATGACTTCAGACTGTTCAGTTCCTGTTTTGACGTCACAAACACGCCTTGCGTTCGCCCAGCCACGCCTGCATTTTTCCTGGCACGCCTGCATTTTTTCGAACAGTCCCTGAAAACGGTCAGTTGACACCCAGAAACGCCCTCTTACTATCAATCACTCTGCGGCCAGCAGTACGACTGAAATGCATTTCTAGACCTTGTGTGAAACTACATCGTTCTTTGTAATAGTACGTTGCGCGTGCGCATTGCGTTGCATACGCATGCACAGAAGTGCCATTTTTTTGCCTCATCGCTGCACAGCTAACAAATGCAGCTAACGATCAACTCGAAATGACCACCATTGTTGGAGTGGACTGAACATAGCCTTCCATTCTCTGCCACCATACTTTAGTTTATCTAAGCGTATTTAAATATTCATGGTATGGTCTTAATAAATAGATAACATAGCTTTACTGTCAAATCTATGTCTCCGAGCCTTGATTTACATTGTGTTTTATTTCTGAATGTGTTAATCATATGGTATATGCACGGGACACCCCTCACAGTGCCAGATTAAGGTCCATATGGGCCTGGAGCTGAAATTTAGGAAGGGCCTATTGTGTGCCTCGGCAGGAGGTGTGACAAGCGCTGCGGTGGTGTGACTAGTGATGTGGGTGTGTGATCAGTGTGGTGTGGGTGTGGTCTAAATAGGGGGTGTGGCCTATGCCATGTGAGTGACACAGTCACCACTTACTGACAGACACTACTTACTGACACACACACACACACACACACACACACACACAACACAAAGCTTACTGACACAATCACCATTTACTGACAGACACTATTTACTAACACACACACTCACAACACAAAACTTACCGACACAGACACTTACTGATAGATATTACTGACTGACACACACGCACAACACAGATAAACTTACTGACACAGACATTACTTACTGACACACACACAACACAATACTTATACCGCTCTCCCATCACAATGCCAGGTCCCACCTGGGAATTGGAAATGGGTCCATTCCTGGGTGGGACCCGGCATTTGACCCTACACACCGCCAACCCGACCCGGCAATTTGCCGGTTCGGGTTGCCATCTGTGGGCGGAGATGGAGTCGGCATCAGGTGCGGAGGCGGCGCTGGGAGATGAGATCATACCTATGCAGTGAACGGGTCCCGGGTTGCATCGACCTGGGTGATCCGTTCACACTGCACCGGACCTGGGGCCAGATGTACTAAGCCTGAAAAGTGATAAATATCACAGTGATAAAGTACCAGCCAATCGGCTCCTAACTGTCATTTTTCAAACACAGCCTGTAACATGGCAGTTAGGAGCCGATTGGCTGGTGCTTTATCACAGTGATATTTATCACTTTTCAGGCTTAGTACATCTCCCCCCTGGTATTTAACCCGAGAACAACCCTTCTTTATTCCCGGGTTGAATTACTGGGTCAGGCAATCCAGAATTCGCCCATGACCCCTTTCACAACACACATCGGGACGTGTCGACCCAGCAATATACCCAGTCTATACCAGGTTATTTTTGCGGTGTGAAAGGGGTATTACTGACACAGACACCCACCACTTACTGACAGACACTACTTACTGACACACACACACAGTACAAAACCTACTGACAAACGCTACTTACTGACACACACAAAACTTACTGACACAGACACCATGCAAAATGTACTGACACAAACACTACTTACTGACAGACACTTCTTACTGACACCTGTGGTGCACACAGCATTTTTTTCTCAGTGGTAATGTGCCTGCATGCCGTGGGCGTGGTCACGTGTCATTAAGGGATGTTACCATGTGACACTAGGTGAAGTGGTTATATATTATGTGAATCCATGGCACAGACACCCCCTGTCCCTGCGGACTACAGAGACAAGGACAGCAGGATGTGACACTTGTTATAGAATAAAAAATATGATATATAAGCTGTGTACCCAGCACTCATCCTGTTATGATGTGAATATTTGCTCCAGTGCCCTCCTTCCGTTTTTCAAGCTGTGGACAGAGTACAATGAGGCAGCACTCCCGAGTCTTGCTGGTGCAGTAAGATTTATTTAGTAAGATTCTGGATCAATAAATCTTACTGCACCAGCAAAACTTGGTAGTGCCGCCTCATTGTACTTGTGGGGAGGGGTCCCGACCATTAGAGTTACTCACCGGGGTGTAGTATGAGTTCCCGGCGGCCAGCATACCGGCGCCGGGATCCAGACTGCCGGCTTCCCGACAGCAAAGTGAGCGCAAATGAGCCCCTTGCGGGCTCAGTGGCGCGCCTAAGCGCCACGCTATCCTCCCTCCAGGGGGTTCGTGGACCCCCAAAAGGGAGAAAAGGTGTCGGTATGCCGGTTGCCGGGATTCCGGCGCCGGTATACTGTGCGCTGGGATCCCAACAACTGGTATACTGAATACCACCCACACACTGCTGGCCCAGCACCCCATCGTCACTTTTTCTCTGCCAGTCTGCCAGGTGCGGGATGGTGATGACATCACCTTCATGCTCCCAGCAGTCCTTTTCCTGGAAAAGGAAGTAGGTGCTGGCGGCGCCTCCGAGCAAGATCTATGAGCTTGGTGGTGGTGTTTTACAGTGTGGCGGGGGTATGGCGTACTGACGGACACATTCTTAATGGTACGCCATATCGGAGCGTACTGCCATACTTGCAGGACTGACTAACACACACACACAACGCAAAACATATTGACACACACGACACAACACAAAACTTACACAGACACACACAAAATGCAAAATTTACTGACACAGACACAATGCAAAACTTACTGACACTACTTACTGACACACACACACACACACACACACACACGCAAAACCTACTGACACTGACACTACTTACTTAGCGACACACACACATCCCCCCCCCTTCCCCTTCAAAACTTACTGACATAGACACCACTTACATAGCAGACCTCGGGGCCTGGTGTGGGCTGCTACTCACATGGTTTGCATGCCCCCTCAGCTCTGACATCCAGGGACCCAGCTCTCCTAAAAGACAGCAGCCTCCTGTCAAGACCCTCCTGTCAAGATATCTCCGAGGCTCCGCCCCCATGCCCATCCGAAGCCCCGCCCCCTCGCCCATCAAAACATAATTGCTTTTGCTGCAGCATACCTTTCCTGCTGCAGCTTTCCAACAATAACATGCCTCATGAAAGAGGGGCAGGGTCTTGACAGGAGGCTGCTGTCTCGTAACTATTTACGTGGCTCCGCCCCCTTGCCCGTCCGAAGTCCCGCCCCCTCGCCCATCAAAACATAATTGCTTTTGCTGCAGCATACCTTTCCTGCTGCAGCTTTCCAACAATAACATGTCTCATGAAAGAGGGGCAGGGTCTTGACAGGAGGCCGCTGTCTCGTAACTATTTACGTGGCTCCACCCCCTTGCCCGTCCGAAGTCCCGCCCCCCTTGCCCATCCGAAGCCCCACCCCTTGCAATACAAAGCGGTCAGGACACAGGCTGACCAGTTTGGGATGGGGGTGAATGGGCAGCCGGAGGTGAGTGAGCTGATGTATGTGCTGACAGGAAATGTTTTTTTCCTGACAGCACTGGCTACTGCCTGCACTGCAGGGAGGTCTGTGGGCCTATTTTCAATGGGGGGCTTGGAGCTGCAGCTCCATCCGCCCCATTGTTAATCCGGCCATGACCCCTCAGACAGCTGAAGGTTTACATAAAGGTACCCCCACATGTCTCTAGACTGAAGAGCTTACAGTCTATGGAGGAGAAATAAGAACAGTGGTTTCTATAAATCTTGATTCCAACCTCTTGTCCGCTTCACCATCCAGCAGAGAGCACCAGAAAAAAAATCAATGAGCTGCTGCTATTGTTTAATGATGTGCCTTATTAATGCATATTCTGAGTAATAAGCAATTAATAGACACAGCTTGTAATTATTAATCAGCTATTTCTATTTAAAGATGCTTTTTACAATGTGGAAGAGGCATAATGTATCTCAATGTCACAGGCAGCTAAAGGACACAGCACTGTAGCATTCTGATCTGGAATTTATGTAGTTATATTTCATGTAGCCTGATAAAGCTAAATATTTATCGTATATATAACCCTATATGAGGTCTTAGAACACTGTACGCTATCTACGTAAGAAGTACCGTAAGGGTACGCAAGTTGCGTATCGATCGCTTAGCCGTGATCGAGACGCTCAGGCGTCACGTTCACTCACGGCCAAGTGATCACAGGCAGGCACGCTATTGGCTGTTGACTATCGTAATGATTCGCTATAGCGTAGCGGCGCTCGGGACCACGAGGAGATCACCAGCGATGCAGACGCTCACAACTTTAAACCTTTATATCTATACCTTTGGCAATGAAATACACAGCAAACCTTAGAGTAGAGACAAAGTGTAAGTGCAACCTTGTGTAACCTGATTAACTACAAAGCTGCTTGAGCGTCACCGACGCTCAGGGAATACTTAACACTAAAAAGAATACACAGATACCTGGGCTTAGGGTCCGAAACCTATTATATGTATTATGACTATTATACTTGCAAAAAGAATCACAGTACAAAGCATACACTACAATATAACATAAACCAACTAACCAGATAACTACACAGGAAATACAATACAATACAATTAAGTCTAATCAAGGGAAAATACGAGAGAAAGAGAAGAGAGGGAGAGAGAGAAATGGCTCACAGTAAGACAATATGATTACGGAGAGAACTTACGCACAAGGGGAAACGATCGCATGCGCCTCGATATCCAGCTCCCGATTATCAGCAATGAGAACCGTTGATGAGAGTGAAGTTGGATATGGTCGGCCCGCTATTTATGCCCCACACACAATACAATTCAATGGTCCCTACAATCTCATTGTTCATTGGACACAGGAATTCGGCTCTGCATTATAACAAAAGGTCATAGGTTGATTCATACAGGTGGGCTGTGACTGTTTCCAACTGTTCAGGTGGGTGGGATACTGGTTTTCCCGCCGCATGATTAAGTATGAACAAATAATAGTAAATGGACATAAACTTCTTATGTCCATAACTATTCGCACGAGCGATTAATCCGCTCCAAACCAACACCGGAATATTGCTATTTAAATACTCTTCCGATGGGTACCAAACACTGCTGTATGACCCCTGTTAGACCCTTCGTACAATACAAAGAGGAATCTCTCCGTTCAGGAACATGCTATGTTAACCAAACTTTCAGAATCTATCAAAGGGACCATGATCTATAAAATACATTATTAGTGAAAATATGTAACGATTGAGTCGCACGCTACGACTACACAAACTTTACCGTAAATACGCACACCGTGCACCAGCGGGTGCACGCAACAGCGGGTATGCGCCTTCACGGGAGAGCGCACGCATGCGCAGCGCGGACCAGTGTAAGGTGCAAATATGGCAGTGTGTATAGAGATATTTCTCTGACTTTGACAGTCCACCCTTTGGCAGTCAATAATAACTGCCACCTTCTAAAACATTTCAAAAGGAGAAAAATATATGTCAGGGGTTAATTCATTTCCATGGTTGGGTGAGGGAGGAGAGAGGAGTAGGTGTGAAGAGGGTATGACCTAGTGTGATAGCAGAAGCATGTGTGTATGAGTCCATGTTTGGGGGGTCATGTATCATCGTGCCGTACGTGTTGTAAATCAAGCTTCGAGGTATTGCGAAGTATACATTTGAATTCCTTCTTATCCCGTATCAAGGGTCTGTGGATGGGCTGTCAAACTCTACCGAGCTCTTTTCGGCTGTGGTTGTAACAAAATGGGGAAGCACATTTTAGTTGATGATACATGAATAGGGGAGGTATGTGGTTGCTGATATTTGTGCCTGTATTCCCTATCGACTATGTGTGTTATTACCTGAGGGTTGTAGAGATGAAGATAAAGAACACTTATGGAAAATGCAGTGGTATTCTATGTCAGGTTAATGTACATCTGTCGGTTGAAGTTTTGTTCGGTATCAGTTGAAAGTCGTCTTCTTTGCGCTGTTTTGCTCATTAGGCGTGAGCAATAAGCTTTGTCAATGCCATTAGATTTACAAAAAAATGTTGGGCTAGCGTAATTTTAAGAATTCTAGGGAAACTGGGGATCCATGGCAAAGTTCATCAAATGTCCATATCTCAAGTGGTCAAAACTCCTTCTTTGGTCCATCCGTTGTCTGTATAGCGTCTCATCATCTTCCTCGTCCAAGGGGGTCTTGTTATCTTGGAGAAAAACCAGAAAAACAGGTGAAAGAAACGGACCGTATAATCGCATTTTCATCACATCATTGTTTCTATCGTTGGGTCGTAAATCAAATCCAGGTTAATTACAGTTTCCTCACTCCTCAAACTCATCACTCTGGTACTTTGTTTGCACCTCATTAAAGCCTGCCCGCATCTAAATATCAATCCAATCGATATAACGACACCTAAGATACATAGTAGAAACTTCCCAACATCCATTATGACTCCTTGAGCCCAGTCTCCCAAACCGGAGAACCAATTTCGCGGGTTCAACCATGACACCCAACCAGTCAGCTCATTACCTACAGCAGCAAGAGTGAGATTGTGTTTTCGGCGAAATTCCCACTTCAATTGGAGAATATCGTCCATCTTTTGGTCTATGACCTCGACCGGATCCTCGGTGCTATTTGTGATATACGTGCAACACTTCACGCCGTACTGTGTTGCCAATGTAACACAATATCCGCCTGTCACTGCTGTGAGGTAATTAAGAACCATTCTATGCTGTACCAGTTCTGTTTTATAAGCTTGAAGTTCTCTTCCAGTGTATCTAAACGTGTCATCATACATTTCAGTGATATTATCTAACAAATTGGCGAGTGCGGAAATGTATCTATAATTCATCACTCCTCGAGCGGTGCGAGTGAAATCTAACGCCACCAGAACCTGAATCCCGGTGGATTCATGGATCAGATCAGAGGCCGGATGCTCTAACCTTTCTGACAATTGTCTTTTAACGAGGTGCTCGTAATGAGTGTGAGTATAAGGAGCTTGGGCACCACGGTGTATGTCTTTCATTTTGTCATGTGTTACAGTCATTACTTCAGGCAATACTTTTCCAATATAACACAATCCTTCCGAGTTTGGGGCAAGCCACTTGTACGCCTTTCTCCCGCATATGAAATATGCATCATCGGGGAGAACATATGGGACGGAGAAAGACATTACCATATTACACACCTTCCAGGTGAAATCTCCTAGCCCTAATTCTTCCATCTGCTTAATGCACGTATCAGGTTGTACGATATGTGCACAGTATCCTGGTGATACTTCTCCAACTCTAGTAATCCTATTTCCTAAGGTGTATCTATACCGGAAAGATTTTCCTCTACTGGCTATGTGGCGTACAAGCTCTGTATCTGTAGGCATTCTATCTGCTCTATGTGAAAAGGTCATGGTGTGGTTACTCCATGATACTTCCCAATTTCCCGGCTTTCTGGGATTGGATATGTTAAAACATAATAGGGACCTATCCACGTGGTATTGGTGGAGCTTCAAACTAGGAGGGCTGGAGATATTAAACCTCCGGTCCACCGGTCTCCCACCATTAAACTCAAGTACCTCCCCTATCGTTAAAGGAAATGGTACTAGTCCTGATTTGCTATGACCCTGAGGTACTTGAGAGCATACCCAACAATCTGTTTTGTTTAATACATTACCCACTAAGGAGTGATAATCACTCAATGGATGCCGGTCCATATGGATATTAAAACTGGATTGGCATTTCTTTATGCACCCATCCTCAATGACATTGTTACAGAGCCTACAGATACAGTTTTCTTCAGCTAACAATCCGTCACAATTTCTTCTATGATCAATGCTATCGGATCGTTTTCTGATACTCGCCTTTGCTTGTTGGTTAGGTTGATCTTGGAAAACTACGCCTCCATCTTTATCATCAGAACCCATTCCAGAACCTCTCTCGACCTCCATGGTACTCTCGCCGGAACAGACTGCTCTGGTCAACATCATGGTCAACAGGAAAATCCGGATCACAGTCTCTTGGGGCAAGTCCATCTTTGAGGAGGAAACGAAGAAAAATGAGAAAGGGGAAAAAGAATTTTCAAGGGAGAGGGGATGGGAAGTGGAGAAAAACAATAAAAGGGAGTGGGGAGTCGACAACTGCTTTCGGTCTTCAAGGCTCAGGTGCCGCCTCAGTCCTCCTGGAACAGACACTCCAGTGATACAACCTCTACCGTCTGTTCCTTATCACGGGACTTCTCTGGATCAGCAACCTTCTTGCAGTGGGATGAATGGACCCAAGTCTCTCTCTCAGCAACTTTCAATGCTGTAGTGCTAGTCAATAAGACCTGGTATGGTCCTTCCCATCTGTCAATAAGGCAACCTGAGCGTAGAAAATTTCGTATCATTACATAATCCCCAGGTTCAATGTCATGACAATTACTATCAGGTAGATCAGGAATCACCAACTTTAGATTATCATTTTGATTCCTTAACTGTTTACTCATGTTAATCAAGTACTTTACAGTTACTTCATTGTTACATTTCAAATCATCCTGAGGGTTAATCATGACATGCGGTTGTCGACCAAATAAGATTTCAAAGGGGGACAGATTAAGAGGGGACCTGGGAGTGGTTCTGATACTGTACAGTACAATGGGTAAAGCTTCTGGCCATGTCAATCCTGTCTCTGCCATCACTTTACTCAATTTAATTTTAATAGTGCTGTTCACTCTTTCGACCTTCGCACTCGCCTGTGGACGGTACGGAGTGTGCAGCTTGCTATCAATTCCCATCAACTTACACATTCCTTGAAAGACATCACCTGTAAAATGGGTACCCCTATCACTTTCGATTATTCTAGGGATACCATATCTACATACAAATTCCTGCACAATTTTCTTAGCTGTAAACATAGCGGTATTTGTAGCTGGAGGAAATGCTTCGACCCAATTCGAGAAAACATCTATACAAACAAGTACATATTTCAAATTCCGACAAGGGGGTAATTGAATGAAGTCAATTTGTATTACCTGGAAAGGGCCGCCGGCAGGTGGGATATGGGATGGTTCTGTAGGTATTGCCTTTCCAATATTCTTTCTCAGACAGGTAAGGCATGACATTGCTCTTTTACTCGCATGAGAGGAGAATCCTGGGGCGCACCAATATGCTCTTACCAATTTGCACATTCCCTCCTTGCCTAGATGAGTCAGCCCGTGAGCTGCTTCAGCCAGACATGGAAGATATGCTCTGGGGGCCACTGGTTTACCATGTCCATCCGTCCAGAGCCCTGAGGACTCCTGGCCATATCCCTTTGCCTTCCAGACCGCTCTTTCCTGTGTGGAACACAAATTTTGCATTTTACACAACTTCTGTGTGTTGATGGTATTGAATACCATCAGTTGTGTGGTGTCTGTCTGTATGGGGGTAGCAGCTGCTAACTTAGCAGCTTCGTCTGCTCGGCTGTTACCAAGTGATACTGGGTCTTGGCTATATGTATGTGCTTTACATTTGATAACAGCCACTCTGTCGGGTTCCTGTATCGCTGTTAGAAGCCTTTTTATGTGAGCTGCATGCGCTACCGGTGTACCAGCTGCCGTCATGAAATTTCTGAGGCGCCATAGGGCTCCGAAATCATGGACTACCCCGAATGCGTATCTAGAATCGGTGTAGATATTGGCTGACTTACCCTTAGCCAATTCACATGCTCTGGTTAGGGCGACCAGTTCAGCAACCTGGGCTGAGTGAGGTGGGCCTAGCGGTTCCGCTTCTATGGTGTCTTGGTCATCTACGACTGCGTATCCAGTACACAAGTCTCCCGAGTCTGACTGTCTGTGACAACTACCGTCCGTGTAGAACGTGAGTTCTGCATCTTCCAGTGGGTTGTCACTGATGTCAGGCCTTGCGGTAAAATTTTGGGTCAAATATTCCATACAATCATGTGTATCTTCCTTTGTATTAAATCCTCCTTCCCCATCACTCTCACCTTCCACCCTTTGTGCCTGACCAGGCACACCTGGGAGATATGTTGCAGGATTTAATGCACTGCATCTCCTTATGGTGATGTTTACGGGGGCCATTAGTGCTAATTCCCATCTTGTAAACCTCGCTGATGAGACGTGTCTGGTTTGGGCAGAATTCAATAAGGCTGACACTGCATGTGGTGTATGGATTGTGAGGTTGTGGCCTAGCACGACATCTTCGCTTTTTGTCACTAGCAATGCTATTGCAGCAACGCTTCGCAAGCATGTGGGGAGGGATCGCGCTACCGTATCTAGCTGAGCGCTGTAGTATGCAACTGGCCTGCTGGCATCACCATGTTTTTGGGTTAGTACTCCTGCCGCGCAACCAGCATTTTCTGTTCCGTATAGTTCAAAGGGTTTCCCATAGTCTGGCATACCTAGTGCTGGTGCCTGCGTTAGGCACTGTTTGAGTCTCTCAAATGCTGTTTCGGACTCGTCTGTATGCGAAATCCTATCAGGTTTGTTTGAGGAGACCATTTCCTGCAAAGGTAACGCCAAAATGGAAAACCCTGGGATCCAATTACGGCAATACCCACACATTCCTAAAAACGTTCTGATCTGTTGCTGGGTTTGTGGCAGGGTCATGTCTCTAATTGCTTGGATTCTATCAGCGGTCAGGTGTCTCAGTCCTTGTGTTAGACAGTGTCCCAAATATTTTACCTTAGTTTGGCATAATTGCAACTTGTCTGTGTCTGAAAGATGAAACAGGAGCTGTTTCGTATCCTTCAGAGATGCTTCCAATGAATCTGAACACAGCAGTAAATCATCCACATACTGTATCAATACTGATCCACTCTCTGGTTGGAAAGACTGTTAAACAATCATGCAAAGCCTCGGAAAATATACTTGGACTATCTATGAAACCTTGGGGTAGTCGAGTCCACGTGTATTGGACTCCTCTGTATGTGAATGCAAACAAATATTGGCTGTCAGGGTGCAGAGGTACCGAAAAGAAAGCGGAGCAGAGGTCAATAACAGTGAAAAATTTGGCAGTGGGAGGGATTTGCATTAGGATGACAGCTGGATTTGGCACTACGGGGAACTGACTCTCAACTATTTTGTTAATCCCCCTTAGATCCTGCACTAGCCTGTAACCCCTCCCCCCACTCTTTTTAACAGGGAAGATGGGACTATTGGCAGTGCTGGACGTTCTTACCAGAATGCCCTGTTGTAGCAAGCGCTCTATTACTGGGTAAACTCCTAACTCCACCTCTGGCTTCAGAGGATACTGTGGGATTTTTGGAGCTATCCTACCATCTTTTACTTGTACAACTACTGGAGCTACGTTTGCCATTAATCCAGTGTCCTGTCCGTCTTTTGTCCAAAGTGACTCTGGTATCTGAGATGTCATCTCTTCTACTTGGGATGGATTCCTATTTGTCATAATGGTATGTGACATTAATTTTGATGGGGAGTCTAACATGTCTCGCACTTCCTGAGCGTGATTCTCAGGTATGTCCAAGAATACACCTTCAGGAGTACAATAAATGACGCACCCCATTTTACACAGTAAGTCTCTTCCCAGGAGATTGGTTGGTGCCGATGCAGCCAGCAAAAAGGAATGCTTGGTATGCAAAGGCCCTATTGTAATCTCGGCTGGTTTGCTAACAGGGTAGTGCTGGACTACTCCTGTTACTCCCATGGCTGGAATTGTCCTACCAGTGGTTCTCATGCCCACTGTCGAATTTATCACTGACTTGGCCGCCCCTGTGTCTACAAGAAAGTTTAAAGTTTTACCAGCTACATTAATTGCGACCTCGGGTTCACTTCCAAGGTTGGCAATCAATTTCACTGGCTGCAGATTACAGGTATGGCCACACCCCTATTGGGTATGGTGACCGGCCTGTATCCCGCTGGCAGCAACTACTTGCGAGGGAGTTAGCTGGGAACTACCAGAGGCATGCCAGTCTCTGTTCGGGGGATATCTTTTTGTTTCCCCTGTATGTGGCTCATAACTCCGTTTCTGCGGACCTTGCTCCCAATGTCGTGTGTCGTGTCGTTGTCTAGGGGGTTGGTATGATCTTTGCGAATTTTTCGCTCTACAGTCTCGTGCATAGTGTCCCTGTCTTTGACAAGAATAACATGTTACCATAGTTGACTTACCCACAGGGTTTGGTGGTACATACGCAGGCTGCTTTGTGGTCAGGGCCTGTATACTTACCGACATTAGCTTATCACTCTGCGACTCCCTGTGTCTGGTGATGTTTCGGTCGTGATCAATAGCAGCCTCTCTCAAAGTGGACACTGACAGACCTCGCCAACATGGTTGCGTGGTCTGTACCCTTGCCTTTAATGTTTCCTTCAAACCATCCATTAGTACAGATACTGCTACTTCTTGATGGTTTGGATTTGTCCTAATGTCCTCTATACCAGTGTACTTTGCCATTTCTAATAGTGCCCGGTGAAAATATTCTGCAGCTGTTTCTGACTCTTTTTGTTTAATGGAAAATATTTTGTTCCATTTAACAACTGCTGGGAAATACTCTTTTAACTGTAAGTTTATCCTTTTTACGTTATCTTTGTTGTACACATCTGTAAGAGGTACATCCAGATCTAGTCCACAATCAGCTAAAAATTGAGCTGAGTCGACATTGGAGGGTAAACAAGCTCTTAGCAATATCTGCCAATCTTTATTATTGGGCTCTAAAGTGTTTCCTAAGTCTGTGATGTATTTTTGGCTGGCAACTAAATCTTTTCTAGGGTCAGGGAATTCAGACACTATGGTCCTTAATTCCATTCGGGAAAATGGGCTGTACATGGCAATGTTCCTTATGGGAGTGGCTCCTGATACATCTGTTTTCCCATTGGGAACTGCTATTACCCTAACAGGAGTAATTCTAACAACCTCATTCTGTGTAGATTCTACAGCTTGTGGTGAAATTGTTTCAGTATAATGCATGGTGCCGTACTTACCAGTCGATACGACCTCACCTATCCCTCCGCTAGGGGCCTTTACTAATCTCGTGGGTAGAGCTGTGCCTACTGTGGTCTCTGCTATGGTGGCTGCTAGAGAGAGCGCTGAAATCGTTGTCGCTTCGTCCTCTTGATCACACTCCTGAGGAAAGTTCAAAACAGGGTACAACTTGCACGGGTTAATACTTGTATGGGTTAATGGGTTAACATTATCATTAACATTTACACAGTTACTAAGTGATTGTGCGTTACACCTTAGTGCGTCCTTCTCCGTAATCAACTTCTCTCCTGCTATATATGGTGGCGGCGGGGCCGTGGCAATCAGTTTTCTGTTAGAGCCAGATCCTGCCGCCTGAGCCAAACCTCTCTGTATCTCACCTTCCTGTTGCCACAACTGTAAATAATCATAATGCTGAACTCGTCTCTTTGTTGATTTTATGAGACATATCCTCCTCCTTAAATTTTGTAACACCTCTGGGCTGAAGCTACCTATTCTTGGGAATTTCTCCCGGTCTTGTACCGTCATTCTCTCCCATTCATCACATAAAACCTCTGTGTGACTTCCATATTTCTCACACATTACGTACCTGGCCGATCCTACTGGACGGTTTACAGGATCAACCCGAACCGAGGTTGATCGCCCCCTACCTGAACAACTGGCCCCCATAACTCTGCAGGCGTTGCTTGCTCTACCTCTGATCTCTATATCAAGGTCTTCAGCGAACCCTTACAGAAAACCAGATTGTTCACAATAGGCTGACGGTGGCGGTTTACCGAGTACCCCACTCACTCGCCCACGCCGACCAATGCGACCTGATCACACCGATATGGTGCTGGCGCACTCGACCCAGGGCACCTATAAAAACCTTTGTTTACTGGAACATGCGAGGGTTATCCGCAGAACACTTACTCTTTCCAGTAAAGGTGAGGTTGTCAGATAGTTCCTGAGTGACCAGCGAACTTCCCTTCTTGAAAAAATAAAAAATTACACAAATCACGTCAGAATGTACAAATAGCGTTTGTGACCCCTTTACTCTAATGGTACTAGGTCAGATTACTAACTACTGTACACAATTACGTGCGGTACAGTCGTTCAGCACACAAGCAACTAAACTTATGTACGGAAAGACTAATGGAATCGACAATTTCGGCTGCGAATTCCTTCAGCCAGAGCTTGTACGGCCTATATGGGTCTTGCACCAACCCTTCTTTTGGTGTTGTGCCTCTGAACTGTATAGCGGACTTCCCTGTTTACTGTACCTGGACCTGCTGGTCTACTATGACCTCCTGGTCTTGTTCTGTACGACCTCCTGGTCTGACCTCCTGGTCTTGTTCTATACTGGTCCGCTATACTCTAATGCTCAAATATTATGTTTAACCAAGGATGCCTCCCTAGCCACCGTGCACGTCACTTACACGTATGTCCCTCACGAGTACTCGACTTTTCTTTTTGGTTCAACCTCTAAGTTATATAAACTTATGTAATACAAAAACACTCACTCATCACATGTACACTTTTGCTTCTATTTCTGCGCAGAAATTTTTCTTTAGCCCAGCTGTGTTACCAATTAGAAGCAGGATCTGTTAATTTAAATTTCGGATTTCCAAAAATAGACTTGCGTTATTTATCGCCTGTGGCGCTATTTACCGCTTTGCGTTACTTATCGCGTTGCGTTAAAAATCAACTTATCGTGACTTGAGCTACGTGGGCGTAACCGGACGCTCCGTTGCATAATGTACGCTGCGTGCGTCTGCCTTTGGATTGCGTACACAAGTCTTTTGTTAGGGACACGTGTACGCAAAGCAAAGATCCACCGTAACACAATTTATATTTTTATCAATGTAGATGATCCCTGGTCATCTACCACACACCACACTGACTTCGCCCTGTCTCCCAGGCAAAACTGTGTGTTTGTCTACACTTTAACTTTGTTACCTCTATTCTTAAACTATGAAATAACAGCAAATCTCTTTTAGCACTTTTATCAACTAAAAAAAAAACTGGCAGACAGGAGAGTGATATACGAAAATGAAAAGGAAATGCAGATATATATGTGTGCGTGCGTGTGTACGCAAGACAGAAAAATACAGTTTTAAAAGACACTAGCGTTTTGTTCTTACCTCCGGTTCCCGGATTCCTTCAGCACTCTTTTATCTAAGCGAAGCAGACGCTTATCCCGTCAGCACTACGAGACAACCTCCCGCCCTTTGCTGAGGGATAATGTCTGCTGATCTACCTAGTGCAGATAGCAGATATGCGAGAGGTCTCGGGTTCAAATCCCGGACGAGCCCCCAATTGATAAAGCTAAATATTTATCGTATATATAACCCTATATGAGGTCTTAGAACACTGTACGCTATCTACGTAAGAAGTACCGTAAGGGTACGCAAGTTGCGTATCGATCGCTTAGCCGTGATCGAGACGCTCAGGCGTCACGTTCACTCACGGCCAAGTGATCACAGGCAGGCACGCTATTGGCTGTTGACTATCGTAATGATTCGCTATAGCGTAGCGGCGCTCGGGACCACGAGGAGATCACCAGCGATGCAGACGCTCACAACTTTAAACCTTTATATCTATACCTTTGGCAATGAAATACACAGCAAACCTTAGAGTAGAGACAAAGTGTAAGTGCAACCTTGTGTAACCTGATTAACTACAAAGCTGCTTGAGCGTCACCGACGCTCAGGGAATACTTAACACTAAAAAGAATACACAGATACCTGGGCTTAGGGTCCGAAACCTATTATATGTATTATGACTATTATACTTGCAAAAAGAATCACAGTACAAAGCATACACTACAATATAACATAAACCAACTAACCAGATAACTACACAGGAAATACAATACAATACAATTAAGTCTAATCAAGGGAAAATACGAGAGAAAGAGAAGAGAGGGAGAGAGAGAAATGGCTCACAGTAAGACAATATGATTACGGAGAGAACTTACGCACAAGGGGAAACGATCGCATGCGCCTCGATATCCAGCTCCCGATTATCAGCAATGAGAACCGTTGATGAGAGTGAAGTTGGATATGGTCGGCCCGCTATTTATGCCCCACACACAATACAATTCAATGGTCCCTACAATCTCATTGTTCATTGGACACAGGAATTCGGCTCTGCATTATAACAAAAGGTCATAGGTTGATTCATACAGGTGGGCTGTGACTGTTTCCAACTGTTCAGGTGGGTGGGATACTGGTTTTCCCGCCGCATGATTAAGTATGAACAAATAATAGTAAATGGACATAAACTTCTTATGTCCATAACTATTCGCACGAGCGATTAATCCGCTCCAAACCAACACCGGAATATTGCTATTTAAATACTCTTCCGATGGGTACCAAACACTGCTGTATGACCCCTGTTAGACCCTTCGTACAATACAAAGAGGAATCTCTCCGTTCAGGAACATGCTATGTTAACCAAACTTTCAGAATCTATCAAAGGGACCATGATCTATAAAATACATTATTAGTGAAAATATGTAACGATTGAGTCGCACGCTACGACTACACAAACTTTACCGTAAATACGCATACCGTGCACCAGCGGGTGCACGCAACAGCGGGTATGCGCCTTCACGGGAGAGCGCACGCATGCGCAGCGCGGACCAGTGTGAGGTGCAAATATGGCAGTGTGTATAGAGATATTTTTCTGACTTTGACAAGCCGCTATAGCCCAGTCGTGTCCATGTCTTGTCATTGCCGCTTCCCAGGAGCAGCACAGAGTATTGCAGCACAGTCATCTCCTATTGATCCATGTTTCGGTCTGTGTAGTCTGTTATTTATCTATTATTTATTACCAGATATATATATAGCGCACACATATTCCGCAGCGCTTTACAGAGAATATTTGCGCGTGTATCTTAGTCATGCCCACCCCCAATACAAAGTATATGGGGTGGGAAAAGATGAGCTCGGCGCGCACACCTAGACACACACTAGATTTAATTATTTGTCGGGAGCCAATTGACCTACCAGTGTATTTTTTGGGATTGTGGGAGAAACCGGAGTACCCGGAGGAAAGCCACGCAAGCACATGGAGAATATACAAACTCCACACAGGTGTGAATCGAACCTATGACCTCCGTACTGTGAGGCAGCAATGCGAACCACTACACCGTCCGTGCCATCTGACTGGTAGAAACTTCACAGCAAAGTGATATGAGGCTCCCTTCACAATGGTGGGGGAAGATCCCACCCTAGCCAATTTCATGCCCTAAGCAAAATTTAGGCTGGTGCCCCCCAGCACTGCGGCTAGTGCTGCCTCTGACCCAGTGTTCCTTTCCGAACACAGCACCCATCACCCAGCAGCACAGATTGCAGCAGCCAGCAACACCCATCACCCCTCACCCATGGCAATCCTCATTTTGGTGCCTTATGCCAGCAAGAGCAGTGGCACCACCAGCTACCATATTTGGATTAGGGAAAGTTAGGCGCACAGTCCAAAAAGGGGCGTATTCTTGCTGGGAAAGGGTGTGGCCACACAATAGTACCTCCAATTCAAATTACGCAACACACTAGTGCAATGTTATTCACATTATATCGCAAGATAATGGGCCTTATTCAGGCTGGATCACTCATGTGATCCAACCCTCAGTTTCACGATGGTCAGGAAACTGCACATGCGCAGGACCCGTTCTGCACAAGACGTCGCCACCGTTTCCCAGGAGTGGCAAGTCCAAGGAATGCGTCCCAAGCCGCACTGCGACTGTTAGTCTGAGTAAGCCCAGGCAGTCATCCAGAACAGCAATCACAGAGTACAGATCACAGATTGAGGAAGAAGGTGCTATGCACCTCCTCCTGCATTTGCATTGCAGCTTTGCAAATGGAATCCTTACTGAATTAGGCCCAGTGTCTCTTATTCACATTACACCTTACCGTAGTGCCCCTTATTCACATTACACCACACCATATTGCTCTTTATTCAGATTACATCACACCATATTCCTCTTTATTCACATTAGACCACATAGTAGTGCCCTTTCTATATGTTACACCACACAGTAGAGCACCTTGTACACATAATGCCACACATTAGTAATGTATTTATAGACATAATACCACACAGTAATGCCCCTTACATATATTACAAACATTATTAATGTCCTTATAAACATAATGTGCCTTAGACATACTGTATGTCAACCTTTATTAATTCCCTTATACACATAATGTCCCTTATGAAAAACATCCCCACAGCATGATGCTGCCACCACCATGCTTCACTGAAGGGATGGTATTTGCCTGGTGGTGAGCGGTGCCTGGTTCCCTCCAAACATGATGCCTGGCATTCATGCCACACATTATTAATGCCCTTATACACATAAAGACACACATAATGCCCCTTACACACATGCCACACATTATTAATGCATTTATAAACATGATACACATAATGCCCCTTACACATATGCTGAACACTACTGCACAACCAACCCATCCACACACAGCACTCACATGGCCGCTAACACTGTGACCTCTGTCTCTGCTTGGATACAGATGTGTCGCCATAGAGTGCATCTGGAAAGTATTCACATCGCTTCACTTTTTCCATAATTTGTTATGTTACAGCCTTATTCCAAAATGGAATACATTTATTTTTGCCCTCAAATTCTACACACAATACCCCATAATGACAACATGAAAAAAGTTTTTTGAGACTTTTGCTAATTTGTTAAAATTAAAAAACCAAGAAATCTCATGTACATAAGAATTCACAGCATTTGCTCAATACTTTCTTGATGCACCTTTGGCAGCAATTACAGCCTTTAGTCTTTTTGAATATGATAACACAAGCTTTGCACACCTATTGTTGGGTAGTTTCGCCCATTCCTCTTTGCAGCACCTCTCAAGCTCCATCAGGTTGGATGCGAAGCGTCGGTGCACAGCCATTTTCAGATCTCTCCACAGATGTTCAATCGGATTCAAGTCTGGACTCTGGCTGGGCCACTCAAGGACATTCACAGAGTTGTACTGAAGCCACTCCTTTGTTATCCTGGCTGTGTGCTTAGGGTCGTTGTCCTGATGAAAGATGCTGCATTCACCTTTCCCTCTATCCTGACTAGTCTCCCAGTTCCTGCCGCTGAAAAACATCCCCACAGCATAATGCTGCCACCACCATGCTTCACTGAAGGGATGGTATTGGCCTGGTTTCCTCCAAACATGATGCCTGGCATTCACGCCAAAAAGTTCAATCTTTGTCTCATCAGTCCAGAGAATTTTGTTTCTCATGGTCTGAGAGTCCTTCAGCTGCATTTTGGCTAACTCCAGACGGGCTGCCATGTGCTTATTACTAAGGAGTGGCTTCCGTCTGGCCACTCTACCATACAGATTGGTGGGTTGCTGCAGAGATGGTTGTCTTTCTGGAAGGTTTTCTCTCTCTACAGAGGAATGCTGTAGCTCTGACAGAGTGTAGCACAGGTTCTTGGTCACCTCCCTGACTAGGGCCCTTCTCCCCCGATCGCTCAGTTTAGATGACCGGCCAGCTCTAGGAAGAGTTCTGGTGGTTCTGAACTTCTTCTATTTACAGATGATGGAGGCCACTGTGCTCTTGGGAACTTCATAGCAGCAGATATTTTTCTGTACCCTTCCCCAGATTTGTGCCTCGAGACATTCCTGTCTCGTAAGGTCTACAGACAATTCCTTTGACTTCATGCATGGTTTTTGCTCAGACATGCACTGTCAAGTGTGGGACCTTATATAGACAGGTGTGTGCCTTTCCAAATCATGTCCAATCAACTGAATTTACCACAGGTGGACTCAAATTAAGCTGTAGGAACATCCCAAGGATGATCAGTGGAAACAGGATGCACCTGAGGTCAATTTTGAGCTTCATGGCAAAGGCTGTGAATACTTATGTACATGTGATTTCTTAGTTTATTTTTAATAAATTTGCAAAAATCTAAAAAAATACTTTTTTCACGTTGTCATTATGGGGTATTGTGTGTAGAATTTTGTGGGGAAAAAAGAATGTATTCCATTTTAGAATAAGGCTGTAACATAACAAAATGTGGAAAAAGTGAAGCGCTGTGAATACTTTCCAGATGCACTGTACATCTTTCCTCAATACGCCATGCAGCAGGAAATGCCTGAAATGAATCAACTGGCAGCTCTGCTAACGTCGGGCGCCTTTTTTGGAAATGCATCGTATTTGCATTGCTATGTGGCTATTATGCGCAAGCAGCTTCTGCTGATTAAAATTATATGCAGCATGCCTATATTCTGTGCGCAACTGTGGCTGTATCTGTATACGAAATGCTACATTACAGTGATTTCCAGTAATACACTGTAACGTAGCATTTCGGATGCAGATACAGCCGCAGTCACACACAGAATATAGGCATGCCGCATATCATTTTAATCAGCAGAAACTGTTTGTGCCCCTAGGCATACCAAATGCCCTAGGCATTTGCCCAGTTTGCCTATGCCTAGGACGGGCTCTGTGAGAGAGTGAGGAAGAGTCAGTCTCTGGTATACATCCCCAGTGTGAGAGAGTGATAAACAGGCAGTCTCTGGCATACATCCCCAATGTAAGAGAGTCAGAAGCAGGTAGAGTAGCTTTTATTTTTTATTTGACTCTCCTGTCACCATGAGTTATTGTGTCTCTGGTTTGGGTATTATTTGTTATTAACTTTTATATTTGGGAATATCAGTGTCGTTTTGTTCCCTGAGTAAAACATTCTGTGTTCCTGGGTTGCTGTGTAATAATTTACTGGATACATTTGAGATATTTTGTAGCTGTTATTCTGTTTCTGTTACAGGAACTGGACTGTGAGATGGAGATTGATTATGAGATCTACTCGGAGACCCGTTCTAGGTTTGGGGTTTTCTATTTTATGTCAGAGTGTCTTTAGATTTATAAAGAAAATACCGTATTTATCGAAATATATTACTGAGGCCATTTGTCAGGCTTTAGGAAATCGTACCCTCTATTATTCACTAGCAAAGGAAATATCATGGAAAGTGTAGCACTGTGGTAAGTAGAACAGTCAGTTACGATTACAGGGGGAAATCCTTTCTATTTAACAAACACATTTGTAGTTCACGGCTAACTTTTTATTTCCATAGATTAGTAACTTATTTTAATAGTTTGGTATATAATTATTTTTTTCTTTTATATTTCTTACTCTCCTGAAAATATGAAGATTTATGTTAACAAAACGAATCATTTCGAAATCGTTCTGTTTGTTCCTTCCACATTTAATCCCTTCACATATATATGTATATTATATATACTGTATATTTATAGCAACGAGGCGGCATGCTGGGTTAATAGTGATGTGCACCGGAAATTTTTCGGGTTTTGGTTTTGGGTTCGGTTCCGCGGCCGTGTTTTGGATTCGGACGCGTTTTGGCAAAACCTCACCGAAAAATTTTTGTCGGATTCGGGTGTGTTTTGGATTCGGGTGTTTTTTTCAAAAAACCCTAAAAAACAGCTTAAATCATAGAATTTGGGGGTCATTTTGATCCCATAGTATTATTAACCCCAATAACCATAATTTCCACTCATTTCCAGTCTATTCTGAACACCTCACACTTCACAATATTATTTTTAGTCCTAAAATTTGCACCGAGGTCGCTGGATGGCTAAGCTAAGCAACACAAGTGGCCGACACAAACACCTGGCCCATCTAGGACTGGCACTGCAGTGTCAGGCAGGATGGCACTTCAAAAAAATTGTCCCCAAACAGCACATGATGCAAAGAAAAAAAGAGGCGCAATGAGGTAGCTGTGTGACTAAGCTTAAAGCGACCCAAGTGGCCGACACAAACACCTGGCCCATCTAGGAGTGGCACTGCAGTGTCAGACAGGATGGCACTTGAAAAAAATACTCCCCAAACAGCACATGATGCAAAGAAAAAAAGAGGCGCACCAAGGTCGCTGTGTGACTAAACTAAGTGACACAAGTGGCCGACACAAACACCTGGCCCATCTAGGAGTGGCACTGCAGTGTCACGCAGGATGGCCCTTCAAAAAAATACTCCCCAAACAGCACATGATGCAAAGAAAAAAAGAGGCGCAATGAGGTAGCTGTGTGACTAAGCTAAGCGACCCTAGTGGCCGACACAAACACCTGGCCCATCTAGGAGTGGCACTGCAGTGTCACGCAGGATGGCCCTTCAAAAAAATACTCCCCAAACAGCACATGACGCAAAGAAAAAAAGAGGCGCAATGAGGTAGCTGTGTGACTAAGATAAGCGACCCAAGTGGCCGACACAAACACCTGGCCCATCTAGGAGTGGCACTGCAGTGTCAGACAGGATGGCACTTCAAAAAAATTGTCCCCAAACAGCACATGATGCAAAGAAAAATGAAAGAAAAAAGAGGTGCAAGATGGAATTGTCCTTGGGCCCTCCCACCCACCCTTATGTTGTATAAACATGACATGCACACTTTAACGAACCCATCATTTCAGCGACAGGGTCTGCCACACGACTGTGACTGAAATGACTGGTTGGTTTGGGCCCCCACCAAAAAAGAAGCAATCAATCTCTCCTTGCACAAACTGGCTCTACAGAGGCAAGATGTCCACCTCATCATCATCGTCCGATTCATCACCCCTTTCACTGTGTACATCCCCCTCCTCACAGATTATTAATTCATCCCCACTGAAATCCACCATCTCAGGTCCCCGTGCACTTTCTGGAGGCAATTGCTGCTGGTGAATGTCTCCACGGAGGAATTGATTATAATTCATTTTAATGAACATCATCTTCTCCACATTTTCTGGAAGTAACCTCGTACGCCGATTGCTGACAAGGTGAGCGGCGGCACTAAACACTCTTTCGGAGTACACACTGGAGGGAGGGCAACTTAGGTAGAATAAAGCCAGTTTCTGCAAGGGCCTCCAAATTGCCTCTTTTTCCTGCCAGTATACGTACGGACTGTCTGACGTGCCTACTTGGATGCGGTCACTCATATAATCCTCCACCATTCTTTCAATGGTGAGAGAATCATATGCAGTGACAGTAGACGACATGTCAGTAATCGTTGGCAGGTCCTTCAGTCCGGACCAGATGTCAGCACTCGCTCCAGACTGCCCTGCATCACCGTCAGCGGGTGGGCTCGGAATTCTTAGCCTTTTCCTCGCACCTCCAGTTGCGGGAGAATGTGAAGGAGGAGCTGTTGACGGGTCACGTTCCGCTTGACTTGACAATTTTCTCACCAGCAGGTCTTTGAACCCCTGCAGACTTGTGTCTGTCGGAAAGAGAGATACAACGTAGGTTTTAAATCTAGGATCGAGCACGGTGGCCAAAATGTAGTGCTCTGATTTCAACAGATTGACCACCCGTGAATCCTGGTTAAGCGAATGAAGGGCTCCATCCACAAGTCCCACATGCCTAGCGGAATCACTCTGTTTTAGCTCCTCCTTCAATGTCTCCAGCTTCTTCTGCAAAAGCCTAATGAGGGGAATGACCTGACTCAGGCTGGCAGTGTCTGAACTGACTTCACGTGTGGCAAGTTCAAAGGGTTGCAGAACCTTGCACAACGTTGAAATCATTCTCCACTGCGCTTGAGACAGGTGCATTCCACCTCCTTTGCCTATATCGTGGCCAGATGTATAGGCTTGAATGGCCTTTTGCTGCTCCTCCATCCTCTGAAGCATATAGAGGGTTGAATTCCACCTCGTTACCACCTCCTGCTTCAGATGATGGCAGGGCAGGTTCAGGTGTGTTTGGTGGTGCTCCAGTCTTCTGTACGCGGTGCCTGAACGCCGAAAGTGGCCCGCAATTCTTCGGGCCACCGGCAGCATCTCTTGCACGCCCCTGTCGTTTTTTAAATAATTCTGCACCACCAAATTCAAGGTATGTGCAAAACATGGGACGTGCTGGAATTTGCCCAGATGTAATGCACGCACAATATTGCTGGCGTTGTCCGATGTCACAAATCCCCAGGAGAGTCCAATTGGGGTAAGCCATTCTGCGATGATCTTCCTCAGTTGCCGTAAGAGGTTTTCAGCTGTGTGCGTATTCTGGAAAGCGGTGATACAAAGCGTAGCCTGCCTAGGAACGAGTTGGCGTTTGCGAGATGCTGCTACTGGTGCCGCCGCTGCTGTTCTTGCAGCGGGAGGCAATACATCTACCCAGTGGGCTGTCACAGTCATATTGTCCTGAGTCTGCCCTGCTCCACTTGTCCACATGTCCGTGGTTAAGTGGACATTGGGTACAACTGCATTTTTTAGGACACTGGTGACTCTTTTTCTGAGGTCTGTGTACATTTTCGGTATCGCCTGCCTAGAGAAATGGAACCTAGATGGTATTTGGTACCGGGGACACAGTACCTCAATCAAGTCTATAGTTGGCTCTGAAGTAACGATGGATACCGGAACCACGTTTCTCACTGCCCAGGCTGCCAAGGCCTGAGTTATCTGCTTTGCAGCAGGATGACTGCTGTGATATTTCATCTTCCTCGCAAAGGACTGTTGGACAGTCAATTGCTTACTGGAAGTAGTACAAGTGGTCTTCCGACTTCCCCTCTGGGATGCCGATCGACTCCCAGCAGCAACAACAGCAGCGCCAGCAGCAGTAGGCGTTACACTCAAGGATGCATCGGAGGAATCCCAGGCAGGAGAGGACTCGTCAGACTTGCCAGTGACATGGCCTGCAGGACTATTGGCTTTCCTGGGTAAGGAGGAAATTGACACTGAGGGAGTTGGTGGTGTGGTTTGCGGGAGCTTGGTTACAAGAGGAAGGGATTTAGTGGTCAGTGGACTGCTTCCGCTGTCGCCCAAAGTTTTTGAACTTGTCACTGACTTATGATGAATGCGCTGCAGGTGACGTATAAGGGAGGATGTTCCGAGGTGGTTAACGTCCTTACCCCTACTTATTACAGCTTGACAAAGGCAACACACGGCTTGACACCTGTTGTCCACATTTGTGTTGAAATAATTCCACACTGAAGAGCTGATTTTTTTTGTATTTTGACCAGGCATGTCAATGGCCATATTCGTCCCACGGACAACAGGTGTCTCCCCGGGTGCCTGACTTAAACAAACCACCTCACCATCAGAATCCTCCTTGTCAATTTCCTCCCCAGCAACACCCATATCCTCATCCTGGTGTACTTCAACACTGACATCTTCAATTTGACTATCAGGAACTGGACTGCGGGTGCTCCTTCCAGCACTTGCAGGGGGCGTGCAAATGGTGGAAGGCGCAAGCTCTTCCCGTCCAGTGTTGTGAAGGTCAGGCATCGCAACCGACACAATTGGACTCTCCTTGGGGATTTGTGATTTCGAAGAACGCACAGTTCTTTGCTGTGCTTTTGCCAGCTTAAGTCTTTTCTTTTTTCTAGCGAGAGGATGAGTGCTTCCATCCTCATGTGAAGCTGAACCACTAGCCATGAACATAGGCCAGGGCCTCAGCCGTTCCTTGCCACTCCGTGTCGTAAATGGCATATTGGCAAGTTTACGCTTCTCCTCAGACGCTTTTAATTTTGATTTTTGGGTCATTTTACTGATCTTTTGTGTTTTGGATTTTACATGCTCTGTACTATGACATTGGGCATCGGCCTTGGCAGACGACGTTGATGGCATTTCATCGTCTCGGCCATGACTAGTGGCAGCAGCTTCAGCACGAGGTGGAAGTGGATCTTGATCTTTCCCTATTTTTTTAACCTCCACATTTTTGTTCTCCATATTTTAATGCGCACAACTAAAAGGCACCACAGGTATACAATGTAGATGGATGGATAGTATACTTTATGGATGACGAGTGACGACACAGAGGTAGGTACAGCAGTGGCCTACCGTACTGCTATATTCAGTATAATGGACCTGGTGGACACTGTCAGCAGACTGCGTTTATAGTATTAAAAAAAAGACACCACAGGTATACAATGTAGATGGATGGATAGTATACTTATGGACGACGAGTGACGACACAGAGGTAGGTACAGCAGTGGCCTACCGTACTGCTATATACAGTATAATGGACCTGGTGGACACTGTCAGCAGACTGCGTTTATAGTATAAAGAAAAAAAGACACCACAGGTATACAATGTAGATGGATGGATAGTATACTTATGGATGACGAGTGACGACACAGAGGTAGGTACAGCAGTGGCCTACCGTACTGCTATATACAGTATAATGGACCTGGTGGACACTGTCAGCAGACTGCGTTTATAGTATAAAAAAAAAAGACACCACAGGTATACAATGTAGATGGATGGATAGTATACTTATGGACGACGAGTGACGACACAGAGGTAGGTACAGCAGTGGCCTACCGTACTGCTATATACAGTATAATGGACCTGGTGGACACTGTCAGCAGACTGCGTTTATAGTATACAAAAAAAGACACCACAGGTATACAATGTAGATGGATGGATAGTATACTTATGGACGATGAGTGACGACACAGAGGTAGGTACAGCAGTGGCCTACCGTACTGCTATATACAGTATAATGGACCTGGTGGACACTGTCAGCAGACTGCGTTTATAGTATAAAGAAAAAAAGACACCACAGGTATACAATGTAGATGGATGGATAGTATACTTATGGACGACGAGTGACGACACAGAGGTAGGTACAGCAGTGGCCTACCGCACTGCTATATACAGTATAATGGACCTGGTGGACACTGTCAGCAGACTGCGTTTATAGTATAAAAAAAAAGACACCACAGGTATACAATGTAGATGGATGGATAGTATACTTATGGACGACGAGTGACAACACAGAGGTAGGTACAGCAGTGGCCTACCGTACTGCTATATACATTATAATGGACCTGGTGGACACTGTCAGCAGACTGCGTTTATAGTATAAAGAAAAAGACACCACAGGTATACAATGTAGGATGGATAGTATACTTATGGACGACGAGTGACGACACAGAGGTAGGTACAGCAGTGGCCTACCGTACTGCTATATACAGTATAATGGACCTGGTGGACACTGTCAGCAGACTGCATTTATAGTATAAAAAAAAGACACCACAGGTATACAATGTAGATGGATGGATAGTATACTTATGGACGACGAGTGACGACACAGAGGTAGGTACAGCAGTGGCCTACCTACTGCTATATACAGTATAATGGACCTGGTGGACACTGTCAGCAGACTGCGTTTATAGTATAAAGAAAAAAAGACACCACAGGTATACAATGTAGATGGATGGATAGTATACTTATGGATGACGAGTGACGACACAGAGGTAGGTACAGCAGTGGCCTACCGTACTGCTATATACAGTATAATGGACCTGGTGGACACTGTCAGCAGACTGCGTTTATAGTATAAAGAAAAAAAGACACCACAGGTATACAATGTAGATGGATGGATAGTATACTTATGGACGACGAGTGACGACACAGAGGTAGGTACAGCAGTGGCCTACCGTACTGCTATATACAGTATAATGGACCTGGTGGACACTGTCAGCAGACTGCGTTTATAGTATAAAAAAAAAAAAGACACCACAGGTATACAATGTAGATGGATGGATAGTATACTTATGGACGACGAGTGACGACACAGAGGTAGGTACAGCAGTGGCCTACCGTACTGCTATATACAGTAGAATGGACCTGGTGGACACTGTCAGCAGACTGCGTTTATAGTATTAAAAAAAAGACACCACAGTTATACAATGTAGATGGATGGATAGTATACTTATGGATGATGAGTGACGACACAGAGGTAGGTACAGCAGTGGCCTACCGTACTGCTATATACAGTATAATGGACCTGGTGGACACTGTCAGCAGACTGCGTTTATAGTATAAAAAAAAAAGACACCACAGGTATACAATGTATATGGATGGATAGTATACTTATGGACGACGAGTGACGACACAGAGGTAGGTACAGCAGTGGCCTACCGTACTGCTATATACAGTATAATGGACCTGGTGGACACTGTCAGCAGACTGCGTTTATAGTATAAAAAAAAAAGACACCACAGGTATACAATGTAGATGGATGGATAGTATACTTATGGACGACGAGTGATGACACAGAGGTAGGTACAGCAGTGGCCTACCGTACTGCTATATACAGTATAATGGACCTGGTGGACACTGTCAGCAGACTGCGTTTATAGTATAAAAAAAAAAGACACCACAGGTATACAATGTAGATGGATGGATAGTATACTTATGGACTACGAGTGACGACACAGAGGTAGGTACAGCAGTGGCCTACCGTACTGCTATATACAGTATAATGGACCTGGTGGACACTGTCAGCAGACTGCGTTTATAGTATAAAAAAAAGACACCACAGGTATACAATGTAGATGGATGGATAGTATACTTATGGACGACGAGTGACGACACAGAGGTAGGTACAGCAGTGGCCTACCGTACTGCTATATACAGTATAATGGACCTGGTGGACACTGTCAGCAGACTGCGTTTATAGTATAAAGAAAAAAAGACACCACAGGTATACAATGTAGATGGATGGATAGTATACTTATGGACGACGAGTGACGACACAGAGGTAGGTACAGCAGTGGCCTACCGTACTGCTATATACAGTATAATGGACCTGGTGGACACTGTCAGCAGACTGCGTTTATAGTATAAAAAAAAAGACACCACAGGTATACAGTGTAGATGGATGGATAGTATACTTATGGACGACGAGTGACGACACAGAGGTAGGTACAGCAGTGGCCTACCGTACTGCTATATACAGTATAATGGACCTGGTGGACACTGTCAGCAGACAGCGTTTATAGTATTAAAAAAAAAGACACCACAGGTTTACAATGTAGATGGATGGATAGTATACTTATGGACGACGAGTGACGACACAGAGGTAGGTACAGCAGTGGCCTACCGTACTGCTATATACAGTATAATGGACCTGGTGGACACTGTCAGCAGACTGCGTTTATAGTATAAAAAAAAGACACCACAGGTATACAATGTAGATGGATGGATAGTATACTTATGGACGACGAGTGACGACACAGAGGTAGGTACAGCAGTGGCCTACCGTACTGCTATATACAGTATAATGGACCTGGTGGACACTGTCAGCAGACTGCGTTTATAGTATAAAAAAAAGACACCACAGGTATACAATGTAGATGGATGGATAGTATACTTATGGACTACGAGTGACGACACAGAGGTAGGTACAGCAGTGGCCTACCGTACTGCTATATACAGTATAATGGACCTGGTGGACACTGTCAGCAGACTGCGTTTATAGTATAAAAAAAAAGACACCACAGGTATACAATGTAGATGGATGGATAGTATACTTATGGACGACGAGTGACGACACAGAGGTAGGTACAGCAGTGGCCTACCGTACTGCTATATACAGTATAATGGACCTGGTGGACACTGTCAGCAGACTGCGTTTATAGTATAAAGAAAAAAAGACACCACAGGTATACAATGTAGATGGATGGATAGTATACTTATGGACGACGAGTGATGACACAGAGGTAGGTACAGCAGTGGCCTACCGTACTGCTATATACAGTATAATGGACCTGGTGGACACTGTCAGCAGACTGCGTTTATAGTATAAAGAAAAAAAGACACCACAGGTATACAATGTAGATGGATGGATAGTATACTTATGGACGACGAGTGACGACACAGAGGTAGGTACAGCAGTGGCCTACCGTACTGCTATATACAGTATAATGGACCTGGTGGACACTGTCAGCAGACTGCGTTTATAGTATAAAAAAAAAAGACACCACAGGTATACAGTGTAGATGGATGGATAGTATACTTATGGACGACGAGTGACGACACAGAGGTAGGTACAGCAGTGGCCTACCGTACTGCTATATACAGTATAATGGACCTGGTGGACACTGTCAGCAGACTGCGTTTATAGTATAAAAAAAAAAGACACCACAGGTTTACAATGTAGATGGATGGATAGTATACTTATGGACAATGAGTGACGACACAGAGGTAGGTACAGCAGTGGCCTACCGTACTGCTATATACAGTATAATGGACCTGGTGGACACTGTCAGCAGACTGCGTTTATAGTATAAAAAAAAAAGACACCACAGGTATACAATGTAGATGGATGGATAGTATACTTATGGACGACGAGTGACGACACAGAGGTAGGTACAGCAGTGGCCTACCGTACTGCTATATACAGTATAATGGACCTGGTGGACACTGTCAGCAGACTGCATTTATAGTATAAAAAAAAAAAGACACCACAGGTATACAATGTATATGGATGGATAGTATACTTATGGACGACGAGTGACGACACAGAGGTAGGTACAGCAGTGGCCTACCGTACTGCTATATACAGTATAATGGACCTGGTGGACACTGTCAGCAGACTGTGTTTATAGTATAAAAAAAAGACACCACAGGTATATAATGTAGATGGATGGATAGTATACTTATGGACGACGAGTGACGACACAGAGGTAGGTACAGCAGTGGCCTACCGTACTGCTATATACAGTATAATGGACCTGGTGGACACTGTCAGCAGACTGCGTTTATAGTATAAAAAAAAAGACACCACAGGAGTGTTTTTCAGGCAGACAAACGTATACTGGTGGTCACTGTCAGCAAAACTGTGCACTGTACTCCTGCTATAGCTGCTCCCCAGTCCCCACAATTAAGCAGTGTGAGCACTCAGCACAGATATATCATGCAGCACACTGAGCACAGATATGGTATGGAGCGTTTTTTTCAGGCAGAAAACGGATAAAAAACTGGTGGTCACTATTAGCAAAACTCTGCACTGTACTCCTCCTAACAGCTGCTCCCCAATCCTCCCCACAATAAGCTAAGCAATAAGATCAACTGTGTAGTATATAACTATATAAACGGAGAGGACGCCAGCCACGTCCTCTCCCTATCAATCTCAATGCACGTGGGAAAATGGCGGCGACGCGCGGCTGCTTATATAGAATCCGAATCTCGCGAGAATCCGACAGCGGGATGATGACGTTCGGGCGCGCTCGGGTTAACCGAGCCATACGGGAGAATCCGAGTATGGCTCGGACCCGTCTAAAAAGGGTGAAGTTCGGGGGGGTTCGGTTTCTCGGAAACCGAACCCGCTCATCACTAGTTAATTGTACAAATGAGACTGATCTCCGAAGATAGATATCAACGTTTTATTTATTCCATTTCATCAGCATATAAAATACAAAATTAGAAGATTACCTTATCTAGAAAAGATCCAGAAAACCAAGTTGTTTCAAATGTCTACACGGGTTGGGTATGGGATACAGGCAGTCAGCATGCCATCGATCTGAATGCCGACACTGGCATCCCAACAGTTTGAAATCCTGACAGGGAACTAATCCCTAATCCTAACCCTCCCCCCAGGGCTGGACTGTCCATCTGGCATTTCTGGTAAATACCAGAAGGGCCGATGGGTTAGTGGGCCGGTCCAATCAACAGAGATGCGGGAATGCCGCATGCAGCACAGCTTCCGGCTCTCTGGTTTGTCCTCTGCTGCTGCTGCCCGTAGTGGCCCATTGCAAGGCAAAATGGGGGCGTGCCGAGAGTCCACGCCCCCCTGACTCGTGACACGCCCCCATTTGCAGTGCCTGTGCGCCCATTTTGCGTCACACGCGCCCCCTTTCAGGTGCGGATGCCAGGGCCGAAAAGAGGTCCCAGTCCGTTCCTGCCAACCCCCAACCCTTAACATCTTCCCCACAACCTAACCCTAACCCTCCCTTCCCGCAGACTAACCCTAACTCTCCCTTCCCGCAGACTAACCCTAACTCTCCCTTCCCGCAGACTAACCCTAACTCTTCCTGGCATCGACATTGTGACAGCTGTCGGGATTCCAGCACCGGTATTCTGACCCCCGGGATTCCATATGCTACAACCCGTCTAAACTGTATGACTTGCCGTTATATGATTGATGTTGACACCTTTCACTATCCCCAGACGGGGAAAAAAACTATAAAACATAATGTTATGTGTACTATGACGTTTGTAGTTCACATGATAACCTGTTAGGTCAACATTAGAAAAAGATCATTCGGAACAGCCAGTCGCTAAACATTTTTTAGCGTCACTTAGATATAGAATCTCCTATATAATAGCCCAGATCTGTGACTTTGTGATTCATTTGCTAACGCTGGGCGGAGTCACAACAGTGGGCGGAGTTAGTCAAATGAGTCACAGATCTGGCCAAATCTACAGGAGACTAGGAGCAGAAGCAGATAGTATGGGCATTGCACAGGCAGGGGTGCATACCTCCCAGCTTTCTGCAGGAGCTTTCTTCAGACAGGAGGGACACACACTCGGCAAAAAGGGGGCGTGGCTTCACGGGAGGGCCCCGTTTTCGTCAATGAGGGGGCATGCCCAGCGCTCTGTGAGCTGCTGGCATGCCCCAGGGGCTGATTATGAGTCCGGGGGGGCCAGGGCACTTGAGACAGGGGAGCCCTATCTCATTGCTGTGCCTGCTGTGGGTTGGGGGCGTGGCCTAATCACGGGACGCGAGGCCACGCCCCCTTACGCAAATTCCGTTTTTTTTTTTTTTTTTTGTTTTTTTTTTTATGGAAATTTGGCCCCTCAGCTAGGGGTAAATCCAGAGGAAGTGGTCGCTCCCCCTACACACCCGCACAGGCAGTAGAAAGCAGGGAGACTGCTGCCTCCCTGCAACACCACAGACCTGCCAACACGCAGCAGCGTGTGCTGACAGTAGCACAATGCTGCCGTTGTTGCTGGCAGGACGGGGGACGGGGGGGGGGCTTCTGAGCTGGGACAGAGCTACTCGAGCCGGGGGGCCCCCTAAAACTGTGGGGCCAACGGTACGTACCCCCTTCCCCCCCCCCCCCTTAATCCGGCTCTGCTGCTGGAACCCCCCCTTAATCCATACCCCCTGATGCCCCCTCTCCCTCTGTCTCCACTATTCACCGCTGCTCTGCTAAGCAGAACAGCGAGTACAGGAGCTTTCCAACTGACCCCCCCGTTACCGCGGGACACTGCGACCCGCGGGTGGGACAGCGGGATAGACCCAAAAAAATGGGACTGTCCCGCGAAAATCGGGACATTTGGGAGGTATGGGGGTGTGTGAGGGGGGTATGCCGTACAGACAGACGGTCACCGGCTCACTGTGTGCTTGACCCCCCCCCCCTCTCTGGCGCGGAGGAGCGTCACTTTCTGGCACACTCCACGCTTCTTAGCTGCAGTTTTGTGGGGCACCTGCCGCTGTGCAGGTTCCGTACTGCCTCTGTTATCTCCAGCCCCGGCAACCCCACCGCTAGCTGCAGCGCTGCCACCCACAGTGAGGTGCGCTCAGCTCCTTCACACACTTTAGCCGGCGGGTAACGCTGCAGAAGTCCGAGCTGCTTGCAGGCTCCGACCCCCTCCTCCCTCCAGCCGCAGCATCTCCTGGGGGCTAACCAGTCACTCCCAGTCTCCCCTTACCACAGTGCCCGGCAGCTGCGCAAGGTCTGCGGTGTGTGACTGAGGAGGGGGGGAGGGATGCGGACGGGCAGAGGAAGCAGGACTCCAGCCTAAGAGAGTCAGCCATGCCAAGTCTCCACCAGCAGCAGATCCCAACAGGTTGGAGTGGAACAGCAGCAGCCAGCAGCAGTGACTCCGGTAAGACACATCTGTCTGTCACCACTGTTTTGTCCCTAATACCAATCTCTCCCGTGCCCTGTGTTCTGTCATGTCCCTGTCACCCCTGGCCTTGCCCTGCCACCCTTATCCTGGCCCTTTCACCCTTATCCTGGCCCTGTCACCCTTATCCTGGCCCTGTCACCCTTATCCTGGCCCTTTCACCCTTATCCTGGCCCTTTCACCCTTATGCTGGCCCTGTCACCCTTATGCTGGCCCTGTTACCCTTATGCTGGCCCTGTTACCCCTATCCTGGCCCTGTTACCCCTGTGCTTGCCCTGTCAACCCTATACTGGCCCTGTCACCCCTGTCCTGTTCCTGCCACCCCTACCCTGGCCTGTCACCCCTATCCTGTCCCTGTCATTTCTGTCCTGGCCCCGTCACCCCTTTTCTGACCCTGTCACCCCTGTCCTGGCCCCGTCAACCCTGTTCTGACCCTGTCACCCCTGTCCTGGCCCTGTTACTGCATACCCTCCAACTACCTTTTTGGCAGGTACAGTACCCGCAGCGCCTCCAGACCTCTCCCCAATGCACCACACCTCCGCACCTTCCCCTCCACCCCTCCCCCACACGCTGTGCCTCCAGACCCCCTACACCACCCGCGGCTCCTACTCCTCCGCCCCTTCACCACCCACAGCACCTCCAGGCCCCCTCCACCATCCACCCCCTTTATATGTCTCCCCCCACACCTGGCCACCTCCACCCGCAGCATCTGCAGACACCCTCCTCCATCCACGGTCCCCCCCTCACCCACCCCTCCCCAACCAATGGCACCACCGCACCTGCCCCTCCACCACCAGCAGCACCTCCGGACCTCCTTCCCTATGTGCTGCACCACCCGTACCTGCCCCTCCCCTACCCATGGCGCCTGCGGACCCCTACCCCACCCCCGGCACTCCCGCCCCTTCCCATCCCACAGCACCTCCGGAACCCTTCACCCATCCACAGCATCCCCACACCTGCCCCTCTCCCACCCATGGCACCCCTGCCCCTCCCCCACCTGCAGTGCCTCCGGACACCTCCCCAATCTGCATCCCCCACTCCTCTGCCCCTCCCCCACCCGCAGCACCTTCCTGGCTCTTCCCCATCCGGGCCCCACCCCCACTTCTTCCCCCCCTCCACCTGCAGCATCTACAGACACCATCCGCAGTCCCCCCCCCGCACCCGCTACATTCTGTACATCGTGCCCTGCAGGTGCTGTTCACGCCGTCGCAAGGGGCTGCGCCTCCTTCACCATCGCACGCCCTTTCATTGTGCAATATTTAACCACTAACAAAGGAATGCAGGTAATACTTTATATAATGCAAATATTGAACCCCAGAAAGGCATGCAAGGGTTAAGGGGGCGTAGCCCCTTGCGACGGTGTGAAGAGCGCCCATAGGGCGCGATGAAGCACCTAGTAATAGACTATGTTCCACCATTGATCAGCGGTGGTGACAGGTCACATCACCTGCTGCAATTAGAATCCTGCTGGATCTTTTAATTAGAAATGATGGCACCTTAAGGATTAAGGGGCCTATTTATTAACATTATTTTTACAAAAATATTGTGATTTTAGTATCACCTGAATGTATTAAAGGACATTTGGAGCAGTTTTCATGAAAAACTTCTCCAAACCCTTTAATTCACTTTTTTTTTAGTAAGCCACATCGCATTCCCCATGCTTATAATGGGAAATGTGATTTGGCCAAATTTACTAAAAAAAAAATTTGAAAAAATATCGCAGGTTGCCCTGTGATAATCTCGCCAGCTCAGGCTGGCGAGTTCACAGGGCAGCACTGAGATAAGCACCCTTTTGCCCAGCTTTCTAGGGCTCCAGTGATCCAGCTGATCACAGTGTAAAAAAAAAAAAACTCTCACCTGTCCAGGGAGCCGGTGTCCGCTGCTCTGGTGAGCGCTGCTGGGCGTCGGGTCCCCCATATGCTGCAATGTGACCCCGATGCAGTAAAGTGACGCTGCAAAATGGCAGCGCACTTTACAGCACCGGGGGTCACAGCGCAGGAGAAGGACCCGGCAGCCCAGCAGAAGCAGCGGCTCCCTGGCCAGGTGAGTATATTATGCTGCTGGGGGGGGGGGTTGGTCAGGTCCGCAGCGCGCAAGGGTAGTCGTGATGGGGGGGTCAACCGGGCGGTAGCGGTGCATGCGCAGCAGGACAGCGGGGTATTTTTTATGAAAAATACCCCGAGCTGCTGCGAAGAGGCATCGCAGGGGCAGAGCTTGACCGCAAGCACTTGGATGCTTGTGTTGATACTGTCAGACCAAAATGTACCATTAACCGCAAAATATTTCCACTGTACTGTACCATATGCCATCTTGAATAGAGTGTAAACAGGTAAGACAAGCACATGCTGCCCCTGGAAGCTGTCCTATAGTAAATATAAAAAACTGATTACAAATAAAAAATGTAATGGTTACTGGCTTTTTTATTATTCTATAAATTGGTTATCATTAAAAGAGGGCTTATAAACAATGAAAATAATAAAGTTAGGCGGGGGTGACCATTACTGCTGTGCCTAAGGGGGTCATTCCGAGTTGTTCGCTCGTTGTCGATTTTTGCAACGGAGCGATTAAGGCAAAAATACGCATGCGCATGCGCTAAGTATTTTAGCACAAAACTTAGTAGATTTACTCACGCCCGAACTAAGCATTTTCATCGTTGAAGTGATCGGAGTGTGATTGACAGGAAGTGGGTGTTTCTGTGCGGAAACTGGACGTTTTTTGGGAGTGTGCGGAAAAACGCAGGCGTGTCAGGGAAAAACGCGGGAGTGTCTGGAGAAACGGGGTAGTGGCTGGCCGAACGCTGGGCGTGTGTGTGACGTCAAAACAGGAATGAAACAGCCTGAACTGATCGCAATCTGTGAGTTAAGGCCCGTACACACTGGTCGATATATCGGCCGTTCTCTTGAACAGCCGATATATCGCGGGACCGTCGGCCAGTGTGTACGGCCGATACGTCTGTGAACTCCGTCGTTCACAGACGTATCACGTCTACCGATATATTGGCGCGTCGCTGTGTGTGTACGGGGCGGTCGGCCGACCGCCCGAACACATGCTGCGGCGGCCGGCGGTGATTCACAGCTGAACTGGGCGGGCGTGTGTACACGCCCGCCCAGTTCATGACGTCAGTCCCCGACGGATCGGGCAGTGTGTATGCTCAACACACTTCCCGATCTGTCCATAGATATATCTGCAGATCAATTGATCTGCAGATATATCTATTAGTGTTTACCCACCTTAAGTCTGGAGCTACTCAGAAACTGCTAAGAAATTTCTGTTCGCAATTCTGCTAAGCTAAGATACACTCCCAGAGGGCGGCGGCTTAGCGTGTGCAATGCTGCTAAAAGCGAACGAACAACTGGGAATGACCCCCTAAATCCGCTACTATATAGGACCTGCACCCCTGGCAGGCTCCCGGCGTCTGTTCACTGATGGTCTTTAATCATTATGGTAGGCTTGTCATTTTGTATTTTATATCCTGATGAAATGTTATAAACCATGAAACGTTACTATCTGTGGAGTGTAATCTCATTTGTACAAGATGCCCAGAGTGCTGCCTTGTTGATATCTATTTTTTTTCCTCTTTGCCAAAGAGGTAATAGGATGGCACCAGATGCATCTTACAGCTTTTAGCAGTCTAGTGCCATGTCAAAAATTGCTTTCTACGGCCCTCATTCTGAGTTGATCGCTCGCCAGCAATTTTTTGCAGCGCTGCGATCAGGTCAAAACTCTGCAAAACTGCGCATGCGCAGTGCCGTAACTAGACATTTTAGCGCTGTGTGCAAGAAACAGCATTTGCGCCCCCCCCCCATGTTAGTTACGGACATAAAAAATAGGGGTGGGGCTTCATGGAGCATCCATTAGTCACATAACTGCATGGTAGCGCCCGTTACTCACACTACACTGCACAGTAGCGTCTGTTACTCACATCACTCTGCATGGTAGCACCCATTAGTCACATTACACCACATGGTAGAGTCCATTAGTCACGTTACGCAGCATGGTAGTGTCCATTAGTCACGTTACGCAGAGTGGTGGCGTCCATTAGGGGCAATACACAGTGCGATAGCTTCGGTCAATTTCATTACACTGCTCTGTAACGTCCGTCGGCCACATTACACAGCACGGCAGTGTCCGTCGCCACATTATACAGTACAGTAGCGTTCATCGGCCACATTATACAGCGCGGTAGCATCCGTCTGCCACATTACACAGCACGGCAGCATCCGTCGGCTACATTACACAGCACGGCAGCATCCGTCGGCCACATTACACAGCACGGCAGCATCCGTCGGCCACATTACACAGCACGGCAGCATCCGTCGGCCACATTACACAGCATGGCAGCATCCGTCGGCCACATTACACAGCACGGCAGCATCCGTCGGCCACATTACACAGCACGGCAGCATCCGTCGGCCACATTACACAGCACGGCAGCATCCGTCGGCCACATTACACAGCACGGCAGCATCCGTCGGCCACATTACACAGCACGGTAGCATCCGTCGGTCACATTACACAGCACGGCAGCATCCGATAGTCACAGACAGCAGTACTCAATGTGTCTGTGTATACACACACACACACACACACAAACATACAAACACATTAGATTAATGTATGTGCAGTTTTTGGAGTGTTTTGGGTTTTGTTTTACAAATCTTTCCACTGTATTGTACAACGTGATTTGTTTTAAAAATCACTGAGACACATTCCAGGATGAGTAAGAGAGACTGGCCTTGTGGTTAATGTTATTTAGTTTACTGCCCGAAACAGTAATAAACACATAATGGACAGTAAATAATACCTACATGATAAGACTCTGCACGAGGGACGGAGAGGAGGAAAGAGACTTCACTCCTGTGAAGCCAGCAGCAGCCGTCTATGAGATGAGTCATCTCCAGCACCCGGCAGTGTTTGCACAGTGCTAGAGCAGGAGGAGGGGGGCGGACCGAGCAGAGGGGGACTGAGTGTGGGGAGAGAGCTGCGCCGCTGCCTGCTGTGACTAATGTAATGTATATTAGCAGCGCTGCCTCCGGCAGGGAAGGTGCCGGGCACAGCGCTACTAATATTACATTACACTACAGCGGGCAGTGCTGTAGCTGATGAGGAGAAATGAGTGTGGAGCGGATGTTGCGCCCACAGCCTAACTGCGCTGTGTGCGAAGCCCCCTTCGCACACACGTAGTTACGGCACTGCGCATGCGCATCGTACAGGTACAAAGCGGATCGGTGCTGTGCGATGGATTTAACGAAGAATCCATTCGCACAGACGATCGCAAGGAGATTGACAGGAAGATGGCGCTTGTCGGTGTCAACTGACTGCTTTCTAGGAGTGTTTGGAAAAACGCAGGCGTGTCCAAGCATTTGCAGGGCGGGTGTCTGACGCAAATTCTGGGTCCAAAAAGACTGAAGTGATCGCAAGGGCTGAGTAAGTCCAGAGCTACTCAGAAACTGCAAAAAATGTTTTCGTCCCGCTCGGCTGCACAAGCGTTCGCACACTTGCAAAGAGAAAATACACCCCCCCCCCATAGGCGGTGACTATCTGATCGCTGCTCTACAAAAAATAGCTAGTGAGCGATCAACTCAGAATGATTGCCTATATATAGTACAACCCAGTGGCGTAAGTTCGTCCCAGTCGCCCGGAGGCATGATAAATGTTGGTGCCCCCCTACATATACACACACATACCATATGTAACTATCCGGCACTCAGGGTGAACAGTAATAGCGTGCTCAGGTACCTTTCCCCAATAGTAATATAGATACACATAAAAAGTTGACGGCACTCCAAGTCAGTCATTACAATAAAACAGACTCTATGGAGATGCTTTGGCGCAGCGGTGTGCCGATATATATAAAAAACACACAAACACCTCATTCACTTAAAAGCACACACACGCCTCTTTCACTTAAACATACACACTCCGCTTTCACTTTAACACACAAACGCCTTTCACTAAAACACACACATGCCTCTTTCACTTAAAACACACACATGCCTCTTTCACTCACACACACATGCCTCCTTCACTTAAAAACACACACATGCCTCTCACTTACACACACCTCTCACTTACACACACATGCACGCCTCACACACACACACGCACATCACACACACGCACCCCTCCATATATTTGTAAGGTAGCGTGTACCCTGACCAGGTGTGTGCTCTGTACATAGGTGGTCATTCCGAGTTGATCGCAGCCACCAACTTTTAGCTGCTGCTGCGATCAATAGTCCACGCCTATGGAGGAATGTATTTTTGCTTAGCAGGGCTGCGATCACTTGTGCAGCCCTGCTAAGCTAAAAAAATTTCAAGCAGAAATAGACCAGCCCTGGACATACTTACCCTGTGCGATGGATCCAGCGATGATGGGCCCGGCTTTGACGTCACACCTCCACCCTCCGTTGTCCTGGACACGCCTGCGTTTTACTCACCACTCCCCGAAAACGGTCTCCAATGGTCCGGATCCGCCCTGCCACGCCTCCTTCCTGTCAATCTTCTTAGCGGTCGCCTCTGCAAACGCTTCCGTCGGTAGGCGCGACGTAACCCGGTGACCTCTGTCGCCGGGCAACATCGCGCACAGCGCACAGCGTCCGCCGCGCATGCACAAGGGGCTTTGTTGCGCTCGCCCACCGCTGGCAATCTAAAGAGCAGGATCCTGGTGTCGGTATGGTGACTGGTGTATACTTTACTGCTTCTACACACAATCACATTGTCCTGTAACAACCTTTTTCAGAGTTCTTGTTGTGTAGTCATGTGACTGCTGTACTGACAAAATACTTATAAGGGAAATTGGTCCAGTATTGATCATACACTGTGTAGCATATTGAAACAATAGAAAACACAACAGAAGTCTCTGGAAGTATCAGTTTTATTGAATATTCACTAGCTCTTAACCGCAGTATATGAAATGAGGATGTAAGATCATGCCAATTGATATATTTTACTTAGAACATCTCCAATACTGAGAAACTGCTGGGAACCCTTGTTTTATATGCAGGACTTTTATTTCTTTGAAATGCTGATATACTGGCTCGCTAAACTATGCAATTATTGCACTATTTCTAATATCAGAATAAAGGTATCATTGTTGATCAGGATTAAATAAACACCAGAGTTTTTGAGATGTGATACATCTCGGCGGTCGGGATTCCGTCGGTCATGTGACCGACGCCAGAATCCCGACAACGCTCAGGAGACAGGCACTGGGACACCAACAGCCGACATCCTGAAGGTAAGTATCAGTGTGGGTATTAGGGTTAGGGCCCAGCGGGGAAGGGGGGGAGAGTTAGGCACTATGGTGGTGCCCATAGCGGCCCCCAAAAAAATTTTTTAGCTCTAACCTCTACCCTCCTAGATTTAGCCCTAGCCGCCACTAGAGAAGGGTTAGGATAGAGGGGTAGGGTTAGCCTACTTACCTCCCAAACGTGTTGACATTCTCAGGTTCGGGATGCCTGGATCGGTCGTGTCTTCTTTTTCTCTAGTAAGTGTTCTATGTAACTCTGGGGAGCACCACTGGCTCACTTGAATCTAGGATTGTCTTTGGAATCCTGTTAATAAATACAGGTACAGTAGTTGCTTCACCTTAGAACTTACAATCTCCCCAGACGCTCCTTACAACTTACAGTATTTTATTTTTGATTGGAAACTGAGGAGGGATCTAGTGCGGCGTCTCCCACCACTTTCTTTTTTGCCAACCTTTTGTACCTGTCGGCCATAAGCACTTTCGACCTTTTACATGTCGACCTAATGGCCATGTAGACCATTATTGGTCGACCTATTGACTGTCGACCTTTTCACTGTAGAGCTGTAATCCAGGTACCCATCAGGTTCGTGTGAAAAGCGGCCGCATAGCCTGCTCAGAAATACATGCTGATTTCCACTCACTGTGAGAGCGTGGCCGCACTGCCCCTATACATCCGCCTGTGAAAGTAGCCGCCATCACTATCAGCGCCCTACTCTTAATGCTAGAGATCCGTCTGATATCAGATGGATCCCTGAGAACTCAGAATAGGTTGTAATGCCGACAACACACCCACACACTCTACCTAACTGATGCATGGCACCCAGTGGCTGCTAATCCCGCCCAGGAAGCCATAAGTGGAGATGCGGCTGAGATGCGTACCACTCAGAGTCGCCCATAGTTGCATAGAGATGCATATAGTCAGCAGCGGGGCATGTGCAGTGTGAAACAATAGCCAAGCATAGTGACGTACGGGCGAGATGTCACTGGTGTGACTGGGAACAGAGTCCACCATTCCTTTTAGTATTTGTCTTTGTAAAACCATAGTGAATAAATACTTTATAAATATTAATTATTCTAATGCATATTCCCATTCCTACTATGCAAAACCCCTTTCTCACTGTTGTTCCTGACAAAAATAAGACCCCAGTACTAGGCACCTACATGTAGTGAAGCCTTTCACAAATCATTGGGCCCATAACATATACCATAACATATAAGTACTATATATATATATATATATATATATATATATATAGGATGTGGTGTATCCCAATGTAAGGATCCCGAAATGCAGCCACAATGCTGGCGCTGAAGCTCCGACAATGGCCGAAATGCAGACGCCTGAATCCCGACACCCAGCAGTAAGTATGCAGGGTCTGTCAGTGTTAGTCCGTGGGGTGGGAGGGACGTTAGGTTTAGGCACCCCCAGAGAGGGCTAGGGTTAGTGGTGGGGCAGGGGTGGTTAGATTTAGGCACCACGTGTAAGGGTTAGGGTTAGGCTGCGGAAAGGGGGGGTTAGGTTTAGGTACCACTTTGGAGGGTTAGGGAGTATTGGGAGCGGGTAAGTATACGTACCTACCCCCTGTCGGAATTCTCTCCATCGGGATGCCGCGGTTGTTCTTCTGACCGCCGGCATCCCAGCCACCGGTAAAGCGTATCACACCCATATATACAATGAGGTTCATATATTAAGTCACTGAATTTTTTTTAAGTCACTAGTTTTGCCCAATTTTTTATTAAAGGTAAACCCCAGCATATTGCATTGGAAAATAAACTTAGGATAGGTAGTACATAATAAATAATGAATACTGTAGGCCAAAATACCAATTTTATTGCCATCGCAGGTTGGAAATCCGTAGGTAGAAATCCTTTATTCTCAGGGAAAAAAAACATTTGTTCCACTCAATAATGCTTAAAACCATATATGAATCTATTTTATACTGTCCAGCAGTGCGCTACTACAGATCCTGGCCCGGAGAGGCTGCAATTTAACCCTTGCCTCTCCATCCCGCATTCAAACTGCCTCTGTTATAAACCTCAAATAAAAAAATGAACCTTACAGTATGTCCGCAATCGTGATTCGAAAGATAAAACGGACCCTGTAGTGTTGCACAACGATGAAACAATTACGGCTGATTGTTCATTTTTGCCATTGAATTTCTTTTTTTAATTTGGTTTCCCTGTGAATTTTATGTGCTGCAATCATGCCAAATATTTTTAACAAGGTAAAATATATTGTTTTTATCTGTTTTCCCCCCAGTGCTTATCTTATTGAGGAGCAGAATTATTTAGCGTCTCTGGGGACGGTATGTACTGAGATATCTCCTGTAAAATGTATTCAATCTGTAGTGTAGAGCAATTCTATAGGATAATGCCATGACACAGGGCTATACCTTTCAAGAGAAGATCGATACACTAATGTGCCCGCGGGGACCACAGGCTGCTTTGCAAGCCAAATGATAGCACATTAAATGCTTGTGTGGGTCTATATTTTGGCCTTGTTTTCTATGGCTGAAGTTTCACAAATCAAATCACACACAGCATCTATTTCAGGCAAGGATCAATCACATTTAATGAACGTAATGCAGTTTGTAACTTTCCTGCCAACATGTCTCTTTAAAGCTGAACGGACAGACAAGCTCGGACATCTGACGCAATAACTTACATTTTACACTGTTGTGAAACAAGTGATGTTATACATTTACCAGGAGAAAGTACGTGAGGCACTGGTGGATGATGGGTGATTTACAGAGTTATAACGATAACACTAGTGTTGGAGGAATGGATAAAAGCACCGTATTCTCCGTATCCCAAGCCTGCAGCACTTATGTCTGGCCGGCAGCCAATCGCTGTACTCACAGTTACACGGCACATTAGGTTCAAATGTTCCTTTCCTGCTAATCTGCATTTGGTTTGTCTTAAAGAATGGATGAAGGAAAAATTCCAACAACAGCACACTCAGACCCTACCTAGGAGAATTGTTCCAGCTTAGCGTTAAAACCGGGTACACATTAGAGCGATATCGGCATGATTTGCTGTATCGGAGCGACAAATTGTGCATATTGTCTAATGTGTACCCCCAAACGTATCCTCCCGAGGGTCATATGACATTTTCTGGTTGGCCCTGCTGTGCAGTCAATCAGAAGATATTGTGTGTGACCCGGTGCAGTGTAATGAAGGACGGAACAAGATGTTGTTCCATCCTTCTTTACATCGTGTAGTGTGTACGGGTAATCTGCTATGGTCCAGGGCGAAGACAGAAGTCGGCGGACTGACGGAATGGCCAATTCAGGTAAGTATACACACTTACTGGTTAGCCGCTTGACACCCAGCTTGGTGGGCATTTGTATTTGCCCGCCTGTGATATCAGCCTGTGCAGCAAGTGTATTAGCGGTCAGAAGGCTGCCCATACACACCTCTCTAATTCACAGATATATCTTTAGCTATATCACCATTGGCTGTGCTTCCTATCGCCCAGCTTTTGAGGCACCTGTCTGTCAGGTTGGGAGACGAGCACACACTCATGTCAACGCTGTAATTGCCGACCTCATTTCCACACTTGCTCCGTCATGCCAGTTAAAGCTTTTGGACCCCCAGGATGCAATGGTCCAGCCTCCCTATAACCCCGCCTCCTGGACCTGGAAAGGGGTACTGCTGCTGTAATGTGTAAAAAGGGGAACTCTGCTGCAGTAATGTGTAAAAAGGGGAACTCTGCTGCTGTAATGTGTAAAAAGGGGGACTCTGCCTGTCGTAATGTGTAAAAAGGGGACTGTCCTGTCGTAATGTGTAAAGAGGGGACCGTGCTGCCGTAAAGTGTAAAGAGGGTACGCTGCTGCCATAACGTGTAAAAAGAGGACCCTGCTGCCATAAAGTGTAAAAAGTGGACTCTACCTGGCATAATGTGCAAAAGGGAGCTCTACCTGGCGTAATGTGTAAAAGGGGGCTCTACCTGGTGTAATGTGTAAAAGGGGTCTCTACCTGGCGTAATGTGTAAAAGGGGTCTCTACCTGGAGTAATCTGTAAAATGGGGCTCTACCTAGCGTAATGTGTGACAGGGGCTCTACCTGGCGTACTGTGTAAAAGGGGCTCTACCTGGTGTAATGTGTGTAAGTGGCACTACTGTGCAGCATAATTTGAATAATGTAGACTACTGTGCTGCGTAATATGAATTGGTATTATTTTGTGGCCACACCCCTTCCCCGTGAAGCCACACCCCTATATTTGTGGCACGCAATGGCCCTATTTTAAATATTGGGAGGTCACCCATGCTACTTCTTGCACACAACGCTAAAATGTCTAGTTATGGCACTGCTCATCACAGCCCCAGATTCTCCACTAGCTGCTATTACTATATATGGCGATCCATCTGTATTGTGGCGAACCTACGAAAAATGTAATTTATTCCTTATTATTATTTTTTATGAAAGTGGAGCTAGAAGCCCAAGACAACACTTACGTTTATACTGCGCATGTCTGAACCAAAATGGCCGGGTTGCGCATACGCAGGGGTATCCAGGACTGGCTGGTGAATTTATACAACTCCTCCTACGGCTGCCAGACATTAGTGCTGCAGTGCTGAGTATCCTTCAGCTGAAAAAAGGTTTATACTGTTTAAATTACGGCATACTTGCCTACCCTCCCGGAATGGGCGGGAGGCTCCCGAAAATCGGGTGACCCTCCCGGCACCCCGGAAGAGCAGGCCTTCGAGTAAAGTGGGCGGTCCGGGCAGGCGATGACGCGATTCTTGTTGAATTGCATCATCATAGCCACGCCCCCTGTTGTATAATGCCGGTAATAGCGGCATTACATACACAGCAGGGGGCGTGGTTTACATGACGCCTTCCAGCAGCCACGCCCCAGTTCCACCTCAGGCCTGCCCCCGTTCCGCCTCTGGCCCGCCACCCTTCTGCGCGTCACCTCACTGCCCGCCCCACTGCTGAGCCGACCGGCTGCTCTCTCCCGGAGAGAGCAGCCCAAAAGTCGTCAAGTATGAATTACGGTAATAAATTATTTTCCACAGCTGCATTAAGGCTGGGATGCAGCAGAGCTAAAACTGCAACCAAACCTCAGAAAATGCCAATTTTGTTGGTTTGGCAACTTTTTGCATCTACACCAAGCTCCATAATGTATCTTTAGATGATGTTACCCTATAGAAGCCTATGGGCTTTCGTGTTTACCCCCTGAGAGGTATCCTGCTGAATTGCATCCTCATAGCCATACTCCCCACTTTGCAATCATGGTAATCTCAGCATTGTATAGTAGGGGCAAGTCCATGATGATGCAATCGTGTCATCATGCCCCCCAAGTATACCGCGTCATGCCCCTCGCTGTGCAGATCTGTCTGCCGCCTCCTGGGGAGGGAAGGGGGGGGGATCTAAAACATACAGAAAGAAGACAGTACGACAAAGCAATGTATTTAGTACATCTCAGACGTTTCTCATGTAATAAAGTGATGCGACCTTTACACTTTGCTGATTTCTTCCCTGTACAACTTGGAGCAGTTTTAGTTTGCAGATATAGAATATAATTTATCCAGGTGAAGTTTGTTTGGCTGTCTAGGTATCCTGCTAATAAAGTTCATCAAGCCCAGGGCACTTCATCTATAAGTTCCCCTAAATTAAAGACATCTGTGGGCTGAAGGCTCCTAAAACTCCACTTCTGGCACCATATTTTGCTGATCATGTACTTCAGGCCGATACACCATTGCGCATCTGTCTACCTTCCTGCTGCAGCCGGGCTGGGAAGACGCTACGTTGCAGCTGTTTGCCTTGAAATAGTAAATTCCGAGTCCCACCGGTTTAAATTAACAAATTTCCTCTTGCAAGAAGGTAGGAAAGTTAATTCATCCTTAAAACTAAATTTCTTGTTTACAGTCTGGATCCCACAAAAGATAGGTTCCTAATTAATCCCTCTGGACAGGGGTGATTAAGGCGACTAACGCTTTGTGTGCAATAAATGATAAACACAAAACGCTTTTTTCATCGGTTTTCATTTTTCTGAAAGTAAAGAGAAAATACAATGGATATTTTCGCCTAGTTGTATTGAATATAAATCCAATTTTTTTTTGGGGGGGGCTTTAAATATTTTTTATGCAATTCTGTTCGCGCAAGCCGTGGCCGACCCATGTGACCCGAGATCTGGGAGACCATATCAAGTTCTATTAAAGCAGCAGAAGAGGGGTGCAGTGATCTGTGAGGGTATCAGGCAGGCACGTATGCCACATGCAGACTTAGTGACATTTTATACCTGAGAAATTGCGTTACTTTTTTCACACTCTATATCATTTTCCTCTGCGAGGGCACAGATTGAAGCAATTCCCTCTCCCCTTCCCCCCTCTCCTTCCTACAGCGATCCAGGTATCAGGAACGAGATATACCATTTTCTGAAATGGAGAAATTACACATCAGCCTATTAGTCACTTTAAATGCAAAGCAGTGTGCTCGGAATGGGGGCAGAAATAATGCATTTCAAAATAAAATTATATGAGGCCAGGTTGGAGAGGGGGAAAAAAAAATAGATGAACATGAGGCTGACATTTAAAGGTAAAGATGGGAGCGTGCAGTGAGGCTGAAAGAGAGAGGAACAGGCAATGTGCTTATTCCACGGAGAGGTGGGTCTGGTTACGGTACGACATGGGAAAAATCAAAGAGGACGATTCATTTTGGCGAGTAAAGGGGAAACTTTTGCCAGCGCGATAATATTTGCACCTTTTCCCCTTATCCTACCGGGTGTTTCTCACAATGTAAAATGTTTGGGATTGAGTGAAGATGCATGTGGGATGTGACTCTCAAAGCTTCCCATGTGATGATGATATCACAGCTGTGTTTTCCGCAACTAAATATGTTTGGCTTGCAGAGTGCCTGGAATGGCAAGTGGCCACCGGCAGAGCCGCTGCAGAACCTATCTCTGTGTGACCGTGGGCTGCTCAGTTTCTTCCTGATCCGGTCAGTCCTGTCCACTCGTTGTGATGTCATCACAGTAGCTTTTCTCTAGTTCTGCATTCCGGGTGTCATTCTCGGTATCTCAGTATCTGTACTCATTCTGTATGTACAGTAGCATAGGCAAACGCGGGGAGGGGGGGGGGGGGGTGTTCTGGTTGCCCGGAAACCCTCCTCCTCTTGGCAAGTGGCTCAAATTGTGACAATTGCAATGGTATATAATACGATTACTAGAGCTGCCACAACAACCTACAGTTTAAGAGACATATCAGAACTGGTGCACATGTCCAGTGGTAGCAGCTTCATCTACCAAGTTTGCTATGTGTGTGTATCTGAGTCCTCTGTCAGGTACTGGACCAGAGAGTACAGTAGCTACCAGGAAGAAGAGACAGGAGCCTTACCATGAGGTGGAATAATGTGTGCTCTATTATGTTTGTGTATATACTTATTTATTTATTTATTTATTATAGTATGTTTAACCTTTTCCTCACCACTTATTTAAATATGTTTGATACAGCCCATATAGACCATCTAGAGCAGGCATTCGAAACCGCGGTCCTTAAGGCACACCAACAGTGCAGGTCTTAGTGATATCCAGACTTCAGCACAGATGGTTAAATCAAAATAACTGAGGTACTAATTAAGTCACCTGTGTTCAAGCCTGGATTTCACTAAAACCAGGTCTGTTAGTGTGCCTTGAGGACCGAGGTTGGGAAACACTGATCTATAGTGTTAAATGTTCCGCAGAGTGGGAGATTATAGATTGCATATGGAAACCCCCTTCTAGAAATCCTGTGTTTGCCACTGAGTAAGCTGCAGAGTATCTCTTTTCCTGTTCTGTATGCTGAGTGTTATTCTCAGTATCTGTACTTATTCTGTATGTAGAGTAAGCTGCAGAGTATCTCTTTTCCTGTTCTGTATGCTGAGTGTTCTTCTCAGTATCTGTACTTATTCTGTATGTAGAGTAAGCTGCAGAGTATCTCTTTTCCTGTTCTGTATGCTGAGTGTTCTTCTCAGTATCTGTACTTATTCTGTATGTACAGTAAGATGCCGAGTATCTCTTTTCCTGTTCTGTATGCTGAGTGTTATTCTCAGTATCTGTACTTATTCTGTATGTAGAGTAAGCTGCAGAGTATCTCTTTTCCTGTTCTGTATGCTGAGTGTTATTCTCAGTATCTGTATTTATTCTGTATGTACAGTAAGCTGCAGAGTATCTCTTTCCTGTTCTGTATGCTGAGTGTTATTCTCAGTATCTGTACTTATTCTGTATGTACAGTAAGCTGCAGAGTATCTCTTTCCTGTTCTGTATGCTGAGTGTTCTTCTCAGTATCTGTACTTATTCTGTATGTAGAGTAAGCTGCAGAGTATCTCTTTTCCTGTTCTGTATGCTGAGTGTTCTTCTCAGTATCTGTACTTATTCTGTATGTATAGTAAGCTGCAGAGTATCTCTTTTCCTGTTCTGTATGCTGTGTTATTCTCAGTATCTGTACTTATTCTGTATGCAGGGGCGGAACTCTCGGAGGCAGCGGAGTCCGTTGCCGCCGGGCTCCTGGCCATGAAGGGGGCACGGCACCGGCAGCTACAGCTGCTCCGTTGTCCCCCGACCCCCGCTCCATTCACACAGGACATTTCCGTAGTGCAGCAGGAGCTGCTAGAGGAGCAGCCGACGGACGAACGAGCGCAGCGCCTATTAGCATCAGCGGCCCTCGCTCCTCCACCTGTCTGTGCTCTCTGCTGCTGTGTGCTCTGGCCTGGTTCGCAGATATCACGTGACCCAGAGCCGCCGCACGCCGCCCAGGACACCTAAGAGCCGCTAAGCCTCCAGGAGAGAGTGCGGGATAGCGGCGCTGACAGACTCCTGAAAAAAACAGCTGCAGAGTATCTCTTTCCTGTTCTGTATGCTGAGTGTTCTTCTCAGTATCTGTACTTATTCTGTATGTAGAGTAAGCTGCAGAGTATCTCTTTTCCTGTTCTGTATGCTGAGTGTTCTTCTCAGTATCTGTACTTATTCTGTATGTATAGTAAGTTGCAGAGTATCTCTTTTCCTGTTCTGTATGCTGTGTTATTCTCAGTATCTGTACTTATTCTGTATGCAGGGGCGGAACTCTCGGAGGCAGCGGAGTCCGTTGCCGCCGGGCTCCTGGCCATGAAGGGGGCACGGCACCGGCAGCTACAGCTGCTCCGTTGTCCCCCGACCCCCGCTCCATTCACACGTGACCCAGAGCCGCCGCACGCCGCCCAGGACACCTAAGAGCCGCTAAGCCGCCAGGAGAGAGTGCGGGATAGCGGCGCTGACAGACTCCTGAAAAGTAAAGTACCAGTATGTACTGTACATCTGCAAGCACTTTTGGGGGGGGGGGAGAGAGAGGGGGGAAGGAGACATAGTGCTACCACATGATTTTATAAAAGCTATATAATATTATTTTTATATATAATATATGCAATCATCTAAAAATGCAGAACACCAAATAAGACACAGTCACAGTGGCATAACTAGCATCACTGTCACAATGTCTTATTTGGGGTGCCGTATTCTTAGATGATTGCTAGTATTTTGTTATAAGCAGATGCCCAACTAATTGATCCCACTATTCACTTGCTGTTGGATTAGGGTGGTCTTCTGGTTGCCGGCGGTCGGGGTCCCGGCGACCAGCATACCGGCGGCGGAATCCCGACCGCCGGCAAACAGACATCTTTTCTCCCTCTTGGGGGTCCACGACCCCCCTGGAGGGAGACGCGCGCCACCGTGCCCGCAAGGGGCTCATGTACGCTCGCCCAGCTGTCAGTATGCCGGCGGTCGGGATCCTGGCGCCGGTATGCTGGTCGCCGGGACCCCGACCGCCGGCAAACCATATTACACCCGTTGGATGCTTCATTGGAGTGCCACACCTCTATCCACCTATCCATTTCTTCATTTTGAAGGCTGTAAGTTTAAGTGGCAGTGCTAGACCCACCTTTTGTCTATGGGGTCAATTCTATTCAGCGACAGTTGTATAGCGCCGGGAGTTAGCTCCCGTCACTATTCAATTCAGCTCAAGTTAAGTCGGCGAAGGCCTGTTCTCGCCGACTTAACAGGTTGAATTGTTGGGAGAACGAGCATTCTCCGACTTAACTCCCCGATGCGATGCTGATTCCCAATAGAATCAGCCTCGCGTGACAGCACTTTTGTCGGGTTTCTTCTCTCATCCCCCGGGGTTGAGAGAAGTATTCCTGACAATTGGTGTCACTTGGCGCTGTAATGAACTCCCGGCGCTATTCAACTGTCGCTGAATAGAATTGACCCCAAAATATGTGTGTGTGTGTGTGTATGTATATATATATATATATATTTTTTTTATATATATATATATATATATATATATATATATACAGATATTGCATGGACCGGCACTCCCACTGTTTCAAACAATTGCCCCGGTGCCCTCTGAGAAAATGGTAGTTATACACTGCCCTTTTGTATATATATATATATATATATATATATATATATATACACACACACCCCCACCCCAAAGAACCGGCACTCCAATTATTACATATACTTTGCTGGTGCTATCACATATACCGTGGTTCATATATACACTTTCTGCGGTGCGGCACTCAGCATAAAAAGTAGTCAGCAGACTTGGATATAGATAACAACGTTTCAGTGTTTTTTTATTGCACTATCATGAGGCTGACAAAGACCTTTGTTAACCTGATGATAGTGTAATAAAAGAAGCACTAAAACATGGGCCCTCATTCCGAGTTGTTCGCTCGCTAGCTGCTTTTAGCAGCATTGCACACACTAGGCCGCCGCCCTCTGGGAGTGTATCTTAGCTTAGCAGAATTGCTAACGAAAGGTTAGCAGAATTGCGAATAAATAATTCTTAGCATTTTCTGAGTAGCTCGAGACCTACTCCTACACTGCGATCAGCTCAGCCCGTTTCGTTCCTGGTTTGACGTCACAAACACGCCCTGCGTTTGGCCAGCCACTCCCCCGTTTCTGCAGACACTCCAGCGTTTTGTACTCCTGTACGCACTGTACTCCTCCTATATTATACAGCTGCTCCCCAGCCCTCCCCACAATTAAACAATAAAGCACAATCAATCAAGTTCAACAATAAACGGAGAGGACGCCAGCCACGTCCTCTCCCTAACATTTCCAATGCACGAGTGAAAATGGCGGCGACGCGCGGCTGCTTATATAGAATCCGAATCTCGCGAGAATCCGACAGCGGGATGATGACGTTCGGGCGCGCTCGGGTTAACCGAGCCATACGGGAGAATCCGAGTATGCCTCGGACCCGTGTAAAATGGGTGAAGTTCGGGGGGGTTTCGGTTTCCGAGGAACCGAACCCGCTCATCACTAATATATATATATATATATATATATATATACACACACACACACACACACGCGCGCACATACATACATATATTTATCTTAATATGGGAAATAGGGGGGCAGCAATATTTATCTTGCCTCCGGGCGACTGTGACAAACTTACGCCACTGTCTGTATGTAGAGTAAGCTGCAGAGTATCTTTTCCTGTTCTGTATGCTGAGTGTTATTCTCAGTATCTGTACTTATTCTGTATGTACAGTAAGATGCAGAGTATCTCTTTTCCTGTTCTGTATGCTGAGTGTTATTCTCAGTATCTGTATTGTCTTATTCTGTATGTAGAGTAAGCTGCAGAGTATCTCTTTTCCTGTTCTGTATGCTGAGTGTTATTCTCAGTATCTGTACTTATTCTGTATGTAGAGTAAGCTGCAGAGTATCTCTTTTCCTGTTCTGTATGCTGAGTGGTATTCTCAGTATCTGTACTTATTCTGTATGTACAGTAAGCTGCAGAGTATCTCTTTTCCTGTTCTGTATGCTGAGTGTTATTCTCAGTATCTGTACTTATTCTGTATGTACAGTAAGCTGCAGAGTATCTCTTTTCCTGTTCTGTATGCTGAGTGTTATTCTCAGTATCTGTACTTATTCTGTATGTAGAGTAAGCTGCAGAGTATCTCTTTTCCTGTTCTGTATGCTAAGTGTTCTTCTCAGTATCTGTACTTATTCTGTATGTACAGTAAGCTGCAGAGTATCTCTTTTCCTGTTCTGTATGCTGAGTGTTATTCTCAGTTTCTGTACTTATTCTGTATGTACAGTAAGATGCCGAGTATCTCTTTTCCTGTTCTGTATGCTGAGTGTTATTCTCAGTATCTGTACTTATTCTGTATGTAGAGTAAGCTGCAGAGTATCTCTTTTCCTGTTCTGTATGCTGAGTGTTATTCTCAGTATCTGTACTTATTCTGTATGTACAGTAAGCTGCAGAGTATCTCTTTTCCTGTTCTGTATGCGGAGTGTTATTCTCAGTATCTGTACTTATTCTGTATGTAGAGTAAGCTGCAGAGTATCTCTTTTCCTGTTCTGTATGCTGAGTGTTATTCTCAGTATCTGTACTTATTCTGTATGTAGAGTAAGCTGCAGAGTATCTCTTTTCCTGTTCTGTATGCTGAGTGTTATTCTCAGTATCTGTACTTATTCTGTATGTAGAGTAAGCTGCAGAGTATCTCTTTTCCTGTTCTGTATGCTGAGTGGTATTCTCAGTATCTGTACTTATTCTGTATGTAGAGTAAGCTGCAGAGTATCTCTTTTCCTGTTCTGTATGCTGAGTGTAATTCTCAGTATCTGTACTTATTCTGTATGTACAGTAAGCTGCAGAGTATCTCTTTTCCTGTTCTGTATGCTGAGTGTTCTTCTCAGTATCTGTACTTATTCTGTATGAAGCATTAAGGACAGTTGCACAATACCACTTCTCGTGTTCTGTACGCAGGGTGTAATTCTCAGTATCTGTGCTTCTGTTGTGTGTAAGGACAGCTGCGAAATATCCATTCTATTATTCTGTATGCACTTCTTGGGGGTGTAGTATGGTATGCCGGCGGCCGGGCTCCCGGCGACCAGCATACCGGCGCCGGGAGCCCGACCACCGGCATACCGACAGCGTGGCGAGCGCAAATGAGACCCTTGCGGGCACGGTAGTGTGCTACGCGCGCCACGCTATTTTTTTCTCCCTCCAGGGGGGTCGTGGATCCCCACGAGGGAGAAAAAGTGTCAGTATGCCGGCTGTCGGGATTCCGGTGCCGGTATACTGTGCGCCGGGATCCCGACAGTCGGCATACTGAAGACCACCCCTTCTTGGTATCTGTACTTTTTCTGTATGTAAGGATAGCTGTACAGTACCCTCTTCTCAAGTTCTGCATGCTGGGTGTAATCCTCAGCATTTCAATATCTGTACTTATTCGTAAAGACAGATGCACAGTACAACTTCTCTTGTTCTGTATGTTGGGTGTAATTCTCAGTATCTTTACTTATTACCCAATCTGTGCGCAGAGCAAGCTGCTTTCTTCAGCCCAGCTGGTATTCTGCCAGGAACACCCCAGATACGCCCTTCAGGATGAATGACACGCTGCACCCGGTAGCCACCTCCGTCTCAGCCCTATGGCAGCTGGATTCCTGCACCTTCATTAATGACCCTTTGCCGGAAGTAATATTAGAGGCTTCTGGGTAATAGAACAGAAGTGACCTCTCCTATGTATCTCAGACACTCACTAATCTTACTCCTATACAGTCACATTACTGCTGCCCATTTGCAACCCTGCCACTGCCACTAAGGTTACAATAAATAAACCCACTCCACAGAACACAGCGTCGCTCCTTGCATGACACTGACATATCTGTACCATACTGCATTAGTCAGAGATAATGCACGCCTGTCCAGTTTTATATGATTAACAATTAACGGCACCATGAAGATATCAGTCTCCTATATGGAGAGCCCTTAGACGCATGACACATTTTGTAGGACATTGAGATGTTAGTGAATGGACATTTAAAAGCCAGCAGTTATCACTGTATAACAGTATCCATGCACATTCAGGTCTCCAGAGATTTTAGGGGGTCGCACCTTAACATCCCCTGAGATTATGGGGTCTGCAATTTATGTGGCCTCCAGAGAAGGGCTGGAATTGAATGTGTGTGAATCAGCATTAACATGACAATATCTGCTTAACTTTGTAGAATTTACATGACTTTTTATTTCAAACTGATCCAAAATATAATGATTAAGGTAAATTATTAGAATGGTTCCAGAAACAAAATGCGTTCAGTCTGAGAATATCTGGGGATCACACATATTGGGACACACACCAAATTTACCATTCTGGGCGCCGGAGAAGGCCGCAGGACATCAGGTGGCGCCTCTAGGCAAGACCGCGGCAGGCCAGGACTACCGCAGCAGCACAAGGTAGGAGTCTAAAGCAGCCAGCCATAGGTGGACAGCGCCGGCAGTATTTACAATTTGGAACTGGCGCTGCAGCTGCTCTTGATTGGCTGCTGGTCCACGAGCTCTACTTGGCTTGCAAATGGTTCTAAATTCAAAATGCCGGCACCACTAACCCTCTACGGCAGCCTGCAGTGTGCTCCAGTCCACACCGCTGCCATGCAGGCCCTCTACCCAGGACCGTAGTCCCAACACTCCTCCCCCCCACCCCCCCAGATGTTGGGCCTGGGTATCAGCATCTACAATAATGCTCCAGATTACAAGATTAATTTTTTGTCTCTGGTGTCAGATTAGCCATTATATCAGTAATAGCAGTGAGTAACCACAATACAGATGTATAGTACCTGCAGAAGGAATGCGGTAGATGTGATGGGGGTGGGGGTAGGGTAATTTACTGTTATGCAATATGGTGGTGACTAAATATTCCCTTAGGCATAGACTGAGAAATTACTCTCACATTTGAGGAGAATTATCAAATCTTGGGGGTAAATTTACTAAGGTGGGAGTTTTTTTAGTACTGGTGATGTTGCCTATAGCAACCAATCAGATTCTATCTATTATCTTCTAGAAGCAGCTTGATAAATGTTAAGTAGAATCTGATTGGTTGCTATGGGCAACATCACTAGTTCTAAAAAACTCCCACCTTAGTAAATTTACCCCCAGGAGAGAGATGAAGTGCAGACCTTTCTTTTAGCCACCAATCAGCTTGTGTCATTTTTCTAGCACAGCCTATAGAATGGCTGATCAGTTGGTACTTTATCTCTCTCCAACTTATCTCTCTACTTTCTCTCTCTCTCTCTCTCTCTCTCTCTCTCTCTCTCTCTCTCTCTCTCTCTCTCTCTCTCTCTCTCTCTCTCTCTCCAAGATTTCATAAACCTTCCTCACTGTCTTGTATATGTTGGTGATCGTGATTTAGCATATTACCAAGAATTACAAATGTCAGTTTGACATCTATTTAAAGGTCTTTCAATAAATATGAATATCATGAATTTAGAGAGAAAATAATTAAATTTCTTGGTTATACCTTGTCAATGGTTAATTAATGATAATAGTTATTAAATGGCAATAGTATATTTGCTTCACTATTTATACAGCCCCCATTCTTTAACAATTATTATTCAAGTTCATCCTTACTTACATTTAGTAAGCCCAGGATACCAAAATCATTTCTAGTAAAGGATCTGTGTTCTGACAGCTGACTACACGTTACAAGACGCATCCTGCCCTCAGCAGATGTAGAGATAGAGAGTAAATTTTATTACAACGCTATCACATTATATCCTGGCCTGACCATTCCAGCGTTCTCAGAAATAATGAGACTGATGTCAAAATCGGAACCTGTGACCTCAAAATATTTTTACGGGATTATTACTTAGCTATATTAGTCAAGGTTAAACGCAGAGCTTAAGTCATTTTACTGAGTGCTCATTCAGGGTGTAAGTTCTGGAGAAGGAAAGATGTTGCCTCTGAAACGTCGTCAGAATAAAGTAACTGTGAATTATAAAACTTGACATGACCCTTATTGTGACAACAATAGCCTTATTCTGCATTAGACTTTTATAGTGGAATTTTATTTTATAGTGGAATGATTTATCTTGCGTGTTTATTCCCTTATGGGTTCTGTTCCCCTACATTCACAATATGTACTTTACATCATGACATCTATATTAGTGATACTCAGGTGCCACGGCAAGAGCTATACAGAGGGATAAGATTACATCTTACTCATACATCTTTGACCTTATCTCCCTTTACTCTCCCACCGGTCCTCTTCGCTCTGCTAATGCACGCCGACTCTCCTGCCTACTGATTACCTCCTCCCACTCAGAGCCGGCCCTAACCAATATGATGCCCTAGGCAAGATTTTGTCTGGTGCCCCCTAGCACCACCGCTATTTCCGCCTCTGACCCTGTACCCCTTTCCCAGCACCATCACACCTCACCCATAGCAGTCCTCATTTTGGTGTTCCTACCCCCTATATTTAAAATAGGAACAGTGTGCACACTCGACGTGCAGCCCAAAGAGGTGTGTTTTTGCTGGCAAGGGGCATGGGCACACAATAGTACCCTCAATTCAAATTATGCCACACAGTAGTGCAACTTTATTCACATTTTATTATGCAATAGTGTCCCTTATTCACGTTACATCACACAGTAGTACCACTTTACAATATATACGCTACTCCACACAGTAGTGCCCTTTATTCACATTACACCAAACCATATTGCTCTTTATTCGCATTAGACTACACAGTAGTGCCCTTTCTATACATTATGCCACACATTAGAGCACTTTATACACACAATGCCACACATTAGTAATGCATTTATACGGGTGGTCTTCACTATGCCGAATGTCGGGATCCCGGCGCACAGTATACCGGCGCCGGGATCCCGACACCCGGCATACCGACAGCTATTCTCCCTCGTGGGGGTCCACGGCCCCCCTGGAGGGAGAATAAAAGCGCCACCGTGCCCGCAGCGTGGCGAGCGCAGCAAGCCCGCAAGGGGCTCCTTTGCGCTCGCCACACTGTTGGTATGCCGGTGGTCGGGCTCCCGGCGCCGGTATGCTGGTCGCCGGGAGCCCGGCCGCCGGCATACCATACTACACCCCATTTATACACATAATTCCACACAGTAATGCCCCTTACACATATAACACACATTATTAATGTCCTTATAAACATAATGCGCCTTACACATTCTGCCAACCTTTATTAATGCCCTTATGCACATAATGCCCCTTTCACATTTGCTGCACATTATTAATGCATTTATACACATGACACGCATAATGCCTCTAATGCCGAACACTATTGCACAATCAACCTACCTGCACACAGCACTTACATGGCCGCTAACACTGTGACCTCTGCCTCTGCTTGGATACAGATGTGTCCTCATACATCTTGCCTCAATGCGCCATGCAGCAGGAGATGCCTTGTGTGAGTCAACTGGCAGGTCTCCTAATGTCGGGCACCTTTTTTTTATGAAAATGCATCTTATTTGCATTGCTATGTGGCTAGGATGCACAAGCAGCTTCTGCTGAATTAAGTGATATGCGGCATGCCTATATTCTGTGTGCGACTGTGGCTGTATCTGCATAAGAAATGCTACACACAGAATATAGGCATGCTGCATATCATTTTAATCAGCAGAAGCTGCTGGTGCCCCTATGCATACCAAATACCCTAGGAATTTGCCTAGTTTGCCTATGCCTAGGGCCGGCTCTGCTCCCACTCCTACCTCCAAGATTTTACACCTAGTGCTCCCTATTTTTGGAATTCCTTACCTCTCCCCCTCAGACTCTCCACCTTTCTACAAAACTTCAAGCGGGCTTTAAAGATCCACTTCTTCACCAAACCTAGCCGCCTCTCATCCTAATCCATCTGAGTCACCCCTGTCTGTGTGCCCCTCCACTTTAGAATGTAAGCTTTCTCGAGCAGGGCCCTCTTCCTCATGCGCCTTTACGTCTCTTACTTAACCTATCTTCTTTTCTATACTCCCTTTGATGGCACCAAGTTCCTCAGTTTTCTGCCAACCCTGATCCTTATTTCAGTGCTGTTTACTTACCCAGCTATGTTTCTATACCCTGTACTTGTCCTATATTGTATTGAATTGTAAGTCACTGTCTTCATGTTTTGCTTATTTGTTTACTCTGTAATTGGGCGCTGCGGATCCCATGTGGCACCATATAAATAAAGGATAATAATAATAATAATAAATAAAAATAATAGTTAATCTTGAGACCCCTGTCCAGCTCGCCATAGGCAGAGCCGGCCATAGGCATAGGCAAACTAGGCAATTGCCTAGGGCATTTGATATGCCTAGGGGCATCAGCAGCTTCTGCTGATTAAAATGATATGTGGCATGCCTATATTCTGTGTGTAGCATTTCATATGCAGATACAGCCACAGTTTCACACAGTATATAGGCATGCTGCATATCAGTTTAATCAGCAGAAGCTGCTTGTGCATCCTAGCCACATAGCAATGCAAATAAGATGCATTTTCATAAAAAAGGTGTGCCCGACGTTAGCATTGAGGCAAGATTTATGAGGACACATCTGTATTCAAGCAGAGGCAGAGGTCACAGTGTTAGTGGCAGTGTGAGTGCTGTGTGCATGTGAGTGGGTTGGTTGTGCAGTAGTGTTCGGAATATGTGTAAGGAGCATTATGTGTGTCATGTAAAAATGCATTAATAATGTGCAACATATGTGTAAGGGCACTATGTGTGTTATGTGTATAATGGCATTAATAATGTGCGGCATATGTGTAACAGGGTACTACTGTATGTGTGTCATTATGTGTCTAGGGGCACTATTAATGTGCAGCAAATGTGTAGGGGGTATTATGTGTGTCATTATGTGTATAAGGGTATTAATAATGTGCGGCATATGTGTAAGAGACATTATGTGTAAAAGGGCATTAATAAAGGCTGTCATAATGTGTAAGGCGCATTATGTTTATAAGGACATTAATAAGGTGTCTCATGTGTAAGGGGCATTACTGTGTGGAATTAGGTGTATAAATGCATTACTAATGTGTGGCATTATGTGTATAAGGTGCTCTACTATGTGACATTGCATATAGAAAGGGTACTACTATGTCATCTAATGTGAATAAAGAGCAATAGAGTGTGGTGTAATGTGAATAAGGAGCAATTCAGTGTGATGTAATGTGAATAAGGGGCTCTCCTGTGAGGAGTAACCTTTATAAGGTAAAGTGATACTGCTGTGGGATGTAATATGAATTATGGACACTATCGCATGATCAAATGTGAATAAAGTTGCAGTACTGTGTGGCGTAATTGGAATTGGGGTTACTATTGTGTGGCCATGCCCCTTGCCAGCAAAAACACACACCCTTTTTGGGCTGTGCACCAAATGTGCGAACTGTTCCTATTTAAGATATAGGGGGTACAAACACCAAAATAAGGACTGCTATAGGTGAGGGGTGATGGTGCTGGGAAAGAGGTGCAAGGTCAGAGGCGGAACCAGCGGTGGTGCTAGGGGGCACCAGTCAAAATTTTGCCTAGGGCATCATATTGGTTAGGGCCGGCTCTGGCCATAGGCATGCCTTATCTGGAATTTCATGTTCAGCTCCCTGATCCTCTTTGTAAATTAAAGTAAGACTTTTTCTAACAAGTAAATAAACAATACCTTATATCCCTATTCATTTCACTGGCAAAAAATAAATAAATGATTGTTTTATTAATCTATTTTTCTCATTTTTCAGTGGGCTGCTTCTACTGAGAGCCAGAAATGGTGATGGAAGAATAACCATTGCAGCGATATATAAACTACAGGTGTGATGCTCAGCATTATATCATATCATTGTGTGGGATATTAAACAATCATGTACTTCCTTATAATTCATCACCATTTCATTACTATAGGGTAGTGTGGGAGGGATTGCATCAAGCTTTGCAAAGAGATATGGGGGGTAATTCCAAGTTGATCGAAGCAGGAAATGTTTTAGCAGTTGGGCAAAACCATGTGCACTGCAGGGGGGGCAGATATAACATGTGCAGAGAGAGTTAGATTTGGGTGTGGTGAGTTCAATCTGCAATCTAAATTGCAGTGTAAAAATAAAGCAGCCAGTTACCCTGCACAGAAACAAAATAACCCGCCCAAATCTAACTCTCTCTGCACATGTTATATCTGCCCCCCCTGCAGTGCACATGGTTTTGCCCAACTGCTAAAACATTTCCTGCTGCGATCAACTTGGAATTACCCCCACTGTACAGTGGAGCTTTGTTATTAGTATAGCACATAACAGTTATAAGTAGAAGCTGATTGGTTGGTTTGACCAACTTCTCCACTTTATCTCTCTCAAAAGCTTGATGCATCCAGCCCTATGACTGCTAAGTATTTTGCTCTAACCAGTTTCCACAGCCTTCCAGCTCAGTTGCTTTTATCTCATACATATAGGGAAAAGGTATCAAACCTTGGAGAGAGATAAAGTGGAGAGGCTGTGTTTGAAAAATTACCGGAGCTGATTGGTTGGTAGTTTTTCTCGCTCCACTTTATCTCTCTCCAAGTTTTGATGCATCTCCTCCTCACAATCCCAATTTGTTTACCAACTGCCACATTCTATTCTATTCATGTTAAACTGTTTATTTAAATTGAGCATCATATGGAAATGAAGAACTCCTGCGTTGTGGGCATACCATGGTGAGGTCGCCCTGGAGCTGTAACCCGCTGACCGCAGCAGCCCACACCGTGGCCCAGCTCTGCCGATGTCTCACTGCAGAGTCTCGGCTTCCAGCGCGTCTCCTGCAGCTGCGGCATTCACTCCAGTGTGCTCGCTCAGTTCTCCCTCCTCCGGCAGCCCCACATGTGCCTGCAAATTCAGCCTCAGCTCACAGCATAGCTGCTATCTAGGGATGGTCATCGACCATTGATGGTTGGGAATCATCGATGGTCTATGACCGATGTCAAATACTTTTATACTGCATCAATTATGAATCAGTCTAAGTTCTTCTTTCGCCAGCCCTTCCTTACAGACGTTGCAGCTACAATAGATCAGAGCCAGCACTTTGTTTAGATTAGTTAAGTATATTTTATTGACGATGTCACACAGCATTTGCTCCCGATTAAGTAACGACCTTCAGGGATTCATTTTCTCAGAAATGTGGAAACCACTTTTAGCTATTTTTCTGAGTAAACAAGTGGCTCTGACATCCAGGTTAAACACAATGTTCTGACAAAATATCAAAATGACTTTTAATTCAAATTCTGCCTAAATTCACATGTTGTAATACACCAGTCATAAATAAAAAGATTAATGAAAAAGAGACATTGCTAATTATTACATTAAAAAGCAAGACTCGGCCGAAATGTTATTTATTTTTTGGTTTTAGCTGTGTCTTGTTTCCCACAAACAATGAAATTAGATTAGCTGAAGGCTGCATAAGCCTGAAGCCATATAAGAGCCCAACTTTTGGTGATTGGTTGTTTATGACTAAGCAGTTGCTAGGCAGATCATGTTTCCGGTGGTTTTTTCCTATAGGATCAGAGGGTTGTCCATCAAGCTTTAAGGGGTTGGTCTCAGGATAGTATATAGGGCAGGGTCATGTGCCTCAGACTTCCTCTTGCCATTTATTGTATGGCCCAGGACATACTTGCCTACCTGACCCTCTCCATGAGGGAGAAAATGCTCTGTTCCTGGACTTTCCTGGTAATGTATGATTGCCATCACCTGTGGTGAAACACCTTTCTTATCAATTACCTAGCTCACCACAGGTGATGGCAATCATACATTACCAGGAAAGTCCAGGAACAGAGCATTTTCTCCCTCATGGAGAGGGTCAGGTAGGCAAGTATGGCCCAGGAAGGCTGAGTACTGTTTAAATTACCTAATAAGTCATTGTTGGTTCATTTAGTGCTGTGTGCCTGGTTCAGCTGCCCTTCTCTCCTATTACTCCCCTTTTGTGCTGCCAGCTGCTTTCTGTTCCCCCTCCTTGGTTATGTCTCGTCCCCGCAGGGCCGCCCCCCCCCCCTCCCGTCACCTTGTGGGGGCCGCAGGCGGGCAGCGCTCCCGTTCTCGGAGCGTGGCTTCGCCTGCCCCGGTCCCCGCGTCTGTAGGGTCGCGGCGGAGTGGGACCGCTGCGGCCCGCTCTGCCGTGGGTGCTGCTTGCCCGGCCGGCGGGCGTGTTGCCCCGGCGGGTTGTGGCTCGGCCGGGACGTGGTTGCGGGAGGCGTCCCCGGCTGCTGGTGCTCCCCTGGCGGCTTGCTCACCCAGCGCGACGGCGTCCGGCGCATCCCCCGTCTCCCTCCTGCTGGCGGTTCCGGCCAGCAGCGCTGGCGCCCACGTGGTGCCTGGCGCCCGGGGCCGGTATGCGGGAGGGGAGGGGTGGCGTCAGCTGCGGGGGAAATATGTGTCAGTGGGGCAGCAGGGTTTGCCCGTGCCCCCACTTTTAATGCACAACACTGCTGAGGCTGGGCCCCCCCTTGCGGGGGGGCCTGGTGGGGGCGGCTATTTCAGCGGTGGGTGGGGTTGGTAGGGCAGGTCCCCGGGATTTACCAGGCGCTTACGCGCACAGGAGTGTTGGGATGCAGGCCCCGCTTGCTGCTCCTGTGCGGGGGTCCCCGGCTGAGGTGCTCTCGTCGGGGGTGATCAGGTACGACCCCCTCTTCCCCGCGGTGTCATTGCGCCCGGCGTCGTCCCCTTTCATCGGTTTCCGGGCGCCGCCTGCGGGGCCGGGTGGGACGGTGCAGGTGCTGGCGACACTGTCGTCTGTTGCTGCGGCATTCCACCTGCCTGCCCCTCCTCCGCCGTCGGCGGCGTCCGGTGGGTTGACCGGGGATCAGTTTTTCCCCGGTGGACTCCCCTGGCCCGTTTCGCAGGCGTTTCACGCTTCCTCTTTGGCGCCTTATCAGATTCTCGCGGTTTCCTCGGCCCCGCCGTTTTCTCCGTATTTCTCTGGTTTGGTCGCTGGGGTCCAGCCCATGTGGTCAGTTGGCGGCCCTCGGATGGCGGTGCCCCCTCCAGCTTTTGCGGGCTCATACCTCGGGTCTCCTCCCACTGCTTCGGCCTCGTACGCACAGTTTTGGCATTCCTCCCCCGCTCCCGCTCGGTTCCCTCCCGTTTCATCGGTGGTCGGCTGGGTAGCTTCCCCGGCTGCCTGCCTCCACCATCGGCGGCGCGCCTTTAGTCAGGTCGACCCTTCCCTTCGTTGGATCGTCTCCCTCCGCGGGTGGCCCTCCCCCGCCGCTGCCCACTGGCCCTCCGCCATCGTGCGATGGCGCTTTGCCCCCTCTACCGCCTGTTCCCCCCCGTTGTACTTGATGCGCAGGTTTCTCCTGCACCGGTTGTCCCTTCTGTTTCCTCCTCGCAGGTGCTGGCAAGTCCGGGCCCATCGGTGTCTTCAACGAGAAGGAGTCAGAGATCGAGGAGAACCGCGGCAGCAGCACCGCCAGAGGACGTTCCGCCACGGCCGGTGGTGGGTGAAGCGGTTTCCACAGTTCCGGGTCCTTCGGGCGCTGGTGAGCTTGCTGTTCCTTTTCATTGTTCGTCTAGCACTTCTTCCACCTCTTCTAGTAGTGTCTCTTCAGGTTTTCCATGGTGCCCGCGTACACTGGCTAGGCTTATTGCGCGGCACGTGGCTAAGGAATCGCGAATGGCGATGGCGCTGGCGACATCGGTTCCCTCCTATCCCCTCCGTTATACGGAGATGGTGCGTTGCGCCAATACGGCCGTTACGCAGGGGGGGTCGCAAGCGGATGCGGGAGAAAATCAGGAAGGGGAAGTACGTTGACATCTTCACCCTTACGGATGAGATGCGGCGGGCCGTTGACGCAGCTAAGAAACCAGGGGGCATTGGGGAGAGTGCTTTCCGTAATTTTCACCAGTAGTTGCGCGGTTTCTTGGTTTTCACGGCTTGCTGCACCGAATCGCGGCCCGCAGAGTATCCCAACTCGGTTAAACATCTCTTTCTGGGGTCAAGCCCACTTTGGACGCCACGGTCAAGAAGCCCGTGGCGCCCGGTGTGTCGGGTTCCCGCTCCTCGGGGAAAGGCAGGTGTTTTGCCTACAACGAAGGAAAATGCACTAGGGGCGTAGATTGTCGTTTTCGCCACTCGTGCAAGTTGTGCGGGGCCGGTCGCCCGGCCAGGGACCGCGCCTCGGCGGCGAGCGGTAAGCCCTCCGCTCCTGCCCAGGCCGGGGGGAGTTGGTAAGTAAGGCCCCCTTCTCTATTCGGGTTCCCGAATTGCGTCGCTGGCTTAGTTTATACCCCGACAAGTCGACTGCGTTATTCGTGTTGGAGGGTGTTAGTCATGGTTTTCGCCTGCCCATTTCGGATTCGGTGCACGTGGTGGCGCGCCGGAATTTGGAGTCGGTGCGCGAGTTCCCGCATGAGGTACGGCGGAAAGTGGACGCGGAGATCGGCTTGGGGCGCATGTGTGGGCCCCACGCCTTTCCCCCTCTGCCCTCCTTGTGCATCTCCCCCGTGGGGGTGGTGCCCAACAAGGCCCCGGGTAAGTGCTGCCTGATACAGCACTTGTCGCATCCTCCTGGCGTTTCGGTTAATGACTCCATTCCCGGGGCCGTGTGCAGGGTGCGTTATCAGTCTTTTTATGACGCTCTGCGCTTGGTGCGGGACTGTGGTCCAGGGGGCCTGTTGGCTAAATTAGACTTTGAATCGGCTTTTCGGCTCCTTCCCCTGCACTCGGATTCCCTACGGTTCCTGGGTTTCAAATTGGGGGCCGGGTTTTACGTGGAGCGGTGTCTCCCCATGGGCTGTTCGGTCTCCTGTGCCTATTTGGAGAGATTTAGCACTTTTTTGCACTGGTGCGTCCAGGCCGCCTCCGGGCAGCCGGGGATGGCCACTACCTGGACGATTTTCTCTTTATGGGCCCAGGGGGCAGTTCGGTCTGTGGCGAATTTCTGTCGATTGCCAGGTCCTTGTTCGGAAGTTTGGGGGTTCCCGTCGCGCCGGACAAGTGGGAGGGCCCCTATAGTTTGCTTAGCTATTTGAGAATGGAAATAGACACAGTGGCGAGTTGCTGTCGCCTCCCTGAGGATAAAGTGCGTAAGCTTTTGGGTTTAATTCACGATTGTTTGGACAGGCGCAGGGTTCGTTTTACGCAGATACAGTCGTTGCTGGGTTCCTTCAACTTTGCGTGCCGGATTGGCCCCATGGGTAGGGTTTTTTCTGTCGCAGACTTGAACGGGCCACGGCGGGTACGGTCGGGCAGCATCAGACCGTGTACCTCTCCCGCAAGATCAGGGATGATTTGCGAGTTTGGGCTTCTTCTTGGGTGTACTTCAATGGGGAGGTTTTTGCGGCCTCCCCCTTGTTGTTCCAATGGTTGGCTCCAGTTGTCACTGATGCCTCGGGCAGTCATTGCTTTGGGGCATTTTTTGCCGGGTCATGGTGCGCTGCTGCTTGGCCGTCCTCTTGGGTGGCACGAGGTTTCGCCAAGAACCTCCTTGCTGGAGTTGTTCCCGATCATAGTTGCCCTGGAATGGTGGGCCTGCCAGTCTCGAACCGGGACATCTCCTTCCGTTGCGGCAATTTGGGAGTGGAGCACGCTATCAATAATCAGCGTTCTTCTTCTCCACAGGCTTTGCGGTTTTTGCGACATCTGGTGCTGGTTTGCTTGCGGTCCAATATCGATTTCGGGGCCCGTCACGTTCCCGGAAGTGACAACGGAGTTGCGCAGGCGTTGTCTCGGTTCCAGTTTGATACATTCCGGGCGTTGGTTCCTTGAACGGCAGCGGAGGGTTTACCGTGCCCGCCTTCTGTCTGGCGGGTTGTCGAGTCGGGTTAGCTGCTCTGGCCAAGGGTGCGTTGACTCCTTCCACGCTCAGGGCGTATGATGCAGCCTGGCGTGATTGTCGCCCCCTTTTTAAGTAGGTACGGTGTGGCGGGGGATTTCCCGGCGGACGTTGTGATGGCCTTTGTTTGGGAGCCTTATCGAGGGGGTGGGTCAAAAGCGGGCATGTCTTCTGCCCTTGCAGGCATTTTTTCCTTTCACTTTCGGCTACACAGGATGACGGACCCCCGAGTCCTTTGTCCTTTCCAGAGCACTTGAAGGATGGGCTAGGATGCGACCGGCGCCCGCGAACTCCCGCAGACCCGTGACTTTGCAGCTTCATAACGGAGTTGCTGCGTGTGCTGCCTCGAATTGCGACATCGGTGTTCGAGGTGGTCCCTTTGTTAGTCGTGTTTGGCCCTAGCTTTCTTTGAGGCTTGCAGAGTGAGCGAGTTAGGGGCGGGCAGTAAGGCATATCGTGAGTCCGGTATGCTTTACAGGAATGTGCGCCTGCAGGATGGCCTGTTGCTCTGTAGGATTGTGCGGTCCAAGACAGATCAACAGGTCGGGGTCGCTGGGTGTCCTTGGAGGCCCGGGAGGATGGAGTGCTGGCCCGCTGCGGCGGGCGCGGGAGTATCTCCGGTTGAGGTCTTCGGGTGGCGACCAGTTGCTAGTGCATGCGCACGCTGGCCCACTGAATAAGTTCCAATTTGCTGCAGTGTTTAAGAAATGTTGGAGGTGCTAGGCTTGCGGGGGCGGACTTGGGTACCCATTCCTTTCGGTTTGGGGTGGCTACACATGCCGCGGCTACGGGCTCCTCCCCGGCGGCTGTTCGGGTGCTGGGCCGTTGGAAGTCTGCCTCCTATAAGTCTTATGTCCGTTTTGATAAGATGTAGTTGCGCCTGTTGCGCTAACCCAAAAACTTGTTTATTCGTCGGTTTTTGAACGCTTACCGTTCAGGAAGCGAGGGTGTGAAGTGAATTTTTAAATTTTCCTCCGAGGGGGCCTAATTTCAATTGGCTGTTCTCTTAAGGTCCACGGGAGGTTTTTGAATTTTCTCCTTCACTTGGGTTATTTCGTTTATTGCATTATCTATGTTTTGTGTTAAAATTTCTGATGTTAGGATGTTTTTCTTTTTCAGCTGTCGTTGATTTTGGGGAGCATGTGTGGCTGGTTGGCCATTCTTATATTTTTTGGGCGGCGGGGCATCCCATGGCACTTAGGGCGGCTGATGTTTTCAGAGCTAGGGAGTTGCGTTGGGTAGGTGGCAGGGGCTTGCTTTGGGGTGATTTGTTGCAGCTCCTTTTTCATCGTAAGCGCCGCTGGGGTCGCCCCAGTTGTATCGTCCTGCATTTAGGTGGCAATGATTTGGGCCGAGTTAAGGGCGTAGATTTAATTTTGTCCATTGAGGCGGATTTGGTGGCGATTCGTGGTCACTGGCCAGGAGTCTGTATTGGGAGTCTGTATTGTGTGGTCGGAGATAGTGCCGCGTTTTCATTGGCGGGGTGCGGTGCGTTTCCCAGCTCTGGAGAAAGCTCGGCAGAAGGTGAATGCGGCGGTATCTCTGTTTGTTAGGGCCACAAGGGGAGTAGCTGTCAGGCATCCTTTACTTGTGCTGCGTAACCGGTAGTTCTACAAGGAGGATGGGGTTCATCTTTCTCCGGACGGAGTGCAGTTTTTCCTGTAGGAGGTTTTTTTTTTTTTTTTGGTCCTTTTCGTTAGGGCTATTTAGTTTGTTCTTAGTTTGTTGGTTCGGATGGCGGTGGCGGTTTTGTAAACCTTTGGTGGCGGGAAGTCGCTACCAACCAGCGGTCAAACGGGCATAAGTGGTCATTGTGGGGCACCCTCTTTAGAAGGACGGCAGGTGTGTCCTTCTCTTGCGGTTGGACATTTAGACATTCCCCTGCGGGAACCGAACGTTTGCCAGAGAAAAGAGTGGTGAGGCCAGCACAATGCGGGTTATGAAGGAAGGAGGCGGGGTTTGGGTACTCCCCTCCTTGGTTGGTGGATTTCATCCAAGTGACTGGAGCTGGTGTCTGGTAGCGACTTTTCCTTTGCCATCCTCCAATCTAAATTTAACTTTGCAATCTAAATTAATTCCAATTCAATTACAATTATAGTTTAAAGAGTTGGTCAGCGATCAATAAATATCGTCTGACCTTTAACTCCAGCTACCGTGTCCGTGTCTTTATTTCAGTGTGTGTGTCAGTTTATTTTAGTGATAAGCTAGCTTAAGAAAGGTTTATGTAATCACAATAAAGTTATGGGCGCCTTAAAATTAGCTGAAGGCTGCATAAGCCTGAAGCCATATAAGAGCCCAACTTTTGGTGATTGGTTGTTTATGACTAAGCAGTTGCTAGGCAGATCATGTTTCCGGTGGTTTTTTCCTATAGGATCAGAGGGTTGTCCGTCAAGCTTTAAGGGGTTGGTCTCAGGATAGTATATAGGGCAGGGTCATGTGCCTCAGACTTCCTCTTGCCATTTATTGTATGCCCTCCCGCCCTCCCTGATTAAATTTGTTTTGTTCTCTTCAGTTGGCTATTGACAGCCAGATTGGCGGGAAGTCGCTACCAACCAGCGGTCACACGGGCATAAGTGGTCATTGTGGAGCACCCTCTTTAGAAGGACGGCAGGTGTGTCCTTCTCTTGCGGTTGGACATTTAGACATTCCCCTGCGGGAACCGAATGTTTGCCAGAGAAAAGAGTGGTGAGGCCAGCACAATGCGGGTTATGCAGGAAGGAGGCAGGGTTTGGGTACTCCCCTCCTTGGTTGGTGGATTTCATCCAAGTGACTGGAGCTGGTGTCTGGTAGCGACTTTTCCTTTGCCATCCTCCAATCTAAATTTAACTTTGCAATCTAAATTAATTCCAATTCAATTACAATTATAGTTTAAAGAGTTGGTCAGTGATCAATAAATATCGTCTGACCTTTAACTCCAGCTACCGTGTCCGTGTCTTTATTTCAGTGTGTGTGTCAGTTTATTTTAGTGATAAGCTAGCTTAAGAAAGGTTTATGTAATCACAATAAAGTTATGGGCGCCTTATTATTATAACTAGCATTTAGTTATAAAGCACCACAATGTAGATATATTTGCAGTTTATAGCTAATGGCCTACGGGAGAGGAGGGATGAAATAAGAGGAGGGAGGGCCCTGCTACTTGTTCCCAGAGAGGGGCTGGCAGGTGGGGTGTATGCATAGGGTGGCAGATAGTGAGGTGACAGGGGATAGATGGAGGATGAAACGTAGTGGGGGCTGGCTGGGGTGGCAGAGGGAAGGTGGGAGATCAGTGCGGTAACTGGAAAGGGATAGGAGGGTGGTAGATAATGTGGGTGGCAGGTAATGGCGGTAACTGGTAAGGAGAAGCAGATAATGAGGTGACTGGCAGTGGTGGCTGATTGTGGAAGTGACGAGGGTATAGATTTAGAAGGAGTTCGGCAGATAATGTGGGCAGCAGAAGGAGGGTGACAAATCATGGCGGTGACTGGCAAGGGTGTTGTCAGATGTGCAGGGACTGGCAGGGGGTGGTACAGTAGATAGAGGAGGTTGACGGGATAGAAGGAGGGATACAGAAAATGGGGGCTGGCTGGGAATGGCAGAGGGAGGGTGGCAGACCTTGTATCTGTGACCTAACAGATTGATAGAATGACAGTCACACTAACTGCTGTTTCAAGTAATGGCTACTTGTCGGCACTGTGCTTGGTCGGGGGAGGGGTCTTGTGGATGCCCACTACTATCATCACCGTGCACCAATCTGCCTGTCCCCCATTCACATGGAGCGGACCACCCAAGCCGCACTGTGGTGACAGACAGTCGGTTACCTGCACTACTGAGGAATGCCAGTGGGTGTGGTCACTGGTGTACCTGATATAGCCACTAGTGTACATGATTCCCTCCAGTATCACACATTTGGATACCCAATGTTGCCCCCACACTCTCCTGGGTAGTCCTGGCAACAGTCCATGCTGCAGCGATAGTAGGTGTCACAGTAACATGTGCTCCCTGTCTGGCTGATGCCGGTACATACCTTATTCCTTCCCGGACAGCACCTGGGATATCCGCGCCAGGCACATAGACACGGATCACCTGGGATCTGCATAGGGGATGTAGTTATGTGACTGGCAGTCTGGAGACCGCCAGTCACTATATCGATGCCAGTACCCGAGCGCTGGACAGCCCGACAGTCAGCATGCCGACTAACAGGGAGTATTCCCATTTGTGGGTGTCCACAACAGCCGTAGAGTGGGAATAGAACCTGTGGCTGTGGCGAGCCCACAAGGGTCTTTGTTGCGCTTGCCCCCTCCGCCGGCATTCTGGAGACCGGGATCCCGGGGTTGGTATGGTGACCTCCGGGATCCCAAATGCCTGTCTCCCAATACCAACCCATCAGCCACCTATGTACAGCTGTTCCCAAGTGCTCGCAGCCACCAAACTGCATCTCTTCTGGGAGGACTTGTATATAGCCGAGAGGGGGCTCCGTGATGCCCCGGTCTGGAACCCAGAACTCCTCAGTGACCAGCCCTCAGAACTACTATTTGAGTCTACCCCCTGGCCGGCACACTTTCTATGGCCAGCGCCCCTGGCGAGTGCCATCCCGGCCAAGAACTAGATACGCCCTAGCCTGTGGGTGCCTAGGTATCATGACAAAGGACCCAGTAGGCAATGGCGGCGAGTGGGATCCTGGCAGTCATAATATCGATGCTGGGATCCCGATGTTGAAAAGACCGACAGGGGTGAGTGTGAGGTGTTCTCCCCCTCCCCTACCGCCCTCACCCTCTAGTCCTGCAGCCGAACCTTAACCTCCCGCTTACGGGTTAATTCAGATCTGATCGTAGCTGTGCAGCGATCCAGTCTGAATTAGCCGCTTAGTGCCTAACCCTAACCACCCCCCGAAGGTGCCTAAACCTAAGTCCCCGCTGCCTAAACTTAACCCTTCCTTCCCCGCAGCCTTATTGACCCTAACCTCTCCCGGGGTTGCCTAACCCTAACCCTACCTCCCAGCAGCCTTACCCAGTGTCGGACTGGGGTATGAAGGGCCCACCGGAGGAATGCAGTGATAGGGGCCCATACTTAGGGGTGTGGCCAGCCTACAAAGGGGGTATGGCCAGCCTCCACAGAAGCTTGAAATGCACAATAGTCTTGTGCAGTGTAATGCAACATATCTACCATGTATAATACAAGTGCACAATCCGGAACCTGATCCCTAGAGGAAGGAGTGGGCCCTCAGACAGTGGGCCCACCAGTGGTTTCATGTGTACCCCTGTGGGCCAGTCCGACCCTGGCCTTACCTCTTCCACAGCCTAACTCTAACCCCCCATCTGGTGCCTAAACCAACCCCCTCCCCCGGCCCTAAATCTAACCCGGCAGCCATACTTACTGTCGGGATGCCGGCTGTCGGTGTCCTGGACCTTTCGGGGTTCCGGTGTCGGGATTCTAAAGAGCAGGGGCGGATTGAGATCGAAAACCAGCCCGGGAAATTCACGGAAGCAGCCCTAATAGGGGTGGAATCTGTTGAGGGGGTGGAGCCTGTCAAGTGGGCGGGATTCAGAGTTGTACGCCGTTTTATATAGAGTGCATAACAAGTATACATAAATGATAAACGTATATTATATATGTATTAAATATCAGTGATCGCGCTGAGCCCAAAAAAAGTGGGCCCCAGGGACCGCTCACTTTTAAAAATTGGGGTCCTACCTGTCCTTTTCTGTGTCCCATTAGAATGAAGGGTCTTATTAATCTTATTAATGTTTCAAATATAAAAACACAGACTTGATTTGGACATTATGAAAGTGCTGCAAGGGGAGGAGGGGGTGACAGTGCAGCTGGGCTGTGTAGTATACAGGACACTGCACCAGAGCTGTAACTAGACATTTTGGCGCCGTTGGGAAGAAAATGAATTGGTACTCCCCCTCCCAAATTCCAAAGTAAGGAAAGTGCGCACTGCAGGCGCGCAGCAAAATATTAGGGGCATGGCTTTGTGTGGAAGGGGCGTGGCCACATAATAGTGCCAATTCACATTACACCACACAGTAGTGCTGCTTACACACATTGCACCAGGTAGGCACGTTATAAATATTGCGCCAGGTAGAGCGGCTGGGGCCTGAGGAAGACAGGACTGGAGGCGGTCCCGTCAGTGGTGACTGACAGCCCAACCCTACAAAGGCTTATGGAGGGGCTGCTGCGGCAGCACATGCGCAGCAGCTCCGCCGGTGGCCATCTCTTATTTAGCACATTCTACACTTTGCGCCAGGTAGAGCATGGTATACACATTGCACCAGATAGAGCACGTTATACACTTTGAGACAGGTAGTGCACATTATACACATTGCACCATGTAAAGCACATTATACACATTGCACCAGGTAGAGCACATTATACACATTGCATCAGATAGAGCACGTTATACACTTTGCGCCAGGTAGAGCACATTATACACATTGCGCCAGGTAAAGCACATTATACACATTGCACCAGGTAAAGCGCATTATACACATTGCACCAGGTAGAGCACGTTATACACTTTGCGCCAGGTAGAGCACATTATACACATTGCACCAGGTGAAGCACATTATACACATTGTACCAGGTGAAGCACATTATACACATTGCATCAGATAGAGCACGTTATACACTTTGCGCCAGGCAGAGCACATTATACACATTGCACCAGGTAAAGCACATTATACACATTGTACCAGGTGAAGCACATTATACACACTGCACCAGGTAGAGCACATTATACACATTGCACCAGGTAGAGCACGTTATACACTTTGCGCCAGGCAGAGCACATTATACACATTGTACCAGGTGAAGCACATTATACACACTGCACCAGGTAGAGCACGTTATACACATTGCATCAGATAGAGCACGTTATACACATTGCATCAGATAGAGCACGCTATACACTTTGCGCCAGGTAGAGCACATTATACACATTGCGCCAGGTAAAGCACATTATACACATTGCACCAGGTAAAGCGCATTATACACATTGCACCTGGTAGAGCACGTTATACACTTTGCGCCAGGCAGAGCACATTATATACATTGCACCAGGTAAAGCACATTATACACACTGCACCCGGTAGAGCACGTTATACACATTGCACCAGATAGAGCATGTTATACACTTTGCGCCAGGTAGAGCACATTATACACATTGCACCAGGTAAAGCACGTTATACACACTGCACCAGGTAGAGCATGTTATACACATTGCACCAGATAGAGCACGTTATACACTTTGCACCAGGTAGAGCACATTATACACATTGCACCAGGTAAAGCACATTATACACATTGCACCAAGTAAAGCACATTATACACATTGCACCAGGTAAAGCACATTATACACTTTGCGCCAGAAAGAGCACATTATATACATTGCATCAGGTAAAGCGCATTATACACATTGCACCAGGTAAAGCGCATTATACACATTGCACCTGGTAGAGCACGTTATACACTTTGCGCCAGGCAGAGCACATTATATACATTGCACCAGGTAAAGCACATTATACACACTGCACCCGGTAGAGCACGTTATACACATTGCACCAGATAGAGCACGTTATACACTTTGCGCCAGGTAGAGCACATTATATACATTGCACCAGGTAAAGCACGTTATACACACTGCACCAGGTAGAGCATGTTATACACATTGCACCAGATAGAGCACGTTATACACTTTGCACCAGGTAGAGCACATTATACACATTGCACTAGGTAAAGCACATTATACACATTGCACCAGGTAACGGACGTTATACACATTGCACCAAGTAAAGCACATTATACACATTGCACCAAGTAAAGCACATTATACACATTGCACCAGGTAAAGCACATTATACACTTTGCGCCAGACAGAGCACATTATATACATTGCACCAGGTAAAGCGCATTATACACATTGCACCAGGTAGAGCACGTTATACACACTGCACCAGGTATAGCACATTATACACATTGCACCAGGTAAAGATCATTATACACATTGCTCCAGGTAGAGCACTTTATACACTTTGTGCCAGGTAGAGCACATTATACAGACTGCACCAGGTAAAGCACATTATGCACACTGCACCAGGTAAAGCACATTATACACATTGCACCAGGTAGAGCACATTATACACATTGCACCAGGTAAAGCACATTATGCACACTGCACCAGGTAAAGCACATTATACACATTGCACCAGGTAAAGCGCATTATACACATTGCACAAGGTAAAGCACATTATACACATTGCACCAGGTAAAGCGCATTATACACTTTGCACCAGGTAGAGCACGTTATACACTTTGCGCCAGGCAGAGCACATTATACACATTGCACCAGGTAAAGCGCATTATACACATTGCACAAGGTAAAGCACATTATACACATTGCACCAGGTAAAGCGCATTATACACTTTGCACCAGGTAGAGCACGTTATACACTTTGCGCCAGGCAGAGCACATTATACACATTGCACCAGGTAAAGCACATAATACACATTGCACCAGGTAAAGTACATTATACACATTGCACCAGGTAAAGCACATTATACACATTGCACCAGGTAAAGCACATAATACACATTGCACCAGGTAAAGTACATTATACACATTGCACCAGGTAAAGCGCATTATACACTTTGCACCAGGTAGAGCACGTTATACACTTTGCGCCAGGCAGAGCACATTATACACATTGCACCAGGTAAAGCACATAATACACATTGCACCAGGTAAAGTACATTATACACATTGCACCAGGTAAAGCACATTATACAGACTGCACCAGGTAAAGCACATTATGCACACTGCACCAGGTAAAGCACATTATACACATTGCACCAGGTAGAGCACATTATACACATTGCACTAGGTAAAGCACATTATGCACACTGCACCAGGTAAAGCACATTATACACATTGCACCAGGTAAAGCGCATTATACACATTGCACAAGGTAAAGCACATTATACACATTGCACCAGGTAAAGCGCATTATACACTTTGCACCAGGTATAGCACGTTATACACTTTGCGCCAGGCAGAGCATATTATACACATTGCACAAGGTAAAGCACATTATACACATTGCACCAGGTAAAGCGCATTATACACTTTGCACCAGGTAGAGCACGTTATACACATTGCACCAGGTAAAGCACATTATACACATTGCACCAGGTAAAGCACATTATACACATTGCACCAGGTAAAGCACATAATACACATTGCACCAGGTAAAGCACATTATACACATTGCACCAGGTAAAGCACATTATACACATTGCACCAGGTAAAGCACATTATACACATTGCACCAGGTAAAGCACATTATACACATTGCACCAGGTAAAGCACATTATACACATTGCACCAGGTAAAGCACGTTATACACATTGCACCAGGTAAAGCACATTATACACATTGCACCAGGTAAAGCACATTATACACATTGCACCAGGTAAAGCACATAATACACATTGCACCAGGTAAAGCACATTATACACATTGCACCAGGTAAAGCACATTATACACATTGCACCAGGTAAAGCACATAATACACATTGCACCAGGTAAAGTACATTATACACATTGCACTAGGTAGAGCACATTATACATATTGCGCCAGGTAGAGCGGCTGGGCCTGAGGAAGACAGGACTGGAGGCGGTCCCGTCAGTGGTGACTGACAGCCCAGCCCTACAAAGGCTTATGGAGGGGCTGCTGCGGCTGCACATGCACAGCAGCTCCGCCAGCGGCCATCTTTTATTGAGCTTTGAAGTTAACGCTGCTGCGATCAGCCGGACAGCATGGGGGATGACGGCGGCCACTGAGGGGACATACGGACCAGCCAAACGGAATCTGGTCCGGCGTCCCGGCTGCCAATCCGCCGATGCACACCACCCACCCTAAAGTGCCTGTTTCCTACACACTCCCCCTAATCCTTGTTCCCTACTCTCTACACACACCCTCCCTGCTGTCCCTACACACCCCATGCTGCTATCTCTGCTTCCTACACACTCCCCCCAGGTCCTTGCTCCCTACTTACTAAACAGTCACACTGCGGTTATGCTCACTATACTCTGTGATGCCTCCTCCCCGGCCCTTCTGTGCTTCAGCAGCCGGCCACACAGCAGGCACACATTCCCCATACTCACCCACAGGACCCCCACCTCTCCTTCTTACCCTGTCCGGAGCCCAGTCTTTTATTGACGCACCTCCTCCACTGTTTGCCTTCTCCATGGCTGCTACTCCACCCCCACTCCTCTCAGTCCCCACTGCGGTGCCCTCACAGCGGTGCACTCTTCCAATACAGCTCCCCCCCCTGTGTATGGTGTCATCCGCGCTGGCTGCAGTCCGATTACCTCCGCATCCAGGGACCAGTACAGCGAGGACAGTGTATATGGAGCGTGTCTGCCGCTCCGGGACCCGCCGCACGGACGTAGCGCCCTCTTCTGTCTGGGCTCTGGTGCTCTACGCATCCGCGGCTTCCGCCCAGCACAGCAGTATGTGCCAGCCCAGTCAGAGTGTGAAAGAAACAGGCTGAGGGGGTTATGGGACCGGCGGCACTGGCCAATCGGAATCTGTCATGGTGTCCCGGTGGGCCAACCCGCTGCTGCAAAAGAGTGTCGGGATTCCAACGTCGGTATTTCTACTACTTGAATACTGCCAACCGGCATTCTGACTGCATCCCATGACAAAGGCATATCTTTCATTTCTGTGAGACTGTCCTACAGTACTGTGAGGTTTTTTTATGGGAACAATTAGTTCTGCTAATGTGCTGAGATGTGTTTGTAAAATCATCACTTGGTCTCACTGGGAAATTTTATTAAATAGAGCTGTGAATTAATTGTCTACTATCCAAAACATATTGCTTCAATAAGAGCGCTAAGTAATTTACTTTATATTGTTTATTTCTCAAATAACTGGCGAATGTCTTAAATACCTGCTCTCAGCAACTCCAGCCTTGTGACCACATTTCTGAGATATCTCCGGGGGTCATTTCCTAATTAGGACCACCAAATGCTTTGTGTGCATATACTCTATATACATTTATCTATAGCATATCTATCTCACATACTTGTATATCTATATATACTGTATGTACAGTGGTTTTGATATGAATGTTCTCCTGAAAACTCTGCCCCCTTTTAAAAGCAAAAAAATCCCGTATCCCTACGACTCACTGCTGAAACTCAGTAGCTTCTGTGGAGGTTTTTAAACAATAACCTGTTTAAGCACTGGTAGAATTTTCAGATCTGGTATTGAAACTTCAGCATGCCCTCATTACCAGCCCAAAAAAGTGCCTTATAATGGCATTGTTAGGAAAGGAAATGTAATGCTTAGCTGTACCAGATATAGGCCAAGATTTATCAAGACGTTATAGGTCTATTCATGAAATTGTGAAAATAGGATTTTGGTTACCTACCGGTAAATCCTTTTCTCGTAGTCCGTAGAGGATGCTGGGGTCCACATTAGTACCATGAGGTATAGACAGGTCCACCAGGAGCCATTGGCACTTTAAGAGTTTGAGAGTGTGGGCTGGCTCCTCCCTCTATGTCCCTCCCTCCAGACTCAGTCTAGAAACTGTGCCCGAGGAGACGGACATCTTCGAGAGAAGGATTTAACACAGATAGTGGCGAAATTCATACCAGCTCACACATACAAGGCACAACAAGCTAACTAGCTTGAAACGCAGCAACCGCTGAAACATTACTTACCAAGTAACAATGCAGTACTCAACTAAAACGAAGTTGTACTGAACCAAATAACGATAGCAAGAAAACGAAGCGCTGGGCGGGCGCCCAACATCCTTTACGGACTGCGAGAAAAGGATTTACCGGTAGGTAACCAAAATCCTATTTTCTCTTACGTCCTAGAGGATGATGGGGTCCACATTAGCACCATGGGGATGTACCAAAGCTCCCAGAACGGCAGGGAGAGCGCGAAGGCTCCTGCAGAACTGATTTACTGAACTTTAGATCATCAGAGGCCAAAGTATCGAACTGGTAGAACTTTGCAAACTTGTTTGACCCAGACCAAGTTGCAGCTCGTCAAAGTTGTAAAGCCGAGACACCCCGGGCAGCTGCCCAGGAAGACCCCACCTTACGAGTAGAGTGGGCCTTGACAGTCGTAGGACACGGCAATCCTGCCATAGAATACGCATGCTGAATAGTGAACCTGATCTAGCGAGAGATTATCTGCTTAGAAGCAGGACACCTTGTTGGGATCATACAGGAAAAACAGAGAGTCCGATTTCCTGTGATGAGCAGTCCTTTTCACATAGATTTTCAGAGCCCTTACAACATCCAAGGACTTTGATGTAATTGAGGAGTCAGTAGCCACTGCCACCACAATAGGTTGGTTGATATGAAATGCTGACACAACAATCGGAAGAAACTGCTGACGTGTCCGGAGCTCAGCTCTATCTTCATGGAAGATCAAGTATGGGCATTTATAGGACAAAGCCCCCAACTCCGACACACGTCTAGCAGAAGCTAAGGCCAACAACATGACAGCTTTCCATGTAAGAAATTTTACCTCAACCTCCTGTAGAGGCTTGAACCAGTCCGATTGGAGGAACTGCAACACCATGTTAAGGTCCCAAGGCGCCGTAGGCGGTACAAAGGGAGGTTGGATGTGCAGAACTCCCTTCAAAAAGGTCCGAACCTCAGGGAGGGCAGCCAACTGTTTCTAGAAGAAAATGGATAGGGCCGAAATCTGGACCTTCACAGATCCCAACCTCAGGCCTATATCCACACCGGCTTGTAGGAAGAGGAGAAACCGTCTCAGTTGAAACTCCACCGCAGGAACATTTTTTGACTCACACCAAGATAACTATTTTTTCCAAATTCGATGGTAATGTTTAGACGTTACTCCTTTCCTAGCCTTTATCAGGGTAGGAATAACTTTGTTCAGAATGCCCTTTCGAGCTAGTATCAGACATTCAACATCCATGCTGTCAAACGTGGCCGCGGTAAGTCTTGATAGGTGAACGGCCCCTGCTGCAGCAGGTCCTCCCGAAGAGGAAGAAGCCTCGGCTCTTCTTGCAGTAGATCCAGAAGATCCGCGTACCAAGCCCTTCTTGGCCAGTCTGGAGCAATGAGGATCGCTTGAACCCTTGTTCTCCTTGTGAGCTTTAGAACTCTTGGGGTGAGTGGAAGTGGAGGAAACACGTACACCGACTGGAACACCCCCGGAGTCACTAGGGCATCCACCGCCACTGCTTGCGGGTCCCTCGACGTGGAACAATACCGCCGAAGCTTCTTGTTGAGACGAGAGGCCATCATGTCGATCTGGGGTACGCCCCAAAGATCTGTTATCTCCTTGAATACCTCCGGATGGAGACCCCACTCCCCTGGATGGAGATCATATCTGCTGAGGAAGTCCGCTTCCCAGTTGTCTACTCCCGGAATGAAGATTGCTGACAGCACCAACGCGTGTTTTTCTGCCCAGAGGATGATTCTTGTTACCTCTGACATTGCTGCACTGCTCTTCGATCCGCCCTGTCGGTTTATGTAAGCCACCGTTGTCACACTGTCCGACTGCACTTGAACGGCTCGATTTCTCAGAAGATGGGCCGCTTGAAGAAGACCGTTGTAGATGGCTCTTAGTTCCAGAATGTTTATCGGCGGGCCGGCTTCCAGATTTGACCACCTTCCTTGGAAGGTTTCCCCTTGAGTGACTGCGCCCCAGCCCCGGAGATTTGCATCCGTGGTTAGAAGGATCCAGTCCTGAATCCCGAACCAGCGGCCCTCCAGAAGGTGAGGCAGTTGCAGCCACCAGAGGAGTGAAATCCTGGCCTTTGGTGACAGACGTATTCTCTGGTGCATGTGTAGATGAGATCCTGACCATTTGTCCAGGAGATCCAGTTGGAAGGACCGAGCATGAAATCTCCCGTACTGCGGCGCCTCGTAAGAGGCCACCATCTTTCCCAGAAGGCGAATGCACTGATGAACTGACACCCGGGCTGGCTTCAGGACATCCCGGACCATTGTTTGTATCACCAATGCTTTTTCCTCTGGAAGAAACACCCTCTGCACTTCCGTGTCGAGGATCATTCCCAGAAATGACAACCTCCTGGTTGGTTCCAAATGTGATTTTGGAAGATTCAGGATCCAACCATGTTCCTTGAGAAGTTGGGTCGTGAGAGCTATGGACTGTAACAGCTTCTCCTTGGACGATGCTTTTATCAGCAGATCGTCCAAATATGGAATTATGTTCACCCCCTGTTTGCGGAGGAGAACCATCATTTCCGCCATCACCTTGGTGAATACCCTCGGTGCTGTGGAGAGGCCGAATGACAGGGCCTGGAATTGAAAATGACAGTCCAAGAGTGCGAATCGGAGATATGCTTGATGCGGCTGCCGATTAGTGTGGTAACAGTACTAACTACCCTATTAAGGTTAGTTAGTCAGCACCGGGCTTTTATCATAATAACTGCCTACTGGGGTGCTGTGTGGCTGGTTCCTTATACTCTGACTCTCTGAAGGTACTCTGGGGGAAACTGTCTGACATTTTCCTGTGTGTGTGTGTGTGTGTGTGTGTGTGTGTGTGTGTGTGTGTGTGTGTGTGTGTGTGTGTGTAAGTCTGTATCTCTCACATTACCATGTCTAAGGACTCTGTGTCCTGTGCTGCTCTTCTCCTGAAGAGTCTATTCCATGTACTCAGGACTGCAATGTGCTTTCCCAGCCTTCTGAATCAGAATCCCCATGGGTGGATTCTTTAAGGGGAATGATATCCCAGATTTCAACAAAGATGTCACATACTGAGAAAGAAACACAGTTTTTGAGAAAATCTGTGGAGGGTTTGATATACTCAGCCTAACTGCTTCGTCTAAGACCCCCCCCCCCCTTCCCTCCCCCTGCATACCCACAAAAAACGTACACTTGCCCAGATGATGCAAGATGACACTGACACCAATTCTGATACAGGGAACGGTGATGGGGATATGCAAGGGGGGGATACATCACTTGCAAAGCGGATGCAACTAATGATTGAAGCCATTAGGGTCATTTTACATATTACTGAGAAGGTACCTGAGCAGGTAGAGCAATCTTATTTTACTGAACAGAAAGTAGGAAATCCTTGCTTACGTTCCCGGCTTCTAGAGAGTTAAACTCTTTGTTTGAAAAATCCTGGGAAAACCCAGAGAAAAAATTCCAGATCCCAAAAAGGGTTCTTATTGCTTTTCCTTTCCCTGAAGAGGACAGAAAAAAAGTGGGAAAACACCCCTATAGTAGACACTTCTGTATCTAGGTTGTCAAAAAAGGTGGTTTTACCTGTCCCTGGTTCATCAGTTTTGAAAGAGCCGGCTGACCGCAAGATTGAGACTACGCTTAAATCACTATACACAGCTAATGGCGTAGCTTTAAGGCCCACCATTGCTTGTGCGTGGATTTTTAAAGCCATAGTAAAGTGGTACAGCACAATACTTGAGGATACTATGGATAGGTCTGACATTGACTTGTTTTTGCATCACATATAGGATTCTGCAGGTATCATGGTGGAGGCCATGAAGGACATTAGCATGCTGAAAGCGAGAGCTACGTCCATGGCGGTCTCGGCACGCAGAGGACTCTGGCTATGCCAATGGACTGCGGATACAGAATCCAAGAAAAGTGTAGAGAACCTACCCTTCACAGGTCAGGCTCTGTTTGGGGACGCATTGGATGCGTGGATTTCCACGGCAACTGCGGGTAAGTCGACCTTTCTTCCCTCAGCAGCGCCACCAACTAGGAAATCTTATCCTACGTCTACAATGCAGTCCTTTCGGACCGCAAAATTAAAAAAATCCAAACCCCCCCTCCATCTTCTTTAGGGGAAGTCGGGGGAAATCCAGAAAACCTGCACCAACAGGATCTCAGGAACAGAAACCAAGTTCTGCTTCCTCAAAATCTTCGGCATGACGGCGGACCTCCCTGCCTGGAAATCAGGCAGGTGGGAGCGAGACTGAAAGATTTCAGTCACATCTGGGCGTCATCATGCCTAGACCCCTGGGTAACAAATGTTGTTGTCCAGGGGTACAGACTGGAGTTTCAAGAACTCCCACCTTGCAGATTCTTCAAATCAGGCTTACCAGATTCGCTGACAGAAAGTGCTATCCTACAGGATGCCATCCAAAAATTGGTTCAAACAAATGTAATTGTTCCTGTTCCACCTCACCTACAACACAAAGGTTATTACTCAAACCTGTTTGTGGTACCCAAACCAGACAGTTCGGTAAGATCAATATTAAACCTAAAGTCATTGAACCCCTATTTGAGGGAATTCAAATTCAAGATGGAGTCTCTGAGAGCGGTAATCTCAGGTCTGGAGGAGGGGGAATTCCTAGTATCCCTGGATATCAAGGATGCGTACCTTCACTTTCTGATCTGGCTGCCTCACCAGGCTTATCTCAGATTTGCGCTGCTGGACTGTCACTATCAGTTCCAGGCACTGCCATTTGGCCTCTCCACAGCACCGAGGGAATTCACCAAAGTCATGGCAGAGATGATGTTACTCCTCCGCAGACAGGGAGTGAACATACTTCCATATCTGGACGATCTGCTGTTAAAAGCATCTTCCATGGAGAAGATGTTGCAGAGTATTGCTCTCTCAACTTGACTACTCCAGGATCATGGGTGGATCCTGATCCTTCCAAAGTCACATTTGGAACCGATAAGGAAGCTGCCCTTCCTGGGGATGATACTCGACACAGAAGTGAAGAGGGTGTTTCTACCACTGGAGAAAGCGTTGGTGATCCAATTGATGGTACGGGATGTCCTGAAGCCAGCCTGGATATCGGTTCATCAGTGCATTCGCCTTCTGGGAAAGATGGTAGTCTCCTAAGAGGCTCTACAGTGCGGAAGATTCCATGCACGGTCATTCCAACTGGATCTCCTGGGCAAATGGTCGGGATCACATCTTCACATGCACCAGTGGATATGCCTGTCGCCGAAAGCCAGAATTTCACTCCTCTGGTGGCTGCAAACTTCTCACCTTCTTGAGCTCCGCAGGATCGGGATTCAGAATTGGATCCTTCTAACCACGGATGCAAGTCTCAGAGGTGGGGGAGCAGTCACCCAAGGGGAAAACTTCCAAGGGAAATGGTCAAGTCTGGAATCCATCCTTCCGATAAACATTCTGGAACTAAGGGCCATATACAACGGCCTTCTACAAGCGGCACATCTTCTGCAAGATCAGGCCATTCAGGTTCAGTCGGACAATGTAACGGCAGTATCCTACATAAACCGACAGGGCGGAACGAAGAGCAGAGCGGCAATGTCAGAGGTAACAAGAATACTCCTTTGGGCAGAAAAGCACGCGCTGGTGCTGTCAGCAATCTTCATTCCGGGAGTGGACAACTGGGAAGCGGACTTCCTCAGCAGACACAATCTCCTTCCAGGAGAATGGTGCCTACACCTGTAGGTGTTCGCAGAGGTGACAAGCCGATGGGGTGTACCTCAGATAGACATGATGGCCTCTCGCCTCAATAAGAAGCTTTGGAGGTACTGTTCCAGGTCGAAAGACCCACAAGCAGTGGCGGTGGACGCGCTGGTAACCCCGTGGGTGTTCCAGACAGTGTATGTGTTCCCTCCACTTCCACTCATCCCAAGGATTCTCAAACTATTAAAAACAACAAGAGTTCAGGTGATCCTCATTACTCCGGTCTGGCCAAGAAGGGCTTGGTACGCGGATCTTCTGGAATTACTGCTGGAGGATCCGAAGCATCTTCCTCTTCACGAGGACCTTCTTCAACAGGGGCCGTTCGCCTATCAAGACTTAACGTGGCTACGTTTGACGGCATGGAGGTTGAACGCCAGATCTTAGCTTGGAAGGGCATTCCGAACAAGGTCATCCCTACTCTAATACATGCTAGGAAGGGAGTAACATCTAAACATTACCATCGGATTTGTAAAATGTATGTATCTTGGTGTGAATCCAAGCAGTTTCCTACGGTGGAGTATCAACTAGGATGGTTTCTCCTCTTTCTGCAAGCAGGTGTGGATGTGGGTCTACGTTTGAGCTCTCTAAAGGTCCAGATTTCGGCCCTGTCCATTTTCTTCCTGAAACAATTGGCTGTTCTCCCTGAGGTTCAGACATTCTTAAAAGGGGTTCTGCACATCCAACCACCCTTTGTGCCTCCTACGGCACCTTGGGATCTTAATGTGGTGCTGCAGTTCCTGCAGTCGGATTGGTTCTAGCCTTTGCAGGAGGTGGACGTCATGTTTCTTACTTGGAAGGCTGTCACACTGTTGGCATTGGCATCTGCAAGACGTGTGTCGGAACTGGGGGCATTGTCATGCAAGAGCCCCTACTTGGTTTTCCATGAAGATAGAGCTGAGCTCAGAACGCGTCAGCAGTTCTTCCGAAGGTTGTGTCAGCTTTTCATATCAACCAACCTATTGTGGTGCCAGTGGCTACTGACTCCACAATTACCTCAAAGTCCTTGGATGTTGTGAGGGCTTTGAAAATATATGTGAAGAGAACTTCTCGTCACAGGAAGTTGGACACTTTGTTTGTCCTTTATGATCCCAACAAGGTTGGGTGTCCTGCTCCTAAGCAGACAATTTCTCGCTGGATCAGATTCACTATCCAACATGCTTATTCTACGGCAGGCTTGCCATGTCCAAAATCTGTAAAGGCCCACTCAACTCGTAAATTGGGTTCTTCATGGACGGCTGCACGGGGTGTCTCGGCTGTACAGCTTTGCCGAGCAGCTACTTGGTCAGGGTCGAACATGTTTGCCAAGTTCTACAAGTTCGATACTTTGGCCTCTGAGGACCTATCTTTGGCCAATCTGTTCTGCAGTTCCCTCACCACTCTCCCTCCTGTACTGGGAGCTTTGGTACATCCCCATGGTACTAAATTGGACCCCAGCATCCTCTAGGACGTAAGAGAAAATAGGATTTTTGGACAGCAGACCCGAGTAGATGTACTGAGCTGGAGCTCCTGCCTTGGGAATATATTTTACCCTATTTAATCTGCTCCCTGGTGATTTGGGGTACACTCTCCCGCATATTGGAGACCCCCTGCATCGACTGGTGTGGTTTGAGGAGCAGAGGGATGTGTCCTGCATTTGTATAAACTGCGGCCTACCATCCCTTTAGAAGCCGGGGCCTCAATTTGTGCAGTGACCCGTAACAAAAGTCCCTCAACCTCACCTTACACCCCTGTTGTGCCCTCTGGCTTCCCCTGCCACCCCTGGGTCTGCCCACGGCTGTGAGAGGGTACCTGCTGTGCCGTGCACCGTTTCTGCAGCTTCCCGAGACCGCGGCCTGCTGCACCTCCGGAGGCCTGGGACTAAAGTTGCGGGACTGCCCAGAGATGAGCTCCATAAGCGCGGTGCGGCCCGACGGAAGCTCCTGACGACCTGCAAACATCTCCCCCACCTGCCGCGGCCCTCCCTGCTGCCTCCACACCTTAGTGTGATCCCCCCAGAGACCCGCCGGCCGCTATCCCTGTGCCGCACCGTCCGCGGCATCCTCCGGCGGCCCGCGGCCTACACATCCTCTGGAGACCGGGACCTGGAGTTCGGAGGTTCCCCATCGCGGACTTCCGGGGGGCACGGGTGGCGGCTGTTTGGGACCCAGACAGTATACCCTGGTCCCCGCTGGCCTCCGCACTCCCTCACCACCCCTCCTGCAGCTCTGGCCAGGCTCTTACCTGTGGTAGCATCTCCAGAGGGCCTCTCTGCTCCTGGGCCCTGTGTTGCAGCAGCCATCACCCCTTCTCTGCTGGTCAGATGTCAGAGGGGCATCATCCTGCTGCTGCCTGAGCCCTGTCCTGCCTGGCCTGCACTGGAGGGAGCCCCGGAGCCAAGTGGTAACCACCGTCATCGGTGCCGCACATTGGGGGTCAGCTGCATTGGAATTGCAAACTCCGAGCCACCAGGTCCTGTCTCTCCCCCCCTGATACAGCGTAATCCACGCTTGCCCCAGCCTGCAGGGAATCAAACCTCTGGATACCAATATTTCAGGGCGGCTCCTGTCCTTTGCACATCTCCCGGGGCAATGACCTAATACTGCAATTTGTCCTACGCGACAATTCTTTTAATACCTAACACACCTTTCTACTTAACTTACATCTACTAAGCAGCGTTTGTGTCTCCCTTCTTTTTATTTTTATTTTTATTTACCCGCCTATCCTATCAGTCCACAATGGCGCAAAAAAATAAAAAAAATTCACAGGCCCCCACAAATTTTTTTGGGACAAAAGCCAAAGGCCCACCCCCTCCTGCATTGCTCACGGACTCTCCTTCCTCCCCCTGTTCATCAGAGACGGGTATAGACCCACAGATCCAAGCAGTTATGACAAGTTTACTTGAGGAGGTCCAGTCTGCCTTTAAGCAAGAACTCTCCACAGCTATTGCCGACTTCAAATCTGACCTTACGGCTCTTGGCAACCGCACGGACGCACTTGAATCCAAACGGACGACCTATGCCGCTCTCAGCAACGCCTAGACTCTGAACTCTCTAGACTCCATGATGAGATGGAGGAACTCAAAGAACGACAAGAAGATCAGGAGAATCGTTCCCGTCGCAATAATTTGCGTATCCGCAATATAGCGGAATCGATTCTTAGCTCGACCCTACCGTCCTTTCTGAAAGGTTTCTTTCAACACGTATTGCCTGACCTTTCTGATAGTGATTGTCTATGCGACAGGGCACACAGAGCGCTCCGAGCGAAACCAGCTCCTTCACAACCGCCCAGAGATGTCATAGTGCGTCTACATTATTTTCGCTCAAAGGAACGGATCCTAATGTCTGTTCGAGACTGCCCAGTGATTGACTTCCGGGATATGCAACTGCAGGTCTTCCAGGATCTAGCCCCGTCTACTATTCAGAAACGCCGTGATCTCCAGCCCGTTACTAGGATTCTACGGCAGCATCAAATACGGTACAGATGGGGATTCCCTTTCATGCTGCAGATTACGGTGAACAACTCCACCCACTCTGTTAAAACCTTAGCTCAGGGTCAGGATTTGTTGGCTAAGCTGGACCTCCTCCCTGTACCGCCACCTGATAGTAAGACTGCCTCTCCCTCTGGTCCACGACACCCTCGGATCCCACCGCCTGAATGGACAAGGGTGACCCGTCATCGCAATGGCACTACTGACCCTCCCTGATCTTAGTAGACACTCTTGATTACAACAAGATAGTTCTCTTTATTCTAGAGATATGTCTCCTCCTCAAATGTTCTTTGTTGGCAGGTGGGGGCCACGGCCCCCGTCTTACCTTTTTCACTCAACTGTTATTGGTTATTATATGGTTTATCGGGCTTTGGTATAGGTTATATGTTGAGCCTAGCTCTATGATATTGTGCTGAGCTGGCTTTGCTTACCCCGATTTTCCCTTGTCTCCTTTTCTCTCCCCTATTCCCCCCCCCCCCCCTTTTACCCCCGTACCCCTCCCTCTTTTATTCCCCCCCCCCCTTTTTTATTCTTTTTTTTTTTTTTTTTTTTACGACACAGTATGTTTTTCTTTATCTTTTATGTGTGTTCCGAGTTATGTAGCTGAATTTTCGGCTGTTGCCGATATAACTGTTGCGGTCCAGAGGGACCTGGTTTTCTGCTCCTACTACCCCCGTGCTCCCTTTATCTGTGCTTAAGTATATAATGTTTATTATTTGTGTAGCGGTCCTTGACTGGGACCCTATGTTTCAGGGTTCTTTCCCGTATGGGTTTTCTATCACTCTCTCTTTCTCTATATCTCTACTCCTTGTTTCTTGCTGTCCCTTCTCTCTCTCCTTCTCTCTTCCTCCCCGGGATGGGTCTCTGTTGATTCTTTTCCACTCTTTGGTATCACATGGCACTTAAGTTGTTCTCTGTAAATGTTAACGGGCTTAATTCTCCCAAGAAACGTACAGTGATGTTATCCGCCTGCAGGAGGGAAAAGGCTGACATAGTCTTCCTTCAGGAGACCCACTTCACTGGTACACACTCTCGACTTCAAGGTAAGCAGTTTGCACAAACCTTTTTTGCTTCTGCCGATTGTAAGAAACGGGGGGTGGCTATACTGATTCATCGTAGTATCCCATTTGTACATACTGCAACAATAGCTGACCCCGCAGGCAGGTACGTTATGGTAATTGGCACGCTTCACACAGAAACTCTAACACTTGATAAAGCTGAATCTATTTATCATATAAATTACCCTTTAAGAGGTCTAAGAACACTGTACGCTGACTACGTAAGAAGTACCGTAAGGGTACGCTACTTGCGTAACGATCGCTCAGCCGTAGGCGAGACGCTCAAGCGTCGCGTTCGCTCACGGCCCAGAGATCACAGACTGGCACACTATTGGCTACAGACAAACGTAATGATTCGCTATGGCGTAGCGGACGCCCGAGACCACGAGGAGATCACCAGCGGCGCAGACGCTCACAACGCTATACCTTGATTATACCTTTAACCATGAGCTACACAGTATACCTTTATGTAGAGACAGTGTGTAAGTGCAACCTGGTGTAACCTGATTAACTACAAAGCTGCTTGAGCGTCACCGACGCTCTGTGAACACTTAACACTATGAGAGAATACACAGATACTTGTTTAGGGTCCAAAGCCTATTAAATGTATTATAACTAATATACTTGTAAAAAGGAATCACAGTACAAATGATACACTACAATATAACAGAGACTTCCTAACCAAATAACTACACTATAAATACAATACAATACAATACAATCTAATCAAGGGAAAATACGAGAGAAAGAGTAGAGAAAGAGAGAGAGAGATAGAGATGAGAGAAATGGCTCACAGTAAGACAATATGATCACGGAGAAAAACTTACGCACAAGGGTAACGATCGCATGCGCCTGGACATCCAGCACCCGATTTTCAACAATGAGAACCGTTGAAGAGTGAGAGCTGGATGTGGTCGGCCTGCCTATTTATGCCCCACACACAATGCAATCTAATGGTCCCTACGATCTGATCGTCCATTGGACACAGGAATTCGGCTTCGCACTATAACAAGAGGTCATAGGTTGATTCATACAGGTGGGCTGTGACGATTTCAAACAGCTCAGGTGGGTGGGACACTGGGTTTCCCGCCGCATACCTGAGTAAGAGTAAATAATAGTAATGGACATAAACTCCTTATGTCCATAACTATTCGCACGAGCGATTAATACGCTCCAAACCAACACCGGAATATTGCTATTTAAATACTCTTCCGATGGGTACCAAACACTACTGTATGACTCCTGTTAGACCCTTCCTACAATACAAAGAGGGATCCCTCCGTTCAGGGACATTCTATATTAACCAAACTTTCAGAATCTATCAAAGGGACCATGATCTATAAACTACGTTAATTGTGGAAATATGTAACGATTGGGTCGCACGCTACGACTACATACTCTTTACCGTAAATACGCATACCGATGCGAGCGGGTGCACGCATCAGCGGGTATGCGCTATCACGGGAAAGCGCACGCATGCGCAGCGCGGACCAGTGTGAGGTGCAAATATGGCAGTGTGCATAGAGATATTTTTCTGACTTTGACAGTCCACCCTTTGGCAGTCAGTAATAACTGCCACCTTCTAAAACATTTCAAAAAGAGAAAAATATATGTCAGGGGTTAATTCATTTCCATGGTTGGGTAGGGGAGGAGAGAGGAGTAGGTGTGAAGAGGGTATGACCTAGTGAGATAGCAGAAGCATGTGTGTATGAGTCCATGTTTGGGGGGTCATGTATCATCGTGCCGTACGTGTTGTAAATCAAGCTTCGAGGTATTGCGAAGTATACATTTGAATTCCTTCTTATCCCGTGGTACAGGTCTGTGGATGGGCTGTCAAACTTTACCGAGCTCTTTTCGGCTTTTGAACAAAATAGGGAGCACATTTTAGTTGATGATACATGAATGGGGGAATATGTGATTGCTGATATCTGTGCCTGTATTCCCTATACTATGTGTGTTATTACCTGAGGGTTGTAGAGATGAAGATGAAGAACACTTATGGAAAATGCAATGATATTCTATGTCAGGTAAATGTACATCTGTCGTCGAAGTTTTGTTCGGTATCAGTTGATAGTCGTCTTCTTTGCGCTGTTTTGCTCCTTAGGCATGAGCAACAAGCTTTGTCAGTGCCATCAGATTTACAAAAAATGTTGGGCTAGCGTGAGTTTAAAAATACTAGGGAAACTGGGGATCCATGGCAAAGTTCATCAAGTGTCCATTTCTCAAGTGGTCAAAACTCTTTCTTTGGTCCATCCGTTGTCTGTATAGCGTCTCGTCAACTTCCTCGTCCAAGGGGGTCTTTTTATCTTGGAGAAAAGCAGAAAAACAGGTGAAAGAAACGGACCGTATAATCGCATTTTCATCACATCCTGGTTTCTATCATTGGGTCATAAATCAAATCCAGGTTAATTACAGTTTCCTCACTCCTCAAACTCATCATTCTTGTACTTTGTTTGCACCTCATTAAAGCCTGCCCGCATCTAAATATCAATCCAATAAATATAACAACACCCAAAATACATAGGAGAAACTTCCCAACATCCATTATGACTCCTTGAGCCCAGTCTCCCAAACCGGAGAACCAATTTCGCGGGTTCAACCATGACACCCAACCAGTCAGCTCATTACCTACAGCAGCAAGAGTGAGATTGTGTTTTCGGCGAAATTCCCACTTCAATTGGAGAATATCGTCCATCTTTTGGTCTATGACCTCTACCGGATCCTCGGTGCTATTCGTGATGTACGTGCAACACTTCACGCCGTACTGTGTTGCCAATGTAACACAATATCCGCCTGTCACTGCTGTGAGGTAATTAAGAACCATTCTATGCTGTACCAGTTCTGTTTTATAAGCTTGGAGTTCTCTTCCAGTGTATCTAAACGTGTCATCATACATTTCAGTGATATTATCTAACAAATTGGCGAGTGCGGAAATGTATCTATAATTCATCACTCCTCGAGCGGTGCGAGTGAAATCTAACGCCACCAGAACCTGAATCCCGGTGGATTCATGGATCAGATCAGAGGCCGGATGCTCTAACCTTTCTGACAGTTGTCTTTTAACGAGGTGCTCGTAATGAGTGTGAGTATAAGGAGTTTGGGCACCACGGTGTATGTCTTTCATTTTATCATGAGTTACAGTCATTACTTCAGGCAATACTCTTCCAATATAACACAATCCTTCAGAGTTTGGGGCAAGCCACTTGTACGCCTTTCTCCCGCATATGAAATAAGCATCATCGGGGAGAACATATGGGACGGAGTAGGACATTACCATATTACACACCTTCCAGGTGAAATCTCCTAGCCCTAATTCTTCCATCTGCTTAATGCACGTATCAGGTTGTACGATATGTGCACAGTATCCTGGTGATACTTCTCCAACTCTAGTAATCCTATTTCCTAAGGTATATCTATACCTGAAAGATTTTCCTCTACTGGCTATGTGGCGTACAAGCTCTGTATCTGTAGGCATTCTATCTGCTCTATGCGAGAAGGTCATGGTCAGGTTGCTCCATGACACTTCCCAATTTCCCGGCTGTCGGGGATTGGAGATGTTGAAACATAAGAGGGACCTACCCACATGGTATTGGTGGAGCTTCAAACTAGGAGGGCTGGAGATATTAAACCTCCTGTCCACCGGTCTCCCACCATTTAACTCAAGTACCTCCCCTATCGTTAAAGGAAATGGTACTAGCCCTGATTTGCTATGACCCTGAGGTACTTGAGAGCATACCCAACAATCTGTTTTGTTTAACACATTACCCACTAAGGAGTGATAGTCACTCAATGGATGCCGGTCCATATGGATATTAAAACTGGATTGGCATTTCTTTATGCACCCATCTTCAATGACATTGTTACAAAGCCTGCAGATACAGTTTTCTTCAGCTAACAATCCGTCACAATTTCTTCTATGATCAATGCTATCGGATCGCTTTCTGATACTCGCCTTTGCTTGTTGGTTAGGTTGATCTTGGAAAACTACGCCTCCATCATCATAATCGGAACCCATTCCAGAACCTCTCTCGACCTCCATGGTACTTTCGCCGGAACAGACTGCTCTAGTCAACATCATGGTTAACAGAAAAATCCGGATCACAGTCTCTTGGGGCAAGTCCATCTTTGAGGAGGAAATGGAGAAAAATGAGAAGGGGGAAAAATAAATTTCAAGGGAGAGGGGATGGGAAGTGGAAAAAAAACAATAAAAGGGATTGGGGAGTCGACAACTGCTTTCGGTCTTCAAGGCTCAGGTGCCGCCTCAGTCCTCCTGGAACAGACACTCCAGTGATACAACCTCTACCGTCTGTTCCTTATCACGGGACTTCTCTGGATCAGCAACCTTCTTGCAGTGGGATGAATGGACCCAAGTCTCTCTCTCAGCAACCTTCAATGCTGTGGTGCTAGTCAATAAGACCTGGTATGGTCCTTCCCATCTATCAATAAGACAACCTGAGCGTAGAAAATTTCGTATCATTACATAATCCCCAGGTTCAATGTCATGACAATTACTATCAGGTAGATCAGGAATCACCAACTTCAGATTTTCATTTTGATTCCTCAACTGTTTACTCATGTTAATTAAGTACTTTACAGTTACTTCATTGTTACATTTCAAATCATCCTGAGGGTTAATCATGACATGCGGTTGTCGACCAAACAAGATTTCAAAGGGGGACAGATTAAGAGGGGACCTGGGAGTGGTTCTGATACTGTACAATACAATGGGTAAAGCTTCTGGCCATGTCAATCCTGTCTCTGCCATTACTTTACTCAGTTTATTTTTAATCGTGCTGTTCACTCTTTCGACCTTCGCACTCGCCTGTGGACGGTACGGAGTGTGCAGCTTGCTATCAATTCCCATCAACTTACACATTCCTTGAAAGACATCACCTGTAAAATGGGTACCCCTATCACTTTCGATTATTCTAGGGATACCATATCTACATACAAATTCCTGCACAATTTTCTTAGCTGTAAACATAGCGGTATTTGTAGCCGCTGGAAATGCTTCGACCCAATTCGAGAAAACATCTATACAAACAAGTACATATTTCAAATTCCGACATGGGGGTAATTGAATGAAGTCAATTTGTATTACCTGAAAAGGGCCGCCGGCAGGTGGGATATGGGATGGTTCTGTAGGTATTGCCTTTCCAATATTCTTTCTCAGACAGGTAAGGCATGACATTGCTCTTTTACTCGCATGAGAGGAGAATCCTGGGGCGCACCAGTATGCTCTTACCAATTTGCACATCCCCTCCTTGCCTAGATGAGTCAGCCCGTGAGCTGCTTCAGCCAGACATGGAAGATATGTCCTGGGGGCCACTGGTTTACCATGTCCATCCGTCCAGAGCCCTGAGGACTCCTGGCCATATCCCTTTGCCTTCCAGGCTGCTCTTTCCTGTGCGGAACACAAATTCTGCATTTCACACAACTTCTGTGTGTTGATGGTATTGAATACCATCAGTTGTGTGGTGTCTGTCGGTATGGGGGTAGCAGCTGCTAACTTAGCAGCTTCGTCTGCTCGGCTGTTACCAAGTGATACTGGGTCTTGGCTATATGTATGTGCTTTACATTTGATAACAGCCACTCTGTCGGGTTCCTGTATCGCTGTTAGAAGCCTTTTTATGTGAGCTGCATGCGCTATCGGTGTACCAGCTGCCGTCATGAAATTTCTGAGGCGCCATAGGGCTCCGAAATCATGGACTACCCCGAATGCGTATCTAGAATCGGTGTAGATATTGGCTGACTTACCCTTAGCCAATTCACATGCTCTGGTTAGGGCGACCAGTTCAGCAACCTGGGCTGAGTGAGGTGGGCCTAGCGGTTCCGCTTCTATGGTGTCTTGGTCATCTACGACTGCGTATCCAGTACACAATTCTCCCGAGTCTGACTGTCTGTGACAACTACCGTCCGTGTAGAACGTGAGTTCTGCATCTTCCAGTGGATTGTCACTGATGTCAGGCCTTGCGGTAAAATTTTGGGTCAAATATTCCATACAGTCATGTGTATCTTCCTTTGCATTAAATCCTCCTTCCCCAGCACTCTCACCTTCCACCCTTTGTGCCTGACCAGACACACCTGGGAGATATGTTGCAGGATTTAATGCACTGCATCTCCTTATGGTGATGTTTACTGGGGCCATTAGTGCCAATTCCCATCTTGTAAACCTCGCTGATGAGACGTGTCTGGTTTGGGCAGAATTCAATAAGGCTGACACTGCATGTGGTGTATGGATTGTGAGGTTGTGGCCTAGCACAACATCTTCGCTTTTTGTTACTAGCAATGCTATTGCAGCAACGCTTCGCAAGCATGTGGGGAGGGATCGCGCTACCGTGTCTAGCTGAGCGCTGTAGTATGCAACTGGCCTGCTGGCATCACCGTGTTTTTGGGTTAGTACACCTGCTGCGCAACCAGCACTTTCTGTTCCGTATAGTTCAAAGGGTTTTCCATAGTCTGGCATACCTAGTGCTGGCGCCTGCGTTAGGCACTGTTTGAGTCTCTCAAATGCTGTTTCGGATTCGTCGGTATGCGAAATCCTATCAGGTTTGTTTGAGGAGACCATTTCCTGCAAAGGTAACGCCAATATGGAAAACCCTGGGATCCAATTACGGCAATACCCACACATTCCTAAAAACGTTCTGATCTGTTGCTGGGTTTGTGGTAGAGTCATGTCTCTAATTGCTTGGATTCTATCAGCGGTCAGGTGTCTCAGTCCTTGTGTTAGACAGTGTCCCAAATATTTTACCTTAGTTTGGCATAATTGCAACTTGTCTTTGGAAACCTTATGTCCTGTGTCTGAAAGATGAAACAGGAGCTGTTTCGTATCCTTCAGGGATGCTTCCAATGAATCAGAACACAGTAGTAAATCATCCACATACTGTATCAATACTGATCCACTCTCTGGTTGGAAAGACTGTAAACAATCATGCAAAGCCTGAGAAAATATACTTGGACTATCTATGAAACCTTGGGGTAATCGAGTCCACGTGTATTGGACTCCCCTGTATGTGAATGCAAACAAATATTGGCTGTCAGGGTGCAGAGGTACCGAAAAGAAAGCGGAGCAGAGGTCAATAACAGGGAAAAATTTGGCAGTGGGAGGGATTTGCATTAGGATGACAGCTGGATTTGGCACTACGGGGAACTGACTCTCAACTATTTTGTTAATCCCCCTTAGATCCTGCACTAGCCTGTAACCCCTCCCCCCACTCTTCTTAACAGGGAAGATGGGACTATTGGCAGTGCTGGACGTTCTTACCAGAATGCCCTGTTGTAGCAAGCGCTCTATTACTGGGAAAACTCCTAACTCCACCTCTGGCTTCAGAGGATACTGTGGGATTTTTGGAGCTATCCTACCATCTTTTACTTGTACAACTACTGGAGCTACGTTTGCCATTAATCCAGTGTCCTGTCCGTCTTTTGTCCAAAGTGACTCTGGTATTTGAGATGTCATCTCTTCTACTTGGGATGGATTCCTATTTGTCATAATGGAATGTGACATTAATTTTGATGGGGAGTCTAACATGTCTCGTACTTCCTGAGCGTGATTCTCAGGTATGTCCAAGAATACACCTTCAGAAGTACAATAAATGACGCACCCCATTTTACATAGTAAGTCTCTTCCCAGGAGATTGGTTGGTGCCGATGCAGCCAGCAAAAAGGAATGCTTGGTATGCAAAGGCCCTATTGTAATCTCGGCTGGTTTGCTAACAGGGTAGTGCTGGACTACTCCTGTTACTCCCATGGCTGGAATTGTCCTACCAGTGGTTCTCATGCCCACTGTCGAATTTATCACTGACTTGGCCGCCCCTGTGTCTACAAGAAAGTTTAAAGTTTTACCAGCTACATTGATTGCAATCTCTGGTTCACTTCCAAGACTGGCAATCAATTTAACTGGCTGCAGATTACAGGTATGGCCACACCCCTATTGGGTATGCTGACCTCCCTGAATCCCGTTGGCTGCAACTACTTGTGAGGGAGTTAGCTGGGAACTACCAGAGGCATGCCAATCTCTGTTCGGGGGGTATCTTTTTGTTTCCCCTGTATGTGGCTCAAAACTCCGCCTCTGTGGACCCTGCTCCCAATGTCTTGTGTTGTGTCGTTGTCTAGGGGGTTGAAAAGATCTTTGTACACTCTTTATTCTACAGTCTCGTGCATAGTGTCCCTGTCTGTTACAGGAATAACAAGTTATTTCAGTTGACTTACTTACAGGATTCGATGGTACATACGCAGGCTGCTTTGTGGTCAGCGCCTGTATACTTACTGACATTAACTTATCACTTTGCGATTCTCTGTGCCTGGTGATGTTTCTGTCGTGATCAATAGCAGCCTCTCTCAAAGTGGACACTGACAGACCTCGCCAACATGGTTGCGTGGTCTGTACCCTAGCCTTTAATGTTTCCTTTAAACCACCCATCAGTACAGATACTGCTACTTCTTGATGGTTTGGGTTGGTCCTAATGTCTTCTATACCAGTGTATTTTGCCATTTCTAATAGTGCCCGGTGAAAATATTCTGCTGCCGTTTCGGACTCTTTTTGTCTAATGGAGAATATTTTGTTCCATTTAACAACGGCTGGGAAATACTCCTTTAGCTGTAAATTTATCCTTTTTACGTTATCTTTGTTGTACACATCTGAAAGCGGTACATCTTTATCTAGTCCACAATCAGCCAAAAATTGAACTGAGTCGACATTTGAAGGCAAACAAGCTCTTAGCAGTATCTGCCAATCTTTGTTGTTGGGCTCTACAGTGTTCCCTAGATCCCTGATGTATTTTTGGCTAGCAACTAAGTCTTTCCTGGGGTCAGGAAATTCGGACACTATGGTTCTTAATTCCATTCGGGAAAATGGTGTGTACATGGCAATGTTCCTTATGGGAGTGGCTCCTGATACATCTGTTTTCCCATTGGGAACTGCTATTACTCTAACAGGGTTAACTCTAACAACCTCATTCTGTGTAGATTCTACAACTTGTGGTGAAATTGTTTCGGTATAATGCATGGTGCCGTACTTACCCGTTGACACGACCTCACCTATCCCTCCGCTAGGGGCCTTCGCTAATCTCGTGGGTGGTGCAGTTCCTACTGTGGTTTCTGATATGGTGGCCGCTAGAGAGAGCGCTGAAATTGTTGCCGAATCGTCTTCTTGATCACACTCCTGAGGAAAGTTCAGAACAGGGTACAACTTGCACGGGTTAATAATTGCATGGGTTACTTGGTTAACATCATTAACATTTACAGGGTTGCTAAGAGTTTGTGTTTTACACCCCAGTGCGTTTTTCTCCGCAATCAACTTCTCTCCTGCAATGTATGGTGGAGGCGGGGCTGTGGCTATCAGTTTCCTGACTGCCCCAGATCCCGCCGCCAGAGCCAAACCTCTCTGTATCTCACCTTCCTGTTGCCATAACTGTAAATAATCATGATGCTGGATTCATCTCTTTGTTGATTTTATGAGACATATCCTCCTCCTTAAATTTTGTAACACTTCTGGACTGAAGCTACCTATTCTTGGGAATTTCTCCCTGTCTTGTACAGTCATTCTCTCCCATTCATCACATAAAACCTCTGTGTGACTTCCGTATTTCTCACACATGATGTACCTTGCCGACCCGACTGGTCGGTTCTCTGAATCAACCCGAACCGAGGTTGATCGCCCCCTACCTGAACAACTTGCCCCCATACTCTGCAGGTGTTGCTTACTACTCCTTTGATCTTTATATCACGGTCTTCAGCGAACCCTTACAGCAAACCAAATTATTCAAAATAGGCCGGCGGTGGCGGTTTACCGAGTACCCCACTCACTCGCCCACCTCGACCAATACGACCTGATCACACCGATATGGTGCTGGCGTACTCGATACAGGGCCCTACCAAAAACCTTCTGTTTACTGGAACATGTGAGGGTTACCCGCAGGATACTTACTCTTTCCAGTAAAGGTGGGGTTGCTAGATAGTTCCTGAGTGACCAGCGAACTTCCCTTCAAAAATAAAAATTACACAAATCACGTCAGAATGTACAACTAGCGTTTATGACTTTTGTACGCAAAATGATACTAGTCAGGTTTACTAATGCACACAATGACGTGCGGTACAATCGTTCAGTACATAAGCACTACCTGTTATGTACTGAGAGATCAATGGAATCGAAAATTTCGGCTGCGAATTCCTTCAGCCAGAGCTTATATGGCCTATATGGGTTCTGCACCAACCCCCGGGGTTGTGCCTCTTACCTTTATAGCGGACTTCTTTGTCTCCTTATGACCTCCTGGTCTTGTCTGTACGACCTCCTGGTCTGACCTCCTGGTCTTGTTCTATACTGGTCCGCTATACTCTAATGCTCAAATATTATGTTTAACCAAGGATGCCTCCCTAGCCACCGTATATGTCACTTACACGTATGTCCCTTACGAGTACCCGATTTCTTTTTGGTTCAACCTCTTATGTGATAAAAAAAACACACTCACTCAACACATGTACACTTTCGTTTCTATATCTATTTCTGCGCAGAAATTTTCTTTAGCCCAGCTGTGTTACCAATTAGGAGCAGGATCTGTTAAACTAAATTTCAGATTTTCCAAAAATAGACTTGCGTTATTTATCGCCTCTTGCGCTATTTACCGCTTAGCGCTAACTATCGCCTTTGCGTTAATTATCGCTTTGCGCTAAAATTTCAACTTTTCGTGATTTGAGCTACGTGGGCGTAACCGGACGCTCCGTTGCGTAATGTACGCTGCGTGCGTCGGCCTTTGGATTGCGTACGCTAGTCTTTGTTAGAGACACGTGTACGCAATGCAAAGATCCACCGTAACACAATATACTTTTATCAATGTAGACGATCCCTGATCATCTACCGCGTACCCCACTGGCTTTGCCTTATCTCCCAGGCAAACCTGTGTGTTTCTCTACACTTTTAACTATTACCTCTATTCTTAAACTATAAAATAACAGCAAGTCTCTTTTAGCACTTTTCTATCAACTATAAAATTGGCAAACAGGATAGTGATATACGAAAATGAAAAAGAAATGCAGATATATGTATGCGTGCGTGTGTACGCAGGACAGAAGACAAATAAACAGTTTTAAAAGACACAAGCGTTTTGTTCTTACCTCCGGTTCCCGGATTCCTTCAGCACTCTTTATCTAAGCGAAGCAGACGCTTATCCCGTCAGCACTGCGAGACAACCTCCCACCCTTTGCTGGGGGATAATGTCTGCTGATCTACCTAGTGCAGATATGTGAAGGACAGGACGAGCCGCCAATTGATAAAGCTGAATCTATTTATCATATAAATTACCCTTTAAGAGGTCTAAGAACACTGTACGCTGACTACGTAAGAAGTACCGTAAGGGTACGCTACTTGCGTAACGATCGCTCAGCCGTAGGCGAGACGCTCAAGCGTCGCGTTCGCTCACGGCCCAGAGATCACAGACTGGCACACTATTGGCTACAGACAAACGTAATGATTCGCTATGGCGTAGCGGACGCCCGAGACCACGAGGAGATCACCAGCGGCGCAGACGCTCACAACGCTATACCTTGATTATACCTTTAACCATGAGCTACACAGTATACCTTTATGTAGAGACAGTGTGTAAGTGCAACCTGGTGTAACCTGATTAACTACAAAGCTGCTTGAGCGTCACCGACGCTCTGTGAACACTTAACACTATGAGAGAATACACAGATACTTGTTTAGGGTCCAAAGCCTATTAAATGTATTATAACTAATATACTTGTAAAAAGGAATCACAGTACAAATGATACACTACAATATAACAGAGACTTCCTAACCAAATAACTACACTATAAATACAATACAATACAATACAATCTAATCAAGGGAAAATACGAGAGAAAGAGTAGAGAAAGAGAGAGAGAGATAGAGATGAGAGAAATGGCTCACAGTAAGACAATATGATCACGGAGAAAAACTTACGCACAAGGGTAACGATCGCATGCGCCTGGACATCCAGCACCCGATTTTCAACAATGAGAACCGTTGAAGAGTGAGAGCTGGATGTGGTCGGCCTGCCTATTTATGCCCCACACACAATGCAATCTAATGGTCCCTACGATCTGATCGTCCATTGGACACAGGAATTCGGCTTCGCACTATAACAAGAGGTCATAGGTTGATTCATACAGGTGGGCTGTGACGATTTCAAACAGCTCAGGTGGGTGGGACACTGGGTTTCCCGCCGCATACCTGAGTAAGAGTAAATAATAGTAATGGACATAAACTCCTTATGTCCATAACTATTCGCACGAGCGATTAATACGCTCCAAACCAACACCGGAATATTGCTATTTAAATACTCTTCCGATGGGTACCAAACACTACTGTATGACTCCTGTTAGACCCTTCCTACAATACAAAGAGGGATCCCTCCGTTCAGGGACATTCTATATTAACCAAACTTTCAGAATCTATCAAAGGGACCATGATCTATAAACTACGTTAATTGTGGAAATATGTAACGATTGGGTCGCACGCTACGACTACATACTCTTTACCGTAAATACGCATACCGATGCGAGCGGGTGCACGCATCAGCGGGTATGCGCTATCACGGGAAAGCGCACGCATGCGCAGCGCGGACCAGTGTGAGGTGCAAATATGGCAGTGTGCATAGAGATATTTTTCTGACTTTGACACACTTGTGTCCATATATGCCCCGAATCAAGACCATTCACGTTTTTTCCGCACACTCTTTCAGCGCCTTAACAGAGTAGCGCAGGGCCACATCATTTTAGGTGGGGATTTTAATACCGTGATCGATCCCCTCTTAGATAAATCTAACCCTCCTAAAAATAAGAAGGAAGCATCCCCGACTGAGGCCTCTCTCACGTTAATTTCCTCCCTGGCACAGCTTAATCTGAGAGATACCTGGCGTCTTAAACACTCCACTGCTAGGGATTATACTCACTTCTCTGCACCTCACCAACATTACTCTCGGATCAATATGATCCAAGTGTCTCAATCACTCACGACAATGATTTCTGATACAGGTATCACCCCTTGCTCATGGACAGACCATGCGGGGGTCTATGTCCTCATAGAAATCTATAGAACCCCTAATAAAACACGTAAATGGCGTCTAGATGACACCCTTCTTACACATTCCTCCACTCTTTTAGACACCAAATCAACTTTGGAATTTTTTTTCAAGGAAAACGCCTCCCCAGAAGTCTCTCCTAGTCTGGTTTGGGAAGCGCACAAAGCCACTATCCGTGGTCACTTCATGTCCAAGGCCTCTGCTATACGTAAGAAAGCAGCACAGGAAATTTCCTCATTAGAATCAAAAATTTCTGCGCTCTTAACCCAACATAAAAATACCCCAAGCGACTCCCTACGCTCCCAGATTGATAGCTTCAGAGGTCAGTTAAATGCCCTTTTATCGCGACGCGCAGCTGCTATACTACAGAAGCTCCGTCAGAAATTCTATGATAAAGCGGATAAAATTGATAGTCTCTTGGCCAACAAATTGAGAAGCAAGCGTGCTACGGGAATGATAGAAAAACTTCACTCCAATACATTGAATATGCCTACTTATGACCCAAGACAGATGGTAGAGGAATTTCGGGAGTTTTATAGTTCCTTATATAACCTTCCTGCCCCTCCTCTCTCCTCTGATGGTCCAGAGGGTATATGCTCATACCTATTAAACACCCCCCTGCCACGTCTGACAGAGAGACAGATCTCTCTTCTTAACGAGTCTATCTCGTTGGAAGAGACGGTTGCCGCTATCAAATCCATGCGTTCGTCAGCCGCACCTGGCCCAGATGGCTTCACCGCCCAGTATTACAAAACTTTCCACGCAGAATTGGCCCCTTACCTTACCTTGCTCTTTAATAAAGTTTTAGAGGGGGCATCGTTTGCGCCGGCAACTGTGCACGCTGACATTATTGTGATCCCGAAGCCGGAGAGAGACCCCACACAATGTTCCAATTATCGCCCGATATCATTACTAAATGTTGATCTTAAGATTTACGCAAAAATCTTGGCCAATCGACTAGCTCCCCTGCTTACACAATTGATACACCCAGACCAAGTGGGCTTTATTCCTGGCCGACAAGCCTCCGATAATACCAGGAGAGCTATAGATCTGATATGTTCTATTCATAAACAAAAACTACCCTCATTGTTACTAGCACTGGATGCCGAGAAGGCATTTGACAGGATATCTTGGTCCTTCACCTTCTCGGTACTCCGAAAGATGGGCTTCTCTGGCAAATTTCTGGAAGGTGTCTCGGCGCTTTATAGATCCCCTACTGCCACGGTTTCTGTCAACCGCCTCACCTCCGCCGTTTTCGGAATCACTAATGGCACCAGACAGGGATGCCCGCTCTCCCCCCTATTATTTGCCCTGGTTATGGAACCAATGGCAGCAAGGATCCGAGCTAATACAGATATAGCTGGAGTGCGGGTAGGCCAATCTGAGCATAAAATTGCATTATACGCAGACGACGTCCTCTTGTCCCTTGGATCCCCGACTCAGTCGCTGCAGCCGCTTCTCTCTGAAATTGACCTCTACTCTAAGCACTCTGGCTACAAAATCAACGCGAGTAAAACCGAAGTAATGAATTTTTACATTCCTGGCCCGGTTAAGCTCTCTTTAGAAAAATCCTTTCCATTTCAGTGGCACAAACAAAAGATTAAATATTTTGGCATTTTCCTAACACATAGCCACCACCAACTATACCAGGCTAATTTCCCTAGACTTTTAGACCGCATTAAATCGGATTTGTCCTCTTGGTCCGGCCTTTTTATCTCTTGGATAGGTAGAGTGAATTCAGTAAAGATGAACGTGCTCCCTCGGATACTATACCTATTCCAAACTCTCCCGATATTTATCCCCCCATCTGCCTTCAAATTCTTACAGTTTCACACATCACAATTTATATGGGCGAATAAGCGTCCCCGAGTCAGACTGAAACTATTACAGCGCCCCTCATGTAGTGGCGGTTTGGGCATCCCAGATTTTAGAAGATACTATTTAGCCGCGCAGCTCTCACACTGTGTGCAATGGTGTAATCCAGAGTCACAGAGGGTCTGGGTATCTATAGAAGCTGCTGAATTAGGTCTCTCTACTCTCTCTTTTCTCCTTTGGCTCCCGAAACCCCGCCGCCCTAGAAATGTGGCCTCTCACCCGTTGGTGTCTTGCTCACTGACGATTTGGGACTTTGCCAATAAAAAATACAGCTTGGCCCCGACCCCCTCCCCCATCATCCCTATATTACACAACCCAGCATTTACCCCTGGTACACACAAATCACTATTTGCCCCTTGGCAAGATAGAGTTATTTTATATCTGAATGATATCACCAAAGACACTAGTTTTCCTCAGTTTTCCCAGATTCAGGAAGATATTGATATCCCGCCCAAATATTTTTACCAATATTTACAACTTAGGCACTTTCATTCCGTAATGAGCCACATCCTCTCTAGCAGACCTCTGACGACGTTCGAGGCAGTGTGTTTCAGACGTCACTCAACCAAAGGTTTAACTTCCCTCCTATATGCCGCCCTCGACAGAGAACCACCCTCTCAACGTGATCCTCACGAGAGAGCATGGGAACTGGATCTGGGCTCGGCCTTAGATGATGAGGAATGGACTGAGGCCTGGGGTAACGCCGCATCTAGCTCCATATGCGTCCGAATCAAAGAAAACGTCTACAAATTATTATATAGATGGTACTATGTACCGTCTCGCCTAAGCAGAATGTACCCGGATACATGCTGGAGAGGATGTGGCGCAGAGGGCTCTTTCCTACATATATGGTGGTCGTGCCCTAAAATTGTAAATGTTTGGAGAGAGGTGATTGATCTCATTACTAATTTGCTACAGATTTCCATCCCTTATGATCCTAAATATATTCTTCTCCCCCTAAACCTGCCAACGCTGTCAAGCCACCAAAATAAACTACTGCGGCATATAGTTTCGGCAATGACATGTCAATTGGCCGCGGATTGGAAAAACCCCACTCCACCTTCCATGCAGTCTATAATCACCCGCATATGGTACGTTTACCATATGGACTATATGACTAGTATCATTAATTGCTCCTTCAAGTCATTTGATAAAATATGGGGTCCCTGGCTGACTACACAACATGCCCCTTCACCTTCCAACTAATACCCTATGTTATACCTGATAGAATCCTCCCGGGGATCCCAATCTACCATACTCTATCCTTCTGTATCTTCCTCTTTCTCTTCTCCTTCTATCTCTCTTTTCATATCTTATCCTATACTATTTCTCAGTATTAGTCGGTTAGACTTCCGGCCGACTGTTATTCTATCTGTCTTATTATTCCCGCTCTCAGGGTCAAAAACGGATCATTTTTTCTTGATTCTCTATATTTGTACCAACTGTTAGGTTATATCTGTACTGTATTACGCTATAATTGCCATCTGTTGGTTTCTGTTTGCTGTCTATGATCTCAAGAATAAAAATTACATTAAAAAAAAAAAAAAAAGAGAAAATAGGATTTTAATTACCTACCGGTAAATCCTTTTCTCATAGTCCATAGAGGATACTGCTTTCTTTGTTTTGTATGTTTTTTCTTTTTGTGATAAAAGCAACAACAAAAAATGACGCAAGTTAAAAAAAAAACCCAGTACACTGGTCCTGTATGCTGTAAAAATACAGGGGTGTTGTGAAAATACAGGGTGCTGGCACTGTCCGCTGTTGAGATGTCTAGGCCTGACCTCTCCAACACTGTATGTACTCCTACCACCATTTGCACACCCTCTGCAAGTGCTGGTAGGAGCACCGCTAGTTCATTTGCTGATATTGAGATTGAGGATGTCACTGTAGAAGTACACCAGGATGAGGAGGATATTGGTGTAGCTGGGGCTGAGGAGGAAGTTGACGATGAGGATTCTGATGTGATGTGGTTTGTTTGAATAAGGCACCAGTGGAGACAGTAGTTGTCCATGGGATGAGAAAGCCCATTGTCATGCCTGGGTAAAATACCAAAAAAGCCACCTCTTCGGTGTGGAATTATTTATCCACAAATTTGGACAATCCATAATAAGTAGGGGTAAGGATGTTAACCACCTAGGAACATCCTCCCTTATACATCACCTGCAGCGCATTCATCATAAGTCATTGTCACGTTCAGAAACTTTTGGTAATAGCATAAGCAGTCTACTGACACCTAAATGATGTGGTTTGAATATTATTTCTCTGTGAGGATGAGGATGATGATGTAAACACTGAAGGGGGGGGGGGGGGGGAATCTGAGCATATGGACGACATCTTGCCTCTGTAGAGCCAGTTTGTGCAAGGAGAGATTAATTGCTTCTTTTTCGGTGAGGGCCCAAACAAACCAATCATTTCAGCCACAGTCATGTGGCAGACCCTGTCACTGAAATGATTGGTTTGTTAAAGTGTGCATGTCCTTTTTATACAACATAAGGGTGGGTGGGAGGGCCCAAGGACAATTCCATCTTGCACATCTTTTACTTGCCATATCATTCCAGGGGTGCTGCTCTATATGGGGTGCTGCCCCTCTGTCCTATCAGTCCAGGGATGCTGCCTCACTGCCATTTAAGTCCAGGGGTGCTGTTGCCTGTCTGCTGTGCTGTGTAATTATCCAAGGGTGCTGCCTATGCTGTATAAATCCAGTGGTGCTGTCGTATAATTCTAGGGGTGCTGCTGTACTTGAGCCTAGGTTAAAATTAAAGCCTAGAGCAGATATGAAACAAGCTTCAACATCACAAACAGATTTGTGAAAACATAGCTGCAAAGGTGGAAATGGAAATTGCAATTTTGACGAAGTGTTTTCCAATGAGATGACATTTGTGGCCAAAATCAGTCAATCTCAGAAGAGACAGAATCATAATCCAGCGCAACTGCTGTAGAGGTAAAAGAGAGATTTTCTGCTGAAGCATTAGAGAGAGGTTCTTCTCAATTATCTCATGTTAGGGACTGACTCAAATGAATGGCTCCAATTAGTCAATCATAATTTTGATTTGTTATTAATGTTCCACATTTTGAGATTATTTATTTACAAGATGCACTTTTGTTGTACAGGGTTCTTTTTCTAAGGGCTGCGTAGAGTTATCGCAAGACCTCACGGTGTCAGAAGAACAGAGCTTCAGTGATTTTGCTTTGCATCAGCTTTCCATTAAACTGCAGCACTAGATGGGACAGGAGCTCCTGTGAGGCACAAACAGTTACTAAGGCCCAGTATGGAGTCTCAATGTGGTTTACAGCCCGGAAGATGTCTGGCTTGCCACACACTGAGGCATGCTGTGGGCACAGAGGTTAGCATTGCTTCCTCCCACAGTCCTACTTATAGTATGAAATGATTTTCGACTGTAGAGTGGTAAGCTCCACTAGGGTAGGGGCTCAATCACAAAAAATTCATTGCACAGTCCTGCTTAGTACTGCAATGAACCCACCCAAACTCAACTTGCCCCATCCGGGGCTGCTGTGGGGGCTCAGGAGGGGATGCTAGGTATGCTCACATGCGTATAACTGGGACACACAGGTATGCTCACATGCGTGTAACTGGGAGCTGTGAAAAACAAAAATAAGGCATCTGCCACAAAATATGTAAATAAAAATGCAATAAAAAAAAATGGAAAAAAAGAAACCCACAAGATTTTCACAAAATAAGTCTCCAGACTCCATGGAGGGGAAAATATCCAATCTTGATCCTGTGGTATACACCAGTTTATTTGCATCCCAGCATTAAATCAGAGATTATCTTAATCCCTGGAGAAGGGGTAGAAATTCTGAGGCATTGACCCCTAGTTTTTCAGTTTGTCCAGTAGTGTGGTAATTATACTGTATATTTGCTTGGTTGAAGATCTTTCCGTTCCACACCAATTTAGGAGTGGAGGTGAAAGCCTGTGTGTTGTTCCTGATTGCATGTGCCTCTCTAATTTTTAGTCACCTTTTTGACACTGTCCTCTTACTCTTGCCTCTTCTCATAGTGTGAAAGGTCATCAAAGAAGGAGGTGGTATGTTTGTAACTAGCTATGATTTGGAGAGCATGGTGAGCTTTTTCCAGTGGGACCACCTATCACTGAAATGATGGGTTTATTAAACTGTGCATTTCCTGTTTAAACAACATATGGGTGGGTAGGAGGGCCCAAGACAATTCCATCTTGCACCTCTTTTTTTTCTGTGCATGATGTGCTCTTTGGGGCCAAGTTTTTAAACTCCTAGACGGGCCAGGTGTTTGTGCCGCCCACTAGTGTCACTTAGCTTAGTCATCCAGCAACCTCTGTGCAACCTTTTGGCCTAAAAACAATATTGTGAGGTGTTCAGAATAGACTGGAAATGAGTGTAAATGAATGTTATTGAGGTTAATAATACCGTAGGATCAAAATTACCCCCAAATTCTGTGATTTTAGCTGTTTTTATGTTTTTTTCAAAAAGAGTGGTTTCGGCAAAACCAATCCAGATTCAAAATACAAATGGAGATCCAGATCCAAAACCAAAACACAAAACCCGTAACGTGTCCGCCGCACATCTCTACTCCAAACCCTTTAATTGTATTTTTTTTTGCAATCCACATCGCATTCCCCATACTTATAATGGGAAATGTGATCTGGCCTGAATTTACTAAAAAAAGAAAATGTAAAAATATACAACAGTGGGGTGTGGTTCGTTTTATCGACAGTTTCTAGGTCGACAATGTTTAGGTCGACCACTATAGGTCGACAGTCACTAGGTCGACATGGATGGAAGGTCGACAGGGTTTCTAGGTCGACATGTGCTAGGTCGACAGGTCTAAAGGTCGACATGAGGATTTATTTATTTTTGGTGTAGTTTTCTTCGTTGAGTGACCGGGATCCCAAATTAGTGCACCGCGTCCCCTCGCATGGCTCGCTTCGCTCACCATGCTTCGGGCATGGTGCCTTCGCTTCGCTCGGCACACTTTACTGTTCCAATCGTAGTCCACGTGGATCGTTAAGTATGAAAAAAATCCCCCCCCAAAATTTTTTTTTGAAAAACTCATGTCGACCTTTAGACCTGTCGACCTAGCACATGTCGACATAGAAACCCTGTCGACCTTCCATCCATGTCGACCTAGTGACTGTCGACCTATAGTGGCCGACCTAAACATTGTCGACCTAGACACTGTCGATCTTCAGACCGGATCCCACAGCAGTGTGCCCTGTAATAATCTTGCCAGCTCAGGCTGGCAAGATCACAGGGCAGCACTGCGATCTGCAGCCTTTGCCCAGCTTTCTCTGCCCCCTACTTGTATAAGGTGTATATCAAACAAAAATGCATTTTGTGTTTATACTTGGGTCCCATCTCCAAGATATCTCATTATGGTATGCAAATATTCCAAAACACAGTAAAATCCCAAAAGTAAGGGGCTCATTTATCAATGAGTAATAAAACTTGTTCTGAATGATAATACTTGTTGTATATGATAAATGGTGATCCAGCCAATCAGCTCACAACTGTCATGTGGTCAGCTCCTGTCATGTGTTTTAAAAAATGACAATATGGAGCTGATTGGCTGGAGAACCATCTATCATAACATAAGCAACGAGTTTTGTCACCATGAGTTTTATCACTTGTTGATAAATGGGCCCCAAAAATTTTTCGGAACCCAAGTATTTCAGAAATGAGAGATTCAACCTGTTTAAGATTGGCCCGAGTTCAGTTGTGCAGTTCATGTTATCTGGATCTATTTACGAAATGCCTACACATGTATGGGTAACTGATTAAGGAGCATATTTACCTACAATCTGTTTTCTTAATGCGGATGTGCATAGGCGTACGCAGCACATTTTATTAGGGTGTGCACCGCCGGAGGGGCAAGTCTAGCACCACCTATTGGGTGTGGCTAGCACCATTTTACAATTAGTGTAAGTGGGGGAGCATAAGAATGCAAAGAATGCCTCTCAGCCTGCCCCCCTTTCACTCTGTGCCTCTCAGCCTGCCCCCCCCTTTCACTCTGTGCCTCTCAGCCTGCCCCCCTTCACTCTGTGCCTCTCAGCCGGCTACCCCTTCCCTCTGTGCCTCTCAGCTGGCTACCCTTTCCCTCTGTGCATCTCAGCCTGCCCCTCCCTTTCACTCTGTACCACTCAGCCTGCCCTCCCTCCTTTACGCTGTGCCTCTCTGCCGGCTACCACATCCCTCTGTGCCTTTCAGCCTGTCCCTCCCCCTTTCACTCTCTCAGCCTGCCCCCATTCAGTCTGCACCTCAATCTGTGTGAATCCTCCCTTCTCCCCCCTCCGTTCTCTCACCTGCATGTGAGGCCAGGAGCAGCACCGCGGCAGTCAGTAATCAGACAGGGCAGGGACTCGGAGCGCTGCGCGGTAGTGAGAGTGACAGGCTCGCTGGTGGCAACTCAAATGTGGCGCTGTCAGAAGCCGTGGTCCGGCAGCCACTGCTCCCGATTCGCTGGCGCTACGAGAGCTCCGATTGGCTGGAGACCGGCGCTGCATTTTAATGCCACCATCGAGTCTGTCACTCACTACTGCGCAGCACTCCCTGCCCTGTCTGATTACTGACTGCCCTGCTCCTGTCCGCCGGCTCACATGTACTCTGCTGCCACCTGGGCCCCCATGTCTGTCAGGGCCCAGGACAAAGGTTCGACGGTCGGCCCTGCGTGCGGGGGGTGATGGACATTAGGGGGTGCCTGTGCGCACCAGGCACCCGCTGTGCGCACGCCTATGCGGATGTGATAAATATTGTTTGCATATTTTCATAAAGTGAAAATTAAGATTTTCACACAAATTTCTTAACTTACTCTTGCCCAGAAACGGGCTCCAATAAGCGCCTGTCCAGGTAAAGAGCAGTCCCTATCACACTTCTTACAGGTTTCGGTTCCCAGCAGCCAATACACGTGCGCGGCCGCCAGCCAGAGCAAGCATCACCGGGGGTTGACGGAAAGGGAGACGGAGGCCATAGACTACTGTAGAGTAACTCCCCCCTAGCAATATCCTAGCGAGGCCAAACTCTAGAATGTTCCAAATTCTGGAGCTTGGTAAGTCTGGCAGCTTTGCAGCCCCCATACAAATCAATGGTGCTGCAACTGCTGTCGGAGATATCTACTGCGATCCCTCCATAGTATATCTGGAGGATACAAACTATTGAATAATAGACCGCTTATACCCCTGTGTCCCCAATAGTATATCTGATAAAGGTGGTCATTCCGAGTTGATCGCTAGCTGCTTTCGTTCGCTGCGCAGCGATCAGGCAAAAAATCAGCACTTCTGCGCATGCGTATGCGGCGCAATGCGCACACGCGTCGTATTATTACAAAGAACGATGTAGTTTCACACAAGGTCTAGCGAAGCTTTTCAGTCGCACTGCTGGCTGCAGAGTGATTGACAGGAAGTGGGCGTTTCTGGGTGTCAACTGACCATTTTCAGGGAGTGTTCGGAAAAATGCAGGCGTGCCGGGGAAACGCAGGCGTGGCTGGGCGAACGCAGGGCGTGTTTGTGACGTCAAAACAGGAGCTGAACAGTCTGAAGTGATCGCAAGCGCTGAGTAGGCCTGGAGCTACTCTGAAACTGCACAACATTTTTTTGTAGCCACTCTGCGATCCTTTCGTTCGCACTTCTGCTAAGCTAAAATACACTCCCAGTGGGAGGCGGCATAGCGATTGCACGGCTGCTAAAAACTGCTAGCGAGCGAACAACTCGGAATGACCACCAAAGTCAATAAATACGAAAGAAAAAAAGAAAGAAAGAAAGAAAGAAAGAAAGAAAGAAAGAAAGAAAGAAAGAAAGAAAGAAAGAAAGAAAGAAAGAAAGAAAGAAAGAAAGAAAGAAAATTGTTCTACGGAGGGACCTGAGGACAAGCAGGTAAAATCATTTCTGTAGCTCTTATAGAGTTTTCAGCATGGTGAACCCACAGAAAAAGGCTTTTTAGTCCATTAGTTGAACCTCTCAGATCTACATTAAATAGAAGCAAAATTTTACTGCAAAACAACATTGTATTGAAGAGCTATACATAAAAAAATAATACTATACTTCGGTCTAATGCTCAAAGTACATTTATTTCATTACACAAAAATAGGTGGGAAACACATTAGTTTATTGTTAGGGCTTATAACATCATCCCTTAAAAATGAAGAATAATGATAATAAAACCATAAAAGTAGACACTGAGGGAACAACTTATATGAACCCAAATTCCAACTTTTTAGCAAATGTTTTTCTCTAACGTCCTAAGTGGATGCTGGGGACTCCGTAAGGACCATGGGGAATAGCGGCTCCGCAGGAGACTGGGCACAAAAGCAAAGCTTCAGAACTACCTGGTGTGCACTGGCTCCTCCCCCTATGACCCTCCTCCAAGCCTCAGTTAGATTTTTGTGCCCGAACGAGAAGGGTGCACACTAGGTGGCTCTCCTGAGCTGCTTAGTGAAAAGTTTAGTTTTAGGTTTTTTATTTTCAGTGAGACCTGCTGGCAACAGGCTCACTGCATCGAGGGACTAAGGGGAGAAGAAGCGAACTCACCTGCGTGCAGAGTGGATTGGGCTTCTTAGGCTACTGGACATTAGCTCCAGAGGGACGATCACAGGCCCAGCCATGGATGGGTCCCAGAGCCGCGCCGCCGGCCCCCTTACAGAGCCAGAAGACAGAAGAGGTCCGGAAAATTGGCGGCAGAAGACGTCCTGTCTTCAACAAGGTAGCGCACAGCACTGCAGCTGTGCGCCATTGCTCTCAGCACACTTCACACTCCGGTCACTGAGGGTGCAGGGCGCTGGGGGGGGGGGGCGCCCTGAGACGCAATAAAAACACCTTGGATGGCAAAAAATCCATCACATATAGCTCCTGGGCTATATGGATGCATTTAACCCCTGCCAGAATACATAGAAAAACGGGAGATAAGGCCGCCGATAAGGGGGCGGAGCCTATCTCCTCAGCACACTGGCGCCATTTTCCCTCACAGCTCCGTTGGAGGGAAGCTCCCTGGCTCTCCCCTGCAGTCACTACACTACAGAAAGGGTTAAAAAAGAGAGGGGGGGGCACTAATTACGCGCAGTATTAAAGATACAGCAGCTATAAGGGGAAAAACACTTATATAAGGTTATCCCTGTATATATATAGCGCTCTGGTGTGTGCTGGCAAACTCTCCCTCTGTCTCCCCAAAGGGCTAGTGGGGTCCTGTCCTCTATCAGAGCATTCCCTGTGTGTGTGCTGTATGTCGGTACGTTTGTGTCGACATGTATGAGGAGAAAAATGATGTGGAGACGGAGCAGATTGCCTGTAATAGTGATGTCACCCCCTAGGGGGTCGACACCTGAGTGGATGAACTGTTGGAAGGAATTACGTGACAGTGTCAGCTCTGTATAAAAGACAGTGGTTGACATGAGACAGCCGGCTACTCAGCTTGTGCCTGTCCAGACGTCTCATAGGCCGTCAGGGGCTCTAAAGCGCACGTTACCTCAGATGGCAGATATAGACGCCGACACGGATACTGACTCCAGTGTCGACGGTGAAGAGACAAATGTGACTTCCAGTAGGGCCACACATTACATGATTGAGGCAATGAAAATTGTTTTACACATTTCTGATAATACGAGTACCACCAAAAAGGGGTATTATGTTCGGTGAGGAAAAACTACCTGTAGTTTTCCTGAATCTGAGAAATTAAATGAGGTGTGTGATGATGCGTGGGTTTCCCCCGATAACAACTGATAATTTCTAAAATGTTATTGGCATTATATCCTTTCCCGCCAGAGGTTAGGGTGCGTTGGGAAACACCCCCTAGGGTGGATAAAGCGCTCACACGCTTGTAAGTGCTCTACCCTCTCCTGAGATGGCCGCCCTTAAGGATCCTGCTGATAGAAAGCAGGAGGGTATCCTAAAATGTATTTACACACATACTGGTGTTATACTGCGACCAGCAATCGCCTCAGCCTGGATGTGCAGTGCTGGGTTGGCGTGGTCGGATTCCCTGACTGAAAATATTGATACCCTAGATAGGGACAGTATATGTTTGCCTATAGAGCATTTAAAAGATGCATTTCTATATATGCGTGATGCACAGCGGAATATTTGCAGACTGGCATCAAGTCTAAGTGCGTTGTCCATTTCTACCAGTAGAGGGTTATGGACACGACAGTGGTCAGGTGATGCGGATTTCAAACGGCATTTGGAAGTATTGCCTTATTAAGGGGAGGAGTTATTTGGGGTCGGTCTTTCAGACCTGGTGGCCACGGCAACAGCTGGGAAATCCACGTTTGTACCCCAGGTCGCCTCTCAACATGAGAAGACGCCGTATTATCAGGCGCAGTCTTTTCGTGGACAAGCGGGCAAAAGGTTCCTCATTTCTGCCCCGTGACAGAGGGAGAGGAAAAAGGCTGCAGAAATCAGCCAGTTCCCAGGAACAGAAACCCTCTCCCGCCTCTGCCAAGCCCTCAGTATGACGCTGGGGCTTTACAAGCAGAATCAGGCACGGTGGGGGGCCCGTCTCAATGAATTTCAGCGCGCAGTGGGCTCACTCGCAAGTAGACCCCTGGATCCTTCAGGTGATATCTCAGGGGTACAAATTGGAATTCGAGACGTCTCCCCCTCGCCGTTTCCTAAAGTCGGCTTTACCGATGTCTCCTTCTGACAGGGAGACAGTTTTGGAAGCCATTCACAAGCTGTATTCCCAGCAGGTGATAATCAAGGTACCCCTCCTGCAACAGGGAACGGGGTATTATTCCACACTGTTGTGGTACCGAAGCCGGACGGCTCGGTGAGACCGATTCTAAATCTAAAATCTTTGAACACTTACATACAGAGGTTCAAATTCAAGATTGAGTCACTCAGAGCAGTGATTGCGAACCTGGAAGAAGGGGACTACATGATGTCTCGGGACATCAAGGATGCTTACCTTCATGTCCAAATTTACCCTTCTCACCAAGGGTACCTCAGGTTTATGGTACAGAACTGTCACTATCAGTTCAGACGCTGCCGTATGGATGGTCCACGGCACCCCGGGTCTTTACCAAGGTAATGGCCAAAATGATGATATTCCTTCGAAGGAAGGGAATTTTAGTTATCCCTTACTTGGACGATTCCCTGATAAGGGTAAGATCCAGGGAACAGTTGGAGGTCGGTGTAGCACTATCTCAGGTAGTGTTGCGGCAGCACGATTGGATTCTCAATATTCCAAAATCGCAGCTGGTTCCGACGACTCGTCTTCTGTTCCTAGGGATGATCCTGACAGTCCAGAAAAAGGTGTTTCTCCCGGAGGAGAAAGCCAGGGAGTTATCCGAGCTAGTCAGGAACCTCCTAAAACCGAACCAAGTCTCAGTGCATCAATGCACAAGGGTTCTGGGTAAAATGGTGGCTTCCTACGAAGCAATCCCATTCGGCAGATTCCACGCAAGAACTTTCCAGTGGGACCTGCTGGACAAATGGTCCGGGTCGCATCTTCAGATACATCAGCGGATAACCCTGTCACCAAGAACAAGGGTGTCCCTCCTGTGTTGGTTGCAGAGTGCTCATCTTCTAGAGGGCCGCAGATTCGGCATTCAGGACTGGGTCCTGGTGACCACGGATGCCAGCCTGCGAGGCTGGGGAGCAGTCACACAGGGAAGGAATTTCCAGGGCTTATGGTCAAGCCTGGAGACATCACTTCACATAAATATCCTGAAGCTAAGGGCCATTTACAATGCTCTAAGCTTAGCAAGACCTCTGCTTCAAGGTCAGCCGGTGTTGATCCAGTCGGACAACATCACGGCAGTCACCCACGTAAACAGACAGGGTGGCACAAGAAGCAGGAGGGCAATGGCAGAAGCTGCAAGGATTCTTCGCTGGGCGGAAAATCATGTGATAGCACTGTCAGCAGTTCCGGGAGTGGACAACTGGGAAGCAGACTTCCTCAGCAGACACGACCTCCACCCGGGAGAGTGGGGACTTCACCCAGAAGTCTTCCACATGATTATAAACCGTTGGGAAAAACTCGACAGGTATTGCGCCAGGTCAAGGGACCCTCAGGCAATAGCTGCAGACGCTCTGGTAACACCGTGGGTGTACCAGTCAGTGTATGTGTTCCCTCATCTGCCTCTCATACCCAAGGTACTGAGATTGATAAGATGGAGAGGGGTAAGCACTATATTCGTGGCTCCGGATTGGCCAAGAAGGACTTGGTAACCGGAACTTCAAGAGATGCTCACGGAGGATCCGTGGCCTCTACCTCTAAGAAGGGACCTGCTCCAGCAAGGACCCTGTCTGTTCCAAGACTTACCGCGGCTGCGTTTGACGGCATGGCGGTTGAACGCCGGATCCTGAAGGAAAAAAGGCATTCCGGATGAAGTCATCCCTATCCTGATCAAAGCCAGGAAGGATGTAACCGCAAAACATTATCACCGCATTTGGCGAAAATATGTTGCGTGGTGCGAGGCCAGTAAGGCCCGACGGAGGAAATTCAACTGGGTCGATTCCTACATTTCCTGCAAACAGGAGTGTCTATGGGCCTGAAATTGGGGTCCATTAAGGTTCAAATTTCGGCCCTGTCAATTTTCTTCCAAAAAGAACTAGCTTCAGTCCCTGAAGTTCAGACGTTGTAAAAGGGGTACTGCATATACAGCCTCCTTTTGTGCCTCCAGTGGCACCTTGGGATCTCAATGTAGTTTTTGGGTTCCAAAAGTCACATTGGTTTGAACCACTTAAATCTGTGGAGTTAAAATATCTCACATGGAAAGTGGTCATGCTGTTGGCCCTGGCCTGGGCCAGGCGCGTGTCAGAATTGGCGGCTTTATCCTGTAAAAGCCCTTATCTGATTTTCCATTCGGACAGGGCGGAATTGAGGACTCGTCCTCAGTTTCTCCCTAAGGTGGTTTCAGCGTTTCACCTGAACCAACCTATTGTGGTGCCTGCGGCTACTAGGGACTTGGAGGACTCCAAGTTGCTAGACGTTGTCAGGGCCCTGAAAATATATGTTTCCAGGACGGCTGGAGTCAGAAAATCTGACTCGCTGTTTATCCTGTATGCACCCAACAAGCTGGGTGCTCCTGCTTCTAAGCAGACTATTGCTCGTTGGATTTGTAGTACAATTCAGCTTGCACATTCTGTGGCAGGCCTGCCACAGCCAAAAATCTGTAAATGCCCACTCCACAAGGAAGATGGGCTCATCTTGGGCGGCTGCCCGAGGGGTCTCAGCTTTACAACTTTGCCGAGCAGCTACTTGGTCAGGAGCAAATACGTTTGTAAAATTCTACAAAATTGATACCCTGGCTGAGGAGGACCTGGAGTTCTCTCATTTGGTGCTGCAGAGTCATCCGCACTCTCCCGCCCGTTTGGGAGCTTTGGTATAATCCCCATGGTCCTTACGGAGTCCCCAGCATCCACTTAGGACGTTAGAGAAAATAAGAATTTACTTACCGATAATTCTATTTCTCGTAGTCCGTAGTGGATGCTGGGCGCCCATCCCAAGTGCGGATTGTCTGCAATACTGGTACATAGTTATTGTTACCAAAAAATCGGGTTATTGCTGTAGTGAGCCATCTTTTCTAGAGGCTCCTCTGTTATCATGCTGTTAACTGGGTTTAGATCACGAGTTGTACGGTGTGATTGGTGTGGCTGGTATGAGTCTTACCTGGGATTCAAAATCCTTCCTTATTGTGTACGCTCGTCCGGGCACAGTATCCTAACTGAGGCTTGGAGGAGGGTCATAGGGGGAGGAGCCAGTGCACACCAGGTAGTTCTGAAGCTTTGCTTTTGTGCCCAGTCTCCTGCGGAGCCGCTATTCCCCATGGTCCTTACGGAGTCCCCAGCATCCACTACGGACTACGAGAAATAGAATTATCGGTAAGTAAATTCTTATTATAAGAACAACAGACCTGTGACCCCTTAAACATTTCCTGTACTGGGGAAGTCGTCATTATGTCGACGGCAGAATGCCTAATGCCAATAAAGTTGTGGAAAAGACTGCGTAGGTCATGAATGTGGCCGAGACAGCATAAACTCACCGGCTGGGAATGTGGCACGCCTCTTAATGCATCACTCTGGCAAGGAAGGGGTTACAGTTTTTTGAGGGAGGAACGTAAGGGAAACTGCCTGGATTGTGATTGGCTGGATTCTGTATAGGGGCTGGTCTGACATATATATAGTCTTCAGACCTAGGACAGCCTGCCTCTTTTCCTGTTTTTCCGTGGAACTGCAAGTACTGCTGAAGTAATCTTGTCTGTTCGTTTTCAATCCTTCTTTTCGTTTCCTAGCTCTCTTCTTGCTCTCTCTTGTTCCTTCCCTATTCTTCCTTGTGGTTGCCTCTGCTGTCTCCTATCCCTGCTCCCTTTCTCTGTTCTGTCCCTCTAGCTGTATTTTTGTGTATCTTATTGCAGCCTCAGTCTGAGCCGGACGCAGCGCGGGCCTCCCCGCCCGGCTCATGGACTCCACTGAGGTCCGGCCGGCCCGGGGTAGACCTGCTGCGGCTGCTGGACGGGAGACTCGGGGCGTGCGCGGCCAGGCTCGGCCGCCCGCCCGAGCTCCCCTGCATCCGCGCTCTCCTCTCCGTCCCCGCCGCTGGCTGCGGCCGAGGATGGAGCGCGGGAGGTCCGGCTGCTGCTGAGGTGGCCTGACGGGGCCCTGCTGCTCGGCGGCTCTCACCCGCCGCCCCCATAGTTATGTTCTGCCTGGTCCCTGTGTGGTGGGCAGGCTGTGGCGTGGAACAACAGTGTAAAACAAATAAAATAATAATAAATAAATATATAGATGGATAAATGCCGTTTCGGGGCCAGCCGGGGCGCGCCCACGTTTTGTAATTTGACCCCGGGTGATGCGCTCCAGTGGGGGGGTCGTGTGGCTGGCGGTCCCGGGGGGTCCGACGGCGCGCGCGTGCCGGCATTTCCTGCGGTCACCAGGAGGGCCCCATGTCAGGCTTGCTCCTGCTGGTACTCTCAGGTCCGGGTTGCGCCCTCCCACGGCGGGGCGTCGTTCCCGCTCTGCGGCCGCGGATGTCCTGTTGCCGCCATTGTGCCTGGCGGAGCCCGTCGGTCGGAGTCTTTCTGCGTCCGCCCGTGGAGGGAAGGGCCACCTGGCCTCTCTGGCCGAGATTGGCCCCGTAGCGCCGGCCCCTTCCGGGTTGGCTCGCATGCCGGTTCCTTCTGCCGCCAGACGTGGCCGCGCAGCCCCTGCCGGTCATAGGCTGGGGTTGGTCACTCACCGCATGATGGGTGGCATGCGTATGCGGGTGGCGAGCGATCTGACCCTCCCCGTGTCCAGATTCCTACTTCCGACACGGCTGCGGTCAGCCCTCAGTCGGACGTTGCGCTGTCCCCATCTAGCGGTTACAACACTCCATTTTTCTTATCCTGATGCTCAGGATAGGAGGAGGCGCAGCGCAGGCGGTTCAGCCAGGGTCTATCGCTGCAGGACAGATGTGCCGTTCTACCTGACAGTGAGGGCTCTTCCGGGCCCTTGCTCCCTACGGGTGGTTTCCGAACCTCCCGTGGGGGCGCGGGACTTGCGTTCCGTGTCTCTGCTTAGATCTACGGCGTCTGCTCCTTTGGTAGACGCCACCGTCTTGTGCGCCATTCGTGCCACAGTCATGTCGGCGGTGCCCACCCCCCCCCCCCCTTGTCATCCTCCGTACACAGGGGACAGGGGCCGGACACCGCTTCTTTGGCTGATAGCTTCGCGCAGACCCTTACGCCGCTCTTCTCCTCTGGCGGAACGGCCGGCCTGCGCCAGCTCTGATCGTGGCGGCCGTGGGACCGGTTGGGTCCACGGAAACTATGTATCCTTTGTCTCCCCAGCCGTGGATGTCGGGACTGGAATAGAGTCGGCCGGTGCCTCAGCGAGTCATTCAAAGGATGCTGGGACGGACGGAGTTGCTTCTCGTGCAGGTGAGTTTTCTTCGGACCCTGACTTGTCCCGGGGTAGTACGGTTACCCCCCATAACGTTGGGATCTAGTACTCAGTCCCGTCCTCTAGCGACGGTAGACGTACGCGTAGGGTTTCCAGCAAGCACAGTAGACACAGGCGTAGGCGTCGGGTCACAGACTCATCCCTTGGCTCAACTTTCTCGGAGGGGGTGTCCTCCTACGGCGGTTTGCACAGGGTTACATGGCGCGAGCGCCGGTATTCAACCTCTTCCGCCTCACAAGTGTCGTTCGAGTTGGACACCGTTCACTGCGCTAACACGGCGGTGCAACGTGGTCTGATGCCCCGGATCCGGGACAGGATCCGTAAGGGCCAATACGTCAATATCTTCTCCCTCACTAGTGTTGATCGTTAAGCTTTGCTTTCGGCTCCGTAGATATGGACAGGGCAGCGAAGCCGCTTTGCGATCCTACCCTAATTGGGTAGGTGCATGTTAATCTACGCGGCGTGTTATTTAGAGACGCTCCCGGACGAGCACATGAACCTAGTGCTCTATCAATTCCTTATACACGTGCCGTACCAGGAGTATAAAGGGTCGGATGGGCGACGTTACTATTAGGTCTTCCGGCGCACTCTGCTCGGCCGGGAGATCTCAATTTTTGGTATAATGGATGTCGAATTGTGCTCGGAGCTGCCGAAGGCCTTCGTGGACACCGAAGAGGGCAGTACGGCGAGACGGTGGCCAAAGCGGCCTGGCTCGTTCTGCTGCTTTTCGAGCGGGTCCATCCCGTACATGGCATGGTACATGATTCGCTTTCCATAATGCCCAATGTTTAGTTGGGTGGTAGGTTTCATTTTCGTCGCACCTGCACCGGATGTGGCGGAGCCCATGGGATTTAGGACTGCACCAGTCCTGGGACACGGGGTAATTTCGGCTCGCAGACCCGGCAGAGTCGGGTTCCCGCGGCCCATGGCGCTGTCCTTGGCCTCCACCCCAATTAGATTACCGGCGCTCATGCCCTGGCTGCGAGGGTATCCGCGGCGGGTGGACGCCCAATTTTTTGCTCTCGGGTTTCGTGTTCGGCATCTCCTTGCCGATATTTGGGCTAGTGGGTCCCGGGGCTGGTACGAACCTGCGTTTGGCTCGGGAGTTTCTGGTCGTGCTTCAGCAGAATGTTCGGGCTGAGGTTTCGTTGGGCTGGAGGACAGGCCCTCCTTTTCGGAACCCCCCCCCCCCCCCTTACCGGTTTTGGTCTTGTCCCCCGTCGGGATAGTGCCCAAGAAGACCGCCGGCGACTTTAGGCTCCTCCGTACTTTATACTATCCCCAATTATCAGTGTAGAGTCATTTACCTGTCCTTTGTTGCGGCCATAGCCGCCATTAGGTCCTTTGGAACGGGGGCCGTGATGTATAACTTGGGCATCCACTCAGCATTTCGTCTTCTCCCTTTGCACCCTTCGGCCTTTCGGTTTATGGGTTTTTTATATTGGCCGATGGCTATTACATAGATCGGTGCCTCCCTATAGGTTGTTCTCTCTCTTGCGCATACTTCGAGGGACTCAGTTCTTTTCTCCATTGGTGCCTGGAGCATGCGAAGGGCGATCGGCGAATTTCGCACGGCTTGAATGATTTCCTTTTGATCAGGCCACAGGACTCGGATCGCTGCGCTAGCTTGTTGCAGAGGGCACTCGCCCTCTTCGCACACTTCGGGATTCCGGTGGCGCCTGAGCGGCTTTAGTGGCCCTCTGCATCCGTAGTTTATCTCGGACTTCAGATTGATTCGGTCGCCGGCATCTGTAGGCTCCCAGTGGATATGTGCTTGCTGCGGGCAAGCTTACTTTCATGCAGGCTCAACCCCTTTGGGCCTATTTAATTTTGCTTGCAAAATGGGAGCTGCCGACGGTTGGAATTCGACGCCCGCATCATTTTCTCAGTTTGTCCCTCGAAATTCGGCGGTATTTATTTACAAGGGATGAATTTCTGGTTAGTTTCAGCGGCGTCTGTGTTGGGTGGGAGGCGGTCGCGTCTAGCACCTCCCTGGAGCTTTTCACGGATGCCTTTGGCGCTTGCGATTGGCGAGCGCTTCACGACACACTTGCGGTTGCTGAAAAGCAGGTGGTCTTCTGGTGCGACAATTTGGCCGTTGTTTTGCCATCATTAGGCAGGAGTCTGTCGGTACTGCGGGTCTTCGCGCAGATAGTCTTGCTATGCTGGGTGTCCCGGCCGAGCGCAACGGAATTACTGATACCCTTTCTCGCAGCGACTGGCAGCGGTTTTAGGCAGTTGGTTCCTGCAGCTCTAATCCAACGGGACTTCTGTCCTGCTTCTGTGTGCGGATTGGAGGATTTAACCCACAGGTCTTTGGCTCCTGCAACTTTCGCGGCTTGTCTGGCCGCTTGGGAGCGGTGGAGTTAGACCCCTCACAAGGCAGATGGCCCACAGTTGCATTGGATTCGGGATGTCAGGGATGGTGGCAGAAGGCCGATCCCTGCACATCGGGACAGCCGGCCCTCAGGGATGGTGACAGAAGGCCGATCCCGGAACATCGGGGCAGAAGGCCCTCCAACATTTAGGATATTATTTCAATTATAATTTTGAGATGTTTTCTTTTCATGTGCTGTATGTTTTCTCCTATGTGTGATAAATATTTCAACCGTCCCTTAGTTAGAGAGGGAGTTTTTCATCCAAGTTTAGATTTAATAGGCCTTCCTTTCAGTCAATCAAGCCGTCGACGTATGCCCCGACGGTTTGCGGTGTAGGATTCAGCGCTCACGATACGAAGATATGGGGATACAATACGGGGATACGAGGTTCGCCTCTTCATGGAGGCCTTTACGATGGCCTTCCATGGTGCGCCCGGGTGGGTGAGCTGGTGTCCGTCTCTCGGACTTCTGCCTCGTCCATGCTGGCGGCCCCCGTCGTCGTACCCCCCCCCCCCCCCTGACGATTTGTGGTGTAGGATCCAGCGCTCCAAGACTGACGTAGTAGGCAGGGGGCTGTGGGTTTGAGTGGGTCGGGCTCGTGTGCGGGGCATTTGTCCAGTTTTCGCGGCCGGTCTTATTCGTCCGTACGGCCTCCAACGCCTCCTGGGTGGCTCGTCCATACTGACGGTTCCCCGTTGACCAGATATCAAATTCCGGTCGGTTTTGGGGCGTTGTATTTTGTACCTGGGTCTATCTCCGGCCGACTATGGGACTCACTCTTTCCGCATCGGCGCTGCTTCAGCTGCCGCTGCGGCGGGTTGGTCCGAGGTCGAAGTCCGGGCGCTGGGTAGGTGGAGGTCTGGTGCAGTCAGACGCTATATCAGGCCTTTTCCTCCCAGTGCGCCCCTTTGAGGACTAGCCGCTCGACGCAGTTGCACTTTGTGATTGCGGGGGCCTTGAGGAATTTTTGTTTTATCGTCGGTTTTAATTACGGCTTTTGTCCCCCCCCCCCCCCCCCCTCTCCCTTATGCAGGTTAGGTTACCCATTTTCTCCATATATTTAATTTCTTAATCTCAGTAACACCCTTCTTTTGCAGGCAGGCGGCTAGATCCGCGCTTTCTATGGCTTGTCGGCCATGGGTGGCAATTATCTGGTGCGCCGGGTCTTGAGGTCTTTTTAGTTTCCTATTCTGTTTTCTTTAGTTTGAGTTGAATGAGTTTTCTTCGTATTCTGCTTGGTTTAGATGAGTTGAGTTTTCGGTTCGGTGGCGGTGGCAGGTTTGGTAACCTGGCAGTTGGCCGGTTTCTGAACGGTTATTTTAGTTTAACTTAAGGCGTTTATCGTTAGTAAGTTCGGGTGAACTTTTAGGCAATTTTATAGTCTTATTATTAATTGATGGGCACCACCGTACCTGGTGGGCACATATGATAGATCATAAACATGTGTGAATATCGGGGCCGGTGGCCCTATTTTTTATCCCCTAGGGGCGGAGCGTACCTCCGTCCCTACAACTGTTGGTGGGCAGGGGTAGTGGCAGAAGGTCGACCCTTGGCCTTGGATTTTTCGATGTCTGGGATGGAGGCAGGAGGCCGATCCCGGAACATCTGGGGCAGAAGGCCCCCTCACACATATGTTTTTATTGCTCGGGATGGAGGCAGGAGGCCAATCCCGGAGCATCTGGGGCAGAAGGCCCCCTCACACACACATGTTTATTGCTCTATTTCGTCATATAATTTTGGATTACCCTTATTAAGTTCTTTATCATGCTTAACCGTTCTTCCCCGCCACCTTAGTTAGAGAGGGAAGTCTGCATTCTAGTTTTAGTATTAATAGGCCTCCCTCTCAGTCAAAATAAAAAGCTGACCCCTTTCACGCCAATTACGGTTGTTGTGTCTTTATTTACTAAGATAAGTGTGCTTGAGTGGCGTGCGTATGCATCTGACGTGTGAAGTTTAAGACTGCGTAGGTCATGAATGTGGCCGAGACAGCATAAACTCACCGGCTGGGAATGCGGCACGCCTCTTAATGCATCACTCTGGCAAGGAAGGGGTTACAGTTTTTTGAGGGAGGAACGTAAGGGAAACTGCCTGGATTGTGATTGGCTGGATTCTGTATAGGGGCTGGTCTGACATATATATATAGTCTTCAGACCTAGGACAGCCTGCCTCTTTTCCTGTTTTTCCGTGACCCACCCGCCCGCCCTGGAGAGTCGGTTTTTTGTTGCTCCACTGGGGTTGTTTGTGTCGGCTTTTGGTGGCCGGTTTCTGAACGGTTATTTTAGTTTAACTTAAGGAGTTTATCGTTAGTAAGTTCGGGTGAACTTTTAGGTAATTTTATAGTCTTATTATTAATTGATGGGCACCACCGTACCTGGTGGGCACATATGATAGATCATAAACATGTGTGGATATCGGGGCCGGTGGCTCTATTTTTTATCCCCTAGGGGCGGAGCGTACCTCCGTCCCTACAACTGTTGGTGGGCAGGGGTAGTGGCAGAAGGTCGACCCCTGGCCTTGGATTTTTGATGTCTGGGATGGAGGCAGGAGGCCGATCCCGGAACATCTGGGGCAGAAGGCCCCCTCACACATATGTTTTTATTGCTCGGGATGGAGGCAGGAGGCCAATCCCGGAGCATCTGGGGCAGAAGGCCCCCTCACACACACGTTTATTGCTCTATTTCATCATATCATTTTGGATTACCCTTATTAAGTTCTTTATCATGCTTAACCATTCTTCTCCCCGCCACCTTAGTTAGAGAGGGAAGTCTGCATTCTAGTTTTAGTATTAATAGGCCTCCCTCTCAGTCAAAATAAAAAGCTGACCCCTTTCACGCCAATTACGGTTGTTGTGTCTTTATTTACTAAGATAAGTGTGCTTGAGTGACGTGCGTATGCATCTGACGTGTGAACTTTACTTAATTTACAAAAATGTATTCACCAGTAGACGTCTTAATACAAATCCCTGCGAGTGCCACATTAGCACAACGGCTGTGTACAGGATCGCAGCTGTGGAGGCATTTGCCACCGTCTCTGACGCAGGCCCTCTGTCTTTGTCAATCAGTAGAGGACTTTGCGGTCTCAGTAAAGCAGTAAATTATTATTACCAGTCATTTATTTATATAGGGCATACATATTCTGCAGCGCTTTACAGAGAATATTTGGCCATTCACATCAGTCCCTGCCCCAGTGGAGCTTACAATCTATGAGCCTAATTCAGACCCGATTGTAGATGTACGAAAAAATGCACATCTACGATCAAAATCTTTGACACGCGGTAGGACGCCCAGTACAAGTCCGCCCCGCACGCCGGGTCCTGCCCCAACCACCCTGCAGACATGTGAAAGCATCGCACGGCAGCCATGCTTTTCCACCTGCGAAGGCAGACGGGTGGTATTCATGTGACCGCCGGTCAGCTGACCGACAGTCACATGACCTCCTCCGTGAGCCCGACGGCTCACTATCCCGATGGTCGGCATGCCGACCAACAGGGACTATTTCCACTCGTGGGTGTCCACGACACCCATAGAGTGGGAATAGAACTCTATGCACTCGCCCCTCCCTGCCGGGATCCCGGCGTCGGTATGCTGCCGGGATCCCGGCGTCGGTAAGGTGACCGGCGGTCAGGAGACCGCCGGTCACCAGTACTACACCGAGGCAGACAGCTACCTGCCATATTTTTGGCTGCAACGGCTGCGTGTGACACGCCTCTGTTGCCCAGGGCACGCGCCCCCCCAACACCGTCCAACATGCCCCCAACCGACCCGCGACCGCCCCTGCCTGCTTCTGCACATGCGCATACTGCACTGGCCTTCAGCCTGCGTACCAGGCCTGAATTAGACCCTATATTCCATATCACATGCACACACAGACAAAATCACACTATGGTTAACTTTGGGGGTCATTCCGAGTTGATCGCCCGCTAGCTACTTTTAGCAGCCATGCAAACTCATAGTCGCCGCCCACGGGGGAGTGTATTTTCGCTTTGCAAGTGTGCGATCGCGTGTGCAGCCGAGCGGGACGAAAACGTTTTTTGCAGTTTCTGAGTAGCTCTGACCTTACTCAGCCCTTGCGACTTTTCGGTTTTGGAATTGACGTCAGACACCCGCCGTTCAAACGCCTGGACACGCCTGCGTTTTCCCAAACACTCCCTGAAAACGGTCACTTGACGCCCATAAACGCCCTCTTCCTGTCAATCTCCTTGCGATCGGCTGTGCGAATGGATTCTTCATTAAATCCATCGCCCAGCACCGATCCGCTATGTACACGTACAACGCGGCTGCGCATTGCGGTGCATACAAGTGCTCAGTAGAAACCTGTTCACAGCGCTGCGAAAAATGGCACCGAGCGATCAACTCTGAATGACCCCCTTTGTTGGGAGCCAGTTAACCTACCAGTATATTTTTGGATTGTGGGGAAAAAAAACAGAGTACCCGGAGAAAACTCAAACAATCACAGGGAGAATATACAAACTCCACACAATTAGGGCCGTGGTGGGAATAGAACCCATGACCTCAGTGCTGTGAGGCAGCAATGCTAACCATTACATCATCCATACTGCCCATAAATGCAGAACTTTACATTGTCTGCCTAGTTATACCACTTATATGAAAGTCAGCAGAGTACGCTCATCTCCTTAATAATATTTTCCCTGTGATGATGACTGATCCGTATACATGGTTTGGCCTTAGTGAAAGCATTATGGGGGTCATTCTGACCCGATCGCACACTGCAGTTTTTCGCAGCGTAGCGATCGGGTCAGAACTGCGCATGCGCCGGTGCCGCAGTACGCCGGCGCATGGCCGCCCCTCGCTGCACAACGATAGCCTCTGCCTGATTGACAGGCAGAGGCGGTCGATGGGCGGGAGGGGGCGAAACAGCGGCATTTGGCCGCTGCTTTGTGGGCACGGTCTGGCCAGCGCAGACGTGGCCGGACCGTGCGGGGAGTGGCCCGCAGCGGCTGCGTGACATCACACGCAGCCACTGCGGGCCGGGGAGCGAGGAGTAGCTCCCGGCCAGCACGCTAAAGCTGCGCTGGCCGGGAGTTACTCTTGAAGTGCAAAGGCATGGCCGCTGTGCGATGCCTTTGCACTTCTGCGGGGGAAGGGGGGGCAGCACAGACATGCGGGCGGACTAGCCCTGTGCTACGATCAACTCGGAATGACCCCCTATGTTGGGCTCACTTGGTAAACCTTTTGTATTTCTCGGCATATAATGTTAGCATCGCCGCCAGTGTTACTGTCTTTTATAAAATAAGTCACCAAAGCCGTCTCAGGAACGTAATATATGTGGTGAGAGCTTGTACAAATCTTAGACGCTGACAGTGGTTTCTGAAGATCTAAGTGCGGTGAGGCAATATATGATGTATAATAACACTAATTCTATTCAGTAAAGTATTCAATAACTGCAGCAGGTACTGATCATATTGGTGCTCGTGAGGAAGCAGAAACAGATTAGATGAGAAACGCCCGTGTGATATGCATCCAGGAAAAACCCACCTACAGTCATTCCAGCAGTCTACTGAGACCGACGCATCTCAGGCTGGGGTATCCATGATTAGGTCGACTCTACTCAGCTCGACAGTCACTAGGTCAGCCCTATATGATCAACATGGGAAAGGTCCACATAGTTAAAAGTTCGACGGAGAAATTAGGTCGTCAGAAAAAAGGACACTGGAAAAGTCGACGTGTACAAAAGGTCAATACATCAAAAAATTGATATGAAAAATGGAAAACACAAAAAAGAATGACACAACATTTAACATGGAGCACCAATAAGTGTACCGCGTCCCCTCGCATGGCTCGCTTCAGGCAAGGTGCCTCGCACCTCTAACACTGCGCTAGGCACATGTAACTATTGCCAATCACAGTGCATGTGGATGGTAAAGTATGAAAAGCACCTGGTGCATATACTACTGTTATCTCCTGCCTTATACCTGCTGCATATACTACTGTTATCTCCTGCCTTATACCTGCTGCATATACTACTGTTATCTCCTGCCTTATACCTGCTGCATATACTACTGTTATCTCCTGCCTTATACCTGCTGCATATACTACTGTTATCTCCTGCCTTATACCTGGTGCATATACTACTGTTATCTCCTGCCTTATACCTGGTGCATATACTACTGTTATCTCCTGCCTTATACCTGCTGCATATACTACTGTTATCTCATGCCTTATACCTGCTGCATATACTACTGTTATCTCCTGCCTTACACCTGCTGCATATACTACTGTTATCTCCTGCCTTATACCTGGTGCATATACTACTGTTATCTCCTGCCTTACACCTGCTGCATATACTACTGTTATCTACTGCCTTATACCTGCTGCATATACTACTGTTATCTCCTGCCTTACACCTGCTGCATATACTACTGTTATCCTCTGCCTTATACCTGGTGCATATACTACTGTTATCTCCTGCCTTACACCTGGTGCATATACTACTGTTATCTCCTGCCTTACCTGGTGCATATACTACTGTTATCCTCTGCCTTATACCTGGTGCATATACTACTGTTATCTCCTGCCTTACACCTGGTGCATATACTACTGTTATCTCCTGCCTTACACCTGGTGCATATACTACTGTTATCTCCTGCCTTATACCTGCTGCATATACTACTGTTATCTCCTGCCTTATACCTGGTGCATATACTACTGTTATCTCCTGCCTTATACCTGCTGCATATACTACTGTTATCTCCTGCCTTATATCTGCTGCATATACTACTGTTATCTCCTGCCTTATACCTGGTGCATATACTACTGTTATCTCCTGCCTTATACCTGGTGCATATACTACTGTTATCTCCTGCCTTATACCTGCTGCATATACTACTGTTATCTCATGCCTTATACCTGCTGCATATACTACTGTTATCTCCTACCTTACACCTGCTGCATATACTACTGTTATCTCCTGCCTTATACCTGGTGCATATACTACTGTTATCTCCTGCCTTACACCTGCTGCATATACTACTGTTATCTACTGCCTTACACCTGCTGCATATACTACTGTTATCTCCTGCCTTACACCTGCTGCATATACTACTGTTATCCTCTGCCTTATACCTGGTGCATATACTACTGTTATCTCCTGCCTTACACCTGGTGCATATACTACTGTTATCTCCTGCCTTACCTGGTGCATATACTACTGTTATCCTCTGCATTATACCTGGTGCATATACTACTGTTATCTCCTGCCTTACACCTGGTGCATATACTACTGTTATCTCCTGCCTTACACCTGGTGCATATACTACTGTTATCTCCTGCCTTATACCTGCTGCATATACTACTGTTATCTCCTGCCTTATACCTGCTGCATATACTACTGTTATCTCCTGCCTTATACCTGGTGCATATACTACTGTTATCTCCTGCCTTATACCTGCTGCATATACTACTGTTATCTCCTGCCTTATACCTGGTGCATATACTACTGTTATCTCCTGCCTTATACCTGCTGCATATACTACTGTTATCTCCTGCCTTATACCTGCTGCATATACTACTGTTATCTCCTGCCTTATACCTGCTGCATATACTACTGTTATCTCCTGCCTTATAGCTGCTGCATATACTACTGTTATCTCCTGCCTTATACCTGCTGCATATACTACTGTTATCTCCTGCCTTATACTTGGTGCATATACTACTGTTATCTCCTGCCTTATACCTGGTGCATATACTACTGTTATCTCCTGCCTTATACCTGGTGCATATACTACTGTTATCTCCTGCCTTATACCTGCTGCATATACTACTGTTATCTCATGCCTTATACCTGCTGCATATACTACTGTTATCTCCTGCCTTACACCTGCTGCATATACTACTGTTATCTCCTGCCTTATACCTGGTGCATATACTACTGTTATCTCCTGCCTTACACCTGCTGCATATACTACTGTTATCTCCTGCCTTACACCTGCTGCATATACTACTGTTATCCTCTGCCTTATACCTGGTGCATATACTACTGTTATCTCCTGCCTTACACCTGGTGCATATACTACTGTTATCTCCTGCCTTACCTGGTGCATATACTACTGTTATCCTCTGCCTTATACCTGGTGCATATACTACTGTTATCTCCTGCCTTACACCTGGTGCATATACTACTGTTATCTCCTGCCTTACACCTGGTGCATATATTACTGTTATCTCCTGCCTTATACCTGCTGCATATACTACTGTTATCTCCTGCCTTATACCTGCTGCATATACTACTGTTATCTCCTGCCTTATACCTGGTGCATATACTACTGTTATCTCCTGCCTTATACCTGCTGCATATACTACTGTTATCTCCTGCCTTATACCTGGTGCATATACTACTGTTATCTCCTGCCTTATACCTGCTGCATATACTACTGTTATCTCCTGCCTTATACCTGGTGCATATACTACTGTTATCTCCTGCCTTATACCTGCTGCATATACTACTGTTATCTCCTGCCTTATACCTGCTGCATATACTACTGTTATCTCCTGCCTTATACCTGCTGCATATACTACTGTTATCTCCTGCCTTATACCTGGTGCATATACTACTGTTATCTCCTGCCTTATACCTGGTGCATATACTACTGTTATCTCCTGCCTTATACCTGGTGCATATACTACTGTTATCTCCTGCCTTATACCTGCTGCATATACTACTGTTATCTCCTGCCTTATACCTGCTGCATATACTACTGTTATCTCCTGCCTTATACCTGCTGCATATACTACTGTTATCTCCTGCCTTATACCTGCTGCATATACTACTGTTATCTCCTGCCTTATACCTGGTGCATATACTACTGTTATCTCATGCCTTATACCTGGTGCATATACTACTGTTATCTCCTGCCTTATACCTGCTGCATATACTACTGTTATCTCCTGCCTTATACCTGGTGCATATACTACTGTTATCTCCTGCCTTATACCTGGTGCATATACTACTGTTATCTCCTGCCTTATACCTGGTGCATATACTACTGTTATCTCCTGCCTTATACCTGGTGCATATACTACTGTTATCTCCTGCCTTACACCTGGTGCATATACTACTGTTATCTCATGCCTTATACCTGCTGCATATACTACTGTTATCTCCTGCCTTATACCTGGTGCATATACTACTGTTATCTCCTGCCTTATACCTGGTGCATATACTACTGTTATCTCCTGCCTTATACCTGCTGCATATACTACTGTTATCTCCTGCCTTATACCTGGTGCATATACTACTGTTATCTCCTGCCTTATACCTGCTGCATATACTACTGTTATCTCCTGCCTTATACCTGGTGCATATACTACTGTTATCTCCTGCCTTATACCTGCTGCATATACTACTGTTATCTCCTGCCTTATACCTGGTGCATATACTACTGTTATCTCCTGCCTTATACCTGGTGCATATACTACTGTTATCTCCTGCCTTATACCTGCTGCATATACTACTGTTATCTCCTGCCTTATACCTGCTGCATATACTACTGTTATCTCCTGCCTTATACCTGGTGCATATACTACTCTTATCTCCTGCCTTATACCTGCTGCATATACTACTGTTATCTCCTGCCTTATACCTGGTGCATATACTACTGTTATCTCCTGCCTTATACCTGCTGCATATACTACTGTTATCTCCTGCCTTATACCTGCTGCATATACTACTGTTATCTCCTGCCTTATACCTGCTGCATATACTACTGTTATCTCCTGCCTTACACCTGCTGCATATACTACTGTTATCTCCTGCCTTACACCTGGTGCATATACTACTGTTATCTCCTGCCTTATACCTGGTGCATATACTACTGTTATCTCCTGCCTTATACCTGGTGCATATACTACTGTTATCTCCTGCCTTATACCTGGTGCATATACTACTGTTATCTCCTGCCTTATACCTGGTGCATATACTACTGTTATCTCCTGCCTTATACCTGCTGCATATACTACTGTTATCTCATGCCTTATACCTGCTGCATATACTACTGTTATCTCCTGCCTTATACCTGCTGCATATACTACTGTTATCTCCTGCCTTATACCTGCTGCATATACTACTGTTATCTCCTGCCTTATACCTGGTGCATATACTATTGTTATCTCCTGCCTTATACCTGGTGCATATACTACTGTTATCTACTGCCTTATACCTGCTGCATATACTACTGTTATCTCCTGCCTTATACCTGGTGCATATACTACTGTTATCTCATGCCTTATACCTGCTGCATATACTACTGTTATCTCCTGCCTTATACCTGGTGCATATACTACTGTTATCTCCTGCCTTATACCTGCTGCATATACTACTGTTATCTCCTGCCTTATACCTGCTGCATATACTACTGTTATCTCCTGCCTTATACCTGCTGCATATACTACTGTTATCTCCTGCCTTATACCTGGTGCATATACTACTGTTATCTCCTGCCTTATACCTGGTGCATATACTACTGTTATCTCCTGCCTTATACCTGGTGCATATACTACTGTTATCTCCTGCCTTATACCTGCTGCATATACTACTGTTATCTCCTGCCTTATACCTGCTGCATATACTACTGTTATCTCCTGCCTTATACCTGCTGCATATACTACTGTTATCTCCTGCCTTATACCTGCTGCATATACTACTGTTATCTCCTGCCTTATACCTGGTGCATATACTACTGTTATCTCATGCCTTATACCTGGTGCATATACTACTGTTATCTCCTGCCTTATACCTGCTGCATATACTACTGTTATCTCCTGCCTTATACCTGGTGCATATACTACTGTTATCTCCTGCCTTATACCTGGTGCATATACTACTGTTATCTCCTGCCTTATACCTGGTGCATATACTACTGTTATCTCCTGCCTTATACCTGGTGCATATACTACTGTTATCTCCTGCCTTACACCTGGTGCATATACTACTGTTATCTCATGCCTTATACCTGCTGCATATACTACTGTTATCTCCTGCCTTATACCTGGTGCATATACTACTGTTATCTCCTGCCTTATACCTGGTGCATATACTACTGTTATCTCCTGCCTTATACCTGCTGCATATACTACTGTTATCTCCTGCCTTATACCTGGTGCATATACTACTGTTATCTCCTGCCTTATACCTGCTGCATATACTACTGTTATCTCCTGCCTTATACCTGGTGCATATACTACTGTTATCTCCTGCCTTATACCTGCTGCATATACTACTGTTATCTCCTGCCTTATACCTGCTGCATATACTACTGTTATCTCCTGCCTTATACCTGCTGCATATACTACTGTTATCTCATGCCTTATACCTGCTGCATATACTACTGTTATCTCCTGCCTTATACCTGCTGCATATACTACTGTTATCTCCTGCCTTATACCTGCTGCATATACTACTGTTATCTCCTGCCTTATACCTGGTGCATATACTATTGTTATCTCCTGCCTTATACCTGGTGCATATACTACTGTTATCTACTGCCTTATACCTGCTGCATATACTACTGTTATCTCCTGCCTTATACCTGGTGCATATACTACTGTTATCTCATGCCTTATACCTGCTGCATATACTACTGTTATCTCCTGCCTTATACCTGGTGCATATACTACTGTTATCTCCTGCCTTATACCTGCTGCATATACTACTGTTATCTCCTGCCTTATACCTGCTGCATATACTACTGTTATCTCCTGCCTTATACCTGCTGCATATACTACTGTTATCTCCTGCCTTATACCTGGTGCATATACTACTGTTATCTCCTGCCTTATACCTGGTGCATATACTACTGTTATCTCCTGCCTTATACCTGGTGCATATACTACTGTTATCTCCTGCCTTATACCTGCTGCATATACTACTGTTATCTCGTGCCTTATACCTGCTGCATATACTACTGTTATCTCCTGCCTTATACCTGCTGCATATACTACTGTTATCTCCTGCCTTATACCTGCTGCATATACTACTGTTATCTCCTGCCTTATACCTGGTGCATATACTACTGTTATCTCATGCCTTATACCTGGTGCATATACTACTGTTATCTCCTGCCTTATACCTGCTGCATATACTACTGTTATCTCCTGCCTTATACCTGGTGCATATACTACTGTTATCTCCTGCCTTATACCTGGTGCATATACTACTGTTATCTCCTGCCTTATACCTGGTGCATATACTACTGTTATCTCCTGCCTTATACCTGGTGCATATACTACTGTTATCTCCTGCCTTACACCTGGTGCATATACTACTGTTATCTCATGCCTTATACCTGCTGCATATACTACTGTTATCTCCTGCCTTATACCTGGTGCATATACTACTGTTATCTCCTGCCTTATACCTGGTGCATATACTACTGTTATCTCCTGCCTTATACCTGCTGCATATACTACTGTTATCTCCTGCCTTATACCTGGTGCATATACTACTGTTATCTCCTGCCTTATACCTGCTGCATATACTACTGTTATCTCCTGCCTTATACCTGGTGCATATACTACTGTTATCTCCTGCCTTATACCTGCTGCATATACTACTGTTATCTCCTGCCTTATACCTGGTGCATATACTACTGTTATCTCCTGCCTTATACCTGGTGCATATACTACTGTTATCTCCTGCCTTATACCTGCTGCATATACTACTGTTATCTCCTGCCTTATACCTGCTGCATATACTACTGTTATCTCCTGCCTTATACCTGGTGCATATACTACTCTTATCTCCTGCCTTATACCTGCTGCATATACTACTGTTATCTCCTGCCTTATACCTGGTGCATATACTACTGTTATCTCCTGCCTTATACCTGCTGCATATACTACTGTTATCTCCTGCCTTATACCTGCTGCATATACTACTGTTATCTCCTGCCTTATACCTGCTGCATATACTACTGTTATCTCCTGCCTTACACCTGCTGCATATACTACTGTTATCTCCTGCCTTACACCTGGTGCATATACTACTGTTATCTCCTGCCTTATACCTGGTGCATATACTACTGTTATCTCCTGCCTTATACCTGGTGCATATACTACTGTTATCTCCTGCCTTATACCTGGTGCATATACTACTGTTATCTCCTGCCTTATACCTGGTGCATATACTACTGTTATCTCCTGCCTTATACCTGCTGCATATACTACTGTTATCTCATGCCTTATACCTGCTGCATATACTACTGTTATCTCCTGCCTTATACCTGCTGCATATACTACTGTTATCTCCTGCCTTATACCTGCTGCATATACTACTGTTATCTCCTGCCTTATACCTGGTGCATATACTATTGTTATCTCCTGCCTTATACCTGGTGCATATACTACTGTTATCTACTGCCTTATACCTGCTGCATATACTACTGTTATCTCCTGCCTTATACCTGGTGCATATACTACTGTTATCTCATGCCTTATACCTGCTGCATATACTACTGTTATCTCCTGCCTTATACCTGGTGCATATACTACTGTTATCTCCTGCCTTATACCTGGTGCATATACTACTGTTATCTCCTGCCTTATACCTGCTGCATATACTACTGTTATCTCCTGCCTTATACCTGCTGCATATACTACTGTTATCTCCTGCCTTATACCTGCTGCATATACTACTGTTATCTCCTGCCTTATACCTGCTGCATATACTACTGTTATCTCCTGCCTTATACTTGGTGCATATACTACTGTTATCTCCTGCCTTATACCTGCTGCATATACTACTGTTATCTCCTGCCTTATACCTGGTGCATATACTACTGTTATCTCCTGCCTTATACCTGCTGCATATACTACTGTTATCTCCTGCCTTATAGCTGGTGCATATACTACTGTTATCTCCTGCCTTACACCTGGTGCATATACTACTGTTATCTCCTGCCTTACACCTGGTGCATATACTACTGTTATCTCCTGCCTTACACCTGGTGCATATACTACTGTTATCTCCTGCCTTATACCTGGTACATATACTACTGTTATCTCCTGCCTTATACCTGGTGCATATACTACTGTTATCTCCTGCCTTATACCTGCTGCATATACTACTGTTATCTCCTGCCTTACACCTGGTGCATATACTACTGTTATCTCCTGCCTTACACCTGGTGCATATACTACTGTTATCTCATGCCTTATACCTGCTGCATATACTACTGTTATCTCCTGCCTTATACCTGGTGCATATACTACTGTTATCTCCTGCCTTATACCTGGTGCATATACTACTGTTATCTCCTGCCTTATACCTGCTGCATATACTACTGTTATCTCCTGCCTTATACCTGCTGCATATACTACTGTTATCTCCTGCCTTATACCTGGTGCATATACTACTGTTATCTCCTGCCTTATACCTGCTGCATATACTACTGTTATCTCCTGCCTTACACCTGGTGCATATACTACTGTTTTCTCCTGCCTTATACCTGGTGCATATACTACTGTTATCTCCTGCCTTATACCTGGTGCATATACTACTGTTATCTCCTGCCTTATACCTGCTGCATATACTACTGTTATCTCCTGCCTTATACCTGCTGCATATACTACTGTTATCTCCTGCCTTATACCTGCTGCATATACTACTGTTATCTCCTGCCTTATACCTGCTGCATATACTACTGTTATCTCCTGCCTTATACCTGCTGCATATACTACTGTTATCTCCTGCCTTATACCTGCTGCATATACTACTGTTATCTCCTGCCTTATACCTGGTGCATATACTACTGTTATCTCATGCCTTATACCTGGTGCATATACTACTGTTATCTCATGCCTTATACCTGGTGCATATACTACTGTTATCTCCTGCCTTATACCTGGTGCATATACTACTGTTATCTCATGCCTTATACCTGCTGCATATACTACTGTTATCTCCTGCCTTATACCTGGTGCATATACTACTGTTATCTCATGCCTTATACCTGCTGCATATACTACTGTTATCTCCTGCCTTATACCTGCTGCATATACTACTGTTATCTCCTGCCTTATACCTGGTACATATACTACTGTTATCTCCTGCCTTATACCTGGTGCATATACTACTGTTATCTCATGCCTTATACCTGCTGCATATACTACTGTTATCTCCTGCCTTATACCTGGTGCATATACTACGGTTATCTCCTGCCTTATACCTGGTGCATATACTACTGTTATCTCATGCCTTATACCTGCTGCATATACTACTGTTATCTCCTGCCTTATACCTGGTGCATATACTACTGTTATCTCATGCCTTATACCTGCTGCATATACTACTGTTATCTCCTGCCTTATACCTGGTGCATATACTACTGTTATCTCCTGCCTTATACCTGGTGCATATACTACTGTTATCTCCTGCCTTATACCTGGTGCATATACTACTGTTATCTCCTGCCTTATACCTGGTGCATATACTACTGTTATCTCCTGCCTTGTACCTGCTGCATATACTACTGTTATCTCCTGCCTTATACCTGCTGCATATACTACTGTTATCTCCTGCCTTATACCTGGTGCATATACTACTGTTATCTCCTGCCTTATACCTGCTGCATATACTACTGTTATCTCCTGCCTTATACCTGCTGCATATACTACTGTTATCTCCTGCCTTACCAGGTGCACATACTATTGTTATATCCTGCCTTACACCTGGTGCATATACTACTGTTATCTCATGCCTTATACCTGGTGCATATACTACTGTTATCTCCTGCCTTATACCTGCTGCATATACTACTGTTATCTCCTGCCTTACCAGGTGCACATACTATTGTTATATCCTGCCTTACACCTGGTGCATATACTACTGTTATCTCATGCCTTATACCTGGTACATATACTACTGTTATCTCATGCCTTATACCTGGTGCATATACTACTGTTATCTCCTGCCTTACACCTGCTGCATATACTACTGTTATCACCTGCCTTACACCTGGTGCATATACTACTGTTATCTCCTGCCTTACACCTGGTGCATATACTACTGTTATCTCCTGCCTTACACCTGGTGCATATACTACTGTTATCTCCTGCCTTACACCTGGTGCATATACTACTGTTATCTCCTGCCTCATACCTGCTGCATATACTACTGTTATCTCCTGCCTCATACCTGGTGCATATACTACTGTTATTTCCTGCCTTATACCTGGTGCATATACTACTGTTATCTCCTGCCTTATACCTGGTGCATATACTACTGTTATCTCCTGCCTTATACCTGGTGCATATACTACTGTTATCTCCTGCCTTATACCTGGTGCATATACTACTGTTATCTCCTGCCTTATACCTGGTGCATATACTACTGTTATCTCCTGCCTTATACCTGGTACATATACTACTGTTATCTCCTGCCTTACACCTGCTGCATATACTACTGTTATCTCCTGCCTTACACCTGGTGCATATACTACTGTTATCTCCTGCCTTACACCTGGTGCATATACTACTGTTATCTCCTGCCTTATACCTGGTGCATATACTACTGTTATCTCCTGCCTTATACCTGGTGCATATACTACTGTTATCTCCTGTCTTATACCTGGTGCATATACTACTGTTATCTCCTGCCTTACACCTGGTGCATATACTACTGATATCTCCTGCCTTACCTGGTGCATATACTACTGTTATCTCCTGCCTTACACCTGGTGCATATACTACTGATATCTCCTGCCTTACCTGGTGCATATACTACTATTATCTCCTGCCTTACACCTGGTGCATATACTACTGTTATCTCCTGCCTTACACCTGGTGCATATACTACTGTTATCTCCTGCCTTATACCTGGTGCATATACTGCTGTTATCTCCTGCCTTATACCTGGTGCATATACTACTGTTATCTCCTGTCTTATACCTGGTGCATATACTACTGTTATCTCCTGTCTTATACCTGGTGCATATACTACTGTTATCTCCTGCCTTACACCTGGTGCATATACTACTGTTATCTCCTGCCTTATACCTGGTGCATATACTACTGTTATCTCCTGCCTTACCTGGTGCATATACTACTGTTATCTTCTGCCTTATACCTGATGCATATACTACTGTTATCTCCTGCCTTACACCTGGTACATTATTATTATTATTATTATTATTATTATTTTTATTATTATCCTATATTTATATGGCGCTACAAGGGTTCCGCAGCGCCCAATTACAGAGTACATAAACAAATAATCAAACAGGAAAACAGCAACTTACAGTTGATGACAGTATAGGACAAGTGCAGGGTAAATAAACATAGTTACATCAGCAGATGACACTGGAATAAGTATCAGGTGGCAGAAGACTGCTGGATTTGGTGCATCTGAAGATTATTAAAGTAAGAAAGGATAAGCACATGAGGGAAAAGGGCCCTGCTCATTAGAGCTTACATTCTAAAGGGGAGGGGTAGACAGACAGGGGTGACACAGATGGGGTACATAAAGAGCGTGGAACAGAGGGTTAGGATGAGATTTGGCTGGGTTTGGTTAAGAAGTGGGTCTTGAGAGCCCGTTTCAAGTTTTGTAGAGAGGTGGAGAGTCTGAGGGGGAGAGGTAGGGAATTTCAGAGAAGTGGTGCAGCACGTGAAAAATCTTGGAGGTAGGAGTGGGAGGAAGTAATCCGTAGGCAGGAGAGTCGGCGTGCATTAGTAGAGCGAAGAGGACGGGTGGGAGTGTAAAGGAAAATAAGGTCAGAGACAGGGGCGGATTGGGAACAAAAAGTGGCCCTGGAAAAATTTGTACTAGTGGCCCCACATGGGCAGCACCAGGGGTGTAAGGTCTAGCTATGGGCCATGGCACCAGCACCCTCCCCCCAAGACTTCCCAGATAGTGGGGATGTCCAGCATCCAGGGGAAGTTAAAAATAAATAAAATTAAATATTATGAGCACATTATATGATACACCTATAGAATTTAGGAAACTATATCATTCTTTAGAAAGATATATTTTCATGCTTATTACACCAACCGTATCCCAATCACTATTCACTCAATCTTATATGTCAGTCAAGCAGGCAGACAGAGCATACACTAGATCATCTGCAATCACAGGCTAAGTGGAATTATTTTGCATCTTATTCATTATGTCTATAAATTGGACCACATGTCCTCAAACAAAACAGGCCCAACGGGTGCGTCGGCCCACCGGGGATCTTCCCTGTAAGCCCTATGGCCAATCCGCCTCTGGTCAGAGATGTAGATGGGAGAGGAGTGGGTGAGGGCTTTGTAAGCAAGTGTGAGAAGCTTCTGAAAGGGAAGTTGAGCCAGAGAAGGTCTAGTAAGAGAGGAGAGGTGGACGTAGTGCGTTTGGTGAGGAAAATGAGCCGGGCAGCAGCATTGAGGATAGATTGGAGTGGAGAGAGGTATTTGTCAGGAATGCCAGTCAGGAGGAGATTACAGTAGTCCAGTCTGGAGATGACCAGTGAGTGGATAACAGTCTTAGTAGCATCCTGGGTCAGAAAGGGTCTGATCCTGGAAATATGTTTTAGATGATAATGGCAGGTTTGTGAGGGGTGCTGAATGTGTGGTTTGAAGGAGAAGAAGGAGTCAAGGATTACTCCAAGACAGCGCACTTGGGGGCTAGAGGAGATAGTAGTGCCATCAATAGATAATGAGATTGTAGGAGGTGAGGTTATGCGGGAGGGAGGGAAGATGATCAGCTCAGTCTTAGACATGTTAAGTTTAAGAAAGCGCTGGGACATCCAGGAAGAGGTAGCAGAGAGACAGTTGGAGATATAAGTGAGGAGAGCAGGGGAGAGGACTGGAGAGGAAAGATAGATTTGGGTGTCATCAGCATAGAGATGATATTGGAAACCAAAAGAACTAATGAGCTTACCTAGTGAGGACGTATAGAGAGAGAAGAGGACCAAGGACAGAACCTTGCGGTACCCCTACAGTTAGTGGAAGTGAGGGAGAGGTGGAGTCATGAGAGGAGACAGAATGAATGGTCAGAAAGGTAGGAAGACAGCCAAGAGAGGGCAGTGTCACGCAGACCAATGGAGTGAAGGATTTGCAGTAGGAGAGGATGGTCCACAGTGTCAAAAGCAGCAGAGAGATCAAGTAGAATAAGAAGAGAGTAGTGTCCCTTAGATTTAGCAGCATGGAGGTCATTGCATACTTTTGTAAGGGCAGTTTCAGTGGAGTGGAGTGGAGTGGAGAGGATGAAAGCCAGACTGAGTTATACATATACTACTGTTATCTCCTGCCTTACCTGGTGCATATACTACTGTTATCTCCTGCCTTACACTTGGTTCATATACTACTGTTATCTTCTGCCTTACACCTGGTTTATATACTACAGTTATCTCCTGCCTTACACCTGGTGCATATACTACTGTTATCTCCTGCCTTACACCTGGTGCATATACTACTGTTATCTCCTGCCTTAGACCTGGTACATATAGTACTGTTATCTCCTGCCTTATACCTGGTGCATATACTACTGTTATCTCCTGCCTTACACCTGGTGCATATACTACTGTTATCTCCTGCCTTACACCTGGTGCATATACTACTGTTATCTCCTGCCTTACACCTGGTGCATATACTACTGTTATCTCCTGCCTTACACCTGGTGTATATACTACTGTTATCGCCTACCTTATACCTGGTGCATATACTACTGTTATCTCCTGCCTTATACCTGGTGCATATACTACTGTTATCTCCTGCCTTAGACCTGCTGCATATACTACTGTTATCTCCTGCCTTACCAGGTGCACATACTATTGTTATATCCTGCCTTACACCTGGTGCATATACTACTGTAATCTCCTGCCTTACACCTGGTGCATATACTACTGTTATCTCCTGCCTTATACCTGGTACATATAGTACTGTTATCTCCTGCCTTTTACCTGGTGCATATACTACTGTTATCTCCTGCCTTATACCTGCTGCATATACTACTGTTATCTCATGCCTTATACCTGCTGCATATACTACTGTTATCTCCTGCCTTACACCTGCTGCATATACTACTGTTATCTCCTGCCTTATACCTGGTGCATATACTACTGTTATCTCCTGCCTTATACCTGGTGCATATACTACTGTTATCTCCTGCCTTATACCTGGTGCATATACTACTGTTATCTCCTGCCTTATACCTGGTGCATATACTACTGTTATCTCCTGCCTTACACCTGCTGCATATACTACTGTTATCTCCTGCCTTATACCTGGTGCATATACTACTGTTATCTCCTGCCTTACACCTGCTGCATATACTACTGTTATCTCCTGCCTTAGACCTGCTGCATATACTACTGTTATCTCCTGCCTTACCAGGTGCACATACTATTGTTATATCCTGCCTTACACCTGGTGCATATACTACTGTTATCTCATGCCTTACACCTGGTGCATATACTACTGTTATCTCCTGCCTTATACCTGGTACATATAGTACTGTTATCTCCTGCCTTTTACCTGGTGCATATACTACTGTTATCTCCTGCCTTACACCTGGTGCATATACTACTGTTATCTCCTGACTTACACCTGGTGCATATACTACTGTTATCTCCTGCCTTATACCTGGTGCATATACTACTGTTATCTCCTGTCTTATACCTGGTGCATATACTACTGTTATCTCCTGCCTTATACCTGGTGCATATACTACTGTCATCTCCTGCCTTATATCTGGTGCATATACTGCTGTCATCTCCTGCCTTACACCTGGTGCATATACTACTGTTATCTCCTGCCTTACACCTGGTGCATATACTACTGTTATCTCCTGCCTTACACCTGGTGCATATACTACTGTTATCTCCTGCCTTACCTGGTGCATATACTACTGTTATCCCCTGCCTTATACCTGGTGCATATACTACTGTTATCTCCTGCCTTAAACCTGCTGCATATACTACTGTTATCTCCTGCCTTACCAGGTGCATATACTATTGTTATCTCCTGCCGTACACCTGGTGCATATACTACTGATATCTCCTGCCTTATACCTGGTTCACTTCATATACAACTGTTATCTCCTGCCTTACCTGGTGCATATACTACTGTTATCTCCTGCCTTATACCTGGTGCATATACTACTGTTATCTCCTGTCTTATACCTGGTGCATATACTACTGTAATCTCCTGCCTTATACCTGGTACATATACTACTGTTATCTCATGCCTTATACCTGCTGCATATACTACTGTTATCTCCTGCCTTACACCTGCTGCATATACTACTGTTATCTCCTGTCTTATACCTGGTGCATATACTACTGTTATCTCCTGCCTTATACCTGGTGCATATATTACTGTTATCTCCTGCCTTATACCTGGTGCATATACTACTGTTATCTCCTGCCTTATACCTGGTGCATATACTGCTGTCATCTCCTGCCTTACACCTGGTGCATATACTACTGTAATCTCCTGCCTTATACCTGGTGCATATACTACTGTGATCTCCTGCCTTACACCTGGTGCATATACTACTGTTATCTCCTGCCTTATACCTGGTGCATATATTACTGTTATCTCCTGCCTTATACCTGGTGCATATACTACTGTTATCTCCTGCCTTATACCTGGTGCATATACTACTGTTATCTCCTGCCTTATACCTGGTGCATATACTACTGTTATCTCCTGCCTTATACCTGCTGCATATACTACTGTTATCTCCTGCCTTATACCTGGTGCATATACTGCTGTCATCTCCTGCCTTACACCTGGTGCATATACTACTGTAATCTCCTGCCTTATACCTGGTGCATATACTACTGTGATCTCCTGCCTTACACCTGGTGCATATACTACTGTTATCTCCTGCCTTATACCTGCTGCATATACTACTGTTATCTCCTGCCTTATACCTGCTGCATATACTACTGTTATCTCCTGCCTTATACCTGGTGCATATACTACTGTTATCTCCTGCCTTATACCTGGTACATATACTACTGTTATCTCTTGCCTTATACCTGCTGCATATACTACTGTGATCTCCTGCCTTACACCTGGTACATATACTACTGTTATCTCTTGCCTTATACCTGGTGCATATACTACTGTTATCTCCTGCCTTAGACCTGGTGCATATACTACTGTTATCTCCTGCCTTAGACCTGGTGCATATACTACTGTTATCTCCTGCCTTAGACCTGGTGCATATACTACTGTTATCTCCTGCTTTACACCTGGTGCATATACTACTGTGATCTCCTGCCTTACACCTGGTGCATATGCTACTGTGATCTCCTGCCTTACACCTGGTGCATATACTACTGTTATCTCCTGCCTTACACCTGGTGCATATATGTACTACTGTTATCTCCTGCCTTATACCTGGTGCATATGCTACTGTTATCTCCTGCCTTATACCTGGTGCATATACTACTGTTATCTCCTGCCTTACACCTGGTGCATATGCTACTGTTATCTCCTGCCTTTTGTGGGGATGGATATCCTGGCGGAATGGAATGCCTGTGGTCAGAATTCTGGAAGCGGCATCGTGATGAGAAAATTCCTGACAGGGGAAGGTAAGTATATTTACATTCTACCATTGTTCCTCTAACCCTAACCCTACCTGTTTGCAACCTAAACCTATCCCTCCCACCCCCCTGCAGCCTATCCCTCCCCGATGTTGCATAACCAAACCCCCCCCTACCTGCAGCCTTAACCTAACCTTCTCCCCTGCAGCCTAACCCTCCCTGGGCATGCCTGACCTTAAGTCCCCCTCCCCACAGCCTATCCCTAACCTCCCCGGGCCACAGCCTAAGCCTATCACTCCGGAGGCCCGGCAGTGTAGCGATTGGGATCCCCAGGTACGGAATGCCGGTGCCGGGATTATGATACCTGTCGGGATTTTGACGCCAACATTCCGTTATGTGTCGGGATTCCGTTGTCTGCATTTTAATAGCCAGTATCCTGACCACCGGGTTTCTAATCAGATACCCTGCCTAAGACCTGCGAGACACCAAGCATGACTGAGCCGTTCCGAGAGGTGTTGTGTACCATTTATTTTGCATCGCTGATGCAGCAAAACACCTCTCACTGGGTCCGATTCAGAGATGTACGCTAATGTATTCCATAGTTGCCTACCCTCCCGCATCCCGCGGGAGACTCCCGATTCACGCTGGAGTCTCCTGCTGCCCCGCAAACCTTAACCCAAACCCCGGATTCCTCACTGCCCCACTGGCTATCCAAGCTGCACATGCGCGACGGGTCAGGACCTGCAGCCATGAAGAAGCAGACGAGGAGCGACCACTCCCACTAACCTCCGTGGTCTGCCTAGACAGGAAGTGTGCTTACTTTCACTTCCTGCCGAGGCTGCTGAGCTGAACTGCCAGACAGAGAGCCCGGAGGGAGAAGCAGTAGAAGGACCTGCCCACTCAGCACCTCCACTCACTGACAGCATGGAAGGGACACACGAGGTAAGAGCTGGATGCGGATGGAGGCAGAGACAGGGAGAGGAGTGCTGACAACACTGCAGGGGGGGGGGGGGGGGGGGGGGCAGAGATATGGGGGATGATAACACTGCAAAAGGGTGAGGCAGAGACATGGAGAAGGGGGGAATTATAACATTACTATGGGGGGAGGGGGAGGCAGAGGCATGGAGAAGGGAAGGGCTGATAAAACTGCTATGGGGGAGGGGTGAGGAAGAGACATGGAGAGGAGGGATGATAACACTGCAATAGGGGGAGGGGTGAGCCAGAGACATCAAGAAAGGGGCTGAAAATACTGCTATGGGGGGAAGGGGAGGCAGAGACATGGAGAGGGGGGCTGACAACACTGCTATGGGCGGAGGGGTGAGGCAGAGACATGGAGAGGTTTTCACTCAGTCATCATTATACCCTGCTGCAATGCTAGCTAGATGTTCCTCCTTTCTATCGATCTACGCACACGTATCACCTCACTATACTATGTGATGTCAGTATGCACTATGTAGCCGTGCTGTGTAATGTAGGTACGATGTCGGTGTGTAGCCCTGCCATGTAATGTAGCTGTGATGTCGGTGTGTAGTCAGTATTGCGCTTTGTACGTTGGGTTTCATCTGCCACTGTAGGACACACCCCTGAGTGACAATAGATACGCCCATAGGTGGAGATATACACGCCCCTTTGGCAGAATGAGACACGCCCCCTCAACGGGGCGCCGCGCAGATCTCCCTGAAACCACTTTTGAAAAGTAGGCAAGTATGATGTATTCACAGCTGCAATCCTATATGCTGCGGATTTGCGAAAATATGCTAATGCCATAGCAGCCTAGAAATGGATTGAGATGCCCGAAGGGGACCTCGCAAATATCTGCATCTGAGTGACACTCAGTGTGCTGGAAATGCCCCCCAAAAAGGGTGCATGGTCTCGTGGAAATGTGGCATGGTCTCGTGGATCAATCCCAATTTTCAGCACTGCAGGGGCGTGCCCAGCATTCCCAGAGATGCTGGCTGCACCCGGATAATCATCCGTCTGCAGTGCCAGCTCCTACACAGTGGCAGGTGAGTGCTGCAACTGGGTCCCCGGATCCTGTCGCTGAGGAGGGCCGATGTTTCGGTGACACCAATCAGAGGGTGACACCTGGGTGTGGCCCACACGCAGAGCTAAAAGTGGTCCAGGAGAGGTGGTGGAACTAATTTACCATGCCGACTACCCCCCACCCCATCCCCACAGTGTGGTCACACAGTAGTACCCCCAAGTCAAATGAGATCACACAGTAGCAGAATTGTATTCACATTACACCGTAATGTTACACAGTGACCCTGATTCATATTACACCACATAGTAATGCTCCTTTTCAGGTTACGTCACTCAGTAGTGTCCTTTATTTACATTGCTCTACACAATGGTACCCAGAGCCGGCCATAGGCATAGGCAAACTAGGCAAATGCCTTGGGCATTTGGAATGCCTAAGGGCAAAATCAGCCTCTGCTGATAAAAATGACATGCAGCATGCCTATATTCTGTGTGTGACTGCGGCTCTATCTGCATGCGAAAAGCATTACTAATGTGCGGTGCGGCATTATGTGTATAAGATGTATTACAGTACTTTGTGGCATAACATATAGAAATGGCACTACTGTGTGGTCTAATGTGAATAAAGAGCAATATGGTGTGGTGTAATGTGAATAAGGGGCACTACTGTGAGGAGTAACGTGGTACTACTGTGTGATGTAACGTGAATAAGAGACACTGTTGCATGATATAATGTGACTAATGTTGCAGTACTGTGTGGCGTAATTTCAACTGGTAGTATTATTGTGTGGCCATGCCCCTTCCCAGCAAGAACACGCACCATTTTGGGCTGTGCACTGAGGAGCTATTTCAGACCTGATCGCTAGGGTGCAGTTTTTGCATCCCTGCGATCAGGTAGACGCCGCCTACAGGGGGAGGGGGAATTTGCTGTGCAGGTGTACATTCGGATGTGTAGCAGGGGTGGTCTTCTGTATGCCGGCGGTCGGGCTCCCGGCGCTCAGTATACCAGCGCCGGGAGCCCGACCGCCGGCATACCGACACTTATTTTCCCTCGTGGGGGTCCACGACCCCCATAGAGGGAGAATAAAATAGTGTGGCGCGCGTAGCGTGCCACCGTGCCCATAGCGTGGCGAGCGCAGCGAGCCCGCAAGGGGCTCATTTGCGCTCACCACACTGTCGGTAAGCCGGCGGTCGGGCTCCCGGCGCCGGTATGCTGGTCGCCGGGAGCCCGACCGCCGGCCAGCCGTAGTGAACCCTGTAGCAGAGCTGCACAAACTAATTTTGTGCAGTCTCTGCGCAGCCCAGCACTTACTTTTCCAGTGCGATGATCGGGGCTGAAACTGACGTCAGAAACCCTCCCTCCAAACGCCTGGTCCCTCCTGCCTTTTCCGGACACGGTCAGTTGCCACCCACAAACGCCCTCTTCCTTTCAATCTCCTTGCGATCGCTGGTGCGTTTGGAATTTTCGCACTATCCCGTCGCTGCCCGGCGATCCCTGTTGCTGTGGTCCGTCATGCCTGTGCATTGCGGTCCATACGCAGTTCAGACCTGAACATCCGCTGTACCAAAACGCACTTCAGCGATCAGGTCTGAAATTGTCTTTGAATGTCCACACTGTTCCTATTTAAAATATAGGATGTCGGAGCATCAAACTGAGGACTGCTATAGGTGAGGGGTGAAGGTATTGGGAAAGGGGTGCAGGGTCAGAGGCAGAACTAGCGTCTGTGCAAGGGGGCACCAGCTAAAATCTTGCCTAGGGCATCATATTGGTTAGTGCCGGCTCTGATGGTACCCTTTATACACGTTATGCACACAGTAGTGCCCCTTATATACAGTGCCCACAGTAGTGTCCCTTATTCACAATTCCCACAGTAGTAGTGCCCCTCACACATAATGCTCACAGTTGTAGTGCCCCTTTACATATAATGACCACAGTAGTGCCGCTTATACTCATAATGGCCACAGTAGTACCACCACTTTTATATAGAATGCCCAGAATAGTAGTATCTCTTACACGTAATGACCACAGTAGTTTCGCTTATACACATAATGCCTACAGTAGTGCCCCTTATACACATCTCTGCCTCTGTCACTCCAGCAGCTCCCCACATCTCTTGTCCCTCCAGCACCTTCTCATCTTGTCTTCAAGCCTCCTCCTCCCCATGGCTCTTCTTCACTTCAGCAGTGGTGACAGCATGACATCACATACGCTGTGACGGAAAAGAATGCTACTGGGACCTGAGGAGGGGATGAATGCTGTCCAACAGACACAGCATGTGTGAGTATCAGGAGGGGAGAGCTGTAGATGGAGGAGGACCATGGAGCCACCAGGACCTGAGGAAAGGGGGAGGTGGCTGCAGTTCATCAGTAACACTAGCACTGCTTGCATCATCTATTGACGTGGGTGATGGGGCGGGCTTTTCTGTTGGAATTACTGTGCAGGGCAATAGAGGAGGCGGAACTAGTTCCCCATACCATCACAGGTGGCTGAACTCAGCTCCATTTCATCCCCCCCCCCCACACACTTTAACCACTGCCCGCACCCACCTATCGATGCTCTGCTGCATACAGTCGCAGATCTTCTGGTAATCGACCACCTGAATATCCAACCACGGGAACTGAGACGCTAGCACCGTGTTTTCTGCAAATGAGATCACAGAAGTAGGCTGAGACATGCCCCAAAATGGTTGCGACAGGCCTGGGAATTTTGCAGCCACTCTCCGTAGCCTTCCAGAAATGGTCCCTGACTGTATATCACTTTGTGAATAAATCTTTAATTTTAGTTACTTCACAAAGGTACCTTGGTGTGGTGTCCGCGAAGCATTCGCAGTCAGCCAATAAGCACTCAGCTGTGTAAATATCAGCATTGTGTACATCGCTGTATCAGGCTCACCATGTACTAGAGACTCTGGCCTGCAACTCTAACTGCACAGGAACCAGTTTTAAACATGTACAAAGTTTCAGCTGAATCTGCATCGTACATCTTACACAGATTCAGACTACGTCACACATCAAAGTGATCAGTGTAATCTAACGAAGTCGTTTTGTTGCTTCCAGTGCATTTATTTATACGAATAAGATGCACATTTTGAGCAAGGAAGTGGTTGGCGAGTTACATGGGATCTCGCACGCTCAGAGGAGCTGCTTGGCGCAACTGAAACCACAGTGTAAGAGGACACATCTGCAGTCCAAAAAGTTGCTTTCCAAAATCTTCACTTTTTGTTTCATTTTATTCATATTCACAATTGGTAATGGGGAAGTTGAAAATCCTTTCATACAGACACGTGTTAATTGTCAGCTGCCGGGGGTCTGCATATTAAAGGGGGTTCTGGACGAAGATGTAATCGCTTGGTGCTCCTGAAATAGGGCTTGCTGCAGTACACAAGGTAGCATATTGTGGTAGCCTAGCTGTTATGGAACTACAAATCCCAGGATGCTCCGCTAGCACTGTAGCTGGCGGGTTATGCTAGGATAGGATGTACAGTAGTCAGGATTCCGGCAATCAGGATCCAGATGGTCCCAATCCCGCCAACGGAATCCTGATGGTCACAATGGCAACGGATCTCGAAGGTGAGTATTGTGGCTATGGTTAGCTTTAGGGTTAGACATAAGGGGGAGGGTTAGGCTGTGGGAGGGACTGGTTAGGGTTAGAATACACACCAGGATTCGTCAGCATTCCAACAGTCAGGATTCCACTGTCAGTATTCTGACCGTCGGAGCAATCACTTACAATTCCCCTTTAAAAAAGGTCAGAGTTCGTCCGGCATACCGCTTGCCCGCCCGTGATATCTTCTGGTTAGTCGTTCTGCACGGCCAACCACTAGATATTGCATACGATGCCATGCTGCCCACTGTACATTGCGTCTTGGTCCCCTGCATCATGCAAGTGTGTATGGATTACATGATGCAGGGTCCCGTCGCCTGTCGGATCGGCCGGTTACACATCACTCTGATATGTATTATGATAAATATGTTTTCAGTACGATCTACTCCAATTTACTTTGGGGGTCATTCTGACCCGTTCACTTGCTGCTTTTTTTCGCAGCCGAGCGAACGGGTCCCTACTGCACATGCCAGACAGCTGAAGACCGTAGCAGGGCTGCGATCGCCTCTGCCTGATTGACATGCAGAGGCGATCGCTGGGCGGGAGGGGGTGGAACGGTGGCGTTTGGCCGCCGTTTCGTGGGTGCGGTCCGGCCAACGCAGGCATGGCCGGACCGAATGGGGGGGGGGGGGGGGGGCGGGCCGCATCGGCTGCGTGACGTCACACGCAGCCGCTGTGGGCCGGGGAGCGATGAGTAACTCCCGGCCAGCACGCTAAAGCTGCGCTGGCCGGGAGCTACTCTTGAAGTGCAAAGGTATCGCCGCTGTGCGATGCCTTTGCACTTCTGCGGGGGGGTGGGGGGGTGGCAATGACATGCGGGGCGGGATAGCCCTGTGCTGGGCGTCCCCCCGCATGTCAGTGTGAATGATCGTAGCTGTGCTAACTTTAGCACAGCTACGATCAACTCGGAATGACCCCCTTTATGCGGTAGGAGAGGGACGGGTGAAATTGAAGTTTGACGATCACTGTTGGCAATAAAAATGTAATAATTATTCTATAATATTAAATGGACACATTTTACAGCACTTACGGCATTTTATTTATTTGTCACAATATTGTGATTTTGCACTTAAGGGTTTATTGTACAGTTTCTATTCACGCTGTAATGTGTCCAGGTCCGTTCACTCGGCTTACACTTACTTTTTATTATTATGTTGTTAGCTACTTAAGAAACTTTTCCTGTGTTCCTCCAGTATTTCCTTATGTCCACGTCTGTCTTTCCAGCACGACTGCGACACATTAATACTGGCACCGTAATGGTGCCGCTATTATCTCAGTGGGCAAACACTTCATTTCCAGACTGGCTAAAAAAATCTCCATTAAAGGTTTAACTAGACGCAGAAACTGAAAACCTTTCTATTAAAGCCCTAAGTATGTGGTATTTACTCACACACGTGACAGTGATAAGTGCGTTTCTTATGTCAGCTTCCGTCAGTGCTGGAGTGTCAGCCTTGTCTGGCGGGAGCAGTAATGAGGATCCCTCGCCGTGGGTGGTGCGGATACACCGACAGCCAAGACATCTGTATATTAATGAAAATATTCTGCTCTGATTGTCAGTCTTTATGAAATCTTCATATGTAAACGAAGAAAGCGTGTGAGAAATCAGTCGCAGTATAAATCCTTGTACAGAACTGTATAGCGCTTTCTATACACTAGGACAGGGGTGGGGAACCTTTTTTCTACCGAGGGCCATTTGGATATTTATAAAATCCTTCGGGGGCCATACAAGTCTGCCCCCGCGCGCACCAAAAAAATGGGTGTGGCCAGTTAAAATGGGACGTGATACACATATGCCCCCAATAGTGCAGTGCCAGATCCACAATTGCCCCCACAGTGCCAGGTATACAAATGCCCCTCACAGTGCCAGGTATACAGATGCCCCCACAGTGCCAGGTATACAAATGCCCCTCACAGTGCCAGGTATACAGATGTCCCCACAGTGCCAGGTATACAGATGCCCCCACAGTGCCAGGTATACAAATGCCCCTCACAGTGCCAGATATACAGATGCCCCCCACAGTGCCAGGTATACAGATGCCCCCACAGTGCCAGGTATACAAATGCCCCCACAGTGCCAGGTATACAGATGCCCCTCACAGTGCCAGGTATACAGATGCCCCCCACAGTGCCAGGTATACAGATGCCCCCACAGTGCCAGGTATACAGATGCCCCCACAGTGCCAGGTATACAAATGCCCCCACAGTGCCAGGTATACAGATGCCCCTCACAGTGCCAGGTATACAGATGCCCCCCACAGTGCCAGGTATACAGATGCCCCCACAGTGCCAGGTATACAGATGCCCCTCACAGCGATGCCCGTTGTAGCTGTCTGATGCACCTGCACATTGTGGTGCATACGCATGCGCAGTTTGGATCTGATTGCCCACTGTGCGAAAACGAACAGCAGCGATCAGATCTGAATGACCCCCATCATACAAAAAGAGACTTTAACTGACTTAGGAATCTGATAAAGACAGTGACCTTGGTAAAAAAAAAATATTATGTTTTTATTTGGGCTGCTACATAAATTCATTAGCAGTCAGAGCAATAATTGCTACAGTATCTTATGTTTTTTAGTCAGCGCCACTTCCTTGGGTAATCCGTACTTCCCAACAGTTTAACATTCTGGCCCAGGGCAACTCTCTCGCTAAGGGGTCTATTCATAAAGCAGTGAAAAGGGTGGAGAAGTGAGCCAGTGGAGAAGTTGTCCATGGCAACCAATCAGCAGTGAAGTAACATTTATAATTTGCATACTGTACAATTGTACGGAGCAGCTGATTGGTTGCCATGGACAACTTCTCAACAGGCTCACTTCTCCACTCTTTTCACTGCTTCATGGATAGACCCCCATAGGAGACAACTCTCCTGGCAGAGAGTGGATGATACGCTCACGCACGCTGAGTACCCACCTCAACCTTCCCACTACCCATGGGACAATGCTGCCGGCAGTTGGGGCAAAGTGAAAGTGCTGGAAAAGTGTAACAGTCCCGCTGAATTCTGGACAGTTACTGCTTGCCAGACGCTCCCGACTCTAACTGATCTCTTCTCTCTCACGTTCTCACTTTTAGTGGTCTATTCATGAAGCAGTGAAAAGAGTGGAGAAGTGGGCCTGTGGAGAAGTTGCCCATGGCAACCAATCAGCTGCTCCATACCATTGTAAAGTATGCAAATGACAAATGTTACTTCAGTGCTAATTGCCTGCCATGGGCAACTTCTCCGCTGGCTCACTTCTCCACCCATTTCACTGCTTCATGAAGCAATAACCGGTTTTAGGCAGCCAGAACTTTCTAGACTGTTCCTCAGTCCAGTTTGTAAACCAAACCAATTCCCAGCTTCCTCCATCCCACATCATATATCATGAACCCCAAAACATAAAACTTGCAATGAAAACAATAACATTACTTCTAGAAAATAGAAATTACATCAAAGCCCACACTAAGGGGGGCATCCAATTAGCCGCAATAATGCGATCCACGATCGCGGCTAGAGTTATCGCACCTATCTCCTGAAAAAAAAAAATTTTTTCACACCTATCCTATTCCAAAATGGCAAAAATGGGATTGTGATAATTCTAACTGGCAAAACCAGAGATAAGTAAAAATCTGCCTGTACCCCAAAGAAGAAAACATTATATAAGTCTATTAGTGGCAATAATAAAACTATTTGGTGTAATTAAATTGGGTCAAATGGCTGTTATAGAAATTTTATTATAAATGTGAAAAAAATATAGAAAGCTATTTTTTCAGAAAAATAAGTACTCTCATTAAACTTGGGGTACATAAAAATGTGTATAAATATATATTTGGGTCATTTTAGGGGACTTTTAAAAAAAAGTGGAAACAGATTACTCCCATCTGCAAGCGTAAAAACACTTGTTCGACTCATAAAGCACCCCAATATACCTGTCCCATACCTTGTACCCCAGTTTTCATCACTTTGCATTTTTGTGACCAAAAATGACATATCAGTATTAGCCAGGGGTTCTGAACCAAATCCCCATATTTTTACTATTTTACCTTAAAATAGGGATTTTGCAATAGCTATCACCTGACAGAGATGGTGAAGAGAAATTTGCGATAAACCCTATGGAGACTTTTCGTCGATAATTTTTTTGCAGCTAATTGGATACAATAGACAGTAAATAATAGCATTCATAATTTAACTGTGGTGCCATAAATAACGCGGGTTACATGTATTTTGCAATTATTTTGCTTACCACAGAGCCATCCCTTGTGTAGGACCTAGAACCACATGAACACATAGTTATTGCAAATCCCCTACAAATGATGTAAAACTTTATTAAAAATAGTATACAGTAGTCCCTAAATTAATAATAATAATTCTTTAAAACTTAACAAGCATCTACTCACATTGAAGGCAGCCATTTTCTGTGTGGAACCATTATGAGAATGCAGCCTATAAGATTACTAGAAATGAGTGACATCACTGATGTATGAGGCACAGATCTCCTGCTTACATTGAAGTCACCTGTGATGGACCAATAACATTCTGTGGGTGGGATGTATTAAAGCTGAAAATGCGTCCAAAACTCAAAAAAAAAAATCAAAAAACAGTTTTTGGAGGTTTGGCTGTTCTCCTATATGTACCAAGCTGTGATACGTTCCGGAGCTTTGACCCGGTGGGTAATGCCATCTACAGGAAGTATTGCCTAGTAGAAACGTATGGGCTTCTTTGCACATTCTACTCGGAGAGGGATCCACTGCATGCCTCCAGTGTCCCTTGGGGCACGTGCGTCATTCTATCGCAGAGGACAGTGCTTATCAGAAGAACTGTCCTTTGTGATTTTAATTGCATCTCTAGGTACTAGAGATGAGCGGGTTCGGTTCCTCGGAATCCGAACCCGCCCGAACTTCAGTTTTTTTTACACGGGGCCGAGCGACTCGGATCTTCCCGCCTTGCTCGGTTAACCCGAGCGCGCCCGAACGTCATCATCCCGCTGTCGGATTCTCGCGAGGCTCGGATTCTATCGCGAGACTCGGATTCTATATAAGGAGCCGCGCGTCGCCGCCATTTTCACACGTGCATTGAGATTCATAGGGAGAGGACGTGGCTGGCATCCTCTCCGTTTATAGAGAAGAGAGTGAGACTAGAGTAGAGAGAGACACAGTAGTAATTTTGGGGAGCATTAGGAGGAGTACTTTAGGAGGAGTACTACTACTTGCTGAAGTGATAGATAGATAGTGTGACTGTATAATGTATATCTGACTTGTGGGGGAGACACTGACAGTGGGGAGCAGTTAGAGTCTGAGAGCAGGACTTGCTGCCAGAGTGCCACACTGCCATTGTGACCACACTGACCACCAGTATAATATTGTCTGCTTAGGAGTACTACTTGCAAGTTGCTGATAGTGTGACCAGTGACCTGACCACCAGTTTAATAATCACCACCAGTTTAATATATATAATATACATATATAATTGTATATAATATATATATAATATTGTATACCACCTACCCGTTTTTTTTTTTATTTCTTCTTCTTTATACATACTACTATAGTAGCTTACTGTAGCAGTCTGCGGTGCTGCTGAGCTGACAGTGTCCAGCAGGTCCGTCATCAGTCATTACATAATAAATATATATTATATACCTGTCCGGCTGCAGTACTAGTGATATTATATATATATACTGTATATTGATTTCATCTCATTATCATCCAGTCTATATTAGCAGCAGACACAGTACGGTAGTCCACGGCTGTAGCTACCTCTGTGTCGGCAGTCGCTGGTCCATCCATAATTGTATACCACCTACCCGTGGTTTTTTTCTTTTTCTTTTTTCTTTATACATACTACTATAGTAGCTTACTGTAGCAGTCTGCGGTGCTGCTGAGCTGACAGTGTCCAGCAGGTCCGTCATCAGTCATTACATAATAAATATATATTATATACCTGTCCGGCTGCAGTACTAGTGATATTATATATATATATATTGATTTCATCTCATTATCATCCAGTCTATATTAGCAGCAGACACAGTACGGTAGTCCATGGCTGTAGCTACCTCTGTGTCGGCAGTCGCTGGTCCATCCATAATTGTATACCACCTACCCGTGGTTTTTTTTTTCTTTCTTCTTTATACATACTACTATAGTAGCTTACTGTAGCAGTCTGTGGTGCTGCTGAGCTGACAGTGTCCAGCAGGTCCGTCATCAGTCATTACATAATAAATATATCTACCTGTCCGGCTGCAGTACTAGTGTGATATTATATATATATATATATATTGATTTCATCTCATTATCATCCAGTCTATATTAGCAGCAGACACAGTACGGTAGTCCACGGCTGTAGCTACCTCTGTGTCGGCAGTCGCTGGTCCATCCATAATTGTATACCACCTACCCGTGGTTTTTTTTTTTTCTTTCTTCTTTATACATACTACTATAGTAGCTTACTGTAGCAGTCTGCGGTGCTGCTGAGCTGACAGTGTCCAGCAGGTCCGTCATCAGTCATTACATAATAAATATATATTATATACCTGTCCGGCTGCAGTACTAGTGATATTATATATATATTGATTTCATCTCATTATCATCCAGTCTATATTAGCAGCAGACACAGTACGGTAGTCCACGGCTGTAGCTACCTCTGTGTCGGCAGTCGCTCGTCCATCCATAAGTATACTAGTATCCATCCATCTCCATTGTTTACCTGAGGTGCCTTTTAGTTGTGCCTATTAAAATATGGAGAACAAAAATGTTGAGGTTCCAAAATTAGGGAAAGATCAAGATCCACTTCCACCTCGTGCTGAAGCTGCTGCCACTAGTCATGGCCGAGACGATGAAATGCCAGCAACGTCGTCTGCCAAGGCCGATGCCCAATGTCATAGTACAGAGCATGTAAAATCCAAAACACCAAATATCAGTAAAAAAAGGACTCCAAAATCTAAAATAAAATTGTCGGAGGAGAAGCGTAAACTAGCCAATATGCCATTTACCACACGGAGTGGCAAGGAACGGCTGAGGCCCTGGCCTATGTTCATGGCTAGTGGTTCAGCTTCACATGAGGATGGAAGCACTCAGCCTCTTGCTAGAAAAATGAAAAGACTCAAGCTGGCAAAAGCACCGCAAAGAACTGTGCGTTCTTCGAAATCCCAAATCCACAAGGAGAGTCCAATTGTGTCGGTTGCGATGCCTGACCTTCCCAACACTGGACGTGAAGAGCATGCGCCTTCCACCATTTGCACGCCCCCTGCAAGTGCTGGAAGGAGCACCCGCAGTCCAGTTCCTGATAGTCAGATTGAAGATGTCAGTGTTGAAGTACACCAGGATGAGGAGGATATGGGTGTTGCTGGCGCTGGGGAGGAAATTGACAAGGAGGATTCTGATGGTGAGGTGGTTTGTTTAAGTCAGGCACCCGGGGAGACACCTGTTGTCCGTGGGAGGAATATGGCCGTTGACATGCCTGGTGAAAATACCAAAAAAATCAGCTCTTCGGTGTGGAAGTATTTCAACAGAAATGCGGACAACATTTGTCAAGCCGTGTGTTGCCTTTGTCAAGCTGTAATAAGTAGGGGTAAGGACGTTAACCACCTCGGAACATCCTCCCTTATACGTCACCTGCAGCGCATTCATAATAAGTCAGTGACAAGTTCAAAAACTTTGGGCGACAGCGGAAGCAGTCCACTGACCAGTAAATCCCTTCCTCTTGTAACCAAGCTCACGCAAACCACCCCACCAACTCCCTCAGTGTCAATTTCCTCCTTCCCCAGGAATGCCAATAGTCCTGCAGGCCATGTCACTGGCAATTCTGACGAGTCCTCTCCTGCCTGGGATTCCTCCGATGCATCCTTGCGTGTAACGCATACTGCTGCTGGCGCTACTGTTGTTGCTGCTGGGAGTCGATGGTCATCCCAGAGGGGAAGTCGTAAGACGACTTTTACTACTTCCACCAAGCAATTGACTGTCCAACAGTCCTTTGCGAGGAAGATGAAATATCACAGCAGTCATCCTGCTGCAAAGCGGATAACTGAGGCCTTGGCATCCTGGGCGGTGAGAAACGTGGTTCCGGTATCCATCATTACTGCAGAGCCAACTAGAGACTTGTTGGAGGTACTGTGTCCCCGGTACCAAATACCATCTAGGTTCCATTTCTCTAGGCAGGCGATACCGAAAATGTACACAGACCTCAGAAAAAGAGTCACCAGTGTCCTAAAAAATGCAGCTGTACCCAATGTCCACTTAACTACGGACATGTGGACAAGTGGAGCAGGGCAGGGTCAGGACTATATGACTGTGACAGCCCACTGGGTAGATGTATGGACTCCCGCCGCAAGAACAGCAGCGGCGGCACCAGTAGCAGCATCTCGCAAACGCCAACTCTTTCCTAGGCAGGCTACACTTTGTATCACCGGTTTCCAGAATACGCACACAGCTGAAAACCTCTTACGGCAACTGAGGAAGATCATCGCGGAATGGCTTACCCCAATTGGACTCTCCTGTGGATTTGTGGCATCGGACAACGCCAGCAATATTGTGTGCGCATTAAATATGGGCAAATTCCAGCACGTCCCATGTTTTGCACATACCTTGAATTTGGTGGTGCAGAATTTTTTAAAAAACGACAGGGGCGTGCAAGAGATGCTGTCGGTGGCCAGAAGAATTGCGGGACACTTTCGGCGTACAGGCACCACGTACAGAAGACTGGAGCAACACCAAAAACGCCTGAACCTGCCCTGCCATCATCTGAAGCAAGAAGTGGTAACGAGGTGGAATTCAACCCTATATATGCTTCAGAGGTTGGAGGAGCAGCAAAAGGCCATTCAAGCCTATACAATTCAGCACGATATAGGAGGTGGAATGCACCTGTCTCAAGCGCAGTGGAGAATGATTTCAACGTTGTGCAAGGTTCTGCTGCCCTTTGAACTTGCCACACGTGAAGTCAGTTCAGACACTGCCAGCCTGAGTCAGGTCATTCCCCTCATCAGGCTTTTGCAGAAGAAGCTGGAGACATTAAAGGAGGAGCTAACACAGAGCGATTCCGCTAGGCATGTGGGACTTGTGGATGGAGCCCTTAATTCGCTTAACAAGGATTCACGGGTGGTCAATCTGTTGAAATCAGAGCACTACATTTTGGCCACCGTGCTCGATCCTAGATTTAAAACCTACCTTGGATCTCTCTTTCCGGCAGACACAAGTCTGCTGGGGTTCAAAGACCTGCTGGTGAGAAAATTGTCAAGTCAAGCGGAACGCGACCTGTCAACATCTCCTCCTTCACATTCTCCCGCAACTGGGGGTGCGAGGAAAAGGCTCAGAATTCCGAGCCCACCCGCTGGCGGTGATGCAGGGCAGTCTGGAGCGACTGCTGATGCTGACATCTGGTCCGGACTGAAGGACCTGTCAACGATTACGGACATGTCGTCTACTGTCACTGCATATGATTCTCTCCCCATTGAAAGAATGGTGGAGGATTATATGAGTGACCGCATCCAAGTAGGCACGTCACACAGTCCGTACTTATACTGGCAGGAAAAAGAGGCAATTTGGAGGCCCTTGCACAAACTGGCTTTATTCTACCTAAGTTGCCCTCCCACAAGTGTGTACTCCGAAAGAGTGTTTAGTGCCGCCGCTCACCTTGTCAGCAATCGGCGTACGAGGTTACTTCCAGAAAATGTGGAGAAGATGATGTTCATTAAAATGAATTATAATCAATTCCTCCGTGGAGACATTGACCAGCAGCAATTGCCTCCACAAAGTACACAGGGAGCTGAGATGGTGGATTCCAGTGGGGACGAATTGATAATCTGTGAGGAGGGGGATGTACACGGTGATATATCGGAGGATGATGATGAGGTGGACATCTTGCCTCTGTAGAGCCAGTTTGTGCAAGGAGAGATTAATTGCTTCTTTTTTGGTGGGGGTCCAAACCAACCCGTCATTTCAGTCACAGTCGTGTGGCAGACCCTGTCACTGAAATGATGGGTTGGTTAAAGTGTGCATGTCCTGTTTATACAACATAAGGGTGGGTGGGAGGGCCCAAGGACAATTCCATCTTGCACCTCTTTTTTCTTTAATTTTTCTTTGCGTCATGTGCTGTTTGGGGAGTGTTTTTTGGAAGGGCCATCCTGCGTGACACTGCAGTGCCACTCCTAGATGGGCCCGGTGTTTGTGTCGGCCACTAGGGTCGCTTATCTTACTCACACAGCTACCTCATTGCGCCTCTTTTTTTCTTTGCGTCATGTGCTGTTTGGGGAGTGTTTTTTGGAAGGGCCATCCTGCGTGACACTGCAGTGCCACTCCTAGATGGGCCCGGGTTTGTGTCGGCCACTAGGGTCGCTTATCTTACTCACACAGCTACCTCATTGCGCCTCTTTTTTTCTTTGCGTCATGTGCTGTTTGGGGAGTGTTTTTTGGAAGGGCCATCCTGCGTGACACTGCAGTGACACTCCTAGATGGGCCCGGTGTTTGTGTCGGCAACTAGGGTCGCTTATCTTACTCACACAGCTACCTCATTGCGCCTCTTTTTTTCTTTGCGTCATGTGCTGTTTGGGGAGTGTTTTTTGGAAGGGCCATCCTGCGTGACACTGCAGTGCCACTCCTAGATGGGCCCGGTGTTTGTGTCGGCCACTAGGGTCGCTTATCTTACTCACACAGCTACCTCATTGCGCCTCTTTTTTTCTTTGCGTCATGTGCTGTTTGGGGAGTGTTTTTTGGAAGGGCCATCCTGCGTGACACTGCAGTGACACTCCTAGATGGGCCCGGTGTTTGTGTCGGCAACTAGGGTCGCTTATCTTACTCACACAGCTACCTCATTGCGCCTCTTTTTTTCTTTGCGTCATGTGCTGTTTGGGGAGTGTTTTTTGGAAGGGCCATTTAGGACTAAAAATAATATTGTGAGGTGTGAGGTATTCAGAATAGACTGAAAATGAGTGGAAATAATGGTTATTGAGGTTAATAATACTTTGGGATCAAAATGACCCCCAAATTCTATGATTTAAGCTGTTTTTTAGGGTTTTTTGAAAAAAACACCCAAATCCAAAACACACCCGAATCCGACAAAAAAAATTCGGTGAGGTTTTGCCAAAACGCGGTCGAACCCAAAACACGGCCGCGGAACCGAACCCAAAACCAAAACCCGAAAAATTTCAAGTGCACATCTCTACTAGGTACATACTGGTGTTATTAACGTGGCGGGATATATCGCATCCACGATACGATGCATAGTGCACTCCGCCCTGGGTGTTGCATTGAAGCCAGCAGGTTTGTCAGCTAATTACTGACGTTATTCATGTGGCCATGATGGGTGGCTGAGCTAGGACAGGGTCCACTTCAAGGAGAATTCCACTAAATACTGAATATTCCACAGAACAGTTTTGAAAAGTCAGCTCTTCTCCCAAGTGAGTATGATCAGTCAGGAAAGTAGCTTCCACGTCCGTGTAATAGAAGATAATAAGAAAAAAACTGACTTTTCAAATTATTAACTTATATATAACTTGATTATAGTTTGGGAATCCTGACTCTGGGTCGACACCCATTAGGTTGACCCGCTCGCTATGCAAGGGTACGCGGTGCACTAATTGGGGTTCCCGGTCACTTGACAAAGAAAACGACACCAAAAAAACATAAAAAACTCATGTCGACCTTTTTTCATCTCGACCTTGTTCATGTCGACCTAATGGCCGGGTCGACCTATTTCTAATGTCGATCTAGCCACTGTCGACCAATGGGTGTCGATCTAAATGGTGTCGACCCTGAGTCCCATACCCTATAGTTAGATGTTGAGATATTAACTGACACCTGTGCTTCCTCACAGACCCGAAACATGCTGCAGTTATAACTTACTGTATTTGGGTCTATTCTGTTTTTATTTTTGGGGGGAAATATTTGATTTATTAGCTTGGTCAGCCAAAGCCTTCTCAGCAATATTTCAGTGTTTTATTGCCAATGTTTTCTTTTATAAGCTGCTTAATTACATTTCTTCATTGTTAAAAACCTTCAGCATTACATAAATGTTGGCGTGGTAAAGCAAAATACATTGGCCCTCATTCCGAGTTGTTCGCTCGGTATTTTTCATCGCATCGCAGTGAAAATCCGCTTAGTACGCATGCGCAATGTTCGCACTGCGACTGCGCCAAGTAACTTTACTATGAAGAAAGTAATTTTACTCACGGCTTTTTCTTCGCTCCGGCGATCGTAATGTGATTGACAGGAAATGGGTGTTACTGGGCGGAAACACGGCGTTTCAGGGGCGTGTGGCTGAAAACGCTACCGTTTCCGGAAAAAACGCAGGAGTGGCCGGGGAAACGGTGGGAGTGCCTGGGCGAACGCTGGGTGTGTTTGTGACGTCAACCAGGAACGACAAGCACTGAAATGATCGCACAGGCAGAGTAAGTCTGGAGCTACTCTGAAACTGCTAAGTAGTTAGTAATCGCATTATTGCGAATACATCGGTCGCAATTTTAAGAAGCTAAGATTCACTCCCAGTAGGCGGCGGCTTAGCGTGTGTAACTCTGCTAAATTCGCCTTGCGACCGATCAACTCGGAATGAGGGCCATTGTGTACTGCCAACATCATTTTTATTTAACGGAGAACAGTAAGTTTTGCAGCTTCCTCCGAGAAATGATTGAGATGAATATCAATGAATTATATGTGTCACCAGTTCCTCTTGTCCATTCTCTCCCTCTGCCATGCACGTGGGATCTGTGGCGCAGTCTCCATCTATCCCTAATTATCAATTTTGACCAACTTTTTTGTGTATGTTCGATGCAGTTATCATCTATTCTCATATTGTACCTCCCAGCTTGTGGCGGCTGTCTGTAATAGGAACAGTATTAGTGTCGGTTCTAAACCTTGTGGTGCCCAGGGCAAACGTTTCCTCCGGCACCTTCCCCCACCCAAAGCCTTCAAAAATATAGAGGAATGGCTTCATGGGGAAGGAGCATGACCACAGGGTAGGGGGTTGTCCAGCGGCTGTTGGGGTACAGGCAGAGGGGGGGAAAGGGGGGCAGTGGGAAGCGGCCAGCGCGGTGTGTGTAGCGGACGGGTCCACACAATTTTGATGGCTCTGGCAGGGTGACTGCTGCCGCACCCTCAGACTGCAGCCCGCCCTGCTAGCTCGCACCTACAGCCGTCACAGTAGTAACAAGGTCACCTAGTTCTGGCATAGCACTGCGCCTCCTCCAGACCGCTTTTCATCCTCTACAGTCCATCCAGCTGAGGGCTGCCACCTCATGCATCATCGATTCCTGGCGATCCCCCCCCCCCAATCCCTACTTTCATATAGACAAAAAGTCCAGAACAGTTCGGTACGCACCTTTTTTTAAATTTGTATTTGTAAACGTTGCTGCACTAGATATTTTTTCCTTCTTATTTTTTCATATACGTGTACTGCTGGGACACTCATCAACATCAGACCCTACCAGGAAAAAAAAGCACAAAGCCAAAATCTGGTGGTGGATCGCCTGTAGTCTACAGCCAGGCTGGAGAGGACACTACTCAATACAGGAACGTATGATACTCACTCTTTGATGTTGTATAGAAACAGTTAGGTGTGCGCCACTAGAATTGAATGCCAAATTCCCAAATAAAGCATTCATACAGACTGTAATAGACATGCTGCTCCCAGTCACTGTCCACCGCCAGTCCGCCCCGTTGCTACTTGCCTCGACGTCTCCCTCGGCCCTCCCCTGCTTCCCTTCACTCACGTGACACATCACGGCTGTCCGCGTACCCTATGTGCACGCCGCACGCACTGCTGCCGGCACCTCCTCCAGCAGTCCCACAGGTTTGTGGGCTGGTGGAGGCGGAGCCCCCTTATTCCGGGAGAATTCCAGGAGAGGGGAAAAGCCTCCTGGAGGGTTGCCAACAAATCATGGAGAATCCAGGAAATCTGGGAGAGGTGGCGACCCTATTCCAGCTTCCCAGGGCCCCATGATTCTAGGGGCCCTGGGAAGCTAAAGCAGGGGAGGGATGGGCTGGGTGGCATCTGTCCATCTGTTAAGAAAAAATGCCAGTTACAACCAACCGCAGTAAGATTTACTGTGTGATTGTGACCTCACTGACGCTTATTTTAGTTGTACCACATTCGGCCAAGAGGTCCGTTACCTGGTTACTGCATATTGTTTTATCAAATCAACAGGAATCTATTATCTGCATACAACAGAGCAGTGAAATATGAGATAAGAATGATGGAGAGCATAGTGTCCTATAAACATGATGATTGGAACAGGGGGCACACATATACCTCCCACATGTCCTAAATTGAAGGGACTGTTCTGCTATCCTGTGATCGCCATGGTTGCCCCAGCTTGTGGAATGTTGGCATGTGTGTCCAGGCTCACCATGGAAGGTACTTCTACAGCACAAAAAAATGCAAGGGTGTTTTTAGAGAAAGGGAGGGGATGTGTGGTGAGATTGGCGTAGGGTTGCCAATTGACCATCGCTGGTTAGTAACCATCGATGGTCAGATGCCGATGTTAACTAGTTTTTCCATTGATGGAAAGTCTGTGCATGCACGCTGTTAAACCATTGATGGCTCTAACATAGGCAATTCAAAGCTGTAGACACCTTATAGTCAGAGCCGGATTAACAATGGGGCGGATGGAGCTGCAGCTCCAGGCCACCCCATCAAAATAGGCCCACAGCATCCCCTGCTGCTGGAAACAGGAAAAAATGTTTTTCCTGTTCCAGCATGTCAGTAGCACCAGAATGCCTCCCTGCGCTGAAACATTTCTCTTCTCCTCCCCTTGCTTGCCGGGATGCAGGGTGATTTAGCAACTTGTCTGGTCCCGTGACCCCTGTGCAGGGCGGCTAGTGATCCTTGCTCAATGATAAAGGTAAGGTAGTTTTCCCTCAAGGGGGCGTGGCCACGGGTCCGTGATTAGGCCACGCCCCCGGTCTTTCTAGTGCTCATGCTGTGTCCGGATTCCGGAAGGCTCAGTGTCTGGGGGAAATGGGGGAGAGTGGGAGGGCTGTGGGAACAGGGATTTTGTGTTGGAAAGGACAGGCTGGGGGTGTGCGTAGTGACTGGGATGAACAGGGTGAGAGTGTGTCTATGGTGACTGGAGGGGACAGGCTGTGGGTGGGGAGGGGGGGGGGGGGTGCTGGGTGGAACAGGCTTTGTGTGTATGTAAGGATGTGCCCTGTGGGCACATCCATGTGGCTGTCCCTAGCTGGGGGCAGCGCTGGGGCAGCTTGTCTGTCCCCAGCGCGGAGTGTGCGGCGGCGGGTGCCTGGTGCAGGGATCGGATGTTTCCCTGCACCAGGCTGTCGGCGGCGGAGAGCAGCGCGGCGGCGCTTTAAACTTGGCGCCGCTGGGGCCGCCAATGAGAAGCGCCGCCCGCGGCCTTTTGAATCCGGCGCCGTCCGTGAGCCAATCACGGCTCGCGGGGCGCCGGCCAATCAGGAACAGGCGCGGCGAGCCAATCGGCGCTCGCCGCGTCATAGGCCCCGCCCCCGGCGTCTGACGTCAGACGCCGGGCGGGAGCCTGAAGGAGAGGCCGCGCCGAAGAGCGGCAGAAGACACGTGCGGGAGCAGCGGAGGAGGTCGTCGGCGCGCCGGAGCGCAGAAGAGCATCCGGCGCAGAGGAGAAGATGACGGCCGTGGAAAGAAGAGCTCCGGAGGCCGCTGAAGAGGCCGGAAGACGTCGGGCTCCGGGAAGATGTCCAGCGGCGGCTGGACGCGGCGAGGAGACGGCGGCGCCGCTGGCCAGGACGGGCCAGCGGCAGAAGAGTTCCTCCAGGCCGAGAAGCGCTGCAGTGGTGGGAAGCAATTGAGCTGTGCAGTTCCCCACTGCAGCCTTCTCCACCGCAGGTAGGCCCTTCTAAGGTGCCCCCCCCCCCCCTCTCCTCCGCTAGACCACCGGGTGTTCGGGCAATAGGCCCGTGGGCACAGTCAGGCCCTCCTGGCCCGTGGGCATTGAGTCGGGCCCTCCCGGCCCGTGGGCATTGAGTCGGGCCTCCTGGCCCGTGGGGCATGTAGTCGGGCCCTCCAGGCCCGTGTCCAAGATAGGCAGGCACTAGGCCTGGGGGCACAGGTTGGGCACTAGGCCCATAAGGATAGTCAGGCCACAGGCCTGTGGGCAGTTAGGCGGGCACTAGGCCCGGGGCACATATCAGGCACTAGGCCTGTGGGACGATAGAGGGCATTAGGCCCTAGCGTATTTTGGCCAGTAGGTACGATAAGGTGACCTTGGGCACAAGGCCCAGGTCACCCAACGGGCAGCAAGGTAGGCGGGCGCTAGGCCCGTGGTCAAAGTCAGGCCTCCGGCCTGTGTGCAGTTAGGGGGCGCTAGGCCCATCGAAGCAGTGTTTTCCCCGAGGTGAGTAAAGGTGGCACTGGGCGTTAGGCTCAGGCCACCCTGAGAGTACGGTAGGTGGGTGAGCTGTGCGGTCCCCACTACTGGGTGTTCTGAGTCGGGTAGACAAAGGGACAGCACCGTTTTATGTTGTAACTCCGATAGTGTGATATATGTTGTTACCGTGCAGGGCAAATTGCTGTTATGAGGTTTGTGCTAGTTATGTTGCACCACACCCACAGAGCTAGTTTGAGGGCTCTGTTGTTGTAGTTAGTATAGGGTGTGACACTAGGTCAGAGTTAGGCCCTGCACGGCTGTTTCTCTTTGCCTCCTTACAGGGACCTGTAAGTGGAGAAGATCGGAGTGCAAGACTCGTGACGGTGAGTAGCATCCGTGTACGTCTGTCCCTTGTATGTCCCCGAGCGCCGGAGTTAGGATTGCTCACGGACGTGAGAATCCCTTTTCATCACACTACGTGCGAAAGCGCGAGTGTGTGAAATCTGGGTGGCTGAGGCTTTGTGCCGGTGATGACCATTCGCCCAACCGGTGAAGGTCGCGGCCACCCCTGGGGTATCCCCTGTTCCACCGGAAGCAGGGTCGATACCCCCTTTGATGTAAACCCTTCTCTCCTCAGCTAGGTCGTCGGTCAGCTCCGAGAGGGAATCGCCGTGTCCGGATCCGACTGAAGATTTCCAGGTCCGTTGAAGGTTCCGGTACCTGAAGGTGAGAGAGAGCGGCGCCTGGTGAGTACTGAGTCTACACCTGCACGGCAGCAGGCACCACCACACGCACCGCAGGCCCGCACCTATCACACTTGGCGTAGTCGGCAGGATCAAAGAGACCGGATCACGGACACGATGTGGAACGCCACCAAGAAGACCTCCCTGCGGACGGCTCCGGAGAAGACTCACCCCCGGACGTGTGCGGACCAGAGCGACTGGGTGACGGTGTCTGGGGCAGACATCCTGAAGATGGTGCAGCGGTCGGTCCAGCGTGAAAAAGAAGAGCGCCGGGAGAAGGGGCGCAAGAAGGCCGCTGTGACGCCCTGCAAGAAATGTCGGCAAACAGGTCACTTTGCCGACGAGTGTACTTGGCGAGAGATGTCCCCAAAGAAGGTGGTCCAGGAAGCGGACCGAAGACGTCAGAAGGGCCAAGCGAAGAAGGAGTCCTGGTGTTTGCTCTGCGGAAACTACGGGCATGAGCACAACAGTTGTCCCTGGGACGAAGAGTTGAGCGAAGACGAGGTTGATTCCCGGTGTGAAAGCTGTGGAGATCCCCGACATCGGCTCCTGGAATGTCCATGGACGGAAGACAGGACGGACTACGAGGCCACGGTGAAGCAGCTGACGGAATCTCGTCAGCAGCTTTGGGACCGGGTGGCTGCAGAGCCTGTGTGTGCGCTCTGCGAGGCGAGAGGGCATGCGCTTCCCGATTGTCCGTGGAATGAAGACCGGATGATTGCGGATGGTCGCGCCCAGAGATGGGAGGAGGAAACCAGGGAAATGGAGCGGAAGGCCTTGCTTGAAGTTAGTTCGCAGGTGCCCATTTCCTCTGAGCCGGAACCAACGGGTGAAGATTCCCCAGTGAAGGAGGTGGACCAGGAACCCGTCTTGGAGAAGGTGGCAGTGGCCCTCCCTTGTTGGAAGTGTCGGCGACCAGGACATGCGGCCAGTGAGTGCCCTTGGGAAGATGCCGCGGACCTACTCTGTCCCAAAAAAGTGACCCCAGTAAGGCAGAATCCTTTCCCGCATGAAGCGGAGGTGGACGACTGGGAGGTGAAGAGACCACGCTGTGAAGAAAAGCGTGAAGACCCAGTGACTGAGACGTCCGGAATCTCCCCGCGATGGAACCGTCCACGACCAGGACGTGCGGAACAGGAGTGTCCTGGGTACCAAGAGATGCCAGCGGAAGCAAAGGAGTACGCTGAGGAAGTAACGATGCCAGCGGAAGCGAAGGAGTACGCTGAGGAAGTAACGATGCCAGCGGAAGCGAAGGAGTACGCTGAGGGAGTAACGATGCCAGCGGAAGCGAAGGAGTACGCTGAGGAAGCAGAGGTGCCAGCGGAAGCGAAGAAGTACGCTGAGGAGGAAAGTAATACCCCAGTCCAGGTATCGGAGGAGGACTCGGACTACGGTGAGCTGTCCGCAGACGAATCCCTCCCAGAACAGATGGAGGACGACTCTGGCATCGGAAGCGCCGACGAGAGTGACTGGCAGGATCGGGTGGAGTCATGCTCCCAGTTGAATGCCCTCCGTGAAGAGGAGGAGATAGTCCTGGAGCAAGAATACCTGCCAGGAGTGCCGAAATGGACCGACGTACGGGGGACAGGACTGCGATGCCGTGGGAGGACCCGTTCCAGAGGAAGACACAGGACCTTTGGAGATGCCCCACGAGGAAATCCGACATGTGGTGGCTGTTGCCCGGGAGGAAACGGATGCCCCGGAGGATTCCGCTGTTGGGTGGTGGTCGATACCACACCCGGAAGACAGGGACGAAGCCACAGACGATATCGGAGGCCAAGAGTGGGTGACTGTTGTCCCCGTGGAGGAAGATTCCCCTTGGTGGCCAGCGTCAAGCGGCCGTGAGGAGATGCCACTCCCCCAGAGGATCCGCCGATGGAGGTCAGGCCGTAAGAGGAACCCGGAGCTGGAGGAGGAAGGATGTGGGGTCACAGCTGGTCCAGGCTGGGCCCCCGAATGCACCCTCGCCGGAGGGACCTCGGAATTCCCTGACCCGCGGACAATGGGCGTCGTGAGGAACTTTGTAGGGACTACAAAGGAAAAAGGGGGGGGAAATGTAAGGATGTGCCCTGTGGGCACATCCATGTGGCTGTCCCTAGCTGGGGGCAGCGCTGGGGCAGCTTGTCTGTCCCCAGCGCGGAGTGTGCGGCGGCGGGTGCCTGGTGCAGGGATCGGATGTTTCCCTGCACCAGGCTGTCGGTGGCGGAGAGCAGCGCGGCGGCGCTTTAAACTTGGCGCCGCTGGGGCCGCCAATGAGAAGCGCCGCCCGCGGCCTTTTGAATCCGGCGCCGTCCGCGAGCCAATCACGGCTCGCGGGGCGCCGGCCAATCAGGAACAGGCGCGGCGAGCCAATCGGCGCTCGCCGCGTCATAGGCCCCGCCCCCGGCGTCTGACGTCAGACGCCGGGCGGGAGCCTGAAGGAGAGGCCGCGCCGAAGAGCGGCAGAAGACACGTGCGGGAGCAGCGGAGGAGGTCGTCGGCGCGCCGGAGCGCAGAAGAGCATCCGGCGCAGAGGAGAAGACGACGGCCGTGGAAAGAAGAGCTCCGGAGGCCGCTGAAGAGGCCGGAAGACGTCGGGCTCCGGGAAGATGTCCAGCGGCGGCTGGACGCGGCGAGGAGACGGCGGCGCCGCTGGCCAGGACGGGCCAGCGGCAGAAGAGTTCCTCCAGGCCGAGAAGCGCTGCAGTGGTGGGAAGCAATTGAGCTGTGCAGTTCCCCACTGCAGCCTTCTCCACCGCAGGTAGGCCCTTCTAAGGTGCCCCCCCCCCCCCTCTCCTCCGCTAGACCACCGGGTGTTCGGGCAATAGGCCCGTGGGCACAGTCAGGCCCTCCTGGCCCGTGGGCATTGAGTCGGGCCCTCCCGGCCCGTGGGCATTGAGTCGGGCCTCCTGGCCCGTGGGGCATGTAGTCGGGCCCTCCAGGCCCGTGTCCAAGATAGGCAGGCACTAGGCCTGGGGGCACAGGTTGGGCACTAGGCCCATAAGGATAGTCAGGCCACAGGCCTGTGGGCAGTTAGGCGGGCACTAGGCCCGGGGCACATATCAGGCACTAGGCCTGTGGGACGATAGAGGGCATTAGGCCCTAGCGTATTTTGGCCAGTAGGTACGATAAGGTGACCTTGGGCACAAGGCCCAGGTCACCCAACGGGCAGCAAGGTAGGCGGGCGCTAGGCCCGTGGTCAAAGTCAGGCCTCCGGCCTGTGTGCAGTTAGGGGGCGCTAGGCCCATCGAAGCAGTGTTTTCCCCGAGGTGAGTAAAGGTGGCACTGGGCGTTAGGCTCAGGCCACCCTGAGAGTACGGTAGGTGGGTGAGCTGTGCGGTCCCCACTACTGGGTGTTCTGAGTCGGGTAGACAAAGGGACAGCACCGTTTTATGTTGTAACTCCGATAGTGTGATATATGTTGTTACCGTGCAGGGCAAATTGCTGTTATGAGGTTTGTGCTAGTTATGTTGCACCACACCCACAGAGCTAGTTTGAGGGCTCTGTTGTTGTAGTTAGTATAGGGTGTGACACTAGGTCAGAGTTAGGCCCTGCACGGCTGTTTCTCTTTGCCTCCTTACAGGGACCTGTAAGTGGAGAAGATCGGAGTGCAAGACTCGTGACGGTGAGTAGCATCCGTGTACGTCTGTCCCTTGTTTGTCCCCGAGCGCCGGAGTTAGGATTGCTCACGGACGTGAGAATCCCTTTTCATCACACTACGTGCGAAAGCGCGAGTGTGTGAAATCTGGGTGGCTGAGGCTTTGTGCCGGTGATGACCATTCGCCCAACCGGTGAAGGTCGCGGCCACCCCTGGGGTATCCCCTGTTCCACCGGAAGCAGGGTCGATACCCCCTTTGATGTAAACCCTTCTCTCCTCAGCTAGGTCGTCGGTCAGCTCCGAGAGGGAATCGCCGTGTCCGGATCCGACTGAAGATTTCCAGGTCCGTTGAAGGTTCCGGTACCTGAAGGTGAGAGAGAGCGGCGCCTGGTGAGTACTGAGTCTACACCTGCACGGCAGCAGGCACCACCACACGCACCGCAGGCCCGCACCTCTCACATGTATGTACAGTCAGAGCCGGATTAACAATGGGGCGGATGGAGCTGCAGCTCCAGGCCACCCCATCAAAATAGGCCCACAGCATCCCCTGCTGCTGGAAACAGGAAAAAATGTTTTTCCTGTTCCAGCATGTCAGTACCACCAGAAAGCCTCCCTGCGCTGAAACATTTCTCTTCTCCTCCCCTTGCTTGCCGGGATGCAGGGTGATTTAGCAACTTGTCTGGTCCCGTGACCCCTGTGCAGGGCGGCTAGTGATCCTTGCTCAATGATAAAGGTAAGGTAGTTTTCCCTCAAGGGGGCGTGGCCACGGGTCCGTGATTAGGCCACGCCCCCGGTCTTTCTAGTGCTCATGCTGTGTCCGGATTCCGGAAGGCTCAGTGTCTGGGGGAAATGGGGGAGAGTGGGAGGGCTGTGGGAACAGGGATTTTGTGTTGGAAAGGACAGGCTGGGGGTGTGCGTAGTGACTGGGATGAACAGGGTGAGAGTGTGTCTATGGTGACTGGAGGGGACAGGCTGTGGGTGGGGAGGGGGGGGGGTGCTGGGTGGAACAGGCTTTGTGTGTATGTACAGTATGTATGTATGTACTGTATGTGTGTGGTGTGTGTAGGGACAGGGGAAACAGGCTGTGTGTGTGTAGGGAGGCGAGGGGGCAGACTTTGTGTGTCTGTGGTGACATGGGTATGTTGCTGGGATTAGTTGCGCGCATAGACTGGGTTGCTCACATTGGAAGCTATGCTCAGGCGCATGTCTGTGGACACTCGGTCCTTGAGGTCCTTGTGCATTTGGCTGCACTATGTGCACTGGGAGGGGCTTTGTTGTCGACGGAGTGTTGGCTGCAGGGGGGGGGGGGTACGTGGAGGGTCGCTGGTCTTCCAGCTCAGGGGATCCCGCCAGTGGCGGTTTTAGGTGCGGGTTAGCAGGGCGTTCGCCCGGGGCGCTTTGGCCTGAGGCTGCAGTTACCCCACCAGCGCCATCAGCACCCATCTGCTGACTGCACCGCAATACCCCCCACCACTTCCTGCTGCCGGCCAGCCGGCCCGTCCTGGCCACTTCACACTGCCCGCACCTCACCGCTGTCTCCTGCCGACTACCCCCCTCTCCTGGACGCTTCCTGCCGGCCACCTCCTGCCACTACTTACTCCCCTTCAGCTTCACGCTGGGCGGATGTATGAGGAGAGCATAGAGCCACGGGACCACAGGCGCCAAATGGTGAGTGACGGCTAGCTGGTGCAATTTGTATAATGGGCTACCTGGCGCAATGTGTATAAGGGGCAACCTGGCACAGTGTATAAGGGGCAACCTAGCACAGTGTATAAAAGGGGCTACCTGGCGCAGTTTGTATAACAGACTCTACCTGGTACAGTGTGTAAAAGAGGCTACCCGGCGCAGTTTGTATAACGGGCTCTACCTGGCACAGATTGTATAACGGCTCTACCTTACGCAGTGTGTATATCTGGCTTTACCTCGCGCAACATGTATTAAAGGGACTGGTGAAACGTGTATAAAAGGGGCTCTACCTGGCATAACGTGAATAAAAGGGGCTCTGTGAAGATGGCCCGGGAAGATCGTGACAGCTATCTGGCTGCTGCTTATTGCTAAGGGAAGCCGGGATAAATAGCTGCTGCACAGACAGAGGCATGCACCTCCAACCAACCGTAAGTTATACCACCTGTCAGCCGGCATATAACATCAGCAAGGCACCACAACACCACAAGCCCACACTCAGACGTCTAGCTATTATCTCAAGGACAGTGCTATACAAGTGTTCCCCTAGTGAACTTCTACTTAGCGCTGGTGCTCCCCATGCCCATATCTGTCTTCATACACTTCCCTCACACATCCACCCTGAGTACTGGCAAATATTTAATGTTGTATGTGTCGTACACATTACATTCTACACACTTCTATTAGACACTGGCCAGCACCTATATCACCATCCTTAATATGTTTTTAGATTGTTTTGATACTCACTTCTGGGCCAATACATTGATTGAACTGTATCGATTTATTACTAATAAAATATACCAGCGTATCGTATATATATATATAGAGAGAGAGAGAGAGAAAGAGATAGAGCTATAGATATATATAGATATATATGGGATGTAGTTATGTGATCACCAGTCACAATAGCTCCCCCTGCATCCCGAAGCCTGACAATCCCGACAGTTGGCATGTCGACTAAAAGGGACTATTCCCACTCGTGGGTATCCACGACACCCATAGAGTGGAAATAGAACCTGTGGTGAGCGTAGCCGGGATCCCAGCCGCCGGTAACACATACCCAACCCTATTATGTAGAGAGAGATAGATAGATAGATAGATAGATAGATAGATAGATAGATAGATAGATAGATAGATAGAGAAGAAAGAATGGAAATGTAATACCACCAGAAACAGTATAACCTGCATCACATGCTGTAGTAACGGTTGTCAATGCTTCGGTCCCCTTCCGGACCAATTTCAAGACCACCAACAATTACAGCAGCCGCTCTCAAGCCAAAAATAACCTGCAGTTAGTTACTTGTTGGCTTGAGACTGGCTGCTGTAATTATTGGCAGACTCAAGGGACAATGGGGGTCATTCCGAGTTGATCGCTCGCTGCAGATTTTTGCAGCGCAGCGATCAGGTAAAAAAACTGCAAAGCTGCGCATGCGCACGCGCGTCGTACGAGTACAAAGAGCATCGTTGCTGTGCAATGGATCTAGGGAAGAATTCATTCGCACAGCCAATCGCAAGGAGATTGACAGGAAGAGGGCGTTTATGGGTGGCAACTGACCGTTTTCTGGGAGTGGTAGGGAAAACGCAGGCGTGTCCGTGTTTTTGCAGGGCGGATGTTTGATGTCAATTCCGGCACCAAAAAGACTGAAGTGATCGCAAGCGCTGAGTAAGTCCAGAGCTACTCAGAAACTGCTCAAAATGTTTTTGCAGAGCTCGGCTGCAAGGTGTTCGCACACTTGCAAAGCGAAAATACACTCCCCCATGGGCGGCAACTATGCGTTTGTACGGCTGCTAAAAGTAACTAGCGAGCGATCAATGTGTGGCGGACCCTGCGTGACACAACCCCTAGTCACAATCCTGCTGTTGCTGGTCACTCCCACTGTGACGGTATACAATAGGCCCTTCATAAATTTCAGCTCCAGGCCCGTTTGGTCCTTAATCTGGCACTGCTAATAGTGTGACCCTGCCTGTTGCGATGTGGACATGCCCCCAACATGACACAACCACTCCCCCTTTTGGAGAAGGCGTGGCTATTAATGGCATTTCTTTGCAGCCTTAATAGGGGCTATCTAGCGGTTCAGTGTAGTATGCAGCTGTATATGGAAACGCACATACACATTACTCTATAAACTGGTATTTTATGTTATAGACACACAACACCAGGAGTTCTAGGTCTTCCAGTTCGCAAGAAACTCAGCCTTGCAAAATAAATAATGAGCATTGAGGAATGGGGGAATTCAGGGGCATCCTACAGATGTTTTCTCTGGTTTGGGCTGTTTGCCAGGAATATGCTTCATTAAATTACAGCCTGAGGCAGCACGGTTAGGTATAAGCCCACCGAGAAGGGTTCTTATAGCTTTTACAGAAGAATTTTAGAGTGATCTTGCACATATGGGAAAGCTAGATGTAAGAATGAAGGTTACGGGCACATCTGAGTTCCATGTTAGCGGTAGATAGGCAATCAGATAGCATGTAGAGAGGCTGCATAGATCCACGAGACATAAATCGGGATATAAGGAGAAAACTCTACAGATTTACAACAATAGACAACATATCATACAGACTGGCATGCATAAAGCCCTCCAGTATTCTTCATGCCCAGTCAGGATACTGTCAACTAGTGCTAGACGCAGAGGAAAGGCTTAACTACGCCAAACTGCAAATACAGTAGGTATTGTATATTGGCCACATCAATTTTGTACGGGGTTCGTAACAGACCATACTTGCTTGCCGTCCCGGAAGCTGCTGGAAGCTCCTGATACTTGGAGCAGTCCCCTGCAGCCCTGGAAGGGTAGGCAATTCAATCAGTGAAGCGGGCAGGATTGTATAAAAATCCCCACCAATCGCAGGGCCGCAAGAAGATGGGGCTAAATGACTGGAATGAGCCATTTACCTCCGCCCTTCACTGCAGACTTGCGAATTGCGGGTGTTTTCCTGAGTTGGGGGTGGGCCTTAAGCTCTGCCCCTCGCTGTAGACCCGCAAATTGCAGGCGTTTCCTAGTGCTGGAGGGCAGGGCCTAATGATGAGACAGCTTGGCACCGACCCCCGAAGTGACATGTTGCGTCTCCTATCCGGCTTCTCCCAGAGAGGAGAATGAAAAAGTCGGTAAGTGTGTAACAGACGCCATTACTATTTTGAGCATTACTCATAAAGGGCACATAATAGATGTTGGATTATGTCAATGAAGGTGTTTCCAGAGAACCAACATAACCAATCCAACAAGGATTCTGGCAGCAAGCTTTGGAGGTGAACATAAATATTGTATTTACATACATCTCTGAATTAGGCCAATGGCTACCTACAGCGTGAGTGCCGTCATTTTATATGCAATTGTACATTCAAAGGATGACATGATGTCTTTGAAAGAGCACGAGGGAGAAACACATCTGAGGCTGCTTCCAGACTTACCTACTGTACTAACCTGCGTTATGAGGCCTTGCTTAGGGAGGTGCTGTGCACTGGCCACCATTTCTACTGCTGTTGGGAGACGTGAGCCACACTTGTATGCAAGGCACCATTGGAGGACATGAGGTGGCTTATACCCTGACTCCCCACTGCCAGTGCACCTTAAACGGGCTACCTCCAACAGACAGATTCAAGAATGTTGCCCCCCCCCATCTAACCCTTTATTTGTACTTAGATCCAGTACATCACTGACCCATCCGGGAACTTGCAGTTCCATAAGGATCATTCCTTAACTTGATATTGCAAGCTTCATATATATTTATATGAAATCAATCCATTAAGATTAATGCGAAGTTAAACTATATCATTGATTTTTTTTTTATAGATTATATTTTTTTATATGAATACAGATATCATTGTCTATGCTGATTCCTGAGCTAAGAAATGAATTAGATTTATAGGGTGGGATTCAAATTATATATCACGCCCAATATCCTTTTTAAAATGATCTCCGTTATCGCGCATATTGTGCCAATAGTGATCAGGTTTAGCTGTGTAAAGGGTTGGGTGCCTCCCTAGGTAGCGAGCTGAAATAATGATACCACGCCCCTGAGGGCAGAAACAGAACGGGTGTGGAAAGGGGTGAAAAGAATTGAATCCCGCCCATAGTGTCTTGGCTTTACCTCCCAAACCTGTAGTCTACATACATACTGTATAAATATATATATATATATATATATATATATATACACACAAATTTATATATATATGTGTGTGTATATATAAATATATACATATTTTTATAAATAAATATACATATTTATATTGTTAAATACATATTTTTTATATATATATATATATATACACTGTATATATATATTTATATTGCTGTTTCATTGGATAGAGATTGGCTGGTACATTGAGAGGATCACATGACAAATAATTACCCTACAATGACATAAAACAGAAAATAACGATAGTCCTAACCAGATGATTTTATGATCTAAGGCAATGCTTGCTTCTTTTCAGGAATAATGGTTCATGCCAAACCGATTATTGTTTGTATAAATGCAACACAGGAGAACAGCAAACATTGCAGAGAGCATGAAATGTGAAACAGCACAAGGAGGTAGAAGTAACAACAGGGCCGGATACAGCAGCCGTACACTGTGTAATGAATTGTCCTCTCTGTCAGACACGTTCTCTGTGTTTATTCCCAGCATTATGTAAACTGTCATCCACGCAAAGTGGCACGGATGGTACTACATGCTACAAATGCGAGCACACAGACAGGCACGCTCCGACACCCGTCGGTAACTAGCCCCACGTTCTGCAGGACGCTTCCCGCTCGCTGCAATCTTCCTCCATGCCGACACCTCTGCTTATTTACTTCAGGGACAACAAAACCTAGAAAATACTGACGTTAAACTTTTAGGACATAGGGGTTCATTCCGAGTTGTTCGCTCGTTATTTTTTTCTCGCAACGGAGCGATTAGTCGCTAATGCGCATGCGCAATGTCCGCAGTGCGACTGCGCCAAGTAAATTTGCTATGCAGTTAGGTATTTTACTCACGGCATTACGAGGTTTTTTCTTCGTTCTGGTGATCGTAATGTGATTGACAGGAAGTGGGTGTTTCTGGGCGGAAACTGGCCGTTTTATGGGAGTGTGTGAAAAAACGCTACAGTTTCTGGGAAAAACGTGGGAGTGGCTGGAGAAACGGAGGATTGTCTGGGCGAACGCTGGGTGTGTTTGTGACGTCAAACCAGGAACGAAACTGACTGAACTGATCGCAGATGCCGAGTAAGTCTGGAGCTACTCAGAAACTGCTAAGAAGTGTCTATTCGCTATTCTGCTAATCTTTCATTAGCAATTTTACTATGCTAAGATTCACTCCCAGTAGGCGGCGGCTTAGCGTGTGCAAAGCTGCTAAAAGCAGCTAGCGAGCGAACAACTCGGAATGACCCCCATAATTCACGGCTCTGAATCTTCTAAACGAGTAAAATCTGCTTATGTCCCTAATGGAAATACGTGGATTTTACTCATACAGAAGATTCAGAATTATGTCCTAAACGTTTAACGTCAGTAACAGACTGGGAACCTGTTGAAAGGACCCAGGGACATAAGGGGTCTATTTACTAAGCCTGCGATGGAGATAAAGTTCACGGAGATAAAGTACCAGCCAATCAGCTCCCACCTGTCCTGTCACAGGCTGGGTTTGAAAAATGACAGTTAGCAGTTGATTGGCTGGCACTTTATCTCTGTGCATGTTACCTCCATCGCAGGCTTAGTAATTAGGGGGAGATGTACTAAGCAGTGCTAAAAAGTGGAGAAGTGAGCCAATGGAGAAGTTGCCCATGGCAACCAATTAGCATTGATGTAACATTTATAATTTGCATACTATAAACGTATACAGAGCAGCTGATTGGTTGCCACGGGCAACTTCTCCACTGGCTCACTTCTCCACTTTTATCACTGTTTAGTACATGTTCCCCATAGAGCCCTAAGCCTTGGATGGAAATAAAGTGGACGGAGATAAAGTATCAGTCAGTCACCTGCTAACTTCAATGTCACAGGCTGTGTTTGAAAAATGACAGTTATGAGCTGATTGGCTGGTACTTTATCTCCATCCAAAGCTTAGTAAATAGACCCCAAAGGGCCTGCTTCAGAGTTGTATGATATTGCACAGCTGCAAGTAAGTGGCTGTAGAGCTACATGCAGCAGGAGGCGCAGGTGTAAATAGATGCCTCCTGCCTGATTCCATGATCCGCTGGTTCGTCTCAAGACGCACCATCGGAGAACACTCTGGGACCATCGGTCATCTGAGTATCCTTCAGGTTACTCACATATCTGTATCGGGGTCTAATTCAGACCTGATCGCAGCAGCAAAATTGTTCTCTAATGGGCAAAACAATGTGCACTGCAGGGGAGGCAGATGCAGTGCCGCTTGTAGCGGCGGGCGAGCCGTGCAACCGCACGGGGCGCCCGCCGCGGCACTTTGTGTGTCCTTATCTCCTCTCCTCCCTCTTCCCGAGCGCTCCTGCTCGGGGGCGGAGTTTCGCAGAATGACGCGTTTGCGTCGTGACGCAAACGCGTCATTCCGCGAAGCCCCGCCCCCCCGAGCAGGAGCGCTCGGGAAGAGGGAGGAGAGGAGATAAGCCTGGAAGGAGGAGGCGGCCGGCGCGAGGGACGTGAGGCGGCCGGACCCGAAGAGCGGGAAGATGTAAGTATTATCTCTCTCTCTCCCCCTTCCTCCCCCCCCCACTTGACACCTGCCTGCCGCACTGTGTAAAATGGGGGCACCTGCCTGCGTACTGTGTAAAATGGGGATTTCTGCCTGCCGCACTGTGTAAAATGGGGGCACCTGCCTGCGTACTGTGTAAAATGGGGATTTCTGCCTGCCGCACTGTGTAAAATGGGAGCACCTGCCTGCGTACTGTGTAAAATGGGGATACCTGCCTTCCGTACTGTGTAAAATGGGGGCACCTGTCTGCGTACTGTGTAAAATGGGGATACCTGCCTGCGTACTGTGTAAAATGGGGATACCTGCCTGCGTACTGTGTAAAATGGGGATACCTGCCTGCCGCACTGTGTAAAATGAGGGTATCTGCCTGCCGCACTTTGTAAAATGGGGACACCTGCCTGCCGTGCTGTGTAAAATGGGGGCACGTGCCTGCCGCGCTGTGTAAAATGGGGACACCTGCCTGCCGCGCTGTGTAAAATGGGGACACCTGCCTGCCGCGCTGTGTAAAATGGGGACACCTGCCTGCCGTGCTGTGTAAAATGGGGACACCTGCCTGCCGCACTGTGTAAAATGGGAACACCTGCCTGCCGCGCTGTGTAAAATGGGGACACCTGCCTGCCGTGCTGTGTAAAATGGGGGCACGTGCCTGCCGCGCTGTGTAAAATGGGGACACCTGCCTGCTGCGCTGTGTAAAATGGGGACACTTGCCTGCTGTAATGTGTAAAATGGGGACTTTTTTATTTTTATCCCCCCCCCCCCCCCCCCCCCGTGGTGGGCGTGATGATATCAGACGAGGCCACGCCCACTTTAATGAGACAACACCCATTTTAATCAGGCCACACACCCTTGTTGCTTTTTCTTTTTATAGCTATGTGGGGATGGGGGGGGGCGTTATTTTTTTTTAGAGCACTGGGGGGGGGGGGGGGGGGGTGGCGCATTTTGAAATCTCGCACTGGGAGCCAAATTGTCTAGAAACGGCCCTGGGCAGATGTAACATGTGCACAGAGAGTTAGATTTGGGTGGGTTATTTTGTTTCTGTGCAGAGTAAATACTGGCTGCTTTATTTTTACACTGCAATGTAGATTTCAGTTTGACCACACCCCACCCAAATCTAACTCTCTCTGCACATGTTACATCTGCCCCACCTGCACTGCACATGTTTTGCCCATTGGAGAACAATTTTGATGCTGCGATCTGAATTAGGCCCAAGTCTGCAGCCAATCGCGGCACATGCGGTCTACCACTAATCGCTTAGCTGCATGAAGATCGGTATTGCGTACAAATCTAAATCAGGCCCTAAGAACACTAAAAACCTGTTTTATTACTCGCAACATGGCATCAAGTGACCCAATTCCCTGTATAATAAACTGCAGCAAACAGTAAGAACAAGCGATAATAATAAAACAGAAAAGGCGAGGGTGAGAATGTTCCTGTTCACTTCTGGCAGCCGGCACAAATCAGCAACAGGCTTAGACGTCTGCTAAATAACCAGAGCATTTATACCCTGTGTGCAAGCGACGCCCACTTACCTTTACCTCTCCACTGTGATGCTTTCACTGCCTATTTTTGATTTTCCCATATGGCTATATATATCGGTACTGTATTTGTGACTTTTTTTTTTAAATGAAACTAAACACTGTATGAGTAACGCTTAAATTTAACCTGCATGGCATTTTCATAGCATATTCTTTAATATTTAGTCACCAAATTCAGCTTTGTTAGAATAATCTTTATACAATGTGATAGAAGCACTGGTAAATGGCCTATGTATTTTAAACCCCCAGAAAATGTCTGTTTCTGCTAAAACAGACTTGATTAGAGATTGAGCTTTTACTAAAAGCCGGGGGAACTAATAATAACTAAACTCGAAAAACGAGATTTATACACTGTGCAAGAAAATAAAATTAACATAAAGATAACACAAAAATATATAAATATATAGCAAAAAAATAAGGGAAAAAAGAAAAAAAAAAAAACATTACGTGAAAACCATCAAATAACAAAGTATCACCAATGTGTCTGGTCATTTAAAAAAATATTATAAGTATTAGACTTATTCAAGCCTCTATATCTTTATATGTATATGTATATCTATATCCACCAGTATCACGGATGGCACGCTCATCTATCTATCTATCTATCTATCTATCTATCTATCTATCTATCTATCTATCTATCTATCTATCTATCTAATATTTTCTACATACAGTACACCAAGTCTAAAATAATATTATATTCCTCATATAACCACACACACACACACACACACACACACACACACACACACACGCACGCACGCGCGTGTGTGTGTGTGTGTATGTGTCAGTAGCAGATCTTGCCACGGGCAAGCAGGACTTTTGCCCGGGGCGCCTCCTTCCGGAGGGCGCCGCACCATGGCAAGATCCGCTGCTGCTGTTAGTGCTGTGCCCCCCGCTGCCCCCCGCCGTGAAGGGAACTAGACGCGTAGCGTCTAGTTTCCCTTCGTGGAGAGGACCTTTGCTGTGCGGTGCGCGATGACGTCATCGCGCACCGCACATCATTTCAGCCACGCCCCTATTGCCCGCCCGGGGCGCTAAAAGCCGCGGAGCCGGCCCTGGTATGTGTGTGTGTGTGTATGTATGTGTGTGTATATATATATATATATATATACTATCCAGAGAAAGGCGGCACTCGGAGACTGTTAGGTGCATAAAGTGCTTTAATGCATTAAAGCACTTTATGCACCTAACATTCTCTGAGTGCCGCCTTTCTCTGGACAACAATACATGTGTTGGAGCTGGTTCTCTTTGAGGAAGGCACCGGTGCACCTTAATTATTTCCGTGGGGACGGATGGAGTGCCGGATCATACTGGAGCATATATATATATATATATATATATATAACATGAATGCAGAATGGCACTCAATGGACTTATATAATAGCAAAGAGACGCTCACGACTCCATATACTGTAGATCAACGTTTCGGGTTTAATACCCTGAAGACGGGTATTAAACCCGAAACGTTGATCTATATGGAGTTGTGAGCGTATCTTTGCTATTATATAAGTCCATTGAGTGCCGTCCTGCATGCATGTTATATTTACTCTCTCCTTGACTGGCACCCTGGCAAGCTGTATCGATATGGGAGTGCCGACCATACGGACCTTTTATATATATATATATATATATATATATATACCTGGACAGTTACCCCGGCACTCTCATTATCCACAGCGGGATACGTCTTGCTTCGGTGCCCTCCCCCTCCGGGGGTCTCCCTCCGGTATGGACAGCAGTTGAAGAAAGAGGCGGCACTCGGAGACTGTACAATCAATGTGTATTGAAAAAAATGTGCAATCAACGTTTCGGGGATTCTGAAGAAGGGGAACTGGTCCCCGAAACGTTGATTGCACATTTTCTCTATCGTCCTAGTGGATGCTGGGGTTCCTGAAAGGACCATGGGGAATAGCGGCTCCGCAGGAGACAGGGCACAAAAAGTAAAGCTTTAGGATCAGGTGGTGTGCACTGGCTCCTCCCCCTATGACCCTCCTCCAAGCCTCAGTTAGATTTTTGTGCCCGGCCGAGAAGGGTGCAATCTAGGTGGCTCTCCTAAAGAGCTGCTTAGAAAAGTTTAGCTTAGGTTTTTTATTTTACAGTGAGTCCTGCTGGCAACAGGATCACTGCAACGAGGGACTTAGGGGAGAAGAAGTGAACTCACCTGCGTGCAGGATGGATTGGCTTCTTTGGCTACTGGACATTAGCTCCAGAGGGACGATCACAGGTACAGCCTGGATGGTCACCGGAGCCTCGCCGCCGGCCCCCTTGCAGATGCTGAAACAAGAAGAAGGTCCAGAATCGGCGGCATGAAGACTCCTCAGTCTTCTTAAGGTAGCGCACAGCACTGCAGCTGTGCGCCATTTCCTCTCAGCACACTTCACACGGCAGTCACTGAGGGTGCAGGGCGCTGGAAGGGGGGCGCCCTGGGAGGCAATGAAAACCTATTTTTGGCTAAAAATACCTCACATATAGCCTCCGGGGGCTATATGGAGATATTTAACCCCTGCCAGAATCCGTTAAGAGCGGGAGACGAGGCCGCCGAAAAAGGGGCGGGCCTATCTCCTCAGCACACAGCGCCATTTTCCCTCACAGAAAGGCTGGAGGGAAGGCTCCCAGGCTCTCCCCTGCACTGCACTACAGAAACAGGGTTAAAACAGAGAGGGGGGGCACTAATTTGGCGTTAGAAATATATAAAAAAGATGCTATAAGGGAAAACACTTATATAAGGTTGTCCCTATATAATTATAGCGTTTTTGGTGTGTGCTGGCAAACTCTCCCTCTGTCTCTCCAAAGGGCTAGTAGGTCCTGTCCTCTATCAGAGCATTCCCTGTGTGTGTGCTGTGTGTCGGTACGTGTGTGTCGACATGTATGAGGACGATGTTGGTGAGGAGGCGGAGCAATTGCCTGTAATGGTGATGTCACTCTCTAGGGAGTCGACACCGGAATGGATGGCTTATTTAGGGAATTACGTGATAATGTCAACACGCAGCAAGGTCGGTTGACGACATGAGACGGCCGACAAACAATTAGTACCGGTCCAGACGTCTCAAAAACACCGTCAGGGGTTTTAAAACGCCCGTTTACTTTAGTCGGTCGACACAGACACAGACAGGGACACTGAATCCAGTGTCGACGGTGAATAAACAAACGTATTCCTTATTAGGGCCACACGTTAAGGGCAATGAAGGAGGTGTTACATATTTCTGATACTACAAGTACCACAAAAGAGGGTATTATGTGGGATGTGAAAAAACTACCGTAGTTTTTCCTGAATCAGATAAATTAAATGAAGTGTGTGATGATGCGTGGGTTCCCCCCGATAGAAAATATGGGCGGTATACCCTTTCCCGCCAGAAGTTAGGGCGCGTTGGGAAACACCCCTTAGGGTGGATAAGGCGCTCACACGCTTATCAGAACAAGTGGCGGTACCGTCTATAGATAGGGCCGTCCTCAAGGAGCCAGCTGACAGGAGGCTGGAAAATATCATAAAAAGTATATACACACATACTGGTGTTATACTGCGACCAGCGATCGCCTCAGCCTGGATGTGCAGAGCTGGGGTGGCTTGGTCGGATTCCCTGACTAAAAATATTGATACCCTTGACAGGGACAGTATTTTATTGACTATAGAGCATTTAAAGGATGCATTTCTATATATGCGAGATGCACAGAGGGATATTTGCACTCTGGCATCAAGAGTAAGTGCGATGTCCATATCTGCCAGAAGATGTTTATGGACACGACAGTGGTCAGGTGATGCAGATTCCAAACGGCACAAAGGTGTATTGCCGTATAAAGGAAGAGGAGTTATTTGGGGTCGGTCCATCGGACCTGGTGGCCACGGCAACTGCTGGAAAATCCACCGTTTTTTACCCTAAGTCACATCTCTGCAGAAAAAGACACCGTCTTTTCAGCTTCAGTCCTTTCGTCCCTATAAGAGTCATATCTGCCCAGGGATAGAGGAAAGGGAAGAAGACTGCAGCAGGCAGCCCATTCCCAGGAACAGAAGCGTTCCACCGCTTCTGACAAGCTCTCAGCATGACGCTGAGACCGTACAGGACCCCTGGATCCTACAAGTAGTATCCCAGGGGTACAGATTGGAATGTCGAGACGTTTCCCCTGCGCAGGCTCCTGAAGTCTGCTTTACCAAGGTCTCCCTCCGACAAGGAGGCAGTATGGGAAACAATTCACGAGCTGTATTCCCAGCAGGTGATAATTAAATTACCCCTCCTACAACAAGAAAAGGGGTATTATTCCACACTATATTGTGGTACTGAAGCCAGAAGGCTAGGTGAGACCTATTCTAAATCTAAAAAAATTTGAACACTTACAAAGGTTCAAATCAAGATGGAGTCACTCAGAGCAGTGATAACGAACCGGGAAGAAGGGGACTATATGGTGTCCCGAGACATCAGGGATGCTTACCTCCATGTCCCAAATTTGCCCTTATCACTAAGGGTACCTCAGGTTCGTGGTACAGAACTGTCACTATCAGTTTCAGACGCTGCCGTTTGGATTGTCCACGGCACCCCGGGTCTTTACCAAGGTAATGGCCGAAATGATGGTTCTTCTTCGAAGAAAAGGCGTCTTAATTATCCCTTACTTGGACGATCTCCTGATAAGGGCAAAGTCCAGGGAACAGTTGGAGGTCGGAGTAGCACTATCTCGGATACTGTTACAACAGCAGGGGTGGATTCTAAATATTCCAAAATCGCAGCTGATCCCGACAACAAGTCTCCTGTGCTTAGGGATGATTCTGGACACAGTCCAGAAAAAGGTGTTTCTCCCGGAAGAGAAAGCCAGGGAGTTATCCGAGCTAGTCAGGAACCTCCTAAAACCAGTGCATCATTGCACAAGGGCCATGGTAAAAAAAATGGTGACTTCCTTCGAAGCAATTCCAGTCGGCAGATTTCATGCAAGAACTTTTCAGTGGGATCTGCTGGACAAATGGTCCGGATCGCATCTTCAGATGCATCAGCGGATAACCCTATATCCAAGGACAAGGGTGTCTCTCCTGTGGTGGTTACAGAGTGCTCATCTTCTAGAGGGCCGCAGATTCGGCATTCAGCTTTGGATGTTGGTGACCACGGAGGCCAGCCCGAGAGGCTGGGGAGCAGTCACACAAGGAAAAAATTTCCAGGGAGTGTGATCAAGTCTGGAGACTTTTCTCCACATAAATATAGCTAAGGGTAAATTTATAATGCTCTAAGCTTAGCAAGACCTCTGCTTCAAGGTCAGCCGGTATTGATCCAGTGGGATAAAACATCACGGCAGTCGCCCACGTAAATAGACAGGGCGGCACAAGAAGCAGGAGGGCAGTGGCAAAAACTGCAAGGACTTTTCGCTGGGCGGAAAATCATGTGATAGCACTGTCAGCAGTGTTTCATTCCGGGAATGGAAACTGGGAAGCAGACTTCCTCAGTAGGCACGACCTCCACCCGGCAGAGTGGGAACTTCATGGGGAAGTTTTCCACATGATTGTAAACCGTTGGGAATTACCAAAGGTGGACATGATGGCGTCCCGTCTGAACAAAAAACGGGACAGGTATTGCGCCAGGTTAAGAGACCCTCAGGCAATAGCTGTGGACGTTCTGGTAACACCGTGGGTGTACCAGTCGGTGTATGTGTTCCATCCTCTGCTTTTCATACCTAAGGTACTGAGAATTATAAGACGTAGAGGAGTAAGAACTATACTCATGGCTCCGGATTGGCCAAGAAGGACTTGGTACCCGGAACTTCAAGAGATGCTCACAGAGGACTTATGGCCTCTGCCGCTAAGAAGGGACTTGTTTCAGCAAGTACCATGTCTGTTCCAAGACTTACCGCAGCTGCGTTTGACGGCATGGCGGTGGAACGCCGGATCCTAAGGGAAAAGGCATTCAGGAAGAGGTCATTCCTACCCTGGTCAAAGCCAGAAAGGAGGTGACCGCACAACATTATCACCACATGTGGCGAAAATATGTTGCGTGGTGTGAGGCCAGGAAGGCCCCACGAAGAAATTTCAACTCGGTCGATTCCTGCATTTCCTGCAAACAGGAGTGTCTATGGGCCTCAAATTGGGGTCCATTAAGGTTCAAATTTCGGCCCTGTCGATTTTTCTTCCAGAAAGAATTGGCTTCAGTTCCTGAAGTCCAGAAGTTTGTCAAGGGAGTATTGCATATACAATCCCCTTTTGTGCCTCCAGTGGCACTGTGGGATCTCAACGTAGTTCTGGGATTCCTCAAAACACATTGGTTTAAAACCAGTCAAATCTGTGGATTTGAAGCATCTCACATGAAAAGTGAACATGCTCTTGAACCTGGCCTGGACCAGGCGAGTGTCAAATTGGTGGTTTTTTTCTCAAAAAAGCCCATATCTGTTTGTCCATTCGGACAGGGCAGAGCTGCGGACTCGTCCCCAGTTCTCTCCCTAAGGTGGTGTCAGTGTTTCACCTGAACCAGCTTATTGTGGTGTCTTGCGCCTACTAGGGACTTGGAGGACTCCAAGTTGCTAGATGTGGTCAGGGCCCTGAAAATATAGGTTCCAGGACGGCTGGAGTCAGGAAAACTGACTTGCTGTTATCCTGTATGCACCCAACAAACTGGGTGCTCTTGCTTCTAAGCAGACTTTTGCTAGTTGGATGTGTAATACAATTCAGCTTGCACATTCTGTGGCAGGCCTGCCACAGCCAAAATATGTAAATGCCCATTCCACAAGGAAGGTGGGCTCATCTTGGGCGGCTGCCCGAGGGGTCTCGGCTTTACAACTTTGCCGAGCGGCTATTTAGTCAGGGGCAAACACGTTTGTAAAATCCTACAAATTTGATAACCTGGCTAAGGAGGACCTGGAGTTCTCTCATTCAGTGCTGCAGAGTCATCCGCACTCTCCCGCCCGTTTGGGAGCTTTGGTATAATCCCCATGGTCCTTTCAGGAACCCCAGCATCCACTAGGACGATAGAGAAAATAAGAATTTACTTACCGATAATTCTATTTCTCGGAGTCCGTAGTGGATGCTGGGCGCCCATCCCAAGTGCGGATTATCTGCAATACTTGTACATAGTTACAAAAATCGGGTTATTATTGTTGTGAGCCATCTTTCAGAGGCTCCGCTGTTATCATACTGTTAACTGGGTTCAGATCACAGGTTTTACAGTGTGATTGGTGTGGCTGGTATGAGTCTTACCCGGGATTCATAAATCCTTCCTTATTGTGTACGCTCGTCCGGGCACAGTATCCTAACTGAGGCTTGGAGGAGGGTCATAGGGGGAGGAGCCAGTGCACACCACCTGATCCTAAAGCTTTACTTTTTGTGCCCTGTCTCCTGCGGAGCCGCTATTCCCCATGGTCCTTTCAGGAACCCCAGCATCCACTACGGACTCCGAGAAATAGAATTATCGGTAAGTAAATTCTTATTTTTTTCAATACACATTGATTGTACAGTCTCCGAGTGCCGCCTCTTTCTTTAACTGCTATATATATATATATATATGTGTGTATATATATATATATATATATATATATATATATGTGTGTACATTTATATTTAATAGAAATACTTATATATGTATATATTCTAAATATATATAGCGTATGTATAATTGTAGCTCATTGTAAAGCATGTAGCTATCACCCTCTCCCCAGCGATGGCCACCGCACATTCGTGGTCAGTAGACCGCACATGCATAGTAAGTGAAGTGACGGCTGTTAACCAGGGGTGTTAACATTTTTTTATTAGTAGACTTTCACATTACACTACTGATATATGCAAAGAGGTGAAAGGGAAATTAATTTGTTTGAAGGTAGGAGCTAGCTACTGCATGCCCTCCATGGTGCTAGCCACCAGTGGCGTGCGGTGGGGTGAGTTACAGCCTTTCCTGTCATACTACAGCTTAAACCAGAGTTTTGACAATGTAAAGTATATGAAAAATACAAAGAATATATTATAGTATATACTGCTGCACCTGTGTATAATGCCCACATGTATATACTGCTGCACCTGTGTATAATGCCCACATGTATATACTGCTGCACCTGTGTATAATGTGACAATGCTAAATTCCTTGTCGTATAAACAACCCTTTATGAAGCTAAGAACACTGTACGCTGTTTGCTTAAGAAGTACCGTAATGGTACGCTATTGGCGTAGCGATCGCTCAGCCGTAGGCGAGACGCTCAAGCGTCACGTTCGCTCACGGCCCAGTGATCACAGGACACGTTATTGGTTATGTCTAGGGGAATGATTCGCTATGGCGTAGCATACGCTCGAGACCACGAGGAGGTCACCAGCGGCGCAGACGCTCACAACGCTATACCTTTATGTTTAAACCTTATACCAATGAAATACACTGAATACCTTAATGTGAGTACAGGGTGTAAATGCAACCTTGTGTAACCTGACTAACTACAAAGCTGCTTGAGCGTCACCGACGCTCAAGTGAACACTTAACACTATAGAAAATGCACAGATACTGGTTTAGGTTCCAAAGCCTATTAACTGTATTATATCTAATATACTTGTAAAAGGGGATAACAGTACAAATGATACACTACAATATAACAGAGACTTCCTAACCACAGAACTAAACAATAAATACAAAAAGACAATACTACTCTGACCTAAATGAAATACAATACAATACTATAATACTATGGGAGATATAAGAGAAAAGAGGAGAGAGAGAGAGAGAGAGAGAGAGAGATGGAGAGAAATTGGCTCACAGAAAGACAATGATTACGGAGAGAAACTTACGCACAAAGGGTATGATCGCCTGCGCCTCGATATCCAGCTCCCGGCTATCAGCAGATAACCGTTGATGAGAGAGTGAGAGCTGGATGTGGTCGGCCTGCCTATTTATGCCCCACACACAATGCAATCTCATGGTCCTACAATCCCATTGTCCATTGGCCGAAGGAATTCGGCCCTGCATCATAACAAAAGGTCATAGGGTGATTCATACAGGTGGGCTGTGACGATTTCCAACAGCTCAGGTGGGTGGGAAACTGGGTTTCCCGCCGCATACCTGAGTATGAGTAAATAATAGAAATGGACATAAACTTCTTATGTCCATAACTATTCGCACGAGCGATTAATACGCTCCAAACCAACACCGGAATATTGCTAATTAAATACTCTTCCGATGGGTACCAAACACTGCTGTATGATTCCTGTTAGACCCTTCGTACGATATAAAGAGGGATTCCTCAGCTCTGGGACATTGTATTTTAACCAAACTTTCAGAATCTATCAAAGGGACCATGATCTATAAACTACATTAATTGTGAAAATATGTAACGAATGAGTCGCACGCTACGACCACATAAACTCTACCGTAAATACGCATACCGCGCCTGCGAGTGCACGCTATTGCGGGTATGCGCCTCCACGGGAGAGCGTACGCACGCGCAGCGCGGACTAGTGTGCGGTGCAAATATGGCAACGTGCATTGAGACATTTTTCTGACTTTGACAGTCCACCCTTTGGCAGTCAATAATAACTGCCACAAAACATTTAAGGAGAAAAATGTAAGTCAGGGGTTAATTGATTTCCATGGTTGGGTAGGGGAGAAGAGTGGAGTAGGTGTGAAGAGGGTATGACCTAGTGAGAAAGTAGAAGCATGTGTGTATGAGTCCATGTTTGGAGGGTCATGTATCATCGTGCCGTACGTGTGGTAAATCAAGCTTCGAGGTATTGCGAAGTATACATTTGAATTCCTTCTTATCCTGTGGTACAGGTCTGTGGATGGGCTGTCAAACTCTACCGAGCTCATTTCGGCTGTGGTTGTAACAAAATGGGGATGCACATTTTAGTTGATGATACATGAATGGGGGAGGTATGTGGTTGCTGCTATCTGTGCCTGTATTCCCTATCGTCTATGTGTGTCGTTACCTGGGGGTTGTAGAGATGAAGATAAAGAACACTTACGAAAAATGCAATGATATTCTATGTCAGGGAAATGTACATCTGTTGTTGAAGTTGTGTTCGGTATCTGTTGAGAGTCGTCTTCTTTGCGCTGTATTGCTCCTTGGGCATGAGCAAATAGCTTTGTCTGAGCCATCAGATTTACAAAAAAATGTTGGGCTAGCGTGAGTTTAAAAATACTAGGGAAACTGGGGATCCATGGCAAAGTTCATCAAGTGTCCATATTTAAAGTTGTCAAATCTTCTTCTTTGGTCAATCCGTTGTCTGTATACATCTCGTCTCGTCAGCTTCCTCGTCCAAGGGGGTCTTTGTATCTTGGAGAAAAGCAGAAAAACAGGTGAAAGAAACGGACCGTACAATCGCATTTTCATCACATTCTGGTTTCTATCACTGGGTCATAAATCAAATCCAGGTTAATTACAGTTTCCTCGCTCCTCAAGCTCATCACTTTTGTACTTTGTTTGCACCTCATTAAAGCCTGCCCGCATCTAAATATCAATCCAATCGATATTACGACACCCAAGATACATAGGAGAAACTTTCCAACATCCATTATGACTCCTTGAGCCCAGTCTCCTAAACCGGAGAACCAATTTCGCGGGTTCAACCATGACACCCAACCAGTCAGCTCATTACCTACAGCAGCAAGGGTGAGATTGTGTTTTCGACGAAATTCCCACTTTAATTGCAGAATATCGTCCATCTTTTGGTCTATGACCTCTACCGGATCCTCGGTGCTATTTGTGATATACGTGCAACACTTTATGCCGTACTGTGTTGCCAATGTAACACAATATCCGCCTGTTACTGCTGTAAGATAATTAAGAACCATCCTATGCTGAACTAGTTCTGTTTTGTAAGCTTGAAGTTCTCTTCCAGTGTATCTAAACGTGTCATCATACATTTCAGTGATATTATCTAACAAATTGGCGAGTGCGGAAATGTATCTATAATTCATCACACCTCGAGCGGTGCGAGTGAAATCTAACGCTACCAGAACCTGAATCCCGGTGGATTCATGGATAAGATCAGAGGCCGGATGCTCTAACCTTTCTGACAGTTGTCTTTTAACTCGGTGCTCGTAATGAGTGTGAGTATAAGGAGCTTGGGCACCACGGTGTATGTCCTTCATTTTGTCATGTGTAACAGTCATCACTTCAGGCAATACTTTTCCAATATAACACAATCCTTCAGAGTTTGGGGCAAGCCACTTGTACGCCTTTCTCCCGCATATGAAATATGCATCATCGGGGAGAACATATGGGACGGAGAAGGACATGACCATGTTACAAACCTTCCAGGTGAAATCTCCTGACCCTAATTCTTCCATCTGCCTAATGCACGTATCGGTTTGTACGATATGTGCACAGTATCCTGGTGATACCTCTCCAACTCTAGTAATCCTATTTCCTAAGGTATATCGATACCGGAAAGATTTTCCTCTACTGGCTATGTGGCGTACGAGCTCTGTATCTGTAGGCATTCTATCTGCTCTGTGTGAAAAGGTCATGGTAAGGTTGCTCCATGACACTTCCCAATTTCCCGGTTTTCTGGGATTGGAGATGTTAAAACATAAGAGGGACCTATCCACATGGTATTGGTGGAGCTTCAAACTAGGAGGGCTGGAGATGTTAAACCTCCGGTCCACCGGTCTCCCACCACTTAGCTCAAGTACCTCCCCTAACGTTAAAGGAAATGGTACTAGCCCTGATTTACTGTGACCCTGAGGTACTTGAGAGCATACCCAACAATCTGTTTGGTTTAACACGTTACCCACTAGAGAGTGATAGTCACTCAATGGATGCCGGTCCATATGGATATTAAAACTAGATTGGCATTTCTTTATGCATCCATCTTCAACCAGATTATCACAGAGCCTACAGATACAATTTTCTTCAGCTAACAATCCATCACAATTTCTTCTATCGGATCGTTTTCTGATACTCGCCTTTGCTTGTTGGTTTGGTTGATCTTGGAAAACTACGCCTCCATCATCATAATCGGAACCCATTCCAGAACCTCTCTCGACCTCTATGGTACTCTCGCCGGAACAGACTGCTCTGGTCAACATCATGGTTAACATCAAAATCCGGATCACAGTCTCTTGGGGCAAGTCCATCTTTGAGGAGGAAATAGAGAAGAATGAGAAGGGGGAAAAAGAAATTTTAAGGGAGAGGGGCTGGGAAGTGGAGAAAAACAATAAAAGGGAGAGGGGAGTCGACAACTGCTTCCGGTCTTCAAGGCTCAGGTGCCGCCTCAGTCCTCCTGGAACAGACACTCTAGTGATACAACCTCTACCGTCTGTTCCTTGTCACGGGACTTCTCGGGATCAGCAACCTTCTTGCAGTGGGATGAATGGACCCAAGTCTCTTTCTCAGCAACCTTCAATGCTGTGGTGCTGGTCAATAAGACCTGGTATGGTCCTTCCCATCTATCAATAAGACAACCTGAGCGTAGAAAATTTCGTATCATTACATAATCCCCAGGTTCAATGTCATGACAATTACTATCTGGTAAATCAGGAATCACCAACTTCAGATTATCATTTTGACTCCTCAACTGCTTACTCATGTTAATCAAGTATTTTACAGTTACTTCATTGTTACATTTCAAATCATCCTGAGGGTTAATCATGACATGCGGTTGTCGACCAAACAGAATTTCAAAAGGAGACAGATTAAGAGGGGACCTGGGAGTGGTTCTGATGCTATACAAAACAATGGGTAAAGCTTCTGGCCACGTCAATCCTGTCTCTGCCATTACTTTACTCAATTTATTTTTAATAGTGCTGTTCACTCTTTCGACCTTCGCACTCGCCTGTGGACGGTACGGAGTGTGCAGCTTGCTATCAATTCCCATCAACTTACACATTCCTTGAAAGACATCACCTGTAAAATGGGTACCCCTATCACTTTCAATGATTCTAGGGATACCATATCTACATACAAATTCCTGCACAATTTTCTTAGCTGTAAACATAGCGGTATTTGTAGCTGCTGGAAAAGCTTCGACCCAATTCGAGAAAACATCTATACAGACAAGTACATATTTCAAATTTCTACATGGGGGTAATTGAATGAAGTCAATTTGTATTACTTGAAAAGGGCCGCCGGCAGGTGGGATATGGGATGGTTCTGTAGGTATTGCTTTTCCAATATTCTTTCTCAGACAGGTAAGGCATGACATTGCTCTCTTACTCGCATGAGAGGAGAATCCTGGGGCGCACCAGTATGCTCTTACCAATTTGCACATCCCCTCCTTGCCTAGATGAGTCAGCCCGTGAGCTGCTTCAGCCAGACATGGAAGGTATGCCCTGGGGGCCACTGGTTTACCATGTCCATCCGTCCAGAGCCCTGAGGACTCCTGGCCATATCCCTTTGCCTTCCAGACTGCTCTTTCCTGTGTGGAACACAAATTCTGCATCTCACACAACTTCTGTGTGTTGATGGTATTAAATACCATCAACTGTGTGGTGTCTGTCCGTGTGGGGGTAGCAGCTGCAAGCTTTGCGGCTTCGTCTGCTCGGCTGTTACCAAGGGATACTGGGTCTTGGCTATATGTATGTGCTTTACATTTGATAACAGCCACTCTGTCGGGTTCCTGTATCGCTGTTAGAAGCCTTTTTATGTGAGCTGCATGCGCTATCGGTGTGCCAGCTGCCGTCATGAAATTTCTGAGCCGCCATAGCGCTCCGAAATCATGGACTACCCCGAAGGCGTATCTAGAATCGGTGTAGATATTGGCAGACTTACCCTTAGCCAATTCACATGCTCTGGTTAGGGCGACCAGTTCAGCAACCTGGGCTGAGTGAGGTGGGCCTAGCGGTTCCGCTTCTATGGTGTCTTGGTCATCTACGACTGCGTATCCAGTACACAAGTCTCCCGAGTCTGACTGTCTGTGACAACTACCGTCCGTGTAGAACGTGAGTTCTGCATCTTCTAGTGGATTGTCACTGATGTCAGGCCTTGCGGTAAAATTTTGGGTCAAATATTCCATACAATCATGTGTATCTTCCTTTGCATTAAATCCTCCTTCCCCATCACTCTCACCTTCCACCCTTTGTGTCTGACCAGGCACACCTGGGAGAAATGTTGCAGGGTTTAATGCACTGCATCTCCTTATGGTGATGTTTACGGGGGCCATTAATGCCAATTCCCATCTTGTAAACCTTGCTGATGAGACGTGTCTGGTTTGGGCAGAATTCAATAAGGCAGATACCGCATGCGGTGTATGGATTGTGAGATTGTGGCCTAGCACGACATCTTCGCTTTTCGTCACTAGCAATGCTATCGCCGCAACGCTACGCAAGCATGTGGGGAGGGATCGCGCTACCGTGTCTAGCTGAGCGCTGTAGTATGCAATTGGCCTGCTGGCGTCACCGTGTTTTTGTGTTAGTACACCTGCTGCGCACCCAGCACTTTCTGTTCCGTATAGTTCAAAGGGTTTCCCATAGTCTGGCATACCTAGTGCTGGTGCCTGCGTTAGACACTGTTTGAGTCTCTCAAATGCTGTTTCGGATTCGTCTGTATGCGAAATCCGATCAGGTTTGTTTGAAGAGACCATTTCCTGCAAAGGTAGCGCCAATATGGAAAACCCTGGGATCCAATTACGGCAATACCCACACATTCCTAAAAACGTCCTGATCTGTTGCTGGGTTTGTGGCAGTGTCATGTCTCTAATGGCTTGGATTCTATCAGCGGTCAGGTGTCTCAGTCCTTGTGTTAGACAGTGTCCCAAATATTTTACCTTAGCTTGGCATAATTGCAACTTGTCTTTGGAGACCTTGTGACCTGTGTCTGAAAGATGAAACAGGAGCTGTTTCGTATCCTTCAGGGATGCCTCCAATGAATCAGAACACAGTAGTAGATCATCCACGTACTGTATCAACACTGATCCACTTTCCGGTCGGAAAGACTGTAAACAATCATGCAAAGCCTGAGAAAATATACTTGGACTGTCTATGAAACCTTGGGGTAACCGAGTCCACGTGTATTGGACTCCTCTGTATGTGAATGCAAACAAATATTGGCTGTCAGGGTGCAGAGGTACCGAAAAGAAAGCGGAGCAGAGGTCAATAACAGTGAAAAATTTGGCAGTGGGAGGAATTTGCATTAGGATGACAGCTGGATTAGGCACTACGGGGAACTGACTCTCAACTATTTTGTTAATCCCCCTTAGATCCTGCACTAGCCTGTAAACCCTCCCCCCACTCTTTTTAACAGGGAAGATGGGACTATTTGCTGTGCTGGACGTTCTTACTAGAATGCCCTGTTGTAGCAAGCGCTCTATTACGGGAAAAACTCCTAACTCCACCTCTGGCTTCAGAGGATACTGTGGGATTTTTGGAGCTATCCTACCATCTTTTACTTGTACAACTACTGGAGCTACATTTGCCATTAATCCAGTGTCCTGTCCATCTTTTGTCCAAAGTGACTCTGGTATCTGAGATGTCATCTCTTCTACTTGGGATGGATTCCTATTTGTCATAATGGAATGTGACATTAATTTTGATGGGGAGTCTAACATGTCTCGTACTTCCTGAGCGTGATTCTCAGGGATGTCCAAGAATACACCTTCAGGAGTACAATAAATGACGCAACCCATTTTACATAGTAAGTCTCTTCCCAGGAGATTAGTTGGTGCCGATGCAGCCAGCAAAAAGGAATGCTTGGTATGCAAAGGCCCTATTGTAATCTCGGCTGGTTTGCTAACAGGGTAGTGCTGGACTACTCCTGTTACTCCCATGGCTGGAATTGTCCTACCAGTGGTTCTCATGCCCACTGTCGAATTTAACACTGACTTGGCCGCCCCTGTGTCTACAAGAAAGTTTAAAGTTTTACCAGCCACATTGATTGCAATCTCTGGTTCGCTTCCAAGACTGGCAATCAACTTAACTGGCTGCAGATTACAGGTATGGCCACACCCCTATTGGGTATGCTGACCTCCCTGAATCCCATTGGCAGCAACTACTTGTGGGGGAGTTAGCTGGGAACTACCAGAGGCATGCCAATCTCTGTTCGGGGGATATCTTTTTGTTTCCCCTGTATGTGGCTCAAAACTCCGCCTCTGTGGACCCTGCTCCCAATGTCGTGTGTTGTGTTGTTGTCTAGGGGGTTGAAAAGATCTTTGTACATTCTTTGTTCTACATTCTCGTGCATAGTGTCCCGGTCTGTTACAAGAAAAACATGTTATTACACTTGCCTTACCCACAGGATTCGGTGGTACATACGCAGGCTGCCTTGTGGTCAGCGCCTGTATACTTACGGACATCAACTTATCACTTTGCGACTCCCTGTGCCTAGTGATATTTCTGTCATGATCAATAGCAGCCTCTCTCAAGCCGGACACTGACAGACCTCGCCAGCATGGTTGCGTGGTCTGAACCCTAGTCTTTAATGTTTCCTTTAAACCATCCATCAGTACAGATACTGCTACTTCTCGATCGTTTGGGTTGGTCTTAATGTCTTCTATACCAGTGTACTTTGCCATTTCTAATAGTGCCCGGTGAAAATATTCTGTTGCCGTTTCGGACTCCTTTTGCTTAATGGAAAATATTTTATTCCATTTAACAACGGCAGGGAAATACTCCTTTAGCTGTAAATTTATCCTTTTTACATTATCCTTGTTGTACACGTCTGTAAGCGGTACATCTTTATCCAATACACAATCAGCTAAAAACTGAGTTGCATCAACATTGGAAGGTAAACAAGCTCTTAGCAGTATCTGCCAATCCTTGTTGTTGGGTTCTACAGTGTTACCTAAATCCCTGATGTATTTTTGGCTAGCAACTAAATCCTTCCTGGGGTCAGGAAATTCGGACACTATTGTTCTTAATTCCATTCGGGAAAATGGAGTGTACATGGCAATGTTCCTTATGGGAGTGGCTCCAGACACATCTGTTTTTCCATTGGGAACTGCTATTACCCTTACAGGAGCAATTCTAACAGCCTCTTCCTGTGTAGATTCTACAACTTGTGGTACAATGGTTTCAGTGTAGTGCATGGTGCCGTACTTACCCGTTGACACGACCTCACCTATCCCTCCGCTAGGGGCTTTCACTAATCTCGTGGGTGTCGCTGTGCCTACTGTGGTCTCTGCTATGGTGGCCGCAAGAGAGAGAGCTGAAATTGTTGCCGAATCTTCTTCTTGATCACACTCCTGAGGAAGGTTCAAAACAGGGTACAACTTGCACGGGTTAATACTTGCATGAGTTATTTGGTTAACATCATTAACATTTACAGTGTTACTAAGAGTTTGTGTTTTACAACCCAGTGCGTTTCTCTCCGCAATCAACTTCTCTCCTGCAATGTATGGTGGAGGAGGAGCTGTGGCAATCAACTTCCTGACTGCCCCAGATCCTGCCGCCAGAGCCAAACCTCTCTGTATCTCACCTTCCTGGTGCCATAACTGTAAACAATCATGATGTTGAATTCGTCTCTTTGTTGATTTTACGAGACATATCCTCCTCCTTAAATTTTGTAACACTTCTGGACTGAAGCTACCTATTCTTGGGAATTTGTCCCTGTCTTGTACAGTCATTCTCTCCCATTCATCACATAAAACCTCTGTGTGACTACCGTATTTTTCACACATTACATATCGTGCCGACCCAACTGGTCGGTTCTCTGAATCAACCCGAACCGAGGTTGATCGCCCCCTACCTGAACAAATGGCCCCCATAATCTGCAGGCGTTGCTTATTCCTCCTTGGATCTTTATCTCAAGGTTTTCAGCGAACCCTTACAAACAAACCAAGATGTCCTTGGGCAGGCCGGCGGTGGTGGTTTATCAAGTACCCCACTTACTTCTCGCCCACGTTGGCCAGTACTGCAATCACTGTAACCAGAGCTGCTGTACCCAACCTAGGGCCCCTGTGAACCTTTATTTACTGGGGCGCGTTCCCCAGCAAGTATCGGTTGTTGGATAGTTCCTGAGTGACCAGCGAACTTCCCTTCCAAAAATAAAAAATTACACAAATCACGTCAGAATGTACAAATAGCGTTTGTGACCACTTTACTCTAATGGTATTAGGTCAGATTACTAACTACTGCACACAATTACGTGCGGTCCAATCGTTCAGTACACGAGCACTACTTGTCATGTACTGAAAGATCAATGGAATCGATGTTTCCGGCCGCGATTCCTTCAGCAAGAGCTTATATGGCCTATATGGGTTCTGCACCAACACCCCAGGCGTTGTGCCACTGGACTTTTATAGCGGACCTCTTTGTCTATTTTACCTGTTACCTTATGACCTCCTGGTCTGTTACCTTATGACCTCCTGGTCTTGTTACCTTATGACCTCCTGGTCTTGTTACCTTATGGTCCGCTATACTCTAATGCTCAAATATTATTTAACCAGGGATGCCTCCCTAGCCACCGTATATGTCACTTACACGTATGTCCCTTGACGAGTACCCGGCTTTCCTTTTGGTTCCACCTTAAAGTTATATAAACTTTTGTATACAAAACACACTCACTCAACACATGTACACTTTGTTTCTATATCTATTTCTGCGCAGAAATTGTCTTTAGGCCAAAAGTGTTACCAATTAGGAGCAGGATCTGTTAAACTAAATTTCAGATTTTTCCAAAAAATAGATTTGCGTTATTTTCCGCGTCGCGTTATCTACCGCTGTGCGTTACTTATCGCCTTTGCGTTACTTCACTTTGCGCTAATTCAACTTTTCGTGACTTGAGCTACGTGGGCGTAACCGGACGCTACGTTGCGTAATGAACGCTGCGTGCGTCTGCCTTTTGGATTGCGTACGCTAGTCTTTGTTAGCGACACGTGTACGCAATGCAAAGATCCACCGTAACACAATATATATACTTTTATCAATGTAAATGATCCCTGATCATCTACCGCAATCCACACTGACTGCCTTATTTCCTAGACAAATCGTGTGTTGTTCTATACTTTAACTATTACCTTTACTATGAAATAACAGCAAATCTCTTTTTAGCACTTTCTATCAACTATAAAAATTGGCAAACAGGAATAGTGATATACGAAATTGAAAAAGAAATGCAGATATGTGTATGCGTGCGTGTATACGCAAGACAGAAGAGAAATAAAACAGTTTTAAAAGACACAAGCGTTTTGTTCTTACTTCCGGTTCCCGGATTCCTTCAGCACTCTTTATCTAAGCGAAGCAGACGCTTATCCCGTCAGCACAGCGAGACAACCTCCCACCCTTTGCTGGGGGGATAATGTCTGCTGATCTACCTAGTGCAGATATGAGAAGGATAGGACGAGTCCTCAATTGACAATGCTAAATTCCTTGTCGTATAAACAACCCTTTATGAAGCTAAGAACACTGTACGCTGTTTGCTTAAGAAGTACCGTAATGGTACGCTATTGGCGTAGCGATCGCTCAGCCGTAGGCGAGACGCTCAAGCGTCACGTTCGCTCACGGCCCAGTGATCACAGGACACGTTATTGGTTATGTCTAGGGGAATGATTCGCTATGGCGTAGCATACGCTCGAGACCACGAGGAGGTCACCAGCGGCGCAGACGCTCACAACGCTATACCTTTATGTTTAAACCTTATACCAATGAAATACACTGAATACCTTAATGTGAGTACAGGGTGTAAATGCAACCTTGTGTAACCTGACTAACTACAAAGCTGCTTGAGCGTCACCGACGCTCAAGTGAACACTTAACACTATAGAAAATGCACAGATACTGGTTTAGGTTCCAAAGCCTATTAACTGTATTATATCTAATATACTTGTAAAAGGGGATAACAGTACAAATGATACACTACAATATAACAGAGACTTCCTAACCACAGAACTAAACAATAAATACAAAAAGACAATACTACTCTGACCTAAATGAAATACAATACAATACAATACTATAATACTATGGGAGATATAAGAGAAAAGAGGAGAGAGAGAGAGAGAGAGAGAGATGGAGAGAAATTGGCTCACAGAAAGACAATGATTACGGAGAGAAACTTACGCACAAAGGGTATGATCGCCTGCGCCTCGATATCCAGCTCCCGGCTATCAGCAGATAACCGTTGATGAGAGAGTGAGAGCTGGATGTGGTCGGCCTGCCTATTTATGCCCCACACACAATGCAATCTCATGGTCCTACAATCCCATTGTCCATTGGCCGAAGGAATTCGGCCCTGCATCATAACAAAAGGTCATAGGGTGATTCATACAGGTGGGCTGTGACGGTTTCCAACAGCTCAGGTGGGTGGGAAACTGGGTTTCCCGCCGCATACCTGAGTATGAGTAAATAATAGAAATGGACATAAACTTCTTATGTCCATAACTATTCGCACGAGCGATTAATACGCTCCAAACCAACACCGGAATATTGCTAATTAAATACTCTTCCGATGGGTACCAAACACTGCTGTATGATTCCTGTTAGACCCTTCGTACGATATAAAGAGGGATTCCTCAGCTCTGGGACATTGTATTTTAACCAAACTTTCAGAATCTATCAAAGGGACCATGATCTATAAACTACATTAATTGTGAAAATATGTAACGAATGAGTCGCACGCTACGACCACATAAACTCTACCGTAAATACGCATACCGCGCCTGCGAGTGCACGCTATTGCGGGTATGCGCCTCCACGGGAGAGCGTACGCACGCGCAGCGCGGACTAGTGTGCGGTGCAAATATGGCAACGTGCATTGAGACATTTTTCTGACTTTGACAAATGCCCACATGTATATACTGCTGCACCTGTGTATAATGCCCACATGTATATACTGCTGCACCTGTGTATAATGCCCACATGTATATACTGCTGCACCTGTGTATAATGCCCACATGTATATACTGCTGCACCTGTGTATAATGCCCACATGTATATACTGCTGCACCTGTGTATAATGCCCACATGTATATACTGCTGCACCTGTGTATAATGGCAACATGTATATACTGCTGCACCTGTGTATAATGCCCACATGTATATACTGCTGCACCTGTATATAATGCCCACATGTATATACTGCTGCACCTGTGTATAATGCCCACATGTATATACTGCTGCACCTGTGTATAATGCCCACATGTATATACTGCTGCACCTGTGTATAATGGCAACATGTATATACTGCTGCACCTGTGTATAATGCCCACATGTATATACTGCTGCACCTGTGTATAATGGCAACATGTATATACTGCTGCACCTGTGTTTAATGCCCACATGTATATACTGCTGCACCTGTATATAATGCCCACATGTATATACTGCTGCACCTGTGTTTAATGCCCACATGTATATACTGCTGCACCTGTATTTAATGCCCACATGTATATACTGCTGCACTTGTATATAATGCCCACATGTATATACTGCTGCACCTGTCAGGGGCGTATCTAGAGAGGAGGGGTCATGTGTGGGGTGTGGGCCCCCTCTTCTCCAGTGGTCTGAGCGCTAGAGACTCTGGCACAGTGCCTGAGTCTACAGCGCATGCGCAAGTGTCCGAAAAAATGGCGCAGCGGACATTTTTCGGAGACCTGCGCATGCGCTGTAGACTCAGGCACGTGCCAGAGACTCTAGTGCTCAGACGGAGCACTAACAGCGCTGCTGCGGCTGCCGGCTACGCAACTGGAGAAGAGGGAGCCCAAACCCAGACACCAGAAAGGTAAGTATAGAAGAAATGGGTGTTGTGTGTGCGGTGTGGGCCCCCTCTGGACCCAGTGGCCCGTGTGCACCGCACACACTGCACCCATTATAGATATGCCACTGGCACCTGTGTATAATGCCCACATGCACCCTTTGCCTCATAAATTGTGTGTAAATCTGGCTCTGGTATCAGCCAGCGACTCCTCAGCCATTTACCTCAACGCACGTCCCTGCTAGCCACACCCCATAATCCCTGTACAGACCACACCCACACAGCATTGTTCACCACCCCTCCCCCACATCACCAGTCACACACCTCGAGCATTGGTAATACCCCCTGTGGCATCACACAATAGGCCTTTCATGATTTTCAGCTCCAGGCCCTTGTGGACCTTAAACTGGCACTGCATATGTGTATAGTCAGTAGCAGATCTTGCCACGGGCAAGCAGGACTTTTGCCCGGGGCGCCGCCTTCCGGAGGGTGCAGGGCGCCATCCGGAGGGCACCGCACCAGGGTAAGATCCGCTGCTGCTGTGCCCCCCGCTGCCCCTGTGAAGGGAAACTAGACGCGTATGCATCTAGTTTCCCTTCATGGAGAGGTCCTTTACTGTGCGGTGCCCGATGACGTCATCGCGCACCGCACAGCAAAGGTCCTCTCCACGAAAGGAACTAGACGCTAGAGGACCTTTGCTGTGCGGTGCGCGATGACATCATCGCGCACCGCACATCATTTCAGTCTGTACAGGGGGCGTAAATGACCACGCCCCCTTACGAAGCCACGCCCCTATTGTCGCCCGGGGCGAAAGAACCGGCCCTGTGTATAGTCACTATAGAAGGCAACCGTGTACACGTAGAGGCTTCTGTTAGACTCTCGTAGCCTGTTTACTCTTATGAAAGCCGAATTGGTAAACCCCTTAAACCATAAGGGAAAAACGGTTGGTGTGACTTGCATACATGGAGATACTCTGTATTATGTTACTACCTTGATGAAAATAGAAACACAGGGTGGTTCCGCTGTAGTCTTTGTGGGTTTGGTTGATGGCTTGATGTAAGATGCAAAATAGGGGAGAGACTGTGTCCACTTCTAGCAGCTGTGGGAAAGACGATTTGTTACAGAAGTAAACATAAGCTGGACATACACTATACAACTATCTGGCAGATCATCTGCCAGATCTGGCTGGTTGGAATGAAAATCTGGTAATGGATGAGAGCAAATGACAATCGACCATTTGCTCTCAAGTACTGGAAAATGGACAAAACTTGGCATGGATTTAACCAAACTGTATGAAACACAGTTTTTGTCAGTTTTCCAGTGTTTGGGAGCAAATGGTCGATTGTCCTTTGCGTTCATCCATTACCAGATTTTCATTCCAACCAGCCAAATCTGGCAGATAATCTGCCAGATAATTGTATAGTGTATGCGCAGCTTAAGGGTGGGTACACACTAATAGATATATCTGCAGATCAATTGATCTGCAGATATATCTATGGACGGATCAGGCAGTATGTTGAGCATACACACTGCCCGATCCGTCGGGGACTGACGTCATGAACTGGGCGGGCGTGTACACACGCCCGCCCAGTTCTGCTGTCAATCACCGCCGGCCACCGCAGCATGTGTACGGGCGGTCGGCCGTACACACACAGCGACGTGCCAATATATCGGTAGATATATTGGCCGTCGGCTGTGCTGCGGGGCCGACGCGATACGTCTGTGAACAACGGAGTTCACAGACGTATCGGCCGTACACACTGGCCGACAGTCCCGCGATATATCGGCCGTTCAAGAGAACGGCCGATATATCGTTCAGCATAGGTGTGCGCAGGGGGGGTTCCTGGTGCGCACAGGCACCCCCTAATGTCTGGCACCCTGATCTCACATGCCTGATGTAACGATCGCCGTGCAAGCTGATTACTGTCCCCTCTGCGCTGCACCCTGTCAGGACTGTATTACTGACCGGACGCCTGGGTTAATCAAGGGTGCCACTGCCACTGGCTTTCAAACTCCCAGCTCCACCTCCATGTACAAAAACAGTATGATGTGATGTAATTACCCGCCACACCGGCCACATGCTCACCTCTCTCCTTCTATGCTATGCCAACGCCAGCCACTGATGAGGATCAGCAACATTGACACGTCACTCGTTTTTCCAGCAGCAGCAGTACTAGTCTGCGACTGTCAGTGTCAGTGAGTGACTGACTTGTAAGTAAGCTGCTGCAGCTTACAGGGGAAAGAGAGGGGCTGCCAGACCAGGCTGAGGAGGAGCAGTGTAATTGCAGTGAGTGCCATCAGGGGTGTTTGTTTGGTGCACACCACAACATCTGACAATGTATCTGCTTTATTAGTATTGGTACAAGGGTGGACATTTTATATTGCGTTGACCGTCAATAGATGGTGCTAGACACGCCCAAAAGGCGGTGCTAGACACACCCCTCTGATGGTGCACCCCCTAATAAAATGTGCTGCGCACGCCTATGTCGGCCAGTGTGTACGGGCCTTAAGACCCAGGTTGGTATATAGAATAACAGTATTAGACCCAGCTCATGCATGTCACCTAGGGGAAGAAAGAACCACTGAGAAAATATACACAGTAATTACTGCTAGTGCATGCGTGATAATGTACCAGAGTAATAACAGCAATGCACTGTAGAAAATACACCGTAGTTCTGTGCAATATAATCAGGGTCGGACTGGCCCACGGGTACCAGGGAAACCACCGGTAGGCCCCACTGCCTGAGTGCCCACTCCTACCTCTAGGGATCAGGTTCCAGACTGTGCACTTGTATTATACATGGTAGATATGTTGCATTACACTGCACTAGACTATTGTGTATTTCAAGCCTCTGTGAAGGCTGGCCACACCCCATATGGGCCTCTTTTTGCATTTTGTGGACATACAAAAGTGGTGCGTCTACAGGGGGAGGGGGTAGTTGATGTGCAGGGGTGTGAACCCTTGGGCAGAGAGCTGCACAAACAAAAGTTTGTGCAGTCTCTGCACAGCTCGGAACTTACTCAGCCGCTGCGATGATCCGGCCAGGAGCTGAAGTCAGGAATCCTCCCTCCAAACGGCTGGGCACGCCTGCGTTTTTCCGGACACTCTCTAGAAACGGTCAGTTGACACCCACAAACGGCCTCTTCCTGTCATTCTTCTTGTGATCGCCCGTGGGATCGCTTTCTTTGTTAAACCTGTCACTGTCCGGCGATCCCCGTCGCTAGGGGATGCGACGCGCCTGCACATTGCGGAGCATGCGCATGCGCAGTTCTGACCTGATCGCAGCTCTTCAAAAAAACTTAGCCTGCGATCAGGTCTGAATGACCCCCATGGTGCAAATGTGTGCAGGTACTGTTTAAAACACTCAACTGGAAATAATGGCTACAAGTTGTACACATGCTCAGTGCCACCAATTGTACACAAACAACAGTCACCTGACTCCCTATAAATCAGCCTTATACAGTATATGTGTAATATACAGATATCATGGGAAATGCACCTACTATGACCCCAGTCTGTGCCTGTCTAATCCATGTTTAATGCAGCGTCACACTAGCAGCTCCCCACACCATAAGACATGTCTGCTGTCTCATCACCTGTGGTGGCTGCAGGACTCAGACCTGGGAGAGACTGCAGGGGAGACAGCCAGTGTATGGGAATTCAGTAACAGGTGAGTCAGAGTGTTAGCACTCTCTTACTGCTCCAGGTGTGTCATCCACCCCACATTCTCAGAGGATACATACTGTATATATACCTACACAAAAGTCTATACTTATACAGAAAAGGCATGCATGCATTGTCACTGATTAATGCGGGCGTGCTCTGTATATATATATATATATATATATATATATATATACATACACATGTGTGTATATATATATATATATATATATATATATATGTACACGCGCACACACACACACACACACACACACACACACACACACACACACACACACACACACACACACACACACACACACACACACACACACACACACACATCTGTGGTGCTCTACAAGTGCCACCTGGATTCCTGCCTGTACAGTGTTAGCCAGCAGCAGTGCTGTGTGAATGCAGATAGTACCACTGTGCACGATGCCACCAGATGCCTGTAGACACACCTCTCACGGTCCAGACACTATGTAAATATATATCTCTATCAATCTTACACACCAACACACTCCAGAGAGGAGGAAGAGGAGCAGGCAGACAGCGCTGCGAGTGGAGAACAGTCCCTGCTTGGCTGGCTGCTGCCCTGCACGCTGGCACCAGGGAACAGGGGTGCATCTCTGAGACCGACCTTCCTCCAGTGCCCGCAGGATGGATGGATCCTTGGCTGCTCCCTGACACTTTCCAGCAGCTGTGAGATAAGAGGGAAGAGGAGAGGGAGAGAGGGAAGAGAAGGAGGAGACAGCACAGGCAGCCCCTCTCTGCCACTGCCAGGGCTGGATTTCCTCTAATTGGTCCTGGGGGAGGCAGGGAATTTGGGCACCAGGCTTTGCCTCCTCTACAACTGAGAGCATTTAATTGGTCCTGTGTTTTTTCATATAAACTGGAGGGGAATCAGAGAGCACAGAGGAGAGGAGGATACGGGGAGCTGAGGGGAGAGAAGAAGAAGAAGAAGGAACTTCTCCTCCAGGTTGGAAGCATCTGTGGTCCTGGTGGTGGAGATCAGAGAAGCGCTTATTAACCCCTCCAACCAGTGCCTCCAGCACCCCAAAGGGAATGGACTGTATCCCCGGCTACACTGACCGGATTATAAGTATCACAAGGGAGCGGCAGCAGGTGGATGAGCGCCGGGTCAGCGGAGCACAGGCAGGTGGGTGGCAGCGCGGAGCGCAGCAGGAGCAGAGTGCAACGCCCTGAGCGCACCCCAAGCGCAGTGCAAGCGCAGAGGCTGAATCGGGCTGCGTGAAGCGGGCACTTGTTGGAGTGGATCTGCCCCCCCTTTCCTGGCACTGCCAGCAACTACTGAGATATCTCATTGCGCTTATTCTACAGGACCCCCCCAGCTGGTTGTGCGCAAATCCGCTGGATCCCCCCAGAGGGGACAGACTATGGGAGAGTGAGGACATCACATGAACTCGTGCTAAGGAGGGAGCCAGGCTGCTGATCCCACCCTCTCCCACACCCCCAGCCCTCTCCCACTCACAGGGGGCTGCAGACACATTGGGTGGAGAGAGGGGGAGAACTTGGCACCACTTCTGCTGGGCACTTCAGGCTGAGTTAAGGTTGGGGTGGGGGGGATCTTGTCCGTCTCCTGGAGTTGCTGTGGATGCTCATACCCTGCCCGTCTGTGTGTGCTTGGCACTGGGATTCCTGCACTTGCACTGAGGACCGCAGGGAACAGCGAGGCTGTGCCACCCCGGCAGCCGGCGGAGGCGCGCTGTGCCCGGGCAAGGCTGGGATGCTGCCCGGGTGTCTGGAGGAGGGAGCTCTCTCTGGCTGCTGCTGCTGCAGAATAATCTGAGCTGGATGATGGAGGTTTTGTGGATTCTCTTCCTGTCTCTCATACCCAGACCCAGCAGGGGGCAAGGAGCCTATGGTAAGGAGGGGAGCAGGGGGTGCAGTCTGTTTGGAGGTCTGATGTCATTGGATTTGGGGAGGGGGGTGGACTGGGCAGTGACTGGGGCTGGAAGTGACATTCACCCCTTGGCAATGCCTGAGGGGGGCTCACTACACCCCCCCAGAAACCCCACATCTATGGCACACTTACTGTGTGACTGTGTGGAAGTGTGTAGTCTCCTCTCTGCTCAGTAACAGGCTATGGGGTCCAGTGTAGAATACAGTGTGATTCCAGTGCAATACTCTCACTGTGTGTGCCACTGTGTTATACTGCTATATTTCCATGCACACTTCCTGACATATTCACACCTCAGTGTATTTTCCTCTGGTTCTCAGACTGAAATGGCAGCAGCCACAGTATATACAGTATATACAGCAGGACTGACCATCAGCCAGGCTGCAACATATTGCAGAGTAATATAGTGTACTGCACTGTCTTGCTATATACTATGGACAGGGCAGAAGGGTGGTAGAAGATACCAATAAAAAGGAATGGTGCATAGTAATATATACTGTAGTACCAAGGATGTATAATAATATACAGGACAGGTAGAGCTACATTATACATTATATATATAGGAGGTAAGTGTGCATTTCATAGCTGCAGGCTTCTATAGCACTGAGTCTCAGCAGAGGTACATGATTGTATATGTGCCAGATATTAAATAGCTTTCTTGCAGTCCCAGTGCTAGGATACTGGACTTTACACTGGTGCATGTATGTCTGTGAAAATTGCATATACTATACACCTTTCTGGTTTGTCACCTATACATATACCTGTCCCCTTATATTGCATGTTAGTAACATTCTGTTTATATCATTTGTCACATAGTATATAGAAGTGTCTGCAGAGCTTACACTCTTTCTGCTCCGCAGACTGTCAATGCAAAGTATAAAATGAGGCTGTCTTATAACTGTATTATATATGAAATATATGGATATGGCTGGTCTGAGCCAGTGCTCAAACTCATGTATGTATTGCTCAGTACTCCTTCCTGTCTGAGCTGTACCTCTAGACTCCTCCAAATTGAGGGAATCATTACTATCATATTTGCCTTAGAACTTTATTACTGAACTACAGCTCTAAAATATCCTCCATCCTAACTGTGATACCTAATGGAAGTTTGTTAGCTCTGTAATACTTTATATTATCATTATACTGTTTAACCTCTGTTGGGTCCAGCATTGCACACAGGGGAACTGTGGAGAGATGTTGCACTATATAGTGAGTACTGAGCATCACCACACTCACCCCACAGCATTCAGTGCAAGTAACATCAGGCACAGAAAATGCTGTCACAGATTTCACTTATTCACTATTATTCCCCAATCAAATTATAATCTTAAAGGGTTAACAAACATTTCCCAGAGTTAACCCTTTAACTGCCTGTCACCAGGGAGACTTGGATGTTTGTTAGAACTCAATATGAGGCACCATTGCACCCTCCAAATTCTGCATTTATATTTACAGCAATCTCAGGTACAGTGTGGTGGGTTATTACCAGTAAGTGTTCAGGGTGCAAAATTGCAAATATCAAGTCATTGAAGCAGATGAGACCTGCTGCAGAAGGGGAACACAAGTTTTCTTATATATTTATTTAGGCATATACTAAGACAGGGATCAGGAAGACAGTGACAGGCTGTGATGTGTTAGATCATTGCAGGTGCTCTTGCAGTGAAAGGACTGTATAAAAGGATTGGTCGTTATGTTCACTTGGGCGATACATCCATCACATTATCAAAGCAAATCTGTATTTTGTTCATATTGAGTATTATACCATTATAATAGTCTGCTGATATTATTGTTGTGCTTGGAGGGGCTTTTCATAGCTGGAGATTGAACCACTGACCTCTTCAGTCCAACGGCAGTACTACACTCCTTTATAGAAAATCATTGTAAGAAGACATTGTAAAGTAATACACATAGGGGGTCATTCTGAGTTGATCGCTCACTGCCGATTTTCGCAGCGCAGCGATCAGGTGAAAACGCTGCATTTCTGCACACGCATATGGGCCGCAATGCGCACGTGCGTCGTATGGGTACAAAGCCCGTTGTGGTTGTGCACAGGTTCTAGCGAAGTTTTTCTTCGCACTGATGGCCGCAAGAATATTGACAGGAATGGGGCGTTTCTGGGTGTCAACTGACCGTTTTCAGGGAGTGTTTGCAAAAACGCAGGCGTGTCTGAAAAAACGCAGGCGTGGCTGGCTGTTCGCTGGGCGGGTGTATGATGTCAAATCCGGACACGAATAGGCTGAAGTGATCGCAAGGGCTAAATGGGTTCAGAGCTACTCAGAAACTGCACAAACTGTTTTTGCAGAGCTCGGCTGCACAAGCGTTCGCATTTCTGCTAAGCTAAAATACACTCCCCAGTGGGCGGCGGCATAGCATTTGCACGGCTGCTAAAAACTGCTAGCGAGCAATCAACTCGGAATGACCCCCATTAGGAATATTATTTTTTTTCGTTAAGGAGATTTGCACCTTAAGGTCCCGGAGTTACTTTTGCTTATGATGCCATTTTCTCTGTCTGTCTTCTGTTGCTGTCAGTCATGTATTATTATTATTTTAGCAGGTTGCGCTATTTATTTAGTGTTACCCCATGAGACAAGACAGAGCTGCTTTCTGGATTTAATTGTATCAAATGCGGTGAGGAACTCAAATAAACACCTCTGTCCGATTATATAACACGTGGCGAAAGAGTCAGACGCAAGTCAAAACACCTGAACCGACATACTGTACGTAGAAAATACTGCAGAAGGCCATGTGCAGACCAGTAAGTTAGAGTGACCCGAAGGTGCAAAACAACAGTGCAGAGTTCAGTTACATGGGGGGAGATTTAGCAAAGGTTGGAGAGTGATAACGTGGAAAGAAATGGGGTCTATTTACTAAGCCTTGGACGGAGATAAAGTCACAGCTAATCAGCTCCTAACTGCCATGTTACAGGCTGGATTTGAAAAATGACAGTTAGAAACTGATTGGCTGGTACTTTATTTCTATCCACTTAAAATCTCCATCCAAGGCTTAGTAAATAGACCCCAAAGTCCCAACAAACCAGCTCCTAACTGTCATTTTTCAAACACAGCCTGTCACATGGCAGTTAGGAGCTGATTGGCTGGGACTTTATCTCTTTCCACGTTCTCGCTCTCCAAGTTTTACTAAATCTCCCCCTTGGTTTTAGGGTGTGCACACACGGTGAGATATTTTCTTGAGATTTTGACTATATAGTCAAAATCTCAAGAAAAGTTAGGGCAGATCGCAAGGTGAAAGTCACCTTACGATCCCGATGCACGGCCCCGCCAGGTCGGCATCGCAAGAAAAGAGAGACTGTGCAGGCAAGTCAATCCTTGCTAGATCGGTGTACTATCTAGTTCATCTCACATGTCAATGACATCTCACATAAGCCAAAATCTCACATAAGCCAAAATCGTAAGCACACATAGTCCATATCTCAAGAAAAGTAAATCTGTGCTATCTGCGCTCCGGAGAGTTCAAGGGAAATCGCAAGTGAAAATCGGGCATAGCAAGGATCTCACCGTGTGTACACACCCTTACAGAAGACTATTGGCAACTATAAAATTTACAATGAGAAATCTTTTCTGCTTACAGTATGTATCAGATTACGAGTAATTTGTATAAATTACAAAGGAAGCATTAAACTTAAGGTATAAATGCACCCAGACTTTCCATATTACTGTACCTAGACTCTAGGAGTTTTGTGATGGGAGGAATATTTTGCTATCGTATGTCCCTTGTTTCTCCAAGCACTGGCTGACGGATCAGTCTCTATACAATAACACGACTTTGTCACACAGACTATACAATGAAATAACACTGTACTGGAGCAATAGTTACCCTATAGGTCTATTGCATTATAGCACAGGTACAGCATGGGGATCAGTACAGATTAGGACCATTACATCATAGGACTAATGCATTATAGGACCATTACAACACAGAACCATGACATCATAAATCCGTTACATTATAGGATTATTGCATCATAGAACAATTACAGCATAGGACCATTACAACATACTGTAGTATCATGACCTCATAATTCCATTTCAGTTATAGGATCAGTGCATCACAGGACAGTTACATCATAGGCCCACTACAACATAACACCATTATAGCATAGGACCATTACAGTATAGTACCATTACCTCATAGGAAAATTATAGAATAGAACAATTACTGTACATAATAGGGCCATTACATAATAACACCATTACAGCATAGGGCCATTACATCACAACATCATTACATCATAGGACTATTACATCACACCACCATTACAGCATAGGACCATTACAGTATAGTAACTTTACCTCATAGGAAAATTATAGCGTAGGACAATTACTGTACATAATAAGGCCATTACATGATAACACCATTACAGCATAGGGCCATTACATCACAACACCATTCCAGCATAGGGCCATTACATCACAACATCATTACATCATAGGACTATTACATCACAACACCATTCCAGCATAGGGCCATTACATCACAACATCATTACATCTAGTATGCACTCATTCTGGGTAGAGAATGTACTAACACTGAATACTCAGGAACAGCCAGTATTCATAGTGTTATGTTTTCATACCACTTCCCCAGATAATCTGCATTTACGCACATACTTCAGACAGGAATTAAATATAAGACACTAATCCCCAAACGTGACATAACCAGAGTACAGTTAATTAGGATAATTACTGTACCAAAACGTATGCATATTATCAAACAGTCCTCCCCCCATAAATGTAGACACTGACACAATGGTGCAGTGAGAGATATTATGTTACAGACCTTCTTTATTATCAAGAATACTAAATACTCATATACCAGTACCAGGGTCTCAAAGGCTGTAGGTATCAATGAACCATGGTGGCAGCTCAACAATATAACCAAAGCTGCACCCTCTCCAGATGCACCTCGCTGGTATTCTCTCCAGGCACACATCACCCATACTCTTCCTAGGCACACCTCACCAGTCTTCTCTCCAGGCTGTCTCACCTGTATTCTCTCCAGGCACACCTTACCGGTGCTCTCTCTCAAGGCACACCTCATTGATTCTCTGTCCAGGCACACCTCATCGGTATTCTCACCAGGCCACCTCACTGCTATTTTCTCCAGACACACCTCAGCAGTGCTCTCTCCAGGAACACATCACCCATGCTCTCTCTCGGCACACCTCACCAGTCTTCTCTCCATGCTGTCACACCTTACCGGTGCTCTCTCCAGGCACACCTCATCGGTATTCTCTCCAGGCCACCTCACTGCTATTTTCTCCAGACACACCTCAGCAGTGCTCTCTCCAGGAACATATCACCCATGCTCTATCTGGGCACACCTCACCAGTCTTCTCTCCATGCTGTCACACCTTACCGGTGCTCTCTCCAGGCACACCTCATCGGTATTCTCTCCAGGCCACCTCACTGCTATTTTCTCCAGACACACCTCAGCAGTGCTCTCTCCAGTAACATATCACTCATGCTCTCTCTAGGCACACCTCACCAATCTTCTCTCCAGGCTGTCTCACCTGTATTCTCTCCAGGCACACATCACCTGTGCTCTCTCTAGGCACCCCTCATCAGTATTCTCTCCAGGAACACCTCACCGGTGCTTTCTCCATGCACACCTCATTGATTCTCTCTCCAGTCACACCTCACCGGTGCTCTCTCCAGGCACACCTCACCAGTGCTTTCTCCAGGAACACCTCACCAGTGCTTTCTCCTTGCACACCTCACCCGTGCTCTCTCCAGACACACCTCATTGATTCTCTCTCCAGTCACACCTCACCGGTGCTCTCTCCAGGCACACCTCACCAGTGCTTTCTCCAGGAACACCTCACCAGTGCTTTCTCCTTGCACACCTCACCCGTGCTGTCTCCAGACACACCTCATTGATTCTCGCTCCTTGCACACCTCACCGATTTTATTTTCTGCAGACCTTGCTGGCTCAGAGTCACTTTATCACATTGTCACAGAGTCACATTATCAATTTTCCACCTCCACAGTACCAAGAATAATATACCACCTGGAGCACCAAATGTGGGTTACCTGCAGCAATACACTACCATCTCCAAGGACTTCACTGAACTTGCCATCTGGGCAGGCATGACAAAAATGCCAGCCTCTGTGTGTCCTCTCAGGTTACCCCTTTCTCTCAATCCAGTACTCCTTTAACCCCTCCTAGTCCACCCATCTCTATGTCCCCATAATACCAATTTACTTACACCCAGTCTTCTCCAGAAGCCCCCCCCCCCCCCCCCCCCATCCCCCAGGCTTTTCTGTGCTAAACTGATTGCCACACCTTGAAACAATAATGTGACCTACAATACAAAAAGAAGTGGCATGAATTTAATCAGGCATACTGTATACGAGAAGTAGTACTGTGTAATTGTCCTTCCAATACATGCAGACTCTATAAACACCAGATAAGAGATGGATGTTGCACTGTGCTTATGTAGTATATAGCTTATATAGTATAAGTGCAGAAATCAGAAATTGAATTAACTGTAAAGAATGGGAACCAATACTGAGATCTACATCTGATACTGAGAATTGCATCTGATGTAAAGCACGTGCCAAACATCTGTTAAATGTAGACAGAAATACTCAGAAACAGAAAAAGAATGTATAAACATACAGAGCGTGAAGTAGCGTTGTGTTTGCTATTATCTGTTATATGCAGAGCGTTCTCTGGTGGTAACAGTGCCCACTACCCGCAGCTCTTTTATTCGGTGAGATGTGTCGTTCTTATAACTACTGTAGTGCCAGAAAAAGTAGGAAATGATAAACAATGCATAATACTGTATACGTGTCTGACCACTTGCCCAGTACATGAAAGCTGCTGTAAATCTTATAAGCACTTGTAACTTTAGGTGAGTATTGATATATCTACGACATATACCACAGTCCTGTATAGACTTCCTCATTGCTCATTTTCAGGGCAGGCCTGTGAGTAAGTATACGGATGATTTTTCTGGTGTTGCGTCATACTAATCCCTGATGTGTGGGATGAAACCGGTGCTGCTTCTTGGGCTGGCTAGCAGCAGAGCGTGGTAGTCTCAGAATGCCCAGCAATCGGCGCAGCCGGCGAGGACACAGAGCCTCTGCTGGGAAAGAGAACGGGAGCTGTGTATACTGGGGATTAGAGGACAATGGAGACTTGTTACACGCTGCACTCTACACACAGACAGAAATACTCTATTCTTCTGTCACTAGGGTTCTAGCAACCACTGAGGTCCACAGAGGCCTCATGCGAGGTCAGGAATCCCGAGGGCCATAAATGGCGATTGTAATACGCTGTGACTTCATACCACCCTCCCAGCTAGAAGGCGGTTGGTATATATATATATATATATATATACACACACATATGTATTTATATATATACATACATATATATACATATATAAATACATATGTGTGTGTATGTATATATATATATATATATAGCAAAGCAAATGGATAGGTACGGCACTCCAGACGTCTTACAGAATTCAGTCTTACACCAGCATCGTAATAGATTACGATGCTGGTGTAAGACTGAATTCTGTAAGACGTCTGGAGTGCCGTACCTATCCATTTGCTTTGCTGTTATCTCCTCGTTCAGGCACCCGGCGCACTGACATTATCTAAGGGAGAGCCGGACCTCCAATTGTATATATATATATATATATATATATAGATAGATAGATATATATATATAGATAGATAGATAGATAAAAAAAAGTATATAAATAATTATACTATTACACACATACGTATATTTATATATATATATATATATTTTTATATATATATATATATATATATATATATATATGTATATATATAAAAATTTGCGAAGATAGTGAAAGGGATTTTGGTGCTACACCTTCTCTCTCTCTCTCGCTCTCTCTCTCTATCGTAGCTGTAAAACCCTGTGTGCAGGGCTAGCTTTAAACCAACAAGCTTACTATGGGGTCTATTCAATGCATGTCGGATCCTTTCCGACGGAAAGGATCCGACAATGCAGTATTCAATTCGCGGCCAAATCCGACAGGTTTGGCCGTTCTCGACAATGTCAATCCGACTTTTTTTTAAAGTCGGATTGACATTGTCGAAAATAGGACTAAAAGCTGTGGGATTTGGCCGCAAATCCGACAAAACACATGGATCTGCGGCTAATCCGCCGATCCACGTGTTTTCCGACAAGTCGGAATTGCCGACCTGTCGGAAAAACGGCAGCCCCATTGAATAGGTTGAATCACGATTCGACCTAAAAAAGTCAGAAACTGCCGTCTTTCTGACAAGACGGCAGTTCCGACTATGATTGAATACACCCCTATGTGTGAGACTAATGTGATAGCAATTGCCATGTTTATAATTCTGAGTGATAGAGTAGTACAAGCATAAATGGTTTGATTAAAGTATGAACTAAGGACCCTGGGGGGGGGTCATTCCGAGTTGATCGCTAGCTGCCGATTTTCGCAGCGCAGCGTTCAGGTGAAAAAACTGCATTTCTGTGCATGCGTATGCCCCGCAATGCGCACGCGCGACGTACGGGTACAAAGCTCTTTGTGGTTGTGCTCAGGTTCTAGCGAAGTTTTCCTTCACACTGGCGGCCGCAAGGAGATTGACAGGAAGGGGGCGTAACTGGGTGTCAACTGACCGTTTTCAGGGAGTGTTTGCAAAAACGCAGGCTTGTCTGAAAAAACGCAGGCGTGGCTGGGCGTTCGTATGATGTCAAATCCGGACAGGAATAGGCTGAAGTGATCGCAAGCGCTGAGTAGGTTCAGAGCTACTCAGAAACTGCACAAACTGTTTTTGCTGAGCTCGGCTACACATGCGTTCGCACTTCTGCTAAGCTAAAATACACTCCCCAGTGGGCGGTGGCATAGCGTTTGCACGGCTGCTAAAACTAGCTAGCGAGCGATCAACTCGGAATGACCCCCAATGTTCAGTACGGATTGCAAATTCTGCTAAAAAGTAAATTGAGTAATTTGGGCAGAACACGTGCGCTGATGGAAAGTGGTTGTTTGCTTTCACCTTCTGATTCTTATTTCATATCATTGTATAAACAGGGCTGTGATCTCCGGGATTGTGCTGTTGGTTTGGACAAGAATATGTCAGATAGAAAGTATATTTACATATGCAATCCCCAGACATCATTGTTATTGTGATGTCTATTATGACAGCGCATTGCTCAAATCCCAAACGCATGAATGCTCTTATCTACAATTTCCTCTTTTTTTTTTTTAAGTAACTTCCAAACAGAGAGCTGCGTTTTATATAGTATCATCACCGCTGGATTGCAATTCATTTTATTTATTTATAACCCCAAATAAGACAATTTACAAACATTGGGGCAGATCAGGTGTATTAAGCCTGGAGAAGGTGATAACGCATCAGCCAATCAGCTCCTAACTGTCATTTTTCAAACCCGGAATGATTGGCTGGTGCGTTATCACCTTCCACTTATCACTTCTTTACCACTTCTTCAGGCTTCATACATCTGCTCCATTGTATTTGTTACTATTAGACAAGATTAAGGCCTAGATTTATCAAGCCTTGGAGAGTGATAAATAGCACAGCGATAGAGTATCAGCCAACCAGCTTCTAACTGTCAGTTTTCAAACACAGCCTGTGACATGACAGTTAGGAGCTGATTGGTTGGTACTTTATCACCATGCAGTTTAACACTCTCCAAGGCTTGATACATGAAGGCCTATATCGCTCCAACATTTTTTAAATAATGTAACATCTGTTTTCCCATTTGCCAACTCTTTTGTTATGTATTGGATGGGAGAGCCAGGACTGATATATTTTCATATTTAGTAGAAATATCAGTGGGAATGTCCAGCTCACAAGTAGATAGGCTAGAAATAGTTTTAATAGTCACTTCATTGCAAGATGACTGCTGATTGTCCCTGTCAGTCGGAGAGTGTGGTTATCTTCCCATGGAATTAACAGGAAGCTCTGGAGTTGGAAGTAAGCCGGCAGACTGCCCTGTGGGGGTGTGGGGTGATGGGGTGGGTGGGGCGTGAACAACCAGATCTGATTCCGTCACTATGGTATGGCCAGATTGAACAGGGACTGTACGGTAGACTTGGTCTCTGTCTGGGTATTAAGCATATGCATTCATCCCATATACAGTAGTCCAGGGCCGGACTGGCCCACAGGGGTACAGGGGAAACCAGCGGTGGGCCCCACTGCCTGGGGGCCCACTCCTTCCTCTAGGGATCAGCTTCCAGACTGTGCACTTGTATTATACATGGTAGATATGTTGCATTACACTGCACCAGTCTATTGTGTATTTCAAGCCTCTGTGGGGGTTGGCCACACCCCCTTTGTAGGCTGACCACACCCCTAAGTATGGGCCCCTATCACTGCATTCCCCCGGTGGGCCCTTCATGTCCCAGTCCGACACTGCAGTAGTCAGTATATTTATGTTACTTGTGTACTGTTTGTCTCTGTGACCGACTTCCTGGCTTATACATCTTGTCTGTGGAGCAGATGGGTCCGTCTTCCGCTCTCCCCCTCTGTCCTTCACCACACACGTTTCTAATACTTTATGGATTCAACTCCTTCAATACTAACAACACTCCACCTTCTATGGAGCACTTTGAAGGACCCACGTAAATCTGCAATTATTATATGTTTGAACCTTTCCTCCCAGAGATGAATTCTCACTTGCACGCTTGTTCTTCACACCAGCCATCCCTCGTCAATTACTGAGAAACCAGATAACAGGCAATTCCTGTCTCTCCAGCTTTAAGTCCTGATCCACCAACATATATTTAATATCCGAAGATGACATAAGGGGTCTGGATGCTGGTGGATTAAGGGTCACCGTGCGCTAGATCCGGAGATAAGGCTGCGTACGTACACATTATACTGACAGAGCCTCAATAAAATTCCCTGACAGAGAGATATGCTATCCAGGATAACACAGGGCGGCCTTGGCTTCCATATCTCATTGTTGCAGTAGCGATCAAAAGACTCATGGAATTAAATAACCTGTTTCTTAATATACCAATGGATTGTGAATCTGCAGTTTAATTAAGTTATACAGCAATTTCTGGTTCAGCATCCTCAAAAGTCCCCAAACATTGTCAAGCCTTCCAAGAGACAAGCTGGAAACGGAATTAATGGGCTGCAATGAGAAAGAAATGGGTTACATTAATGTAAACACAGTATAATACCAATATAGTGTTCATAAGCAGAGCAGAGGGAATCTGTCCTTGATTGTAGCTTCTAAGATTCCTGCAATTCTATAAAATCTCAATACTTTACCAGGTCATGGAAAATCTCAAACTAAAACTGCCCTATGCTAGATTACCACCCATGTACTACATAAAACACGCCACTAGAGGGCGCCTGCGTGCAGATTTCCTCAGGGTCTCTAAAAGTACTGTACTTTACCATGGCATTTTTCCTTAACATAGTACTCGCAGCTGTAGGAAACTTTGCACTTCCTTTGTATACCGTTATTGAGACGCTATAATGATGCAGTGCCCATTGATTTTAAAATTATTTATAGCTACTTGGAAGGTTCCACTCATTCCGCCGCTCTGTAATAATTTAATGGTATTACGATACTATGGAATGATAGGTGCAGTGATTGAGCAAAGGTATAGTTCATAAATATTTCCCTGTACAGATGAATTAGTCTTTATGGCAACATTTAACTCACTTATCTCACCAATTAGATAGATTGCTATCATCCTCTTTCAATATAAGTCAATGTTGGGTCATTCGTGACAGTCTGAGATGTATGTGTCGCAGAAAATGCCTCTGTGCTTTGATGGTTGATGTTGCTAATGTTCTCCCGGTGTGATATCTTTACCTGTACGTAGGCTTACCATACCATCCCTTTAACTGGGACGCTCATGGATTACACAGGTTCTGTGGCTGACTCAGGTGAAATGCAGGCTTGTAGTCAGCCAGCCACAGAACCTGTATAATTCATGAGTGTCCCAGTTTAAAGGGATAGTATGGTGAGCCAACTGTATGTAGGGGGTAATTCTGAGTTGATCGCAGCAGCAAGTTTTTTAGCAATCGGGCAAAACCATGTGCACTGCAGGGGGGGGGGGGGGGGGGGCGGCAGATATAACATGTGCAGAGAGAGTTAGATTTGGGTGGGTTATATTGTTTCTGTGCAGGGTAAATACTGGCTGCTTTATTTTTACACTGCAATTTAGATTTCAGTTTGAATACACCCCACCCAAATCTAACTCTCTCTGCACATGTTATATCTGCCTCCCCTGCAGTGCACATGGTTTTGCCCTAACAAAATTGCTGCTGCGATCAACTCAGAGAATTAGGCCCGTAATCACTACTCTATACCAGAGTGCAAGCTCAGTGGCCGAGCACTCTCTGGGCAGTGCACTAGCTTTCTACTGTCTGTGCTTTCTTGCATGTGTAAAAATGTGTCAGACGTCACAGCTGTTTCACATCTGATATCTGTTCCCTGCAGATGGGTGAAAACTGGAACGGTCCAGACTCCGGAATTCCGGACCGGACCAGCTCCATGCAGTACCTCTGGTGCTTGTAGTGCGCATCCCATCTGTCCCCGTCCATGGGGTGTCCCATCCGGGGGGTGTCTGTGACAGCTGTCACCAGGGAGTCGAGGAGGGAGGAATTGCAGACACATTTTTGTAGGAGGGTAGTATTTAGTGTTTAATTGTCATCCTGCCACTATATGCAGTACAGACATGATATCAATGTACAGACCCATTTCACATCGGATTATAGAACACATGACATGTTTTTATATAACTTTTGTATTGGTTTAAGGTTTCGTTATGGGAATGTATTGATATGCGCAAAAGTCTGCATCACCTAAGTATGTTGTTGCAATTCAGTGAATATTGTATATGAAGCAGACCTGGGGGGGATGTATCAAACCTTCGATAGAGATAAAGTGAAGTTTCCCATAGCAACCAATCATGCAACTTCTCCGCTTTATCACTCTCGAAGATTTGATACATATTTCACCAGCAGGGACTAACCGGCACAACACAGACCATACAGATATAAAAACAGTTACCAACTGTGGGCGGGATGTATTAAGATACATCGCCGCCCCTCGCCGGTCACCGCAACGATGTTGATCGCATACGTACTAACATATGCGATCAATATCGCGATGCGGTGACGGAGGCCCCCCCGCGATACCTGTTAGGTGGTCTGCGGGGGGTCTCCGTCACCTCCCCGGGATCTTCACATTGCCTGGACGCTGGGAAGCAGCAGCAGGCTCCCCCCGGCGCCTCCTCCTCCCCCCTGCAGCCGGAAGGACCTCCGGCTGCGTTGCTAGGGGGAGGAGGAGATTACCTTCCGGGTCCAGGGCAGCCTGGAGGAAGGTATGCCGGGGGATAGGTGTCTACGGAGTGGGCGGCGGGTTGCGGAAATCGGTGATAAGAAGCCCATAGGCTTCTATAGGGTATCGCCATCCAAAGATGGCGATACCCTGGACGGCGAAAACGCAGCGGTTTACCCCTTTTAGCATGTTTGCCTCAATCTGCGATGACACACCCATGCAATGTAATCATGAGCAGAACATGGCACATGTTACTCGTGCCACTATATACTCATACATGTGGCTTGGATAGTCCGACATACAGAGAACTCGTAAGACATTCATCCCTTCCCCCAATCCTGGAGAGAAGCCACATTATGTATACTGTAGATAAGCGGATGGTGTGTAACCCTGTACACCCCACATTCTGCAATATTACTGAAAGCAGTTACATCCTCACGTGTGCCTTGCCTGTTGCAAGCCCACAAAACAGTCTAGAAACTCAAAGCCAAGAAAGCAACAGGACAGACTGGTTATTAAGGGGGCTATTCATGAAGCAGTGAACAGTGTGGAGAAACGAGCCAGTGGAGAAGTTGCCCCTGGCAACCAATCAGCACTGACGTAACATTTATAATTTGCATACTATACAATTGTAGGGAGCAGCTGATTGGTTGCCATATAAAACTTCTCCACAGGCTCACTTCTCCACTCTTTTCATGAATAGAACTTAGGGGGACATTTACTAAGCAGTGATAAGAGCGGAGAAGTGAGCCAGTGGAGAAGTTGCCCCATCAACCAATCAGCAGCTCTGTATCATTTTATAGTATGCAAATTATAGACTATAGATTACTTCAGTGCTGATTGGTTGCCATGGGCTACTTCTCCACTGGCTCACTTCTCCGCTCTTATCACTGCTTGGTAAATGTCCCCCTTAGCCACAAATTCAGATGGGATTGTATTTTTTGCCCGGTGCCTATCCTAATTTTTTATTCATCTTGTAATTAGGGGACATAGAACTGCATGCATGTCTGTGCATAGGTAAGTGGGCATCTAAACACCTACAGAAGCACAGAATAGTAATGTGGGGCTCTGGTCATATGTCTGCAACATCGCGGCCTCCTGAGAATTGAGGGTCTTGCTTTTATCTTGTTTTTTGGTATATCTTTGATAAAGAACTGCTTTCTGCCTTGTGCTTCATATGTGCCAGTTTGTGAAATGATGGGACTAGTGCCAGCCGTTAACAGTATGTATCGCCTGCTGTAGGTGGAGACAGCTATTTTGTGGCTGTTTAACGCATTGGCACATGCCAGTGTCAGGCTGCGTGTGCCAGTGTTCCTGTGGCTGGTGGCCTTCCCTATACTCCCCGCTCTGAAGAAGGACACTAGCTGGCAGAAACATTGGCACATGCTGCTTAACTCATTGTGGATTAAACCTCACTTGTGTTTTGTGTAGACAAAAAATTAAGGGGCTAATTTATCAACAAGTGAACAAGCCAATCAGCTCCTGTCATGTGGTCAGCTCCTAACTGTCATGTGTGTGAAAAATGACAGTTGGGACCTGATTGGCTGGAGCACCATTTATAACACGCAACCAGTTTTATCATCCACAACGAGTTTTATCACTCGTTGATAAATGGGCCCCTAAACGAGAGAATGCAGCCTATCGACTCACTCAGAACTAGTGACATCACTGGCGGGTGTGGCTCTGAATGACTCAGTAATATCTCGATAACAATGACTTAGGGGGACATTTACTAAGCAGTGATAAAAGTGGAGAAGTGAGCCAGTGGAGAAGTTGCCCATGGCAACCAATCAGCATTGACGTAACATTTATAATTTGCATACTATACCAGTATACAGAGCAGCTGATTGGTTGACAACATGGGCAATTTCTCCACTGGCTCACTTCTCCACTTTTATCACTGCTTAGTACATGTCCCCCTTTGGCTGCCTAAATGTCCAGGAGAGTCACAGATTTTGTGGTGGTCTCCTGGATCCCTCCTACTTTCCCTTTGAATTGGGTGGAGTAAGGGCTTTGGGGTCTATTCATGAAGCTATGAAAAGTGTGGAGAAGTGAGCCAGTGGAGAAGTTACCCATGGCATCCAATCAGCATTGAAGTAACATCTATAATTTATACGGTTGTACGGAGCAGCTGATTGGTTGCCATGGGCAACTTCTCTATATGCTCACTTCTCCTCTCTTTCCACTGCTTCCTGAATAGACCCCAAATGAGGTGATCTATGGCAAATTACGTTATTATAGCCCTGCACTGAATTGTAGCATTGCGCCGGGGGAGGCGGAGCCAGCCCTGCATGTACCACTTGAACCATCCCAAAAATAGGAAAGTAGAAGAGAATTGACCTGTTGGCATCTGGTCCATTTCTCAGCCTTGGTGCCCTAGGCCCGTGTTCTGCAATGGGTAACAGTTCTTTCGTGGTCTGAAAATGGTTAACAAAGCATACAATTTATACCGGTTCCATTACCATGCCTGCATCCATATGCTGCTCATCTCATAAATATAATCGCAGTAAACATCCCAGCGCTGTCACGTTACTTATCTGCTGACATAAATTCCTCTGGCACACACAGCGAGCGTCCTGGTGTCACCACGTGGCCCAGGCGGCAGATGGTAGATGCAGAACGCCGGAGCATGCAACTCTCTCAACTGCTCGTTGCCTGCGCTGCTTTGTACTGTAACTATAGATTTATTGAGAATTACAGGCGAACCGCAGCTCTGAGCCCGGCAGCGCATAAATTATACCGATAAATACATCTGAGAGAGAGAAGAAAAGAAAAAAAAACATAGTGTGCATGACATCCGAAAATGAATGTAATATGGAGAAATAATATTGTCTTTCTTAATTCATGCAGCAGCCAGGATAAGAAAAGAAATCAGATCTAGCGAGAAATCCTGCGGTAGCTCTGCCGGAACGCTGTGCAGCAAGACACAATGGAGCTGACGCAGACCTGATCGGTGCTGTGCGTGTTCGCACAGCAGCCATCAGGTCTGAACTGCGCATGCGCCGATGCCGCAGTGCGCTGGTGCATGCCAGACAGCCAACGGCTGTCGTAGCCATGCGATCGCCCCTGCCTGATTGACAGGCAGAGGTGGTAGCTGGGCGGGAGGGCGCGGTCTGGGCAACACAGGCTTGCCTGGACCATTGGGGGGGCGGGCCGCGGCGACTGCATGACGTCACACGCAGCAGCTGCGACCTGGGCAGCGACGAGTAGCTCCATGCCAGCGCGCAACTGTGCAATGCTTTTGTACCTGTGCGACGGGACAGGGACTGCATGCGGGGCGGACTAGCCCTGTGCTGAGCGTCCCCCCGCATGTCTGTGTGACTGATCGTAGATGAGCTAAATTTAGCACATCTCCGATCAGGTCTGAATTAGCCTCTATGGGGGTAATTCCAAGTTGATCGCAGCAGGATTTTTGATAGCAATTTGGCAAAACCATGTGCACTGCAGGGGAGGCAGATGTAACATGTGCAGAGAGAGTTAGATTTGGGTGGGTTATTTTGTTTCTGTGCAGGGTAAATACTGGCTGCTTTATTTATACACTGTAAATTAGATTGCAGATTGAACACACCCCACCCAAATCTATCTCTCTCTGCACATGTTATATCTGCCTCCCCTGCAGTGCACATGGTTTTGCCCAACTGCTAGCAAAATCCTGCTGCCATCAACTTGGAATTACCCCCAATGAGCGTACTGTATAACATAAGTGCATTTGTGGTTTAAAAATAACACAGAGGATAGGTATGAAAAGTTGGCAAAAGTGAGATTTGGTGGCCAATCCCCCAGGATTTTGGATAAAAATTGCCCAGGATTCGGTCCCGTGATTGGAGCTTCCAATACCGGGGATTTCGGGATTGGAAGCACCCTTTGTTTTTTCAATGCCGGGCAGCCTTGAGCAACCTAAGGAGGCTCAGACGCTGCCCGGATCCCACTGTCCAGCTACTATTTCTCCCTGCCTGTGCACTGCGCGGCGTGACATGATGTCAGGAGTCACGCTGTCGCCAGCCGCACGGACCTCACATCACCGCAGGCCGCAGGACCCTCTCACCCACCCGTCTGGAGAATTGTGAGTTGGCTGGGCTGTGCGAGGGGGGGGCATTAACTTTTTTACATTTACACAAAACACGCCAATCCTGGGTTTGATCAATCCCGGAATTGATCATTTTTAAATCCCAATTCCCGGGATTGAATTTTTTTATTTTATGCAGATTTTACAGCATGACTCTGAGTCCTCCATATCTGAAATACATCCAGCGCCATCTTAACGTATAGGCATGCTGGGCAGCTGCCCAGGGCCCCACGAATATAGGGGCCTCTCTACCTGCCTCCCAGCCTGCAGCCAGACAGTGAATGGCTATCGCATGCTGACTGGTGGATGACTAGAGTTGTCCACCAATCAAAGAGCTGACAGCTGTTCACTGTATGGAAGCATGCAGAGACAGCATGGGACCACAGGAGGGGTAATTCTCTTGCATTTCCTCCATCTCCTACTCCCTACAGTACGTTTCCCATCTCCAGTTTCTCGACCTGGCCGCTATTATCTTACCACCTCCTTTTCCTCCTCCCTACAGTTCTCTTTACTCCTCCCTCTCCAGTATTCTACCTCTCCCTCCAGATTTCTCTGCAGTTCCTCCATCTCCCCCTCGCTACAGTTCTTTCCCCTCACTTGCTTCCTCTAGGTTTTTTCCCCCAATCCCTGAACTTCCAGTTCTCTCTAACCCCCTAACCTCCAGTACTTCCCCCTCTAGTTCCTAATCTACCCCTCCCTTCTACAGTCATGCTGTTCTTCCATCTCCTCCTGACTACGGTTATTTTCCCCCCTTTTCCTACCTCTAGGTCTTTTCCCCCAGTCCCCACACTTCAAATTCTCTCTAGCCTCCAGTACTTCCCCATCTAGTTCCTAATCTACCCCTCCCTTCCGCAGTCTGCCATGCTGTTCCTCCATCTCCTCCTTACTAGTTATTTTTCCCTCTCTTCCTACCTCTAGGTCCGTCTTTTCTCCCAATCCTCCCCCTTCCAGTTCTCTCTAACCCCCTATGCCCTCCTCCCCACTGTTTCCTATCTCATCCTTCCTCCAGGTCTCTTTTTCCCTCTTTACCCCTCCAGCTCTTTCTATCTTGCTCCGCACCTTTCATTTAACCCATTTTCTCCTCCCTATAGTTCTCTATTCCCCTCCTCAATGCAGTTCCCCTCAGCTCTTTCTCCCTCACCTCTTTACGTTCCCTAGAAACAGCGTTTCCTCTGTACAGGTGCGCTATTGCGTAATTACATCATGTGATGATTGTGGCGCTAAAGAAACAGAATAAATAGAAGGTTAAGGCCAGAAAGTGTAGGTTCCCCTACACCACTGCAGGGCCCAGGAGGGTGTCCCCCCCCCCCCCCCCCCCCGCCTATAGGGTATTAGAACCCACCCCTGTATCTTCTGCAGAGGTGGATGATGAGTGCAAAGTGTTAATCTGCCAGATAATGTTACCGCACATACAGAAGGATGGCTGTTAAAGGGCTGAGTGCTTTCCGTATTAGAATTAGGCTGGTTCGCTGCACATTATTCAAGCCAGTTGTACGAGGATATAAAGGTTGATGAGGTCTCACAAGGACAGACATTAATTACAACACTGTGGTGCATTGTTAATAGGGGGTTTGTTATCAGATAGGTAGATTGTGAGACACATTTCCCCTCAATGCATAAACTGGGAGAGAATGAAATCTGCTTTTTCTTGGAGCCGCGTCTCACTCTCAGGGGGCAGAGAGATCATTTCATTCCCCTTTGTCTTGGAGAATGAGACACAGTAAATTCCACATTGCAGTAAGAAACATCCTTTGAAAGGAGGTATAATGCTGCGGAGACGTCTTTCATTCCACATGTACGGATAACACAATGATACGGCACACAATACTAGAGGCGTCTGATGGCAGACCTGAGCCATACAGGGAGGATGCGAGCTGGCATTACAAATAGCTGGGATTAATCCATGGTCCAATGGTCCGAGAAACCCGTAGCTGACCCATATGGGAGGGTAGTTATCCTTACAATGGCCCCGGCTTGAGTCCTCCATGTCCATTGCGAGCCACTGTGACCCCTCTCCATCTGGGTAAGGAGCATAGACTCCGGCATTGCCTCTGGAGATCCTCATCTCGGTCCCCCAAGGTTTAGGTCAGTCTGTATCTCCCAGGACACAGGGTGGAGGTACAAGGACAGGTGTCCCAGCACATGCAGGTTTTGTAAAGAGTGGAACATAATGGAGCTGAAACAGACGTAGTAGCGCAGTACAATTACAGTATCGATCACATTAACTGCTGCATGAACACGGGGCACTTACACGATTATGGTATGGGGTACGTAATTGTCTGGTTAGTTCCATGTAGCCTGTTCATGTCATATGTGCCGGTAATTACATGCGTGACCTTAGGAGTAGTACGGGTCACCTTGAGAAATTCCTAGTATCAGGAGAATGGATACACGTTACTTCATTTCACATGTCAGGGGAAGACGTACTGTAATAACAGTGGTAGCAGTTATATAGATCTGATCAGATCTGATCTGGATTTAATTTATGGTGGGATGTACTAACATGAAAATGCAACCGCATTTCCCATATGTACCAAGCTCCGAAAATCCATACTTATCTGGAGCATGGACCCCATACCATTGACTTACAGATGGAGCCAAGCTCATGTAGCCCAAGCTCATGTAGCCTTCTCTGCTGCACCTAGGTGCACCGAGGTTTATTAGCATAAGCCTTTCATCTATTGTTCTCAGCTGCAATACAATACAGAGAGAACAATACAGCAGGGGATGAAGTCCGACATCACTGGCTCAATGAATCCTATTAAAGGGATAGATGAGCAGGGCTTCATCTGTATAGAAGCCTATCCCCTGCAGCGTGTGTGTCATTCTGCTCCTGGGTAGTAGGACTCCCGGGTCATAAACTGTGACGTTCTTGTATCGCAAAGGACAGCTCTTACCAGGTTCTGATTGCAATTACAGGTTGAGTATCCCATATCCAAATATTCCGAAATACGGACTTTTTTAAGTGAGAGTGAGATAGTGAAACCTTTGTTTTCTGATGACTCAATGTACACAAACTTTGTTTAATTCACAAAGTTATTAAAATATTGTATTAAATGATCTTCAGGCTGTGTGTAAGGTGTATATGTAACATAAATGCATTCTGTGCTTAGACTTGGGTCCCATCACCATGATATCTCATTATGGTATGCAATTATTCCAAAATACGGAAAAATCCGATATCCAAAATGCTTCTGGTCCCAAGCATTTTGGATAAGGGATACTCAACCTGTATAGGTGCATATAGCCTTATTAATGCCGCTATCTACCTGATAAGTGGTGGGATGTGCCACAGCCACATTGCACAGAACAGTTTCCAGTTCGACCACTGTGTGTGTGTGCAGTGGCGGATCCAGGGGGGGGGGGGGGGGGGGGGGGGCACCCAGGCACGTGCCCCCCCTGTCATTTATAAGATTTTTTTCTGTACTTTAATTTTAGCGTGTAGCTACAGTGGCGGAACAGCCGGAGACAACGGAGTCGGGTGCCGCGGGCACCTCCTCCGTTGTCTCCCGTTCCGCTTGTACATCAGCTACTGTAAGTGAGAGCCGAGGATTCGGGAGCCACCGAGCGCTGCGCCCCTCAGCATCAACGCGTTGGCTCCTCCTGCTGTGTGACCTGGTGCCAGTAGTGCTCTCTGTTGCTCTGGTCGCGGATGTCATGTGGTTTCCGGCCGCGACACAGAGCCTGACTGGGGAGCCATCTGCGCTGTGCAGTGTGTGCGGGACTCGGGAGTGCAGAGATGATGCGGCTGTCATTGTGCAGGTGAGCGGGAGAGCAGCAGGCGCCGCGCAGCAGGGTGCATAGAAGAGTCCGTAACTATGTGGCCCAAAATACAATGGGAAGGGGGGATAGCGTAGTAATGTTTTAACATTCTGTGGCTGTGTTTGTGTGTATATGTGTGTGGGTGCATATGTGGTTGTTTGTATATATGTGCTGTGTGTGTATATGTGGCTGGTTGTGCTTATGTGACTGTATACTGTATATGGCTGTATGTATATGTGACTGTGTGTGTGTGTGTGTGTGTGTGTGTGTGTGTGTGTGTGTGTGTGTGTGTACTGTATGTGGCTGTCTGTGCATATGTGGCTGTCTGTGTGTGTATATGTGACTTTGTGTATATGTGACTGTGTGTATACTGCATCTGGCTGTCTGTATACAGTATGTGACTGTGTGTGCATATGCAGCTGTCTGTGTACACGTAAACTGTATGTGACTATGTGTGTGTATACTGTATGTGGCTGTCTGTGTATAAGTGACTGTGCATATGTGGCTGCGTGTATATGTGACTGTGTTTACTGTATCTGGTTGTCTGTATATATGTGACTGTGTGTGTATACTGTATGTGACAGTCCATGCATATGTGACTGTGTATTGTGTGTGTGTCTGTATCTGTGCATATGTGGCTGCGTATATGAGATTGCGTGTGCATATGTGACTGCGTATGCTATGTGTGTGTGGCTATTTATGTGTGTGGCTGTGCATGTAATTGTGGCTATGTGTGTGTGTGGCAGGTCCCCTACCAGGCCTGTCCCCGCACACTAGCCCTGTCCCCTATCAGGCCTGTCCCCGCACACTCACCCTGTCCCCTCACACTCGCCCTGTCCCCTACCAGGCCTGTCCCCGCACACTAGCCCTGTCCCGCACACTAGCCCTGTCCCCTATCAGGCCTGTCCCCGCACACTCACCCTGTCCCCGCAGACTCACCCTGTCCCCTACCAGGCCTGTCCCCGCACACTAACCCCGTCCCCTACCAGGCCTGTCCCCGCACACTAGCCCTGTCCCCTATCAGGCCTGTCCCCGCACACTCACCCTGTCCCCTACCAGGCCTGTCCCCGCACACTAACCCCGTCCCCTACCAGGCCTGTCCCCGCACACTAGCCCTGTCCCCTATCAGGCCTGTCCCCGCACACTCACCCTGTCCCCTACCAGGCCTGTCCCCGCACACTTACCCTGTCCCCTATCAGGCCTGTCCCCGCACACTCACCCTGTCCCCACACACTCACCCTGTCCCCTACCAGGCCTGTCCCCGCACACTAACCCCGTCCCCTACCAGGCCTGTCCCCGCACACTCACCCTGTCCCCTACCAGGCCTGTCCCCGCACACTCACCCTGTCCCCTAACAGGCCTGTCCCCTAACAGGCCTGTCCCCGCACACTAGCCCTGTCCCCTATCAGGCCTGTCCCCGCACACTCACCCTGTCCCCGCACACTAGCCCTGTCCCTAACCAGGCCTGTCCCCGCACACTCACCCTGTTCCCTACCAGGCCTGTCCACGCACACTAACCCCGTCCCCTACCAGACCTGTCTCTGAACTCTCGCCTTGTCCCCTACCAGGCCTGTCCCCGCACACTCACCCTGTCCCCGCACACTCACCCTGTTCCCTACCAGGCCTGTCCACGCACACTCGCCCTGTACCCTACCAGACCTGTCTCTGAACTCTCGCCTTGTCCCCTACCAGGCCTGTCCCCGCACACTCACCCTGTCCCCGCACACTCACCCTGTTCCCTACCAGGCCTGTCCATGCACACTCGCCCTGTCCCCTACCAGACCTGTCTCTGAACTCTCGCCTTGTCCCCTACTAGGCCTGTCCCCGCTCACTCACCGTCCCCGCACTCTCATCCTGTTACCCACTGCAACTGTACTCCATGCCCCCAGCGTGATGAAAACGAGGGCGTGACTCATGGGTATGGCATTCTCTGTGAGGCCAAACCCCTTGTTACAAAACCACACCCCTTTCACAGGAGCACATGTGCTGAACTCCCCCTTCCTTCCCCTATTGTGGTGCCCCCCCTGTCATTTTCTTCTGGATCCGTCCCTGTGAGTGTGTGTGTGTGTGTGTGTGTGTGTGTGTGTGTGTGTGTGTCTGTGTGTGTGTGTGTGTGTGTGTGTGTGTGTATATATATATATATATATATATAAAAAAAAGGGGGATTCTGGGTGCGCTAGAACATACCGTAACTGTCATCCACAACCGTACACATATAAACAGTAATTCAGGAATCCAAATGTTTAATACATAAAAACAGTTTTTTTTTTCCCTTCACATAAAAACAGTCCTTTCTGGATTTTAGGCAATACATACAAAAATACGATAAACAGTGTACAACCAATGCTGGTTCAATATTACTGGCTGAACTGCATATGGCGACGGGTGGAGGCAGATCTTGAAGAAACCAACGCGTTTCATCCCAATCTGGGACTTCTTCAGGGGTATTAATCTAAACAAAAATATATACTAACTTATAAAAGGTATATGGCTCTTAATCATTGTTTATAACAGGTAAGCCTATACATACCGGGTGCCAACTTGTTTAGGGAACATCCTAAAAGGACAAGTATTTCGTGATAAAACGATAAAAAGGTATAAAACCTAATGAGTGAAAACAAAATTACTATCAGTGGGCGGGATGTACTAATGTACATCGCCGCCCATCGCCGCCCTGCGCCACGATGCTGATCGCATATGTACTAACATATGCGATCAGCATTGCGGAGGACAGTTCTTCCGATAAGAGCTGTCCTCCGCGATACGCAGCGGCAGCCTGACTTCCGGGATTCGGCCCCAGAAGTCAGTCTGCGCATGCGCGGGGTGACGGGGGCGGCCGCAGGGCATGCTGGGAGGGATCCGATCGGATCCCTCACACAGCGCCGCGGAGAGAAGCCCATAGGCTTCTATGGACGTACGCCGTCCTGCCGGCCGGGGGTTAGTACATCAGGAAAATGCGGTAAACAGGGAGTTTACCGCATTTTCCGCTTAGTACATCCCGCCCAATGTGAGGTCTTATGAATTGGAATGAGGAGAGGACAAGGGGGAAAAAATGGGGGTACATACATACCCAAATTTGGTGAAAAGCGGATAAACTGCTGATTGAATTCCGCGATTACAGGGAAGCCATATTTATATATAGCATGATATAATAACCTAAAGAAATAGACCAGTTTTTGTTTTTTTTCCAAATGATTAAAAACTGTAGACTCCAAAAACGAAAAGAAAAAGGGTCCAAATACATACCGGCCACACAATCAAATTAAATAGGCTCTGGCTCGATGTTGAGAAGACTAGTCGTAGCCTCAGATGATAGCTTCTTCACAATGAAAGAAACCTATAATAATAGGTATATAATTTTACATGGGGGGCTCATTGGCAATCATGTCAAAAACTTTTTGACTCTCCCTTCATTATAATATAATTAAATTCATGGCTGATTATAAGCACAGTATGCATTAGTTAACATGACAAAATACAAAAAAATACAAAAAAAATCCCCTGTATCAATATATGAAGGCAAGGTAGTAACAGTGGTACTCACTAGATAAGCAGCTGGTGGTTCTCTCAGAGTCCAGAGTGTAACTGAGAACACCACCGGCGAGGTATTTATACCATAGGAAGATCACATCACTTCCTGTCATTAAGAAATAAGGTCAAGATCGAAAAATAAAATTAAAACCCTATATTAAATAAATGTGAAGTTATAATTTTTTTTTTTTTTCATAAATGTATTTATTACAAATTTGACAAGACATAACAACAAGTGTGGACATAATTGTCCGATGCAAACATTTTCCAATATTTTCTACCTCTTGATTGACAACATAGGTATGTATAGTGAATTTTACGTTGTAAAGGCATGTTACTGACATTAATATTCAATAAAATTACCAGTGTATTCACTTTGATATGTTTTTTGTCATGACTTGTCATAATATAAAAGATGATAATTATTTAACAACTGGTTAATAAAAGTTAGAGAGATCAGAGAAAGAAGGAAAGGAGGGAGAAAGAGCAAAAGGGGGGGGGAATAAGGAGGGAGGGGGTAAAGCCACGCGCGTCCGAACCATCCATCGCTTCTCAGTTCAAATTAATTGGTGGGTCCTGTATGTACAATCTAGTCTCATACCAAACGTTCATACGAAAACAATTATGTATTTGTCTTCTGGTTTCAATGGGTAAGGTGTCTATATAGCTCTCCCATATTGAAAAGAAGTTCTCAACTTGGGAGTCTTTGTGAAGTGTGGTTTCAGTCCACTCAAGTTTAAACACTTGAAATAATTTTTCTTTGAACATGGCAAGGGACGGGGGTGTGGGGGAAATCCATTGCTGTAATATGCATTTTCTGGCTACCGAGGAGACAAACAGCAACAATTTTTTGCAACCGGTTGAGATTTTCGGAGAGTTTGGTAAAAGTCCGAAAAACGCCCAATCTGGGGTCAATATTAGGAAGTTCACCAAGTGGTTAATTGTAAACTGTCTTATAGCCAACCAGAAGCGCTGGATCATAGGACATTCCCATAAGCAATGATATAAGGTTGCCTCAGGGCCAGCACATTTGTGACAAACGGAGGAAGTACTCATGCCAATTAAGTTACATCGGTGGGGAGATAGGTATCCTCTATAGAATATCTTAAAAAACATATCCTTGTAGGATGTAGCTGAAATTGTTTTTACAGAATATAATAGACTTTTCAAAATATCCTCTTCCCTCAAATTGGGAAAGTGTGTTCGCCATTTTGTGATGCCCGTTTGATATTGGCCAGTGTGATAGGGCAGCCTCAATATTTTGTAGAAGTAAGATATGGCCTTTGCAGAGTAGTTTACAGCTAGAAGGGCGTCATCCAGCAGATTACACCAGTCTTCCTTGTTTAGGTACTTTAGTGTTTTACTGGTGTAGTGTTGTGCCTGAAGGAAGGCTAAATTACACACTGGTAAGAAGTCATATCGAGAATTTTCTCGTGTATAGGTAAAGGGTTTTTTTGTGTCCAAGTTTGTAAGGTGCCTAACTGAACGCAATCCCTGCTCATGCCACGATCTGAATGGTTGTGTCGCCAAGCCGTGTTGGAAGTTGCTGTTACCTAGGAAAGGGAGATGTAAAGAATAAAGAGTGTGAAGTTTAGCTTTATTGCGTATTGTGTGCCACGTTGACCATGTTGACATGAGCAGGGGATTGTCCAGTATGTGTGAAGGAATCTCGTGTTTAGGTAAATGTAAGAAACAGGTCAAGTCTAGATTGGAGAGAAACTGTTTTTCGAGTGTATAATTTGCATATTGATCTGTTCCATGGAGCCAGTCCTTAATATATCTACAGGTGGCTGCTTGGTTATACGTGAAGTTATAATTAATAGAGGGAGTGAATGAGTGAATATAGGATGACTGATAATTTAATTGAGAACTAAAATAAACGTGGATAGCAAGAGATAACAATTAAAATGTATTCATTTATTCGACTGAGTTAATAAAAAAATACTAGTACAAAAACATTACTAAGGATTCCGTGTGGTGTGCTATGGAAGGAGGTCCATGGGGGTGACACCATATGGTGCCATACCGGGTGACAACAACCCTAGTGACGCCTCTGGACAGGGAGACCAAGAAAACTGTATGGGCGGGATATATTAAGATACATTTCCGCCCCTCGCCGCTTACCGCAGCGATGTTGATCGCATATGTACTAACATATGCAATCAATATCGCAATGCGGTGACAGAGGCCCCCCGCGATACCTGTGAGGTGGTCTGCGGGGGGTCTCCGTCATCTCCCTGGGCTCTCCAGATTGTATGGACGCAGGGAAGCAGGCAGCAGGCTCCCCCCGGCGCCTCCTCCTCCCCATGCAGCCGGAAGGAAGCTGTGTTGCTAGGGGGAGGAGGAGATTACCTTCCGGGTCCAGGGCAGCCTGGAGGAAGGTAAGCCGGGGGGGGAGGGGGTCGGTGTCTGCGGCGGGGGCGGCGGGTTGCGGCAGGCGGCGATAAGAAGCCCATAGGCTTCTATAGGGTATCGCCATCCAGAGATGGCGATACCCTGGACGGCGAAAACGCAGCGGTAGGGTCTTAGTAAATTTGAAAGTGCGTTTTCGGGGGTTTTACCGCATTTTTCCTTTAGTACATCCCGCCCTAAGACTGTGTTTGAGAAGCTGTGTCAGCCAAGCCAAGGCAAGCCTGAGCCTGTGAACATACCTGCAAGAAGCCCTTTATTTCCTCTCCTGATATTACTCTGTAATGTTCTGAGTGTCGCTGACAGGAGGGGCACTATAGTAAAACACCTCTTGGCGGGCCCTATGGCTGTATTCTGGCCATCGCCCTTTATTTCCTCTCCTGATATTACTCTGTAATGTTGCTGACAGGAGGCGCACTATAGTAAAACACCTCTCGGCGGGCCCTATGGCTGTATTCTGGTCATTGCCCTTTATTTCCTCTCCTGATATTACTCTGTAATGTTCTGAGTGTCGCTGACAGAAGGGGCACTATAGTAAAACACCTCTCGGCGGGCCCTATGGCTGTATTCTGGCCACTGCCCTTTATTTCCTCTCCTGATATTACTCTGTAATATTCTGAGTGTCTCTGACAGAAGGGACACTATAGTAAAACACCTCTCGGTGGGCCCTATGGCTGTATTCTGGCCATACTCTCCTGATATTACACTGTAGGATGCATTAATCTCATGGCCAGGTAACACAGATAACACCCTGTGCGACTAATAGCTTCCTGTTGTGCATTACATGCTCTATTAGTTATAGTGGAAATGTCCCACCGGCCGGTTCCTCCTCCGGGAAGCATCACTCTCCATGTCTGCAGGCTCCTATAGAGGTGGGGATATATCATCCAGGAGTCGTCGTACCCTCCCACCCTGCACTGAGTGGGAAGTCATCCAGGAAACATTAGTGCAGAGCTATTCTACACACGCCAGGTGCCGGAACATTGATTATCAGAAACAGACTTCTAATCCCTTATTCCTGACATTCTGCTATGATTTCGGTACTCTAATAATAAAATACTATACACAGTGTATACACTATATACTGTATACACACTATGGGGCATCCTGTATCTAATTGTCTGCTCCGACTTACAGTATTTAATCAGGTCCTGACTGTATCCCTCGTGCATTAAGCCCCGAGAGTGCACCTTTCCTCGGGTGGGGTTCATAGGGTCAACCACACTTAGGTTGACAGTGTCTAGGTCGACCATAACTAAGTCAACACCCGAAATAAGTCGACACAAACATTTGGTTGAAATGAGCAAGGTCGACATGACAAAAGGTCGACATGAGATTTTTTACATTTTTTTGTGTAGTTTTCTTCGTAGAGTACCCCAATTAGTGCACTGTGTCGCTTCACTCGCTATGCTTCAGGCAAGGTGCCTCGCTCCGCTACTGCTGCGCTCGGCACAGGTAGCCGTTCCCAGTTGTAGTCCACGTGGATTGTAAAGTATAAAAAAAGTTCAAAAATGTTAAAAAATTGTGAAAAACTCATGTCGACCTTTTGTCATGTAGACCTAGAACATTTCAACCTAGTGACCATGTCGACCTAGAAACCTTGTCGATCTAATGCATGTCGACCAATAGTGATCAACCTAGTCACTGTCGACCTAAGGGTGGTCGACCTAGAGACCAGATACCCCTTTCCTCGTAGCCTCAATCCTCAGGAGCTGGGGAGAAAAGTCTTCATTGCAATGCACCCTCTTGGATGTAAAGCGATGGGACATGTTGAATTATTGAGTAGCACCGCACGTTTAGCGGAGATCTTTTCCCCATGCAATAAACCCTGGGGTAAATTTACTAAGATGGGAGTTCTATTTAAAATGGGATGTTACCCTTAGCAACTAATCAGATTTTACTTCTCATTTAAATAGCACCTTCTAAAAGGTAATACCTGGAATCTGATTGGTTGCTATTGGCAACATCCTATCTTAAACGGAACTCCCATCTTAGTAAATTTACCCCCTGTTTCTAAACGGTGCAGCCCTTTGGGGTATATTCAGTTGGCAGCAAGGTTTCAGCTAATAACTGGAAATGCTCTCAGCCGCACTTCTCGCTGAAAGCACTTATTACAATAATAATGTGTGTTTATATAGCGCTTTTCTCCAAAAGGACTCAGAAAACTTTAATGAATATGCCACTACAGTATATACTATATATATGTGTGTGTATGCGCGGGCAGGTGTTTTTGTGAATGTGAAGTTTTAGTTTGTTAGGGTGCCCCTTTATTTCCCAACCCTCTGTCTCTCCCAGTGCTGTCTTATTCCTCTGCCTGGCTTCTTACACGTAATCTCAGTTGCCAGGTTATTCCCAAAGAATTTATGGACATCTTCTGAGAAATTAGTTTCCGTGTCTCGGCCCAAGCTGTAGAAGTGAAGAGAAGCCGTTTGCGTGTTCACAGCTAATCCCGTCAATATAGATGGGATTATTAATTAGGATGTAACCTCCATCATCATAGAATTTCTGAAATACCAAATCACCCACAAAATTCATAGTAAGTCGGTGTGTTACCTTTCCCATAAGCAACACCCTTGCAGGATCAGTCACTCTCACAGTGTAATTGTGGCTCCTACAGAGGACCTCCTAAGCTTAATCATCATTTACTCCAGAGATAAGTAGGATTTTTTCAGGAAGCTTATCTGGGAGATTGAAAAAAAAATCAATTACTAGTATTATTATTCTTTTTTTTTTTCATAAATCACCTACCTACCTTACAGCACTGTCCTTCATAGGGATAATGACATGACTTACATAGAAACACCTGATCCAGTAGACAAGAATTACTCTGCCCAAATGAACTTACAGCGCCAGAGGTGGGGGAACACGTACAGTTGTCAAAAGTTCCCAGAATGCCAATATTAGGGTTAGGCTGTGGGGGAAGGTTAAGGTCAGACTGCAGGGGAAGGTTAGGGTCAGACTGCGGGGGAAGGTTAGGGTCAGGCTGTGGGGAAAGGTTAGGGTCAGGCTGTTGGGAAAGGTTAGGGTCAGGCTGTTAGGGTCAGGCTATGGGGAAAGGTTAGGGTCAGGCTGCGGGGGAAGGTTAGGGTCAGCCTGCGGGGGAAGGTTAGGGTTAGGCTGCGAAGGGAAGGTTAGGGTTAGGCTGCAGGGGAAGGTCAGGGTCAGGCTGAAGGGGAAGGTCAGGGTTAGGCTGCGGGGGAACGTCTGGGTTAGGCTGCGGGGGAAGGTTAGGGTTAGGCTGAAGGGGAAGGTCAGGGTTAGGCTGCAGGGGAACGTCTGGGTTAGGCTGCGGGGGAAGGTTAGGGTTAGGCTGTGGGGGAAGGTTAGGGTTAGTCAGCAGTGGAAGGTTAAGGTTAGGCTCTGGGGGAAGATTAGGGTTATGCACTAGGGGCAGATTAGGTTAGGATGCAGGAGGTTAGAGTTCCGCATAGAAGGAGGGTTTTGGGTAGGGGTTAGGGTTAGGGATAGCCAGCAAATTCTCATATGTGGAGAATCGGGGGGCTTGACCCGGAAGTCACAGTAACATGACCGCTGGGACTCGGAAGCTACGTTGGAGCGGCTTCAGCCATCAGGAGCGTTCAATGAATGTCGAAGTATCATACCCAACCCAAGAAACACATGATACATAAAGTAGCAGACTTCTAGCTGTAGCAGCTGCTCAGGGATAACGCGAGAGGCAGCCACCAATGAATAAAGCAATCATTTACTAGCACAAATTAAGTCAAAATTATCGCTGGGCCTGGTGAGCGATACTAAACTGTCTCGGCAATGCTGGCCTGGCACAGTGAGGGTTAACGTACCGCTCAGCCAGACCAGTCTTTGCGTCACGCGGCTTGCCGGGCTAAGTGCGCAATGGACTTAAGGGCCAGACTTGCCTGTACGGTTCCAGCAATTTGGAAAAAAAATGAAAACCAATGTAAAAAGTTTAGACAATAATTTTATTTTCAAAATAAATAAAAGAAAAATACTTTCTTTGGGTCGATGCGTGTAAAGTGCGCCCGTCTCTGCCTTGCCAGATTTGCATTTTACGAGTTTTCTGAGCAAGCGAAGTGCGAATTCACGCAGGTTACGCTACAGAAAAAAAATGGGAGTATGTTCATCTCCGCAACAGCCCCTGTGTGAAGGGTCTGAGATTGCCATCTACTCTCCCTGCGGTGCTGGAGCGCTCTAACCATCGTTATCTGACAGAGATCACGAACGTGCTGTGCGTAGCATGCTGTAACTGTAGATACTGTGTTTAAGGCTCAGAATGGAACATTAGCTGCGTATTGTCAATCTATCGAGTGGATAACGTGCTCTACAGGGCAGCATAAAACATGCACTGTCCAACACAATTATCTGAAGCACAGACTCAGAACTCACTCTGCAGACCCCTCACTGCTACATCTATCTCCTTTCCTTCGTATAGACCGTCAGTGTGGTGACTGGATGGAAAATTATACCTGTTGAAAACAGCGACGAGCGTATCATTTGTAAATATTATACAATATATGCTGCAGGTTGTAGGAAGGATCACTGATGTACTTACTGCACTTTCCCAATTCTGTTAATTTATAAGCAGTTGTGTGACGTAACCCGTTTTGGTAAAGTCGGAATGCGCAACGGTCTGCTGGGAGGAGCAAATATTGTGAGGCAAACGTGTCAAAGAAGGTTCCGGTATGAATGGTCGACCATGTTATGGTCGACAGTCATTAGGTCGACCACTATTGGTCGACATTGACATGGTCGATATGGACACATGGTCGACACATGAAAATGGTCGACACGTGAAAGGTCGACATATGAAAAGGTCGACATGAGTTTTTTTACTTTTTTTGGTGTCGTTTTTTGCGTAAAGTGACTGGGAACCCCAGTTAGTGCACCGCGTCCCCTCGCATGGCTCGCTTCGCTCGCCATGCTTCGGGCATGGTGCCTTCGCTCCGCTACCGCTTCACTCGGCACACTTTACCGTTCCAATCGTAGTCCATGTGGATCGTAAAGTATGGAAAAGTTCCCCAAAAGAAAAAAAAGTTAAAAAACTCATGTCGACCTTTTCATATGTCGACCATGTGCCCATGTCGACCATGTCAATGTCGACCAATAGTGGTTGACCTAATGACTGTCGACCATGACATGGTCGACCATGTGAATATAACTGGTCAAAGAAATACGGCAATATTTAACACTTTGACCCAGACTAGTTACCTGTTGCTCATGGGATCCGGTGTTTAGGTCGATAGCACTTACAGTAGGTCAACACTCATTAGGACGACCACTATTGATCGACACTCATTAGGTCGACATGGTCACTAGGTTGACTTGGCAAAGGTCGACACATGACACTGTATAAATCATTGGTACAGACGCACATGGAATATTGTGTACAGTTCTGGGTACTGCACTAGAAAAAAAATATCTTGGAACTCGAAAGTTCAGAAGTGAGCCATCAAACTGGTTAAGGGGTTAGAGGCACTGAATTATGAGGATAGACTTACAAGGTTAGATATGTTTACACTGGAAAAGAGGCAGCTGAGAGGGGACATTATTAACATTTATAAATACATAAAGGGACAATACAAGGATTTATCAGATGATCAGTTTATCAAACAAAGGCAACATAGGACACAAGGACACCCCCTGAGGTTAGACGAAAAAAATTTCAACACAGCGGAGAAAAGGGTTCTTCACAGTAAGAGCAGTAAGGATTTAGAATTCTCTACCAGAGGAGATGGTAATGGTGGACTCACTAAATAAGTTTAAAAATGGATTAGATAAATTCCTAACTGAAAGAAATATCCAAGGATACAGCATTTAAATGATATATAATTTTATAATACAAGTTGAACTCGATGAACATTGTGTCTTTTTTCAATCTCATCAACTATGTAACCATGAAAAGGTCGACGTGAGGTTTTCACATTTTTTTTCCATTCTTTTTTTTTCTTCCCCTTTTTCCACGTGGACTACGATTGGGAATAGTAACCTGTGCCAAGCGCAGCGGTATACGAGGGGATACGGTGTACTAATTGTGGTTCCCGGCCACTTTACGAACAAAACGACACCACAAAATTTAAAAAACCTCACCTTTTCCCATGTCGACCTCATGACCGCGTCAACCTATTTCAGTTGTCGACCTAGTCACTATCGACCCTATGCGCCAGACCAGTTGCTCATGACGATGAATATGGAACGTTTTCATACCTCCCAACTGTCCTGATTTCAGTGGGCCAGCTCCACTTTTAGCCTTAGTGTCCGCTGGGCAGGGGGAAGGTTGCGGCAGCATTCTAAACAGTGCGAGGAGGAGAGACTGGGGGGCAGCCCAGAGTGATGAAAACGGGGGACGTGCTGTGTGGCCACATATTTGGGTGCTATAACCTGGATGCTATGGTTGTCATATTACAGGCTGGCTCCATTTAGAGGCTCCGCCACGGGTAGTGATTCCCGCATAGAAAGTCACTTCCAGTGTCCAAGGCATGTATGGGATTAGTGTTTTGTGCTAAAGGAATTGGTATGAAGTCGCACAGTAAGCACAGCGATGTGTGTAGCACGACGCATAGAGGGCTCATTCGTATCCCGGTTAGGATTTGAGTTGCACACGGCAGCTGCACCACTGTCCCGAGTACCCGTGCATTGTAATATTACTGCATTAGGGATGCCAGTAAAGACGCATATTCTGCGGAAAGATGCACGGTCTGACGTTCGGTGCAGCTTAGCCCCTGTCACGGTACATACTGGTACCAATAATACATTTTGAGGTGGAGGAATAGTCTGCAGAAACAGGGAGTTAGAGTATGGACATAAGAGAATTGTCTCTCAGCCACAGGGATTACAGTAGGAACCAGCCGCCTCTGTGGGGGCGGCAGTACAGGTGGAGTTAGATGTTTGGAGGAGGTTTTATTCCACAAGCGGAAGTGACAAGATGATAACATACTCCCCGGTGGTTACGGCCTAGTTTATAATATTGGGCCTAATTCAGGTTGGATCCAACCGTAAATTTGTCCGTTCTGCCTATGCGCCTGCATTTCCAGTGGGGGGCGCAGAAAATGTGATCGCCTCTGCCTGTCAATCAGGCAGAGGCTGTTGCGGGGCGGGAAGGGGGCAGGCAAAGCTCCGTTTCTAGGGAGGAGAATGAGTTGTTGGGGCGGTGCGGCATGAACGGGTGGGCGGAGGCGGCCAAATGGGGACATGTCAGGGGCGTGATTATGGCGGCAGCTGCTGCGATTGAGAACATGGCGGCAGGAGGCTTCCTCAGTTTCTGCTTACAAGCAGAAATTGCGATGCGTTTGCAATTTCTGCTTGTTGAACCGGGGGAGGCGCCGGTTAGCGTGCTTAATTTGCAATTCTTACTGAAATAGGCCCATTATTACCTGATTGTAAAAGAAATTCATTCTGGGGAAAAAAAATAATTTTGTTTTATTGTTGAAACCTCTAAAAATAAAACTGGTGGTAAAAGATGAACAGAGTAACAGAGTAGATTGATTGGGGTAATACCCCTTTCAGACCGCCACCCCCAAACATGGGATATTGGCACATGAGCGCGCATAACCCGTGTTCATGTGCGGCCTGAAAGGTGCAAGGGTTGAAATACTGGGTCAAGTGACCCGGTATTTCAACCCTGGTCGTGAGCAGGATTGAACACGTCTTCAACCTGGCTCACTGTGCGGTGTGAATGGGAGCCGGATCGATACGACCCGTTTCCCTTTCACTCTCTGTGTACGGGCGGCGCTTGGAGATCATGTGATCTCCAAGTGCCGCCCCCGCCGCCTCACCGCTGATGTCACCAACCCGGCAATATGCCAGGCTGCAGTCAGTGGCGGCGGGGAGCCTGAGGCGGGTCGCACTCTCTGAGCTCCCGTGTCAGGCTCCCGTGTGCGACCCACCTCAGGCAGTCTGCAAGGGATATAAGTGTGATGTGTAATTTTAACCCATGTGTATTATAGCACACTGCTGTGGTGGAAGTGGATGTGTTATAGGCCCTACACACTGGCCGTTTTTTTGAAAGATATGAACGATCTCGTTCATAAATGAACGAGAACTCGTTCATATCTTTCAGTGTGGAGGCTCCAGCGATGAACAATGCGCGGCCCCGCGCTCGTTCATCGCTGGTCTCCCGTCGGCTGTGCATGCAGGCGAATATGGACGATCTCGTCCATATTTGCCTGCACTTCAATGCAGCCGGGTGACGGGGGGAGTGAAGAAACTTCACTTCCCCCGTCACTGCCCCCCCGCCGCCGGGTCGCTCGTCGGCCGTATCCGCCGTCGGGCAGCTCGGCGGCGGGTGTGTAGGGCCCTTAAGTAACACAGATACAATCTCTGAGCCCAGATGTAATTTACATGTTGTAAAGAATTTAGGGGTTGAGTCAGCGGAGGACGCTAATGGCACCATTGCTGCGCATTTGTATGCAGCAGCTGTGCCAAATTATGTAAAAGCCGCAGGAGGCATCTTAAGTAAAGGAGACGCCCAGTGACGGCTTCTCTAATCCGCTGGTTGTGTCCAAAGACGGACACTGGGCAACCATCGGACATCTGACTAACAGGCTACTCAGGACGGGTGTGGGTTGATAGATAGACAGTGTCTAGTTAGACAGTCAGTAGATGGACACCATACTGTATGTTAGACAGATATTAGGTCGACAGGATAAAAAGGTCGACAGGGTCAAAAGGTCGACATGAAAAAGGTAGACATTACAAAAGGTTGACAGGGTCAAAAGGTCAACATGAAAATGGTCGACACAAAAAAGGTAGACTCCATGTTTTTTGCATTTTTGTGGTTTGTGTGGATAGTTTTGTCATCTGGGACCCCCAATTGTAGAAAGGCATCCCCTCGCCGGGTTCGCTTCGCTCGCCACGCTTCAGGCTCGGTTGCTTGCTGTGCTCGCCACAAGGTTTATAACCAACTCTTTGCCGACATGGATAGAAAAGGTATGACATAGTCCAAAAACTTTTAAAAAAATGTAAAAAACATGTGTCTATCTATTTTTATGTCGACCATTTCCATGTCGACTGATTGACCCTGTCGACCTTTTCACACTGTCGACATTTTGAACTGTCAACCTTTTTCGTGTCGACCTTTTGACCCTGTCGACCTTTTGACCCTGTACACCTAATATGTGTGTGTGTGTATATATATATATATATATATATATATATATAGATAGATATATATAGATAGATAGAAAAGAATCCTCCCCAAGTCCTATGCAGGGCCTTGTAGGAGAAAACACAGGCGGCACTCCGTGGTCTTGTCAAATAGGTCTGTACTTAAAAGTTACAGCATAGTGCAAAAACAGCTGTTTTTGCACTATGCTGTAACTTTTAAATACAGACCTATTTGACAAGACCACGGAGTGCCGCCTGTGTTTTCTCCTACAAGGCCCTGCATAGGACTTGGGGAGGATTCTTTTCTATATGCTATTAGAGGAGGGCACCCTGGCATAATCATCTTTATTCATCCTGAGTGCCGGATAATTCACATCTATATATAGGGCTTCATGGGGAAGGGGTGTGGCCACAAAATAATACCAGTTCATATTACGGTGCACAGTAGTCTCCATTACTCAAATTACGCCGCACATTAGCGCCACTACACCAGATAGAGCCCCTTTTTACAAATTACAGCAGACAGCATCCCCTTTTTACACATTACGGCAGACAGTGTCCCCCTTTTTACACATTACGACAGACAGCGTCCCCCTTTTTACACATTATGGCAGACAGCGTCCCCCTTTTTACACATTATGGCAGACAGCACCTCCTTTTTACACATTACAGCAGGCAGCGTCCCCTTTTTACACATTACGGCAGGCAGTGTCCCCTTTTTACACATTAGAGCAGACAGCGTCCCCCTTTTTACACATTACAGCAGACAGCGTCCCCCTTTTTACACATTACGGCAGATAGCGTCCCCCTCTTTACACGTTACGGCAGACAGCGTCCCCCTTTTTACACATTACGGCAGGCAGCATCCCCTTTTTACACATTACGGCAGACAGCGTCCCCCTCTTTACACATTACTGCAGACAGCGTCCCCCTCTTTACACATTACGGCAGACAGCGTCCCTCTTTTTACACATTACGGCAGACAGCATCCCCTTTTTACACATTACGGCAGACAGCGTCTCCCTTTTTACACATTAGGGCAGACAGTGTCCCCTTTTTACACATTATGGAAGACAGCGTCCCCTTTTTACACGTTACGGCAGACAGCGTCCCCTTTTTACACATTACGGCAGACAGTGTCCCCCTTTTTACACATTACGGCACACAGCGTCCCCCTTTCTCTGACGTCCTAGTGGATGCTGGGGACTCCGAAAGGACCATGGGGAATAGCGGCTCCGCAGGAGACTGGGCACAAAAGTAAAAGCTTTAGGACTACCTGGTGTGCACTGGCTCCTCCCCCTATGACCCTCCTCCAAGCCTCAGTTAGATTTTTGTGCCCGAACGAGAAGGGTGCTCACTAGGTGGCTCTCCTGAGCTGCTTAGTAAAAAAGTTTAAGTATAGGTTTTTTATTTTCAGTGAATCCTGCTGGCAACAGGTTCACTGCACCGAGGGACTAAGGGGAGAAGAAGCGAACTCACCTGCGTGCAGAGTGGATTGGGCTTCTTAGGCTACTGGACATTAGCTCCAGAGGGACGATCACAGGCCCAGCCATGGATGGGTCCCAGAGCCGCGCCGCCGGCCCCCTTACAGAGCCAGAAGACTGAAGAGGTCCGGAAAATCGGCGGCAGAAGACGTCCTGTCTTCAATAAGGTAGCGCACAGCACCGCAGCTGTGCGCCATTGCTCTCAGCACACTTCACACTCCGGTCACTGAGGGTGCAGGGCGCTGGGGGGGGGGGCGCCCTGAGACGCAATAAAAACACCTTATATGGCAAAAAAAATACATCACATATAGCTCCTGGGCTATATGGATGCATTTAACCCCTGCAAATTTTTCCTTAAAAAAGCGGGAGAAAGGCCGCCGAGAAGGGGGCGGAGCCTATCTCCTCAGCACACTGGCGCCATTTTTCCTCACAGCTCCGTTGGAGGGAAGCTCCCTGACTCTCTCCTGCAGTCCTGCACTACAAAAACAGGGTAAAACAATAGAGGGGGGGGCACTAATTTGGCAGATAAATCTATACAGCAGCTATATAAGGGAAAAACACTTATATAAGGTTATCCCTGTATATATATAGCGCTCTGGTGTGTGCTGGCAAACTCTCCCTCTGTCTCCCAAAGGGCTAGTGGGGTCCTGTCCTCTATCAGAGCATTCCCTGTGTGTGTGCTGTGTGTCGGTACGTTGTGTCGACATGTATGAGGAGGAAAATGGTATGGAGGCGGAGCAATTGCCTGTAATAGTGATGTCACCCCCTAGGGAGTCGACACCTGACTGGATGGTCTTATGGAAGGAATTACGTGATAGTGTCAGCACTTTACAAAAGACTGTTGACGACATGAGACAGCCGGCAAATCAGTTATTACCTGTACAGGCGTCTCAAACACCGTCAGGGGCTCTAAAGCGCCCGTTACCTCAGATGGTCGACCCAGACACGGACACTGACTCCAGTGTCGACGGTGAGGAAACAAACGTATTTTCCAGTAGGGCCACACGTTACATGATCACGGCAATGAAGGAGGTTTTGAACATTTCTGATACTACAAGTACCACAAAAAAGGGTATTATGTGGGGTGTGAAAAAACTACCCGTAGTTTTTCCTGAATCAGATGAATTAAATGAGGTGTGTGATGAAGCGTGGGTTTCCCCCGATAAAAAACTGCTAATTTCTAAAAAATTATTGGCATTATACCCTTTCCCGCCAGAGGTTAGGGCGCGTTGGGAAACACCCCCTAGGGTAGATAAGGCGCTCACACGCTTATCAAAACAAGTGGCGTTACCGTCTCCTGATACGGCCGCCCTCAAGGAACCAGCTGATAGGAAGCTGGAAAATATCCTAAAAAGTATATACACACATACTGGTATTATACTGCGACCAGCAATCGCCTCAGCCTGGATGTGCAGTGCTGGGGTGGCTTGGTCGGATTCCCTGACTGAAAATATTGATACCCTGGACAGGGACAGTATATTATTGACTATAGAGCATTTAAAGGATGCATTTCTATATATGCGAGATGCACAGAGGGATATTTGCACTCTGGCATCAAGAGTAAGTGCGCTGTCCATTTCTGCCAGAAGAGGGTTATGGACGCGACAGTGGTCAGGTGATGCGGATTCCAAACGGCATATGGAAGTATTGCCGTATAAAGGGGAGGAGTTATTTGGGGTCGGTCTATCGGACCTGGTGGCCACGGCAACGGCTGGGAAATCCACCTTTTTACTCCAGGTCACCTCTCAGCAGAAAAAGACACCGTCTTTTCAGGCTCAGTCCTTTCGTCCCCATAAGGGCAAGCGGGCAAAAGGCCACTCATATCTGCCCCGGGGCAGAGGAAGGGGAAAAAGACTGCAGCAGGCAGCCTCTTCCCAGGAACAGAAGCCCTCCCCCGCTTCTGCCAAGTCCTCAGCATGACGCTGGGGCCTTACAAGCGGACTCAGGCACGGTGGGGGCCCGTCTCAAGAATTTCAGCGCGCAGTGGGCTCACTCGCAAGTGGACCCCTGGATCCTGCAGGTAGTATCTCAGGGGTACAAATTGGAATTCGAGACATCTCCCCCTCGCCGGTTCCTGAAGTCTGCTTTACCAACGTCTCCCTCCGACAGGGAGGCGGTATTGGAAGCCATTCACAAGCTGTATTCCCAGCAGGTGATAATCAAGGTACCCCTCCTACAACAGGGAAAGGGGTATTATTCCACGCTGTTTGTGGTACCGAAGCCGGACGGCTCGGTGAGACCTATTTTAAATCTGAAATCCTTGAACACTTACATACAAAGGTTCAAATTCAAGATGGAGTCACTCAGAGCAGTGATAGCGAACGTGGAAGAAGGGGACTATATGGTGTCTCTGGACATCAAGGATGCTTACCTCCATGTCCCAATTTGCCCTTCTCACCAAGGGTACCTCAGGTTTGTGGTACAGAACTGTCACTATCAGTTTCAGACGCTGCCGTTTGGATTGTCCACGGCACCCCGGGTCTTTACCAAGGTAATGGCCGAAATGATGATTCTTCTTCGAAGAAAAGGCGTCTTAATTATCCCTTACTTGGACGATCTCCTGATAAGGGCAAGGTCCAGAGAACAGTTAGAGGTCGGAGTAGCACTATCTCAAGTAGTACTACGACAGCACGGGTGGATTCTAAATATTCCAAAATCGCAGCTGATTCCGACGACACGTCTGCTGTTCCTAGGGATGATTCTGGACACAGTCCAGAAAAAGGTGTTTCTCCCGGAGGAGAAAGCCAGGGAGTTATCCGACCTAGTCAGGAACCTCCTAAAACCAGGCCAAGTGTCAGTGCATCAATGCACAAGGGTCCTGGGAAAAATGGTGGCTTCTTACGAAGCGATTCCATTCGGCAGATTCCACGCAAGAACTTTTCAGTGGGATCTGCTGGACAAATGGTCCGGATCGCATCTTCAAATGCATCAGCGGATAACCCTGTCTCCAAGGACAAGGGTGTCTCTCCTGTGGTGGTTACAGAGTGCTCATCTTCTAGAGGGCCGCAGATTCGGCATTCAGGACTGGGTCCTGGTGACCACGGATGCCAGCCTGAGAGGCTGGGGAGCAGTCACACAGGGAAGAAATTTCCAGGGCTTGTGGTCAAGCATGGAAACGTCACTTCACATAAATATCCTGGAACTAAGGGCCATTTACAATGCCCTAAGTCAGGCAAGGCCTCTGCTTCAGGGTCAGCCGGTGTTGATCCAGTCGGACAACATCACGGCAGTCGCCCACGTAAACAGACAGGGCGGCACAAGAAGCAGGAGGGCAATGACGGAAGTTGCAAGGATTCTTCGCTGGGCGGAAAATCATGTGATAGCACTGTCAGCAGTGTTCATTCCGGGAGTGGACAACTGGGAAGCAGACTTCCTCAGCAGACACGACCTCCACCCGGGGGAGTGGGGACTTCACCCAGAAGTCTTCCACATGATTGTGAACCGTTGGGAAAAACCAAAGGTGAACATGATGGCGTCCCGCCTCAACAAAAAACTGGACAGATATTGCGCCAGGTCAAGGGACCCTCAGGCAATAGCTGTGGACGCTCTGGTAACACCGTGGGTGTACCAGTCAGTGTATGTGTTCCCTCCTCTGCCTCTCATACCCAAGGTACTGAGAATCATAAGAAGGAGAGGAGTAAGGACTATACTCGTGGCTCCGGATTGGCCAAGAAGGACTTGGTACCCGGAACTTCAAGAGATGCTCACGGAAGACCCGTGGCCTCTACCTCTAAGAAAGGACCTGCTCCAGCAGGGACCCTGTCTGTTCCAAGACTTACCGCGGCTGCGTTTGACGGCATGGCGGTTGAACGCCGGATCCTGAAGGAAAAAGGCATTCCGGATGAAGTCATCCCTACCCTGATCAAAGCCAGGAAGGATGTAACTGTGCAACATTATCACCGTATTTGGCGTAAATATGTTGCGTGGTGTGAGGCCAGGAAGGCCCCTACAGAGGAATTTCAACTGGGTCGTTTCCTGCATTTCCTGCAAACAGGACTGTCTATGGGCCTAAAATTAGGGTCCATTAAGGTTCAAATTTCGGCCCTGTCGATATTCTTCCAAAAAGAACTAGCTTCAGTTCCTGAAGTTCAGACGTTTGTCAAGGGGGTACTGCATATACAGCCTCCTTTTGTGCCTCCAGTGGCACCTTGGGATCTCAATGTAGTTTTGGGGTTCCTAAAATCACATTGGTTTGAACCACTCACCACTGTGGACTTAAAATATCTCACATGGAAAGTGGTAATGCTGTTAGCCCTGGCTTCAGCCAGGCGTGTCTCAGAATTGGCGGCTTTATCCTATAAAAGCCCTTACCTAATTTTTCATACGGACAGGGCAGAATTGAGGACTCGTCCTCAATTTCTCCCTAAGGTGGTTTCAGCGTTTTACTTAAACCAGCCTATTGTGGTACCTGCGGCTACTAGGGACTTGGAGGATTCCAAGTTGCTGGACGTAGTCAGGGCCCTGAAAATATATGTTTCCAGGACGGCTGGAGTCAGAAAATCTGACTCGCTGTTTATACTGTATGCACCCAACAAGCTGGGTGCTCCTGCTTCTAAGCAGACTATTGCTCGTTGGATTTGTAGTACAATTCAGCTTGCACATTCTGTGGCAGGCCTGCCACAGCCAAAATCTGTAAAAGCCCATTCCACACGGAAAGTGGGCTCATCTTGGGCGGCTGCCCGAGGGGTCTCGGCTTTACAACTTTGCCGAGCTGCTACTTGGTCAGGGGCAAACACGTTTGCTAAATTCTACAAATTTGATACCCTGGCTGAGGAGGACCTGGAGTTCTCTCATTCGGTGCTGCAGAGTCATCCGCACTCTCCCGCCCGCTTGGGAGCTTTGGTATAATCCCCATGGTCCTTTCGGAGTCCCCAGCATCCACTAGGACGTCAGAGAAAATAAGAATTTACTTACCGATAATTCTATTTCTCATAGTCCGTAGTGGATGCTGGGCGCCCATCCCAAGTGCGGATTGTCTGCAATACTTGTACATAGTTATTGTTACAAAAATCGGGTTATTATTGTTGTGAGCCATCTTTTCAGAGGCTCCTTCTGTTATCATGCTGTTAACTGGGTTCAGATCACAGGTTATACGGTGTGATTGGTGTGGCTGGTATGAGTCTTACCCGGGATTCAAAATCCTTCCTTATTGTGTACGCTCGTCCGGGCACAGTATCCTAACTGAGGCTTGGAGGAGGGTCATAGGGGGAGGAGCCAGTGCACACCACCTAGTCCTAAAGCTTTTACTTTTGTGCCCAGTATCCTGCGGAGCCGCTATTCCCCATGGTCCTTTCGGAGTCCCCAGCATCCACTACGGACTATGAGAAATAGAATTATCGGTAAGTAAATTCTTATTTTTTACACATTACGGCACACAGCGTCCATACCTAGTTACGGCTCTGTCTCTGACAGTCATGAATTTAATCAATTTAATGTCTTTTACCTGTTATGATTAATGTTGCTCAAAGAAAAAGTAAATACAATTTATGTGAAAGCAAAAGATCGCACAGGATCTGTTATTTGGCTGCTGATCCCAGTACTTGCAGTTCTGCAGATTCTCTTGCATGTAGTAGCCTGAACGATAGTTCCCTTGTATACAAAAACCTAATCTTACCTTGGGAGGGACGGAGGGAGAGACTTCACTTGCTGTGTTAAGCAGCAGCAGCAGCCGTCTCTCCTGTAAGCCAGTGTACAGTGCAGGAGAGCAGGAGGAGGGGGGGCAGAGCAGAGCACAGCACACGGAGGAGAGACTCACAGGCACAGATTGCCCAGCGCTGCCTGCTGTACCTGTGATCTATATTAGCCGCACTGGCTGCGGCGGGGGAAGGAGCCGGGCGCAGAGCTACTAATATACTGTACACTACAGCGGGCAGCACAGCAGCTGGTGGCAGTTAATCAGTGTGGATGCGGATGGTGCGCCCACGGTGAAACTGCGCTGTGTGCAATGCCCCATCCGCACACACCTAGTTAAGGCACTGATATATATATATATATATGTATACAGATTTGATCCAGGTTGTTCAGGTTGGTTGGATGACGCCTGTGGAATGCAATTTTCAAATACCGTCCCAGATTCTCGGTTAGATTGGGGCCTAGACTTTGACGTGGTCATTGTAGAACAGTCACCTTTCTGCTGTTCAGCTGAACCATTGTTGCTTTTGGCTTTGTTCTAATGGGTCATTGTGCAGCTGAATTGTGAACTTTCCCCCCAAGCTTTAGTGCTCCATCTACAGTAACAAGATTCTTAATACCGGCAGCATATTTTGGTTAGTATTGTATATGTCGAACGCGCTTGTCTGCTACGCTGTGCCGGGAATTTCAGTCTACGATGCCTACTCATCACAGGCAAAATTCTATAAGGACACATCTGTAGTTATACTTACAATTCGTAGTTATACTAACAATTATACCCTCCCACCGGTATGGTCCAGTGACGTCCCTCTCCTCAGCTGCATCTTCCAGGCAGTGGGGTGCTGAGTCATTTGGATGCGTGATAGCCAGTCTGCACAGGCCTCTTTCACCCGGCAGGCAAATAGTAATGACTGGAAGGCTTCTCTGGAGCCGGAAACCCTGCGTTGGGTTCCCGTTGCACCGTATCTCTCTCACCGTCTATTGATGGCGTGATACATTGATAAACGGCTGTAATCTTGGTTTAATGCTGTTTATAGATACTGAGAGGAGGACTTAACCAGTTTAGCCAGTGCTGAAGGTCTCGATCTTATCTGTCTTGCTGGATCTCCCTGTATTTTGCACCATCCATCAGTACTTCAGTTATAACTAGATGCCCAGTCCCTGTTGAGGAAAAGAAACCTACAACTTGAAGTTGCCACTCCCATACTTCACTGTTGGAATGGAGTTTGCTGAGGAACTAGAAAGTGGCACCTTGTTCTGCAAAGGGGGGACATTTATCCCCCTCAGCAGCTGGACCGGACACCCGCAGGGCCCCTCCATTAGACCCGGGTAATTATTACCCCCCTTCCCCTACTCAGCTTCCCTGCTGACCAAGTACTGACTGCTGCTCCTTTCCAACTGGACTCTGTAGTTCCTTCAATGTGAAAGCATCTGTGTGGCTTCCCTCACAAGCCTCCATCTTGCTCTGATGCTGAGTTATGAAGGACAGCCTGGTCTAGGAAGTGCATGGGTTTTCTGACGCAGCTTCCATTTCCTCACAATTCATCCAATACTGCTCACTGGAATATCCAACCATGTGGATATCATTGTATAGCCTTTTCCTATCTGGTACATGTCTATAGCAATGTCTTTAGTTTTCTTAGACTGCTCCTTGGTTTTCTTTTTCACAGGTTTCCTTCAGAATCACAGTATAATCAGTGTTGCACTACAGTATATGAATTAGGGCATTTTGCCCATAAAAGCTGAGCTTTTTCTATCATCCACAAGTAGAACCTATTCAGTGTCAATTGTTAGGGCAATAGCTTTCTTCTGTGTAAACTTGGAGCTTCCATGGTACAGGGAATACTTTTATGTAAGCCACATTTTTTAGTGGTAATTGAAAAAAAACTAAATTCTGCAGATGATAAATATATTCGAAATTAGAAATTTTACTCTAAAAGACTATTGATTTACAGTATATACACACTGGAACTATCTGCGAGTTTCATTTGTAATGCAGGCAAATCTGTTGACTTTTTAAGGTGTGTAATACCTTTGCAAGCTATTTTATATATATATATATATATATATATATATATATATATATTTATTTATTTTCTGAGGCTCATTTTGTATCATGTATAAATGGCGCCACAGTAGTGGAATTCCCCCCCCCCCTTATTTCTGCTGCCAGAACAGTGGATCCTACAGATAAATAAATTGTATTAAAGGTAAAAAAATTAATCAATAATTCCCATTTATTGGCAACCACAGAAATCTAGTGACTAACTATTTCAGCATCTTCATTGTGACTCTTTCATGATTCATTGAGTAGCAATAAATGTAACAGAAGGTAATCAATACAAATACATTTAGTGAAATCTTTGAAATCTTTGCTAGATGTGTTGGATTTTCAAGGAAACTACATCAAAATATTGTGTAAATGCAGTTTTTCTAGAGGAGGGTTTCCATTTCCAAATGCTTTATTGTGTAACAAAAGGAAAATTAAGTACATAAAAGCCTTCTGCAATAGTAATACAATAAGAAAAGTACACTGTGTATAAACATAAGAACATAAGTAAAATAAAAAAAAATAAAAAAGAATAAAGCATAAAGTCAACTGCAGGTTAATGTAAAGGCCTCACATAAATTATAACCACATTAAATAAATTCATCTTGGCCATCTTTTATTATTTATTTATTAATTAACAGTTACTTACATAGCGCCAACACATTCCGTTGTGCTTTACTGTTGGGGGCAAACAGTACTAAAACAAGACTGGGTAATAACCGACAGAAAGAGAGGTAAGAGGGCCCTGCATACAAGCTTACACTCTATAGGGAAATAAACATTAAAACACAAGGATAGGTGTTATCAATTGCATAATGGTCCAGACAGATTGCAGAGGTTCTTGGTGGGCTGTGTGATATGGTCACACAGGAATGTTGGTTAAGAGTCAGATGGATGTGAAAGTGAAGAAAGAGAAAATATGTGAAGTAATGTGTGGACTGTATAGAGAGGATGTAATTGGGTAGGATAGCTTATGGAGGTTATGTGAATGGTTCTAGAATTTGATAACCTGCCTGAAGAGGTGAGTGTTCAGGAATGACTTGAAGGTTTGGAGATTAAAGGAGAGTCCATTTCACAGAGTGGGTGCAGCCAGAAAGTCAGGTTACCATGAATAGGAGCAGGTAATGGATTTGGATGGGATACGCATAGTGGATAAGGATATGGTGTCAATAGCCTCAAGGTTAGGCTTAATGATGGTAGCCTTGGGAGGCAGAGGTGGAGAAGGGGTGAGGGATAAGTTAAAGGAGAGAAGGTGATGGACAGGGAGGTGGAATGGGGAATTGGTGTAATCAGTGATATCACAACGATGAGTGAAGACCAGATCAAGTGAGTGACAACTCACATGGGAGGTTGAGGAGGTCCATTGGGAGAGAGCAAGTGAGTGCAAGGAGTTTGGAGGCAGAGTAATTTGTGGAGACATCAACAGGAATATTGAAGTCGCCTTAGATGAGATAGGGAAGGTCTGGAGAGAGGAAGTGGGGAAGTCATGAAGCAAGGTATTCAAGGAATTTGGATGGAGGGAAGGAGGATAAATGATAGCTACTTGAAGATGAATAGGTTGGAATAGGTGAAAAGAATGAACCTCGAACGGAAGGGAATGTAACAGGTGGTTCTGATGGTATGTGTTGGTAGGAGTAACTGGATTGATGGACTCCAACACCACCACCATGGCAACCTTCAGGCCAGGTGGTGTTAGAGAATGTAAGGCCCCCAGAGGAGAGATCCATGGGAGAAGTGTTGGGGAAATTCAGGTTTTGATGATGGCTAGGAGATTCAGATAAATGGAGATGAATAGGTCATGGGTGGGGAATAGCTTATTTACAGACAGATCTGGAATTCCAGAGAACACAGGACAGAGGGACAGAATTAGTGGGAGGGATATGAGTGAGATTATCAGGGTTGCTGTAGAATGGGGGTAAAGTTAATTTGGGGGACAGAGATGAAGAGAGTGTAGTGAATGTGCGCGCAAATGAGCTTAGATTGGAAACTGCACTGCTGCAGGTGATAGGCAGGAAGGGAGTTTAGAGTGATGTGGATGGAGGTGAGGAGGTGTGACAAGAAGCAGAGAGGGGAAGAGAAGAGAAAATGAGGAACAGGAGAGGTGAGGGAGGAAAGCAGAGTGGTGGTAAGGAGAGAGGAGGGGGAGAGGGGAAGAAGGAAGTGGAGGAAAGTAGGGGTTGAGGACAGTTGTGAGAACAGGGTGTAGAGTAAAGGATTATGCAGACACTGAGTGAGAGGGCAGTTGACGAAAAAATGGTCATGGTGTGGATGATGGAAATAGGGGGATGAAAATAGGAAGTAGGAATGGAGGCAGTATTAGAGACAGTGCAGTACATTTGCTAACATGCAGGTGAATGTACTAAATACTATTTAAATAATATTTAAATACTAAAATAGACAATGTTAGAAGTGAGAGGATGAGAGGCTGAGCTAAGGAGCTATGGTAACTCACACATGACATTCAAAGGTATAAAGGCAAGCTGACATTGGTACAGAATAATACAGTATGCCATCAGATAGAGATGAGCGGTTTCGGTTCCCTGAGAACCAAACCCTACCGGACTTCACTACCCGAGCCCGGCTCGGGTTTTCCCGCCAGACTTGGAAACCAGAATGAGGAAAAACGTCATCATCCCGCTGTCGGATTCTCGCCGGTTTTGGATTCCATGTAAGGAGCCGCACGTTGCCGCCATTTTCAATCCAGAATTGGAGAGTGTAGCGAGAGGACGTGTCTCCGTACTCAGTGTCTGTGCAGGAGGGACAGAGGGGTGGCGATTCCAGTGCTGTCTTGTGCTGCTCAGTCCAGTGTAGTGCCTTATGCTGCATCAGTCCAGTCACAGTGGTGGTGTCCTCTGCTGCCATATGTCCAGTGCTGCTGTATAAGTCCAGTCCATTGCAGTGGTGCTGTGTTGTCCTGCATCAATCCAGTGGTGGTGTCCCTGTGCTGCTGTACATGTCCAGTGGTACTGCCGTATATGTCCAGTGATACTGCTGTATAAGTCCAGTGATACTGCCGTATAAATCCAGTCCAGTGGTACTGCTGTATATGTCCAGTGATACTGCCATATATGTCCAGTGATACTGCCGTATAAGTCCACTTGTACTGCCATATCATTCCAGTGATACTGCCGTATATGTCCAGTGCTACTGCCGTATAAATCCAGTGGCACTGCCATATAAATCCAGTCCAGTGATACTGCCGTATATGTCCAGTGGTACTGCCGTATAAATCCAGTGGTACTGCTATATAAATCTAGTCCAGTGATAGTGCAGTATATGTCCAGTGGTACTGCCATATCATTCCAGGGATACTACCATATAAGTCCAGTGGTACTGCCGTATAAGTCCATTGGTACTGCTGTATAAATCCAGTCCAGTGATTCTGCCGTATAAGTCCAGTGGTACTGCCGTATAAATTCAGTCCAGTGGTACTGCCGTATAAGTCCAGTGGTACTGCCATATAATTCCAGTGATACTGCCGTATATGTCCAGTAGTACTGCCGTATAAATCCAGTGGTACTGCCGTATAAATCCAGTCCAGTGATGCTGCCATATATACCTAGTGGTGCTGCCATATAAATCCAGTGGTAGTGCCTTATAAATCCAGTCCAGTGATACTGCTGTATATGTCCAGTGGTACTGCCGTGTATGTCCAGTGATACTGCCATATAAGTCCAGTGGTACTGCCGTATAAATCCAGTCCAGTGGTACTGCCGTATAATTCCAGTGGTACTGCCGTATAAATCTATTGGTACTGCCAGATAAATCTAGCCCAGTGATACTGCGGTATATGTCCAGTGGTACTGCCGTATCATTCCAGCGATACTGCCGTATAAGTCCATTGGTACTGCCATATAAGTCCAGAGGTACTGCCATATAAATCCAGTCCAGTGATACTGCCGTATAAGTCCAGTGGTACTGCCATATAATTCCAGTGATACTGCCGTATATGTCCAGTGATACTGCCATATATGTCCAGTGATACTGCCGTATAAGTCCACTTGTACTGCCATATCATTCCAGTGATACTGCCGTATATGTCCAGTGCTACTGCCGTATAAATCCAGTGGCACTGCCATATAAATCCAGTCCAGTGATACTGCCGTATATGTCCAGTGGTACTGCCGTATAAATCCAGTGGTACTGCCATATAAATCTAGTCCAGTGATAGTGCAGTATATGTCCAGTGGTACTGCCATATCATTCCAGGGATACTACCATATAAGTCCAGTGGTACTGCCGTATAAGTCCATTGGTACTGCTGTATAAATCCAGTCCAGTGATTCTGCCGTATAAGTCCAGTGGTACTGCCGTATAAATTCAGTCCAGTGGTACTGCCATATAAGTCCAGTGGTACTGCCATATAATTCCAGTGATACTGCCGTATATGTCCAGTAGTATTGCCGTATAAATCCAGTGGTACTGCCGTATAAATCCAGTCCAGTGATGCTGCCATATATACCTAGTGGTGCTGCCATATAAATCCAGTGGTAGTGCCTTATAAATCCAGTCCAGTGATACTGCTGTATATGTCCAGTGGTACTGCCGTATATGTCCAGTGATACTGCCATATAAGTCCAGTGGTACTGCCGTATAAATCCAGTCCAGTGGTACTGCCGTATAATTCCAGTGGTACTGCCGTATAAATCTATTGGTACTGCCAGATAAATCTAGCCCAGTGATACTGCGGTATATGTCCAGTGGTACTGCCGTATCATTCCAGCGATACTGCCGTATAAGTCCATTGGTACTGCCATATAAGTCCAGAGGTACTGCCATATAAATCCAGTCCAGTGATACTGCCGTATAAGTCCAGTGGTACTGCCATATAATTCCAGTGATACTGCCGTATATGTCCAGTGGTACTGCCGTATAAATCCAGTGTTACTGCCGTATAAATCCAGTCCAGTGATACTGCCGTTTATGCCCAGTGGTACTGCCATATAAATCAAGTGGTAATGCCGTATAAATCCAGTCCAGTGATACTGCCGTATATGTCCAGTGGTACTGCCGTATAAGTCCAGTGGTACTGCCGTATAAATCTAGTCCAGTGGTACTGCCGTATAATTCCAGTGATACTACTGTATAAGTCCAGTGGTACTGCCGTATAATTCCAGTGATACTGCCGTATAAGTCCATTGGTACTGCCGTATAAGTCCAGTGGTACTGCCGTATAAGTCCAGTCCAGTGATACTGCCGTATAAGTCCAGTGGTACTGCCATATAAGTCCAGTGGTATTGCTGTATAAATCCAGTCCAGTGATACTGCCGTATAAGTGCAGTGATACTGCCGTATATGTCCAGTGGTACTGTTGTATATGTCCAGTGATACTGCCGTATATGTCCAGTGGTACTGCCGTATAAGTCCAGTGGTTCTGCCGTATAAATCCAGTCCAGTGATACTGCTGTATAAGTCCAGTGGTACTGCCGTATAAGTCCAGTCCAGTGATACTGCTGTATAAGTCCAGTGGTACTGCCGAATAAGTCCAGTGGTACTCCCGTATAAATCCAGTCCAGTGATACTGCCGTATAAGTCCAGTGGTACTGCCGTATAATTCCAGTGATCCTGCCGTATAAGTCCAGTGGTATTGCCGTATAAATCCAGTGGTACTGCCGTATAAATCCAGTCCAGTGATACTGCCATATATGTACAGTGGTACTGCCGTATAAGTCCAGTCCAGTGGTGCTGCCATATAAGTTCAGTGGTGCTGTCCTGTGCTGTATATTATTTACTCCAAATAAAGGGGTTATTAATTTTTAATCCAAATAATTTTTACAGGGTTTGCCCTGTGTGGTGTAGAGGTACACTTTCATGTGCTGCATTTTGTTATATAACTTCAGAAAAATAAAGGAGAACAAAAATTTGGAGGATATAATAGAGAAAGATCAAGAACCACTTCCTCCTACTGCTGCTGCCACTGTTGTTGTTGTTGCTGCTGGGAGTCGATCGTCATCCCTGAGGGGAAGTCTGAAGACCACTTGTACTTCTTCAACTAAGCAAATGACTGTCCAACAGTCCTTTGCGAGGAAGATGAAATATGACAGCAGTCACCCTGTTGCAAAGCGGATAACTGAAGCCTTGACAGCTATGTTGGTGTTAGACGTGCATCCAGTATCCGCCATTAGTGCAGTTGGACTGCAGTGCCAACCCTAGATGGGCAGGTTTTTGTGCCGCACACTTGTGTCACTTAGCTTAGTCATACAGCTACCTCATTGCACCTCTTTTACTTCTTAGCATGATGTGCTGTTTGGGGACTAGTTTTTTTTAAGTGCTATCCTGTCTGCCACTGCAGTGCCACTCCTAGATGGGCCAGGTGTTTATGCCGCACACTTGTGTTGCTTAGCTTAGTCATACAGCTACCTCATTGCACCTCTTTTACTTCTTTGCATGATGTGCTGTTTGGGTATTAGTTTTTTTTAAGTGCTATCCTGTCTGCCACTGCAGTGCCACTCCTAGATGGGCCAGGTGTTTATGCCGCACACTTGTGTTGCTTAGCTTAGTCATACAGCTACCTCATTGCACCTCTTTTACTTCTTTGCATGATGTGCTGTTTGGGTACTAGTTTTTTTTAAAGTGCTATCCTGTCTGACACTGCAGTGCCACTCCTAGATGGGCCAGGTGTTTGTGCCACACAATTGTGTCGCTTAGCTTAGTCATACAGCTATCTCGGTGCAACTTTTAGGCCTAAAAACAATATTGTGAGGTGTTCAGAATAGACTGGAAATGAGTGAAAATGATTGTTATTGAGGTTAATAACACCGTAGAATCAAAATTACCCCCAAATTCTGTGATTTTAGCTATTTTTATGTTTGTTTTTTTAAATCCTCCAGATCCAAAACCAAAACACGAAAGGGTGGTTTTGGCAAACCCAATCCAGATCCAAAACACGAGAGGAGATCCAGAACCAAAACACAAAACACGAAAAGTGCCCGCCGCACATCTCTACCATCAGATGTGTGTGAAACAACAGAAAGCCAGCACAAATTGTTGCAAGTTCTTGCAGTGTCCAAGGAGAGAGTTCAATGTTGAGTGTCCAGGTTACAGATTTTCCTACTAATAGTGGCAGGTCGTGTGCCTTGAGTAGTGGCCCGCAGCTGTATGGGTGCACAGTGGACGCACCTGCGATGCATAGGATCACATGGGTGCATACGCTCCTAGAAACAGGTGGCTAGTCACAATCACGATTAGTACACATGTGCAGCCTATTCACGGGCTGGATGAGTAGGGACATATCTGTGTACAGACAGCAGGTGTTTGTTTTGGAGAGTTAGTAAACTCATATGTGTTGCTTCAAAGCAGTCCTTGTGCAGTTGAGATTGCTGTTATAATGTTTTCCTTCTATTATCCTTTGCTTTAACGCCATGCACTAAACACTAACCATACACTAAATTCATAAACATAAATAAATACAGTAACTGTGCCTATTTTTTTTTTTTCTAAATACTGTCATGATCTGTGAGGTTCCTAGCAGTTGGTTTCTCATTCTAGCCCATAGAGGTGTTCTGGGCAACAGGAAGCCCCACTAAGTGTGCCCCAGTATGTAATACTTCTGTTATAGCTCATAGTTGTCACTGTTACTAGACTTGTTTGTGGAATTGTTTAAATCAACCCTAGTTTATAAAAAATGGAGGCAGCCATTTTGTGTACTAAGCCTATCCACAGGATCCAGTGATATAACTGAGAATGCAGCCTATCCTGTCACTAGAAACCAGTGACATCACTGAGAATGCAGCCTATCCATTCACTGGAATCAGTGACATCACTAAGAAAGAATGCAGCCTATTCATTCACTAGGAATCCGTGCCATCACTGAGAGTGCTGCCTATCCATTCATTAGGAATCAGTGATATCGGTGAGAGTGCAGCCTATTCATTCACTAAGAACTAGTGACATCACTGAGAATGCAGCCTATCCATTCACAAGAAGCCAGTGACATCACGGAGAATGCAGCCTATCCATTCAGTAGAAACCAGTGATATCACTGAGAATGCAGTCTATCCATTAACTAGAGAGCAGCAATATTGCTGAGAATGCGACCTATTCATTCACTAGGAACCAGTGACATCACTGAGAGTGCAGTCTATACATTCAATAGGAACCAGTGACATCACTGAGAATACAGCCTATCCAGTCACTAGGAACCAGTGACATCACTGAGAATGCAGCCTATCCATTCACTAAGAATCAGTGACATCACTGAGAGTGCAGCCTATCCATTCACTAGGAATCAGTGACATCACTGAGAGTGCAGCCTATCCACTCACTAGGAATCAGTGAAACCACTGAGAATTCAGCCTATCCATTCACTAGGAATCCGTGACATCAATGAGATTGCAGCCTATCCATTCAATAGAAACCAGTGACATCACTGAGAATGCAGCTTGTCCAATCACTAGGAACCAGGGACATCACTGAGAGTGCAGCCTATCCAGTCACTAGAGACTGGTGATATCACTGAGAATGCAGCCTATTCATTCACTAGAGACCATCTATATCGCTGAGAATGCAGCCTATCCATTCACTAGGAACCAGTGACACCACTGAGAGTGAAGCCTATCCATTAACTAAGAACCAATGACATCACTAAGAGTGAAGCCTATCCATTGTCTAGGGACCAGTGACATCACTGAGAATACAGCCTGTTCAATCACTAAGAACCAATGACATCACTGAGAACACAGCCTATCCAATCACTAGGAACCAGTGACAACCCTGAGAATGCAGCCTATCTAGTCACTAGAAACCAGTGACATCACTGAGAGTGCAGCCTATCCAATCACTAAGAACCAGTGACATCACTGAGAGCGAAGCCTATCCATTTACTAGGGACCAGTGACATCACTGAGAGTGCAGCCTATCCAATCACTAAGAACCAGTGACATCACTGAGAGCGAAACCTATCCATTCACTAGGGACCAGTGACATCACTGAGAATGCAGCCTATCCAGTCACTAGGAACCAGTGACATCACTGATAATGCAGCCTATCCATTCATTAAGGACCAGTGACATCACTGATAATGCAGCCTATCCATTCATTAAGGACCAGTGACATTACTGCCTATCCAGTCATAAGGAACCAGTGACATCACTGAGAATGTAGCCTATTCAGTCACTAGGAACCAGTGACATCACTGAGAACGCAGCTTGTCCAATCACTAGGAACCAGGGACAACCCTGAGAATGCAGCCTATTGTTTCACAAATAACTTTATAGCTAAGTGATTTCACACAGTTCTTGAAATAGAACCCATGACGGGCGAAGCTCGCCATCGGGCCCGAAGCGCGGCGAGTCCCGCGAGGGGACTTATTGCGCACGTTGCCGGTATTATGGCTGGTGGTATGCCGCTGTCAGAATCCTGACAGCCGCCATCCAGTCAGCTGGTATTCCCTATCCAACCTCTTGTGAATTGATTGGCTGTATAGTCATGATTTGTTGAGTACCTAAGGAAATTGCGGTGATGCGTTACTTTATGCAGCGTTCTGACTAATGCAATAGAAGAAATGTTAATAGCTGTAAGCGGTGAGCTCTCATCAGAACGACCCTCTGCCTTACATCTACCCCTCTTCCATCAACTGGTACATCTGTGTTCTGGTTCTACTTTGCCTATACAGCAGTAATAATGATGAATTTCTATCTCCACTGATGGCAGCTCCAGAAAATGTTGTTCCGCACAATAAACATGACGTATATAAATAATACAGCATTTTTTTTCCTGTACGGGTCTAATGCTATGGAGTGATGGGAAGACAGCTGCTGCTGTGTTTGTTAAACAGACCTGGCAAAAACGATTGTCGGCAATAACTATCAGCGGCCGTGGGCTATATATAATAAATGCGCTTGTATGTAGGATTTGCTTTTTTATGATTTGTTATAACTTCTGTGCTGCACGTTTTGTGGCATCTTATAAATACACAATGATAATAGCTATATTTCTGGTAAAGTGTAATTTAGAAACCTATAAAAGTTTAAACGTTTCTTAACCTTCTCTTTGCTGACAAATCCTGAAGCAGTGTTTTCGGGACTTAGTAGTGGATACAATTGTGCATGAGTGAGATTTTCTAAAATGTCCCAACATATATTTGGGATGCAGCTGAATCCTGAAATACGGGATTCTGACAGAATAACAGTGCCGGAATCCAGACAGCTGGCAGGATACTGACGCCGGAATCCCGACAGCTGGTATCCTGAATGTAAGTATGCCAGAGAAAGTTAGGTTGCAGGGGCAGAGACATGGTTAGGCTGCGGTGGGAGGGTTAGGGTTAGGCTGTGGGGGGAGAGTTAGGGTTAGGCTGCGGGGGGGGGGGGAGGAGGCGTGACGGGAGGGATAGGCTGTGAGAGGTGAAGGTTAGTGTTAGGCTGCAAGAAGGAAGGGTTAGGGTTAGGCTACAGGTAGGGAGGGTTAGGGTTATGCTGCGGGAGGGGTGGGTTAGGGTTATGCTGCGGGAGGGGTGGGTTAGGGTTAGGCTGCGGGAGGGGTGGGTTAGGGTTATGCTGCAGGAGGTGTGGGTTAGGGTTAGGTTGCGGGAGGGGAGGGTTAGGGTTAGGCTGCGGGAGGGGTGGGTTAGGGTTATGCTGCGGGAGGGGTGGGTTAGGGTTAGGCTGCAGGAGGGGTGGGTTAGGGTTATGCTGCAGGAGGTGTGGGTTAGGGTTAGGTTGCGGGAGGGGAGGGTTAGGGTTAGGCTGCGGGAGGGGTGGGTTAGGGTTATGCTGCAGGAGGTGTGGGTTAGGGTTAGGCTGTGGGAGGGGAGGGTTAGGGTTAGGCTGCAGGAGGGGTGGGTTAGGGTTAGGCTGCGGGAGGGGTGAGTTAGGGTTAGGCTGTGGGAGGGGAGGGTTAGGGTTAGGCTGCAGGAGGGGTGGGTTAGGGTTAGGCTGCGGGAGGGGTGAGTTAGGGTTAGGCTGTGGGAGGGGAGGGTTAGGCTGCAGGAGGGGTGGGTTAGGGTTAGGCTGCGGGAGGGGAGGGTTAGGGTTAGGCTGCAGGAGGGGTAGGTTAGGGTTAGGCTGCGGGAGGGGTGAGTTAGGGTTAGGCTGCGGGAGGGGAGGGTTAGGCTGCAGGAGGGGTGGGTTAGGGTTAGGCTGCGGGAGGGGAGGGTTAGGGTTAGGCTGCAGGAGGGGTGGGTTAGGGTTAGGCTGCTGGGGGGGTTAGGGTTAGGCTGCAGAAGGGGTGGGTTAGGGTTAGGCTGCGGGAGAGGTGAGTTATGGTCAGGCTGTGGGAGGGGTGTGTTAAGGTTATGCTGCAGGAGGGGTGGGTTAGGGTTTAGCTGCAGGAGTGGTGGGTTAGGGGTAGGAGTAGGGTTTAAATACTTACCAGGATCCATCTGGATCTTTACTGTTGGGATGCTGCTGACGGCATCATGACCATTGGCATTCTGAATGCAGGGATTTCGTACCCAACCCCAGTCTTGTGTCTTAGTATCTCTGCAAAGCGATAGGCACGAACCTTGGATTTCATAAACTCTCCCCATTTTGGAGATCCCATATCTGTCTATAAACCTAAGAGGTACATTTGCTAAATTAAATTCTAACTCTTATATCTAGTACATTCATACAAATTGATAGCTAGGTTAAGTATGGTCGCGATGGGCAACACCTCCACTTTTCCTGTTTTAGCTTTGGTACATCTACCCTAGATGGTCTAATATCTTTCTACTTAAATTACTATCTTACGCCTCCTCAAACAGATAGGGCCTTATTGTGAATCGCCATCAACAGTGTCCATGTCAGCGTCTTTTGGTCTGATGCCATTCTTCAGCTTTCTGCTAATGCCATTACAAAGCCCTTCCCAGGTGAAAGGACTGAGATGCCCACTTTGAGCACCTGTAGATGCTGTAATGCTGTCTTGTGCGTCTTTAGATGCCACCACAGAAACATGCACCAGCTTTAGGTGCTGATTCTCTGTCTGAGTATGGTCTCCATTGCAACAGCGCCTCTGTATACACACATAGCGTAACACATTCACCGTACCGTATTTAGCACATGCACAGTAGCAAGAGATCGCTCAGCTCTGTGAACATTGGCTTTAGATGTGGCTCAGAATCCGGCCCTAAATGTCTGCCATTATATTTGTGCATGTTCCAGAACTGATTAGGGACCATGATATATGTAGTTCCAGAGCTGGCTGGGGGCAATGAGATATGTAGTTACAGAACTGGCTGGGGACCTTATGATGTATAGTTCCAGAACTGGCTGTGTACCATGAGATATGCATTTCCAGAGCTGGCTGGGAATCATGAGAAATGTAGTTCTAGAACTGGCTGAGGACCATGAGATATGTAATTCCAGAACTGGCTGAGGACCATGAGATATGTAGTTCCAAAGCTGGCTGAGGACTATGAGATATGTAGTTACAAAGCTCACTGATGACCATGAGATATGTACTTCTAGAACTGTCTGATGACCATGAGGGATCTAGTTCCAGAACAATCTGATCACTATGAGATATGTAGTACCAGAACTGGCTGATGATCATGAAAATGTAGTTCTGACACTGACTGAGGACCATTATTTATGTAGTTCCAGAACTGGCTGGGGACCATGAGATATGTAGTTCCAGAACTAGCTGAGGACCATGAGATATGTAATTCAAAAATTGGCTGAGGACCATGAGATATGAAGCTCAGGAACTTGCTGATAATCATAAGAGATATGTTAGGAGCTGGGTGAGGTCTATAAAGGCTTTGTTCCAAAGTGGTTGATGTCTGTGAGAAATCCAGTTCATGAACGGCTGTTCCTGAAGTAAATCTTGAGATATGTACTTCAGTAGACTTTTGGAGTCATGAGTGAGGAACATTAGAGATGTGTAAGGAACATTAGAAATGAAGCTCACTCACTAACCAACTAAGACCATGAGAGAAATACTTCAGAAGAAGATGAAAATCATGAGGGATGTACTTTAAAAGATGACCACTTGATATGTAGCCCAGGGGATGGCTGAGGGCCATAAGCTATAAACCCTAAGGTGGCAGAGGAACATGAGAGATGTAGTTTATCCACATTTGTTGATTATTGATGTAGACGTTCACTCAAATAAATAACACTGAATAAAACAACAGTTGCTTTTTCAAGAAAACCAACCAGATGGGATTCAAATCTGCCCCTACAGTATAAAGCAAAACAAATAGACATAAAGGATTTTGCGGAAATATTTAACTTGTTGGCTTCTGTTGTTGTTTATAATAAAACAATATATATAATATAATATATATGATAACGCCATAACATCTAATCATGTTTTATGATGGAAATACAAGTTTAGGGGATTATTGCATAATTCAGTCTGAGCTCCCTGAAGAATTATTATTTCAGCTTGCTTTAAAGGGATTTTCTTCTGGGGATTATTTTATATGCTTAGAACCTGTAGAGAATTTCTGTGTTATTGGATTTAAGGTTTTTGAGAAACAATCTATATAGGGGATTGTTCTGTACACAAAAATTAAATCAGTTGTTAACCTTTTAATGACTACCAATAAAAGATAACCCTTACTGCAAAGAGGGTGCCGTATCTCATACTATTCTTGGGCATGATCCAGAATTATTCTCAGGCCCTCTTATTCAGAGTGGCACCATATTCCACAGTATTGCTACCCAGTTGATACCCAGAAATGACCATGTTCCAGAAAGTAAGATCATGGTGCACAAGTAGCCTCCGTCAAGGAGCATATGCACACATGTCATTGTATGCAGCCGCTGTGCGACAATATGCTAATGCCTGCAAGCGGTGCTTGAAGGAAAAAGGTGCCTCCTGACAGCATCTTAGATCCGAGTGCTGCATCCGAAGATGCAACATCGGATCACCATGGCAATGGTCATCGGAGTAAGCCTAAGCTTACTCAGAGTGGCCGACTCCTGCCCACTTGCAAGACCAGTAAAGCAAGACACAGACACTGTCCTTGCCACTCCCAGAAAATGGGCCTGTGCCTCGTTTTCTGGGAACGCAGACAGCACGGCCCCTGTCACGCCTCCAAATGGCCCCAGCATTGCAATAATGCTGCACCTTGTACAAGGCAGTGATGCTGACCATCGCTAGGAGAATATCTACAAGGCTCACTAGTTATACATGCATTACAGTGTGTGATTACTAGACCTGAGATCCATGAAATATGGCCTACTAATGAGGCCAAAGGGTGGGTTTCATAAACAGAGCTCCATATACTGTAAGCATGTCATTACAAGAATTCCACAGAATAGTACCTAGCTGATCATCTTTTTATGTAGCAGCAGTGGGAGTAGAGGGGGCACGGATGGTGATTTGCAAGGTGCAGGAGAGGTCACGGCTATCTGCCTAATTGCTACTTGCCCAGAGGCTTCAGCTGCAGGACCAAGTTGCGGAGCCTGAGCTGGCAGTGATACTTCAGGACCAAGATGTGGAGCCTGAGCTGGCAGTGACACTTCAGGACCAAGATGCGGAGTCTGAGCTGGCAGTGACACTTCAGGACCAAGGTGCGGAGCCTGAGCGGGCAGTGACACTTCAGGACCAAGATGCGGAGCCTGAGCTGGCTAGTGACACTTCAGGACCAAGATGCGGAGGCTGAACTGACAGTGACACTTCAGGACCAAGATGCGGAGGCTGAGCTGACAGTGACACTTCAGGACCAAGATGCGGAGCCTGAGCTGGCAGTGACACTTCAGGACCAAGGTGTGGAGCCTGAGCTGGCAGTGACACTTCAGGACCAAGATACGGAGCCTGAGCTGGCAGTGACACTTCAGGACCAAGATGCGGAGGCTGAGCTGGCAGTGACACTTCAGGACCAAGATGCGGAGCCTGAGCGGGCAGTGACACTTCAGGACCAAGATGTGGAGCCTGAGCTGGCAGTGACACTTCAGGACCAACGTGCGGAGCCTGAGCTGGCAGTGACACTTCAGGACCAAGATGCGGAGCCTGAGCTGGCCAGTGGCCAGTGATACTTCAGGACCAAGATGCGGAGCCTGAGCTGGCCAGTGGCCAGTGATACTTCAGGACCAAGATGCGGAGTCTGAGCTGGCAATGAAACTTCAGGAACAAGATGCGGAGCCTGAGCTGGCCAGTGACACTTCAGGACCAAGATGCGGAGCCTGAGCTGGCAGTGACACTTCAGGACCAAGATGCGGAGCCTGAGCTGGCAGTGACACTTCAGGACCAAGATGCGGAGCCTGAGCTGACAGTGACACTTCAGGACCAAGATGCGGAGCCTGAGCTGGCATTGAGACTATCTTGATGTTTATGCAGAGCCGCTATGTTTAACTGCTGTCACTGCGGAGGCTGAAGGAAGTTGTGAAGGAGTGTTGGGGACGGGGACGGGAGGGGGTGACAATAATGGACCCTATGGTCGGCCTGACCCATTCACGTACCTTTAACAAGAAAGTGTGTTGTATTTACTGACCTCTAGAAATAGATAAATGATTTGTACAGTATTGAGAAGATCTTGAAAACATAAAGGAAAATGTAATCAATTATTGCAGAGCAGTCACAGAGACAGGAAGGGTCCAGTTAGGGGCCAGCAGGTGAGGTCACCGTGCCCCCTTGGGATGGAGCTGTCTGAGACTCAGGATTCTAGCTCAGTGTCCTTTTAATAAATAAAACCGAGATGTCCTTTTCATGCTGCTGTGCCACATGTGGTGTGTTTCTGAGGAAGCTCTCTCAGCACATAAGCCAGGGCTGTATCCCCGTCTCTCTACGTCTCTGATATTGATCCATCACTAATGAAATCGCTGCAGCCCTTTCTTCCTCCCCATGTACATATACACAGATAGAAAAGCCTTTGTGATGCTCAATCCCCAAGAAAGACATCTCCCCCAGCATTTAGCACCAGAAACAGCTTTTAATCTACTCTTCATATTGATTGCAATAGCTGCTATCTGCCTATGCTGCAACTACAAAACCTTTCAGCCTCTTCATCACCATGAAACGCAATGCAGAAAGTTTTACATAAGAAACAATGGATAATAGAAACAGAGGATGGAATAATTCAGACATGTCCCTATTAATCTAACTAAGTCAATGATACGTTAAATTAGTGGGATTCGTTTAATTTACTGGCTGTGGGGATGCCGGCGGTCAGAATACCGACGCCGGAATCCCGACAGCCAACAATGCCGCCAGCCTGGATGCAAATAGGATACCGGTTGTTGGGATCCCGGCAATCGCAATACTGACGTCGAAATCCCGACAGTTGGAAGTATAGCGGTTGGGTTAGGGTTGGTTCTAAATCGGAGTGGGAGAAGGGACCTTCTGACGTCACTAGAGGAGGAGACACGTCACCAGGGGGAGGAGCTACGGCCAAACAGGGTACCCGAAAAGTAATCTCGCGGGCTCGCTTCGCTCGCCACGCTTTAGGCTCAGTGGCTCACTCCGCTCGCCACCTGATTACTAAAGGTAATAGTTGGTGGCGTGGATAGTAGAGGATCTATCCCGCTGGCCTAGCTCCTCCCCATTGTGTCACGGCTCCTCCCCCTGATGTAAAAGGTCCCTTAGGCCACTTGAATCTAGCATCTACCTTAGGGTTAGGGCTGGGTTAGAGGTTAGGTTTAGACGTCACCCAGGAGGGTTAGGATTAGGCTGCGGGGAAAAGGGGAAGGGAGGGGGAGGGTTAGAGGAGAGGGAATGGAATACTTACTTCACCCCTGTCGAAATGTTATACAATGGGATGCCGGAGCTGGTATTGTGACCACCGGTCACACATATTGAACATGTTTCAACCACTGCTCATGATTTTCATTATCTTAGGGATGTTGCACCACAATTATTATATACAGTATATACTGTAGGTCGATCTTACAACCAGAATGTTGCCATATATGACAGGTAAACTAATTAGGACATGGACGAAAGATTCCATGGAAAAAAGTTGGTAATGGGTGGAATATGGCGCTGTACAATGTGAAAACTGTGAATATGGACAGACACATGAATAACAGGACTAAACTGAATGAACAATCATCATTATCATGTTACACTAATGATAGCACAGTAATAATTATCTAATATCAGTTTAGAACAGCAATTTCCAGCATTTGTTTTCCTGACTTGTCATGTTTTAGGCTATGGATACTAAGGTTGGTATCCGATTAACTGCGGTAATATATTGCGGCTAATTAACTCCCTAGTGGATATCCAATTAGCCCCAAAGATGGCACTGATTGGATATTTTGATTCGCCTGCCTCCAAATCTCCAATAAAAAGGCATTTTTTCCCCAATCGCGGACGTGAAAACATGTAGGTCGGTGACTTTTCACCCACAAAACTTATATATGTACTTAGTTGGCATTTAAACAGACCATAGCGTCAAAAGCATGATTAATTCAGGGTTGCCCCAAAAATGACTGTGTAGCTAAAGATCCAAAAAGGTTTCACAGCTTGTAAAAAGTGTCATCTCGCCGTTTTCAGCCGCCATAGCTTTCCTAAATGACAGTCATCTACTGTAAATGCATGACCTTAGGAAGGATAGTTGCAGTGAACCAATGTCAGTCAGTCACAGTAATGTATAAATCCGCTCTCCAGGTCACGTGATGTAAGGGCATGGGGTAACCACATGACTCTATAGATAAGGGGCCCGATGCACAATTGGATGTGCCCTTGGTGTGCAACAAGGCATCATCATCAGCGCACACTTTCACCTACCCTATACTAGTATATCCGAAGACTGCAGTTGCTCACTGAACCATGTCTATGGGAGAACGCCCTATTACAACCTGATTGCGCCTCTATGGAGATGCGATTGAAATGCGTACAGCTCTACGTCACTCCTACTGACATCATTCATGTGCCCTGTTTCTGGAGCAGGCACCATGCCAAAACACGTTTCCACAACAGGCAGTAATGGTGAAATCTGGAGGCCGCTGCAGGGTAATGGGGTCACCAGATCACACCATAACAGCCATGAACTCTACCATTATATTATAATAGTAGCAGCACAGGGTTTAGGGTTCTATTTACTAAGCCTTGGATGGATGTAAAGTGGATGATGATAGCGTATCAGCCAATCAGCTGCTAACTGTCTTTTTTAAAACACGGCCTGTGATATGGCAGATAGGAGCTGATTGGCTGGTACTTTATCTCCGTCCAAGGCTTAGTAAATAGCCCCATAAAGACGAACAGTGCTCAGTGAGGCAGATGTATTAACCTGGAGAAGGCATAAGGAAGTGATAAACCAGCGATAAATGCAAGGTGATAAATGCACCAGCCAATCAGCTCCAATATGTAAATTAACAGTTAGCAGCTGATTGGCTGGTGCATTTATCACCTTGCACTTATCACTGGTTTATCACTTCCTTATGCCTTCTCCAGGTTAATACATCTGCCTCAATGTGCCCGTTTGTGTAAACCAGTTATGCTCTATCTGTAGGTTACAATGTGGCTCATCATTAAAAAACGGATGTACCACACAAAATATGGACAAAATAAAGAGCTTGTCCATACTAGAAAGTCGGTCGCAGTTAATCTCACCACACCCCAGGCAACAGAAGTATGTACACACGTATAAGGAGCCATCTTAGTCTCTGCATTCCTGAGACCATCTAGAGATGAAAGTCTGGTGAGAGGCTGAGAGAGTGCACCAGCGGGGGTACATGGATTGAAAGTTTCTCACAGCGTGGCAATTCCAAGCTGAAATCCTTGTCTTGAAAGGCACAAAACAAAGCTGATAAATTCAGAAAGGACTCAATTTGTGCTGGAACACACCAGGACTTCGTTTCGGCACTTCTGTCACCCATAGAGTGTCTTATGATTTAATATTTTTTTTTTGTCATAAGGATTTGAGTTCTATTCCTTTTGCTGTTCATTAGTATTCAGACACTGCCCCTTTTGCAAGTTTAGAATTTTATTAGAAAATGCAATTAAATGGGATAAAAAAATAAATAAAAAACAGTCCCCCTTAAACCCAGTATTCTACTGACATTAACACACGATTTCTGCAGGCTACATTTTGGTCTACATTTTGCCGGGTACTTAATATACAGTACTAAGATTATTATTCAGCACTGACCGCATCAGCGATGAGATTGCATTTTGCTGATTTTCAGGCCAGTGCGCACGCGCAGGACCCGTTCTGTGCGGGCCGTGCAATGTGATCGCAGTGCAGTGATGCAAACGCGAGTACGTGGGGTGGTCGGGGGCACTGACACGGCATTGCGGGGGTGCGGCGGCAAAAATGGGGGAGGGTCTGAGTTGTTTTTGCATTGCAATCGCAGAACTTATCTCATCATTCTCAACATTTTTCAGGTTACGTACTTTTGTTTTTATGTTTATCTTGGTTTTGTTACTTTTTTTTTTCTTTTTACTGCTTGTACTTCTTCCCTCATAACTGAATGCACCGACTATTGACAGGAAATTTCTATCTGTGGAATGCGTGAATATTGTATCACTTTGCACCTCTGAGAACCCATTATGTCATTTTCACAAACCTTTCCGCATAGTATGGTTCTCGCAGTATTTTATTAAAGGACTTTCTGCCATAAAAAAATAAATAAATATATATTAAAGTGTCTTCAGAGCTATCAACGCTGAAGCTGGAGATTTCTACTGACATTTACCAAGTGAATTTGGAAGAATAACAGTCTGGGCTCCTAATCCCCTCACTTCCCTCTTCTCTGAGCCTTGCAGACAGGAATACCGTTGTTGAAAATAGGGGTTAGATTCAGAGATGCGTACAGGATTGCAGTCTCAGGCAGAAACACGACCCTAAAAGGGTCACACTCACAACACTCCTGCGTTGTTTTTGGCCACTCCCTGTAACCGCCTCCAAACCGTCCCTGACGTTTGCAAACAAATCCTCTCTGAAACATCACCTGCAAGACCATCGAGGCACCCGCGCAGTACAGCGTAGACATATGCGCATTCGGCAGATAACTGCTCAGTTGCCTCAAAACTAAGTTTGTGTCTATCACTGAATCAAGCTCAATATTGCTACACTTTGCAGAACAGTTAACCGTTTGCTGTGCAGAGACTATACGTACAGGCACTGTATAATATTTCACATGAATACAGAATATTTGTAACCGGCAAACAGATATCATCCTCTCCACGGTATTATGAATAATTACAGATAATTATCAAAAAAATTAGAAAATAAAAATGACAGCGTTATAAATTCAGTGAAGGAAATCCAGGGGTTTAACTAGCTGTCACCAGGTCTTCACACGAGTCAATGGATGGTGTTCAGTGTTTCAATATCTGTATATTGTCAGGATGTATGATGTATGTATATTGTGATCCTGATGACAATATACAGATATTGAAACGTTGAACACCATCCACTGACTCGTGTGAAGTTTGTATAGAGCCTGAGTGCCGCACCCCTGAACGCTATTACAAGTTTTTCGTGAAGGCACAGGCGCAACTAAGTGGAAAGCATGGAGTGCCAGACCTGGGAGCTTTATATATATACTGTATATACTGTGTCGGCTCTGGCAAACGTGCGGTCACCATCATACAAAGCTTTTGGGCACTTGATAAAAGGGCTGGAATCAGAGGTCCCAATACATGTGGAGAGCCAGAAGTTGTAAACTTCCGACCTATAGGAAAGCTTAGTAAAGTTTGATACGTGGCAAGAACATTAAGTGAACACTAAAATTGTCAGAGCCCCACGAGGGAATTAGCCACATTGCGCTGAGACTTTTCTGCCTGCATTTTATATCAGTAACCGCTATGAAATGTTCTCTAATTACACACCACAAGAACACCTCTGGAAATAAAGGGACTATTCAACAATGTATTTGTTCTGATGATAAAAAGCTTTAAAAATAGATTAGAATTTTCAGATGAAGGTCATAACCCTGAGTTTATTCACAAATTAGCAGGAAGCGGAATTGTTAGGCGTCATAAGTGCTGCCTAAAATTTTAGGGTCATGGCCCAGCGTTTATTACTTAGAAAAAAGCGTGCTGCTATAGTTGCTGCATACTTTCTATACTTGTCCTAATTCTTTCTGCTGTGATAATTCTCAGCATAATTCACTGCTGTAGATGACAAATCTGTGAGCTTCATAGGATGGGGGACAAAAAGGAACAGTTATGTGGGGGAAGACAGGATACCGGATGGTACAGTCATGTGGGGGAAGACAGGATACAGGATGGTATAGTCACGTGGGGAAGACAGGATACAAGATGGTACAGTCACGTGGGAAAGACAGGATACTGGATGGTACAGTCATTATGTTGGAATACAGGATACCGGATGGTAGAGTCACGTGGGGGAAGATAGGATACCGGATGGTAGAGTCACGTGGGGGAAGACAGGATACAAGATGGTACAGTCATGTGGGGAAAACAGAATACCGGATGGTACAGTCATGTGGGGAAAGACAGGATACCAGATGGTACAGTCATGTGGGGAAGACAGGATACCGGATGGTACAGTCATGTGGGGAAGACAGGATACTGGATGGTACAGTCATGTGGGGAAGACAGGATACCGGATGGTACAGTCATGTGGGGAAGACAGGATACCAGATGGTACAGTCATGTGGGGGAAGACAGGATACCGGATGGTACAGTCATGTGGGGGAAGACAGAATACAGGATGGTATAGTCACGTGGGGGAAGACAAGATACCAGATGGTACAGTCATGTGGGGAAGACAGAATACCGGATGGTACAGTCATGTGGGGAAAGACAGGATACCAGATGGTACAGTCATGTGGGAGAAGACAGGATACCGGATGGTACAGTCACGTGGGAGAAAACAGGATACCGGATGGTACAGTCATGTGAGGAAAACAGAATACCGGATGGTACAGTCATGTGGGGAAGACAGAATACAGGATGGTATAGTCACGTGGGGGAAGACAAGATACCAGATGGTACAGTCATGTGGGGAAGACAGAATACCGGATGGTACAGTCACGTGGGAGAAAACAGGATACCGGATGGTACAGTCATGTGAGGAAAACAGGATACCGGATGGTACAGTCATGTGAGGAAAACAGAATACCGGATGGTACAGTCATGTGGGGAAAGACAGGATACCAGATGGTACAGTCATGTGGGAGAAGACAGGATACCGGATGGTACAGTCATGTGGGGAAGACAGAATACCGGATGGTACAGTCATGTGAGGAAAACAGAATACCGGATGGTACAGTCATGTGGGGAAGACAGGATACTGGATGGTACAGTCATGTGGGGAAGACAGGATACCGGATGGTACAGTCATGTGGGGAAGACAGAATACCGGATGGTACAGTCATGTGAGGAAAACAGAATACCGGATGGTACAGTCATGTGGGGAAAGACAGGATACCAGATGGTACAGTCATGTGGGAGAAGACAGGATACCGGATGGTACAGTCACGTGGGGGAAAACAGGATACCGGATGGTACAGTCATGTGGGGAAGACAGGATACTGGATGGTACAGTCATGTGGGGGAAGACAGGATACAAGATGGTACAGTCATTGGGGTATATGCAATTCCGGGCGAATTGCAGCATTTTTTCGCCCGTTTTTAAATTCGACACAATTCGACCGTCGAATTCCGACCGGCGGGTGCCGGAATTCGACATATTCAATAAAAAATGGATTCGACAGTCCCGCTGTCGAAAAATGGACCAATTGACGGATAAGTGCGTCCTGGATTCGACTTTTCGGACGGCACAAAAATCATTAAAAAACCCGAAAAAAAATTGCGTGGGGTCCCCCCTCCTAAGCATAACCAGCCTCGGGCTCTTTGAGCCGGTCCTGGTTGTAAAAATACAGGGGAAAAATTGACATGGGTTCCCCCCGTATTTTTAGAACCAGCACCGGGCTCTGCGTCCGGTCGTGGTGCAAAAAATACGGGGGACAAAAGACGTAGGGGTCCCCCGTATTTTTTACACCAGCACCGGGCTCCACTAGCTGGAGAGATAATGCCACAGCCGGGGGGGACTTTTATATCGGTCCCTGCGGCCGTGGCATTAAATACCCAACTAGTCACCCCTGGCCGGGGTACCCTGGAGGAGTGGGGACCCCTTAAATCAAGGGGTCCCCCCCCTCCAGCCACCCAAGGGCCAGGGGTGAAGCCCGAGGCTGTCCCCCCCATCCAAGAGATGCGGATGGGGGGCTGATAGCCATGTGTAAAAATAAAAGAATATTGTTTTTTTGCAGCAGAACTACAAGTCCCAGCAAGCCTTCCCCGCAAGCTGGTACTTGGAGAACCACAAGTACCAGCATGCGGGGGTAAAACGGGCCCGCTGGTACCTGTAGTTCTACTGCAAAAAAATACCCAAATAAAAACAGGACACAGACACCGTGAAAGTAAAACTTTATTTCATACATGCCGACACACACATACTTACCTATGTAGACACGCCGACTCTGGCCACGTCTCCGTCTGTCGACAGAATCCGGAGTACCTGGAAATAAAATTATACTCACCTAAATCCAGTGTCCTGTTATTATTTGTAATCCACGTACTTGTCAAAAAAACAAACTGCATTTACCCGATCCACGCGGACTGAAAGGGGTCCCATGTTTACACATGGGACCCCTTTCCCAGAATGCTGACACCCCCCGTGACTCCTGTCACAGAGGGTCCCTTCAGGCAATCAGGGAGCGCCACGTCGTGGCACTCTCCTGATTGCCTATGCGCGTCTGAGCTGGCAGACAGCGCATCGCACAGCACCTCCATTATATTCAATGGTGGGAACTTTGCGGTCAGCGGTGAGGTTACTCGCGGTCAGCCGCTGACCGCAAAGTTCCCACCATTGAATATAATGGCTTGCTGGGACTTGTAGTTCTGCTGCAAAAAACAATATTCTTTTATTTTTACACATGGCTATCAGCCCCCCATCCGCAGCCCTTGGGTGGGGGGGACAGCCTCGGGCTTCACCCCTGGCCCTTGGGTGGCTGGAGGGGAGGGATCCCTTGATTTAAGGGGTCCCCACTCCTCCAGGGTATCCCGGCCAGGGGTGACTAGTTAGTGATTAAATGCCAGGGCCGCAGGGACCGATATAAAAGTGTCCCCCGGCGGTGGCATTATCTCTCTGACTAGTGGAGCCCGGTGCCGGTGTTCAAAATACGGGGGACCCCTACGTCTTTTGTCCCCCGTATTTTTTGCACCAGGACCGGACGCAGAGCCCGGTGCTGGTTCTAAAAATACGGGGGATCCCCTGTCAATTTCCCCCCCGTATTTTTACAACCAGGACCGGCTCAAAGAGCCCGAGGCTGGTTATGCTCAGGAGGGGGGACACCGCACATTTTTTTTGTCACAGAGGGTCCCTTCAGGCAATCAGGGAGCGCCACGTCGTGGCACTCTCCTGATTGCCTATGCGCGTCTGAGCTGGCAGACAGCGCATCGCACAGCACCTCCATTATATTCAATGGTGGGAACTTTGCGGTCAGCGGTGAGGTTACTCGCGGTCAGCCGCTGACCGCAAAGTTCCCACCATTGAATATAATGGAGGGGCTGTGCGATGCGCTGTCTGCCAGCTCAGACGCGCATAGGCAATCAGGAGAGTGCCACGACGTGGCGCTCCCTGATTGCCTGAAGGGACCCTCTGTGACAGGAGTCACAGGGGGTGTCAGCATTTGGGGAAAGGGGTCCCATGTGTAAACATGGGACCCCTTTCAGTCCGTGTGGATCGGGTAAATGCGGTTTGTTTTTTTGCCAAGTACGTGGATTACAAATAATAACAGGACACTGGATTTCGGTGAGTATAATTTTATTTTCAGGTACCCCGGATTCTGTCGACAGACGGAGACGTGGCCAGAGTCGGCGTGTCTACATAGGTAAGTATGTGTGTGTCGGCATGTATGTAATAATGTTTTACTTTCACGGTGTCTGTGTCCTATTTTTATTTGGGTATTTTTTTTGCAGTAGAACTACAGGTACCAGCGGGCCCGTTTTACCCCCGCATGCTGGTACTTGTGGTTCTCCAAGTACCAACTTGCAGGGGAGGCTTGCTGGGACTTGTAGTTCTGCTGCAAAAAACAATATTCTTTTATTTTTACACATGGCTATCAGCCCCCCATCCGCAGCCCTTGGGTGGGGGGGACAGCCTCGGGCTTCACCCCTGGCCCTTGGGTGGCTGGAGGGGAGGGATCCCTTGATTTAAGGGGTCCCCACTCCTCCAGGGTATCCCGGCCAGGGGTGACTAGTTAGTGATTAAATGCCAGGGCCGCAGGGACCGATATAAAAGTGTCCCCCGGCGGTGGCATTATCTCTCTGACTAGTGGAGCCCGGTGCTGGTGTTCAAAATACGGGGGACCCCTACGTCTTTTGTCCCCCGTATTTTTTGCACCAGGACCGGACGCAGAGCCCGGTGCTGGTTCTAAAAATACGGGGGATCCCCTGTCAATTTCCCCCCCGTATTTTTACAACCAGGACCGGCTCAAAGAGCCCGAGGCTGGTTATGCTCAGGAGGGGGGACACCGCACATTTTTTTCCCTGGATTTTAACCCATTCCCACCCCTTCCCACTGAAAATCATGCTCTCTCTATTTTAGTCAGTTAAAAAATAAATATTAATTTAAAAAATATATAAATAATAGTTGTATATCCTAATAGACAAACCAAGTACCCAATCCCTTCTAATATAAATAGATATGCTATTAGCAATAAAAAAAAACAAAAAAAAACCATGTTTTAATTTTTTTTTTTATTAGATTCCGCCAGCAAAGTGAGGCGGAATGAAATTGATGAATTTACTGTCGAAAACCACTGTTGTCGATTCGACATTTTTCAATTGAATATACTTTTGACGAAAAGCCGCATTTTTACCATTGCAGAAATGTCAAATTTGTCAACTGTCGAATTTCCAAAAGTCGAATCTGAAAAGTCCGTTTTTTTGTCGAAAAGTACTGTATTGCATTGTTGATTTTTTTTTTTTTTGTTGAAAATGCCCCGTTTTTCGACATTTGCGGCAATTCGACCACAATTGCATATACCCCATTATGTTGGAAGACAGGATACCTGATGGTACAGTCACGAGGGGAAGACAGGATACCAGATGGTAGAGTCACGAGGGGAAGACAGGATATCGGATGGTAGAGTCACGTGGGGGAAGACAGGATACTGGATGGTACAGTCACTTGGGGAAGACAGGATACAAGATGGTACAGTCACGTGGGGGAAGACAGGATACCGGATGGTACAATCATGTGGGGAAGACAGGATACAAGATGGTACAGTCATGTGGGGGAAGACAGGACACCGGATGGTACAGTCACGTGGGGGAAGACAGGATACCGGATGGTACAGTCATGTGGGGGAAGACAGGATACCGGATAGTACAGTCATGTGGGGGAAGACAGGATACAAGATGGTACAGTCATGTTGGGGAAGACAGGATACCGGATGGTACAGTCATGTGGGGGAAGACAGGATACTGGATGGTACAGTCATGTCGGGAAGACAGGATTACCGGATGGTACAGTCATGTGGGGGAAGACAGGATACAGGATGGTATAGTCACGTGGGGAAGACAGGATACAAGATGATACAGTCACGTGGGGAAGACAGGATACCGGATGGTACAGTCACATAGGAAAAGCCAGGGTACAAGATGGTACAGTCATTATGTTGGAAGACAGGATACCGGATGGTAGAGTCACGAGGGGAAGACAGGATACCGGATGGTACAGTCATGTGGGGGAAGATAGGATACCGGATGGTACAGTCATGTGGGGAAGACAGGATACCGGATGGTACAGTCATGTGGGGGAAGACAGGATACCGGATGGTACAGTCATGTGGGGAAGACAGGATACCGGATGGTACAGTCATGTGGGGGAAGATAGGATACCGGATGGTACAGTCATGTGGGGGAAGACAGAATACAGGATGGTATAGTCACGTGGGGGAAGACAGGATACCGGATGGTACAGTCATGTGGGGGAAGACAGGATACCGGATGGTACAGTCACGTGGGGAAGACAGGATACCGGATGGTACAGTCATGTGGGGGAAGACAGGATACCGGATGGTACAGTCATGTGGGGAAGACAGGATACCGGATGGTACAGTCATGTGGGGGAAGATAGGATACCGGATGGTACAGTCACGTGGGGAAGACAGGATACCGGATGGTACAGTCACGTGGGGAAGACAGGATACCGGATGGTACAGTCACGTGGGGAAGACAGGATACCGGATGGTACAGTCACGTGGGGAAGACAGGATACCGGATGGTACAGTCACGTGGGGAAGACAGGATACCGGATGGTACAGTCATGTGGGGAAGACAGGATACCGGATGGTACAGTCATGTGGGGGAAGATAGGATACCGGATGGTACAGTCATGTGGGGGAAGACAGGATACCGGATGGTACAGTCATGTGGGGGAAGACAGGATACCGGATGGTACAGTCATGTGGGGGAAGACAGGATACCGGATGGTACAGTCATGTGGGGAAGACAGGATACCGGATGGTACAGTCATGTGGGGGAAGACAGGATACCGGATGGTACAGTCATGTGGGGGAAGACAGGATACCGGATGGTACAGTCATGTGGGGAAGACAGGATACCGGATGGTACAGTCATGTGGGGGAAGATAGGATACCGGATGGTACAGTCACGTGGGGAAGACAGGATACCGGATGGTACAGTCACGTGGGGAAGACAGGATACCGGATGGTACAGTCACGTGGGGAAGACAGGATACCGGATGGTACAGTCACGTGGGGAAGACAGGATACCGGATGGTACAGTCACGTGGGGAAGACAGGATAATGTATGGTATAGTCACGTGAGGAAAGACAGGATACAAGATGGTACAGCCACGTGAGGAAAGACAGGATACAAGATGGAACAGTCATGAAGGGGAAGATCGGATACAAGATGGTATAGTTGTGAGGAGAGTAGGCAAGTGTCAGGCATGTAAGAAATGAGCAGCCCCTTTGGACCAGCCACATTACAGATGTAGTAAATTATCTGTCATCAGCCAGCAACCTGTACGAGTCTCAGTGCATATGGTGTAACTATAGTCATGTAAAGTGTGAGATAGGGTCCCCAGGACATGCTGAAGCACCAGCACCCTGTAGATATCAGATTTGTAGCGTGGATTGTAGAGAGAGCGCCATGCAGTGATGTCATCACACTGGGCTCCTCATTATAGGGCCAAGATGGGGCTTCTGAGGTTAAGAAAAGCATATATGGGTTGCTGAGGAGCCCCCAGAACTATGGTGGTCATTCCGAGTTGTTCGCTCGCAAGCTGCTTTTAGCAGCTTTGCACACGCTAAGCCGCCGCCTACTGGGAGTGAATCTTAGCATAGCAAAATTGCGAACGAAAGATTAGCAGAATTGCGAATAGACACTTCTTAGCAGTTTCTGAGTAGCTCCAGACTTACTCGGCAACTGCGATCAGTTCAGTTAGTTTCGTTCCTGGTTTGACGTCACAAACACACCCAGCGTTCGCCCAGACACTCCCCCGTTTCTCCAGACACTCCCCCGTTTCTCCAGACACTCCCGCGTTTTTCCCAGAAACGGTAGCGTTTTTTCACACACTCCCATAAAACGGCCTGTTTCCGCCCAGAAACACCCACTTCCTGTCAATCACATTACGATCACCAGAACGAAGAAAAAACCTTGTAATGCCGTGAGTAAAATACCTAACTGCATAGCAAATTTACTTGGCGCAGTCGCAGTGCAAACATTGCGCATGCGCAATTAGCGGAAAATCGCTGCGATGCGAAGAAAATTACCGAGCGAACAACTCGGAATGAGGGCCTATATCAGAGCCTTGCCTGTCTCTTGGCTGTTTGGGGTGTACTTGTATCATCTTAGTGAATCCTTTATACCATCTGTCTGAATGATAGGCCCGACTCTGACCTAACTGTTGATGTGCATTTTCGCACAGCAGGCGATTATCGAACTACTGCGCATGCGTATGCACCACAATGCGTAGGCGCGTCGCCAAACAGCGACAGGATGGTGCGCAAATTTGATTGCCAGGAAGAGGATGTTTGTGGGTGGTAAGTGGCCGTTTTCTGAGAGTGTCAGGAAAAATGCAGGCGTTCCCAAACGTTTTCAGGGCGGGTGTGTGACATCAGGTCCGGCCCCGATCGGCCTGTTCTCATCGCACTGTAGGAGTAAGTGTTGAGCTACGCACAGACAGCACACACTGCACAGAATGGGAAAAACATTCGATGGTGAGTGTGATGCGAAGGTTTTGCAGCTGTCCGCTGACTGAGAGGAAGTTTCGCACAGCGTACACATGCAATCGCACACTTGCACAGGGCAAATTTTCACTCCCCCTGGGCGGCGAATATCTGATCGCAGGACAGTGTAATTTATAGCACAGTGATTAGGTCTGAATTAGGCCCGATATTTGTACTTACTGTATCTATGTCCACCCACCTTTGCTTAACTTGGTAAACAGGTCCAGACTGCTGTCTCCATTGGGAATAATGGGGGTCATTCCGAGTTGATCGCTAGCTGCTTTCGCTCGCTCTGCAGCGATGAGGCAAAATAAGGCACTTCTGCGCATGCATATGCGACGCAATGCGCACGTGCGTCGTACTATTGCACCGAACGATGTTGTTTCACACAAGGTCTAGCAAAGCTTTTCAGTCGCACTGCTGGCCACAGAGTGATTGACAGGAAGAGGGCGTTTCTGGGTGGCAACTGACCATCTTCAGGGAGTGTTCGGAAAAACGCAGGCGTGCCAGGAATAATGCAGGCGTGGCTGGGTGAACGCAGGACATGGTCGTGATGTCAAATAAGGAACTGAACAGTCTGAAGTGATCGCAAGCGCTGAGTAGGTTTTGAGCTACTCTAAAACTGCACAAAAAAATTTTGTAGCCGCTCTGCGATCCTTTCGTTCGCACTTCTGCTAAGCTAAAATACACTCCCAGTGGGAGGCGGCATAGCGTTTGCACGGCTGCTAAAAACTGCTAGCGAGCGAACAACGCGGAATGACCACCAATGTCTTCAATGGGAATAATGAGGATTTTGGTATCCTGTCTTACTTAGCTGAATGAGATACAGTATCTCCTCGCTATGGAAAGCTGCTGTTTCCACTTTCCTCACTTTAAGGGTTTGATAAATAGGGCCCTAGACGCTAGGGTCATGTGTGTATACTACTGCCGCAGACCGGAAGGCATCACAAGCTCTGCAGATGAGGGGAAATACACAACTATAGCCTGCACTTTTGTTTTGGTTTGGTTTTTACAGTATTTTACATCCATTTTGTTACCAGCACTTAATCAGCCCCCGTGCACAAGACAACATGGGGGAGATGTATCAAAGCTTGGAGAGAGATAAAATAGATAGAGATAAAGTACCAACCAATCAGCTCATGACCGTCATTTTTCAAACGCAGCTGGTAAAATTACGGTTAGGAGCTCGGATCTCCACATAATTCTGTAACTGTCCAAAATTGCTGATTCAGGTGCGCGTTGCGTAGATAATGCATGGCTGTGATATATCTAAATGCCTGTTTAAGTGTTCCCCTTGTGCACTAGCGTGCGATGGACTGTGCAAGGCCTGCGACACCCACTTTGCATATCTGAGCACTGCTCCACTGCACTGGGGAATCTGATTGCTCCACCATCAGTCACAGCACCCACCCCTGCCTGGCGCAGCCTCCCCCTTGTAACTTTCTTAAGACATGGCCGCTGTGGCTGCGGTGCCATGAAACAGATCGCCGCTGCATTCCGAAATATTCCCATGACAATCGCATAACATGATCATGACACCTCCCAGTCTTCACCAGGCCCTCCATAAAGGGGGGACAGTGGGGACTCCAGTCACAGGCCCGAGTTGAGATAGGGTCCGGGTGGCTGCAGTCAGGATCAGGGGCCATGCCAGCTGCCTGCTTGCGCACCGGCAGCCTCAGGAGGACAGAGCCGCGGCGCTATTGTTACTACAATGCCGGCCGTGAGCCAATCAGAGGTCCGTGAGATCTGATTGGATTACGGCCGGCTCTGTAGTATGAATAGCGCTGTGGCTCAGTCCCCCCGTTCCGTGGCTGCCTGCCGGTGCTCAGACAGCTGGCCCTGTACCCGATCCTGGGTCCCCTCAAAATGTAAGTTTGGGGAATGCAGGGGGGGGGGGGGGGGGGGGCAATGGGGCAGTGTTTGTGGTGTGCCTCACTTGTCAGACCCGGGCCTTATAATTTTTGATGACACCCTGAACTGGCCATGGATAGCAGAAGCTGTCGCAAGTAGTAGCGACATTATAGGCAAATGTGTATGCCATCACACACACCGGTTCCCGCATGCGCAATAAGGGTTTCCTAGACTTTCCACACATGGGCTGTAGGAAATCATCTTTCAACTGCGCAAAGCTCAGTACTATGGGCCCGATTCAGTCCTGATCGCTGTTGTGCAAATTCGCAAGGCGGCAGATTAACGATCGACTGCGCATGCGTACGGGTCGTAGTGCGCACGCGCGAGGCGTCTTTTTTGATTGCTGGGTGTACGCAAGGTGATTGACAGGAAGCGGGCGTTTGGGGGTGGTAAGTGGCCGTTTTCTGGGAGTGTCAGGAATAACGCAGGCGTTCCTAAGCGTTTTCAGGGCGGGTGTGTGACGTCAGCGTCGGCCCCGATCAGCCTGTTTGTATCGCACTGTAGGAGTAAGTCCTGGGCTGCGCACACACTGGAAAAATCATTCGATGATGATGAGTTGCGAACGGATTTACAGCTAACCGGTGTTCGCAGAGATTTTCGCATGGTGTACGCAGACTTGCACGGGGCGGGTGTTCACTCTGTCTGGGCGGCGACTATCTGATCGCAAACCTCTGCAGATTCGCTGAGGAGCGATCAGGTCTGAATTAGGCCCTAAGTCCGCCTCTAAATCAGGCCCCATATCACTGATAGCTTATAAACATTGATTTTTCTTATTCGTTAGTCCACAACAGGCCTGGCGACAGGGGGGGTCAAAGGGACACCCGTACTGGGCCCCAAGGTTCAGAGGGGCCTCGAGAATTTACCACAAAAACTGGGGCCACATAATATAACATAATAACTCTATTAAGACTGTGTGCGCCAGACGCCCGCAAACTGCATAGAAAGCACCGGTGCAATAAAACTGCTCTGCCCACGCTGGACCCCCCCGCGTTACCCCATCACATGTTCTGGTCTGAGACCTTGTTGCGTTGCCGGCGGCGCAGCTTCAATATGCAGTATGCCACGCGCCGATCCTTCCCTCCATCTATTCCCGCCACCGCTGAGGACACGTGCAGCCCGCCCATACAAGAGACTATCAAAAACAGCAGTCGCCCGCAGACCCAATTTCGCTCTCTGTAGACTGTGATGCTTTTGGATGATAAGGCACATCACTGACACTGTAATATGTATATACATGTATATATATATCTATGTGTATAGATATATATACATATATATATATATATATATACATACACACATGTATGTGTGTGTGTAGATATATATATATATATATATATACACACACACACACACGCACATACAGTATACAGTATATACTGTATAAAATGGATTACAAACAACAGAAAGTGGCACTCAGAGTGCACGCCTTTGTCAAGGTGAAGACAAAGGGGCACGCGGGCTCCGAAAAGTCAACTTATTTTAACTATGCTATAATATATTGGCGCTTTTGATAGTCACTGAGTGTCGCTGCCTGTTATTTGTACTCATATAGGACCCCAGAGACATCAGTGTACCGGGATCCAAAATTTCTGTTGCCGTCCCTTGTCCACAATATTTGATTATGAAGTCGTTCCATGGGAAATCATTTTGTAACATAGTAACAAAGGTTGAAAAAAGACAATTGTCCATCGAGTTCAACCTATTTGTGGTCTCCTATGCAGTCTTATTATAGGACTAGTTATTTTTATGTTAGGAATAGTTATATTAACTATAATGCGTGCCTATGCACCATAATCCTGAATATCTTTATCCAATAGGAATTTATCTAACCCATTCTTAAAGGTGTTGACTGAGTCCGCTGTTACTACTCTCTCAGGCAGGGAATTCCAAACACGTATTGTCCTTACTGTGAAAAAACCTTTTCGCCTCAATGTGTGGAAACTCCTCTCCTCTAACCTAAGCGAGTGACCACGTGTCTTCTGTGCTGATCTTATAGAAAACAGGTCCCTCCCAAGCTCTGTGTATTGACCCCTTATATATTTGTAGATGTTGATCATGTCCCCTCTTAGTCTCCTCTTTTCCAATGTAAACATGCCTAGCCTTGCAAGCCTTTCCTCGTATTCCAGCGTCTCCATGCCTTTGATTAGTTTGGTCGCCTGCCTCTGAACCTTTTCTGGCTCCAGGATATCCTTTTTGTAATATGGTGCCCAAAATTGCACACAGTATTCAAGATGTGGCCTCACTAGTGATTTATATAATGGGAGTATAATACTCTCGTCCCTTGCATCAATTCCCCGTTTTATGCATGCTAATATCTAAAAAGCCGTCTTTGCTGCACTCCTACAAATTACTGCTGTTTAATTTGTTATCTATGTGAACTCCTAAGTCTTTTTCCAGTACAGAATCTTCTAGTATTACCCCATTTAGTATGTGGGTGTAATTTCTGGTTTTGCCCCCACAGTGCATTACCTTACACTTATCTGTGTTGAATCTCATTCTCCATTTTGCTGCCCTTGCTTCCAGTTTAACTAAGTCGTTCTGAAGAGACTCAGCGTCTCCCTCCGTATTTATAACCTTACACAATTTGGTATCGTCTGCGAAAATTGACACCATGCTCTCTAGACCTACTGTTAGGTCATTGATGAAAATGTTGAACAAAAGTGGTCCAAGTACAGACCCTTGTGGCACACCACTTAGTACTTTAGTCCAATTTGAAAATGATCCATTGACCACAACGCGCTGCTCCCTATTATCTAACCAATTACTGACCCAAGTACATATTGTGCTCCCTAGCCCTATTTCTTGTAGTATATAGATAAGACGCATGTGTGGTACAGTGTCGAAAGCTTTGGCAAAGTCTAAAAAGATTACATCCACCTCCTTACCCTGATCAAGGTACGCACTTACTGTTTCATAAAAGCCAAGAAAGTTGGTTTGACATGATCTGTCCTTCATAAATCCATGCTGGTTCCTTTTAATGACCTTATTTGTTTCAAGGAACTTTTGAATACCGTCCCTTAGAATACCTTCCAATACTTTCCCCACTATAGATGTAAGACGAACAATGTAGACGTCATTATGGTCAATATTGGGAAATTACAAGTCATTATTTTATGAAAATATTTTAAAACCCTTTTTAGTTAAAACACAGAAAATCAGATTGCAGGATCAGTCTCTCATACTAGTAAATAGAGAACATCTACTGCAAGGATAGAAGTGTAATGTGCTATAAATGCGGCGTGTTTTCCTATGTAACAATCTGCATTTGCTGCCTGTACAGCTAACGAGTGTTTGTTATAGCCCGCGTTATTTATAGAGAGCCGTGAGTGTTAATACACTGCGATATCTTATTCCATAGGTAACGTGTATAAATACAGGGGTCTGCGTTTCCCTGGCCGGAGGAGTGTTAGTACACAGAGAGATCCCCTGGCGCTCACACCTGACACTGTGCAGCCATCACTGATGGCAGGTAATAACATTATGCTGTTTGCAGGTGCATGTCCACTGAATAATGTAATCTGCAAGACATAAAAACAATGCATCACCGGTCTCCCCAGGGCTGTGCATATTGACTTACTGTTAGTCGGAGGAGAAATGGACATTGAACTGAATGCAATAATATTCAACCGCCGTTCTCAGAAGAATGAGCATAAATCCTGAATACAAAGAGAAAACACCATCACCAACACTGAGGGCTATAATGATGCTAGTAACTGCAGGTTTTCTGCCTCGTTAGTAATACGGCGGGTAGGGGCAGCTCTAGGGCGGGCAAACAAAGTATGACTGCGTATTTGCATTAAATTGTGATCTGTTTCTAGGAATTACCATCTGTTTCCAAAACTACCAATGTACTATGTAATTATATGTGACAAATGCTATTTTTTAAAGCAAGTTCTGCTGTGATGTCTGTGGCGGGTCTGGGACTGAGGGTCGACAGCAAAAAGGTCGACACACCTTAGGTCGACGACAATTGGTCGACACACCTTAGGTCGACATGGACAAAAGGTCGACAGGAACAAGGTCGACATGGAAAAAGGTCGACATGAATTTTTATGTTTTTTTGGTGTCGCTTTCTTCGTAGAGTGACCGGGAACCCCAATTAGTGCAGTGCGTCCCCTCGCATGGCTCGCTTCGCTCGCCATGCTTCGGGCATGGTGCCTTCGCTCGGCACAGATTACCGTGCCAATCGTAATCCACATGGATCGTTAAGTATGAAAAAGTTCCAAAAAAGAAAAAAATTGTGAAAAAAGCATGTCGACCTTTTCCCATGTCGACCTTGTTCCTGTCGACCTTTTGTCCATGTTGACCTTTTGTCCACGTCGACCTAAGGTGTGTCGACCAATTGGCGTCGACCTAAGGTGTGTTGACCTTTTTGCTGTCGACCTGGAGTCCGGATACCTCTGTGGCACCTTATGTAAATCAGTGGGAGGAGACAGGCAGTAGCGGATTTTGCCACGGGCAAGCAGGACTTTTGCCCGGAGTGTCGCCTTCCGGAGGGCGCCATCGCCGTCCGGAGGGCGCCGTCGCCGTCCGGAGGGCGCCGCACCATGGCAAGATCCGCTACTGTGCCCTCCTCTGTGTCCGCTGTGTCCCCCGCTGTGAAAGAAACTAGGCGCTACCCGTCTAGTTTCCCTTCGTGGAGAGGACCTTTGCTGTGCGGTGCGCGATGACGTCATCGCAAACCGCACAGCATTGTGGGACTGACACAGACGCTAGGGGTCATAATTGACCTCTAGTGTCTATCTGTCCCATAGATCCGAGTAGAGGAGCGGCGCAGGCGGAGGTCTGCAGCGGTCGGGAATCAGGAACGGGGATAGTAAGTATTATTATTTTTTTGTGTAAATCCTATGGTTTATGTACAAATCTGATGTTTGGGGGTTTGCATGAACCCATCCTCACTGAACTGTGACTATCTGAGCGCACCCTGTTGCAACCCAGTACACATTGGGGGGTATTCAATTAGGGACGTTTTTTTGCCTAGGTGAAAAATTAAGCAGGAGTGAAAAACATGTGGATCGGCGAATCCACCGGTGAAAACGCGTGCCGTTTTTGATGATTTTGAGGTATTTTTCGCCAATGCCTTTTTGCTAAAAAAAAAAAAAAGAAGTGAAAAGGCATTGCCGAAATTGCTTTAAAAATGGGCGAAAAAGGCCCGCAATTGACTATGCAGGAGGTGAATTTGATATCTCCGAAATAGTCAGAGCTAATTGAAACCCCCCCATTGCATCTACAACCCAGTGCCTGTAAATTGCATTGTCTATATTTTAAGTCACATAAAATCATACTCGCCTGCCCTCCCGGATTGGCCACAAGGATCCCGGAAATTGGGTGGTGCTCCGGGACCCCCAGAAAGGCAGGCAAGCCTCCTGGAACCGACTGCAGCACCCCGCATCCCGCGCCACTCGTGAAATTGAGTGGTCTAGGGATGCTGATGACACAATTTGCGGTGAATCGCGGCATCGTAGCCCCACCACCCACTTAGCGACGCATGTAATGTGGGCATTGCATAGCGGGGAGCGTGGCCGCGATGATGCGATCCCGTCTCCACGCCCCCAGACTGCCGCTTTATTTCAGAGCCACGCCCCCATTTCATAGCCCCGCCCCCGTTCAGCCGACCTGGCTACTCCCTCCCTCCCTCCCTGAAAGTTGGGAAGTCTGCATAAAATACACTTACCAGCGACGGGGTGCGTGGGGGGTGGTGGGGGTTTGTGTGAATGGACCAGTACTGTATGCCATGCCAACACAGTGGGTAATTCAGACCTGATCGCTAGGCTGCGTTTTCTCACAGCGACGTTCAGATATGAACTGCGCATGCGTATGCACCGCAATGCGCAGGCGCGTCGGAACCGCAGTGACGGGGATCGCCGGGCAGCGACGGGATGGTGCGAAAAAAACGATTGCACGGGGATCGCAAGGAGATTGACAGGAAGTGGGCGTTTGTGGGTGTCAACTGAGCATTTTCAAGGAGTGTCTGGAGAAACGCAGGCGTGTCCAAGCGTTTGCAGGGCGGGTGTCTGATGTCAATTCCGGTCCCGGAGAGGCTGCAGTGTTCGCAGCGGCTGAGTAAGTCCTGGGCTGCACAGAGACTGCATAAAATCTGTTTGTACAGCTCTGCTACACATGCGATCGCACACTTGCACAGCTAAAATACACTCCCGCTGTAGGCGGCGACTATCTGATCGCAGGGCTGCAAAAATCGCTGCCCAGCCATCAGGTCTGAATTATCCCCACTGTTCCTGCTACTCTGACTGCACACCTATATATTCCCTTCCAGTATGGAAGATGTAAGGGAATGGAATTACAATCAGAGAACTTCTTCATTTCTACTTTGTGCACAGTGCTGTACAGAAATGTGCTTATCTCATACTCATACAATGTATCGTCCAGGCTAATGGTGGAGGGGGCATCCAGGGGCAGGGATCATGGCACCAGGACCTCCTCACCTACAATGCAAAGTGGCATTGCACAGTAGGAGAAGTGATCCAAGAGGCTTCTCTCAACTCCTGGAATGTAGGAGAACTCCCCCATATCCGGAGGTGACCCCAAAACGGGGAGAGCTGGCAAGCATGGCTCAACTGTAACATAGAGTCATAGAATATGATGGCAGAATCATGTAACATAGGGGGACATGTACTAAGCAGTGATAAAAGTGGAGAAGTTGCCCATGGCAACCAATCAGCATTGACGTAACATTTATAATTTGCATACTATAAAAGTATACAGAGCAGCTGATTGGTTGCCGTGGGGAACTTCTCCACTGGCTCACTTCTCCACTTTTATCACTGCTTAGTACATCTCCCCCATAGAATCATAGAATATGACGGCAGATAAGAACAACTTGGTCCATCTAGTCTTCTCCGTACACATGTACAAGCACACACATTCACAGGGATCCGTATGAGATCCCACCGACTGGGATGCCGAACGTCAGGATCCCGATATCGGTATCCCAAGCGGTGGAATGCCTGAAGGGGGGTGAGCGCAAAGAAGCCCCTTGCGGGCTACGCTCCCCAGAGGTTCTAATCTCCCTCTATGGGGAGTCACCTACCTCTCTGATATACCGGTGGCGGTATGGTGGCCCTGTCGGGGTCCCGGCATCGGTATTGTGATCCCGACTACCGATATGCTGACCGCATACCCATTCACACTAGGATTATTATTATTTTATTGGAGCCAATTAACCTACCAGAAACCGAAGTACCCGGAGGAAACCCACGCAAGCGCAAGGAGAACATACAAACTCCACACAGTTACGGTCGTGGTGGAATGAACCCATGACTTTGGGGCAGTGAGACAGTAATGCTATCCATTACACCAACCGTGCTGCCTGCAATCTGCATTGTAATGTGTATGTGTGTGCGATACGTATATGTCTCTCTCTCTCTATACGTGTATATATATATATATATATATATAAAAGGATGCTTATGTTTATATAGCTCAGTGCTAACGGTGACATCCAGCACACGGCAGATGTCATTGTGATTCACTTACACTTGGAATCCTCGTCCCAGTGGAGAATGAAGATGACTCTCCCGCCCCTTTCATACTGTTTACAGGCTGAAATATATGTCTCTGCCAGTCTGCTCTCCTCGCTGATAGGATCCTTGTGCCGTGCTGGGATTTATAGTCCACTCATTGTTATTTTATTACATGTGATGAGACAGTTTTGTAGCCGCCATAAAATCCTTTCCATCCCAGATTAATTGCTGCGGTTTCCGTCCCGCCCCCTCCAGTCGCCACTAGGTACGACAGAGAGTCTCACCACTGCAATTATCAGTACATAGCAGGTACAGAACACCCACTCCATGGGTCAGTACCCCACAATCTGCTCCTCCGGGCGGCTGCCGCCCACCCTCACCTGCCCTCTCTCTGCTTCCTTGCTTTCCATTTATTTATTCCTGAGCGGCAGCGCGGCTGCCGGGGAGGACAGCCGAGAACTGTGATTGTATTTCTTCCTTATAAACAATCCCATTTGTCTCACTTGGAATTTTCGGTTTGCTTTCAGTGTAATTCTCTCAGGAGGGGCGACCTGGAGTGGAAGAGAGAATGTTTCTGCTAAATTATTAAACAAGCTCAGCTCATTAACCCTTGCAGGGAAGACCACTGGCTTGTCCGTGGGGGTACGACGCGTCTCCGTGCTGCGTAGATTGGTCATCCTTAACTCATTCATGGCTGCATACACTAAATCAAATGCCCCTTCTAACCATAAATTCTCAGCACACTGGGGGGGGGGACATGTATCAAACCACGGAGAAAGATAACGTGGAGAGAGCTAATGTACTAACCAATCATCTCCTGTCATTTTTCAAACACAGCCTGTAACATGTCAGTTAGGAGCTCATTGGCTGATACTTTATCTCTCCTCTTTCTGATTCTCCAGTGCTTAGTACATCTCCTCCTGGGTCTCTTATTGCAGAACAGACAGTCACATTATGACCCAGATTTTACCCGGCTTTTGGAACAAGAGTTGGTTCCCAGTCCCAGCCCAGTACCCCCTTTCAGATAGAAGATGAAATTGCCGGGTCAAGCATTTGGACCTGGTAATTTGGCTGGAACATCCGGGTCCTTTTTCTGTGTGAAAGGGTCAACGCAGGTCACAATTCCCGGGAATTTTGACCCTGGTTGACCCGGCACATTACCAGGTCCAAATACTTGACCGGGCAGTTTCATCTTCTTCCTGATAGGGGGTACTAAGCTGGGTCCTCTTCTCTGTTCGAAAGGGGATATTACTTATACCACAACGTAACTGAAGACTAGACAGTCTCTTCCTGAACAGGCAGCATTGGGTCTTTCATTTTCCTAGATTCATGCTCACACTTTCACTGAGGCCTAAGAGCCTGTAGTTATACATCTGATGGTATCAGTGCTTGTGGCCCGTGGCCTCTCCCCAATCAGCTTCCATCTACAACGTAAAATGGAACTGTTCCAGGTAAACTGAATTTAGGCTGGTACCAAGTTGTAGGTGAATGTCTTCCGCAAGGGAACAATATCTGCTGACTGACTGGTTATGTGATAACATAGGGCCTAATACAGAGATGGACGCTGTGAATTTGTACACCATGGTTGGGTGAAAATATGCAAATGTCGAAGCCGCTAGGATTTTTATTGAGACTCTGCAATTCTTGACCGTCCCTTACATAGACAGACAAACCCACTGGACGCACATCGGTCGAACATCGACCTTCAGAGTAACCCTACGGCTGCGCAGACTGGCCTATGGAACTGAGATGTCAGACCCATTTTCACTGTGTATGGTATCGCAGTTGCAGGCAGTGACACGCCCCCCCCCTCCCCAACCCAAACTATTGCGACACGCCCTGACTTAGTAGCCCCTCCCCCCATTACCACCCACAAACGGTCTCTGTTACTCACTCTACAAATAAATAATCACTGCAACTGTCACAAAACCAACGCGGCGCATACACAGTGTGACATGGATGCATGCGCGGTGGCGTAAAATCGTTCCACTGCATTCAACATCAACAGAGTCATATGGAATAGATGAAGCTAACTCTGCTTTATAAAGTGGGGAAAGATGGAATAACAGTAAGTTGTGATTATGGGGTGGTCTTCAGTTTGCCGAATGTCGGGATCCCGGCGCACAGTGTACCGGCGCCAGGATCCCAACACCCAGCATACCGGCACACATTCTCCCTCGTGGGGGTCCACAACCCCCCTGGAGGGAGAATAAAATAGCATGGCCCGCGTAGCGCGCCACCGTGCCCGTAGCGTGGCGAGCACAGCGAGCCCGCAAGGGGCTCCTTTGCGCTCGCCACTTTATTGGTATGCCGGCGGTCGGGCTCCCGGCGCCGGTATGCTGGTCGCCGGGAGCCCGACCGCCGGCATACCATACTACACCCGTGATTATGTGCTGGTAGAATGCATGAAAAGTTTGAAAACTAATGAAAGCTTATTACCATACTATCCCTTCAAACTGGGACATTCATGAATTACACAGGTTCTATGGATGGCTGACTTCAAGGGGTATATTTACTAAGGGGTATATTCAATTGAAGTCGGATCCATTCCGACATGCATTTGTCAGAATGGATCCGACAAGGGCTATTCAATGGTCATCTCAATTCGACTTTAAAAAAGTCCCTCCTCTCAATTCGAATTCCCCGACTTGTCGGATAAAAAAGCCAGGGATTGAATAGGTCGGAACCCCTTCCGACCTCAAAAAGTTGAAAACTGCCGTCTTTCCGCCAAGAAGGCAGTTTCGACTTCAATTGAATATACCCCTAAAAGTTGATTTGGGTCGATTTTGAGCAATTATTGGATGGTGTTTGGCTGATTTTTTGATTGATTTTGTGTTTCAGGGTGTAAGTCACACATTTATCAACAAATGATTTTTGACATTGTTTAGAAAAATTTTTGAAAAATCATCTGTTAGTAAACGTGGAATCGAGAAAAATTGACCAAACATTGATCAAACATCGACACAGATCGACTTTTAGTAAATATACCCCTATATCCCACATTTACTAACAGGTGAGTTTCTGACATACAGTACAGTATTTTTTTTAAAAAGAATGACGAAAATCAGGTGTCATCGAGCTAAATTGGCCCAAATCCACTTTTAGTAAATATAGCCCCTAGCATGCATTTCACTTGGTTTTAATCAGCCATAGAACCTGTGTAATGCAATAGTATGGTAAGCCTACATACTGTACTAGCAGGGCCGGTTCTAGCCCTTGTGGCGCCCCGGGCGAAAATAGGGGCGTGGCTTCATAAAGGGGTGTGGTCAATGTGCCCCCAGTAGTATTGCCCCCGTTTGTGCCCCCAGTAGTATTGCCCCCGTTTGTGGCCCCAGTAGTATTGCCCCCGCTTGTGGCCCCAGTGGTATTGCCCCTGTTTGTGCCGCTTTTAAAAAATAAAAATAAAAAAATCAATACTTACCATCCTCGCTCCTGATGCCCGACCGCTGCTGCCCTCCGCCTCTGGCTGCTGGCGCCGCTCCTCTGATCTATGGGAGAGACGTCATGACGTCTCTTCCATAGAACCGCATAGACACTAGAGGTCAATCATGACCCCTAGTGTCGTCTTATGTGCCGCTCCCTCAATGCAGTGCGGTGCGCGATGACTTCATCGCGCACCGCACAGCAGTACTAGCACGAGGGGGGAAGGGGGTACCACCAGTAGCGGATCTTGCCACGGCGACGGCGCCCTCCGGAAGGCGGCGCTCTGGGCAAAAATCCTGTGTGCCCATAGCAAGATCGGCCACCGTGTATTAGTGACATGTTTTCCACTCTGTTTTCACAAGCTTGCGATTTGACAAATACAATCTAATGTAGCAGTTGCGCTCGTGAAAGATTGATAAATATGGTTATATGTGCTGTACCGGCATTAGCGTGCGGCTGTAACCCCCTTGAACCACAGATGGCGTGATGAGCCCTCAAAAAAAATTTTTTTGTTTTCCCCCCGGAAATTTGATTCATTTAAAATACACTGGAAACTGGTGGGTGTTTGCTCCTGTACATGTCATGTATAAATACAAATATTGTATATCTTAAATGCCTACAGCAAAGGAAACACTGTTCAATATAATCAATATACCTTTGAAAACACTGCTCAATTGTGCAGATGTCGACTTCAAAGGCCGGTTCCCGTAAAACTCTGTGGCGGATTCCGAGAATCAGATTCTCTCCCAATAAATCTAATAAGACTTTTATTGTGTGACTGAAAAAAGGGGCCTTTATACTAGGGTTTGCCCGGGAAATCACAGTTGTATGTGGACATATGACTGCGCAGTACAAACTCCTTCCCTTTGTGTATGTCCGTGTGTCTAAATGTGCAAGCAGTGAGGCCCCACCATTAGTGTAGTTCTGGGTTCCAGGGGTCCACACCATCCATTTTTAATTACCTAACCTGTCCGGAGTCCTGTGTTGGCAATGCAGCCGCGGCACAAATCACCGGGAAAATGGCCGCAGCACCTGTGCAGATGCCATGTTTCCGGAGACCTGTGCATGTTCAGTATACTCTGGCACAGTCCCTGAGTCTACTGCTACATAGAGAGGAGGTGCCCGCATAAAGTCTGCACACTGGCCCCCTACTCTGTTATCCGCCCCAGCTGTGCACACTATAATACCAATTGGTGCGTACTTAGATGCCACCATCGATCGCACCATCAGAACTTGTACCAGCTCTATGGTAGGTGCAGTATCTTTGTTTGACTATGGCTTATTATGCCTACAGCGGGTCTACTACGGTATGCCGGTGCTTGGGATCCCGGCGCCCATCATACTGGCACCGGGATCCCGACCACCGGTATGCCACCAGAGGGGCGAGCGCAACAGAGCCTCTTGTGGACAATTTATTACACTATTTATTCTCCCTCCAGGGGTGTCGTGGATACCCTAAGAGGGAAAATAGTTGTCGGTATGCCGGCTGTCGGGATTCCGGCGCCGGTATGCTGAACGCCGAGATCCCGATAGCCAGCATGTCAAATGCCTCCCGTCTGCAGCAGTCCATCGGTGTGCACAGCAACTTGCACTGAGTGACCAATGACAATTCTACACTACGCCCACTGAACGGACTTTTTTTGTTTGCACATTGTGAATGATAAAACTTGTTGCGTATGATAAATGGTGCTCCAGCCAATCAGCTCCTGTCATGTGTTCTGCTCCCAACTGTCATGTGTTCAGCTCCCAACTGTCCTGTGTTCTCCTCCTAAATGTCCTGTGTTCAGCTCCCAACTGTCATGTGTTCTGCTCCCAAGTGTCCTGTGTTCTCCTCCTAAATGTCATGTGTTCAGCTCCCAACTGTCATGTGTTCAAATCCCAACTGTCATGTGTTCAGCTCCCAACTGTCATGTGTTCAGATCCCAACTGTCATGTGTTCAGATCCCAACTGTCATGTGTTCAGATCCCAACTGTCATGTGTTCTGCTCCCAACTATCCTGTGTTCTGCTCCCAACTGTCATGTATTCAGCTCCTGTCATATGTTCAGCTCCCAACTGTCCTGTGTTCAGCTCCCAACTATCCTGTGTTCAGCTCCCAGCTGTCATGTGTTCAGCTCCCAACTGTCTTGTGTTCTGCTCTGCCGGCAGAGGGGCGAGCGCAAAAGAGCCCCTTGCGGGCAATTTATTATGCTATTTATTCTCCCTCCAGGGGTGTCGTGGACACCCCAAGAGGGAAAATAGTTGTCGGTATGCCGACTGTCGGGATTCCGGCGCCATTATGCTGAGCGCTGGGATTATCATAGCCGGCATATCAAATGCCTCCCGTCTGCAGCAGTCCATCTGTGTGCACAGCAACTTGCACTGACTCACCAATGACAATTCTACAATGCGCCCACTGAACGGACCATTTTTGTCTGCACGTTGTGAATGATAAAACTTGTTGCATATGATAAATGGTGCTCCAGCCAATCAGCTCCTAACTGTCATGTGTTCAGCTCCCAACTGTCCTGTGTTCTGCTCCCAACTGTCCTATGTTCTGCTCCTAACTGTCGTGTTCAGCTCCAAACTGTCCTGTGTTCTCCTCCTAACTGTCATGTGTTCTCCTCCTAACTGTCCTGTGTTCTGCTCCCAACTGTCCTGTGTTCTGCTCCCAACTGTCATGTATTCAGCTCCCAACTGTCCTGTGTTCTGCTCCCAACTGTCCTGTGTTCTGCTCCCAAATGTCATGTGTTCAGCTCCTAACTGTCACGTGTTCTGCTCCCAACTGTCACGTGTTCTGCTCCCAGCTGTCATGTGTTCTGCTCCCAACTGTCTTGTGTTCAGCTCCCAACTGTCATGGGTTTTAAAAATGACAGTTGGGAGCTGATTGGTTGCAGCACCATTAATCATATGCAACAAGTTTTATCATCCACAACGAGTTTTATCACTCATTGATAAATGGTCCGCTTAGTGTTCCACAGCCAAAACACTGACAAGAGTAAGGGGCCCTACACATTAGGCAATATGTCGGCGAGGTGCCCGACGGCCGATACGGGGGGGAGGGGGGGAGTGACAGGGGGAGTGATACGGGGGGGGGGAGTGACGGGGGGAGCGAAGCTTCTTCACTCCCCCCGTCACCCGGCCCCATAGCAATGCATGTGTAACCCGGCCCCATGTGTAAGCGACCCGGCACCAACGATGAACGAGTGCGGGGCCGTACATCGTTCATCGCTGGTGCCTACACACTGAACGATATGAACGATAGCTCATTCATTAATGAACGAGATCGCTCATATCTTTCAGTGATATCTCTTAATGTGTAGGGCCTATTAGACAGCACTATCTGAAAGGGACTATCTCACATGTGACTTCTTATATAACATAGTTGGATAGTGTAATGTATAGTCTGAACCGTATGAGGGACGTTTTAGTCTGCTCTGCTGTTTAAATTTTTTCTACTCATCTCAGCAGCATTTACACCGATAGATTGCAGGCTGTGGGACCAGGTTATTGCAGTTTGTGATGAAAGTTGTAGACATTTTCCACTTCATCCTAATTATGTAAAGATTTACAGCAACGATGGACACGGTAACATTTTTCGTCTCAGCAGAATGCGGCATAAACAGAAATATGAGATTGTGGGGGGGTTGTATCAAAAATTGGAGAGAGATAACGTACCAACCCATCAGCTTCTGGCTGTAAAATGACAGATCGAAGCTGATTGGTCAACACTTTCTCTCGCTCTCTGCTTTATTTATCTCCAGCGTTTGATACATCTCCCCCAGTGAGTTTGCCTCCCCGTTATAATTGTCATAATTGTTTCCCTGTTAGACTTCCCATATTCCGAATACCAATATTGTCTCCGGCAACACGGGAGGTAACGCAGAGACTGCTGGCAGGGGATTTATAGAGGTCTCTTAGGAAACGTTTGCGAGGTCTTGTGCGGTGATGGAGAGACTATAATTAATGAAGAGCTGTATGTAGTCAATAGAGGGGGGGAGGCCAACATGTACCGTGGTAAGAGCCCATACGCTGTCAATGCTTATCTAATTAACTCACTGAGTGAGATATAACAATTCAGTTGCTATGTGGCCGATCAATAGCATTTTGAAAACGGATTTACACTAACAGAGCATTGGGGCAGATCACTGACTCTACTGAAAGTTGTGCTTGCTCATGCTATTCAGTTCTCTGCCAATATGCACAAGGGCGTGCAAGGGTTAAGGGGGCGTAGCCCCCTAGGACGGTGTGAAGAGCGCCCATAGGGTGCGATGAATCACCTAGTATATTAAATTAGGCTATTTTTTACATTTAGTTTGAGCAGTGATAAGTAACGTATATATTGTATCTTTTTGGTTGATTATTAAAGTGCGCTCTATACGATAATGGTAATAGATAGCACCGTAAGGTTTTACTCAATGTCTTTCCCCGGAAATAGTGGGTAAGGCTCAGCTGCGTTTGACTAATGGTCTGATTTTGGATATCAAGCTGAGCTGTGGGGTAAATATGTCTTGGTTCTGACAATTTTGACTTCCATTCCTTAGGCATCAGCAAAAGAGACTCTCTGGTTCAATCTTTTCAGGTTAATACAGCAGCTGTACACAATAAAGCTATGCAGTAATTGGAACAATGAGACAGTTTTCGGCTGCTCAGTTCGATAGTCTGAGTGTGCGTATGCAGCACTTGGGGCAAATTATCATTCCGTTCGCATAATTGGATCGCATGATTGGATCTGATCGGCTGCAAAACATTTCTCTAAAACCATGACCTGATAACATGCGCATTTTGTAGTAATGTATGTGCGCATTTCCGACCATCTGTCCGTTATTTCTGCCAATAGTTCATTTAAAAACAGCGCCATTGTGGCAATCTTTAGGACAGATAATTGTACAGATAATCACTAGCGTGTACCCTTGAAATCGGATGTTCTCAAGATCGTTCTGTCGCACAGAAAATAAGTGGAGGGTGATAACGCACCAGCCAATCAGCTCCTAGCTGTCAATTTACATATTGGAGCTGATTGGCTGGTGCGTTATCAACTTGCACGTATCACTGCTTTATCACTTCTCTAGGCCTAATACATCTGCCCCAAAGTCGGTTGGACCCCGAGTGCAGCAAAGGTAAACATGTGCCCAAAACAACAAACAAACAAAACCGCAAGTTAATGGAAAGGAAACGGGAATGCCACCATTTATTTTATAATGTCTATTCCTCAATTGTAAAGAAGACAATTGGGTGATTGTTCTGTTGCCAATATGAAGGGTTCCACTGCATGACAGCTTTTTTCTGTTACATTGAGTTTAAGTGTACAGCTGTGTCCTCACACAAATACCCTCAATACGCCATGTGGCGTGAGAGGTCTGGCGCAAAGGAGCCGCAGTGCATCTTTTCTCAGAAGCCACAAAACACCGTTCACTCTGTACCAGAGACACCCGACACAGGAATTAGTTTTAAATATGTGCAAAACCGCAGACGAAGTACAACGGAACTTGGCGTGAGAAAAAGTCGCTGCATCGTCGCATTCATATACAGAGTCAGAGCCGATCGCTCACAGATGCACAAGTGTTGCATATCACGTTAATCAGTGCAGTGTTGCGATGCAGAGAGAATTTATTCACATAGTGATAGACAGGCGGCACCATTTTGGGGGAGGTAACGGGAAGTGACGGCACAGTGGCATCGTTCCGAACATACAACCATGCTGCAGTTATGCAAAAGTGCTCACATTAGTTTTCCTGTGCTTGTACTGATTTCCCAGCACATATCTTTCATTATTTATTAACAGTTATTACTGTAGCGCCGGTATATTGCATTGCGCTTTACAACTGTTAACAAAACAGTAATACACACAGTCCAGTCACATTATGGAGGGTATATGAAGTGTTCCTGACGAGCAGTGGTTAAAGTGAGTTATCAGTGGTAGGCGAGAGATGAAAGAGAATGCATTAACCAGCAATACAGGTATTCCTATTAGCATAGGTGGAGTGTTGCATTGTGGGAGAGAGCTGAAGAGGAGTCATTAAACCTTTAGATACACAACTAATCCCATCTCCCTTGTAGGCCCCTGGCAGCACAAACTAGGATAAATGATGGTTGTACTCTTTAATAAATAAATGACTGGTCTCTTCTTGCGCTGATGGTATTAGTTTCTGCATTTGTTATGCAACCGGCAGGCCACTTAGCGTATAAATAAGTCGGACGCAGCGACTAACGTTGACTCGCAGCTAGAGATGAGCTAACATTTTCCGATCAGTTCCGTGATAAATTCATGAAACAAAAAGTTTAGCAAATTTTGCTGAAGGAATTTTGCCTCCAAAACCCAAAAAAGTTAGCAATTGGGCAGAACAATGGCCCTCATTCCGAGTTGTTTGCTCGTTGCCGAGTTTCGCTTTATTGCGATTAGTCGCTTACTGCGCATGCGCAAGGTTCGCAGAGCGAATGCGCTTAGTTATTTTACACAAAAGTTAGGTATTTTATTCACGGCATAACAAGGATTTTTCATCGTTCTGGTGATCGTAGTGTGATTGACAGGAAGTGGGTGTTTCTGGGCGGAAACTGGCCGTTTTATGGGTGTGTGCGGAAAAACGCTGCCGTTTCTGGGAAAAACGCGGGAGTGGCTGAAGAAACGGGGGAGTGTCTGGGCGAACGCTGGGTGTGTTTGTGACGTCAAACCAGGAACGAAACTGACTGAACTGATCGCAGTGGCAGAGTAAGTCCCAAGCTACTCAGAAACTGCTAAGATATTTCTATTCGCAATTATGCGAATCTTTCGTTCGCAATTCTGCAAAGCTAAGATTCACTCCCAGAGGGCGGCGGCCTAGCGTGTGCAATGCTGCTAAAAGCAGCTAGCGAGCGAACAACTCGGAATGAGGGCCAATGTGCACTGCAGGGGGGGCAGATGTAACATGTGGAGAGAGAGTTAGATTTGGGTGGGGTGTGTTCAAACTGAAATCTAAATTGCAGTGTACAAATAAAGCAGCCAGTATTTACCCTGCACAGAAACAATGGGGGTCATTCCAACCCGTTCGCACGCAGCGGTTCTTCCCACCCGGGGAGAAATAGAACCTTTCGGTCGCCACTGGGTCTGAAGCGTGGCAAGTGCAGGGATCCCGACTGCCGGAATATCCTACTGAACCTGACAACAGAACAAAAGACATTCTTCACCAACCGGCGGTTTTACAAACTGCCAATTTTCATCGGTTTTCCCGCGAGATTGAAAGCAGCTTTTTATTTATTTTTCTAAAGGCGGTATACTGTACACCCAAATCATTGGTTTGTAAGACCACTAATTAATAAACCCCACAATATAACTTAGAAAATGCCAGATTGGTAAACTTTTAGTTTATTTTGGCAGCATATCAGTCCGTGTAATGAATGAGGCCCGCGGCGCCATTTGCTATAAATATTAAGTAACTTGTAGTATATTAAAATGATGCAATGCAGAATACAATTTTCTGTATTTTATCTTTAATTGGAGAGTAATGCCCTTTTTACACCGCCTGAAATGTCCTGGGATTTTACCCGGGATGGCAGGCGGTGTAAAAGGGTCATTCTCCAAAACCATGGCTCCATTTTTCCAGGAACCCAACCCAGCTTAAGCACAGGGTTGGACACGGGTAAGACAAGGGGTAGGAGGCGGTGTAAATGGGTGAGCCGGGTCATCCGACCTGGTACCCATTTACAGCATAGCAGGCCTCCCGAACTGCAGTGTCCGTGGGGGCGGTAGGGAGTCTGGGGGTCACGGCACACGCTGTCTATGCCGACAGCAGCTACATGCTGGCTTCCATGCAGCGCCAGAGACTCTATGCAGACCGCAGCTCTGGCTCGGGTGCCCGGCAGGGCCAGAACCTGGGGGCAGCCCAGCAGCTTCTAGATTGCTGGGCTTGCCCCCAGTGTGACACAAGGGAGTCCTCATCTGCCTGGTTTCCAGCACTTGGAGATGATGTCATCTCTAAGCGCCGCACCCAAAGACACTGCAGTGAAAACGGTGCCGATCCGGGATTTTCCCGGATTGGCAGTGCTTTGTAAAAGAGGGAGTCCCAGGTCTGACCCGGCTTGGTACCGTGTTCCAAACCCTGGGTCAGACCTGGGATTTTGGTGTAAAAGTGGTATTCATGACTACGTATTTCTGTGTGACTGTTGCCCTGGAATACACTAGGACGTTGCCCTTCTGAACTATTGTAACTTCCAATTATTGGTGGTCGTGTTGTTCTTCCTGTAGTCACAGATGCGCAGATTATTAGGAATGCTAAGCAGGAGCGCGATACACAGCTTGAATTGCTTCTATGCTAAATCCCTGCCCAAGCCGGCATTAATCAGTTTTACATTTCTATTTTAGCAATTTTGCATTGTAGATTCTTCTCATAATCCTCTATTTATAGATGTGCCGTCCTGGCCTTTGAAGTGAGGATGGCATACTCCGTAACCATTCCGCCTCTGATCTTTGTCCTGGCTGTGTCCTGCGGTTTTCCAGTCGCCGTCATATTTTTATTTGATTTAGGGAACGCTTTCCGTTGCAGCCCGCAGAGCCGTTTGTTCTGGGATCTTGCTGATATGAAGCAGTGTTGCTGTCAGTGTAAATATTGACACTATTGATTTGTAGCAATTATAGGTGGGGATAATTCTCAGAGATAAGACACCGTGGATCCCCGCTGATCTATTGATTTCAAACTACAGCGATGGCCCGTTATGAATGTTGCGGCTAATGCTTTAGTTGCTGGAACAGATAATTATGCAGCAGGCGATCAATGCAGCTAACAAGTAAATGCAATCATGAAATACACATTTACTGCCTAAGATATACGGAACAAAGGGTGCTTTTCAGTTATATTAAATTAAGAAAACCCTAATGGTGTATATAGCCCATGTTCAGTGTTTCTCTGTACAGACCAGATATGATATATGAGTACAAATAGCGGACAGATGTTGCTATACTGTACCCAGCTGTGACCGGTGATTTAGGGGTCTATTTACTAAGCCTTGGAGAGAGATAAAGTGGAGAGAGATAAAGTAGCAGCCAACCAGCTCCTAGCTCATTTTTCAAACACAGCCTGTAACACATACTTGCCTACCCTCCCGGAAGGGCCGAGAGGCTCCCGAAAATCGGGTGGCCCTCCCGGCCACCCGGAAAGGTGGGCAAGCCTCCCGCTTTCCCTGCAGCCCCTCCACGATGCTCCTCGGCCACCCGCAGCAGAGAACAAGTGGGAGGTCCGAGGGGTCCATGATGCGATTCACGCTGAATCATGTCATTGTAGCTCCGCCCCCGCTATACAGCGCCTCTTTTCTCGGCACTGCACAGCGGGGGGTGGAGCCACGATGACTCGACCCTGATGCCATGCCCCCGGACTGTCCACTTCCCTGTCGACCACGCCCCCGGACCGCCCATCCTGCTGCCGGCCATGCCCCCATGCACCTACAACGCTACCTCCTCCCGGAGGAGAGGGCAGCAAAGTAGGTAAGTATGCTGTAACATGCTAGTTGGGTGCTGATTGGCTGGTACTTTATCTCTCTCCACTTTATCTTTCTCCAAGGCTTAGTACAGAGACCCCTTAGTCTTGATTATTTCCGATTTCACAATTTGCAACCAACTTGCATGCAACTCTAAATCAGCGCAACCCTGCCATGTTTCTTACTATAACTAATGGAAATAATAATTACAATAATAATCTAATTTATTTAACTTACATTTGATCCTAGCCTCAGTTTTATCTCCTCCTAAGTAAATATTGTGCACTACTTTTAGCTTCCAGATGGCGCTATTGCGGTTGCCCATTCATGAAATAGTAGGATAGTGTTGCGCTCAGTCCTAACTAGTGTGAAATTACTGTGTCAAATCAGTTGATGTCATGGACCCCTTCATACATGTACATAATAGATGAATGTTTCTTATGGTCATGAATGAAATAAACATGCAGTATGTAGAATGCTGTTAACCAACTAATAATTTGGACAACTAACAAGCTGTAGGTAAATGGGTGATAACGTAATATTTATTTAAATTAATGACTGGAATGGTACCAGACGGTACAGCAGCAAACAGTCTTTCTTGGTAAATGACGACCCAATATGGGTTGCAGCGTCCCGCACCTCTGTTGATTTAATATCCTTTTTAAAGTGCACTTATCAGTTAATGTATTTCCATTTGAACAAACACTAATTGTGTCTATAGTGATAGGTAATGTCCTTTCTTTGTCTTCACGATGTTACAGAGCGTTCAGCTGGTTAGCATATGATACGATAAGGAGGGCTCTGGACTGGTCCTTCTCCCCGGCCCCAGATACTCGCGTTGCGTCCTGGTGCAGACGCCCCCGAGAACCCGTGAGCCGGAGAGTCGGTCCCGTCTCGGGTTGAGGAGAAATCCCAATAGTGCTCTGCAGAGCCGCCTATTGGGTAACCCCCCGCCGCATTGCCCATTCATGCAGCACTGGAAACAGTGACACCTACAGGCTGTAAATCAATAATGTGCTTTGCAGCAAGCTGACATCAAAATCCAATTTGTGTGGACAGTTCTCTAGCTTACATCCATAGAAGGCCCGATTCATGTTTGTATGGAATTGTGCAGGTGCAGGGAGGCGGCTCTGCAATTCCATCTAATTAAAAGTCAAATGTATCAGGCGGCGTCTATAGGAGACAAACACCTCCTGTTTGCATTAGCAAGGACTCCAGGGCTGCGTCTGAGGACGCAATCTATGATCACCATCACGTCCATCGGTCACGATTTGCGACGGTTATAGGCAGAGCCGTAACTACGTGTGTGCTTCCCTCATCCCAGCATTCACAGCGGCGTCGGCCAGCCATGCGGAAGGAGAGGGACAGCTGCAGGGGCGCCACCACCGATTACACTGCGCTGCTGCGGCTCCAGTCCCCCTCCCTCCTCCTCCTCCTCTCCTGCCCGAGATCTGCTGCATGAAGCCTGCACCGAGGAGCCTGAGCCAGCGGGGAGAGATAGTAAGTATCTATCTGTCTATCTATCTATCTATCTATCTATCTATCTATCTATCTATCTATCTGTCTGTCTGTCTGTCTGTCTGTCTGTCTGTCTGTCTGTCTGTCTGTCTATCTATCTATCTATCTATCTATCTATCTATCTATCTATCTATTCTGTCTGCCGCAATGTGTAAAAAGGGGGACACTGCTGTGTAAAAAGCGGTAGCTGTCTGCCGTAATGTGTAAAAAGGGGGACACTGCTGTAATGTGTAAAAGGGGGATCTACCTGGTGTAGTGGCGCTACTGTGCAGCGTAATTTGAATAATGGAGACTACTATGCACCGAAGTATGAATTGGTATTATTTTGTGGCCACACCCCTTCCCCATGAAGCGCACTGCCCCTATCTTGCATGGGGGGGGGGGGGGGGCAATCCATTTCTTGCACACAGCCTAGTTACGGCACTGGTTATAGGCACTGACCTGCCTGTATAAGCTGAATCTCACTCAGGTTGGCTGTTGGATCCAGACACCAGGGTCTAGGAAGTCTGTGTCTGATGACGCAGACCCTGGACCTGTCATGCATTCAAATGGGGTCGATGCAACCCCGTTTTGAAGAACAGTGCCGGGTGACACCCCCGAAACGCCGCAGCATGTCAATCATATATTTATTAAAGTGACGGTTTTTAGAAGTGGAGTTGTTGCCCATATCAACCAATCAGATTCTCGGCCAGATGCATTATCGCTTGGAAAGTGATAAAATGGAGAGTGAAAAAGTACCAGCCAATCAGGTCTTAACTACCATTGTTCAAACACAGCCTGTGACATTGTAGTTAGGACCTGATTTAGAGATGTGTAGCTCACTCTTGAGCCGCTCTTTTGAGCCGGCTCTACTAAGTGAGCCGGGTGAGCCGTGAGCCGTTTCAAGTGAGCGGCGGTTCTTCAGCGGCGGTTCACCTGTGTCAGCTCCCTCTGTCTGTGTGTAACTGTAATGAGATGATTCATGACTCATGAGAAGAAGTGACTCGCTCCCGGCTCCAGGCAGGAAGTGGAACAGAGCCGGCGCAGTGAGCGGCGGTTCTTCACTGAGTCAGTGTATGTGAAGAACCGCTCACTGCGCCGGCTCTGTTCTACTTCCTGCCTGGAGCCGGGAGCGAGTCACTTCTTCTCATGAGTCATGAATCATCTCATCACAGTTACACACAGACAGAGGGAGCTGACACAGGTGAATCGCCGCTCACGTGGAGTCTGTTATTTATTGCAGGTGTGTAATTATAAGTATATGTATGTGTGCTTTCCTTTTTTGTAAAGAGAGGATGTGTAAAGGGCGGCTCTTTATTTTCCTCCCCTGGAGAAGAGGGGCAGGGGATGGTAAAGTGGGTGCTGCTGCACGAATACCAATATTAATGTAATTAGTGAGCCATGAGCCATTCAAAAGAACCGTCTCTTTTCAATGAGCTGAACCGTTCAGAGCCGCTCATGGAAAAGAGCCGAGTTGCCCATCTCTAACCTGATTGGCTGGTACTTTTTCACTCTCCATTTTATCACTTTCCAAGCAATGATGCATCTAGCCCTCTAGCTGTTATCTTCAGATTAGAAGGTGCTAGATAAATGATAAGTAGAATCTGATTGGTTGCTATGGCAATATCTCCACTTCTGAAAACCTGTACCTTAGTAAATAAACTTCTCAGGACTAACAGCTTGAAGAGGCACACTGACATTTGAAATTAAAGCGTATGAAAATTTTTGTGGTTCTTTGACCCAGCTAAGTATCTTAGAGGGAGATTTATCAAAGGTTGGAGAGAAATAACACGGAGAGAGATAAAGTACCGGCTAATCAGCTCCAAACTGTCATTCTACAGCCTGTATTCGAAAAATGTCAGGAGCTGATTGGTTGGTACTTTATCTCTCTCCATGTTATTTCTCTCCAATCTTTGATAAATCTCCACCACTGTCATTGGTTGCAAGTTGGAGAGAAAGGAAATACATCTTTACACTTTTATCAAAACTCCAGGGCAGGAAGAGGTTGCTATTCTGTTCCGTTACTTTCCCTCTCCTTTTCTTACCGATCCTTTATAGTAAGATAAAGTTAAAATGTTTTACTAAAAGAAAAAAAAAATCAAAGTATATTTGTTTTCTTTATAGGAAAGTAAAAGATATATAAGGGAGTATCCAATTACCCCTGATCCATTTTTGTCTGATGGTCATTGTCCTATTACAGGCCGTTTTCATCGACTGAAAATGGGCCGGTGATTGCGTGAAAACAAATAGGATCGGGATAAGACCCCTATCCCTTGTGTTATAGCGGCTCTGGCAGCCTGCTGGTCACGGATTATCCAGGCACACAAACCATGGGCCTAATTCAGACCTGATCGTAGCAGCAACTTTGGGGGTCATTCCGAGTTGATCGCCCGCTAGCTACTTTTAGCAGCCGTGCAAACGCATAGTCGCCGTACACGGGGGAGTGTGTTTTCGCTTTGCAAGTGTGTGAACGCCTGTGCAGCCGAGCGGGACGAAAAAGTTTTGTGCAGTTTCTGAGTAGCTCTGGACTTACTCAGCCGCTGCGATCACTTCAGTCTTTTTGGTCCCAGAATTGACGTCAGACACCCGCCCTGCAAACGCCTGGACACGCCTGCGTTTTCCCAAACACTCCCTGAAAACGGTCAGCTGACACCCACAAATGCCTTCTCTCTGTCAATCTCCTTGTGATCGGCTGTGCGAATGAATTGTTCGTTAAATCCATCGCCCAGCAACGATCCGCTTTGTACGCGTACAATGTGCGTGCGCATTGCGGTTCATGTAGTAACCTGTTCGCTGCACTGCGAAAAACGGCAGCAAGCGATCAACTCGGTATGATCCCCTTTGTTAGCAGACGGGCAAAACCAAGGGGGTCATTCCAAGCTGATTGTAGCTGTGCTAAACCTAGCACAGCTACGATCAGGCACTCAGACATGCGGGGGGACGCCCAGCACAGGGCTAGTCAGTGCCCCCCCCCCCCCCCCCCCCCCCCCCGCAGAAGTGCAAAAGCATCGCACAGTGGCGATGCTTTTGCATTTTAGGAGTACCTTCGGCCAGTGCAGCTCCTGCGGCTGGCCGGGAGAACCTCTTCGCTGCCCAGGTCGCAGAGGCTGCGTGTGACATCACGCAGCCTCCGCGGCATGCCCCCCAACGGTCCGGCCACGCCTGCATTGGCCGGACTGCGCCCCCTAAATGGCGACATAACGCCGCGGCCCAGCCCACTCCAGCCCATCGACTGCCTCTGCCTGTCAATCAGGCAGAGGCGATCGCTAGGCAACAGCAGCCTTTCGGCCGTCTGGCATGCGCCGGCACACTGCGGCACCAGCGCATGTGCAGTACGGACCCGATCGCACCGCTGCGATAAACTGCAGTGTGCAATCGGGTCAGAATGACCCCTATGTGCACTGCAGGGGGGGGGGGGGGGGCAGATATAACATGTGCAGAGAGAGTTAGATTTGGGTGGGGTATATTGTTTCTGTGCAGGGTAAATACTGGCTGCTTTATTTTTATACTGCAATTTAGATTTCAGTTTTAACACACCCCACCCAAATCTAACTCTCTCTGCACATATTATATCTGCCCCACCTGCAGTGCACATGGTTTTGCCCATCTGCTAACAAAGGGGACCATTCCGACCTGATCGCACGCTGCCGTTTTTCGCAGCGCAGCGATCGGGTCACTACTGCGTATGCGTGTGCACCGTAATGCGCAGGCGCGTCGTACGGGAACAAAGCGGATCATTGCAGAGCGATGGATTTAACAAATAATCCATTCACACAGCCGATCGCAAGGAGATTGACAGGAGGAGGACGTTTATTGGTGTCAACTGACCGTTTTCTGGGAGTGTTTGGAAAAACGCAGGTGTGTCCAAGCGTTTGCAGGGCGAGTGTCTGACGTCAATTCTGGGACCAGACGGGCTGAAGTGATCGCAAGGGCTGAGTAAGTTCAGAGCTACTCAGAAACTGCACAAAATGTTTTTGCAGAGCTCGGTTGCACATGTGATCGCACACTTGCAAAGCGAAAATACAGTCCCCCATAGGCGGCGTCTATCTGATCGCAGCGCTGCAAAAAGTAGCTAGCAAGCGATCAACTCGGAATGACCCCCAAAGCTGCTGCTACGATCAGGTCTGAATTAGCCCCCATAATCTGCAATAAATGCCAGCAGTTCAGACACGAAAAATAGGGGCGGTTACACAATGTAATGCGCAATTGTAAAGCGCAACAGAATATGCTGCGCTATATAAGAAACTGTTAATAAATAAATGTTATTTCGCAACTTTTTTTTTCATCTTATCCAATTCAACCCCATTTTTTTACATCTGGTGTGATTGCAGATAGTATCCGTACAAAGTCACAGACCTATGTATTTTTGTAGCCACTATCGGGGAAAAAAGGGCTTCTTATCGCACATTCGGTTTTGCCCTACTGATCCGGCATTGGGGCTAATTGGATAGCCCTGGGCGAGGTAATTAGCTGCGGTAATTTAATGTGGCTAATAGGATACAGCCCTTACTATTAGTCCTGTCCTTTAGAATTCAGAGCCGGGAGAACACAGAACTATGAAACTATCAGCCCAAGGATAGAGCTGCGGCAACTTAGCACCCCAGTTCCCACTGCACCCCCCATTCTGTGGAAGCCACGTAATTCTGCAGAGAAACATACGTCTCTTACCTTCCCTAGCTCCACATTAAGGATAACGGAAGTTGCAACAAAGGGCTCCACACAGGGACCATTACCATGTTGGGATATCCTTGTTTTCAGTGTATTCTGCATATAAGATAAAATATATCATATATACCATCCATATTCTTATTTTCTGCGCTTTATTAGTGATATTTTTGAAAGAGCATTTACAATACCGAAAACAGCAACTGCTCTCTAGTCACGTTGAGAGAATGGAACCTGCTGTGATCCGATGATATGCAATGTGGCTCCGCAGCGGACAGCCTCAGCGCCTTCCATTCCTGGTAATCAGCTGTCTCTCATACATGACATTATGGGGACAGTAAGAAGCTCATTTTGAATTGGACTGCATGTGTGGCATAAAAACAGACTGCTGCGGCCGTTTGGGGGCAGGGAATGGGCGGTGATGGCCAGCTTTCCCAAAAACGGGGGCGTGGTGTACCCGTCTTCTAGAAGTGGCAAAGCCGGTGTCTGCGTCTTCCGATGCGGATTTATTGGTGTCGGCTACAGCTGAGACGGTGACTCTGAGCACTTTAGGCTCACTCACACCCCTTTCACACCACACAAATAACCTGGTATGGGTCGACACGGGTCGCTTTACAGTGTGAAAGGGGCCATGGATGAATTCCCGGGTAACCTTACCCGGTAATTCAACCTGGGAATAAAGCAGTGTTATTCCCGGGATGAATGCCGGGTCAGATGCAGTGTGAACGGGTTGCCGGGTCGATGCAACCTGGGATCCGTTTACTACATAGGAAGAGGTGGCATGGAAATTAGCTCAACTCACAGCGCTGCCTCTCCCCCCGCCCCCCCCCCCCCAATGCTAGTTCCACCCCCCCCGCCGCATATTGCCGGGTCAGGGACGCAGTGTGAAAGGTCCAATGCCAGGTCCCAGGAAGGACCCGTTTCCAATTACCGGGTGGGACCCGGCATTGCGATCTGAAAGGGGTATTGGATAGCATAAGCCATGACCGATGGACGCAATAGCATACCTCCCAACATGAGCCTCTCCAGGAGGGACAGAATGCTCTGCTCCTGGACTTCCCTATTAATTTGTGATTGCCATCACCTGTGCTGAAACACCTTTCTTATCCATTAACCTGTTCAACACAGGTGCCGGCAATCATAAATGAAGAGGGAAGTCCAGAAGTAGAGCATTGTGTCCCTCCTGGAGAGGGTCATGTTGGGAGGTATGCAATAGTGATCCCATGCAGTAACAGATCTGCGATGTCGGCAGTTGTCGTCTTCTGTCCTCAGACGCCTTCTGCAGCAAAAGCATATTTTCGCATCACTGCTGCGGGATCGGTATGAAATACCTCCAATCAAAATCCCGACAGCAATTGACCGACGGTCAAAATCCCGACAAGGTAAAAATCCTGACATAGACAAAATAACGACATTTAAAATACCGACAAGGTCAAAATACCTACATGTAAAATGCCGACGCGTCAAAATACCGACATGCGTTTTTCATTGGGTTTTTGTGTGTGTGTATGTCGACATAGGTCGACATGGACACCATATAAAGTGTACCGCGTCCCCTCGCATGGCTCGCTGCGCTCGTCATGCTTCGGGCACGGTGCCTTGCTGCGCTCGGCACACTATTATATTCCCCCTTCACGTCCACTGGGAAGGTAAAGTATGAACAAGTCGGTTTCAGTGAAAAAATAATGAAAAATTCATGTCGGCATTTTGACTTGTCTGCATTTTACATGTCGGTAGTTTGACCTTGTCGGTATTTTAAATGTCGGTATTTTGTCCATGTCAGGATTTTGACCGTCGGTCAATTGCTGTCGGGATTTCGACCATCTGGATTTTGATTGAAGGTAAATTGACTGCATCCAAAGACGCAGCCGCCTGAATCAGGACCTACAGTAAGTCATTTTATTTCCACTAAGAAAGTGACTCAGTGTTAGTCGAGTTACAAACACGTATAGAACTATAATAGCTACATTCAGTTCTAATAACCAAGTAATAATATCTGCTGTAACAATCTCGCCTGTCAGCGTCCTGGGAAATCACTGACAAAAAGGGTACATATTCTGTTTAACTATTTAGTGACCGGAGAACTGTCATCCCCCCATGAAGAGAACAGTGGTATGTTTTGGATATGCATCTGCGCACGTACAGACAGAACAGAGACCCAGGCAGGAGCGACAGTCGGCTCGCTAATAGATATGGTGTGGCAGGTTTTCATTTAAATATTTATCTTGACAGTTCTTCCTTCTCTATTTGTTAGAGTATATTGCAGTCAGATCCTCGGTTTCTGCCAACACGAGAAGCCACGAGAGGAGAAAGACTCTTGAATTTTTCTATTTGCATTTGGTCTGAAAGTGCAATAAATTAGAAGCAATGTTTCCCTAAACTCAATTCACAGATACAGCCTTCGTGTTCTGTTCCGACATCACTGGGGACCTGCAATCACAAATGTGTCTGGCACAATGTTTGCTAGGAATTAAACTTGAAATGCTTGAATTGTGTATGCAAACACTGTACAATCTACATCCCCCACGTTCCTCAATCCCACGGATTGTAGAAACAGCTCTTTCTGGCCCCATCGTCTGCTGTGTGTTTATTTAGAATAATGTTCGCTCTCCTACGATTTGTCTGATGTCTGGAACCAGCCGGCACTTACGCGTTCATAAATATTACTGTTTATTTATTGAATAAAGATTAGATCCCGGCAGTAGCTGCTGAGTAGGGGGCCAGCTGCCTTATAGCTGCGTATCCTCTGTATATGTTACTAGTCTTATACCTCCTTTATACATCATGCATTGCATATTGCATGCGACCCATCCCATAGGCAAACGCGTTGGGGGGGATTTCCGGTTGCCTGAAAACCCTCCTCCTCTTGGCAAGTGGCTCAAATTATGGCAACAATTGCTATGGTAAATAATACAATTACTAGAGCTGCCGCCACATCATGCTGTTTTGAAGCTGCTGCACATGCCCAGGGTAGAAGCTTCTCCTGCTTCTGAGGCCTCAATCAGTGCACTGGACCAGAGAGTAGCTACCTGGAAGAAGAGACAGGAACCTTACCATGAGGTGGGAGAATGTGTGCTTAGAAAGTGCAGTACTGATTCTATTATGTTGGTGTATTTATTTATTATGGTATGTTTAACCTTTTCCTGACCACTTACATTATGTTAATTATATTAAATATGTTTGATACAGCCTATACTATAGACCAGTGATCTCCAACCCGTAGCTCGCGAGCTACCGTAGCTCGCCGTAGTATTTTCGGTAGCTCACAGAGCGCACGGGCTTGGGCAGTCACTGGCACTCCTCCTCCCTTCATTTTTAATATGGTGCCGGCCGTCAGCCAATCAGAACTCGTGGACCGGCAGTGGTGGCTCCTGATTGGCTGCTGGACCTCAAGTTTTGATTGGCTCACTTACCGGCACCATATTTTAAATGCCAGCCGCCGCCGGAGACTTTGTCACCCTCACCGCAGCCGCTCTTCGGACTTCACAGGAGAGGCGCGCGCAGCGCTCTCCTCCCCTTCCGTCCCTTATACAGGAGGAGCAGCACCGGCGGCAGTAGAAGAAGCCACTGTGTGGGGCACTGTATCGGACACTGCGGGGGGCGTTTTATCTGGCGCTGCGGGGGGGCATTTTAAATGGTACTGCAGGGGGCATTGTATTTGGCACTGCTGGGGGGCATTATTTGTATCTGGCACTGCCGGGAGACATTATTTGTGTATCTGGCACTGCTGAGGGGCATTATTTGTGTATCTGGCACTGCTGAGGGGCATTATTTGTGTATCTGGCACTGCTGAGGGGCATTATTTGTGTATCTGGCACTACACGGGGGGGGGGCATTACTTGTAGTTGTGAGGCCACACCCACGTTCGTGAGGCCACACCCACTTTCGCAGAAACACACGCGCATTGGGGGAAGGGGGTAGCTCCTTCAGAGATTTTATTTTCCGAAAGTAGCTCACACCCCAATTAAGGTTGGAGAGCACTGCTATAGACCATCTATAGTGTTAAATATTAATATTGTATTCCAACATGGAATCCCACTGCAGAGTGGGAGATTATGGATTGCATTTGGAAACCCCCCTCTAGAAATCCTGCAGTGTTTATTAACGCTGTATGCATGAATAAATGCGAAAATACACACAAAGCGCAGCTCATCGGGTAAGAGCTTTCCTTTGCGTTGTAAGAACTTCCAGGTTCATGAACTGAGAGCCCTTCTGCGCATGTGCGGCCACTGGCTCGTGCATGTGAAAGCCATGGGTGGGATGGGGGCAGAGAGGGATCCTTCTAAACCCTCTATGTGGAAAGGGGATTGCCAGCCCCAGTGCTGATTCCCGGCCGCCTTGTGGGGCCCGGGAATCAGTATAATGCATTTTACTGCTAAGCCTGCCCCCGGCCAATTGGAGTCCGAGGGGCAGGCTAAACTCCATAATGGAGTATACTGATTCCCAGGCTCCGTGCACGCTGTGCGGCTGTCCCTGGGATATCGGTCAGTCGTATGCCCAGAAATCTACCGGGGTTGCCAATGCTGTCACCGCTGGCAAGCCCGGAAGATTT